>NC_139901.1:22565847-23840954 GCF_905171665.1 Trachurus trachurus | reverse complement strand
TTAAGTGAGATGCTTTCAAAATGCCATATCATCTGTTATAGGTCTCCAAGTTCTTCTCAACTCTTGACTGTGTGTTTGGATTTGCTGTAATTCAGCATAGGCTGCTAGAAGAAAATTGTATGCTATTGACAGACTGATCACAGCTAATGACAAACTTAACAGGATGAATGGCATTATAGGCCGCTGATATGCTATCTGACACGTACTGACTACTAAGAAGTGGGGATCAGTCATAGTCCTGACTCTGTGCTTTTAATTTGGAGTAATGCTGTGCCTGACACACAGAGCTGTGTGAACACTTTGGAAGACATTGAATCACTTCAACGTTTTGAATCACTTTGCAGTTGATCTCTGAACTATAGGTTATTAGTATAGCGTACAGACAATAACTACAGCGACTTTTAAAATCTAAGTGGTTCTTAGATTCTTAGATGTCAGCTACCTCTTGACCTACATGCACAAAGTCTTGACGTTACCAACACATCCCAAAATGAACAAAATAAAAACAAGACACAGGATAAATATCTGGTGGAAATCTGAGTCATCCCCAGCATTTCCAGATGTGAAGCTTTTGAATGTTGAACAAAACAATGTTGTTGCCTCTGAAATCAATTTACACTTCTACTGCTCCAACACATTAAGCATGTTTGCCAAAGAGAATTAGTGCTGGAAATTGGCATTCCCTGCAGCATGAGACCATGGAGTTCCTGCTAGTTTTCAAGATATCATAGGCTTGATGAGGTTAGGTGAAGCAATGTGTGACATCTATAAAAGTATGTATACCTCATACCATCGGCAGGTAATTTATAAAGTAAAGCCTGTGCACAATCAAATATATTTGGCTTTGCCTCAACAAAACAAAAGCAGCAATTATGTAAATTGATGTTGCACATTTGCACACATAGACTATAATCTGATTACGCCATATGTTTGGCCAATTATTGTTTCTCCCACATGGTGAGGAAAGATGACTGTCAACCATGTAATGATGAGCTTAAAGGGATATTCCGGCGTAACACACTGTGACACCGAGTTAGACCCCCCCCCCCCCAAATCATAGCCACAAATAATAGAACAGCACCAAACTTCATCAACAGTACAAACAGGGTCCCAGCACATAACACGAGGCATCAAACATCTGTTAGCTTTGCCTGTTTCTATTGAAAAGCATAGACTGTAAAAAGAAAAGAGACGAAAACAACTCAGCCGTGTTGTCCCTTCTGTGATGTCTGCTTGCCATGGTTACAGGTAGTCAGCTGGTGTGGAGCCGAGTGAAGTAGAGTCCCGCAGCTCAAGGATGAAAATGTGTGATTATTACTCCATATAATGCAGCCAAAGTTCCTATGTGTCTTGCCTATCAGTTTATAAAAGTTATTATCGAGTGTTCACAGGGAAATGAACGGAATTGGGCATTTTTTACTTTAGATAATTTTTGCGGGAGAGAATCACGTAAACAAGCGCGAGATTAGACGCGACGTGACGTCACACGCGAGATCAGGACGATGTTCGTTGCCGGAAGAGACTGAAGCAGACAGTTTGGTTTGAGAACAACGACGGTTTCATTTCGATGGGCGCCCCTATCAGCCCCTACTACCGAGTTTACCGAACACGAGCTGAAGGAAATGGAGGAGAAAAGTGAAAGAGGGAGAGCTGAGGGTGGAGTCTATGTGCTGGACCTGGGGGAATCAAGTGGTCGGTGTGGTCACCGCCTTCCAGTGGCCGCTAAAACCAGATGTTTGTGCTGCCCGTCGGACTCCGACGTGTTTTGTCAGTGCGGGCTGCTGGACTCGGAAAGTTGCTGCATAACGTAACTGGAGGAGAGTGGGTGAGTTGTTTTCGTTACCTGTAACCATGGCATTAACAAGCAGACATCACAGAAGGGACAACACGGCTGAGTTGTTTTCGTCTCTTTTCAATAGAAACAGGCAAAGCTAACAGATGTTTGATGCCTCGTATTATGTGTTGGGACCCTGTTTGTACTGTTGATGAAGTTTGGTGCTGTTCTGAGCATTATTTGTGGCTATGAGTGGCTTTTTGATCGCGGTTTGCTGTTTGCTATGGTGTGGTCATTGCTAAAGTTGCTACAACAAGAGAAGCTAGAGGTTGGCAGACTCTCTAGGGGGGTCTGTCACGGTGCGTTGCCATGGGTTAAACTTACACCTGACTATCAGAATTGAGTGTTTTGTTTAGTGACACTAAAGGATTGTCTGATTTTGTTAGGGAGGCAGGCTTCAGTCTTTGTATGCTTATTTAGCATAATGTACATGACAGTAGAATTTATATTTTCATTTAACTCTTAAAAATCTATATGTGGGTGAATTTGCTATTAAAAGCCACTGCTAGTTGAATTTGCTTTTCTGTAAAGACTGATACACATAAGTGCAAGGAGCATTGTCGTTGCATGCACTTGCAGAGCACAGGCAGTGGAGAAAAAGTGAGCTGATTGCCGCTGAGTAAATCTTTGGCATTTTATCTCTTGTTTGGTGCTCCTGTAAATGTGTTGGGGCCAGCACCATTGGGCAGGTGACAGGTCTGTCTGTAGTATCATTGTTTAGAAAGATGTTACAACAGATCAATCAGATGCTGCGCCACATTAGCATTCATGTTTTTTTGTCCTTTGTCCTTTGGCCACCTAGCTTATACACTCATTATTTTAATATGATTTCGTATTTAATATTTCTTTCATATTCCGACCCCTCATAGAAATATAATTTGTTTCTTTGGTAGTTAAATGGCCCCACTATCATCACAAGCTAACTACTTGCTGAGTCTATCTGCCATCTAATGCTGAGCAGGCAGTCTATGATAGCTTTTTTTCCTCAACCCCAAATACGGCTGCTCTGAGATCAACAATAACACTGTTAAATCATTTTCACATTGAGTTTTACCCAGAACTGTATGCACTAAATAACCTGATTAAAACAAAAATCAGTCCTTGGCTACCTGAAAGGATTGTAGACACAACACCGTCACATGGCAGTAATAAAATACTACTGTGTACATCTACTGTGTAAGATTTTATAAATGAGATTATAAGGACATATTTGTACTATAGTCAGGAATTTGTGCACATATACAATCACAGACACAGTCACGTCTGAAGTTGGGAGAAAGACAGTTTGCATTGCTCCTAGCATGCCATTTATAACTGAGTGAAACAGACCCGAGGGCAGAATCGTGCATAAGATAATATTCAGTTCAGTAACAATATATCTATTGTTTTGGACAAAAATATACAGTCACAGGGACAGTAACATTAGGAACATCCCCCCACCCATCCTCAACAGTATGCATTCAAAGAAAGAAAGTAAAACAAACAAATAAAGGTAAAATAAAACACAAAATCGATAGTGGTCCTGTTTACTTATAAGAGGATGCCAGCTTCCACAAGCGCCGGCAATCAAATTTACTCATTAATTTCAGTCTGATCACTTTACAGGAACTGCATAAAAGTTTCCAATATCTCTGTGAACTTATTTAGTTTCCCTTTGGCAACATAAGGTAATTTCTCCAGTGTCAAGCATGACGCCATTTCCCATAACCACATTCCTCGTGTAGGGCCATTAGGGCTGCCACAAACGATTATTTTGATAGTCGACTAGTCACCGACTATTTTTTTTCGTTTAGTCGACTAATCGGATCATACGTAAATTGAATGTAAAACATACAGCTTATCGCACCAGCATGCAGATGCTCTTATATACCATCATTAGCTTTCAGCTTGAAGCGTTTAAGGTAACTAAAACACCGGTGCCGCTTGATGACGGACGAGAGGTAGAGAGAGAAAAGAGAGAGAACACCTGTAGCCTACTAACTCACCTTGAGTGAGTGAGTGCATGTGTGTGTGTGGTGGGCGGCGGCGGGTGCGTGTGTGGAAGGTGCTGCAGCAGTTTTGAGAGAAAAACAAAGTTAAAAAAAACGACGCATCGACTATTAAATTAGTTGTCGACGATTTTAATAGTCGACGTAGTCGTGACTAGTCAACTAATCGTGGCAGCCCTAAGGGCCATCCATACATCCATACTACCTCAATGCAATCACTCTCCTAGCCTGAAGCAAGGATAGATCAATCATGGGTGCAGTGTTACAGCCTGGTGCAAAGTGATCAGGACAAATACCTAATATACAGAGCTTTGCCTCACCATATTAGTCATACTAGCCTACAATCATGTAGGTTACATCTTTCCAAAATGACTGGATTTTTTTGGCATTCTTATTCATTTGGAGTTATTAACCTTATATCCAGAGAATTTCCTAAAATATTCTATTATACTAACTAGTGTTGGTATAGATGATGCCAGATTGGACAAATAAATAATAATATCATCCTCAAATAGTGAAATTATATGCTCTGTTTTTTCTATTTCAACCCCTAGGATTCTTGAATGTTGCCGGATGGCCAGGGCTAATGTCTCAATAGCAAACAAAAACAAGAAAGAGCATTTTCAAAAGGAAGATGTGTGTGAATGCCGAAAGCCATTGCAGAAGCCAAGCTGAATTAGCAGAAGAAATTGACAAAGTGAGCAAGTAGCGATGTGACATGCAACAGTGATGACTGAGGCAGAAATCAAACCCATGACCTCATGATCAGTAAACCTTTGCACTGCCACTGAGCTACAGAAAACCTAGATCATCTAGATAGAAAATAAGCTAGAGGTAGAAGTAGAGGACTTCTGTATGAGGTGTGAGTCTTTTTTTAAACAAAGTATAGTGGACATAACAGCAAGTTACAAACTGGAGCCTCTGAAAAAGTGTGAAATTTGTCAGAAATCTTCATGCACATTGAAGATCTTTGCCTCGACTGTGGCACAGGAAGTAGAGCAAGTCATTCCCTAACCAGAAGGCTGGCTGTTTGATTCCCGTCCTCCTCCTCCGCTGACTGGTCGATTCAGTGTCCTGGCTTAGGCAACACACTGAACCTGAAATTGCCCTCCAATGTATCCTTGGATGTGCGAATGAAGTGTAGAGCGCTTTGAGTGGTCCGAGTAACTAGAAAAGTCCATTTACCATCTCAATAACTCAATTTATAAAAACTTGAGAACTTTTTTCTACAGTTTAAAAGTTGAATGGAGTCTGTAGCTTAAACAATGTAGAAGTAGCCTAGTTGAAGTTAGAGTTTTTAGAGTTTGAAGCCTGTTCCAATTCATTTCCTATGGAACAAAAAAATCAGAACAGGTTTAATATCTGAAAAAGTGTAAAGAATCAAAAGTTGAATAATAGCAATAATGTCCCAATAAAGTTTTCTGCTAAGGAGGCAGATAAGAGACCTGTATTGTCTTTTCTTTCTTCTTTTAGTTAAGTTGTATGTTTGTTGTTTTAGACATTACTTACCCAGAGGCCTGACCTTACCACAATTAAATTAAAACATTTCTGTTTGACTGCGAATTGTGGCATGGGACATGGGGGTAGGGGAAGTAACTCTTTCATGTTGTGCTTTCATGTTTCCCCAAGGCCAGGCACAACAGGTACATTCATCCCACCCAAGATTTTGAACACAATTTTCTCTCATTAGGTGGTTGCTTGTTTGCGTTGCTTTGCTTAGCTTAGCTTATCCTTCACTCATCCCATACATCTAATGCTACTGTGTTTGTTGATAACTTTGGCTTGTTTTGGCTGTTCTGCTTTCACAGACAGGGCGTCTCTACTAGAGAGACATGTCTTAGTTAGAGCAGCTGCTGTCTCATGACTTTTGTGTTAACATTAGCTTGCCCTTGTTGGCAGAGATAATGAAGTTTGTCCCTGCTACTGGGCATGGAGAGGCTCAGACAACTGCAAACCAGACTGCAACAGGGTTACCAGCCCTGTTGGAAGTGCCATTGGCCTGTATTCCTCCTCTGCCTCTGACAACATGGTTTAGTTACAGTATGTATTCTAGCAGGCTCCATCATCTGCAATGTTAGAGTAGCACTGGCACGATCCACCACTAGTACCAGTTACAATAATGCAGTTATCTATGTCAGCAAAACAGAGCTGTGCCTCCAAAAGTGCTCCTTAAAAATAAGATAAAAATCCCCCCCCCCAAAAAAGACTGCTACATATGACACGACAGCTACACAAACACAGGCACATTTACTTCACCTCATGGTTGTTTGCTCCCGGACAAGCCCCCAACTGTTATGCCCCAGATTTGTTGGCCCTAAGGGGCATAACAAAGAACCACCAATGACCACCAAACACCCACACAAAGACACTAAATAAAAACAGGAAATAGTTTAATCCATAATGTGATGGTGACACGAACAAAGCAGGACATAAACTAAAACAAACAAACAAGAGATTATAGTGACGTATAGCGGGGTGTGTTTGTATCGTAGTGCCGCCGAGAAGAGAGCTGGGACACCGGGTTGGAGGTGCTGATTTTGCAAGGTTGGATTTCGGTCAATAGACGCTAGGTGGAAGGCTGAACCACAGTGCCCATATCATTACAGATGTACTTTTGGGCAAATAAACTATGACAATATTCAGCTACATAAACAATACTTGTAAGCATAGGAGAAATTGAATGAAATGCATGAACAGCAAATCACAATTATTCTTTATGTATTAACTCAAATGTGTTTTAGCAGTGACTCATTATCTCATTGTAATCAATTTCTTCAGTAGTAAGATTGGACAGTAAAAGTTAAGTAAAATGCTCCAAAGTGATATTATGTTTCCTCCACAGACCGAGTGATGTGATTAGACCGCTGTGAACAGGCTGTGTGTGTGTGTGTGTGTGTTTGAGTCTGTGTGAAGAAGAGGGGGGCTGGATGGTGGTCTGATGAGGAAGGAAGGATTAGACCACAGTAGTTTATAATCTCCAGTCAAAGAAGACTGGGTGGAGAAGATGTAGTTCTGCTTCTAGATCTCGTTGTGTCAACATCTGCAGTGTCATCATAGTCTTAGTGAAACTTTCAAAGCCTCAGTGAGTGAGCACCGGCAAAAACACAACAGCTCTATATCTGTGGTGGTCCCTGGTTTAAGACTGTCCTTACCAGTGGTCATTGATCAGATCTAGCATGATGTTGTTACACTGTCATAAACCATCTCAGAAGAAGGTCAGAGTGGACCCACATTGTAATGATAAACGCCTAGAAATTGAAGATGCTTCATAATTAAAGGTAGTATGATCAACATCTCAAGACTAACAATGGCTCAAATGATTATGTGCAGGCCTAATGCGATGGGAAGGGATTCGTCATAGTGACATATGCTACCCCCTTCAGCCAAACAAAACCCTCAGGGGTTTTCACACCTGTAAATTCATTCATTTTTTATCCCCCTAAATACGTTCCATTTGGGCAGGTGTGAAAACAGTAATTACACTCTATTGTGGACTTAAAGCAGACCTTTTCAAAGAGCTATGGTCTCGGTGTGGTCTCAAACAAACTCTGTAGTGTAGCAGTCTAGTGTGGGTAAATTCAACCGAGACAGTATTCACAACCTTTTTAACAATCCCACTTTTCTTCTGAATAAGCTTCCTTTCCCTCCACAAGTTACAACCAATTGGTTTACACTTGAAACTGATCAATCTGATCCTGCCAACCCCTCAACACCTGACACTAATAATGCATGGCAGATCAGGAAGCACTCATGAACCAAATGTTTCATCACATGATTGACATCAACTAAAATGAATAAAAAGTACTTAAAACCAAAATGTCAAAAGCGGGTGAGACACAGAAGCTTTAGTTATTATGTGAGACCTGATTTAAGGCCTTCCTTAAGACGTCACATATTAATATTAGAGCATGCAATGACAATGTGGTTGCATCACCTGTATTGAAAGTGTTAATCTGATGTACAGAGGAAATGTGATGTAGTTGTAATTTGAAATGAAATGGATAACATACATACATTAGACACATTGAATTGGATCAATCCATAACATAAATGGGCACAAGATGTCGAGACCTTCTTAATCCAACTTCACCAGTCTGACCTTCTCACTCTATATGGATTAAAGTCAGTGTCTGACACACTCCTCATTCAGTGTTCAGTAATTGAAGAGCCAGGACAACACGTCAGAGGATTACTGACAATCACTGACATGGTTTATCTGCTCTGAGCCAGTTTATTAAAGCTGTACATCAGCAGAGGATACATCAGTGAAATTACCAGGAAACAGAAATATTAAAATCCTTTATATGACAAGAGGGCAGCTTTACATAATGCTCCTTTGCAATGAGATAATACCTGATGTACAATTACACGACTGCTCGTGTCCACTACAACTCAGCCATAGACACAAAAGATGAATGAACATTGTGTAGAATTGTTTACTATGAAATCACACTAATTCACATAGCCTACTATACTGAAAGACTCACACAATTGAAAACATTGTGCACACGACTAAAAATGATATTCTCATTCATGACTGAAAAGGAGATTAGTGAAATCTTTTACATTTAATATTGAAACACTCACATACACAACCTCTAAATAAAAGGTTTCATTCGTATTTACGAGATTTTCAGTTGTTCAGTACTTTTTCAGTTGTGTATGAGAAGGATTGTGTGTAAAAGCTTTCATGTGTGTGAAATTAGTGTAGTATATGAATAAGTGCCAGACAGACGCACAGTTCACAGCATTCTAGCACAAGGGGGGAACTGGAGGAAAAGTCAGGGGATCACTACAGTTAAGTAAGTTTGATAGTTTGGGTACCATGAAGCAAAGCCATGAACAAGCCTGAAGAGGATAGTAGTCCAGTAATGCCCATTCAAACATGTCAACAGTCAAACATGAGAAACAAGAGTTTATACATAAAAAAAATAAAGCAATGTATGATTTGGTACCTTACTGTTATTATTTGGGGTAATTAATCAATTCGCGACCCCTGAGATTTGACCCTTACTTGGCCTTGACCCCTCAGGTTGCTCTCTGTATGTTCTTGAGATTAATCACTTCCAACAGGATTGTTTTAACTTAATTGCCTTTCAGACAGAGGAGTAACTGCTGCTCTCCCTCCCTCAGGTGAAAGATAAATTCCACTGCGAGAAATATTACAACATGATGGATGCTGATTTGCTGCCTGACACAAAGCAAGCAGATAAATAGTATCATAATAGTTGTTTTTCTCACTTTTGACAGAAACAAAGAGCTTCTCTTCTCGTGTTCCATTTGGTTATCTTTATTTATTATACCTGCAATACTGTCAAATTTGTGTATTAACCTGATATTCTCAGCTTTTGTTAATTCACATCCATTTTCCTATTCCGTCAGCTTTAGAAGAGACGGTAGTTGAATTTACTACTAGACAGAACTAGGCAAGCTTCTCCCTCTGTTTTCAATTTTCATCCTATGCATAACCTAACCTAACATTACTGACTGACTGTAGCCCTCAGCAAAAGTGATAAAAGCTTAGTTAATTTGTCAAACTATTCCTTTAAAGGTATTCAGATAGGAATGCACCTCCCGCCCTTTCTGACACAACTGGCCCGCTAAAATGGATTTAATCTGCTTGCCAGATGTTGTTAGCTCATCCACTGGTGTTTGAATCTGAATCAATTTGCCTGATTGCCCATACGTTAATGCACTGCCTACTGTCCGGATTTCACTGGGAAAGAATGGCCGACTAACACATTAACAAAGGAGGATGAATTAAGCACCCCTCTTCTCCTAATGCAGATTCTTTGTCAGTGCCGCTATCACTGATGAAGGTTATTTAGGGGCAAAATGTCACCTGATAAAACACAAGCGCAACATTACAATTAACAACAAGAACAGAAGCAATGGCATCAGGATGATGACTGTATTGTAATAAACAGTAGGATGACTTATCAGACACTGTTCATCTTTGCCGCCACAGCTCCTATCAGTTTAGTTCTGAAGTGTTGCTTAACTTTTTTTATTTGGTTACCTGAACGTAACTTTTAACATGTATATTTAGCGCATGTAGATTTATTTATTTCATACCTTCTCCAGTTTTATGATAAAATCCTCAATGCCAATAATTTAACATTGATATAAGCTTTGTTTATCACCTGGACCAGCTGCTCCAGATACATTTTTCAACCTCACAATCACTCATTTTGAACCTATTGATTAAAACAGCAAGCAACCACTGAGGATCCCTTGCCCTGAAAAACAAAAGGAATATTATAAGATTGGATTTTTATCCAGATACCAGATTGATCAATCAACTAACATACCAATGTTCTGTGTGCTGTGTGTGTGTTCATATTGTGCTCACACTTTAACGCTTGGACATACACCCAAAATGCCATGTTCTTATTCACCCTGTGGTGTGATGCAGCTCAAATCCTGACCTTTTGCTTCTAGCAATCATACTGTGCATCAGGGGCATAGAGGAGATCTGAAAAGGATCAAGATGTAGGCTCGGTAGCTCATGCACATTAATGATGACAGTCTTGTCCACGTTGGAAGTGATTAATGTGCGCTTGTTTTTCTGTACATACTACCACAACTCAAAGTGTTTTTACTTAACAAGCATAACTAGGCTACTGCAGATCACATATGTCACCATGGAGATGTTCACCATTTTTTCCCCCATCCATCCATCCATCCATCTACCAAGCCACTGATCAGCACAACAACATTAATATCTGATTCATCAACTCTACTCTAACAGCCTATTTTGACTCAAACCACTTCAGCCAACCAACACTAAATCAACACAAAGGTATCAGTGTGTCTGTTAGCATACAACAATTAGCCATCAAGAAAATCACAACAACTCATGAAATGTTTATACAGTATTCACAGAGTGAATGAGTGGCGGTACCTGATCACACATCTTCACCTTCATCTAGCTATACAAAAATCAGTCATCAGTGAAAATAAAATATGCTGCCAGGGCCACACACAAGTCACAGTAGCCGCACTTTTTCCAACATAGGCTACTGTATGTGAGCTGACAATTGCGGGTCTTATGCTGCGTTTGAGACAACTCGCAACTTGGAATCTCCCAGTTGAAAACTCAGAGTTCCGACTTCAAACCGTTCGGGATGCACCACGCCAGAATAACCAAAAACATGGCGGACCAGGATTGCATTCAAAGTGCTTCACATAGGTATAGAAACAATAGAAACTGCACAAAAACTATTTTAAAAAGAACATTTTATATTTTGGCATTTAAATGCATTTTAATTGATGTTTTGCCGTTGACGGTGTGGTTCTACACCGGTGCAAATTGTTGTGTGACGTCAGATAACTGATTCTCGGAGTCGGGGTAGATTTTTTTCTCCGACTTCACCAAGTGGGAGCTCCGACTTGAGCTGGCGTTCGATTGCACTTTTTCAAGTAGGAGGTCGGAAAGATCCGAGTTCCAACTTGTCTTGAACGCAGTATTATTACGTGATTATTGATTTAAAATCTCTTATCATGCTCCATTAACAGAGAAACCGTTAAGTTCAACCGCCAGTGCTTGCGCTCAGTAGCTTGAGCTGTTGATAATATTACTTTAGCCCAACTTCCTGCCTCCACCGTTTTCTCTTGAGGGTTTCGCCTTCAGGCTAACGCTAGCTTGCGGCCAAACACGGCTAGCGCTCAATGAACTTGAAGCACGGTGAGTAGACAAAAACATAGGCTACTAATTTAGTCAGTTAAGCAACAAACCCAACCTGTTCCTTTCCTGGTCGTTCCTGGTATTATGTTGCTAAACGTCCGTTAGCTCAAGAAAACTCGCTTAGGCTATTTGTCGCTTCTTGCTAGAGATTGTGAAAAAAAAGACACAACTGGAAAAACAAACAAAAAAAATGACACAAAATTACGCCATGACAGGAAGCGAGCGTGTTGCTCATTGGTCAGATTGAGATTTCCGAGCAAGCTTTACCTTGTTTTATGAAAGTAGCCTAACCAAATTAAATGAGAGTTGGGTTTAATATTCTGAAGGAAAAATAACGTTTTGGGAAATTTCAATAACAATGGTAAAACTGTAACTCAAAATAGCCTACAATTTAAGATACAACTTTTCTATGACTGTCCTCCAGTGACAGAAAAGTTTTTGCCTTGCAATTTCACATTCCTTTGCTGCACATGTGGATTTCCAAATTGATCCTATTCAGTGATGTGTTAGCATCTACTTAATCTGCTTACAGCGCTGGTGGATTTGAGAGTTTACCCTGTTGAATGTGAAAAAAGTACAACTCACACTCAGACTGTACACACACACACACACACACACACACACACACACACACACACACACACACACACACACACACACACACACACACACACACACACACACGGACCATTATGAAAGGCAGAATTTGCCTGAGGGTGAGATGTTCTTGATGGGAGAGACTTGAATGAGTCTGAAATGATGCTCTGCAGGGCTGCACTCAGTCCTCTGGAAACCTTTTTTCGTAGAGTGCTGAAAGTGTTTGACACAGACATAAATCTATGAACCTCTGGCAGATCAGAACACTTACTTCATTCATGCATCCCTTCACTAAGAGAGGTCATTTTTGATAATTAAGAAAAATAAGAAAAAACATCAGAGCTGGTCATACAGAGGCTGAAATATTCAACCCCAGGAACACATCATCCACCTGCTGTTTCCATTCTCAAGTGCAGCATCATTTTACATGTAACCAACCTTTAAGTAAAACTCCAAAAATTAATCCTAAACTGTTAGTGTTTGCTGGTCCAAGAACTTCCTCTGTCCACCACTGTTTTTTTTTTTTTTTTCAGTTAGTTCAAACCAGTCTTTTCTCCACATCCCTGAAATTACATAATCTGGTTTCCCTAACTTTCCCTAACTCACATACGTGTTCACACATTTAGCACCCATGCTGACAACTCATCTAGACACATTGACGCACCCACGTTCCCACACTGCCACGCACACTGACACACACTCCTCTCTAATCAGTCCACAGCATGTTTCGTCACTCACCCTGGCTGTTGGGCCCCCCCTCTCCCTCCTCGCAGTCCGTCATATTGTTCAGCATCCACTCTCCTCCTCAGGCTGTGCACACCAAGCACGGCTCTTGAGCTTGTTGCTGAGGGGGGGGGAAAAAAAAAAAAAGGTGGGCTGGAGTGAACGACAAGATGTCCTTAACTTCTGCTTCTGTTCTTTCCTCTTCTCTTTGGTAGCTCAGTTTAAAACAGAAGCAGTGGAGGAAAGAAAAGCTGTCAGCATCCTCTCTCTTTTACTTGTTGTGTCTGTGGCGTGATTCCCTCTGTCTCTCTTCAGGAGGAGGATGGAGAGACTAAGAGCGGCTGCAGGGGGAGAGTTGATGATGGTCCTCGGTGTCACTCACATGCACGCTCCCGGTCTCTGTGTGCCACTCGCCCCCCAGTCAGTTTAAGCCCGATGACTACATTCATCATGTATTCAGAAGGTATTATCCCTCTCTTCCTCCCACCCTCCCTCTTTCTCTCCCTCACGCATGTTCATCATCATCCATCTCATCATGAGAGAGGGATGGATGGAGAGGGATTGAGAGACAGAGGGGATGCACATCAGATGACAAAGTAGTGCCTCCTGAGATTAAGCATCTCCTTTGATGTTCTTTTCAGATGGAAGACGAGATTCCATTTCATTACTGTGTAGTCATGTCCCTTTTGTTATTTTTTCCCCCTCAATGCTTGTCTCTTTTATATTTTCGTGTGTGGTCATGGCCCATTATCTGTAGAAAGGCTGCAGGCTGCACTTGTGTAACTCACTGGTCTCCTTGGGTTTTCTTTTCATTTCAAACCGTAATCTAAATAAAAGAAGGGGGGGGGGGACAAAATACAAATGCTTGGCTGCTGCTCTGAGATACTTTGCTTGGAGTAGTGGAAGAGCTATCATAATAGTGCCGTGTCCTTTTTTTTTTTTTAAGGTTTTCTATAAATTTTGTTGATTATATTTTGGGAAAATAAAGGTTAGATGAAAATAAAGGAATATCAACTACACCTTAAAAGACTGTGTCAAATAATCCACACTTAGACTCCTGCTGACATTTATGTCAATTTTGAACATCATGGTATTTTAAGATGTTACCTCTATGGCTTCCTGAATATCTATCAATACCTTGTAATTATTGCAGAGGAGGTCACTGAAAGGATTCAGACCTCCAGTCAAATTGCAATTTGTGAGGAAGGAAGCCTCACACAGCTGAGGACAGGTGGCTTAATGAATAGAAAAGATGGATTGTGAGAGGAGAAGATGAATGAGAGGCAAAAAGGGAGGATGAGGCAGAGCTGGTTGATGGATAAAAAGAGGACGAAACAGGGAGAGGATCAAGCGAGCAAAGTGCAGGAGAGGCTATAGAGGATGAGGCAATTATAGAAAGATGAAGAAAGGGAGATTCAGGTGGCTGTTAAAGACCAAACAACTGCACGCTCACGGATTACACATTCTTGTGTGGAGTGTGTGTCATTGCTTACTGAAGTTTAGAGAGCATCACTAATCCACGCCACCTGCCGAGTGATAAAGATAGCATGGCCAAAAACACAACAGGCATTTAATGGATGAAAGGAGAAACCATTAGTATTTGTATGCTTGACATTATGTCACAGTGACCCGCGTGCCCATCTCTGGTTAGATGATCTCTGAGTTTTGGCAGATGTTCACACAGGGACTTTATCCTGACTGATTCAAACCAGCCTCAGCCTCAGACTCCATCATACTCACTTGTGTCAAACTGTGGTGCTTTGGCCTGTCACATAATTTAAATATCTTGCACTCCACCAGCTCCAGTGTAATTACCACGAGACACTTGAGGAAGGTGCTGTGACATTTGAGTGACAGGAAAATGAGTATGGAAAAAAGGAAGGAGAGCTGTGCTGAAATTGGTCAGAGTGGGTCACAAAAGATAGAGAGAAGCAATTTATGGAGATAATGGCGGCATTTAGGCTATAATATAAGGCTCTCACTCTACTCAGAGAAACACATTCAACAGTAGACAAACAAAGGCAATAAACAGCATGTTAGGCTGGACTTGCATATTAAGGTAGATAAAGTTGAAGATGAGAATTTTCAGTGCCATAAAGGGCTCATGCTTTCTTTTCCATGCTGCAAGGATGTCATGATACCTGGGTTTAAGCACAAGGCCACTTTACTGATTGATTGATTTATCTACAAAGCTCATGTTGATTTTGCTTTGATTCATCAGTGTGGGAGTCACAGTTTATTTTTCAAAATTTTACCTCAAGAGTTTCCAGGGAAGATCAATATAATTTGTTATAAGTAACTGCGTGTGATCAGTTGATGAAATATTTTAAATGGTAAAATAATAGAGCTCTGGGACTTTAATTACTGTAAGAAGACAGTGAGTAAAGTGCTACAATATGTCCGCAAACATGCTATAAAGCGTAAGTGAGGAATACATTAATGGAGTAACAATAATGTCATTCATGGAAATACACCAGAAAGTCAGCAATGAAATTTTTCTTTCAGTATGTCTCTACATGAAAATTGTTAAGGAGCGGTACTGTGAAATGAATCCATACAAAAAAACTTATATGTCATGTTTTCTGCTTTGTAACTATTCGACCAGAATCATCTAAAAATGTATATTTTACTGTTTTCAACTTCAAAGCTGTTGTCAATATTAAGGTCTTCCTGCTTTAAGTGTTCTACTAAAAGGCTTTTTTGTGTTCCATTTCAGAGTGTACTAAGCTGTTGGAATAAAGAGCATACACACTATAAATGATTATCAATTCAGAATTTGAGAACATCTTACAAAAGTTGATAATATGTCAGTGATATTTTCACTACCTGAAAATGGCCAAAGGTCTGTTTATACTGGCTGTCTAAGTGAATGAAACTTTAAGTTCAGTCGCTGCACTATATGCTACAGTATAGGCTGTGTGTACATCCAGTATGCATGTAGTGCAACTCACCATTTCCCTGCCCGGTCAGTGAGAGTGGGCTGTTGGCTGGGCTTTGATTGGCAGAGAGCCTGAGAGCCCTCTTCATCTGGGCCAAGCGGCTTTAGCTCTTAACCCACGAGCACCTCCCTCCCACCCTCGCCTCCACCCTTCCTGCTGGTCTGCTTGCTGGTGCACATGTGGCCCTGGATACGAGAGTTTACAAACTCATTCACACCTCTGTTGGTATACAAAAGCATGCAAACGCACGCTGCACGCATACATATTACCTACAAAGAAAGCACATGCACACAAACACACTGGTAAATGCGCACAGACAAAAACACACCAGAGTGGACTTTCCGATGCCCTAATCCTGCAGATTAAGGCCATGGAGCGATGGGCTGAAATCCACTTTTTCTTTTTTCCTGATCAAGCACAGGGCCTGCTCTGCTGTTCCTCTGACTTTATTCGGGTCCTCTGGCAGTGAGCTGACATCTAAGCCTTGTCACACCTATTCATCTGAAAAACTTTCATACCTCTGTTGACACCGGCTGTTGACAGAAGAAACAAAAAAACTATCATTCGATCAGTGCAATTGGCTCTATTTTGGTTTAATCTGAGTTTTTCTGAGACACTAGCATGACCGATCAGTTAGTCCAGTCAGTGTGATCTGAATGGACCACAAAGCTATTGATCCACTGTTTCAGAGCCAATGTCTAAACCAGAACTTCTGCTATTGTGTAAAAAGAGAAACATTGTTATGAGCGACTGATCTTTAACCTCTCTCCTCATTAGTGGCTGTGCTATAGCCACAAACTGTGCTGCACAAACAGGACTGCAGGTCATGAAGTTGACGGAGTGCGACATGCAAAATTCCCTTAATACCTACAGGGGAAGCTTTGTCATTATTGGCACTGCGCTCCTGGGAGATTTAAGATTTACGACTGATATGGGGCTCTGGGAGCAGTCAGGAGGAAGGATGAGAGATAGAGCTGTTCTGAATTTGTCTCCAAGCTGCACTCTGCCAGGAAATCCAAAGGCAGAAATGATCTCTGGTCCCGCCCGCCAAACCATCTGTCTGTCATCACTCACATTCAACAACAGGGAGGAAAGCTATATACAGTATGTAGACCTCCTGACCCCACCACCTGCCAAACACCCATCCTCCCATCCTCCCATCCTCCCATCCTCCCACCCTCCCGTCCACACAACCCTAAAACCGCTGTCAGAAGAGGATTCAGGTATGATCATCGTTTTAGACTTGGCTGTTTTTCAAAGAGTTGAAAATGATTAATTTCACCTGGTTCCTTTTGCCTGTTATGCCAGTGGAAAAGGCTAAGATGTGAAGATTTTCTTTTTACTTTAAGGAAATGTTTTTTCACCTTAGGTTTTGTGAGCAGAGTCAAGACATTTTAATCCCCTATGTATTTGCTGTGCATTTGCAATTTCTGTATCTTCTAACCTTTCTGAGGCTGTTGTGTTCAGCTATAATGGCCACAGGTGTGTTTCTTGTCTATGATGAACGTAGTGGACGACGCTGTCTCCATGTCACTTTGCAGAAATAGATCAAGCTGTGTCTCCTCACTAAAAAAATCTGTTCATTTTCCTGCTCACATAGCATTGAACTACCAGTGTTCCCCACAAGCTAAAATCTCTCCCTGTCTGGGTTTAATTCAAAAGACGTATTGTATCATATTAAAGTTTAATTTTGTTTTTTGCTCAAGAAAATGTTATTGCTCATAGCTCTCATTTATCTTTAATTTTTGTATAAAGATGATATCTTTGTTTGCTCAGAGTGTTTTTCCTGCTTAAACAAACCCTCCTTTCACATCTTAACTGGACAGAAAGACAGTGATATAATGTGACTGCTAAAACCTTTGATGTGGGCACGTAGACAGAATATACACTGTCATAAGTTGTGTGTGCAAACAAACCTAATTAAATTTAATTTAGGGTTGAATGTTGCTAAGGGGGATAAGTTAATATAAATTAGCAACTGTAAATAGATGTGAAAAACTACTTTCTGTCCAGACTCCCTCCAAAAACACACTGCTAAACATTCCTTAGTCCAGTCTATCACTCTGAGCTGCAATGACGAGATCTTGGTTTGCCTTTTAAAGCATTGTTGACTCTTTGCTGTAAATAATTCACTGTTCTCAGCATTTGGTAATAGTCTCAAATTCATATTACAATCACTCATCAAAGAGATAGACCCTTGACAAATCCACCTTTAGCCTACTACACCCAAATACTTTCCTTGCCTCTATCTGCTGGCTCTACATGTGCATCTTATCGCATTAATAATGAATAAAGACACTAAACCACAACTGTTCAAAGATGACATTTTAACATTTACACAACGTGGCCTGCAAATTGCACTTATACCAAATAGATTTTTGCTCTGGTTCTTTGGGAAAGCCACACATCACCTGTGCCCCCTCCCCATGTTCTTGAGTCATAATGAATGATAATGAATGGGAGGTGGCCTCTGAAAATGTGTCCTTGCAGAATGGCTCTAAATAAAATGACATGGCAGTGTGAAATAAAAACAGTTGATAGAGAGATGGAAATGAGTGGAGAACTTAGATGATGAGTAATGCAAAAGACTGAAATCATCATCTTGACCCTTTGTCTCCGGCTCACTGTGAAACAGCTACAGTGTCCATATATGTGCATGCGAGGGACACAAAGTTTGGATAAAATGTCTGAACACACCGAGTACCCTCTGATTTTAAATATCTTAAATGTTCCTGTTCGCCTATGGCTGCAACCTTTTGTGTTTTTTTATGAGTTTGTCCCCTGAGTGACCCCAGTTTAATCTTTACAATTTGGATTTTACAAGATTTGCCCGAGGGCATTCAATAAAGCCAGGGGTCAGTGTATTGAACAGTATGGATTTCACATATAAGTATAAAGTGGGCTTTAAAAAAGGCACAACACAAGAAAGAGAACAAAATGTAACACAGTCGCTGAATAAAAGGTGTTTGTAGAGTTTGAAAACGCAAATACTTTATACATTGTAATAATTATTAGCCTATCCTGAGGCTGATACAGCTCCTTTTTATTCACATGCACAGATTTGACCTCTAGCAGCTGTACACTTATTTCAATTATGGCTGCATATCATCATGTTGAAAAGACTCTGATAGGCAGTGTTTCTTCTCATCTGTTACAAAAACCATATATCTTTTCTCTTTCGTAACACAGCTGCTGTAGATTGATGAGATGATGAGATGATTACGGCAAATACAGATCTATCTTTTACACCGTAAGTTCAACTGAGTATGAATTAAATTTCAAAGAGGACCTGACAGTAGACAGTAAGCAGACAACATTTGGAACAGATCCACTCACATGTTGCAGAATACCAGATGTGTACAGTGGTTATTCATATTATGATAGATTATGGTTCAGGGATATTGCAAAGGAGTCTTAAAGGAACTGATGTGTTTTGGCTCACAATCCTAGTGACCACAGGGCGAGGCACAGTCACAGAGATAACATTTATTCCACATTATCTCCTCAGACTGTGGACGGTGCTACATGAATGTCCTCAAATAATCTTCCATCCATCCCTGATTCAGCCACATCAATCCCACGAGAACATAATCAGTCTCTAAAAATATTCTGAATTGATCTGCCATTTATTTGATTTTTTGGGTCTCTAATCAAAGTGGTTAAGCACTCTTGGTCAAAAAAAAAAAGTCAAATGGTGTAATCCTTTATAGCAGAGCAATCCTCTCAGCATGATGACGTACTGTAGCCTGTCTGATGGATCAGCGACTGGCAGCAGCATCTCCTGAGTTCACTCTATGCACCCTAAAGCTCCGTCTGAGGGCACCGTCTGAGCTGTTTGCTGAAGGACATAAAGTTGTGTACAAACTAGATTTTTTCAAGGGATGAAAAAATTTCAATGGATGAAAAAAAAAAAATGGTAAGAAGTGAGCTTTAAAGCCTTTATTTTTCCTTTGTCAGGCTATTTTTCCATCTAGTTTAGATTTTTTTTCTCTAAAGTTAATTGACTCCTTTCATAGTAGATGAAGGTAGGCTCTTTGTGTCCAAACTGAAAGTTGGCTGTGAGCCGCCATATCTGGTCAAATGAATCTGTAGCAGAGTGTCAATGTTTGCACCAATGTGTGAGATGATTGGTAGCCTAAATGTGTGTTTTTGAAACATATTCAGCATTGGCTACATGGTGGCTAGCATGCAAGTTAGCATGGCAAGTATTGTTATAATAGCTGTGCCATGCTTAACAACTATAGCCTAGGCTCCCTGCAATGCAGAGGAGCAGCAGCTGGATTTAACTCAACGTGGCCATAACATAAGGTGGGTCTAACTCTTCATGGGGGTAAGTGGGTTTAACTGGGCATAACTGTAACTCCAAGTGGGTGTGACTAAGTGGGTGTAACTACTTGAATGTAACTTGAACTTGACCTGTAATGAAATTTATTAGTGTTAGGACCTATTTAAGTTTAACCCCACTGTGCCCCTGCTTTTCTGCTTTTGAGGCCTGTTTCTGCTGTGGCGGCTGGTGACCAACAGAGGGCGACACAGACTGTGCGTCAGCTACTTCACTCGATAACCACTGTTGATTATTTGCACCTTTTTTTTTCATAAGATTGATTCATCATCCAGGACTAGGTATACCACACCATATTATACTTGTCAGTTCCTTGTCATCATGTCTTTTCGTCAAACAATTCCAGGGTTTAATAATGTTTTTTCTCTTCTTTTTCTTGTTTGACATCTGCCTACTGTGAGTTTCTGCCTTGCGGTTTTCTCTGTTCTGCCCTCATGACAGCACACTGGAATTTAAATTTGGATGCTCATCTGGGCAGACTGTTGTGATTCACAGCTATCATACTGCAGTTAGCACTGAAACTGTGAGAATAAATCCTGAGAGCTCTTCTCATCTCTGTGTTGTTTCATGACAAGCCATGAAAACCTGGCTGTGATCCTACCATGATATAATTTCATCACCATGGGGTAATAATACTCTGTATATGTTCAACAAGGGAGAATACTGGTTTGGTAGTTATGTTCCTTTTTCTCATTTTCATGAGCCACATTGGAAGTTCAAAACATTACTGGTGCATAGATAAAAACAGATGAGTCATGATTCATATATTCTGTAACTATATCTAAATCGTATGAGCTTCTCATCCTCTCAGCTGGAAACGGGATCAGCTGTGATGTATGATGACCTCAGTGATCCTGACGTAAGCACAAAAGAGGCATTGCTGCACACTGGTTATGCAAACAACAAGTCTGTCATCTAAATTGAAATTGATGCAGGTAAGGAAAAAAACATAAACATAATCTGTGTCTCATTTGTATTGCATAGCAAGGGGTTTTAGAGTGCAGGTGGCAAATGGAAAACAATGCTATTGGAAACAATGACACAATTTTACGTCTTTATTTGTATTTTAATTTAGTCTACAGTTAATCGATCACTCTCATTGAGACTGACAAAGAGAAACCCGAGAACAAGAAAGGAATCACAAAAACACAGCAAAACAATGACAGCACAATTACAATTACATTACATAAGAAACAAGGAATTAAGAAAAAACAATTAAAGACTCATAAAACACTGAGAAACTAAACTTTAAAGGAGACATATTTACCCCCCTTCCACAAATTAAAATAGTTCCCAGTTGTCTTAAAGACTATACGACAAATATCTGTGACATGCTTTGCTCAAAACCCCCCAAGGATCAAACATCATAGCTCTTTTCATACTCTCAAAACAGCCCTGTTCAGAACGGTTGGTTTCAGTGTCTGTCCCTTTAAATGCATATGAACCACTTGTTCCGCCCCACCCCTTCTACTGGTACCAGGTAGGGGTGGTATGATGCAAATTTCAAGTCCTAGTTACATCATTGGAAGACAACTGAGGGAACAGTTCGTAAAACCACATGGATTTCAACCTAGGGAGCCTGCACATATATTTTTTGTCAATTCTCACATTTTGGAGGCCGAAACGCAAGCCAAACACCCATAATATGTCCCCTTTAAAATCTCTAAGGGAAATGTCAAACTCTGGTTTGGAGGCAGTTGGCAATCCCTTCCATTTAAATATTACACTTGAGACCAGTTCTGCCAACATCAGTGCGTATTATAAGGTTGTAAACTGTAGATTCTTAGTTTTGAAACATGAAAGAATGAATGAATGAATAGCATGAGATGGCTGATGCGATATAGAGAATAAAGATATGATATTTACCGTAAGGACAGACATGAATAGACTGCAAAAAAGAAAAAAAGACAGACATACTTTAACAAGACAATCTTTGATTTCTAATTTTTTCATCAAATGTTGAATATGAGTCAAGCACTGAAAATTGGACACCATCAAAAGTAAAAGCGGTCAGGGCTATAATAGGAAGGACTTTTTTAATTTAAATTTTTTTTTTACAAGAGTGTCTTCAAGCCCTTCATGAATTGGAAATGGCTTGGAGGCAGGAAAGGTGAAACTGAGTTAATCTGCTACAGCAAGATGACACCAACATCATTCACTAACAGGCTGATGGGTGCCAGATACAGATTTCATGTTTATAAACAACTTTCCTAATGACTGGCTTACAGCCTTATGTAACCTCTGCACCACACAGTAATCACAGTCATACAGTATTTCTGTGCAGTGTTGCTGGCACAGCATCAGTAACTCAGATCTCTCCTGAGGGGATGGGATGGCTGCAGGGACCCCTGCTGCACGCTGAGCTAAGTAGCCTAGAGCCAGATCACAGTGGGCAGCCTGGGAAGACGCCAG
This sequence comes from Trachurus trachurus, assembly GCF_905171665.1. NCBI lineage: Eukaryota > Metazoa > Chordata > Actinopteri > Carangiformes > Carangidae > Trachurus > Trachurus trachurus. The sequence goes on along the minus strand of NC_139901.1, from coordinate 23,818,432 downwards.
TTGCCTACATGTGAATTATTAGATGACCCTCCTTGTAGCCGGAGACGATAGAATCCTCCCCAGATGAGTCCTCTAAATCTGTAGACAGAAGAAAATAGAAACCTGGTTTCCACAGCAACAGGTCCCTGTGTCTGCACGTAGCGAGCAGCACACGTGTCTGAGGGTGTTTTTCTTTCTTTCTTTTTTTTTTTTTGTTCAGTTAGACACATACCTCTGCTGAAAAATCCTCAACACCGTATAAAGTGATGAAAACCTTGTTTTATGTTATAGGGAGAGACAGAGTGGAACAGATGGTCAGATGAGATGATTGATGCCCTGAACTCAAGTCCTGTGTGTATTAACCTATAGAGCTGGGGAAGAGGGTCCTCATAACTTAAAATAACACATTAAAAGAAAAATATATTTTAAAAAAGACCACATAGAAAAGCAAAGTGGGAAGAGATGCAAATAATTCAAGATACTGCCACAGACACCTGTATAAAATCCTCATAGATTCAAAACATCTACAAAAGCTTCAAAATGTTTGAAGCACTTAAAGGGGGCTCAATTGCATACAACAACGTACATTATTTGCAACAAAATTTGAAAGGTATGATTCTGAAAATGTTCTTATTTTGTATGTAATTAGCTAAACCTACACTACACCAGCTCATAGGCGTTCTTTTTTTGTATTTTTCACTCCTTGGATGTGAGAAAAAACATATTAGATAACAATTTCTAGGACGCACTTTATAGAAGAACATAAAAAAAACTCCTGTGTGTGACGGTTCAAGGCTTCTAAGGCTATTAGTTCAATTTTTCATAATGCCCATAAGTCTAAAAGGAAAACTGGGCAAAAATGTGCTTTAACTCCTTAATGCGAAATAATAGAAAACATACTTGATGCCTTTTAAAACCATTCAAAACAGAACTGATCCTTCTCTGTCTCATAATACCTCTGTCTGCAGCCTCTCAATTGTTTCCACACCTCCCACAGCCTATTGGCCTTAGAAGTACGATTTTATGTGCTTATGTTTGTGGAAAATGAACTGAATATTTGGATTCTAGCAACTCTAACTGATGAAATGAGGTGCAATCTGCCCACACATTGACAACAAGTTTTACCTTTCATACATTCAGAACCTCCAAATGGACTCATCATGATTTGTCCATAGCAGCATGGTCTGAGCCTTTGATGTCATGCTTCCTGGTGTTCTCCCTTTTCTCATCCTTTGCTGTCTGTTTTTGTCTGTGCAGGTATGTGTGGCTGTGTTGTAGACACAGTGCCACTCTCTCTTTCATGGCTACCTCATTACCACTCAGTTGTCAGACCTGCTACCCATCAGGCCAGCGGTATATCTATCCTACTTCTACCCTATTGTTTTCTTGGTCCTTGGAGGACCACTGCATTGCCTGTAAGTTTGCCGACTCACTTCTCAACCTAACATGCTCTGAACAAGCCAGCCTTGCTTCACCGGTCATTCCGCCTGCCAACTGGACATCCAGCCCTGTTCTCTTCTTTTCCTTTTTCAGCTCACTCTGTCTGTCAGCTCTGAAGCTCACTCCTCAGCTTGCCAAGTTAGTCATCCAGCAAAACTCACCACCCAGCTTCCATTCCCAATGCAGACTCTTCCCGCCAGCCGCCTGCTCCCCTCTGCATCCCACTGCCAGCACCCTCATTTCCCCTCAACCTTTTATCCCAGAACACAAATAATAAACTCTCTCCTCCATGTTCTGAGTTTGGGTTCACCTGTTGTTCACCATATAAAGTGTTCAAGTATTTATATAGACCTTTTTTGTGTAGAAGGACTGTTACTGTTGCCACTTTACTAGCCATCTAGCAACTAATCAACTGGAGGAATCTTCATCTTCATCTTTTTTTTTTTTAAGTTTATTTTTTGGGCTTTTTTTTAATGCCTTTAATTGATAGCACAGTGGAGAGAGATAGACAGGAAATGGGGAGGCAGAGAGGGGGAATGACATGCAGGAACGGGCTGCCCGATGCGGGATTTGAACTAGGGCTGCATGCGTGGGGCGGCAGCTCTGAGCTAATCGCCGCCCCCAATCCATCATTTTTGAGTAGTTTATTATTGGCTTCATATTTCACAGACACAACAGTGGTACTGATCTTGACAAAAAAGGAGAAAATGTATTTTGTAAAATGCCAGGCTATTTAAAAAACAAAGACAAAAATCAAAAATCAATAAAATTGATGTCCCCTTGACATATGAGTGTTTGTAGCCTACTGACCTGAGATCCAAATCTGTGTGCTGGTTAAGACAAATCAGGATTTTCAAAATTCTGCACCCTGTTAGTCACCACAGTGATATGACTTGTTGAAACACACGAACACATTGCACGTGTGTGTCAGAATGGGTTTTCTCTTTGGGACAGTTTAAACTCCCTGCATATTTAATCTATTAGTCACAAGACATTTGAACATGTTCACAGAGAACAGTCAGAGAGGCACAGCAGGTGGGACAGCTGGAGGGAGAGTGATTGAGAGCCCGAGGCGAGAGCTTCTTTACCTCAAGAGAAAATGCGTTGCTTGTACGAAAGTACCCTAACACTTCATGTAAATTATACTGCATGTGCAGGTCTTCTTTTCCCTCAAAAATGATTGACTGCTCAGACAGACTGCGTCCAAAGTTAACGGTCCAACCAGGCTGGAAAGGTTTTCCGGCACCAAACAGAGAACTTGATGTGCACTGTTCACCTTCTATAAAAATATAGAGAACTGAAGTTGTTTCCCATATTTCATAAACTGTAAATGGACTGGTCATGGCAAGGAAGACTGATCTGGCAACCTGAACAGAACATGGTTCAGGGTTTTTGCCACTCTTGCATCAGCTCTCAGGAGTATAAAGTATTATGCTTGGACCCTTTTCTGTTGTTTTGACTCAAAGATAAAAACTATGTTTTTTTGTATTCAAGGACTTTGTTCAGGCTTGTGTCCAGGTACTATTAGCCATTACAGATGGTGTTTTCATCCTGTGTGTGTGTGTGCACGCGCCCGCATCAATATGGTTACATGTTGTTGAGGAGACACCTACTATTGCAGAAACTACCATAGACACCATCTCACAGTGACCCACAGAGATGGGGTCACTGTTCAAGTTCAAAGATAGGGGTAGTCCCTCATGTAGTAGTGTAGTAATGGTTTCTACTTAGGTGACTATTTGAGTTACAGATGTACTTAACTGAGAGCTTCATTTGTGCCCTTCATATTCTTGGAGGCCATCCATGAATTAAATTTAAGGAATTGGCTTCTTTGATTTGAATTTCAGAAACTGGCAGGCATTCACTGACTTTCATGTAGCCTAGCCCCCTCATCCCAAATTAAGTTAAAACAGCCCATTTCATACTCTGTGCAGCCAATAATAATAACTTTTCTGTATGTGCAACAAATAACAAGTCATGTCAAAGTGTAACGGTAACTACTGACAAATTGCACAACATCAACTAGTAGCTAAAGCACAGGATAAAAATGTCCTAATCTTGATAGCAGCTGCTATAGGCTATTCAACAAAATAAAAAAAAATAAAAAAATCAAATAAAAGTTTGTAAGTGATATAACAAGGCCTCAGTGCCGACTGCAGCAGTGTATTGAGCTAAATGCTAAAGTCAGATTACTAACATGTGCTACAAGAACACTGTTGGCATGCAGATGATTAACAGATATATAATGTTTAGCATCTCTAATTAGCATATTATCATGCTAACTGAATTAGCTCTTACCTTACCAGAAATATTGAGTAGTTTTATATGTTCACATACTGTTTCCAGTGTTTTCTGCTTGTTGCTAGGACAAAGTAATGTATTGTGTTTCATTTTTTGACAAGATAGCCTACTTTTGATATGTATTAATGTGAGCTACTTTAAGACTTTTACTCAAGTGATTTTCTTATGGGTGATTTTAACTTTTACCAAAGTCATTTTCAGCTATGGTATTTGTACTTTTACTTAGTTATTTTTTTCAAGTAGCCTACTTTATATACACCTCTGACATCTAATTAACACTCAGTGCTGTTGACACACTCTAATGTTGATGTGAGGTGGGAGTGGCCAAGCTGTGACAAGGCAATAGGAGCAGATTTATGAAAGAGGCTTCAGTGATCCTGCAGTGTGTGACACCGTCTGTTGTGTGAGAGGATATGAACCCTCAGAGGAAACACTGGATGGTGACACTTCAAGAAGTTTTCTACCCTGCTCTGGCAGTGGTGGGCCTCCCCTGTAAGTACATCAAAGTCATTTAAAATGTTAATTTTAATGGATTTTCATGATAAGATTGTATTTGAGACCTAAGATGCTCCAACTGGACACAAATCCTCTCCTCAGCCAACATTATCACCTTTCTGATCATATGGAGGAGGAGCTGCATGCTCTCCAGGTCCAGCACCTTCTATCTGATGGCCATGTCTGTGGCCGACAACCTTGTTCTCATCTTCATTGTCATTCTTGAGCTTTCTGTGAAGTACCACCAGCAGGAGCCATTTTGGAGTTACGATCCGTGGTGCAGCCTGAGGGACATTTTTAACTATGGGGCCTATAACGCCTCAACATGGCTGGTAGTCGTGTTTACAGTTGAACGCTTTGTCGCCATCCACACGTGGAAAATGAAAACTAAAATCTGCACACCAAGATGTGCAGCATGGACTATCACAGCTGTGTTCTTCTTCAGTCATCTTTTTTCCATACCCTACTACTGGTCCAATGCCTCGGTCTATGTGAACAACCAGACCTCGTGTGTTTACGACACAGAGGTCCCACTTCAGTTTATTCACACCCTAGTTTGGTTTCAAACATTGCAGGCCTACATAATCCCCTTCCTCATCATCCTCACACTTAATGGGCTGACTCTGCGCCTCATCTCTCTCAGTAATCGGGTTCATATCACTTCGGATTTGACTTCCAGGGTCAACAAAGTCACACCCCTGCTGCGCTCCAGGAAGAGAAAATCTGTGGTGCTTTTAGTGACTGTGTCCATGACATTCTTGCTGCTGTCTGTCACCCGTGCAATAACTCAGATCATCCTCCGCACAACTCACATGTACACTTTTGACCGTAATGATTACAGCCTTCGGATGAATATAGCAGCGGACACTGGCACCATGCTGAGCCTTAGCAACGCCGCTGCGAACATGTACCTGTATGTCTGCACCCAGTCCAAGTTTCGCCAAGAGTTTTTAGCGTGTGTCAGACAAGTGTTGTCCTACTGCAAAGCAAAGCTCTAGAAACCTAACACAATTACTGACATTGCCCTGGAGGAAATTGTACTCTCCCGGTGTGTGGGAAACAGAGGAAATGGTCTCATGGCCATAATTCTTTTCTCAGTATAGACAACAAGACCTTTAATGTGACTCCATAAAACAGTTTAATCATTTTTATTACTATGTTTTACTCAACCTGTTCCTGTTACATAGAGGTCTTGCCTCCATGTTTGCAATCCTGACACACATCTGCACTCTTCATGTTTCAGATTTAATTTCCTGTAATTAGTTTTGAGACTCTGAGCAAACAAACAAGAAGGCTTCTTCATATCATTTTACTACAAAAAGTGTAAAGACTGTTGACACAGACAGGTAGCGTAATTAATGTGTACATGTACCTGACTTGATGTTTACATATTTAGACTTTAAAGGCTATATGGTTTGAGGCTTTTCATTTCTTAATATTTAAGCATAAGTTAGTATTTGACTTAGGACTAACAGTGATGATGTTCTGCATCTTTTCCAATCTTATTTTAACGGTCTGCAATATATGCATATAATAAAGATGTATGAATAAATTTCACTTGATTGTGTCGTGTCATGTCACAGAAGAATAAACAGTATACCACAGTCTGTACCTTTTCACAGGACTTCTGCTTTCCCCAAAGATGCTGCAAAAAGAATAGGAAACTTCTTATCCAGGCAGTAATTTCCCTAAAACCAAATTTAAAATTGGAGGAGGCACAACAAGACATTAGCAAAAAGTATAAAGAATTCATTGATGCCTGTTGATGTCATGATGACTTAGAAACACATGTCAGAGGGCTCACTCAATAGCTGATTCATGGAGAGGAACAGTTTTAAATGACACTTTTGGTAGGAAGGTTGTTCCAAGCATCTTTGTAGAACTGTCCGAGTCTCTTCATGTCATCCCCGACTGGACATCAGGGCTCTCTGAGGGCAACTTTACCTATTCTATGTATCCATGCACTTTTTTTTGTCACTGAAGATTATTCCTTTTCAGGGTAGTTGCACGTGTCTTATGGTGGAAAATAATTGAAAACATCTCAAAATAGATATAATATATGTAAACACAAAAATGATTTTAAAAAGTAAAATATCTTTTACCCACCTATCCATCAACAACAGAGAAATAGTACTGTAATTTTCTTAAGGCAAAAGAAAGACACAAATCCCATCGTTTACCACCACAGCAACATCCTCAAACATGCAACAAACAATCGTGAAAAAGAAAATAAATTTGCAGATGGAAACAAGGTCATTCATCACGGAGACCAGCCCACACCATAAAAGGCTGTGTAATTATAGCCTCAGTTTATGTTGAGTTCCTCAAAACAAACTGGCAAAAACAAGAAAAATCAAATGAAGACTTAGCAAATTATGTGAGGAGCTTAAAAGAATCAACCACAGTATAATCAACATTTCCACTGGTGTGGTGAACTCACCAAAGCCAGTCACTGCAGTTTTTAAGCCCAATAAACACAACATTAAATATTGACTTGTTTGAAACATGGTTTAGTTATTGACTTATTAAATCCACATCTCTGTGTTTATTGTAGTTTGGTGAATTTCTTGACATTAGCCTGAAGCGGGTGTAAAACAGCAGTTCTCATGACCTTAACACTGCAGAGCCCTTGTACCAGGCCCCTGACACACAACTGTTTCAGTGGACCAGCTCTGCTTCCTGGTGTGAACATGGAGGTTCAGGTTAAAAATTGCTGTGGGGAGACCTCACGCTGGGCTTGAGGTTAATGCACAGCCAATGACCCTCGATATCCAAGGTCTGCGTCAAGCTGGGGACCTTTGGTGCATGTCATTCTTGTCTCTCTCCTCGTACCAAAATGTTTCTCCACTGTTAGCGGCATAGAAAATAAAGGCCTGAAATGCCCCATGAATAACATGTTATATCATTGTGTGCTATGTTTGGATGTTAAAAATGCTAAACTTTCTTTCCAACTTTCCATTTTTATTCATATTGAAGACCATCTTCTGAAAATATTAAACTTGTCATAACTAATTAAACAGCATTAATTGGGTTTGACATGACTGACATTTATCATGTCTGCTCTGCTAATTATTGGTGTGAATTGTCAAATTACCTAGCTGTTATTGTTTTTAATAACTTATTTGTCCACCCATTATTAGTTAATATTAGGCTACGCATCTGACTGTTATTATTTATTTTTTTGCCTTTTATTGTCATGGGTAATATCTCAATTGCTTGTTTTTTGGTAGTTTCTATTGTGAAACTGGATTTGTTTTGGGATTGATAGTTTCTATTTATTGTGATCTAATCAATGTTTATATGTCTAAACTTGAGATGGTTTTCTCCTCTTCTACTCTTTCACCGTCAGAAACCAATTACCTGCCAGTGAAATGATCTGCGTTGAGTGACCCTCTGTAACTTTTCTTTGAGATATTGTTTGGAGCCAAATCAAATCGATAAAACAATAACGACTTCAGTCATGGATTTTTGGTAGTTGACAGTGAATCACCTTTATTACATGTTGTGTTTACACACAATAAAGCAGCTTTAAAGCATTGAAGACAGTAAGCAGCTGTTGTAGCAGGTAGCAATGCTACTTCTTCTTGCCACCTTTTAGAGCTTTGTCCAGTCCTTGGATGTACTTGCGAGGAATTTGATAGTGATCTGAAATTGAAATAAAAGATTAGAGAAACTAAATGTATTTATGCAAATGAAGCAATTGACAGAAACAATTGAGATAAATTATGAGAATGATATTTGAAGTATTATTAAGTTTCAAACCTAAGAGCAAATTGCCAACTTGGTGAATCTGGTTGCCTTGGATCTGAACCATGACTCGATCTTTGGCCCCTGGGATGGGATGTAGGACGGTACTGGCCTGGACTCTGTGCTGCAAAGCTGTGGCCACGGCTGCAGGATCCAGACAGTACACTTCCAGGTTCTTTACCATAGTTACCTAAAGATAGTACACAGACACAATTAAAGCCAAAGCAACAACTCAACCAGGCTAATAGATGAACTTCCTGCAGATACAACATCTGCAGGAAGTTCATTCAATCATTTCATAACAACTCATCTCAGTTCAAGTCAGGGATTTTCTTTGAAAAACAAAAACTTTTTTTTTTTTACATTAACAGTTCTTTTTTGTTTGGTGTAGTTTCATAAAAATTTTTTTTTTACAATTCCTTATATTTGCTTTCTAGTGCTGTGATGCTGCCCCTTGGTAAAGAGGTACATTTTGGATATACAGGGTTGCCCATAAAGTTGAAATACAATATTTTTTATAACCTTTATAATAGGAATAAAAAGAGTGTTTGAAAACAAAATGATTCCAACTTTTTGGGCAACCGTGTATTTCTATCAAGTACAAAAGAGTTCCCATTTTAAAATGATGCATTGATGTTGTAAATGTTTGCTGATTACACACATGGTGATGTGACGGGTGTCACATAGGGATGGATAATGGCCTGAGAAATATCCCAAAGAAATCCTTGGGCTGCCTCTTGGATCAGAAAGCTGCAATTTTCTGCAAAATCCAAAAGAACCACAGCTTTATTTTGGTGTCTGTTCTCCTTTAACTGAACTACGCATGATGAATGGTTCATTACAATAAAATCATAACCTGTCACTTTACCCAATTTGTAAGCCAGTATATTTTAATGAAATCTTAAAAAGCTGCTACTGAAACTTACAGTTTGGTTCTGTCAGTTGTAATCCGCAGCTTACATTTTACATTGTCATCCAAAAACACGTAATGTACCTAAAATTTGTTTTTTAAGTGTTCCTGCAGAGAATCTGATCCAGGAGGCTAAGGACATCTGTGCAACATGCGTTTGTTGTCGGTTGAGCGTCTAAGCTTCTGCATTAATTCCTCACAAATGTCGATGTTGTGTGAGAACACTAGGAGGTCACACACCTTTAACCTGACATTAAGATGACTCGACAGGAAAAAATCATTGGTACAGTAATCAGATTCATGAGAATGATGAAGTTATCTGTCTGTTTAACCTTTACCATTATGAACTTTGAATCCTTTGCCCGCAACATAAACTTGGAAAACCTGGTCATCTGCGCGAAACTGTATCACTTGCATTTCAAGGTCGTTAGCTATGGGGCCTGCCAACTTTGGTTCCACTTTCCCCAAAATGTCATTTTCTTTCATCATTGTCAAGTTTGACCTTGTGATAAATATGTTTGAATTATTGTGCAGTTTTGGCATTTTACCAGCTTGATGGTTCTAAATTAAGCATGTGGTCTTGCTTTTAGCATGGAGCAAGATTTTCTCTTGAAGTAAATCAGAGCTCCTGTCTAAATAACATGGCTGGTTGACATTTCACCCTGGGGTACATCCACTGCAAGATATTGAGCAACTCCGTGTGCAACAGCTTGCTGTAATTCAAAACATTTATCAGGCATTAGGTTTCATCCTTGCTTGCTTCAAATGCTGGTGTGTATGATGTGCTTCACTTGTACTCATCTGTCTATCTACATCAGTTTCTGTTCTCACGGTGAATTGTGAGTCCTTAACAACACATGGTGGGCACAACATCTGTCCAGCGTTGATAGAGCATGAGCTGTTGACGTGGAAGTTCAAGTGCTCACAAGCAAACCCTAACCCAACATCCACCTCTCACCCTCAACAGTTTCCTGTCTGTTCCCAAACTCAAACGAAAAACTTCTGCTGCTGTTTTTAGACAGGCCGACTATGACAGCCAGGTCCCTTGGGTTACTATTTCAGACAACAGACAAATAAGTTAGGAGATGTTCTTTTACCTTTACATGTTTGGACTGTAAACCTGCAGTCTTCGTCAGAAGACATATCTTATAACTTATTTGTCTGTTTAAAGAAATAGTAAAACTAACAGACGAAATGAACATTTTCAAGCTAGACAGGTCCCTTGTCAATGTGTGTGAGTGAGAGAGAGAGAGAGAGAGCAAGTGGGGTATGTAGGGGCTGAGTGAATCAATTTTTTACACACAACTTTACAGTGAAATTGACCCAATGAAATAGTAAACTATTAGACTGTGGCAGGGGCCTTCCGTAGAGAGGGCGGTCCATCAATGTGAAGGACACATCCGAATGTGATCAAATCTGAAATTAAATATCAATGCATCTTTCAACTTTGGAAGATCGGATCCCCTGAGATGGATATTAATACCAGGTGTGAACAGGACCAGAAACATTAGTCTGTCAGATCAAATTCAAAGGACTTGAAAAGCTACCAGATGGAGTGCCAGGAAACTTTGTGCAGACATTAACTGTCCCCAGAGGATGAAGTCTTATGTCTCTGCTGACCCCTTGACTTCTCATGAGGCACCACAACAACTTAGTCACATTTGTGATAAGTGAAATGTGTCTGCAACAATAAGATGCATTTCTATTACGTTCATAGAATATTTAGCATGGCAGTGAACTTTAAACTGTCCAATATATAGTAAATAAATTCAAAAACACCACTGCTCTACTAGGGACTATAATAGATTGTATCTTAAGTTGTCACCTTCTTATTGGAGCCTCGAGAAGCCACAGAGATGTCTATGAGCTCGATGTGTCCCTTCTTTATTATGGGTGTATGTCCGGGGAACACAACTTGGTAACACTCCTGCATTCTTCCCAATGTCCTGTGAAAATGACATTTATATAACAGAGATATAGGCTGATTTACCTGCAAAGGACTTTGCTAGATCGCATTTTTAATGCCCATGATTTTAATAAACATTAATTTTAATGGTGGTATGAAGGTATTCAAAGGTTGAGTGAATGGGAAACAGCAACATTTTTGTTTCATAATGTGGTTACTTAGAAAAGGATAAATAAAATAATAACATTAAATCATAACCTGCTGAAGAGGTCATCCCACTTGAGAGACTCCACCTCCTGGTACTCTGATTTCTCCAGCAAGCAGTCACAAAGAGTTGGGTTGATGGTCACATAACTGTCAGAGAGGGGAAAAGTATTGAAGTCAACACAGCACATAGTTGATGCATAGCATCAGGAACAGGAAACACACTGTCTTTTTAACATATGCCAAGTCAATGAGAGATTTTATTTAATTTCTTCTATCGCTCATTATCAAATTGTTTCACATGATGATGCCCAAATGTCTATGACCTAAAAAGAAACATGCGATGTCTCGTCAGTTTCAGAGTCACATTTAAGCATTTTAGCCAATTATAACAACATCACATGGCCTGGGGTCATCTCCATGTTTCTGCAGCGGCTATTAGTCTTCCCTTTTACCACTGTGTCTAGTAATGGAAAACCCCACATGGTGGTTAATCTAAACCCAAACTGAGCTTGATCATGTCAATAATACGTTTTTAGTTAGTTTAGTTAATACGTTTTCCTTTCTCTTACAATACATCAGCTGACAGATAAAGTTTGATCGTAAAATTAATAAATGAAATCCTTCTTTAACTTTAAATTGTAAAACTTCTTAACATGAGACAAAGGCATGGAATACAAGAAAACACTCAAACTGAATTAAAGCCCCTCCTTACTTTTTATTATTTTCGTCCACCAGTTCATTCTTCTTCACATATTCAGTAATAATACTTCTCACTTCAGCAGGCTGCAGAATTGCTCCTTTCCTGCAGGGAACCAAAGCACACGTGAGAATAATAATAAATGTCCAAATGTGAGAATTTCATCAAAGCATCTTCAGCTCAATTGACAGGTTTTTTGTAACGCTACTCCAGCTAAAAAATAAAGACCTTGAAATGGCAAAACTGACTACTATATATTTATCTGCTTTTCTATTTCATGTTAATTTGTAAAAGGGACAAGTGTATATTGTAGGATGCAAACATGTTTATTTCAGGTTTATTTCTTGCTTTTGTGTGGCTATTGCGCTGAGCTTCTCTTCTCAGGTTGTTGCAGGCTGTGCTACGGGCACAGGGTTTTGACTGGTTGGAGAAGTGTCGGGTTGTGTGGACCATGTTGAAGGAGCATAAGAATCCATTGGTTGCTGAGTTTTTGAAGCGGCCGGGTCGTGGTACGTTGTCTCAGTTTGCGAAAACAGATCTAGTTGACTTAGCTGTGCATTTCGGTTGGAAGAAGCCTGTGCCTAAGAAAGCTGCTCTGAGGGTCATTGTTGAGGGGATGCTAGTGTCATGGGGGGTTTTGGAGCTTGAGCAGAGTAAACTTCCTCCTGGTGCAACACTCCCAGGGGTTCTTGAGAAGCTGTCATTTGAGCAATTTATGCAGCTGGAGAAAGAGAAGGCAGAGATGGAAAGGGAGAGGTTGCGCTTTCAATTGGAGTATGAAAGGCTGCAGACAGAGCTAGCACAGAAGGCCAGGGAGGCAGACGTGCAGGTAACCTTGGAAAGGGAGAGGTTAAAGCTCGAGCAGAGTTTCTCTTGGGGGCTGGTGTGCCAGGCCAAGCTGTTGGTTCTTCTGGTTTTAATGTTGCTGGCAATTTGCATTCGCTGCCTAAGTTCAATAAAAGGGACCCAGACACGTTCTTTTCTCTGTTTGAGCGTGTGGTCGACACCAGGGGGTGGCCGGACGCTGATAGGGCTTTGATGCGTGTGTTCACAGGTAGGCTCAGGAAGCATATTCTGCTCTTAGCACGGTGGATGGCACAGTTTATTCAAGGGTGAAGGCCACAACAAAAGTCAAATGGGTCTGCTGGTTCCGAGTATGTGAAATCTGCTGGTTTTGTTGCCCCAGTGTCGACATTTGGGGACCAAGTGGGGCCCTACAGACTGGCCACCGGGGGGCTGCAGAAGATTGAGGAGGCTTATGTTCCCTTTGGGACGGAAGGCTTTGTGTCTCTTGGTGAGGGGGAGAGAAAACCAGTCAGGATTTTGCGAGATACTGGGGAAAATCAGAGCTTTATCCTGGAGGGGCTGCTGCCTTTTTCAGCTGGTTCAGACACTGGTGGTAATTCAACTCCTGTGTTAGGCATTAGCTTAGTTCCAGTGTCTGTGCGTTGCACCGACTGAACTTGTTTTCTGGTCTGGTTGAAGGTGAAGTCGTCATTGGGGTGCGTAGCGTTGTCTATGGGTGGAGTGGACGTTGTCCTGGGCAGCGACTTGGCTGGGGCACGGGTTTGGAGTGATGTTGCACCACTGCTGGTAGTTACAGCATCACCTGACCACTCACCGAGCATGAGCGTGCAAGGCAGCATCCTAAAGCTGTCCCTGCTTGTGTGGTCACTCGGGCAATGAGTAGGGCCAGTTCAGGACAGGGGTGTGGGCCTGATCATTGCGCTTCCTTGCAGGTGTGTTTTCAGGTGTTTGAGGTTGAGGTTCGAGCTTCGCTTTGCCCTGGTCCTATGTCATTTGTCAGCAGGGAAGAACTGGGTGCAGAGCAGGCCGGTGACCCTACGTACGCTCGTGCCTCTGTTTAATGTGGTTGGTCATGAGAGTGTGGGGCAGGGATTGTTTGATGGTTATTTTTTGCAAGATGGAGTGCTGCTGAGGAAATGGAGGCTTGTGGTGGGGGGTGTACAGTTGGACCAGGTAACACAGGTGGTGGTGCACTTTAAGTTCAGAAACTTGTGCTAAGTGTTGCGCACGATGGCCTTACTGGTCACTTGGGGGTTAAGAAGACTTACGACCGTGTGCTTCGACATTTCTTCTGGCCTTTGCTGGAGTGGGATGTGTCGGCGTACTGTAATACATGTCGTACATGCCAGCTGACTGGCAAGCCCAACCAGAATATCGGGCCAGCTCCACTGTGTCCAATTGCAGTGGTGGAGACTTCCTTCCTTCTTTATGATTGCACACACACACTTAAAGGATAATTTCCGTTTTTTACAACCTGGACCTTATTTCTAGCATAAAATACGATCATTTACTCACCCAGACAACTTTGTTTGGAGTTGTTTTGACGAAATTAGCCCCAGTGGAGCGGCGCGTATATCCGTATAATGCGAGAGCACGGGGCACGCAATGCAGCCTCTAAATAACACATTATCCGCCGCAAAACTCGTTCTTTTCGCCAATATTTTGTTATGATACACTAGTGCTATTCCCCTCCGAGCCCGTGGTGGCATGTTAACAACATCCGGGTCTCTAGGTTGACCTACTAACCTCTGATCTGGATGATGTCATCTCCGACCGCTGCCCGGCTCATTTTAATAATCATTCTGCTTTGGCATTCAGGTCCATTTTTAGCTCAACTAGCCGGAGCTTTAGTGAGTCCAGGTTGAGGAGAGGAAGCCTGTGGAAGCTGAACTTCATCCAGCTGCTCATTTTGTTCTGACAAGTCAGAAACACGCAGAAACGAACCATAGCATTAGCGGTAGCAAGTTAGCTAGGGCAGCGGTCGGAGATGACATCATCCAGATCAGAGGTTAGTAGTCAACCTACAGGCGCAGGATGTTGATAACATGCCACCACGGGCTCGGAGGGGAATAGCACTAGTGTATCATAACAAAATATTGGCGAAATGAACGAGTTTTGCGGCGGATAATGTGTTATTTAGAGGCTGCATTGCGTGCCCCGTGTTCTCGCATTATACGGATATACGCGCCGCTCCACTGGGCTAATTTCGTCAAAACAACTCCAAATGACACCAAAGTTGTCTGGGTGAGTAAAATGATCTTATTTTATGCTAGAAATAAGGTCCAGGTTGTAAAAAACGGAAATTATCCTTTAACAACTTTGTGGTTACTTTAACTGGCAACTGTGTGGTCCTCCCTCTGTGGTTATGCTCTCCAATGAGCTGGGCATAACAGCGCCGAAGAGTAATTCAGAGTATTCGGCCTTCCAGGAAATGCTGGGTGGGGTCCTAGAGGGGACCATGCACACATGGGCAATGATGGAGACACTTGGGGCGTGATCAAGAGGAACGACCTGCCTAATCTGAACCCAAATGGGTGTTTATTGTTGTCCTCTGTGCTGGGCATGGTTTGTCCATAATGAACACTATGTCTGAATATAAGGATGCTCATAAGAGGACATGGTACCAGAGCACCCTAGGCTGAAGGTCAATGATTTTGAAATCATATCACCTGACCTGAGGTTGCATGTTCTGGACACTTGAGTAAAGAGAGGAGCTGAGCTGTCAACCGATCACCATCTGGTGGTGGCTCTATCCAAGAGAACTTCACCTTTTAGTGTTTAAGTACACCCATGATGCCCAACCCTTGATGCCCAACCCTTGGCATCATGGCGGACACCGGTGGTCAGGGAAGCCGTGCGACTGAAGGAGGTCTTCTGGGAGACGTTGTCCCAGGAGAGACAGGCCTGAGGGGTGGCAGCCTCAGCCATGAGGGAGGCAAAGAAGAAGGTTTGGGAGGAGTTCGGAGAAAGCATCAAGAAGAACTTTTAGATGGCACCAAGTCATTCTGGAAAACCATCCGCCACCTCAGGGGGGGAAGCAGGGACCATCTACCCTGTGTACAGCAAGGATGGAACCCTGTTGAACGCAACCGAGGAGGTCGTAGGGTGGTGAAAGGAACACTTTGAGGAACTCCTCAACCCAACTGGCCATCAAATCCACCCTATGAGGAAGAGGCAGAGTTGGAGGACAAGGGTTAGGACGAGGGTTAGGGTTAAGGTGAGGTACTCAAACAACTCCACAGCGGCAAATCCCCAGGGGTTGATGAGATCTGCCCGTAGTTACTGAAGGCTCTGGATGTTGAGGGGCTGTCTTGGATGACATGCCTTTTCAACATTTCAACATTGCGTGGAAGTCTGGGACAGTGTTGAAGGGGAGGACCAGAGAGTGTGTACCAATTACAGAGGTATCACACTACTCAGCCTTCCGGGAAATATTTACTCTGATGTGCTGGAGAGGAGGGTTCAGCCGATTGTCGAACCTCTGATTGAGGAGGAACAATGCAGATTTCATCCCAGTTGTGGAACATCAGGCCAGTTGTTCACTCTTGCAGGTCACTTTGAGGTAGCCTGGGAATATTCTCATCCAGTCTTCATGTGTTTTGTGGATTTGGAGAAGGCGTATGATTGGGTCCCCCGGGATATTCTGTGGGAGGTCCTGTGGGAGCATGGGGTGAGGGTCACTCCTCAGGGTCATCCAATCCCTGTATTCCTAAAGCAGCAGCTGTGTTTGGGTCATGACCAAAAGAACAAGGTTGCGGATACAAGTGGCCAAAATGTTTTTGTTTTTTTGAGCTGGCCAATGTCTCCGGGGGAAAGGGAAGTCTGGGCTCACGGATGGATCTGCTGCCCCCACGACCTGATCTCGGATAGGCGGTTGAAGATGGATGGATATCTCTGAACATGCAAAGATTTGTAATTTCAACAGTTTACCCACTGGATAACAGATGTCTGACTTAGTGACTCTACATGTATCATGAAATGACATTAATGTGGGTACCATTTCCTGGTATTGTGTTTCTTATTATGGACCAAACCAAATAAATAATGCTATCAAACTGACACTAAAATTGCTGTTGCTAAGCTAATGTGTAGAGAGGATGAGATGGTCAGCTCCAGGTTTAGGGACCTGTTTTGTTCATGCTGATGAATGCCACACGCCACTTTCTCTGTAACAATCCTTCAAACTTTATAGATGCGATAACTTGCAGCTGTAAGTAATGACATAACTGATTCATCAATGTCAGAAATAAGACAGAAAACAAATCTGTGTCTATTCTTAAGGGAGTAGTAAATGAGTAGACTGGTTTTGGGAAATGTTTATGATTAATAATTTTGTGACATGTGTCTTGGGAATATTGTGTTATCCCCTTTCAAGAGGGTCAGAGGTTGATGTCAGTGGCAGCTCAGACCTCCTGCAGCTGGTACGGATTTAGTGTCTCACTGAGGTAAACCTGAAACTTGTGGATGTACACAAGTTTCAGCACTCTCTGCTACATCCCCCTGCTGTTAGAAGATAAGTAAAAGTGCACACACCTCTTCTTTATATCCAGAAAGAGAGGCTCCAGCCGAGCAGGGACAGAGTATAAAGTTGTTATCTCAGGAGGATGATATGGAGCCTCTTCCTCTTCCCCTCCAATGCCTGTCTCCTCAGGAACGTTGAAGGAACGCAGTCTAGAAAGTTTAAGTCGTACAAAAAGGAGAAGCACAGGGTTATTCATGCTGAATGTGGGTGGGTTGTGCGTTTGAATCTCACCCAAGGATTTCTTTAAATTGAAGCAGGGCTTGGCTCACTCTCGGTTTTTCCAGTCCACCTCAACAATGCTCTCCACCCCTTTCGTCAGTTCTTTCACTCGCACAAGACTGTACTGCTGCTCCATGGTCTGAAGAAACTTTGACAGCTGTTGGAAGAAAGTGTGAACAGATTTACAGAGGGAGTTATAAAGTACTCCATTTGTGCATATAAAGGTTATAATCTGGATAATGGGTATACCTTTTTAAAGCTGGATTTCTTGATGTCCAGTTGCTTTCCATTTGGGCTGAAATAATACAAAATAATTTCAGTACTGAATTCAATTGTCCCCGAGCACATCTTAAAAGATGATCTGTAGTTTACCAGCAGGAGAACATGTGGTTGCGAAGAAATGTACTTGTCAGCAGAGGGAGCTCTGACTTCTTCACCTTGCTCTTTAGAGCATGCAGGAAACACTGCACCAGCAGGGCATCCATCATCTCTGAGAAATTAGGTAACACCTGAGTCACACCGGAGTCACATCCGTTTCCCTCACAACAGGCTCCAATCTTGTCACATCATCAACAAATTCTCCAGTTCATACAAATAAACAACAACCATATTGACCCTGTGATCATTCATTATGTGAATGTGTGAAAACTGGAATTGAATCAGATACAACGGAAATTATAAATCATAGTTTTATCAAAAGCAGATTAATGGTCAGTACTTGAAGGTTCTTTTTAAATTAATTTTTAATAAACATAATGTGAGATATGACTAAATCTGGTACCTTGTGGTGTTTTCTGATCATCTTCGTTCTCCTCCTCTTCCTCATTGCCCTTTTCACCTTCCTCTTCCTTCTGTTCAGCCAATTTCAGCTCCTCAACACCAGCGCAGACTTGATCTGTGACCTCGCCGGCGCCCTGTTCCTCCTTCACATGCCTTTCAACTTGCTCTTTTCTGTCCTCCACCTCCTCCTCCTCCTCCTCATCATCCTCATATTCATCTCCATTCACCTCTTTTCCTTCATCCTCTGCATCCGGTAGAGAGGGAGGACATGACTTGTCTCCAAAAGCCCTAAAAAACAGATACAACAAACCACATAACCACATGTGCAAAGGTTTCTTGGCCGTAGAGCTGCAAAGATGCGTGACTTGGCGTCTATGATTTCTTACACTGTAGATCGACACATTTTTCAGAGAATGATAGAATATAATAACAATGGAAAAAATGACGTGAAGTATTTTGATAAATGAGACAGAAGTGTTGCCAGTTAACTTGTGATGGACAGAGAAACATTTGTTGAAGCTCGGCCAAGGAGAGTGGAAATGAGCAATACACATAAACAATGTATAATCCTCCTATCCTCCCATAATCTTCATCAAGGTTCTTAAAACAATACACAACTCATTAAAACTCACATGTCAGGGTGTTGTTGACATTCATCAAGGGACCTCATCATCTGTCCACATGTGTGTGAGGATTGTATTGGGTACCAGTCCAATACATCAGATCATGTTTTTCTCAGTTGTTACTAGTTCATGCATATCTTGACAACCTTGGTTGTTCTGACAACAATACAGAACAATACTGTATGCTTATTATTGAGATTACTGGTAAACTGAAAGGGCCCGAAGAGGATTGCAATAGAGAAAACTGTTTTTCAGTAACAGAGAGCATTAGTAACAATGCATATGACGAACCAAAAGCTGACGCTATGATAAAATGTGTATGTGTGTGTATGCGCGTGCATGTAGTCACACTTCAACAATTTACAAGAACAGAGCTGAGAATTTAATTGCTTTTTGTTTAACATCTTCATTTAAATTACCCTATGTCAATTAGTAGATACATTTAATGTAATTTGGTGTTTATCTTTATCTTTTAAACTTTCATCAAAACAGCAAATGAGCTCATTTGGAGAGGTGGAGAGGATAAAAGCTACTCACCAGAGATTATCCATGTATGTGTGGAGAACATGCACTCCTCTTCCCTTCATACCCAAACTGAGCATCTCTGCACTGGACATTACAGCTGTGCCAACTGCAACTGGAGCTCTACAAACAACCAGGAGAACAGCATTGCACTTACTTCTGAGAGGAATGTGTCAGAGGTCTTTCCAAATCTTTTATAACAGCTTACCTATTGTTCACTAGTGTAACAGAACAGCAGTCGCCCTGTTTCACATCTGGGAGGCCACTTGAGGGCACCACTACGCCTGGCAGCATGAGATCTTTGGGAAACACAGTGCTTGTTAGTCTAAATATACTGTACAGTATTAGACATCCGTCAAGGGTTTTGATCTTGAGAGAAAGGAGCGTACCTGCCCCTCCAATCAGCTTCTGAAGTACAGGAGGCCATGTCCTGAATGTTAGCAGGAGAGCAGGGTAGCGCCAGAGGACATATACTAAAAAATATTACAATACACAGTTAAAATCAGACACTTTAGGAAGCCTACACCATCATAGCAACTCATATTATATTATTATTACCTGTGGGATAAAGTCTTTTCTCCAGTTCAAAGAATAGTGGATTTTTATGAAGAACGTAAAGTGTTACAGCTTCTCCTTTATGTGCGTAGATCTTCACTACATTTATTTCCTCTTTGTTGGGGACGAGCTCTGACAGCTCATCAGCAGAGAGCAAAGGAAAGGCTGCAGATATGTCAGCTTTGAGCTTTCTCCTAAAGACAGCGACAAAAACAAACGTCTCATTCAGTGGGTAACGTCACACTATAATACTTTCTTCACACTTTCCAGCCACGCCGTGTTAACTGTGAACTTCTTCAGATTGCACAGCGATTAAATGGAACTCCTTTACAGGCTGACCTTATTGATCGCATACTGTGTCTCCTTCTGATGAACACTGAATGATCTGTGTGTCTCAGTGATATGAAATTACATTAAGATTTACCCACTAAACTCCAATTCATCCTGGGTCTACAGCAATTAATTGATTGATGAACAAGTAAATGAATAGAATATTTATATTTATCATCTGCAACTAATTTGATATAATTGACCCTAACCCTGTCATGATGTGTATTTTTGAAACGATTATGAAAAAATTGATAACCCATGATCGCAGCCCTAAAGCTTCCTATTGGATATTATAGGCTATTAGACATTCTCAAATATGAGTTAAATATCAGTAGCTATGTCTTAGGTTTCTGTGCAAACTCTTGCTGATTGATTTAATACAGTTACTGCAGGAGTACACAAAACCTTACTCAGCAGCTCAACACTAACCCACTTCAGACTAATGAACTGATTTTTTCACCTCAGTCCAGATGCTGGGATTTACATGAAAGTGAACATAGTTAAAACACAGACTGCTTGGGTCTGTGTGAGTCTCGGTGATAAACATGAGGTTTTACGAGCAGCACACTGGGGACAGCTCCTGTACCTCAATAGCCTTTCCTTTTTGTTTTTTAACATTGACAGTAGGCTATGAGTGCATGGTGGATGAATATGATTAGCGAGGCATGTAACGTTACAGTTACAGCACTGACTCACCTGTCTGAGCCCTTAATCGCAGTGTTGGATTTGACACGGAACGGTTTGGCAAACATCTTCTCAGAAAAATAAACTACAGCGACCGAGTCAACATGCCCGCTCCTCAGATACCGGAACTGTTGTCAGCCGTCACATAAATCACAAAACAGCGTCTGTGAACCCGAGGAACTGACTAACACATTTATTTCTTATTTTGGCTTCAGACTTATCCGCTGTTCCTCGCTGGGTACGATGGTCCGCCACATATTTATTTCCGACGTGAAACGGCACCGCGGCAACAGTTCCGCAGTGCAATTTATCTAACATACTGTATGTTCAAGTTATCGATCCTAAAATTTCAAAGCAGTGGTGGAAAGAAAATTATATGGACATTTCGTCAAATAGACAATGTCAGTAGCCTACAAATTACAGCTATTCTTTATCCTTAAATAATGTAGACTGCTATAAACTTTTGAATTTACAGTTAAATGACTATTGTTTTGCAAATTAATATGTTTTACATAGGCTACAGAACAAATGAAAAGTTCATAAAGTCAAGACATGGCATCATCCAAACAGTGGCATGCACAGACTTTTTGAAGGGCAGGGGCGAAAAGAAAAAAAAAGTGAGGAGGTGGCTCCCAAGAGAGCAGTTTAGCACTTGTTTTGAGGGGGGCCCAATCCAGTTTGGATCTGCTGACTGTAGCCTATCCCGGAAAGCTGTTTTTTTTTTTTTTTTTTTTTTTACAATAGCCTAAGCCTAACTAATCAATGCCTAACACTGATGTAATTTTAGTTGCCAGCACTTAAAACAATATAGTCTACTTTGACTTAAAACACTGTAAAAATACAAAATCTGGCACATTTAATCAGTCACGTGAGAACAGAAAATCTTTAGGTGAGGTTTAGGTCTGCTCTCCTCTTTTGCTTCACTCCTGGCGTCCACCTGGGTCTGAGTCAGTTGCACCAAAGGAACAGCAGCTGCACAAAAACAAATACACAAACAACACATTTTAATGGTTATGTGCTGACTAGATTTAAGCATTTAGCACTTGAGGATGTGCCACAGTCCAGCTGTAGTGCTAAGTCTGTATAAAAACTGTATGAATAGTTCATAACAAATATTAAAAGCAGTAATGAGAGGGCAAGTAGCTGCTTGACAGTAGGCCTACTGTCTGGTACTGGTTAAAGGGATAGTTCACCCAAAATTCAAATTTCACTCATGTCGACTAAGGGTTGGGAGAAGTTTCAGACTCATCCGTGCCTTTTTGGAGTTACAGGGGAGTCCGCGCAGCACATTGCATATGATGGTAGCGAACGGGGCTCACTTTTTCGTCCAAAAAGACACCAAAAAACATCAAATACCTCCATACTGCTCGTCTGTAATGTCCCTCTTGTATTGAAGCCCCAACATGAGAAATTGTTCCGAGTCTATATTTTAAGCTTGTTTGTAGCGGAAGTTCCCAGTGTCCCAGGTCACGGCTCCGCCGGTGCGCGATTTGCACTACAGGCAGAGCAGTGAACTGAGACACTGGGAGCTTCCGCTACAAACAAGCTTAAAATATAGACTTATTTAATTTTTTTCGGAACAATTTCTCATGTCGGGGCTTCAATACAAGAGGGACATTGCAGATGAGCAGTATGGAGGTATTTGGATGTTTTTTGGTGTGTCTTTTTGGACGAAGAAAAGTGAGCCCTGTTCGCTACCAATGCAGTGCTGCGCGGACTCCCCCTGTAACTCCAAAAAGGCACGGATGAGTCTGAAACTTCTCCCAACCCTTAGTCGACATGAGTGAAATTTGAATTTTGGGTGAACTATCCCTTTAACCAGTACCAGACAGACAGTAGGCCTACTGTCAAGCAGCTACTTGCCCTCTCATTACTGCTTTTAATATTTGTTATGAACTATTCATACAGTTTTTATACAGACTTAGCACTACAGCTGGACTGTGGCACATCCTCAAGTGCTAAATGCTTAAATCTAGTCAGCACATAACCATTAAAATGTGTTGTTTGTGTATTTGTTTTTGTGCAGCTGCTGTTCCTTTGGTGCAACTGACTCAGACCCAGGTGGACGCCAGGAGTGAAGCAAAAGAGGAGAGCAGACCTAAACCTCACCTAAAGATTTTCTGTTCTCACGTGACTGATTAAATGTGCCAGATTTTGTATTTTTACAGTGTTTTAATTCAAAGTAGACTATATTGTTTTAAGTGCTGGCAACTAAAATTACATCAGGTGTTAGGCATTGATTAGTTAGGCTTAGGCTATTGTAAAAAAAAAAAAAAAAAAAAAAAACAGCTTTCCGGGATAGGCTACAGTCAGCAGATCCAAACTGGATTGGGCCCCCCTCAAAACAAGTGCTAAACTGCTCTCTTGGGAGCCACCTCCTCACTTTTTTTTTCTTTTCGCCCCTGCCCTTCAAAAAGTCTGTGCATGCCACTGTTTGGATGATGCCATGTCTTGACTTTATGAACTTTTCATTTGTTCTGTAGCCTATGTAAAACATATTAATTTGCAAAACAATAGTCATTTAACTGTAAATTCAAAAGTTTATAGCAGTCTACATTATTTAAGGATAAAGAATAGCTGTAATTTGTAGGCTACTGACATTGTCTATTTGACGAAATGTCCATATAATTTTCTTTCCACCACTGCTTTGAAATTTTAGGATCGATAACTTGAACATAGACACAGTATGTTAGATAAATTGCACTGCGGAACTGTTGCCGCGGTGCCGTTTCACGTCGGAATAAATATGTGGCGGACCATCGTACCCAGCGAGGAACAGCGGATAAGTCTGAAGCCAAAATAAGAAATAAATGTGTTAGTCAGTTCCTCGGGTTCACAGACGCTGTTTTGTGATTTATGTGACGGCTGACAACAGTTCCGGTATCTGAGGAGCGGGCATGTTGACTCGGTCGCTGTAGTTTATTTTTCTGAGAAGATGTTTGCCAAACCGTTCCGTGTCAAATCCAACACTGCGATTAAGGGCTCAGACAGGTGAGTCAGTGCTGTAACTGTAACGTTACATGCCTCGCTATCATATTCATCCACCTTTGCACTCATAGCCTACTGTCAATGTTAAAAAAAAAAGGCTATTGAGGTACAGGAGCTGTCCCCAGTGTGCTGCTCGTAAAACCTCATGTTTATCACCGAGACTCACACAGACCCAAGCAGTCTGTGTTTTAACTATGTTCACTTTCATGTAAATCCCAGCATCTGGACTGAGGTGAAAAAATCAGTTCATTCGTCTGAAGTGGGTTAGTGTTGAGCTGCTGAGTAAGGTTTTGTGTACTCCTGCAGTAACTGTATTAAATCAATCAGCAAGAGTTTGCACAGAAACCTAAGACATAGGCTACTGATATTTAACTCATATTTGAGAATGTCTAATAGCCTATAATATCCAATAGGAAGCTTTAGGGCTGCGATCATGGGTTATCAATTTTTTCATAATCGTTTCAAAAATACACATCATGACAGGGTTAGGGTCAATTATATCAAATTAGTTGCAGATGATAAATATAAATATTCTATTCATTTACTTGTTCATCAATCAATTAATTGCTGTAGACCCAGGATGAATTGGAGTTTAGTGGGTAAATCTTAATGTAATTTCATATCACTGAGACACACAGATCATTCAGTGTTCATCAGAAGGAGACACAGTATGCGATCAATAAGGTCAGCCTGTAAAGGAGTTCCATTTAATCGCTGTGCAATCTGAAGAAGTTACAGTTAACACGGCGTGGCTGGAAAGTGTGAAGAAAGTATTATGTGTGACGTTACCCACTGAATGAGACGTTTGTTTTTGTCGCTGTCTTTAGGAGAAAGCTCAAAGCTGACATATCTGCAGCCTTTCCTTTGCTCTCTGCTGATGAGCTGTCAGAGCTCGTCCCCAACAAAGAGGAAATAAATGTAGTGAAGATCTACGCGCATAAAGGAGAAGCTGTAACACTTTACGTTCTTCATAAAAATCCACTATTCTTTGAACTGGAGAAAAGACTTTATCCCACAGGTAATAATAATATAATATGAGTTGCTATGATGGTGTAGGCTTCCTAAAGTGTCTGATTTTAACTGTGTATTGTAATATTTTTTAGTATATGTCCTCTGGCGCTACCCTGCTCTCCTGCTAACATTCAGGACATGGCCTCCTGTACTTCAGAAGCTGATTGGAGGGGCAGGTACGCTCCTTTCTCTCAAGATCAAAACCCTTGACGGATGTCTAATACTGTACAGTATATTTAGACTAACAAGCACTGTGTTTCCCAAAGATCTCATGCTGCCAGGCGTAGTGGTGCCCTCAAGTGGCCTCCCAGATGTGAAACAGGGCGACTGCTGTTCTGTTACACTAGTGAACAATAGGTAAGCTGTTATAAAAGATTTGGAAAGACCTCTGACACATTCCTCTCAGAAAGTAAGTGCAATGCTGTTCTCCTGGTTGTTTGTAGAGCTCCAGTTGCAGTGGCAAGCTGTAATGTCCAGTGCAGAGATGCTCAGTTTGGGTATGAAGGGAAGAGGAGTGCATGTTCTCCACACATACATGGATAATCTCTGGTGAGTAGCTTTTATCCTCTCCACCTCTCCAAATGAGCTCATTTGCTGTTTTGATGAAAGTTGAGAAAAGATAAACACCAAATTACATTAAATGTATCTACTAATTTGACATAGGTATTTAAATGAACATGTTAAACAAAATAGCAATTAAATTCTCAGCTCTGTTCTTGTAAATTGTTGAAGTGTGACTACATGCACGCACATACACACACATACACATTTTATCATAGCGTCAGCTTTTGGTTCGTCATATGCATTGCTTTACTAAAATCTCTGTTACTGAAAAACAGTTTTCTCTATTGCAATCCCTCTTCGGGCCCTTTCAGTTTACCAGTAATCTCAATAATAAGCATACAGTATTGTTCTGTATTGTTGTCAGAACAACCAAGGTTGTCAAGATATGCATGAACTAGTAACAACTGAGAAAAACATGATCTGATGTATTGGACTGGTACCCAATACAATCCTCACACACATGTGGACAGATGATGAGGTCCCTTGATGAATGTCAACAACACCCTGACATGTGAGTTTTAATGAGTTGTGTATTGTTTTAAGAACCTTGATGAAGATTATGGGAGGATAGGAGGATTATACATTGTTTATGTGTATTGCTCATTTCCACTCTCCTTGGCCGAGCTTCAACAAATGTTTCTCTGTCCATCACAAGTTAACTGGCAACACTTCTGTCTCATTTATCAAAATACTTCACGTCATTTTTTCCATTGTTATTATATTCTATCATTCTCTGAAAAATGTGTCGATCTACAGTGTAAGAAATCATAGACGCCAAGTCACGCATCTTTGCAGCTCTACGGCCAAGAAACCTTTGCACATGTGGTTATGTGGTTTGTTGTATCTGTTTTTTAGGGCTTTTGGAGACAAGTCATGTCCTCCCTCTCTACCGGATGCAGAGGATGAAGGAAAAGAGGTGAATGGAGATGAATATGAGGATGATGAGGAGGAGGAGGAGGAGGTGGAGGACAGAAAAGAGCAAGTTGAAAGGCATGTGAAGGAGGAACAGGGCGCCGGCGAGGTCACAGATCAAGTCTGCGCTGGTGTTGAGGAGCTGAAATTGGCTGAACAGAAGGAAGAGGAAGGTGAAAAGGGCAATGAGGAAGAGGAGGAGAACGAAGATGATCAGAAAACACCACAAGGTACCAGATTTAGTCATATCTCACATTATGTTTATTAAAAATTAATTTAAAAAGAACCTTCAAGTACTGACCATTAATCTGCTTTTGATAAAACTATGATTTATAATTTCCGTTGTATCTGATTCAATTCCAGTTTTCACACATTCACATAATGAATGATCACAGGGTCAATATGGTTGTTGTTTATTTGTATGAACTGGAGAATTTGTTGATGATGTGACAAGATTGGAGCCTGTTGTGAGGGAAACGGATGTGACTCCGGTGTGACTAAGGTGTTACCTAATTTCTCAGAGATGATGGATGCCCTGCTGGTGCAGTGTTTCCTGCATGCTCTAAAGAGCAAGGTGAAGAAGTCAGAGCTCCCTCTGCTGACAAGTACATTTCTTCGCAACCACATGTTCTCCTGCTGGTAAACTACAGATCATCTTTTAAGATGTGCTCGGGGACAATTGAATTCAGTACTGAAATTATTTTGTATTATTTCAGCCCAAATGGAAAGCAACTGGACATCAAGAAATCCAGCTTTAAAAAGGTATACCCATTATCCAGATTATAACCTTTATATGCACAAATGGAGTACTTTATAACTCCCTCTGTAAATCTGTTCACACTTTCTTCCAACAGCTGTCAAAGTTTCTTCAGACCATGGAGCAGCAGTACAGACTTGTGCGAGTGAAAGAACTGACGAAAGGGGTGGAGAGCATTGTTGAGGTGGACTGGAAAAACCGAGAGTGAGCCAAGCCCTGCTTCAATTTAAAGAAATCCTTGGGTGAGATTCAAACGCACAACCCACCCACATTCAGCATGAATAACCCTGTGCTTCTCCTTTTTGTACGACTTAAACTTTCTAGACTGCGTTCCTTCAACGTTCCTGAGGAGACAGGCATTGGAGGGGAAGAGGAAGAGGCTCCATATCATCCTCCTGAGATAACAACTTTATACTCTGTCCCTGCTCGGCTGGAGCCTCTCTTTCTGGATATAAAGAAGAGGTGTGTGCACTTTTACTTATCTTCTAACAGCAGGGGGATGTAGCAGAGAGTGCTGAAACTTGTGTACATCCACAAGTTTCAGGTTTACCTCAGTGAGACACTAAATCCGTACCAGCTGCAGGAGGTCTGAGCTGCCACTGACATCAACCTCTGACCCTCTTGAAAGGGGATAACACAATATTCCCAAGACACATGTCACAAAATTATTAATCATAAACATTTCCCAAAACAAGTCTACTCATTTACTACTCCCTTAAGAATAGACACAGATTTGTTTTCTGTCTTATTTCTGACATTGATGAATCAGTTATGTCATTACTTACAGCTGCAAGTTATCGCATCTATAAAGTTTGAAGGATTGTTACAGAGAAAGTGGCGTGTGGCATTCATCAGCATGAACAAAACAGGTCCCTAAACCTGGAGCTGACCATCTCATCCTCTCTACACATTAGCTTAGCAACAGCAATTTTAGTGTCAGTTTGATAGCATTATTTATTTGGTTTGGTCCATAATAAGAAACACAATACCAGGAAATGGTACCCACATTAATGTCATTTCATGATACATATAGTAGAGTCACTAAGTCAGACATCTGTTATCCAGTGGGTAAACTGTTGAAATTACAAATCTTTGCATGTTCAGAGATATCCATCCATCTTCAACCGCCTATCCGAGATCAGGTCGTGGGGGCAGCAGATCCATCCATGAGCCCAGACTTCCCTTTCCCCCGGAGACATTGGCCAGCTCAAAAAAACAAAAACATTTTGGCCACTTGTATCCGCAACCTTGTTCTTTTGGTCATGACCCAAACACAGCTGCTGCTTTAGGAATACAGGGATTGGATGACCCTGAGGAGTGACCCTCACCCCATGCTCCCACAGGACCTCCCACAGAATATCCCGGGGGACCCAATCATACGCCTTCTCCAAATCCACAAAACACATGAAGACTGGATGAGAATATTCCCAGGCTACCTCAAAGTGACCTGCAAGAGTGAACAACTGGCCTGATGTTCCACAACTGGGATGAAATCTGCATTGTTCCTCCTCAATCAGAGGTTCGACAATCGGCTGAACCCTCCTCTCCAGCACATCAGAGTAAATATTTCCCGGAAGGCTGAGTAGTGTGATACCTCTGTAATTGGTACACACTCTCTGGTCCTCCCCTTCAACACTGTCCCAGACTTCCACGCAATGTTGAAATGTTGAAAAGGCATGTCATCCAAGACAGCCCCTCAACATCCAGAGCCTTCAGTAACTACGGGCAGATCTCATCAACCCCTGGGGATTTGCCGCTGTGGAGTTGTTTGAGTACCTCACCTTAACCCTAACCCTCGTCCTAACCCTTGTCCTCCAACTCTGCCTCTTCCTCATAGGGTGGATTTGATGGCCAGTTGGGTTGAGGAGTTCCTCAAAGTGTTCCTTTCACCACCCTACGACCTCCTCGGTTGCGTTCAACAGGGTTCCATCCTTGCTGTACACAGGGTAGATGGTCCCTGCTTCCCCCCCTGAGGTGGCGGATGGTTTTCCAGAATGACTTGGTGCCATCTAAAAGTTCTTCTTGATGCTTTCTCCGAACTCCTCCCAAACCTTCTTCTTTGCCTCCCTCATGGCTGAGGCTGCCACCCCTCAGGCCTGTCTCTCCTGGGACAACGTCTCCCAGAAGACCTCCTTCAGTCGCACGGCTTCCCTGACCACCGGTGTCCGCCATGATGCCAAGGGTTGGGCATCAAGGGTTGGGCATCATGGGTGTACTTAAACACTAAAAGGTGAAGTTCTCTTGGATAGAGCCACCACCAGATGGTGATCGGTTGACAGCTCAGCTCCTCTCTTTACTCAAGTGTCCAGAACATGCAACCTCAGGTCAGGTGATATGATTTCAAAATCATTGACCTTCAGCCTAGGGTGCTCTGGTACCATGTCCTCTTATGAGCATCCTTATATTCAAACATAGTGTTCATTATGGACAAACCATGCCCAGCACAGAGGACAACAATAAACACCCATTTGGGTTCAGATTAGGCAGGTCGTTCCTCTTGATCACGCCCCAAGTGTCTCCATCATTGCCCATGTGTGCATGGTCCCCTCTAGGACCCCACCCAGCATTTCCTGGAAGGCCGAATACTCTGAATTACTCTTCGGCGCTGTTATGCCCAGCTCATTGGAGAGCATAACCACAGAGGGAGGACCACACAGTTGCCAGTTAAAGTAACCACAAAGTTGTTAAAGGATAATTTCCGTTTTTTACAACCTGGACCTTATTTCTAGCATAAAATAAGATCATTTTACTCACCCAGACAACTTTGGTGTCATTTGGAGTTGTTTTGACGAAATTAGCCCGGCGCGTATATCCGTATAATGCGAGAACACGGGGCACGCAATGCAGCCTCTAAATAACACATTATCCGCCGCAAAACTCGTTCATTTCGCCAATATTTTGTTATGATACACTAGTGCTATTCCCCTCCGAGCCCGTGGTGGCATGTTATCAACATCCTGCGCCTGTAGGTTGACTACTAACCTCTGATCTGGATGATGTCATCTCCGACCGTTGCCCTATGCCGCTGCCGGCTAACTTGCTACCGCTAATGCTATGGTTCGTTTCTGCGTGTTTCTGACTTGTCAGAACAAAATGAGCAGCTGGATGAAGTTCAGCTTCCACAGGCTTCCTCTCCTCAACCTGGACTCACTAAAGCTCCGGCTAGTTGAGCTAAAAATGGACCTGAATGCCAAAGCAGAATGATTATTAAATGAGCCGGGCAGCGGTCGGAGATGACATCATCCAGATCAGAGGTTAGTAGGTCAACCTAGAGACCCGGATGTTGTTAACATGCCACCACGGGCTCGGAGGGGAATAGCACTAGTGTATCATAACAAAATATTGGCAAAAGAACGAGTTTTGCGGCGGATAATGTGTTATTTAGAGGCTGCATTGGCGTGCCCCGTGCTCTCGCATTATACGGATATACGCGCCACTCCACTGGGGCTAATTTCGTCAAAACAACTCCAAATGACACAAAGTTGTCTGGGTGAGTAAATGATCGTATTTTATGCTAGAAATAAGGTCCAGGTTGTAAAAAGCGGAAATTATCCTTTAAGTGTGTGTGTGCAATCATAAAGAAGGAAGGAAGTCTCCACCACTGCAATTGGACACAGTGGAGCTGGCCCGATATTCTGGTTGGGCTTGCCAGTCAGCTGGCATGTACGACATGTATTACAGTACGCCAACACATCCCACTCCAGCAAAGGCCAGAAGAAATGTCGAAGCACACAGTCGTAAGTCTTCTTAACCCCCAAGTGACCAGTAAGGCCATCGTGCGCAACACTTAGCACAAGGTTTCTGAACTTAAAGTGCACCACCACCTGTGTTACCTGGTCCAACTGCACACCACCCACCACACGCCTCCATTTCCTCAGCAGCACTCCATCTTGCAAAAAATAACCATCAAACAATCCCTGCCTCACACTCTCATGACCAACCACATTAAACAGAGGCACGAGCGTACGTAGGGTCACCGGCCTGCTCTGCACCCAGTTCTTCCCTGCTGACAAATGAAGCTCGAACCTCAACCTCAAACACCTGAAAACACACCTGCAAGGAAGCGCAATGATCAGGCCCACACCCCTGTCCTGAACTGGCCCTACTCATTGCCCGAGTGACCACACAAGCAGGGACAGCTTTAGGATGCTGCCTTGCACGCTCATGCTCGGTGAGTGGTCAAGTGATGCTGTAACTACCAGCAGTGGTGCAACATCACTCCAAACCCGTGCCCCAGCCAAGTCGCTGCCCAGGACAACGTCCACTCCACCCATAGACAACGCTACGCACCCCAATGACGACTTCACCTTCAACCAGACCAGAAAACAAGTTCAGTCGGTGCAACGCACAGACACTGGAACTAAGCTAATGCCTAACACAGGAGTTGAATTACCAGTGTCTGAACCAGCTGAAAAAGGCAGCAGCCCCTCCAGGATAAACTCTGATTTTCCCCAGTATCTCGCAAAATCCTGACTGGTTTTCTCTCCCCCTCACCAAGAGACACAAAGCCTTCCGTCCCAAAGGGAACATAAGCCTCCTCAATCTTCTGCAGCCCCCGGTGGCCAGTCTGTAGGGCCCCACTTGGTCCCCAAATGTCGACACTGGGGCAACAAAAGCCGCAGATTTCACATACT
Organism: Trachurus trachurus; assembly: GCF_905171665.1. NCBI lineage: Eukaryota > Metazoa > Chordata > Actinopteri > Carangiformes > Carangidae > Trachurus > Trachurus trachurus. The sequence continues at coordinate 23,786,842 of NC_139901.1, read as the reverse complement.
CGGAACCAGCAGACCCATTTGACTTTTGTTGTGGCCTTCACCCTTGAATAAACTGTGCCATCCGCCGTGCTAAGAGCAGAATATGCTTCCTGAGCCTACCTGTGAACTCACAGCATCAAAGCCCTATCAGCGTCCGGCCACCCCCTGGTGTCGACCACGCGCTCAAACAGAGAAAATAACGTGTCTGGGTCCCTTTTATTGAACTTAGGCAGCGAATGCAAATTGCCAGCAACATTAAAACCAGAAGAACCAACAGCTTGGCCTGGCACACCAGCCCCCAAGAGAAACTCTGCTCGAGCTTTAACCTCTCCCTTTCCAAGGTTACCTGCACGTCTGCCTCCCTGGCCTTCTGTGCTAGCTCTGTCTGCAGCCTTTCATACTCCAATTGAAAGCGCAACCTCTCCCTTTCCATCTCTGCCTTCTCTTTCTCCAGCTGCATAAATTGCTCAAATGACAGCTTCTCAAGAACCCCTGGGAGTGTTGCACCAGGAGGAAGTTTACTCTGCTCAAGCTCCAAAACCCCCCATGACACTAGCATCCCCTCAACAATGACCCTCAGAGCAGCTTTCTTAGGCACAGGCTTCTTCCAACCGAAATGCACAGCTAAGTCAACTAGATCTGTTTTCGCAAACTGAGACAACGTACCACGACCCGGCCGCTTCAAAAACTCAGCAACCAATGGATTCTTATGCTCCTTCAACATGGTCCACACAACCCGACACTTCTCCAACCAGTCAAAACCCTGTGCCCGTAGCACAGCCTGCAACAACCTGAGAAGAGAAGCTCAGCGCAATAGCCACACAAAAGCAAGAAATAAACCTGAAATAAACATGTTTGCATCCTACAATATACACTTGTCCCTTTTACAAATTAACATGAAATAGAAAAGCAGATAAATATATAGTAGTCAGTTTTGCCATTTCAAGGTCTTTATTTTTTAGCTGGAGTAGCGTTACAAAAAACCTGTCAATTGAGCTGAAGATGCTTTGATGAAATTCTCACATTTGGACATTTATTATTATTCTCACGTGTGCTTTGGTTCCCTGCAGGAAAGGAGCAATTCTGCAGCCTGCTGAAGTGAGAAGTATTATTACTGAATATGTGAAGAAGAATGAACTGGTGGACGAAAATAATAAAAAGTAAGGAGGGGCTTTAATTCAGTTTGAGTGTTTTCTTGTATTCCATGCCTTTGTCTCATGTTAAGAAGTTTTACAATTTAAAGTTAAAGAAGGATTTCATTTATTAATTTTACGATCAAACTTTATCTGTCAGCTGATGTATTGTAAGAGAAAGGAAAACGTATTAACTAAACTAACTAAAAACGTATTATTGACATGATCAAGCTCAGTTTGGGTTTAGATTAACCACCATGTGGGGTTTTCCATTACTAGACACAGTGGTAAAAGGGAAGACTAATAGCCGCTGCAGAAACATGGAGATGACCCCAGGCCATGTGATGTTGTTATAATTGGCTAAAATGCTTAAATGTGACTCTGAAACTGACGAGACATCGCATGTTTCTTTTTAGGTCATAGACATTTGGGCATCATCATGTGAAACAATTTGATAATGAGCGATAGAAGAAATTAAATAAAATCTCTCATTGACTTGGCATATGTTAAAAAGACAGTGTGTTTCCTGTTCCTGATGCTATGCATCAACTATGTGCTGTGTTGACTTCAATACTTTTCCCCTCTCTGACAGTTATGTGACCATCAACCCAACTCTTTGTGACTGCTTGCTGGAGAAATCAGAGTACCAGGAGGTGGAGTCTCTCAAGTGGGATGACCTCTTCAGCAGGTTATGATTTAATGTTATTATTTTATTTATCCTTTTCTAAGTAACCACATTATGAAACAAAAATGTTGCTGTTTCCCATTCACTCAACCTTTGAATACCTTCATACCACCATTAAAATTAATGTTTATTAAAATCATGGGCATTAAAAATGCGATCTAGCAAAGTCCTTTGCAGGTAAATCAGCCTATATCTCTGTTATATAAATGTCATTTTCACAGGACATTGGGAAGAATGCAGGAGTGTTACCAAGTTGTGTTCCCCGGACATACACCCATAATAAAGAAGGGACACATCGAGCTCATAGACATCTCTGTGGCTTCTCGAGGCTCCAATAAGAAGGTGACAACTTAAGATACAATCTATTATAGTCCCTAGTAGAGCAGTGGTGTTTTTGAATTTATTATACTATATATTGGACAGTTTAAAGTTCACTGCCATGCTAAATATTCTATGAACGTAATAGAAATGCATCTTATTGTTGCAGACACATTTCACTTATCACAAATGTGACTAAGTTGTTGTGGTGCCTCATGAGAAGTCAAGGGGTCAGCAGAGACATAAGACTTCATCCTCTGGGGACAGTTAATGTCTGCACAAAGTTTCCTGGCACTCCATCTGGTAGCTTTTCAAGTCCTTTGAATTTGATCTGACAGACTAATGTTTCTGGTCCTGTTCACACCTGGTATTAATATCCATCTCAGGGGATCCGATCTTCCAAAGTTGAAAGATGCATTGATATTTAATTTCAGATTTGATCACATTCGGATGTGTCCTTCACATTGATGGACCGCCCTCTCTACGGAAGGCCCCTGCCACAGTCTAATAGTTTACTATTTCATTGGGTCAATTTCACTGTAAGGTTGTGTGTAAAAAATGGATTCACTCAGCCCCTACATACCCCACTTGCTCTCTCTCTCTCTCTCACTCACACACACATTGACAAGGGACCTGTCTAGCTTGAAAATGTTCATTTCGTCTGTTAGTTTTACTATTTCTTCAAACAGACAAATAAGTTATAAGATATGTCTTCTGACGAAGACTGCAGGTTTACAGTCCAAACATGTAAAGGTAAAAGAACATCTCCTAACTTATTTGTCTGTTGTCTGAAATAGTAACCCAAGGGACCTGTCTGTCATAGTCGGCCTGTCTAAAAACAGCAGCAGAAGTTTTTCGTTTGAGTTTGGGAACAGACAGGAAACTGTTGAGGGTGAGAGGTGGATGTTGGGTTAGGGTTTGCTTGTGAGCACTTGAACTTCCACGTCAACAGCTCATGCTCTATCAACGCTGGACAGATGTTGTGCCCACCATGTGTTGTTAAGGACTCACAATTCACCGTGAGAACAGAAACTGATGTAGATAGACAGATGAGTACAAGTGAAGCACATCATACACACCAGCATTTGAAGCAAGCAGGGATGAAACCTAATGCCTGATAAATGTTTTGAATTACAGCAAGCTGTTGCACACGGAGTTGCTCAATATCTTGCAGTGGATGTACCCCAGGGTGAAATGTCAACCAGCCATGTTATTTAGACAGGAGCTCTGATTTACTTCAAGAGAAAATCTTGCTCCATGCTAAAAGCAAGACCACATGCTTAATTTAGAACCATCAAGCTGGTAAAATGCCAAAACTGCACAAAAATTCAAACATATTTACCACAAGGTCAAACTTGACAATGATGAAAGAAAAGGACATTTTGGGGAAAGTGGAACCAAAGTTGGCAGGCCCCATAGCTAACGACCTTGAAATGCAAGTGATACAGTTTCGCGCAGATGACCAGGTTTTCCAAGTTTATGTTGTGGGCAAAGGATTCAAAGTTCATAATGGTAAAGGTTAAACAGACAGATAACTTCATCATTCTCATGAATCTGATTACTGTACCAATGATTTTTTCCTGTCGAGTCCTCTGAATGTACGATTCATCTTAATGTCAGGTTAAAGGTGTGTGACCTCCTAGTGTTCTCACACAACATCGACATTTGTGAGGAATTAATGCAGAAGCTTAGATGCTCAACCGACAACAAACGCATGTTGCACAGATGTCCTTAGCCTCCTGGATCAGATTCTCTGCAGGAACACTTTAAAAAACAAATTTTAGGTACATTACGTGTTTTTGGATGACAATGTAAAATATAAGCTGCGGATTACAACTGACAGAACCAAACTGTAAGTTTCAGTAGCAGCTTTTTAAGATTTCATTAAAATATACTGGCTTACAAATTGGGTAAAGTGACAGGTTATGATTTTATTGTAATGAACCATTCATCATGCGTAGTTCAGTTAAAGGAGAACAGACACCAAAATAAAGCTGTGGTTCTTTTGGATTTTGCAGAAAATTGCAGCTTTCTGATCCAAGAGGCAGCCCAAGGATTTCTTTGGGATATTTCTCAGGCCATTATCCATCCCTATGTGACACCCGTCACATCACCATGTGTGTAATCAGCAAACATTTACAACATCAATGCATCATTTTAAAATGGGAACTCTTTTGTACTTGATAGAAATACACGGTTGCCCAAAAAGATGGAATAATTTTGTTTTCAAACACTCTTTTTATTCCTATTATAAAGGTTATAAAAATATTGTATTTCAACTTTATGGGCAACCCTGTATATCCAAAATGTACCTCTTTACCAAGGGGCAGCATCACAGCACTAGAAAGCAAATATAAGGAATTGTAAAAAAAAAAAAAAAAAAAAAAAAATTATGAAACTACACCAAACAAAAAAGAACTGTTAATGTAAAAAGTTTTTTTTTTGTTTTTCAAAGAAAATCCCTGACTTGAACTGAGATGAGTTGTTATGAAATGATTGAATGAATGATGTTGTATCTGCAGGAAGTTCATCTATTAGCCTGGTTGAGTTGTTGCTTTGGCTTTAATTGTGTCTGTGTACTATCTTTAGGTAACTATGGTAAAGAACCTGGAAGTGTACTGTCTGGATCCTGCAGCCGTGGCCACAGCTTTGCAGCACAGAGTCCAGGCCAGTACCGTCCTACATCCCATCCCAGGGGCCAAAGATCGAGTCATGGTTCAGATCCAAGGCAACCAGATTCACCAAGTTGGCAATTTGCTGTTAGGTTTGAAACTTAATAATACTTCAAATATCATTCTCATAATTTATCTCAATTGTTTCTGTCAATTGCTTCATTTGCATAAATACATTTAGTTTCTCTAATCTTTTATTTCAATTTCAGATCACTATCAAATTCCTCGCAAGTACATCCAAGGACTGGACAAAGCTCTAAAAGGTGGCAAGAAGAAGTAGCATTGCTACCTGCTACAACAGCTGCTTACTGTCTTCAATGCTTTAAAGCTGCTTTATTGTGTGTAAACACAACATGTAATAAAGGTGATTCACTGTCAACTAATGCTCAACTAAAATCTATGACTGAAGTCGTTATTGTTTTATCGATTTGATTTGGCTCCAAACAATATCTCAAAGAAAAGTTACAGAGGGTCACTCAACGCAGATCATTTCACTAGCAGGTAATTGGTTTCTGGCGGTGAAAGAGTAGAAGAGGAGAAAACCATCTCAAGTTTAGACATATAAACATTGATAAGATCACAATAAATAGAAACTATCAATCCCAAAACAAATCCAGTTTCACAATAGAAACTACCAAAAAACAAGCAATTGAGATATTACTCATGACAATAAAAGGCAAAAAAATAAATAATAACAGTCAGATGCGTAGCCTAATATTAAAGCAGATATCAGCTTCACGGCCGTTTCGGCTAATGCTGCGTTCAAGGCAGGCTTTTGAAACCGTAAGTTACAGCTTCAAGTCACAACTACGACTTGGTAGCGTTCCAGGTAACCCGTAGCTCGTGTTTTTACCATCCTGTTGTCTGTGAAAGTTCCCTATAACGGCCACTCGTAACTTCCGACCCGTGAACTCGTACCAGATCGAACTGGTATGACTTCACAGGAAGGAAAAACACAAAGTACGAGTTTCTTTGAACGCACCATGAGTTAGCAGCCCCCGCCCTTGTCAGGCATCAATTGGTCCTCGTGCTACGTCACCACATTCACGCGCATCCCTTGGCTGCACACACAGCCCTTCATGCCGTTCTCTCTCCTCATTGGATAACACTTGTATCCCACAAGGAAAATTTTCTCCTCGGGTTACAGCAGAGCAGAGTGACGGAGAGACTCGTGTTTAGGCTGAAATACTTCATGTAAGTGATTGCTGACGGAAAATAGGACTATTTAGGACTTATATTAACAAAAACATTCCACTGATATCTGCTTTAACTAATAATGGGTGGACAAATAAGTTATTAAAAACAATAACAGCTAGGTAATTTGACAATTCACACCAATAATTAGCAGAGCAGACATGATAAATGTCAGTCATGTCAAACCCAATTAATGCTGTTTAATTAGTTATGACAAGTTTAATATTTTCAGAAGATGGTCTTCATATGATAAAAATGGAAAGTTGGAAAGAAAGTTTAGCATTTTTAACATCCAAACATGCACACAATGATATAACATGTTATTCATGGGCATTTCAGGCCTTTATTTTCTATGCGCTACAGTGAGAAACATTTGGTACGAGAGAGAGACAAGAATGACATGCACCAAAGGTCCCCAGCTTGACGCAGACCTTGGATATCGAGGTCATTGCTGTGCATTAACTCAAGCCCAGCGTGAGGTCTCCCCACAGCATTTTTTAACCTGAACCTCCATGTTCACACCAGGAAGCAGAGCGGTCCACTGAAACAGTTGTGTGTCAGGGGCCTGGTACAAGGGCTCTGCAGTGTTAAGGTCATGAGAACTGCTGTTTTACCACCGCTTCAGGCTAATGTCAAGAAATTCACCAAACTACAATAAACACAGAGATGTGGATTAATAAGTCAATAACTAAACCATGTTTCAAACAAGTCAATATTTAATGTTGTGTTTATGGGGCTTAAAAACTGCAGTGACTGGCTTTGGTGAGTTCACCACACCAGTGGAAATGTTGATTATACTGTGGTTGATTCTTTTAAGCTCCTCACATAATTTGCTAAGTCTTCAATTGATTTTTTCTGTTTTTGCCAGTTTGTTTTGAGGAACTCAACATAAACTGAGGCTATAATTACACAGCCTTTTATGGTGTGGGCTGGTCTCCGTGATGAATGACCTTGTTTCCATCTGCAAATTTATTTTCTTTTTCACGATTGTTTGTTGCATGTTTGAGGATGTTGCTGTGGTGGTAAACGATGGGATTTGTGTCTTTCTTTTGCCTTAAGAAAATTACAGTACTATTTCTCTGTTGTTGATGGATAGGTGGGTAAAAGATATTTTACTTTTTAAAATCATTTTTGTGTTTACATATATTATATCTATTTTGAGATGTTTTCAATTATTTCCACCATAAGACACGTGCAACTACCCTGAAAAGGAATAATCTTCAGTGACAAAAAAAAGTGCATGGATACATAGAATAGGTAAAGTTGCCCTCAGAGAGCCCTGATGTCCAGTCGGGGATGACAAGAAGAGACTCGGACAGTTCTACAAAGATGCCTTGGAACACCTTCCTACCAAAAGTGTCATTTAAAACTGTTCCTCTCCATGAATCAGCTATTGAGTGAGCCCTCTGACATGTGTTTCTAAGTCATCATGACATCAACAGGCATCAATGAATTCTTTATACTTTTTGCTAATGTCTTGTTGTGCCTCCTCCAATTTTAAATTTGGTTTTAGGGAAATTACTGCCTGGATAAGAAGTTTCCTATTCTTTTTGCAGCATCTTTGGGGAAAGCAGAAGTCCTGTGAAAAGGTACAGACTGTGGTATACTGTTTATTCTTCTGTGACATGACACGACACAATCAAGTGAAATTTATTCATACATCTTTATTATATGCATATATTGCAGACCGTTAAAATAAGATTGGAAAAGATGCAGAACATCATCACTGTTAGTCCTAAGTCAAATACTAACTTATGCTTAAATATTAAGAAATGAAAAGCCTCAAACCATATAGCCTTTAAAGTCTAAATATGTAAACATCAAGTCAGGTACATGTACACATTAATTACGCTACCTGTCTGTGTCAACAGTCTTTACACTTTTTGTAGTAAAATTATATGAAGAAGCCTTCTTGTTTGTTTGCTCAGAGTCTAAAAACTAATTACAGGAAATTAAATCTGAAACATGAAGAGTGCAGATGTGTGTCAGGATTGCAAACATGGAGGCAAGACCTCTATGTAACAGGAACAGGTTGAGTAAAACATAGTAATAAAAATGATTAAACTGTTTTATGGAGTCACATTAAAGGTCTTGTTGTCTATACTGAGAAAGAATTATGGCCATGAGACCATTTCTCTGTTTCCCACACACCGGGAGAGTACAATTTCCTCCAGGGCAATGTCAGTAATTGTGTTAGGTTTCTAGAGCTTTGCTTTGCAGTAGGACAACACTTGTCTGACACACGCTAAAAACTCTTGCCGAAACTTGGACTGGGTGCAGACATACAGGTACATGTTAGCAGCGGCGTTGCTAAGGCTCAGCATGGTGCCAGTGTCCGCTGCTATATTCATCCGAAGGCTGTAATCATTACGGTCAAAAGTGTACATGTGAGTTGTGCGGAGGATGATCTGAGTTATTGCACGGGTGACAGACAGCAGCAAGAATGTCATGGACACAGTCACTAAAAGCACCACAGATTTTTCTCTTCCTGGAGCGCAGCAGGGGTGTGACTTTGTTGACCCTGGAAGTCAAATCCGAAGTGATATGAACCCGATTACTGAGAGAGATGAGGCGCAGAGTCAGCCCATTAAGTGTGAGGATGATGAGGAAGGGGATTATGTAGGCCTGCAATGTTTGAAACCAAACTAGGGTGTGAATAAACTGAAGTGGGACCTCTGTGTCGTAAACACACGAGGTCTGGTTGTTCACATAGACCGAGGCATTGGACCAGTAGTAGGGTATGGAAAAAAGATGACTGAAGAAGAACACAGCTGTGATAGTCCATGCTGCACATCTTGGTGTGCAGATTTTAGTTTTCATTTTCCACGTGTGGATGGCGACAAAGCGTTCAACTGTAAACACGACTACCAGCCATGTTGAGGCGTTATAGGCCCCATAGTTAAAAATGTCCCTCAGGCTGCACCACGGATCGTAACTCCAAAATGGCTCCTGCTGGTGGTACTTCACAGAAAGCTCAAGAATGACAATGAAGATGAGAACAAGGTTGTCGGCCACAGACATGGCCATCAGATAGAAGGTGCTGGACCTGGAGAGCATGCAGCTCCTCCTCCATATGATCAGAAAGGTGATATGTTGGCTGAGGAGAGGATTTGTGTCAGTTGGAGCATCTTAGGTCTCAAATACAATCTTATCATGAAAATCCATTAAAATTAACATTTTAAATGACTTTGATGTACTTACAGGGGAGGCCCACCACTGCCAGAGCAGGGTAGAAAACTTCTTGAAGTGTCACCATCCAGTGTTTCCTCTGAGGGTTCATATCCTCTCACACAACAGACGGTGTCACACACTGCAGGATCACTGAAGCCTCTTTCATAAATCTGCTCCTATGCCTTGTCACAGCTTGGCCACTCCCACCTCACATCAACATTAGAGTGTGTCAACAGCACTGAGTGTTAATTAGATGTCAGAGGTGTATATAAAGTAGGCTAAAAAAATAACTAGTAAAAGTACAAATACCATAGCTGAAAATGACTTTGGTAAAAGTTAAAATCACCCATAAGAAAATCACTTGAGTAAACGTCTTAAAGTAGCTCACATTAATGTAGGCTACATATCAAAAGTAGGCTATCTTGTGAAAAAATGAAACACAATACATTACTTTGTCATAGCAACAAGCAGAAAACACTGGAAACAGTATGTGAACATATAAAACTACTCAATATTTCTGGTAAGGTAAGAGCTAATTCAGTTAGCATGATAATATGCTAATTAGAGATGCTAAACATTATATATCTGTTAATCATCTGCATGCCAACAGTGTTCTTGTAGCACATGTTAGTAATCTGACTTTAGCATTTAGCTCAATACACTGCTGCAGTCGGCACTGAGGCCTTGTTATATCACTTACAAACTTTTATTTTTTTATTTTTTATTTTGTTGAATAGCCTATAGCAGCTGCTATCAAGATTAGGACATTTTTATCCTGTGCTTTAGCTACTAGTTGATGTTGTGCAATTTGTCAGTAGTTACCGTTACACTTTGACATGACTTGTTATTTGTTGCACATACAGAAAAGTTATTATTATTGGCTGCACAGAGTATGAAATGGGCTGTTTTAACTTAATTTGGGATGAGAGGGTTAGGCTACATGAAAGTCAGTGAATGCCTGCCAGTTTCTGAAATTCAAATCAAAGAAGCCAATTCCTTAAATTTAATTCATGGATGGCCTCCAAGAATATGAAGGGCACAAATGAAGCTCTCAGTTAAGTACATCTGTAACTCAAATAGTCACCTAAGTAGAAACCATTACTACACTACTACATGAGGGACTACCCCTATCTTTGAACTTGAACAGTGACCCCATCTCTGTGGGTCACTGTGAGATGGTGTCTATGGTAGTTTCTGCAACAGTAGGTGTCTCCTCAACAACATGTAACCATATTGATGTGCGCGCGTGCACACACACACAGGATGAAAACACCATCTGTAATGGCTAATAGTACCTGGACACAAGCCTGAACAAAGTCCTTGAATACAAAAAAACATAGTTTTTATCTTTGAGTCAAAACAACAGAAAAGGGTCCAAGCATAATACTTTATACTCCTGAGTAGCTGATGCAAGAGTGGCAAAAACCCTGAACCATGTTCTGTTCAGGTTGCCAGATCAGTCTTCCTTGCCATGACCAGTCCATTTACAGTTTATGAAATATGGGAAACAACTTCAGTTCTCTATATTTTTATAGAAGGTGAACAGTGCACATCAAGTTCTCTGTTTGGTGCCGGAAAACCTTTCCAGCCTGGTTGGACCGTTAACTTTGGACGCAGTCTGTCTGAGCAGTCATCATTTTTGAGGGAAAAGAAGACCTGCACATGCAGTATAATTTACATGAAGTGTTAGGGTACTTTCGTACAAGCAACACATTTTCTCTTGAGGTAAAGAAGCTCTCGCCTCAGGCTCTCAATCACTCTCCCTCCAGCTGTCCCACCTGCTGTGCCTCTCTGACTGTTCTCTGTGAACATGTTCAAATGTCTTGTGACTAATAGATTAAATATTGCAGGGAGTTTAAACTGTCCCAAAGAGAAAACCCATTCTGACATACACGTGCAATGTGTTCGTGTGTTTCAACAAGTCATATCACTGTGGTGACTAACAGGGTGCAGAATTTTGAAAATCCTGATTTGTCTTAACCAGCACACAGATTTGGATCTCAGGTCAGTAGGGCTACAACCACTCATATGTCAGGGGACATCAATTTATTGATTTTTGATTTTTGTCTTTGTTTTTTAAATAGCCTGGCATTTTACAAAATACATTTGCTCCTTTTTGTCAAGATCAGTTCCACTGTTGTGTCTGTGAAATATGAAGCCAATAATTAAACTACTCAAAAATGATGGATTGGGGGCGGGGATTAGCTCACTTGGTAGAGCTGCCGCCCCATGTTGAGGCATGCAGCCCCAGTTCGAATCCCGCATCGGGCAGCCCGTTCCTGCATGTCATTCCCCCTCTCTGCCTCCCCATTTCCTGTCTATCTCTCTCCACTGTGCTATCAATTAAAGGCATTAAAAAAAGCCCAAAAAATATACTTTAAAAAAAAGAAGATGAAGATGAAGATTCCTCCAGTTGATTAGTTGCTAGATGGCTAGTAAAGTGGCAACAGTAACAGTCCTTCTACACAAAAAAGGTCTATATAAATACTTGAACACTTTATATGGTGAACAACAGGTGAACCCAAACTCAGAACATGGAGGAGAGAGTTTATTATTTGTGTTCTGGGATAAAAGGTTGAGGGGAAATGAGGGTGCTGGCAGTGGGATGCAGAGGGAGCAGGCGGCTGGCGGGAAGAGTCTGCATTGGGAATGGAAGCTGGGTGGTGAGTTTTGCTGGATGACTAACTTGGCAAGCTGAGGAGTGAGCTTCAGAGCTGACAGACAGAGTGAGCTGAAAAGGAAAAGAAGAGAACAGGGCTGGATGTCAGTTGGCAGGCGGAATGACCGGTGAAGCAAGGCTGGCTTGTTCAGAGCATGTTAGGTTGAAAAGTGAGTCGGCAAACTTACAGGCAATGCAGTGGTCCTCCAAGGACCAAGAAAACAATAGGGTAGAAGTAGGATAGATATACCGCTGGCCTGATGGGTAGCAGGTCTGACAACTGAGTGGTAATGAGGTAGCCATGAAAGAGAGAGTGGCACTGTGTCTACAACACAGCCACACATACCTGCACAGACAAAGACAGACAGCAAAGGATGAGAAAAGGGAGAACACCAGGAAGCATGACATCAAAGGCTCAGACCATGCTGCTATGGACAAATCATGATGAGTCCATTTGGAGGTTCTGAATGTATGAAAGGTAAAACTTGTTGTCAATGTGTGGGCAGATTGCACCTCATTTCATCAGTTAGAGTTGCTAGAATCCAAATATTCAGTTCATTTTCCACAAACATAAGCACATAAAATCGTACTTCTAAGGCCAATAGGCTGTGGGAGGTGTGGAAACAATTGAGAGGCTGCAGACAGAGGTATTATGAGACAGAGAAGGATCAGTTCTGTTTTGAATGGTTTTAAAAGGCATCAAGTATGTTTTCTATTATTTCGCATTAAGGAGTTAAAGCACATTTTTGCCCAGTTTTCCTTTTAGACTTATGGGCATTATGAAAAATTGAACTAATAGCCTTAGAAGCCTTGAACCGTCACACACAGGAGTTTTTTTTATGTTCTTCTATAAAGTGCGTCCTAGACATTGTTATCTAATATGTTTTTTCTCACATCCAAGGAGTGAAAAATACAAAAAAAGAACGCCTATGAGCTGGTGTAGTGTAGGTTTAGCTAATTACATACAAAATAAGAACATTTTCAGAATCATACCTTTCAAATTTTGTTGCAAATATGTACGTTGTTGTATGCAATTGAGCCCCCTTTAAGTGCTTCAAACATTTTGAAGCTTTTGTAGATGTTTTGAATCTAGGAGGATTTTATACAGGTGTCTGTGGCAGTATCTTGAATTATTTGCATCTCTTCCACTTTGCTTTTCTATGTGGTCTTTTTTAAATATATTTTTCTTTTAATGTGTTATTTTAAGTTATGAGGACCTTCTTCCCAGCTCTAGGTTAATACACACAGGACTTGAGTTCAGGGCATCAATCATCTCATCTGACCATCTGTTCCACTCTGTCTCTCCCTATGACATAAAACAAGGTTTTCATCACTTTATACGGTGTTGAGGAATTTTCAGCAGAGGTATGTGTCTAACTGAACAAAAAAAAACATGAGGAACAGAGAGAAAGAAAAACACCCTCAGACACGTGTGCTGCTCGCTACGTGCAGACACAGGGACCTGTTGCTGTGGAAACCAGGTTTCTATTTTCTTCTGTCTACAGATTTAGAGGACTCATCTGGGGAGGATTCTATCGTCTCCGGCTACAAGGAGGGTCATCTAATAATTCACATGTAGGCAACTGGCGTCTTCCCAGGCTGCCCACTGTGATCTGGCTCTAGGCTACTTAGCTCAGCGTGCAGCAGGGGTCCCTGAAGCCATCCCATCCCCTCAGGAGAGATCTGAGTTACTGATGCTGTGCCAGCAACACTGCACAGAAATACTGTATGACTGTGATTACTGTGTGGTGCAGAGGTTACATAAGGCTGTAAGCCAGTCATTAGGAAAGTTGTTTATAAACATGAAATCTGTATCTGGCACCCATCAGCCTGTTAGTGAATGATGTTGGTGTCATCTTGCTGTAGCAGATTACTCAGTTTTCACCTTCCCTGCCTCCAAGCCATTTCCAATTCATGAAGGGCTTGAAGACACTCTTGTAAAAAAAAAAAAAAATTTAAATTTTAAAAGTTAATTGCTTATTATATCATTTTACATGCCAAAGGCTCCATCCTATTATAGCCCTGACCGCTTTTACTTTTGATGGTGTCCAATTTTCAGTGCTTGACTCATATTCAACATTTGATGAAACAATTAGAAATCAAAGATTGTCTTGTTAAAGGATGTCAGTCTTTTTTTCTTTTTTGCAGTCTATTCATGTCTGTCCTTACGGTAAATATCATATCTTTATTCTCTATATCGCATCAGCCATCTCATGCTATTTATTCATTCATTCTTTCATGTTTCAAAACTAAGAATCTACAGTTTACAACCTTATAATACGCACTGATGTTGGCAGAACTGGTCTCAAGTGTAATATTTAAATGGAAGGGACTGCCAACTGCCTCCAAACCAGAGTTTGACATTTCCCTTAGAGATTTTAAAGGGGACATATTATGGGTGTTTGGCTTGCGTTTCGGCCTCCAAAATGTGAGAATTGACAAAAAATATATGTGCAGGCTCCCTAGGTTGAAATCCATGTGGTTTTACGAACTGTTCCCTCAGTTGTCTTCCAATGATGTACTAGGACTTGAAATTTGCATCATACCACCCCTACCTGGTACCAGTAGAAGGGGTGGGGCGGAACAAGTGGTTCATATGCATTTAAAGGGACAGACACTGAAACCAACCGTTCTGAACAGGGCTGTTTTGAGAGTATGAAAAGAGCTATGATGTTTGATCCTTGGGGGGTTTTGAGCAAAGCATGTCACAGATATTTGTCGTATAGTCTTTAAGACAACTGGGAACTATTTTAATTTGTGGAAGGCGGGTAAATATGTCTCCTTTAAAGCTTAGTTTCTCAGTGTTTTATGAGTCTTTAATTGTTTTTTCTTAATTCCTTGTTTCTTATGTAATGTAATTGTAGCCTAATTGTGCTGTCATTGTTTTGCTGTGTTTTTGTGATTCCTTTCTTGTTCTCGGGTTTCTCTTTGTCAGTCTCAATGAGAGTGATCGATTAACTGTAGACTAAATTAAAATACAAATAAAGACGTAAAATTGTGTCATTGTTTCCAATAGCATTGTTTTCCATTTGCCACCTGCACTCTAAAACCCCTTGCTATGCAATACAAATGAGACACAGATTATATGTTTATGTTTTTTTTCCTTACCTGCATCAATTTCAATTTAGATGACAGACTTGTTGTTTGCATAACCAGTGTGCAGCGATGCCTCTTTTGTGCTTACGTCAGGATCACTGAGGTCATCATACATCACTGCTGATCCCGTTTCCAGCTGAGAGGATGAGAAGCTCATACGATTTAGATATAGTTACAGAATATATGAATCATGACTCATCTGTTTTTATCTATGCACCAAATCTTTTGAACTTCCAATGTGGCTCATGAAAATGAGAAAAAGGAACATAACTACCAAACCAGTATTCTCCCTTGTTGAACATATACAGAGTATTATTACCCCATGGTGATGAAATTATATCATGGTAGGATCACAGCCAGGTTTTCATGGCTTGTCATGAAACAACACAGAGATGAGAAGAGCTCTCAGGATTTATTCTCACAGTTTCAGTGCTAACTGCAGTATGATAGCTGTGAATCACAACAGTCTGCCCAGATGAGCATCCAAATTTAAATTCCAGTGTGCTGTCATGAGGGCAGAACAGAGAAAACCGCAAGGCAGAAACTCACAGTAGGCAGATGTCAAACAAGAAAAAGAAGAGAAAAAACATTATTAAACCCTGGAATTGTTTGACGAAAAGACATGATGACAAGGAACTGACAAGTATAATATGGTGTGGTATACCTAGTCCTGGATGATGAATCAATCTTATGAAAAAAAAGGTGCAAATAATCAACAGTGGTTATCGAGTGAAGTAGCTGACGCACAGTCTGTGTCGCCCTCTGTTGGTCACCAGCCGCCACAGCAGAAACAGGCCTCAAAAGCAGAAAAGCAGGGGCACAGTGGGGTTAAACTTAAATAGGTCCTAACACTAATAAATTTCATTACAGGTCAAGTTCAAGTTACATTCAAGTAGTTACACCCACTTAGTCACACCCACTTGGAGTTACAGTTATGCCCAGTTAAACCCACTTACCCCCATGAAGAGTTAGACCCACCTTATGTTATGGCCACGTTGAGTTAAATCCAGCTGCTGCTCCTCTGCATTGCAGGAGCCTAGGCTATAGTTGTTAAGCATGGCACAGCTATTATAACAATACTTGCCATGCTAACTTGCATGCTAGCCACCATGTAGCCAATGCTGAATATGTTTCAAAAACACACATTTAGGCTACCAATCATCTCACACATTGGTGCAAACATTGACACTCTGCTACAGATTCATTTGACCAGATATGGCGGCTCACAGCCAACTTTCAGTTTGGACACAAAGAGCCTATATACCTTCATCTACTATGAAAGGAGTCAATTAACTTTAGAGAAAAAAAAATCTAAACTAGATGGAAAAATAGCCTGACAAAGGAAAAATAAAGGCTTTAAAGCTCACTTCTACCAGTTTTTTTTTTTTTCATCCATTGAATTTTTCATCCCTTGAAAAAATCTAGTTTGTACACAACTTTATGTCCTTCAGCAAACAGCTCAGACGGTGCCCTCAGATGGAGCTTTAGGGCGCATAGAGTGAACTCAGGAGATGCTGCTGCCAGTCGCTGATCCATCAGACAGGCTACAGTACGTCATCATGCTGAGAGGATTGCTCTGCTATAAAGGATTACACCATTTGACTTTTTTTTTTTTGACCAAGAGTGCTTAACCACTTTGATTAGAGACCCAAAAAATCAAATAAATGGCAGATCAATTCAGAATATTTTTAGAGACTGATTATGTTCTCGTGGGATTGATGTGGCTGAATCAGGGATGGATGGAAGATTATTTGAGGACATTCATGTAGCACCGTCCACAGTCTGAGGAGATAATGTGGAATAAATGTTATCTCTGTGACTGTGCCTCGCCCTGTGGTCACTAGGATTGTGAGCCAAAACACATCAGTTCCTTTAAGGGTGTATTCACACCTGCAGTGTTAGTGCGCACTAAATCTGGTGCGCACTAAATTTGGTCCAGTTTGGGTTGGTGTGAAAGCAAATCGCACTCTAATGCGCACCAAAACTAGTGCGGCCTGAGGAGGTGGTCTCGGTTCGGCTCCAGCCGAACTCTGGTGCGCACTAGTTTAGGTGTGAAAGCAACCGCACTCTGGTGCGAGCCAACTGCCAGGCGAACTCAACACGTTTGAGCTAAAAGGGCCCCCGTAGTCGCTGACAACGGGTTAACGCAGCGGGGAGACCGCCCGGTGCTCCGGTGCTGCGGAGCTCTGTCCCCACAAACGAAGCAGCAGCAGCGGGGCAGCCGGTCGGTGCGTGTCCGCTGAGTCCGCTCAGACACCGGACAGGTCGGCGTCCGTCCCTCGGGTCCGCGGAGCAGCTGGTTACCGAGCAGCAGCAGAGGTCCGCCGTGTTTAACGTTTAACCGGGAACTAACGGGACCGAGCTGGGTGAACGCAACCGGAAACCAGCCGGAAGTACCAAACAGAGTTATACATGCAAACAATATAGAAATAAATGACCAGAGCTACTAACAACCGGCTCTACTTGAGTCTCCATCATAAAAGTTTTATCAATCAGCGCTTCCAGATTCCAGCCGGTAGTCATGGAGACGTGACGTTCTCCAAGTTTGGTCCCGAGTGACAAAAAGCAGTGTGAACGCAACCGCACTAACTGAAAAATGAAACATTGTATCATTTTAACATTTGGTGCGCACCAGGGTGCGCACTAAACAGGTGTGAATACACCCTAAGACTCCTTTGCAATATCCCTGAACCATAATCTATCATAATATGAATAACCACTGTACACATCTGGTATTCTGCAACATGTGAGTGGATCTGTTCCAAATGTTGTCTGCTTACTGTCTACTGTCAGGTCCTCTTTGAAATTTAATTCATACTCAGTTGAACTTACGGTGTAAAAGATAGATCTGTATTTGCCGTAATCATCTCATCATCTCATCAATCTACAGCAGCTGTGTTACGAAAGAGAAAAGATATATGGTTTTTGTAACAGATGAGAAGAAACACTGCCTATCAGAGTCTTTTCAACATGATGATATGCAGCCATAATTGAAATAAGTGTACAGCTGCTAGAGGTCAAATCTGTGCATGTGAATAAAAAGGAGCTGTATCAGCCTCAGGATAGGCTAATAATTATTACAATGTATAAAGTATTTGCGTTTTCAAACTCTACAAACACCTTTTATTCAGCGACTGTGTTACATTTTGTTCTCTTTCTTGTGTTGCGCCTTTTCTAAAGCCCACTTTATACTTATATGTGAAATCCATACTGTTCAATACACTGACCCCTGGCTTTATTGAATGCCCTCGGGCAAATCTTGTAAAATCCAAATTGTAAAGATTAAACTGGGGTCACTCAGGGGACAAACTCATAAAAAAAACACAAAAGGTTGCAGCCATAGGCGAACAGGAACATTTAAGATATTTAAAATCAGAGGGTACTCGGTGTGTTCAGACATTTTATCCAAACTTTGTGTCCCTCGCATGCACATATATGGACACTGTAGCTGTTTCACAGTGAGCCGGAGACAAAGGGTCAAGATGATGATTTCAGTCTTTTGCATTACTCATCATTTAAGTTCTCCACTCATTTCCATCTCTCTATCAACTGTTTTTATTTCACACTGCCATGTCATTTTATTTAGAGCCATTCTGCAAGGACACATTTTCAGAGGCCACCTCCCATTCATTATCATTCATTATGACTCTCAAGAACATGGGGAGGGGGCACAGGTGATGTGTGGCTTTCCCAAAGAACCAGAGCAAAAATCTATTTGGTATAAGTGCAATTTGCAGGCCACGTTGTGTAAATGTTAAAATGTCATCTTTGAACAGTTGTGGTTTAGTGTCATTATTCATTATTAATGCGATAAGATGCACATGTAGAGCCAGCAGATAGAGGCAAGGAAATTATTTGGGTGTAGTAGACTAAAGGTGGATTTGTCAAGGGTCTATCTCTTTGATGAGTGATTGTAATATGAATTTGAGACTATTACCAAATGCTGAGAACAGTGAATAATTTACAGCAAAGAGTCAACAATGCTTTAAAAGGCAAACCAAGATCTCGTCATTGCAGCTCAGAGTGATAGACTGGACTAAGGAATGTTTAGCAGTGTGTTTTTGGAGGGAGTCTGGACAGAAAGTAGTTTTTCACATCTATTTACAGTTGCTAATTTATATTAACTTATCCCCCTTAGCAACATTCAACCCTAAATTAAATTTAATTAGGTTTGTTTGCACACACAACTTATGACAGTGTATATTCTGTCTACGTGCCCACATCAAAGGTTTTAGCAGTCACATTATATCACTGTCTTTCTGTCCAGTTAAGATGTGAAAGGAGGGTTTGTTTAAGCAGGAAAAACACTCTGACCAAACAAAGATATCATCTTTATACAAAAATTAAAGATAAATGAGAGCTATGAGCAATAACATTTTCTTGAGCAAAAAACAAAATTAAACTTTAATATGATACAATACGTCTTTTGAATTAAACCCAGACAGGGAGAGATTTTAGCTTGTGGGGAACACTGGTAGTTCAATGCTATGTGAGCAGGAAAATGAACAGAATTTTTTAGTGAGGAGACACAGTTTGATCTATTTCTGCAAAGTGACATGGAGACAGCGTCGTCCACTACGTTCATCATAGACAAGAAACACACCTGTGGCCATTATAGCTGAACACAACAGCCTCAGAAAGGTTAGAAGATACAGAAATTGCAAATGCACAGCAAATACATAGGGGATTAAAATGTCTTGACTCTGCTCACAAAACCTAAGGTGAAAAAACATTTCCTTAAAGTAAAAAGAAAATCTTCACATCTTAGCCTTTTCCACTGGCATAACAGGCAAAAGGAACCAGGTGAAATTAATCATTTCACTCTTTGAAAAACAGCCAAGTCTAAAACGATGATCATACCTGAATCCTCTTCTGACAGCGGTTTTAGGGTTGTGTGGACGGGAGGGTGGGAGGATGGGAGGATGGGAGGATGGGTGTTTGGCAGGTGGTGGGGTCAGGAGGTCTATATACTGTATATAGCTTTCCTCCCTGTTGTTGAATGTGAGTGATGACAGACAGATGGTTTGGCGGGCGGGACCAGAGATCATTTCTGCCTTTGGATTTCCTGGCAGAGTGCAGCTTGGAGACAAATTCAGAACAGCTCTATCTCTCATCCTTCCTCCTGACTGCTCCCAGAGCCCCATATCAGTCGTAAATCTTAAATCTCCCAGGAGCGCAGTGCCAATAATGACAAAGCTTCCCCTGTAGGTATTAAGGGAATTTTGCATGTCGCACTCCGTCAACTTCATGACCTGCAGTCCTGTTTGTGCAGCACAGTTTGTGGCTATAGCACAGCCACTAATGAGGAGAGAGGTTAAAGATCAGTCGCTCATAACAATGTTTCTCTTTTTACGCAATAGCAGAAGTTCTGGTTTAGACATTGGCTCTGAAACAGTGGATCAATAGCTTTGTGGTCCATTCAGATCACACTGACTGGACTAACTGATCGGTCATGCTAGTGTCTCAGAAAAACTCAGATTAAACCAAAATAGAGCCAATTGCACTGATCGAATGATAGTTTTTTTGTTTCTTCTGTCAACAGCAGGTGTCAACAGAGGTATGAAAGTTTTTCAGATGAATAGGTGTGACAAGGCTTAGATGTCAGCTCACTGCCAGAGGACCCGAATAAAGTCAGAGGAACAGCAGAGCAGGCCCTGTGCTTGATCAGGAAAAAAGAAAAAGTGGATTTCAGCCCATCGCTCCATGGCCTTAATCTGCAGGATTAGGGCATCGGAAAGTCCACTCTGGTGTGTTTTTGTCTGTGCGCATTTACCAGTGTGTTTGTGTGCATGTGCTTTCTTTGTAGGTAATATGTATGCGTGCAGCGTGCGTTTGCATGCTTTTGTATACCAACAGAGGTGTGAATGAGTTTGTAAACTCTCGTATCCAGGGCCACATGTGCACCAGCAAGCAGACCAGCAGGAAGGGTGGAGGCGAGGGTGGGAGGGAGGTGCTCGTGGGTTAAGAGCTAAAGCCGCTTGGCCCAGATGAAGAGGGCTCTCAGGCTCTCTGCCAATCAAAGCCCAGCCAACAGCCCACTCTCACTGACCGGGCAGGGAAATGGTGAGTTGCACTACATGCATACTGGATGTACACACAGCCTATACTGTAGCATATAGTGCAGCGACTGAACTTAAAGTTTCATTCACTTAGACAGCCAGTATAAACAGACCTTTGGCCATTTTCAGGTAGTGAAAATATCACTGACATATTATCAACTTTTGTAAGATGTTCTCAAATTCTGAATTGATAATCATTTATAGTGTGTATGCTCTTTATTCCAACAGCTTAGTACACTCTGAAATGGAACATAAAAAAGCCTTTTAGTAGAACACTTAAAGCAGGAAGACCTTAATATTGACAACAGCTTTGAAGTTGAAAACAGTAAAATATACATTTTTAGATGATTCTGGTCGAATAGGGCCGGGGTTACAAAGCAGAAAACATGACATATAAGTTTTTTTGTATGGATTCATTTCACAGTACCGCTCCTTAACAATTTTCATGTAGAGACATACTGAAAGAAAAATTTCATTGCTGACTTTCTGGTGTATTTCCATGAATGACATTATTGTTACTCCATTTAAATTAATGTATTCCTCACTTACGCTTTATAGCATGTTTGCGGACATATTGTAGCACTTTACTCACTGTCTTCTTACAGTAATTAAAGTCCCAGAGCTCTATTATTTTACCATTTAAAATATTTCATCAACTGATCACACGCAGTTACTTATAACAAATTATATTGATCTTCCCTGGAAACTCTTGAGGTAAAATTTTGAAAAATAAACTGTGACTCCCACACTGATGAATCAAAGCAAAATCAACATGAGCTTTGTAGATAAATCAATCAATCAGTAAAGTGGCCTTGTGCTTAAACCCAGGTATCATGACATCCTTGCAGCATGGAAAAGAAAGCATGAGCCCTTTATGGCACTGAAAATTCTCATCTTCAACTTTATCTACCTTAATATGCAAGTCCAGCCTAACATGCTGTTTATTGCCTTTGTTTGTCTACTGTTGAATGTGTTTCTCTGAGTAGAGTGAGAGCCTTATATTATAGCCTAAATGCCGCCATTATCTCCATAAATTGCTTCTCTCCATCTTTTGTGACCCACTCTGACCAATTTCAGCACAGCTCTCCTTCCTTTTTTCCATACTCATTTTCCTGTCACTCAAATGTCACAGCACCTTCCTCAAGTGTCTCGTGGTAATTACACTGGAGCTGGTGGAGTGCAAGATATTTAAATTATGTGACAGGCCAAAGCACCACAGTTTGACACAAGTGAGTATGATGGAGTCTGAGGCTGAGGCTGGTTTGAATCAGTCAGGATAAAGTCCCTGTGTGAACATCTGCCAAAACTCAGAGATCATCTAACCAGAGATGGGCACGCGGGTCACTGTGACATAATGTCAAGCATACAAATACTAATGGTTTCTCCTTTCATCCATTAAATGCCTGTTGTGTTTTTGGCCATGCTATCTTTATCACTCGGCAGGTGGCGTGGATTAGTGATGCTCTCTAAACTTCAGTAAGCAATGACACACACTCCACACAAGAATGTGTAATCCGTGAGCGTGCAGTTGTTTGGTCTTTAACAGCCACCTGAATCTCCCTTTCTTCATCTTTCTATAATTGCCTCATCCTCTATAGCCTCTCCTGCACTTTGCTCGCTTGATCCTCTCCCTGTTTCGTCCTCTTTTTATCCATCAACCAGCTCTGCCTCATCCTCCCTTTTTGCCTCTCATTCATCTTCTCCTCTCACAATCCATCTTTTCTATTCATTAAGCCACCTGTCCTCAGCTGTGTGAGGCTTCCTTCCTCACAAATTGCAATTTGACTGGAGGTCTGAATCCTTTCAGTGACCTCCTCTGCAATAATTACAAGGTATTGATAGATATTCAGGAAGCCATAGAGGTAACATCTTACTGTAAAATACCATGATGTTCAAAATTGACATAAATGTCAGCAGGAGTTTAAGTGTGGATTATTTGACACAGTCTTTTAAGGTGTAGTTGATATTCCTTTATTTCCATCTAACCTGTATTTTCCCAAAATATAATCAACAAAATGTATAGAAAACCTTAAAAAAAAAAAAAAGGACACGGCACTATTATGATAGCTCTTCCACTACTCCAAGCAAAGTATCTCAGAGCAGCAGCCAAGCATTTGTATTTTGTCCCCCCCCCCCCCCCCCCCCCCCCCCCCCCTTCTTTTATTTAGATTACGGTTTGAAATGAAAAGAAAACCCAAGGAGACCAGTGAGTTACACAAGTGCAGCCTGCAGCCTTTCTACAGATAATGGGCCATGACCACACACGAAAATATAAAAGAGACAAGCATTGTGGGGGGAAAAATAACAAAAGGGACATGACTACACAGTAATGAAATGGAATCTCGTCTTCCATCTGAAAAGAACATCAAAGGAGATGCTTAATCTCAGGAGGCACTACTTTGTCATCTGATGTGCATCCCCTCTGTCTCTCAATCCCTCTCCATCCATCCCTCTCTCATGATGAGATGGATGATGATGAACATGCGTGAGGGAGAGAAAGAGGGAGGGTGGGAGGAAGAGAGGGATAATACCTTCTGAATACATGATGAATGTAGTCATCGGGCTTAAACTGACTGGGGGGCGAGTGGCACACAGAGACCGGGAGCGTGCATGTGAGTGACACCGAGCACCATCATCAACTCTCCCCCTGCAGCCGCTCTTAGTCTCTCCATCCTCCTCCTGAAGAGAGACAGAGGGAATCACGGCACAGACACAACAAGTAAAAGAGAGAGGATGCTGACAGCTTTTCTTTCCTCCACTGCTTCTGTTTTAAACTGAGCTACCAAAGAGAAGAGGAAAGAACAGAAGCAGAAGTTAAGGACATCTTGTCGTTCACTCCAGCCCACCTTTTTTTTTTTTTTTTCCCCCTCAGCAACAAGCTCAAGAGCCGTGCTTGGTGTGCACAGCCTGAGGAGGAGAGTGGATGCTGAACAATATGACGGACTGCGAGGAGGGAGAGGGGGGGCCCAACAGCCAGGGTGAGTGACGAAACATGCTGTGGACTGATTAGAGAGGAGTGTGTGTCAGTGTGCGTGGCAGTGTGGGAACGTGGGTGCGTCAATGTGTCTAGATGAGTTGTCAGCATGGGTGCTAAATGTGTGAACACGTATGTGAGTTAGGGAAAGTTAGGGAAACCAGATTATGTAATTTCAGGGATGTGGAGAAAAGACTGGTTTGAACTAACTGAAAAAAAAAAACAGTGGTGGACAGAGGAAGTTCTTGGACCAGCAAACACTAACAGTTTAGGATTAATTTTTGGAGTTTTACTTAAAGGTTGGTTACATGTAAAATGATGCTGCACTTGAGAATGGAAACAGCAGGTGGATGATGTGTTCCTGGGGTTGAATATTTCAGCCTCTGTATGACCAGCTCTGATGTTTTTTCTTATTTTTCTTAATTATCAAAAATGACCTCTCTTAGTGAAGGGATGCATGAATGAAGTAAGTGTTCTGATCTGCCAGAGGTTCATAGATTTATGTCTGTGTCAAACACTTTCAGCACTCTACGAAAAAAGGTTTCCAGAGGACTGAGTGCAGCCCTGCAGAGCATCATTTCAGACTCATTCAAGTCTCTCCCATCAAGAACATCTCACCCTCAGGCAAATTCTGCCTTTCATAATGGTCCGTGTGTGTGTGTGTGTGTGTGTGTGTGTGTGTGTGTGTGTGTGTGTGTGTGTGTGTGTGTGTGTGTGTGTGTGTGTGTGTGTGTGTACAGTCTGAGTGTGAGTTGTTGTTACTTTTTTCACATTCAACAGGGTAAACTCTCAAATCCACCAGCGCTGTAAGCAGATTAAGTAGATATTATTTTGCTAACACATCACTGAATAGGATCAATTTGGAAATCCACATGTGCAGCAAAGGAATGTGAAATTGCAAGGCAAAAACTTTTCTGTCACTGGAGGACAGTCATAGAAAAGTTGTATCTTAAATTGTAGGCTATCAACTGACAAGACTCATCATGTTTACAGTTTTGAGTTACAGTTTTACCATTGTTATTGAAATTTCCCAAAACGTTATTTTTCCTTCAGAATATTAAACCCAACTCTCATTTAATTTGGTTAGGCTACTTTCATAAAACAAGGTAAAGCTTGCTCGGAAATCTCAATCTGACCAATGAGCAACACACTCGCTTCCTGTCATGGCGTAATTTTGTGTCATTTTTTTTGTTTGTTTTTCCAGTTGTGTCTTTTTTTTCACAATCTCTAGCAAGAAGCGACAAATAGCCTAAGCGAGTTTTCTTGAGCTAACGGACGTTTAGCAACATAATACCAGGAACGACCAGGAAAGGAACAGGTTGGGTTTGTTGCTCCTCAGGGATGGGTTAAATGCAGAGAAAGAATTTCACTGTACTAGCTGTATATGTGACAAATAAAGTACCTTTACCTTTAACTGACGAAATTAGTAGCCTATGTTTTTGTCTACTCACCGTGCTTCAAGTTCATTGAGCGCTAGCCGTGTTTGGCGGCAAGCTAGCGTTAGCCTGAAGGCGAAACCCTCAAGAGAAAACGGTGGAGGCAGGAAGTTGGGCTAAAGTAATATTATCAACAGCTCTAGCTAATGAGCGCAAGCACTGGCGGTTGAACTTAACGGTTTCTCTGTTAATGGAGCATGATAAGAGATTTTAAATCAATAATCAAGTAATAATACTGCGTTCAAGACAAGTTGGAACTCGGATCTTTCCGACCTCCTACTTGAAAAAGTGCAATCGAACGCCAGCTCAAGTTGGAGCTCCCACTTGGTGAAGTCAGAGAAAAAAATCTACCCCGACTCCGAGAATCAGTTATCTGACGTCACACAACAATTTGCACCGGTGTAGAACCACACCGTCAACGGCAAAACATCAATTAAAATGCATTTAAATGCCAAAATATATAAAAATGTTCTTTTTAAAATAGTTTTTGTGCAGTTTCTATTGTTTCTATACCTATGTGAAGCACTTTGAATGCAATCCTGGTCCGCCATGTTTTTGGTTATTCTGGCGTGGTGCATCCCGAACGGTTTGAAGTCGGAACTCTGAGTTTTCAACTGGGAGATTCCAAGTTGCGAGTTGTCTCAAACGCAGCATAAGACCCGCAATTGTCAGCTCACATACAGTAGCCTATGTTGGAAAAAGTGCGGCTACTGTGACTTGTGTGTGGCCCTGGCAGCATATTTTATTTTCACTGATGACTGATTTTTGTATAGCTAGATGAAGGTGAAGATGTGTGATCAGGTACCGCCACTCATTCACTCTATGAATAACATTTCATGAGTTGTTGTGATTTTCTTGATGGCTAATTGTTGTATGCTAACAGACACACTGATACCTTTGTGTTGATTTAGTGTTGGTTGGCTGAAGTGGTTTGAGTCAAAATAGGCTGTTAGAGTAGAGTTGATGAATCAGATATTAATGTTGTTGTGCTGATCAGTGGCTTGGTAGATGGATGGATGGGGGAAAAAATGATGAACATCTCCATGGTGACATATGTGATCTGCAGTAGCCTAGTTATGCTTGTTAAGTAAAAACACTTTGAGTTGTGGTAGTATGTACAGAAAAACAAGCGCACATTAATCACTTCCAACGTGGACAAGACTGTCATCATTAATGTGCATGAGCTACCGAGCCTACATCTTGATCCTTTTCAGATCTCCTCTATGCCCCTGATGCACAGTATGATTGCTAGAAGCAAAAGGTCAGGATTTGAGCTGCATCACACCACAGGGTGAATAAGAACATGGCATTTTGGGTGTATGTCCAAGCGTTAAAGTGTGAGCACAATATGAACACACACACAGCACAGAGAACATTGGTATGTTAGTTGATTGATCAATCTGGTATCTGGATAAAAATCCAATCTTATAATATTCCTTTTGGTTTTCAGGGCAAGGGATCCTCAGTGGTTGCTTGCTGTTTTAATCAATAGGTTCAAAATGAGTGATTGTGAGGTTGAAAAATGTATCTGGAGCAGCTGGTCCAGGTGATAAACAAAGCTTATATCAATGTTAAATTATTGGCATTGAGGATTTTATCATAAAACTGGAGAAGGTATGAAATAAATAAATCTACATGCGCTAAATATACATGTTAAAAGTTACGTTCAGGTAACCAAATAAAAAAAGTTAAGCAACACTTCAGAACTGGCAAAGATGAACAGTGTCTGATAAGTCATCCCACTGTTTATTACAATACAGTCATCATCCTGATGCCATTGCTTCTGTTCTTGTTGTTAATTGTAATGTTGCGCTTGTGTTTTATCAGGTGACATTTTGCCCCTAAATAACCTTCATCAGTGATAGCGGCGCTGACAAAGAATCTGCATTAGGAGAAGAGGGGTGCTTAATTCATCCTCCTTTTTTAATGTGTTAGTCGGCCATTCTTTCCCAGTGAAATCCGGACAGTAGGCAGTGCATTAACGTATGGGCAATCAGGCAAATTGATTCAGATTCAAACACCAGTGGATGAGCTAACAACATCTGGCAAGCAGATTAAATCCATTTTAGCGGGCCAGTTGTGTCAGAAAGGGCGGGAGGTGCATTCCTATCTGAATACCTTTAAAGGAATAGTTTGACAAATTAACTAAGCTTTTATCACTTTTGCTGAGGGCTACAGTCAGTCAGTAATGTTAGGTTATGCATAGGATGAAAATTGAAAACAGAGGGAGAAGCTTGCCTAGTTCTGTCTAGTAGTAAATTCAACTACCGTCTCTTCTAAAGCTGACGGAATAGGAAAATGGATGTGAATTAACAAAAGCTGAGAATATCAGGTTAATACACACATTTGACAGTATTGCAGGTATAATAAATAAAGATAACCAAATGAAACACGAGAAGAGAAGCTCTTTGTTTCTGTCAAAAGTGAGAAAAACAACTATTATGATACCATTTATCTGCTTGCTTTGTGTCAGGCAGCAAATCAGCATCCATCATGTTGTAATATTTCTCGCAGTGGAATTTATCTTTCACCTGAGGGAGGGAGAGCAGCAGTTACTCCTCTGTCTGAAAGGCAATTAAGTTAAAACAATCCTGTTGGAAGTGATTAATCTCAAGAACATACAGAGAGCAACCTGAGGGGTCAAGGCCAAGTAAGGGTCAAATCTCAGGGGTCGCGAGTTGATTAATTACCCCAAATAATAACAGTAAGGTACCAAATCATACATTGCTTTATTTTTTTTTATGTATAGCTACACTCTTGTTTCTCATGTTTGACTGTTGACATGTTTGAATGGGCACTACTGGACTACTATCCTCTTCAGGCTTGTTCATGGCTTTGCTTCATGGTACCCAAACTATCAAACTTACTTAACTGTAGTGATCCCCTGACTTTTCCTCCAGTTCCCCCCTTGTGCTAGAATGCTGTGAACTGTGCTTCTGTCTGGCACTTATTCATATACTACACTAATTTCACACACATGAAAGCTTTTACACACAATCCTTCTCATACACAACTGAAAAAGTACTGAACAAGTGAAAATCTCGTAAATACGAATGAAACCTTTTATTTATAGGTTGTGTATGTGAGTGTTTCAATATTAAATGTAAAAGATTTCACTAATCTCCTTTTCAGTCATGAATGAGAATATCATTTTTAGTCGTGTGCACAATGTTTTCAATTGTGTGAGTCTTTCAGTATAGTAGGCTATGTGAATTAGTGTGATTTCATAGTAAACAATTCTACACAATGTTCATTCATCTTTTGTGTCTATGGCTGAGTTGTAGTGGACACGAGCAGTCGTGTAATTGTACATCAGGTATTATCTCATTGCAAAGGAGCATTATGTAAAGCTGCCCTCTTGTCATATAAAGGATTTTAATATTTCTGTTTCCTGGTAATTTCACTGATGTATCCTCTGCTGATGTACAGCTTTAATAAACTGGCTCAGAGCAGATAAACCATGTCAGTGATTGTCAGTAATCCTCTGACGTGTTGTCCTGGCTCTTCAATTACTGAACACTGAATGAGGAGTGTGTCAGACACTGACTTTAATCCATATAGAGTGAGAAGGTCAGACTGGTGAAGTTGGATTAAGAAGGTCTCGACATCTTGTGCCCATTTATGTTATGGATTGATCCAATTCAATGTGTCTAATGTATGTATGTTATCCATTTCATTTCAAATTACAACTACATCACATTTCCTCTGTACATCAGATTAACACTTTCAATACAGGTGATGCAACCACATTGTCATTGCATGCTCTAATATTAATATGTGACGTCTTAAGGAAGGCCTTAAATCAGGTCTCACATAATAACTAAAGCTTCTGTGTCTCACCCGCTTTTGACATTTTGGTTTTAACTTTTTATTCATTTTAGTTGATGTCAATCATGTGATGAAACATTTGGTTCATGAGTGCTTCCTGATCTGCCATGCATTATTAGTGTCAGGTGTTGAGGGGTTGGCAGGATCAGATTGATCAGTTTCAAGTGTAAACAAATTGGTTGTAACTTGTGGAGGGAAAGGAAGCTTATTCAGAAGAAAAGTGGGATTGTTAAAAAGGTTGTGAATACTGTCTCGGTTGAATTTACCCACATTAGACTGCTACACTACAGAGTTTGTTTGAGACCACACCGAGACCAGCTCTTTGAAAAGGTCTGCTTTAAGTCCACAATAGAGTGTAATTACTGTTTTCAAACCTGCCCAAATGGAACGTTTAGGGGGATAAAAAATGAATGAATTTACAGGTGTGAAAACCCCTTTTTTTGGTTTTGTTTGGCTGAAGGGGGTAGCATATGTCACTATGACGAATCCCTTCCCATCGCATTAGGCCTGCACATAATCATTTGAGCCATTGTTAGTCTTGAGATGTTGATCATACTACCTTTAATTATGAAGCATCTTCAATTTCTAGGCGTTTATCATTACAATGTGGGTCCACTCTGACCTTCTTCTGAGATGGTTTATGACAGTGTAACAACATCATGCTAGATCTGCCTTTGCTAACAATGGTCATTTTTAAGCAGCTGTTGGAAAAATGATCAATGACCGACTGGTAAGGACAGTCTTAAACCAGGGACCACCACAGATATAGAGCTGTTGTGTTTTTGCCGGTGCTCACTCACTGAGGCTTTGAAAGTTTCACTAAGACTATGATGACACTGCAGATGTTGACACAACGAGATCTAGAAGCAGAACTACATCTTCTCCACCCAGTCTTCTTTGACTGGAGATTATAAACTACTGTGGTCTAATCCTTCCTTCCTCATCAGACCACCATCCAGCCCCCCTCTTCTTCACACAGACTCAAACACACACACACACACAGCCTGTTCACAGCGGTCTAATCACATCACTCGGTCTGTGGAGGAAACATAATATCACTTTGGAGCATTTTACTTAACTTTTACTGTCCAATCTTACTACTGAAGGAATTGATTACAATGAGATAATGAGTCACTGCTAAAACACATTTGAGTTAATACTTAAAGAATAATTGTGATTTGCTGTTCATGCATTTCATTCAATTTCTCCTATGCTTACAAGTATTGTTTATGTAGCTGAATATTGTCATAGTTTATTTGCCCAAAAGTACATCTGTAATGATATGGGCACTGTGGTTCAGCCTTCCACCTAGCGTCTATTGACCGAAATCCAACCTTGCAAAATCAGCACCTCCAACCCGGTGTCCCAGCTCTCTTCTCGGCGGCACTACGATACAAACACACCCCGCTATACGTCACTATAATCTCTTGTTTGTTTGTTTTAGTTTATGTCCTGCTTTGTTCGTGTCACCATCACATTATGGATTAAACTATTTCCTGTTTTTATTTAGTGTCTTTGTGTGGGTGTTTGGGGGTCATTGGTGGTTCTTTGTTATGCCCCTTAGGGCTAACAAATCTGGGGCATAACAGTTGGGGGCTTGTCCGGGAGCAAACAACCATGAGGTGAAGTAAATGTGCCTGTGTTTGTGTAGCTGTCGTGTCATATGTAGCAGTCTTTTTTGGGGGGGGGGGGGATTTTTATCTTATTTTTAAGGAGCACTTTTGGAGGCACAGCTCTGTTTTGCTGACATAGATAACTGCATTATTGTAACTGGTACTAGTGGTGGATCGTGCCAGTGCTACTCTAACATTGCAGATGATGGAGCCTGCTAGAATACATACTGTAACTAAACCATGTTGTCAGAGGCAGAGGAGGAATACAGGCCAATGGCACTTCCAACAGGGCTGGTAACCCTGTTGCAGTCTGGTTTGCAGTTGTCTGAGCCTCTCCATGCCCAGTAGCAGGGACAAACTTCATTATCTCTGCCAACAAGGGCAAGCTAATGTTAACACAAAAGTCATGAGACAGCAGCTGCTCTAACTAAGACATGTCTCTCTAGTAGAGACGCCCTGTCTGTGAAAGCAGAACAGCCAAAACAAGCCAAAGTTATCAACAAACACAGTAGCATTAGATGTATGGGATGAGTGAAGGATAAGCTAAGCTAAGCAAAGCAACGCAAACAAGCAACCACCTAATGAGAGAAAATTGTGTTCAAAATCTTGGGTGGGATGAATGTACCTGTTGTGCCTGGCCTTGGGGAAACATGAAAGCACAACATGAAAGAGTTACTTCCCCTACCCCCATGTCCCATGCCACAATTCGCAGTCAAACAGAAATGTTTTAATTTAATTGTGGTAAGGTCAGGCCTCTGGGTAAGTAATGTCTAAAACAACAAACATAAGACTTAACTAAAAGAAGAAAGAAAAGACAATACAGTTCTCCTATCTGCCTCCTTAGCAGAAAACTTTATTGGGACATTATTGCTATTATTCAACTTTTTGATTCTTTACACTTTTTCAGATATTAAACCTGTTCTGATTTTTTTGTTCCATAGGAAATGAATTGGAACAGGCTTCAAACTCTAAAAACTCTAACTTCAACTACTTCTACATTGTTTAAGCTACAGACTCCATTCAACTTTTAAACTGTAGAAAAAAGTTCTCAAGTTTTTATAAATTGAGTTATTGAGATGGTAATGGACTTTTCTAGTTACTCGGACCACTCAAAGCGCTCTACACTGTTCATTCGCACATCCAAGGATACATTGGAGGGAAATTTCAGGTTCAGTGTGTTGCCTAAGCCAGGACACTGAATCGACCAGTCAGCGGAGGAGGAGGACGGGAATCAAACAGCCAGCCTTCTGGTTAGGGAATGACTTGCTCTACTTCCTGTGCCACAGTCGAGGCAAAGATCTTCAATGCACATGAAGATTTCTGACAAATTTCACACTTTTTCAGAGGCTCCAGTTTGTAACTTGCTGTTATGTCCACTATACTTTGTTTAAAAAAAGACTCACACCTCATACAGAAGTCCTCTACTTCTACCTCTAGCTTATTTTCTAGATGATCTAGGTTTTCTGTAGCTCAGTGGCAGTGCAAAGGTTTACTGATCATGAGGTCATGGGTTTGATTTCTGCCTCAGTCATCACTGTTGCATGTCACATCGCTACTTGCTCACTTTGTCAATTTCTTCTGCTAATTCAGCTTGGCTTCTGCAATGGCTTTCAGCATTCACACACATCTTCCTTTTGAAAATGCTCTTTCTTGTTTTTGTTTGCTATTGAGACATTAGCCCTGGCCATCCGGCAACATTCAAGAATCCTAGGGGTTGAAATAGAAAAAACAGAGCATATAATTTCACTATTTGAGGATGATATTATTATTTATTTGTCCAATCTGGCATCATCTA
The DNA here is from genome assembly GCF_905171665.1 of Trachurus trachurus. Lineage (NCBI taxonomy): Eukaryota > Metazoa > Chordata > Actinopteri > Carangiformes > Carangidae > Trachurus > Trachurus trachurus. The sequence continues at coordinate 23,754,230 of NC_139901.1, read as the reverse complement.
TACCAACACTAGTTAGTATAATAGAATATTTTAGGAAATTCTCTGGATATAAGGTTAATAACTCCAAATGAATAAGAATGCCAAAAAAATCCAGTCATTTTGGAAAGATGTAACCTACATGATTGTAGGCTAGTATGACTAATATGGTGAGGCAAAGCTCTGTATATTAGGTATTTGTCCTGATCACTTTGCACCAGGCTGTAGCTAACACTGCACCCATGATTGATCTATCCTTGCTTCAGGCTAGGACAGTGATTGCATTGAGGTAGTATGGATGTATGGATGGCCCTTAGGGCTGCCACGATTAGTCGACTAGTCACGACTACGTCGACTATTAAAATCGTCGACAACTAATTTAATAGTCGATGCGTCGTTTTTTTTAACTTTGTTTTTCTCTCAAAACTGCTGCAGCACCTTCCACACACGCACCCGCCGCCGCCCACCACACACACACACGCACTCACTCACTCAAGGTGAGTTAGTAGGCTACAGGTGTTCTCTCTCTTTTCTCTCTCTACCTCTCGTCCGTCATCAAGCGGCACCGGTGTTTTAGTTACCTTAAACGCTTCAAGCTGAAAGCTAATGATGGTATATAAGAGCATCTGCATGCTGGTGTGATAAGCTGTATGTTTTACATTCAATTTACGTATGATCCGATTAGTCGACTAAACGAAAAAAAATAGTCGGTGACTAGTCGACTATCAAAATAATCGTTTGTGGCAGCCCTAATGGCCCTACACGGGGAATGTGGTTATGGGAAATGGCGTCATGCTTGACACTGGAGAAATTACCTTATGTTGCCAAAGGGAAACTAAATAAGTTCACAGAGATATTGGAAACTTTTATGCAGTTCCTGTAAAGTGATCAGACTGAAATTAATGAGTAAATTTGATTGGCGGCGCTTGTGGAAGCTGGCATCCTCTTATAAATAAACAGGACCACTATCGATTTTGTGTTTTATTTTACCTTTATTTGTTTGTTTTACTTTCTTTCTTTGGATGTATACTGTTGAGGATGGGGGGAGGAAGGATGTTCCTAATGTTACTGTCCCTGTGACTGTATATTTTTGTCCAAAACAATAGATATATTGTTACTGACCTGAATATTAATCTTATGCACGATTCTGCCCTCGGGTCTGTTTCACTCAGTTATAAATGGCATGCTAGGAGCAATGCAAACTGTCTTTCTCCCAACTTCAGATGTGACTGTGTCTGTGATTGTATGTGCACAAATTCCTGACTATAGTGCAAATATGTCTTTATAATCTTGTTTATAAAATCTTACACAGTAGATGTACACAGTAGTATTTTATTACTGCCATGTGACGGTGTTGTGTCTACAATCCTTTCAGGTAGCCAAGGACTGATTTTTGTTTTAATCAGGTTATTTAGTGCATACAGTTCTGGGTAAAACTCAATGTGAAAATGATTTAACAGTGTTATTGTTGATCTCAGAGCAGCCGTATTTGGGGTTGAGGAAAAAAAGCTATCATAGACTGCCTGCTCAGCATTAGATGGCAGATAGACTCAGCAAGTAGTTAGCTTGTGATGATAGTGGGGCCATTTAACTACCAAAGAAACAAATTATATTTCTATGAGGGGTCGGAATATGAAAGAAATATTAAATACAAAATCATATTAAAATAATGAGTGTATAAGCTAGGTGGCCAAAGGACAAAGGACAAAAAAACATGAATGCTAATGTGGCGCAGCATCTGATTGATCTGTTGTAACATCTTTCTAAACAATGATACTACAGACAGACCTGTCACCTGCCCAATGGTGCTGGCCCCAACACATTTACAGGAGCACCAAACAAGTGATAAAATGCCAAAGATTTACTCAGCGGCAATCAGCTCACTTTTTCTCCACTGCCTGTGCTCTGCAAGTGCATGCAACGACAATGCTCCTTGCACTTATTGTGTATCAGTCTTTACAGAAAAGCAAATTCAACTAGCAGTGGCTTTTAATAGCAAATTCACCCACATATAGATTTTTAAGAGTTAAAGCAGATATCAGCTTCACGGCCGTTTCGGCTAATGCTGCGTTCAAGGCAGGCTTTTGAAACCGTAAGTTACAGCTTCAAGTCACAACTACGACTTGGTAGCGTTCCAGGTAACCCGTAGCTCGTGTTTTTACCATCCTGTTGTCTGTGAAAGTTCCCTATAACGGCCACTCGTAACTTCCGACCCGTGAACTCGTACCAGATCGAACTGGTATGACTTCACAGGAAGGAAAAACACAAAGTACGAGTTTCTTTGAACGCACCATGAGTTAGCAGCCCCCGCCCTTGTCAGGCATCAATTGGTCCTCGTGCTACGTCACCACATTCACGCGCATCCCTTGGCTGCACACACAGCCCTTCATGCCGTTCTCTCTCCTCATTGGATAACACTTGTATCCCACAAGGAAAATTTTCTCCTCGGGTTACAGCAGAGCAGAGTGACGGAGAGACTCGTGTTTAGGCTGAAATACTTCATGTAAGTGATTGCTGACGGAAAATAGGACTATTTAGGACTTATATTAACAAAAACATTCCACTGATATCTGCTTTAAATGAAAATATAAATTCTACTGTCATGTACATTATGCTAAATAAGCATACAAAGACTGAAGCCTGCCTCCCTAACAAAATCAGACAATCCTTTAGTGTCACTAAACAAAACACTCAATTCTGATAGTCAGGTGTTTAACCCATGGCAACGCACCGTGACAGACCCCCCTAGAGAGTCTGCTAACCTCTAGCTTCTCTTGTTGTAGCAACTTTAGCAATGACCACACCATAGCAAACAGCAAACCGCGATCAAAAAGCCACTCATAGCCACAAATAATGCTCAGAACAGCACCAAACTTCATCAACAGTACAAACAGGGTCCCAACACATAATACGAGGCATCAAACATCTGTTAGCTTTGCCTGTTTCTATTGAAAAGAGACGAAAACAACTCAGCCGTGTTGTCCCTTCTGTGATGTCTGCTTGTTAATGCCATGGTTACAGGTAACGAAAACAACTCACCCACTCTCCTCCAGTTACGTTATGCAGCAACTTTCCGAGTCCAGCAGCCCGCACTGACAAAACACGTCGGAGTCCGACGGGCAGCACAAACATCTGGTTTCAGCGGCCACTGGAAGGCGGTGACCACACCGACCACTTGATTCCCCCAGGTCCAGCACATAGACTCCACCCTCAGCTCTCCCTCTTTCACTTTTCTCCTCCATTTCCTTCAGCTCGTGTTCGGTAAACTCGGTCTCAAACTGATAGGGGCGCCCATTGAAATGAAACCGTCGTTGTTCTCAAACCAAACTGTCTGCTTCAGTCTCTTCCGGCAACGAACATCGTCCTGATCTCGCGTGTGACGTCACGTCGCGTCTAATCTCGCGCTTGTTTACGTGATTCTCTCCCGCAAAAATTATCTAAAGTAAAAATGCCCAATTCCGTTCATTTCCCTGTGAACACTCGATAATAACTTTTATAAACTGATAGGCAAGACACATAGGAACTTTGGCTGCATTATATGGAGTAATAATCACACATTTTCATCCTTGAGCTGTGGGACTCTACTTCACTCGGCTCCACACCAGCTGACTACCTGTAACCATGGCAAGCAGACATCACAGAAGGGACAACACGGCTGAGTTGTTTTCGTCTCTTTTCTTTTTACAGTCTATGCTTTTCAATAGAAACAGGCAAAGCTAACAGATGTTTGATGCCTCGTGTTATGTGCTGGGACCCTGTTTGTACTGTTGATTAAGTTTGGTGCTGTTCTATTATTTGTGGCTATGATTTGGGGGGGGGGGTCTAACTCGGTGTCACAGTGTGTTACGCCGGAATATCCCTTTAAGCTCATCATTACATGGTTGACAGTCATCCTTCCTCACCATGTGGGAGAAACAATAATTGGCCAAACATATGGCGTAATCAGATTATAGCCTATGTGTGCAAATGTGCTACATCAATTTACATAATTGCTGCTTTTGTTTTGTTGAGGCAAAGCCAAATATATTTGATTGTGCACAGGCTTTACTTTATAAATTACCTGCCGATGGTATGAGGTATACATACTTTTATAGATGTCACACATTGCTTCGCCTAACCTCATCCAGCCTATGATATCTTGAAAACTAGCAGGAACTCCATGGTCTCATGCTGCAGGGAATGCCAATTTCCAGCACTAATTCTCTTTGGCAAACATGCTTAATGTGTTGGAGCAGTAGAAGTGTAAATTGATTTCAGAGGCAACAACATTGTTTTGTTCAACATTCAAAAGCTTCACATCTGGAAATGCTGGGGATGACTCAGATTTCCACCAGATATTTATCCTGTGTCTTGTTTTTATTTTGTTCATTTTGGGATGTGTTGGTAACGTCAAGACTTTGTGCATGTAGGTCAAGAGGTAGCTGACATCTAAGAATCTAAGAACCACTTAGATTTTAAAAGTCGCTGTAGTTATTGTCTGTACGCTAATAACCTATAGTTCAGAGATCAACTGCAAAGTGATTCAAAACGTTGAAGTGATTCAATGTCTTTCAAAGTGTTCACACAGCTCTGTGTGTCAGGCACAGCATTACTCCAAATTAAAAGCACAGAGTCAGGACTATGACTGATCCCCACTTCTACGTGTCAGATAGCATATCAGCGGCCTATAATGCCATTCATCCTTGTAAGTTTGTCATTAGCTGTGATCAGTCTGTAAATAGCATACAATTTTCTTCTAGCAGCCTATGCTGAATTACAGCAAATCCAAACACACAGTCAAGAGTTGAGAAGAACTTGGAGACCTATAACAGATGATATGGCATTTTGAAAGCATCCTCACTTAACTTTTAATTGTGAAAATCTTTGTGCAGGATTAGAATAAAAAACAAATCAGAATAATTATAGACTGGATGCTGCATTGAAGGGTTTTGACTTTTTCATCAAATTTGAGGTTTGTATTTCCTGGCCTCAGCTCTGTTGATGGGAGAATTGAGTGCCATTGAGGTCCTGTTTACAATAATCTACAATTGTCCTGTCAGTGTTTGGACATAGAACAACATATTGGAAAAATTACAATTTTCACCTGATGATGATCTTTCACTCTGGATCAACCGACAGACAGAGAGAAAGACCAACATTATTATTCCTCAAACCATGTGACTCAAAACGCAAAAAGAGTCCAATAACAGCAACTGTACTGTATCAAATTCATTACCACTCAAAACAAACAACAGATTACATTATTGGTCATGGTGTTTTCAGTGACAACATAATTCACTGTATGATATTGCCCCTGCTGGAGACAATGCAAACTCCCACCTTTAACTCAGTATTCTGCCCTCATGCCTGTTTTTACTGAAAATATAGCATTTGAATTCAATCTTTTTTTTTTGGCAGAAAACATGACATTTCCATGTTCCCCCCTGCTGAGTACGGTCTGTCAGACAGACAGAAACAGAAACACAGGCAGGCAGGCAACAGTGTCAGCGAAGAGATAGATTTAAATTAAACAAATTACTTCATGGAATTAGCTTTAATTTCCCAGTTTACAGCAGGCGAGGTGAAAATGAATGAGGTAGTATGAGGTTGCTTTACAGCTGATTGGTGCAGTCCTCTCACATGCAGAAGTTAATTTTTGCCCATCTCTGTGGCCTCCAGCAGCTGCTGGATAATCCCCTTGAGCCTTCGTCCTATTAAGCTTTTAAAAGCTGGTATAAACTGTCCATTTTGTAATAGCCATGTCACATCAAGGGTACAAATCTGCACAAACCACTGCCTTTCATCTGCATGCTGTGATCAAGTCACAGTCACCGGTCTGCCCGCTGCAGCAGCATCAACCTAAACATGTTCAGATCTTCATCTTTCTGAGCTGATCGCTTTTTGTCAATAAGTCATGGCTGTCTATCCTGAGGCTAAAAGGGGGATGTACACAAACGGATTATCTGTTTGTGAATTTGTCTCCAACTTATCTGAAAATGTTTTGCTTTCAGAGCCAAGTGCATTGTTGAAAGAAAGGGGGCACATTTGGGACATTTCCTCTGCAATTTAGTAATTTGTGTGCACATTTTTGTGTGTTTGGACAGACTGCTAACTCAATACAGATCTCCCTCAAACATGATAAGCCACTTGAACTAATTTCCTCCTCAAAAACTGTAACTTCCCACTCCATAGTTCAATACAGAGGCAGGGTTAGGCTTCAGTTGATGAAATCTGTAAGCTATATGCATACAGTCTGTGGGTTTTAATATCACATTTATTCATTTTTCTTTAAATCTCTCCTTCAATAACCTTTATGTCTCTTTCCCTCAAGCACTGTCTACGCTAAATCCTAATAGTAAGGCCACCATAAGTACCGTGACTCTGAGGTGGAGGTTGTGCCGTCTGTCTGGGTAACATCACTTTACTTCTCTTCTTACTCTTTGTCTCACTCTCCACAGCAGAGGTCACATGATACACTGGTTAGACCCTTGTGAGTATCAGGCCAGTTTAGATACCTTTAATTTAGACACTTAAAGGGTACACTGTGTCATGTGGGATTTAAGAAAAAAGTTTTCACTAATGTCCCTAGAGGGCCTCATTGGATAATACGAACCATGGTATCTATGGTATTGGTAAATAAGATATGTTTTATGTCTATAATTAATATAATAACTCACCAAATATTACTACCAAAAATACCATATGTCAATTTTTTGGTAATAAATACCTGTCACAAGAATGTTTATGCAATCACACCAATGCAGGTCTGCTGTTTCCATTCATTTCACTGTGTGAGTGACTTACCTTTACATCCCAGAGGAGTGGACAGCTGGGACTTCAAATTAGTTCTATGTTTATCATAATTTCCAGAATCAGGTTGTCTATGTGTAACTTGTGTTATTTCATCCGCCTTTATATATTTAAGTTAACAGTAAAGTGGTACCTGAGCTGGACTGACTTATTCAAAAAATAAGTCACTAGACTTGTGGTTACTAACATCATTGCTAAAATCTGCAAAATAAACACCACTGCCTATAAAACACAAAGTATACAAGACTGAAGCTTTGTGTGTGTGTGTGTGTGTGTGTGTTCATATGTGCAAGTGCATGCATGTTTGTGCTTGCTCTCCAAAGGAATACAAAGTGCTTATCCAAGGGCACAAATTTGCCGTGGACATGATGAATATGGGTCAGATGAGGTGACTCGACCTGATGCAACCTTGTCTCCTATAAATCATTTCCTAGGCCAATAAAACCTATGAAATCAAATTGCAACAGTGGCCCTTAGACCACATGCTTTTGTTGCCTAAACCTAACGACAGACAGGACACTGGATGTCAACCTTGTGTTGTGAATACCCATCATCCACTCCACCATCCCCCTAGTGCTTCCCACAAAATGAATTTTCTGGTGAAGTTTAGTTGTATACAGTAGAAATGTAATTTCCAGGAAACAGAGCTGCATGACCTGACCCACACATTAAAGCCTAAGTCCACAGTCATTCTCTTTTTTTATTATTGCACATACATAAACATCATCCCCACAGTCTCAGCTCAGAGTGTGCTGTCTATTTGATCCTTAAATGAGCATTTTCCCCCAGTGGGACCAGATGTCCTGCAACAGATTTGTTTCCTGCTTCTTAAAAGTATTTTACACTCATCTTTTAGTTTTCATATTTACAGCGTTTGGCTGTTGGAACTCTGACCCCTTTGCACAACATTTTCTGGCCAGTCACAGCAGGTATCTGAAGCTTTTACCACTGACACAGTTATATTAGTTCTGTTCAGTTGCAATACTTTATCTATGTAGGACAATTATGTAATGTGGTATGTAATCAAATTGAATTATGGTCTCTCATTTGATTTCATCACACCTGAGACAGAGTTTGTCTTGTTAAAGTAGTCCAAAGTGCTACAGACAAACACACCATAAAAATCACTTTTATGGTTCAATGGTGAATCTCTTGAGCCAAAGCCAAATCCTCAGACAGAACAGGGCTAAGATTACAATGTTTGTATTTTGTCCTGCATTACATCGCCCAGTAGCAGGAGCCTAACAGTAAAAAGCAAAAATAATGTTTCATAGTTACCTCTACATTACTGTGGTTTATGCAGAGAAAAATGCATCATTTTGTCACAGATGAACAGAAATGTAAAAAAAAAAAAGAGAAAAGAACAAGAAGCAAATATTTATACAAAATTATAAATATATATATAATTTTTGTTATTGCATGAAAAATTAAACTGGCATGACCTTCCAATGACCTCTGAGATCAACCTGACTAAAGCAAGAGTAAACATGACTGATACATACCGTGATGCTATTAAGAGCTTTGTGAACCACCAGTAAACTCTTACATGAATGCAAAGAGCTGCATCATATTTGACACATACAGATCTGTGGTCAGGTTTTAGACCTGCACATGTTCTCCCTCTAAAGTTATGCAGAATCAGATGTTCAAATATTTTACAACTATTACTAAACTGAATGACTCAAAGTTGTGGTAAAACCTCAGAGCAGCATTCATCAGTTTTACTGGAATAATCAACAAATCCTTTTATCCAGTGAAAAACACTCTTTATAGTTAATGACAGGCTGTTAAATGTAAATAGTTACTTGCATTATCATCAGTAGAACTGTGGGAATTGATCCTCACACATTATTAGTAAAGATTTTTTAGAGTTTCATGCCTCTAAAAAAGAACTATAGTCAATTTCTCTATAGTCAACTATAAATCTGGGCAATTAGTGCTAAATCCAGACCTTTGTGTGCTCTAGGAAACAGACATAGACCCACAGGAGATAAAGACTTAGGTGTATTTTACTTCAGAAAGAGCAAAGTCACTCGCGGTGGGGCAGTGAGGTTCTTACATGAGGATTCACACAGCTGAGCCCTTGCAGGGAGAGAGACATCTTTCCCCTGTGGGCAGGAGGATTTGTGAGGAGAGGGGTAAAGAGCAGGTTTAATTGGATTGAAGTCACTATAGACAGTGTTTTATTATTTGTGCAGGATAACCACTGTGCAGTAAGAGAACCAAAACCAACTGTTTGTTTCTTGAGCTCTTCTCAAAGCATTTGTTATGACATGTCATGAATTATTGGTTTATCATGTATTCACGCTGTTGATGTAGCTCAGGAATGTGACCGTACCATGCTAAGTACAACCATATGTTCTGTGCCACAAGGCCCCTTTTCCTGGAATTGTAATACAATCCCTTTGCATGTGGTCAGTTTATATTAGCGTGTGAGACACTCATCTTCTTGACGGTTGGTTGTATAGGTGTATAAACCTCAATCCCTGTTGCTTGCGATTTAGAAACAATGGCTTAACTCACAGGTAGCTATATCATATAATGAATGTTATCCCGCGGCATGAGCAGAGGATTTCAGACCAGTGATCAGCTGAACCCTGTCTGTTCTCATAGAAATCTAAAGTTGGTTCTATTTATCACTAGTCAGATGCATATGCCTACATGCTGTGCCATGCTCTTCTAATAATTAAATTTTATGCATTTCTAAATGCAACACATCTCGTTTGATCTTCATCTAATAAAGAACCACACAATGGCATGCAAAATTGAGCTGGTGGTTTTTGTAACCTTGTCCATTACTGTGATGGATTAGGAGATCAATTTAAGTTTAAGTGAGACCTGTGGTTGGCTACATACCAAGGTCAGCCAGTGTGACTTCAGTGAAGGGGGGGGGGGGGGGGGGGGGGGGGGGGGGGGGTTCTAGTCTGAGAATGATAGAATTGAGTTGGATGGTTGATTATTGGTGGTATGTGGGGAGTAAAATAACACACATCTGATAGCTTGGGAAATAAAGTCCAGCTGTGGCATTATTGTGAATGTTCTGCTGGGTAATTATAATTATACAGCACTTATTGGTAGCTACTTGTAGGTGTTGCAGAGCCGGGAGCAAGGAATCCATCACAGTTTATTTGCAGACTTTGACATGCAACGCCTTTGCGTGAGAAACATGGAAATGTTTTGGTGCACTGCAGTTCAGAACACACCAGACTGTGACGGCAACTGTGACCAGACCTTGTTATTGAACATTTCATTTCTGCTTGATTTTGTCAAAAGAAGAAACGTGACTATAGAATATGTGACTTGCTCAGAAAAAAGTGCTCATACACGCACACACATAGACAAACATTCAGACACACACACACACACAAAAGCATTTTGAAAAACATGGTTGAATCACAATTTTTTAAAAGCTGATTTCACTCTAAGCCAAGAGCTGAAATGAGCTTTAAATGCAGATTTAGAAATCGTGATGGATTACAGAATACTCAGGTGGTTGGCTTCATCATAATATAAACTACCTACCATGCATCTTAATATTACCAAATGCAGTTTGAGAGGCCTCACAACTGGTAAGGAGGTTGTCCTCACTGTATTTGATATCTTACAGAGCAAATGTGGGGAAAAAAACCTCTGCAACTCGACTAGTGCACCATCTACCTTGTTTTTTTTAAAGGATTTAACATTGCTGTTGAACTCATTTGTGTAGTGTCGTTCATATAATTTTCAGGTAATGATAGAACTCTGATAAAAAGTCTAATCCTTTATGCAAACTCAGAAGGACACAAAATTGAAATGCTTTCTAATCCAATTTTACAAGCAATGCATCTTTAGGAGAGCAGTCCGTCGTTCAAGGGATTATGTGCTGTGTGAGAGCGTTTGGCTGCCATTTGACTCTCCTCTTTGCTTTAAAGATTAGTGTGTAATACTGTGGCAGCTTGGGGAATCAGAAGAGGCAATTGTGGCGCTTTCAACAAGCAGGAGCTGCTCTGCTGCTGCAGGCCTGATGTAGCTCTTTTCATGAATAACAATGGCTTTTCCATGCCAATGTGATCTGAGATATTGGGGGGGAACTTGAATTTGTTCATTATTTTACAGTGGTCAGAGGATTTTTCAGGTTTTGCATGCATCGTTTCAGAGGTAAGGGAAAGATGGAGGAGGTAGAAGGACAGTTAACAGGTCATAGGGGTGAGGAGACTGTAACTTTTGCAGACCTATAATAAAGAGTTGCTTATAGTGCAGACTCTATCCAGGAACTTTTACTTCTGTATGATTGCTGATGAAAAGGTACCCTGAGCTTTTACTGTCTTGTAGTCAGAAACTAACTAATTTTTTGTGCAGGTTTGTAATTGATCTTGGCATCATAAGTTTTTATAAGAAGATAGTTTAAGAGCAAAGCTGCTTCGATCAAACTTTTCTATTTAGATAAGTATGTGCAACATTAAAAAATGCTTTTTTATAGTGATAGTTTCTGTTGGCACCTGATGAAGACCACACATGGTCGAAAACGTTTGTGCTGAATAAATCACTGTGACCTCCTGTAAGAGTGTGTGGGCAACCCTCTCTTTTTCTTCCTTATAGTGATAGAACCTATAGACACTATAGGCTTTAAAGCATCATTAAACTCATTGTTTTGCTTTTACAGCCTGCAACTTTACTACAGAAGCAGGAGCCAACTGCTGTCAGAGAATATCCTACAGGTGTACTTCCTGCTCCGCATTAAACAGCAGACGTACACAGCTAGCTGGTGAACACAGTTGTCGATTTAGCATCTTTATTTCCCTCAGGAGTCACTGGAGACCAGAAAAAAGACTGAATGTTGTATTTACATTCACAAGGTTGCCTGTTTGCCAACATGTTTGTTGTGTTATCTTTATGAGTTAGGTATAAGATGTCAGTGTGCTGTCTCCAAGTTGCTGCTCTGCCATCCAGTGGCCAAAAGATTTGTGCAGGTTAAGATTGTTTTCGGTGTTGAGCTGATCGGTTGACTGATTCATCTACAGCTGTATTTGTGTCTGGCCCGCCATTATAGGAGAATTTAAGCAGAAGAAAGCTTGAAATCAAAAATAACTTAATGTTCAGTATACATTTATAGAGCAATTCTTTACATACTAAGCTGCTTGCATTGACAAACTGTGGACAATTCAACCTACTGCAAAGGAAACTAACTTTGGAGTACCAAGAGAGCGCAGTTTGCCGTCATTACTACAAGAAGTTAGCATACCGTGGGAAACTTTTCTTGGAGGAACAGCAGGCCAGTCCATTCCTGCAACTGCATCAATTTTGAATTCTTCTTTGCCGCAGTAGAGACCTCAGATCACTCTTCGCTACAAATAAAAAACAAATGACTTGACTTGAACATAATGTTGCAATCTAAATCAGCTGGTTGGTGTTTCTGTGTTCCAGGTGATGGCATCCCCAAAGAGAGCAGCCCCTTCATCAACAGCAGTGCAGCCAGCGACGTGGAGAAGAGCCAGCAGTATGATGGCAAGAACATGGCTCTATTTGAGGTGGGCACAGTTTTCAGTAACCATAACAAACAAACAGGGATTATCAGCATGGAACCAATCAGTGCATTTGGATACCGGGAGCTATTCTGACTGTGTTTCTGTGTGTGTGTGTGTTTTGCAGGAAGAGATGGATACCAGTCCAATGGTTTCCTCTCTGCTCAGCACTCTGGCCAATTACTCCAACTTGCCCACAGGCAGCAAAGAGCATGAGGAGGAAGAGAATAATGAGGAGGGGGCACGTCCGTCTAAAAAACCTGTCAAGGTATAGTACAGAGTGTGACTGGTTCCTCCCCAGCCTGCAGCAACTTTACGTGTTAGTTAGAAAAAAAACTAAGCCAATGAGCATAAGAGAGGAAAGGTTACATGTGGTCTTTGATATCAGTGTTTGCAAAGCTTCAACATCATGTGGGAACATTTGTAAGTGGGTGAGTGATCAGTTTATACATTTTCATTTGCCTGCACCAGTTTTTGATTTGACTTTCAAGGCTTTTTTACGTATTTGTACCAAATCCTGTTTATCACACGTGGCTCTACTTCCCTTGTGTTTCCTAGCTTATCGTTTATTGGGCCTTATTGAGGCTTATGTCGGTTATCCTGCATTTTGTTCAGCGGATCATAAAAGAGCGTTAGCCAATAACCTGCATCCACTCTGGGGTTTACTCTCCTTTCTCTACTATTGTTGACTTCTCCTGCTTGCTTCTTCAAAACAAAAGGGCCCATGTAAAGTGATGGACACTAAGGACCTAGACACAAACATAGATACAGGCACAATGACACAAATAATTGTATCTAAAGACACCATCAGAAAGAACTTGTCAATAGATGCTGATGGTCAGTGCAATATGAAGATGGTCCTGATGTTTTTATGGTGCTTGGAGTAGCTGTGTTTTTTCTGATAGTGATATAAACTATTTTTTTACCAGATTTCCTCTCCTCTATCTCCTTGTGATAAATGTGACTAAATACAGTGGTTAATGAATTATTAAAACGTGACATTAATCTTCCACAAGTAGTTTGTGGAAGATTTTATATTTTAGGCCACCAATACAACAGACATAATCTTTGTGTTAAATTGTCTGATCCATGGCTGAGAGCCGCTTGATTACTTTTGGTATTCATTATTTCATTTGTTTTGGTTGCCTGTAACTCAAATAACAAGGTTGAAGGCAGGACTACACTCACACAGTGCTTTATGGAAATTGGCCAGTCATGATTGATAGCCGATCAACTGAGACTGAGAAGTGTAGACTTGTGGAGATGTACCAGACAAAGGTTGAATTTGCTGCTGCCACTACAGTCTACAGAGTTACTGACAGGCATACAAAGAGAGTCAAGGAGGATAAACATTTCCCCTCAAACCTTTTGTCAGAGGAAAGTTTGTCTTCCTTTCCTCAGTAAAACGACCATCTCTTTGTGTTTTTAAAAGAGTAAAAGAATAAACCCTTTGTTTCTAAATGAAGTGTTGGACCTTGTTTTATTATTTTAAATGGCAGAACAGATTTAGGAGACAATGACTAAACACCAAAGTGCAATTTGATATGTTATAACTCCCTGTTTCTATTCATTCACATGAAAAGAAAACAGAGAGAAAACAATTGGCTGAAATCAGGTTTGACGTTTTGTTTTATGTTTTTTCAGGCACCACAGCTTGGCACTCTGATGGGGGTATACTTGCCATGCATTCAGAACATATTTGGGGTGATTCTCTTCCTGCGGATGACTTGGATGGTTGGAGTTGGAGGTGTTTTAGGTTCTTTCATAATCGTCTTCATGTGTTGCTCCACGGTGAGTAACACTTCAGGCATCGTAACTGCCATAGATCTTCTGTGTAATGTGACTCCTGCCCATTCAGAAAACAATTACATGTTTTCAGAGCAACAATTAAATTTTGCCTGTCATATTTAATACAGTGCCACATGGCTGCAAACATCAGTGGTTACTTAGCACACACATAACCATTTGTGATTTAACTACGGCCTATTTAAATGCAGACATTATACTGTAAAATTACCAATTACCAACAGCACAGCTGGTACTATTTTTCAGCATGTGAGAGTCTCTAACAATGTCACAACCGAGCAAGATGTCGTCACAAAACTTCACAGGTTTGTAGCAGAGATCAAAATCAAAGGAGTTGAACACATGAGTACTGACAACTCACCTATTAATTACTAACTACTGTTGACGGGCTGATGTGAATCCATTACAAGACTGTCTCTGGTAATAATTTGAATTGCACAGATGCTGAAGGTGACATAGTAGATCCTGGCATAAGGCACACTGCCAGTAACCCCCCGCCACGTTTCCCCTGTTAGAATCAGCCAGATGCAGCTCAGTCAACAACCACGTTTAAAAATGAAATTCATTCACATTATGTTTTTAGGTTTTGAGTCCATACAAAAGCAAGCATGTCTCATTCTCATATAAATGATATCTCAGTGACATTTAGACTATGAAACTCTTCACATTTGACACACACATTCAATCAGACTCAAGAATGAACTGATGAGATTTTTGAGGCAAAGGTCAAAATCATGGTGACTTCTTGAGTGCAATTTTGGCCTTTTGAATGCAATTTCGACGCAAATGGGGGTTTTTAAAGGGAATATCATTAATTTTGCAGGTGTTTGGTCATAATCAGCCATAGTCATCCTGATGATCAATTCTTCATTATGATTCAGACTCTGGTGCCAGTCAGTGTCTTTCTCTGCATCACAGCCTGTCTGCCATATTGAATGTGATGTGTCCACTTTACCTACTGCCTCTTCTGTCCTGCAACCCGTTTCTCTTGTTTGCAACATTTTTTTTTTCAGACCATGCTCACAGCTATCTCCATGAGTGCCATTGCAACAAATGGAGTTGTACCAGGTGAGTGGATGTCATAGAGGATGTATACGTATGTCTGTGGGTGATAAAACAGTGCAGAACAGTGACTCTTGATGTGATTGTGTCTCACAGCTGGAGGTTCATACTACATGATCTCTCGATCGCTGGGGCCTGAGTTTGGCGGAGCTGTTGGGATTTGCTTCTACTTAGGAACCACCTTTGCCGGTGCCATGTATATTCTTGGCTGCATTGAAATTCTGCTGGTAAGTCACCTGAATTATCCAATTACCCGCACGTTTATGTTGTTGCATGCTGTCCCAGTCTACAGGCCAAGTTCAGTGCAAATATTCTTAAATGTTCTGACAAAAAAAAGTACAATCACTGTTATTGTGTTTGTGGTATAACTACAGATGCATTTTTAGTTGTGTTGGTTTTGCATCCTGCGCACACATGTCAAAGTTTCTGCTGTGGGATCCTCTTAATTACCGTCCTAATGGACCATTTAATCATTTCTGCAGGAACTCAGATAATAAAGCTGAAATGATTGTTCATTCAATTAGTCCATCAGCAGAACATTATTTGGCCATATTGACAATTGATTGGTCATGTGAGTGTTTTAGCCAAAATGTTTCACAATTTTCTATGATAATAAACTTAGGATACTTAGAATATCCAAGAAGGAGTGTGCTGAGTATATCTTGTAGGCTATAACTAAGTTTAATATAATTTCATTTTTTAGCTCCTATTCTGAACTATACTTCACCACACTCTGTCTTGTCTCTTCACCCTACCTCACCTTTAACACCGCCATCTCTCTCTCTCTTTCTTTCAGATTTATATTGTTCCTCAGGCAGCCATCTTCCAGATCGAGGGCGTGGAGGGGCCAGAAGCAGAAGCAGCTCTCCTCAACAACATGCGGGTGTATGGCACTATCGTACTGAGCTTCATGTCACTGGTGGTGTTTGTGGGAGTTAAATATGTTAACAAGCTGGCACTGGTCTTCCTGGCCTGCGTCATCCTCTCCATCGTATCTGTTTATGCCGGAGTCATCAAGACTGCCATTGAACCCCCTTTCTTCCCGTAAGTCAGTTGTCAAATTACTGTTTAAAGTCTTCATTTAAGTGTCTGAGTATGTGACAATGAAGCTTTGGTGAATTTTTCTGCAGTGTCTGCCTCCTGGGGAATCGAACACTTCTCTCTAAATCATACGACGAATGTTCGAAGGTCATTGAAATAGACAACGAAACTGTCACGACCAAACTGTGGAGGTCCTTCTGTGACTCTGAATACCTCAATGCCACTTGTGACGAATACTTCACCAACAACAACGTCACAGAGATACAGGGCATCCCAGGGGTAACTAGTGGCATCCTGGCAGGTAAGACAAACCTGATGATCGAAGTATATGACAATATCCACTTCACCCAACGCGACGCATGGGTCACGTGCTCGTGTGTCTTTCAGAGAACCTGTTTGGTAACTACCTGGAAAAAGGGGTGATGCTGGAGAAGCGTGGAATTGCATCAGATGCAGACCCAGAGAGCCCCCCAACCAGCTCCAACCGCTACGTTCTGGCTGATATCACCAGCTTCTTCACCCTGCTGGTGGGAATATACTTCCCATCTGTCACAGGTTAGTATCTGACAGACCCGCTGAAGAGCGAATGAAGGGGACAGACGAGGTCCTCAAGTGGGAGCGGTAAATCACAACTATTTTAAAGCTCAATAAGAGAACAGACTTACTCTACACTACTGTAATTTATGTGTAAGGCGACCTTGAGTGCCTTGAAAGGCGCCAACAAATTAAATGCATTATTATTATTATTATTACTACCAGTACCTGCCCAGCACCAAACAGCTGGCGGGCACAGTTAGCAACTGTGGAGCAATTAGCAGCAATTAGCAGCTAGCAGGCCCATCTCCATCCCCGCATTCACCTGTAGCCTACTGGTGTTTTCTAGACAGAACAGTTTTTGTGGTTCCAGTTTGCAACAAGCTGCCTCGATGCAAACTTAGAAAGGAGAGTAGAGGAGAAATGTCTTTCTCCCATAAAAAGCATACAACCGTCTCATTACTTCCTCCTGCTCCTCTTACAGGTATCATGGCCGGCTCTAACCGCTCCGGAGACCTGCGTGATGCTCAGAAGTCGATTCCCATTGGCACCATTGCAGCCATCACCACAACATCTACTGTGTGTATCCTTCACAGAGCTGAGATTGATAGAAACAAATTTAGACAGTCTTAGGTTTTTCATGTTATGATCATGTTTGTTTCATCAATATGAACAACATCTTCCTTAAGAGTTTCTATCAGACATGTCATGTGTGGTGCTGTTTGGTGCCTGTATAGAAGGAGTAGTCCTCAGGGACAAGTAAGTCTGTGAATTTAATTGTGGTTTCATAGTTTTCTCTTCTAGGTCCTGTCTATAAGACTGTACGTACCTCATACCCAACCTCATTTGACAGCTTTATCTAGGCCTATTACTTTGCAGATTCATATTGTTGATACAAAACCAACTGAGCATTGGTATATTGTTATGGATTCAGCCATACAGCTGTTATAACTTGTAATTTTTAATAGTGAATGTGGCCACCTTTTCCATACACAACTATAGATAAAGATAAAAAAGGTTGAAATAGTTGACCAACTCTCTTTAATTAAAAGTAGAATTAACTTTGATCAGATACTTTTTGTCAACACTGAATGTGATGTATAGAAATTAGAAATTCAAGTCAGTAATTGTGTGTTATTACAGCTTTGAGTTGTATTATGTTCACCTCACCTCTATGCCTACAGGTTTGGCGAAGGGGTCAGTGGGAACCTGGTGATTGGTACACTGGCATGGCCGTCTCCATGGGTCATTGTGTTTGGCTCCTTCTTTTCCACCTGCGGAGCTGGACTTCAGAGTCTGACAGGAGCTCCACGTCTCCTACAGGCCATCGCAAGGGACGGCATCATCCCATTTCTTAGAGTGAGTACACAAGCAGCAGAAGCCTTCACATTCATACAGCAGCGAACTGCAACGTAAGCTGGGCGCAAAAGCTTTGTGTAAATGATTATTAAATCACTTTTGCAGGGAGTTCACTTGTCGTGTATTTGCAGGAATACTTTGTGTTGTAATGTTGAATCATTTAAAACTAAAGTTAGATGAAAAAAGCTTTGAAAATATCTTTTTAAATCCAACATTAAGGATATATTTGCATATTATACAAAAGTAAAAGGCTGTAAATCAGGGGTGTCAAACATGGGATTAATTTGCCAAGTGTGAAAATTACATCGAAGACAGAAGAGGCATAATATTGTTGAAATTGCACACATTTTTCTCAAGAAATTTTAGGTTGTTAATAATGTTTTGTAAAAGACTAGTAAGTAACTGTAAACATCTTATATATAGTTGTACTTCCTCGCACTAAAATAAAGGGATACATTTAGAGTTCTTGTTATTTATAGGTTATTATGCTATGATTTTAATGGTCCGGCCCACTTGAGATCAAATTGCACTGTATGTGACCCCTGAACTAAAATGAGTTTGACACCCCTGCTCTAAATGTTGCGTCATTTGCTCAGCTGGGACCTGGTGTTCTTCATCTTGTTATTGATGTTGGCAGGCTCAGAAATGTGTTGTGTGATTTGTGATAAGAGGAAAGACAGTCCAGTTTACCTTTGTGTTGTACGTGCAATGACGATTTCAAAGTGTCTGTTTCTGTGACAGGATTCAACAAAGCACTGATCAAAAAATTTATTAATTAATTATCTAAATGTTGCCTAAAAGACTGAAAAGGAAGAGATGGGCTAATTAATTACTTTCCATTCCGTTTTCTCAGCTATAACATTGTACACATGTTCAACTGATTTGTAAATATGTTCACCCATTTGTATTGTATGCATGCCACAAAATGCATGCATGACTTGATCCTCGATGACATGATTTGATCCTTTTAATGTTGCTGCAGGTGTTTGGGCATGGCAAAGCCAATGGGGAGCCCACCTGGGCCCTCCTGCTCACAGCCTGCATCTGTGAGATTGGCATCATCATCGCCTCCCTGGATGCAGTGGCACCCATCCTCTCTATGTAAGCACACAACACTGCGTGCAACGTGCTGAAGTTGAGAGCCTTCTCGCTGTCTTATCTATGTCAGTCTTTTCCTTTAAATGTCTTTCTCCCCTCCTTTCACCTATCTGTGTCTCTCCAGGTTCTTCTTGATGTGCTACATGTTTGTCAATCTTGCCTGTGCCCTGCAGACCTTGTTGAGGACGCCCAACTGGAGGCCGCGCTTTAAGTTCTACCACTGGTGAGTTTGTGTGCCACTGTCAAAAGATACAAAGTCTATAAAATTAGGTAAATTACACTCTGAACAGTATCAATGAGGTCCAACACGTATCAGTTTAATTTCTCAGAACATAGATGATTAAAAAAAAAATTTACTTACTTACCTGCATTTGACAAAAATTCCAATAAGTCAAAATGTGTAGTATGAGTCTTAGGAACAGCGGACGCGTGCCTCACCTCAGCAGCTACACCACATATAAAACCTCCTGTTAACAACATGTGCACACTGCTGTGTTCAAACTGGTGGTGAGAAGCTGACCACTATTCCCAATTACATGTGACGTCCTGTCCCCCACAGGGCTCTGTCTTTC
This sequence comes from Trachurus trachurus, assembly GCF_905171665.1. Classification (NCBI taxonomy): domain Eukaryota; kingdom Metazoa; phylum Chordata; class Actinopteri; order Carangiformes; family Carangidae; genus Trachurus; species Trachurus trachurus. Next base: position 23,734,492 of record NC_139901.1, on the reverse strand, counting down.
CTGGGTATGAGTTTGTGCCTGTCTCTCATGTTCATCTGTTCCTGGTATTACGCCATAGTCGCCATGGGGATCGCCACCTGCATCTACAAATACATTGAGTTCTGTGGGTAAGTAATCATCATGACAGCACCTGACCAGAAGCAAAATAAGGTCATGTTACAGTAACTTGAGTTTTCACTTCAGTTTGTCTTTATGCAGTGAATTAAATCATTTGCCAGTGGTCACTGTTTTAGTTAATGTATGTAAAATATGTCAGGTACATACATACCATAAATCATGTGTTAATGATTAATGTGTTGTGTTACAGAGCTGAGAAGGAGTGGGGTGATGGGATACGTGGCATCTCGCTGAGTGCTGCTCGTTTTGCTCTCATGAGGTTGGAGGAGGGACCACCACACACCAAGAACTGGAGGTCAGTCACCTCCATCCAACTTTTAAATATAATAATATATAATATATAATAATAGTGCCCTGTAGGTTTGCATTTGATTCAGCAAGTCAAACTTTGCATTAAAAAGCAGGTCACACACTGTTACTGTCTGTGCATCATAAAAGCCACAGACTTGGAACAGTCTAGATAAGTTTCCCGCCCAAGGTTTCCATCTTATCTAACTTACAAACCCTAAACACATCCTGTCCTGCACTTTAACTTGTTGAACAAGAAGCCCAACATTCGCAGTGGGCTATCAGGTGCTGTTTTAAATGGTTTTTCATCTTATCTTTTTTAGCAGAGTGTTCCCTGTCGAAATCAATAACCAAGAAGAAATAACAATCTGACTTTTTTTTTTTTTTTGTTAGGCCTCAGATACTGGTTCTGGTCAATGTGGATGCCGATCAGAACGTAGAGCAGCCCCGTCTGCTGTCTCTGACCAATCAGCTGAAAGCGGGGAAAGGTCTGACCATCGTTGGTACCACAGTTCAAGGAACCTTCCTTGACAACTACAGTGAGGCGCAGAGAGCAGACCAGGTCCGTCCAGTTTCAATTCATTTCAACACATTGACATGTTGGCATCGTTACGGTCATATAATCAAAGATGTTCCTTCTCTGTGTTGCTGCAGTCTTTACGTAAATTGATGGAGACAGAGAAGGTGAAGGGTTTCTCCCAGGTGGTCATCTCCTCCAACCTGCGAGATGGAACATCCCACCTGATCCAGGTTGGAGGACTTGGAGGTTTGAAGCACAACACTGTGATGGTCAGCTGGCCCCGCAACTGGAAGCAACCCGACTACCACCAACAATTTAGGAACTTTATTGGTAAGCCTTCAGACCCTGGTGATAGACTGGACGTTGCAGATGTTTGTTTTTGAATGTTATGCAAATTAGTCTTGTTAGAGCCAATTTACTGTATATCCGATATATCAATGCAGGTTAACAAAAAAAAGTCCTGCTCTTTATGTCTTTATCATAGCTTTAATATCCAAATGTATTGGTACTACTAGTAAATACTTTTTTGTTCATGTTAATCATATGTGTTAATGTAAATATCGCCTAATGTATCATTATCAGATTTTGCATTAGTTTCAGTTTTGGCCTCATTACTTAGCATTACTGTAGTTGGTTTCCAGATAACACTATAACCAGAGAATTACTCTTTTACCCATTTCTCCCTTACTGTTTAATTGGGCAAATTCAATGAAGTGACTAAAATTAGTAAGTGAGTGATAACAAATCAATTTCTCCCTTTACTTTGCAGAGGTGGTTCGGGAGACGACTATAGCCAGTCTGGCCTTGTTAGTTCCCAAGAACATCTCCAGCTACCCATCCAACGGAGAGCGCTTTACTGAAGGCCACATAGATGTGTGGTGGATTGTCCACGACGGGGGCATGCTCATGCTTCTGCCCTTCCTGCTGCGTCAACATAAGGTGGAAGCAAAGTGATTTTTTTTTTTAAGTTTGAGAAAAGTTCATTTGATTTTGTCTGAGGAATCTTTGGGTTAAAAAGAGCACTGAAGACATTTTTTTCATCATCTGTTCCTGTTTTGTTCCGCAGGTGTGGAGGAAGTGCAAGATGCGCATTTTCACTGTAGCTCAGATGGATGATAACAGTATCCAGATGAAGAAAGATGTCATGACCTTCCTCTATCACCTGCGTATCGATGCTGAGGTGGAAGTGGTGGAGATGGTGAGAGACTTGTCTGACACATTGAGCTCACTTTTTGTTTAGGAAGTTTAGTGATGGGGAGTCTGAATAGAGAAGACCTCTGGAGTACACTCAATTGAGGAGAACAAAGGGACCACTTAAGCATCATACTACCTCCGTTCTGTCAGTCTGGTCCCCAAGGCCATATATGAAGTCCTTCAGTCCCCAACACTTTCTCATGGTTTATCATACATATCAACGTACAAGCCCAACCAGAGTATATCTTATATGGAAAAGGAATTCACTCATCCTATACTCTTAAGATCATAAAGAAACCTCAAGTAACTAATTTAGGGTCAACCTAACCTTACACTTTTGTGGATGCTATATATATATCATACTCTAGTACAATTTATCTTAAAGGTACATATTTGGGGTCATGGCTGCACATGTATCACAAGCCTTCCTGCACGCGTATTAGCCCCCAGATGGTGATAAAAAAGATCACTAGTGAACACATGGGACGACTTAACTAGTGGAGCTAATCAACAGCAGGTGGGAAGCTAAAAACCAGGAGTGGAGGGTCCAGTTACAAAACTGACTCAAAACCAAGTTTTTGTCTTCTGTTCTAATCTTTTATCTATAGAAGTTTTCCTGACACGTGTTTCAGTACATGACACCTGTATGACACAGATCTTTTTCTTTGTTTTTCTGTCTGTAAAGCACGACGGTGACATCTCAGCCTACACGTATGAGAAGACACTGGTAATGGAACAACGATCACAGATCCTCAAACAAATGCATCTGACCAAGAATGAGAAGGAGAGAGAGGTAAGCCCAGGAGGTTTTAAGAGATGAAGAACACAACAGTCAATTTGATGTATTCATTATCACGTTATTGTGCAAATATCAGTTCTGGAGCAGGGAATTGGTTCTTAATAAGATGTTTGTGTCTGGACTTGTTTTTGCTTATCTGATGGAAGGCTGAGTAAAGTCTGCAGGGAAATTACAAATTGGATCTTTTCTATTTTTCTTTATTTATTGTTTGTAACTATAGATCCAGAGCATCACAGATTCATCCCGTGGGTCCATTCGACGTAAAAACCCATCTACCCTGCGCCCCCAGCACAGTGCTGAGGAGGGAACCAGTGTCGCAGAGAAGCCGGAAGAGGAGGTAATTCCACTTTTGCCCCTGTAGGAGTAATTATCTGTTTATTTTTAGTGCCTCTGTCCTCGTTTGCTCCCTACCTGTTGTCTCTCTGTTTTCCAGCATGGGTAGAACTGTTCTGTTTTTAATTTAATTTTTTTTTCTTCCATGTGGCAGCAACTAGAAAAGCAGCCATCACAGCAATGTTTTACTCTCCCCAGTGGCTGCTCAGTGATCTCCCACTGGCCACTGGCCGCCAGACTTTCACCTTTGCTGACAGCTGTCTCTTTCCTCTCTTTCGCCCTGTCACACTGTCGTGTCATGGTGTCCCTGTCTTAGTCTGTGGCTGTCTCCAACCCGAAACAGGTACAGCTGATCCACAGTAAGAACGCCTCCACACCGACCAGCCCCACCAGCCCCACATCCCCTGGTGTGCCTGCGGGGGGCGCTGCCACCTGGACCGACAACAAGGGCGCAGACAAAGGGAAGACTTTTCTGGCAGCACACCCAGAGCCGGGCAGAGACCACTTCAACATGAAGCCGTGAGTAACCTGTCAGTTGACTCACGCGGCATGTGCACAGGAAGCAGACGTGCTCATACACGAGAGGTCAGGGGTAAATATTTGTATGTAACGACCCGTGTTCTAGGGTTTGAAGAGATGTGCGTTGTTCCTGCGCACATGACAAACAAAACTTTGAACCTAAACCACTAACAAATGCAGCTTTCTATGTATGCACATGTTCTAGATGTTTTTCACTTTATCATTATTATCATTATCATTATCATTATTTTCCTTTCAAACACGCTGCTGCAGGGAATGGGAGAACCTGTAAGTATTAAAAACTTTGCAGCGAGAAAAATGATCTGCGCTGCTAATGCGATATGTAAATCAAACTAAACATGCCTTCTATGAATGTTTCCTCCATCAGGAACCAGACAGATGTGAGGCGCATGCATACAGCGTTGCGGCTCAATGAGGTTATCATGAAGAAGTCCAAGGAGGCCAAACTTGTGCTGCTCAATATGCCTGGACCACCAAAGAACCGCGTGGGCATCGAAAACTGTATCCTACATCTTGTATGCCGTATTTCATTTCTCTGTGTTCAGTTCAGGTCACATCCTCATTGTCCCATCAGAAGAAATTGTTTTGCAAGGAAGAATAAAAACAAACACAACACAATAAAAACAATATCCAGTATTATACACTTTTTTAGTGTTAAGTAACATCCATCTTACAGTACACTCACTTAACATGCACACTCTGTCAGGTTACTTGAGTTCACCTGCCTGTGAGGACACATCAAACAAAAGCAGTCATGAACTGCAGTATTAACATGTTGATTGGATTTAAATGTTAAATGGAAAAGCTGGATTCCTTCACTGTGATTGTCAGACATGGAGTTCCTTGAGGTTCTCACTGACGGTCTCAACCGTGTCCTCCTAGTGCGTGGAGGTGGACGTGAGGTCATCACCATCTACTCCTGAGGGGCTTTTACCAGCACCTACATGGACTCTCTGCCCCCCTTCCTGCCTCTGAATTGTTCCCAGAAAATCTGTCCAGTCACCTGCGGTCACATGTTGTGCTTAGACTTCAGTGTTTACAGGTGATATCTATTAGACCTGTGTCTGTGTCTGTTCCCTTGTAACCACCAGGACACACAGAGAATTATGCAACAGCCATATTTTCTGTTCTGAGCTCCAACAGCAGCAGATGAGGTGGTTTAGTTTTTTGGCAGTTGAATTGAAAAACTCAAAAGACTCAAAATGTATTTATTTACCCACAAAGAATTTGTTATCCTTTATTTGCTGGGATACATAGTACTAATGTACAGACAACACTGTATTCATTGTAATAAGATTTAAAAGCCCTCAGTCCCCGTTCCCTTTGATAAAACTGTTGTCGTAACAGAAGAAAGTAAAGCTGAGTAACAGTTGATGATACAAACCCAAACAAGTAACAGTAAAATAAACAATTACAGGGTTATAAAACACAATGCAAAAACAGGAAAATGGAGGGCAGACCAATATTTCTTTCCGCATCTCTTATCTGTTTAATCATCATTCTGTCCTTCTGCTTTTGTCCCTGGTTAATTCTAAAAGAAAAAAATGTTTTTCTTTATCATTTTTCTTATTTTCTATTATTTATTATTGATGTTATTTATGTATTTATTCATCTAATCACGTGATTCTTTGTCCTGCTCGGTTTTTTCAATCCTTTCATTTTTGAAAGCACACAAGTAATAATTTCAGACTACTAGATGATTTGAATAGATAATCAATGATTTTAATTCATACTTTCATTGGGTAAGGATCTGATGTTCATTAAATCACATAAGAATTAGAATTAAAATACAGAGCAGGGAGCTGTATGTCAATATGTACATAAATTCCTAAAACAGACAAAGACAAAATGGATAAGATTTCCCATCATATGTTGTAGTTCGCCTCAGTGAAAATGTCCTTTAGTAGATGTTGCACTATACTGGATATGAGATTTACTCTTTATCTCAAAACAGAATGATATTCTGTTTTGAGATAAAGAGTAAATTCTGTTTTGACATATCATTTGTCATGGATTCAGGACAAACTCTTTACAACTGCTAAATTAATCAATCTTACTGAATGCTTGTGAACGAATATGCCAATAATGTAAAAAAGAAAATGTAAACCAACTCTCTGAGATGTGACAAGTATACATAAAAAGTAACTTTAACATTTTATGTAAAATTTAAATGTGAAATTTAAACATATTTAGACCAGACATTAAATAGACTTTAGAATTGTATCTATATTATGTTTGTAAAGACATATACAAATGAACCAGTGCAAAATGTGCCACAGGCACTAAAATATATTGTGGTCACACATCAGCTCAATGTTATCATATTTATTGCAGATAAATCTATTCTTCTTCTTTTTTCTTTTCTTTTTTTGGTATAGATCAGAGAAAATGTGTACAAAGTTCATTTATTGTAATAATTTGAAAATGCTGTATTTTATGAATGATGGTTGCACAGTATTACAATTTTATGGGGAGTTCAATTAAGAGACTAATCCCACACTCATGTTTGCATGCAAAATATGTAGCTGCAGCTTGGAGACATCAGCTAAGCTTATCTAGCTTAGTTTAGCATGGTCAATATTAGTAAAGATCACCACAGAAAGTGGCTTCATATGACCCTGCAGACATTAGACTGTTATCAATATCCTCATCTAACTCTTGGCAAGAAAGCAGATGAGTGTACCATCCACAAGTCAAACTATTACGTAATTGGGTTGTAGATAAAATGTTCATCACTTCATGCTTGATATTGACAGACGTGCAAAAAGTGTAGGCACAGAACTATAACTACAAGTAATTTTAGATGAATTTGAGTATTAAATATCCTACATTTTAAACTGAGGAGTGACCGCTTAATTGTGACATCACAAAGTCGCAAAAGTGCAGACAGTTCATTTTAATGCACAGTTTCTGGCTACGGGCTGTCAGCACTTCAAAGTCTTGGATTTGGCGTTTTGATACTTTCATGATATTTATACAGCATCTAGTCCTGCTTAATTACCAATGTGACATGTGACCTTTAAAATGTTTCAGCATGGTTAAAGCATGAAGTCAAGTTATCTTGTAGACAACCTGTCAGACATTTATTTTTGTGTGTGTGAGTGTGTGTATATACAATGGATGTTTAGTTTCTATTTGTGTGTGGTTTAGTCATTTTTGCACACATGCTGTTCTGTCATAGACACTTTTCAGCATCTGTAGGAGTTGGAGTCAGATCACTGTACATTATCTTGCACCAGAAAGTATATGTATGTATACATTCTATTTTTCCTCTTCTCCTTGGCCCAATAGTGCAATAAAGTATTTTTTTTCTAAATTCTAAATAAATTTCTAGCTTAAAATATTAATAATTCACCTTATATTTTCCATGAGATCAGAAGACTTATTCTAGTTCTAATCTCCTGTGGATTTAAATGTGGTATTTTTTAACATCTTTACCTATCCTGACCTCATCATACACACATCAATATGTCTTATTTTTGGTAAATATTTGTACAGCCCTCAGCGTTTTCCTCACATTTCAGAAACAGTAGCAACAACCAAAAAAAAAAAAAAAAACTACATACATTTCTAAATCTAAATACTTCTATATTTACTTTTAATTCATACAAGGGCATTTTACAGTACATTTTAAATGTGTTCAGGCTCCTTCAGTCTTTTCACATTTTACATGTTGCAGCCTAAACTGGAATCCTACTAATGATAAAGTGAAAACAGAATAAAATAATTTTTTATGCAAATTAATCAAAAAAAGGAAAAACAGAAATATCACATTGATATATTCCACTGTATTTCAGTCACAATTTTTAAACTCCCTCAACCAGAGTGTGCATGTGTGTAAAAGATTACATGCCCTTGTGTGCGTGTGAACCTGACATTATGGGCACGCCTGTTTAAGTGAGGACACTGTGTGTAGCTGAATATGGAGATAAGTGAAGATGGGGCATTTATAAATAGAGCAGTGATTTTAGGCTTAGACAGCTTTTATAGATATGAAATAGGCAGTTTGTATTGTCTTTTAAAATGGTAAACTCTGTTTTATGTTCTACAACGTCTTATTATGTACAAGTATGGTTTAAAGAAACCAATTTATATGTCGGCACAGAAGACAATAAATTAAAATCACTTTAATACAACAATAACGGTTCAAGCATCTGTGTATCATCTTTTCCTCGTGTCTGCTTACAAGTCATCTGATAGTTTAAGTTTGCAGCTAATTTATTCAAGGCTCTCCTTATTTCCTGGAAATGAGCAAATATTTTCCAAAACATTCAAGCTAGGGAATGCTTTTTTCAAATCTTTCTAATCGTCTTTCTCAACGTCGATCATAGCTTTAAGAGTAAGAGCATGTAAAGTGAAGCTAGAACTAGTGTAATGTGGTCAAACTAAAGCTAAAGCATTAGCAGCAGGCCTCAAAACAAAACCTAAGTTGTGTTGCGTTGATTTAAGTTTACTTTTTTATACGGTCGCTTTTTAGACAGGCTCTCATTTCAATATTCTGTAAACACAGTCAGTCTTTACAGGCACATACAGCTGAATATTTCCAATAGTGGTGGAAATGAATTCCATAATAGTATAGAATTTGGCCAATAGCTAAACGATTCAAGGAAGGGGAGCCAAGAACAGAGCCCTGGGGGTGCTCCACATTTCACATCACACAATATCGTTTTAAAATTATTATGATAAAAACTGTTCTTTCACACAAACAAGACTCTGACACAGGAGCCATGCCAGACATAACAAAAGGATTTGGTGTACAGTGATCTATGGTGTCAGCAGCTGCACTGAAATCTAATAATGGAAGCGTAGACATCAATAATCACAACCCATCAAGTCAAAATGGCTGAAACTGACCAGCAGATCAACATTAGCACAAATAACACAATACTGAAAAGGCCTCATCGTTTTCCACTGTGCCATGTACCAGAGAAAACTTTTGTTTATCTGCTAAAATCAATTTCACAGTTGAGTTTAGATCAACAGTTGCATCTGCCACTATTTTAGAAAAAAATATAAACAAAAAGCATTCACAAAACAAAATTTGTTTCACAGAGTTATTTTGTCTGTATCTTTTCCCTGCCTCTCACAAAAGATTATATCAAATCCTGACAGGAACCACTGTCTATTTCCAAATGTGACTTGTTTAACAAAATAGTTTTCCACCAAAGTGATTAATCTGGATAAAACATGCTGAACTGCCACTTCAGGTATTCAGTATACTGTTGACACAATCACAGCCTGACACAAGCTTTATGAGCATGAAATTTCATTCTGAAGTCAGGTGCATATACTTTACAAGACTAGCTACTGTGAATTTATAGATCCCATGTGTTCGCTGTAATATACTGTTAAATACACACAAAAAACGCTGATGAATCAGAACTGTTGCATGTCTTATTACGGTGGTCAAAGTCTATGCAGCAGTGTTTCTCTCAGAGGGGGGACATTGCTCGTGTTTGTTCGACAAAGAGCAGGCTTGACCAATGATCTATGATCTTATCTGCACAGAGATAATCTAGGCTGCAAAAAAACACAACAATTGTCACTTGCTCCAAAGAGCTGTCAAGATGAAGAAGCAGTCGACCAGCCTTCGCATTAAGTTGCCTTTTTTTGTGTTTGTCTTTGAGGTGGCCATTGTCATCCTGTATGTTGCCTTTGTCACATATGATGAACACAGTGATGCCAGATTTCAGACCAACCAGACCAACCCCATGGACAATGCAGTGTACAAGGACTACCCGGTTTTTACAGACATACAGGTCATGATATTCCTGGGCTTTGGATGCCTGCTGGCCTTTTTCCGGCTGTATGGATTCGGAGGGATGGTTTTTAACTTCCTCACTGCTACCTTTGCCATCCAGTGGGCCATTTTGGTGCAGGGGTACTTCCAGTTCAGCCATGATGGTAAGATACACCTTGGAGTGATCAACCTCATAAACGCAGAGTTTGCCTGTGCAGTGGTGCTGATATCTTTCGGGGCAGTACTGGGGAAGACCAGTCCGTTGCAGCTGCTGGTCATGGCTCTGCTGGAGGTGCCAGTGTTTGCAGTCACAGAATGGGCTGTGTTGAAGTATCTAAGGATCAACGATGCAGGAGGATCTATTCTCATTCACCTCTTTGCCTGTTATTTTGGTTTGGGTGTAACCTTTGTGCTGTACAGGCCTCGTCTAAATGAAGGCCATGCAAAGGAGAGCACCAGCTACCAGTCCGACATCCTGTCTGTGATGGGGACCTTGTTCCTCTGGGTGTTCTGGCCCTCCTTCAACTCAGCGTTGACCCTGAAAGGAGACGACCAGCACAGGGCCATCCTCCACACCTTCATCGGCCTCAGCTCCTCCACACTCACGGCCTTCGCTCTCTCTGCGATGCTGAACAAAAAGGGTAAGCTCACCATGGCCGATGTTCAGAACGTCACCCTGGCTGGAGGTGTGACAGTCGGAGCATCTGTCAACATGATGATATCGCCTGCAGCTGCGTATGCTCTGGGTATAATGGGCTGCACTGCATGCATGCTGGGCTACAAGTACTTGAGCCCCTTCTTAGCGCGGCGCTTCAGAATCCAGGATCAGTGTGGAATACACAACCTGCATGGTCTGACGGGTCTCATATCCTGTGCTGCAGGGATATGTGCTATACTGATGGCCGACGAGCAGGTTTACGGCCCCAGTTTCTATGAAATCTTTACTCACAGGGCCCCGGTGGAAGGGGACCCTAAACTGCAAGCGCTGCAGGCGTTGATCCCAGGGATACAGCCAGGTCTGGGGAGGACTGCTCGGGAACAGGCCCTCTTCCAGGTCGCAGCTGTGTTCTCTACCATAGGAGTGTCGGCACTGGGAGGCGTCCTCACAGGCTTCGTCTTAAAGCTGCCATATCTGGCCCCACCGTCTGATGATTTCTGTTTCGACGATGAACTGTTTTTCGAGGTTCCTCCGGACTATGATGCACCACTTAAACTCAATGACACTACAACTTCAACTGAGGACTCTGTCGCCTGATGCAACTGTCAAGTGCTGTCACTGAATCTGACTGAGGAAGATTCACGAAGGAAGGAAATGTGTTTGTACTTGTCTATCAGTCAACAGTGCGTTATAGTGACTGTTCATGTAATTTTTACATCCATTACATTGTAAATAACCACTTGTGATCATCCATACTAATGATCGGCAATGCAATAGCACTGTCCAACACTGTTTATTTATTTTCCTTCGTGGACATTGAAGGAAATTGGGTGTTATAGCTTCTTGGCCAACAAGTCACAAGCTGGTGATGTGTTAAATAAACTCTTTTTAAGCTGTGTTGTTTTCTCTAGAAATCATGTTTTTCAGGGAGCACTTGAGAATAAGTAAACAATATTCAGTGCAAGAATATAAAGACTGCTGTACACAAACAGGCCACAAATGTACAAGCACTATCAGCAGTGAATACAGCTGACAGACCAGACAAACGTGTGTCATATTAGTACAAATAAAAGTTATACATAGACTACATAAAATGAAATATACAACGAACAAAGATGACGGGGGCAAATCATGCAGGAAGTGCTGGAGTCATTAAAAAAACATGTCTTTATAAGTTTAGAATTGTAAATCAAGAGTTTGAAAAACCATTAAGCAACTAATCAAAAAATGAGTTAAACCCATAGACTGTAAAAAAAAATAGGTTAAACCACATCACATATGATGTGCTGTGGAGACTTTTCTTTTGAAGGGTCACTAGATGGTGACACAGAGCCATTAAACAGAGGTAGTCTAGTGTATCTGTACTCGCAGTAGTGTTTCACAGGCAAACTGGGGGACCAAGTTGTATTATTTTGAATATTTCTATTGTGTTCTTCTCTCCCTTGTTTGCGCCACAGTTTTTACATTATTTTTCAACAAATCTTGCAAAGCTAAAAATTAACTCACTGCTGTGTGGCACTGCTAATAAGTCATAGGACTCCCTCCATAGGACCCCCCTCGTAAATGAGATGTTGCATCTCAAGGGGCTATCCCTTAATACATTTAAATTCATAGCCATCCAAACACGAGAAGAGGCTTTTAGTGGACTAGGCCTAGACGCTGGCTGATATTGTCAAAGGTCACAAGCCAAAAAACATTTTGTAAACACTGCATTAATATTTGACAATATAAGAAGTAAAGGCTTTTTGTTAAGTAGGCTACTAGCTGTTTATAATAGGTGTAGACAAAAAAGCATTGTTTCTCTCTGCAGTAGGCTATGTAAAATATTTAGGCTACCTACTGAATAAAGTCCTGGTAACTCCAATTAAATGTAAAGTAGGTACTAAAGCTATTCACGAATTTACAGTAGTAGCCAGCCTAGATATAATTGTAAATTACCGTAGTCGTCGTAGTAGTAGTTGGGGTGGAGCCTCTCATCCAGCAGGGGGCAGTAATATAAAAACAAACACCACCACCGCTGCTGAAAAAAAAAAAAAAAAAAAAACTTCCAGAAGAAGAAGACGACGACGAAGAAGGAAGGAAGGAAGGAAGGAGCGAGCGTTTTGAAACCAGGCCGCGACCTGCTACTAAAAAAAGGTTACATAACTAAGAAATATTTTGATTTCTTCTTAGCTTTGTGTGACCCACCGAGACGAGGACGTCGAAACGAGTCTCTCCAGCTGCACGTTGTCTGCGACATTTTGACTTTGACACGACACTTCGCCCATTTCAAACGGTAACGTCGATGTTTGCTAATGCTGTTAGCTCGGCTAGCTGCCGCCATGTTGGCTCTTCACTGATAACTTAGCGCCTGTTTTTTTTAAACAAAGTAAACATTATTTGTTTTGCTTGAAACTTTATTTTTATCCACAGACGATTATATTCTTAGTACAATATCGTACGTGGTTATTGATATTTGTGATTATTAGTCGTGCTAAATGTGGTGGTGAATTTGTAATGGGGTTGAAGCACGGATGTGGCTAGTTAGCATGTAGCTTCGTGTTCAGTGAAACGCATGTTTATCCCTTATGTTGGCTCTAAACGGTAAACGTGCTTTGGTCTTTGGACTCCGTTGAACCTTTTAGCTTAAGTTTGAGGTCACTACGAGATATAATCCACGCTCTATTTATCCAAAATTATTTTTAAAGTGTGTGATATTGGGAGAAACCTGAAAGAAGGTCTTCCTGAAGCCACATTATTGTTATCGCTGCGGTGTAACGTTACTTTAACTTTAGTTAATGTTAATGCAGGATGGGGCACAGTAATCTTTCACCCTAAAATCCAACATCTGTGGAAGTTAAATTTGAGTCAGGAAAACTGGAATGGGTTACTCGACATATAATCTAATTAGTCTTAAATATTTAATGATCCCTACAAGAATTGCCGTTACTGAAATCCAAGATCAACATGTCGCTAAAACAATAAGTTATTTATTATATATGACTGAAACATCTATTTGGTAATTAAATTTGTTTTGTCTTTTCAGAGGGAGAGAAACTCGTGACATGAATGTATCAAAACAAAATTAACCTTTCTTGCTTCAATGTGGTTAGTCACAGTACGGTAATTAATTTTCTTGTGAGGTACTCACTGTTGCTTTCTCTTCACAGGATCATCATGGCTGATGATTTTGACGTTGAGGCTATGCTGGAGGCTCCATACAGAAAGGTGGGTTCAGGATTACAGAGACCAGGCCTGTTTCACTGTTATGATTTACTCTTGAGTCCTTTTTATATTTGCTACTGTGACAAAGTTTACTTGAATGTTGTGTGGTGTGTGATTGAGTATTTAAAACGCAATACAGAATTATAAATAAATCCACATCTATCTCTCTTTATAGACTTCCCTAATGATATCTCACCTCTACTCCCATGAATTCATCTTTGATTCCACTGTGAACTGTGAAAAAAAGGAAGGTAGTTATTGCGCATATACTGATGTACTGTGGTTCACCTTAGGACTAAAAGAGATTCAATCTAGAACATCCAGTCCCTATTCGGTTGCATCAAGGTGAATGCCAATGGTTGATAAGCCCATCTTTACCTGTCAAGCAAAGGAGGCAGTATTCAGATTTACAGTCTGCATGCTGTTACTGTCTCTGGATATGCAGGCCGATCTAAACCTTTGTTTTGACATGAAAAAAATGACATGTTATGTCGTGTGTTTCTTTAATTAGATCGGATCTCTCTGTTCCCTTTTAAGTAATTCAACTTTCACCAAATTGCTCATAAGGAAGTACCATCATGTGTGAAATACTTGGTCATGTGTCAAACTATAGCTGTGGTTTTCTAAAGCTGTAGTTTCAGAAGAAGATTGTGGTTTCAGAGTTTCATCGTGCAAACATACGAGCCACTCAACTCAATTTTTATGGCTAAAACACAGAGAATAATTTTCTCTTGCTTGTAAATATGAATACTGCCTCTTTGCCTTAGCCAACTGTAATGTGAATCAGCATCTTGATTTTTTTTGCATGCTACACAACACCACAGACATTGATTTATTACTACAATGACTGTAAATGGATACTTCTATCTAGTAGCATTGTATTATAAAGTAAGTTACTTTTCAGTAGATCATAATTCCTTCTCAAGTAAAAAGGTTATGAGTATTACTTCATAATGCAAACTAAATAATGGTAGTGTAACACGTGGCTGAATTAATGGATTTTCTAATTTTTTTTTTTAATTTCTTTTTTATTCATTTATTTTCTTGGGCGTCAATATTACTAAGAAGTGTGAATCCCTGTTTGCTTCAGGGCAAGATGTGTGACAGAGGTGGCATCGAGCTCTTACAGTCCAAGAACGAAAATGGGTGAAGATCACTGGACTGACACCAACCACACAGGAACTCTTTTAGTGGCTGTGGGCCATTCGTGGTCACATGATTAGGCACAAATAGTGGCATTGGTACGATCTATTAGAGGGGGGAATGGTGCAGATGACCTGACAATTGTCAAAGCTTCCTGAACTCTGCTAATATGTTGGACCCCCCCTCCCTTTTCTTTATCTTTGCTTTAAATAATGAGCAGTCTTGTTAATAAGAACAGGAGTGGGATGGGAAGCTATTGGGGTGGTGGAAGGACACTGTCCAGACATGACAGTAGGAAGTTTTGAAGTATTATTATTAATTGAATATATTCTGCATTTTCTCTTGTCCCACCCCATCCCCTTTACCTTGACGACTTGAAATGTTTCATCTACGTCCTCATGATGTTCTTCTATCAACCTTGCTTAGGATGAGATCAAGTCCTCTCATGCAAATGGCCACGATGACCAGAACAAGAAGTAAGTTTTTTGATTTTTCACATTGGGTTTAATTTCATTTAAACGCAGGGACTCGTCCGTTTGATTTGAAGCTGTGTTGTTCGCCTTGCACCACGTTAGCAGGGCTGTAACATGTTTGTTTCCAGGAAAAGGAGGAGCCGGAGCAAGAGCCGGAGTCCTGGCTCTAAGAAGAAAAGAAGCAGAAGCAGAGACAAAAAGAAGGGTAAAAAGAGAAGCCGGAGTCGAGACAAAAAAAGAAGCCGCAGCAAAGAGCGCCATCGCAGTCGCTCCCGCAGCAAGGAACGATCTGGACGATACAGAGCACGCAAAAGCCCCGTGTAGGTGACCTGTTCGACTTGATGAGATGTGTACACTCGAGCCACTTTATTAGGTTCACCGGTAAAACCTAATGCAATTGGATATCACCATTCAGCCGTACATTGCACTGTCAAAAAAGGCGTTTACAGTTCAACTCTGTTTATTAATGTGGTTGTAAGTTCACTGATATTAAATTTGAGCGCACTATATTAAGAAAAGAATGTGAGAAAGGCAATGTCCTGTGTTAACAACACCACAAAAAACAACCTCAGATAATATACGTGAAAATTGCATCTTAAATTTTGGAAGTGAAAAAGTAATTGCAACCTTTTGCAGTAAGTTGACAAAAAATAGTTAATTTTTTGAGGCTTTTTATTTCATGAACTTGAGTAATGGACGGTGTGGGTGAGAAAAAAAAACAGTATTTGTGGAATGTGCAATATATCAACCGTCCTTTGGCAGCTGTTAAGTATGGCTGTAAAAATATTATGCTTTGGGTTTATATGGCAGCTACTGACACAGGAAACGCTGCACAGACGGAGGGAAGAATTGATTTCATTAAATAACAGCAGCCAGATGTCACACAGTCAGTCATGAAAGCGAGGAAGAGCCTGGTCTCTATAGACTGCACAGGTACACCTGATAAAGTGGTCAAAGGGTGTATGTAGTTCATTATTGTATTTTCATTCAGTGTCTTCTCTTGTTGAAGAGTCTGTTTTTGACCCAGAGGAACAAATCAGTTCAAAGTGCTAAAATTATATCAGTTTCTACTGGGAGAAATATTGTACTTGTGAAAAAAGTTCCACATCTTGAATGTTAAGTGTTAGATTAGCAATGCTGTAGCAGAGAATTGGTTGAATATTACGGTAGTTGCAAAGCTGTAAGCATGTTGCTGTGGACACCCGGGTGAATTTTGGATATGCCATCACACATTGGCCACAAAAAGTAAATTATGCTGCTTTATATTTCAGCCGGAAACGTTCGAGAAGCCGGAGCCCCTTCAGAAAAGAAAAGAGTCCCATCAGGTGAGATGGATATTCTTATTATTCACACTCCTCTTGGTTCAGTAATTTCTCTCTAGTGATCTCTCTCAAGTCTATATGGTGTCTATAATGTATAAATGTTTACTGTGTTTTTTAAATAATGTAAAACAAAAACTCTTTGTGGTAACATTAAAAGTAGTTTTTTTCTTTTTAGGCAACCAATCGACAATCTCACACCAGAAGAGAGGGACGCACGCACAGTTTTCTGTATGCAGCTGGCTGCCAGAATCAGAGCTCGAGACCTGGAAGATTTTTTCTCAGCTGTTGGAAAAGTGAGTTGATTTATTTTAATGTTGTCGTGTTTAATCCAGTGAGTCTGGTTTTTGTAGAAATAATCTCCTAAACCTGCCGTTGTTTTCTCCCTTGAAGGTCAGAGATGTGAGGATGATCTCGGACAGGAACTCGAGGAGGTCGAAGGGTATTGCTTACATAGAGTTTGTGGAGGCTTCTTCTGTACCACTGGCGATCGGGCTGACTGGCCAGAGGCTTTTAGGGGTTCCCATCATCGTCCAGGCCTCTCAGGTGGGTGTCTTTGACTCATGGTAACCTCATCTAAATAAGGTGCAGATGGATTATTTTCATCCTGTGTGACTTAATGTATTAATAGACAGCTCTGTGCCACAGCAGATACAGACCGGTCTTACAGTCAGCATGTCTGCGATTTAAAATGTTTGTGAATATCAAATAAAACATGATAGAAATCTAATGACGACAGGATTAGAAATATCACGCTGACGATAAAACAGGAACAAACTGTAGAGACATGGAAATCTAGCGTGTTCTTTTTCTGAAGTTTGTATTTATTTGCTCAAACTTTCCTTTTTGTCTATATTGTTTATATGCAGCCCCCAAAAAGTAATAAAAAGAAATCCAAAGAGAATAAAATGTTAATAAGTGTCTTGTTCTCAAACACCCTCCAGTTAAGCACTTTTTTTCAGATGAACTCGTTATTTTAGTTTGGAACAAATCAGATATTTATTCATGATGGTTTCTAATGTTTGATGTATATTGAATCAACAATATTTCATCACATTGTCCCCAGGCTGAGAAAAACAGAGCTGCGGCCGCTGCCAATAATCTACAGAAGGGCAGTTCAGGTCCGATGCGGCTGTACGTCGGCTCGCTACACTTCAACATCACCGAAGAGATGCTTCGAGGGATTTTTGAGCCTTTTGGGAAGGTCAGCAATAAGTTTCACAAATACATTGGAGTTGTTATATTGTTGTCCATATGCATTTGTTCTAATCTTCTGTGTTTGTGTGTTTTTGTTTCCAAAGATTGAAGGAATCCAGCTTATGATGGACAGCGAGACTGGACGGTCTAAAGGTTACGGCTTCATATCGGTAATTAAAGCCTCTGTGTTTCACTAACAGTGCAGTAATGGCTGCAGCTGCTGTGACTCTAAACCTCTTCCGGTTTTCTCTCCCAAGTTTGCAGATGCTGAATGTGCAAAGAAGGCCTTGGAGCAGCTGAATGGCTTTGAGTTGGCCGGGCGACCGATGAAGGTGGGCCACGTCACAGAGCGCTCGGATTCATCGACAGCTAGTTCGTTCCTGGACAACGATGAACTAGAGAGAACCGGCATTGACCTGGGCACCACGGGGCGTCTACAGCTTATGGCTCGACTAGCAGAAGGTTCGTAATAACCTGCGGAAGAAGGGAAAAAAATTATTGAACTCCGGTGGTGGACTCAGATTTGCTGTCTATATAATCTGTAACTGGTTTCTCATTTCTCTCTTTGTCCCTCCACAGGAACTGGTCTGAAGATCCCTCCTGCTGCTCAGCAGGCTCTACAGATGACTGGGTCCATACCATTTGGAAACATCGGGGCTCCAGCAGGTAGGGATCTAGATGATATTAAACATTTAGTGTGTGTGTGTGTTTGTGTCTCGAAATCTCAGTGACAAATTATTATTCCTCCAGTTTCAGCTGTTCCAACACCAGCTCCAAGCCAAGCCTTGAACCTCCCATCACAACCACTGGCCACACACTGCCTTCAGCTGTCCAACCTGTTCAACCCACAAGCGTAAGTATATTGATAACTTTGCTTACTGACATACTCACATGTCCATTTAAAGAACAGGATGAAGTCTCTCTTAGTTCTTCCTCTTCAATACTGTCTGAACATTTCAGGGTGAGTGAGGGCAAAGTAAACTTGGCCGTCTTTTTCTCACTGAACTTATAACAACCAAATGTTCCCGACTGTGAGATGCCCGTGTTATTTCTTGAAGACCAAACTGATGAAGTCCCCGGGATCTTTTTAAGTGGTCATGTAAACAATCGTCCTGTATGTCTGAGGTTTATTTACTCACCTCTGAATGTCTTTCAGGGAAAACGATCCCAGCTGGGCCATCGAGATCCAAGATGACGTGATCGAGGAGTGCAACAAACATGGAGGGATTGTTCACATCTATGTCGACAAGAACTCAGCTCAAGTAAGTTAAAGCAGTGTGTTTGTTTGTTAATGTCAGCTAACAAAGGTTCAGTTCAGGTTTTATATTTCTCAGCTGAATATAAAAATAAGATGGTAATGTTAATCTTGTTAGATGTAGCAGTGGATAATAATAATAATGGCTGGATTCAAACAAACATGGATCTGAGCTTTCATAGCCAAATGTGATTTTTATTTATTTTTTTAATCATCTTGACTCTTTTTGTTCACAGGGTAACGTGTACGTGAAGTGTCCCTCTATTCCAGCAGCGATGGCAACTGTAAATGCACTTCATGGACGCTGGTTTGCAGGTATGTAACGATACCACACAGTTTTGGTTTTGAAAACTTATTGTGTTTATTTATAATTTTAATTTTGTTTTCCTTCCCTTCCAGGCAAAATGATCACAGCTGCCTACGTTCCCCTACCCACCTACCACAACCTTTTCCCTGATTCAGTAACGGCAAAGCAACTTCTAATGCCGGCTCGTCGATAGTCTGAAACATGCTTATGAAAGGCAGTGTAAATACATTTGTTTGCATTCATGGAGATGTCATTGAAAACAGATGCATTGAGATAAGTTGGCTGTGTGTAATAAAAGTTGCCTCAACATCACAAGTTCACAATTGAAAATTAGGCTTTTTTTTTCTCTTTTTTTTTTTAGTTGCTTTCAGATTTTTTGTGGGTTTGTGTTGTAAACTACCACTGAGGAGTAATCTCCTGGTATCTATCGGTCTGTATGCTTTTAAATATTACTGTCTTATCTGCTTGTTTAAATCCAGTTTTAGATTTAAAGTTGCAAAGAATCACACACATGTTAGGTGAATAGGCCTTAATGCCAAAAGTATATCAATGTCAACAATAATCCTTTGTAACTTTTTACAGCCATAATTTCATTTTTTGTATGAAGGCTCCCAATAAACTTTGGCAAATTTGACAAGTCATTTTATGTTTGTCTCCTTTTGGGAGTTTGTCAATCCCAGGTTCAAATAAATTACTTTGATTAATTAAAGATCTTCTGTGTTTGTCTTTTCTCCTTCTGGTAACTGGATTTCTTTGTTTTCAAACATTTAACATGTGGTTACAAAAGCCACAAACCAGCACAAAATGTCACTAAATGGTCAGACATGGTACATGGTCTGCTGCTGAATTTTCTATCATCAGTATTTGCCATAAATATCTATATAGACATGAATTATGACATTTAAGTGATGGCATTTTAACAGCCATTGACAGGCTGGTCTGACCTGACCAGTATCTTTGAACCAGTAAACTCTGATGCCAATAACAAATATGGAAAAACGGTAAATACAAATTTCTATAAAGAGTTTGGTCTCCATACTGTATCAGTACCAGCCCCTTTCAGCAACTGTTAGAAATGGAAGCTGGCAAGAAAGCGATCCATGGAGCAGTGGATAATGTTATTTATCATATACGATGTTATGTGTATATTTGTGTAGTCTTATCTGTCATAAACCAGGCGTTACGGGGTGTTTGTGTTGTGGTGCCGCCAAGACAAGCGCTGGGACACCGGGTCAGTGGCACTAAGGTTGGTCTTCAGCCAAGAGGCGCTAGGTGGAAGGTAGAGAGCCTCCTCCCTGTAATAAGTTACAAGTCATTTAACTATAACAACTACTCCAAAGCTGTTAAATTAAAGCAAAAATGTAGTATAGTTAAGGTAACATCTTGCATAGTTCCTCTTTATGTTATTGGTCAAAACTTGAACTTTGGTTGTTTGCTGCAGGGACTGTGCAGAGCTCTTTGCACTTATTTTTCAGTTGAGGAGAAAAGCCTTGAAGGACAAACACTCAACTGGTTGTTCAGCATATTTACATCTAGTTCATCCGCCTCCACTAAAGGGCGACACAGCAGCAGCTTTCCCGAGACCTCATGGCACTTTATGTTAAACAAATGACGTGAGACAGGTTTAATGCATATACTGTAAACTTTATCTTCTAACAAAAGATATAGCAACAACAAAATATCTTTAACTTCACAAATCTCTTTTCAGTTTAACCCACATAGAACATTTTTCTCTTTTATTCACACATTTTTTTCTTTTTTCTTTTTTACTGTGAACATTTTTCCTCCTGTAGAAAGTTGTTCACATCTGGAAAGAAATGCAATCGTTAACATTTAAAGTATGAAACTCTGAAGCACAGCTGTGCAAGTGAAAATGAACTGACTTAGAGTAAAAAACAACCATTAGTATTTGATGCAGACATTTTGTGAAACCACCACTGACTGAAGAGCTCTGCTGAGGTTTTTTTTCCCACAACAACTAGCACCTAATCAATCAAAATGATCAATAACTCTAATCATACAACATACATGCATACATACTTGTACATACTGTAACATGACAGAAACTCTAAACCCTGAGTGCTGTGTGTGTTGTAAACAGCTGCAATGATTGATGAAGTGCAGGAAAGTCTCTGAACAGGAGGACATGTTGCTGCTGACCTGAAAGGGCTCTTCACTTCTTCGGAGAGCATCCCTTGGCCTGATGGGCCTGCAAGACGGCAATTGCCTCGTCCACCTGCACAGACACAAGTGATGACACTCTAACACCAGTTTTCATTATTCACATCACTGTGCAGCTGCGCACAAAGAAAGACACAGCTACAGCCCACCTGCTCACCTTCAACATCTTACAACCAAAGTGTAAAAAAACTAGACCAAGACACAGCAGCCGTTCTATAAAATTATTATGCTACAGGCTACAAAATTTGCTGGACTACTACTTGGGAAAAGAAGCAGTCTATTCCTGCCTTTCCCTTAGAATTACATCGATAATTGATCATCTATAATTATTATCCCCTGCAGTTCCATCTACATTTTTTTAACTTGTACATTTTTGTTGAGACTTGTCAAACTACAATTTTCAGGGTTAGGCAGTGACTATTGCAAATTGTTGAATACCAGCATATGTATGTGTATGGGTATGTGAAGGTATGTATACATCCTCTTATTTATTTTTCTATTATTTCTATTATTATAACTACTAATATTTTGTGTTACTTTACTTTATTTAACTTCATTACATTTTATTTTCATAATTATTATTTCTTACATGTGACTTCTTGTTCTATGTTGTTCACTGTTTTCAAGTTATAATTTAGGTTTAGGTTATAATTTGGGTTAATGGTGAATATGTTGGTGGGTGAGTAAAACAATATCTATAAAAATCTGCTTTTGGTCAACTCAAATTGGTCAACCCTCAACTCATTTCATAAAGTTACACAGCAGGCAGGACCTGTACATCAATGTTTTTAACCACACAATGACAAACAGGTATGAAGAAGCAATGACTGCTATTATCTGTGATGAGTGCGACATTAACCAGCCAACAGAAACATGATCATGTACTTTGGACTGTAGAGACTCGGGCGACTCCAGCATGTGCAGCAGCTCCGAGTTGTCGATCTCCAGCAGCATCCCAGTGATTTTTCCAGCCAGGTTTGGATGATGGACGTGGATCAATGGGTACAGTCGCTCACCTGCGTGTCACAGCAGAGACAGAGGTCAACAGCCTGATCAATGATCAAATCAATTAAGCTGCATCAATCCACATTAGAATGAATGAATGAATGAAAATTTGTTTATTTCGGTCAGGTCATTCAAAATTAAAAATCCAACAGAAAACATCAGTTCAACTAGAAAAGAGCCAAACCGAAAAGGAATAGGATTTTCGCCTACCCTTCTTACATGATCAACTTATTCAGATCACATCATTCAAAACATCAAACAGAAATCATATCGTTTTGCACAAAATCCCAAACATAAAGAAGAAGAAAAAAAAGGCAGAATGGAAAGATGCCAGACCAAGAAGTCTTTTCTGATCCAAGTGTGGAGCTGCAGCCAGCATGGAGGCAGTGAGCGGCTCTGGGCCTTGAATGTGCACCGGTGTCTCCATCACCTGGGCAGGAACAACCTGAGGACGTCAAGGCCACAAACAATGTAAATACAATAATCACCAGACAGACACATTTTACCACAAGCTACCATCTTAAAGGGATAGTTCAACATTTTTGCTAATTGGCCCATTGCCATAATCCCTATAGTCATAGCAGTAGGTTCGTTACCTTTATTTGTCAATGCAAGCCATTTTTAGAACGCCAGCTGCTCAGAGCTATGCTACTTAGGCAAATGGAATTTGTTGTTTTCTAGGCAAATGCAGAGACTACCGGTACTTGCCGAAAAACTGCCCCGACAGGAATGCGCATCAGCTGTTTTGCATGAACTTGCCTTGAAAACATAGACTGTAAAAAGAATGGACATAGCACCCGTGACGTCACCCATTGGTTTTGGGGAGTCGTTCTTGTGACTCAAATATGGTGGCCTGAACAGCGCCATGTTGGATTGGCCGGCCGAGAACCCGCCCACTGGCCTCGAAGCAGCTGTCCACGGAGCTGCTCGGACCTGTCACTCAACGTTTCCGCGCCCTAATTGGCCAGAGTCTTAACCTAATAACAGTATAACGGTAGAGTTAAAAAAAAAATTCACCCCCCTCAGAGTGTGTGCGGGGGTAGAAACTATCGATTGAGAAAAAAAAACGTTCTGACACCAGGCTTTTAACATGTTTATTGAGGATGTAAAATCGGCGATTTTAACATGGGGGTCTATGGGGAATGCTCCCTTCTGACACCAGCCCCCAGAGGAAGCCGGGGGGATTGCAGTTTTTTGAACGCAGAAGTGAGCTTCACTTCTCAGACCCACAACTGCCCCCTTGCTTGAAAACAACTCTGTCTCGTAACGAGCGTTTTGGAGTCGTTGGATTGTGTATTTGATGCGTTTGATGAGGGAAACCAAGAAATCCCATTAGCCTCCGTAGCGTAGCTCTGAGCAGCTCGCGGCTCTGCTCTGCTGTTCTAAAAAATAGCTTGCCCTGACAATTAAAGGTAACTATAGGGATTATAGCAATGGGCCAATTTGCCAAAATGTTGAACTATCCCTTTAAGTTTTCTGCACTGAATCTCGGTTTATGTTTCAGTTACTGTTGTATTGTCCTGGCCGTGTGGTGGAGTCAGAGGAGAGTACAGTTCAGTGTTGAGTACCTGTAGTCTGGTCATGGGTGCAGGCACAGTGATGACGTGCTGAGGGTTCCTCACTGCAGGCGAGTACTTGTACTGGCCGCCTCTGGGCACAGCCAGCAGGTCTGTACGTCCTCCGACAGTCTGGGTCGCAATGTTATCTAGAAAAAAGTCATTACACATGTCACAAACTAAGAGCCACATTAATGACAGGGGGTGGGGGACGGAGCTTGTCATGATGATTTAACTCAGATACTCACTTGTCTTGTGTGAAGAGCTGATGATATGTGGAGCCTGGGTGGAGGCCTGTCTGACTGTGGCGATGGCTGCCGATCCACGTCGGGGAACAGAATTACCAAAAATCTGGGTTGAGTACGGGCCTAAAAGTATGGCGACATTGTTTATGCAGTATATAAAGACTATAGACATATAAATGAAAGCAACACAAACTGTCCATTCACCCTGTGGTCTCGGCGGTTGTCCTGTCCAGCGAAATGGAGGCCTCACGTTGCCGACAGCATTGTGGTTGTAGAAGGAGCGGGCGGGAGGCTACAAGAGAAGTATCTGCTTAAAATGCATGGCATCAAGCTGCAAGTCAACCTCTAAATCATTATGAATATTTATGCGTTTGTACAGAACGTGATGCAAATTTAAACGAAGACACAACTGCAAAGAAAGTGGGATGGTGAAAATGTGCCCTGGGACAGGAGATAATTGACATTAACATGCATCTAGTTGAGCTGGAAATGTTTCAACTTGAGTGACAAAATTGTTTGTGGGAAAAGAGACTCGACGGACATAAAGGAAAGAGCAACAGCAGTGTTTACAGTTCCTATACTGCATGTGTCAATCAATCAGTGTCCCAAATTAACACCTGCCAAGATCCAAAGCCCAGTTCAGCTACATCTACAGCCAAGGGGAAAAACCAACCATCCACAGGTGACTCGCTGATTTTTCTGAGCTAAATTCTGAAGTTACTTTCAGTTTGTAGATTTTATTCTTTAATTATTCAACACTCTATTCAACTGGAGCATTATTACCTGACATACAGTGGCAAGAAAAGGTATATGAACCCTTTGGAATCTCCTAGTTTTCTGCATTAATTGCTTTGCTTTCCATTGCAGGCCTGAAGTTTGCCAAAGAGCACCTTGACACTCCACAATGGTACTGGGAAAATGTTTGTGGAGTGATGAAACTAGGATTTAATTTTTCTCTTTTTTTAATTTTTGTACGCATGGCATAAAAATGGCACTGCATACCAGCATGTTAACATCATCACAACGGTGAAGTGCAGTGGAGGGAGGAGCATCATGGTTTGGGGCTGCTTTGCTTTGCAGAGTTTATCAAGGCTTCCTACAGGATAATATAAGGGTGGCCGTCCACCAGGTAAAGCTCAGTAGAAGTTGGGTGACACAGCAGGACAATAACCCTAAATATTGAAGTAAATGTAGAACGAATGGCTTCAAGAAGAGAAAGAAAATCCACCTTTCAGACCTGAATCCAATACAGATGCTGTGGAATAAGCCTCAAGAGAGCCGTTCACATCAGACATCCTATGAACAAAGCTGAACTGAAGCAGTTCATCCTGGATGTTCAGTGTACAGGAAACGTTTGGTCTTCATTGCTGCCAAAGGAGGTTCGACCACAAAATCTTAAGGGTTCACTTACTTTTTCCACCAGCACTGTGATTGTTCAATGTTCAATAAAGACATGAAATATTACTTATTGTTTGTGTGTATTAGGTTAAGTGTTGTATGAGGTTAAGCACATTGTTTTTGTTTATACTTGTGACTTAGATGTAGATCGGATCACATTAAATGACCAATTAATGCAGAAAACTAAGAAATTCCAAAGGTTCACATAATTTTTCTTGCCACTGTAATTGTTCATTCTTTCCAGGCAATATTAGAGTAGGGCAGATCAATACATTGGGGTTTTAGGTGATTAGAAATAACAGAACCATCAACCGCTCATTCCAAGTGCACTCTGTCCTGAGTCACTGTTCAAACAGCCGTACCTGTGGGACAGTCATGTAGTATTCGGCCTGCTGGTACGAGTCAATGATCGGACTCGTCATGGTCCTCAGAGTAGCGAGTCTCTGCATGTACTTGTTGGTGAGGATTGCTTTGCGCTCCTCCCTCCGCTGAGCCAGAGCCACGTACAGCGGCTTGGTTGCAATAATTCTGCCGTTCATTTCTGTTACTGCCTTCGTCGCTTCCTCAGGTGAAGAGAAACAGACGAATCCAAAGCCCTTGCTTTGAGAGCCGTCTGTCATCACCTACAGGAAACAAAGCTGAATTCAGAAATCTCAAACATTTCAGAACAAACAAATGACAAATGTTAACCGTGTTGTGTGTCCTGAGACAAATTAAAGTTATGGTTTCACCAGATTGTTTTGGTTTTGTCATTTTTTGAAATTCTACAATAATTTAGTCATTATTTAGCAACTGAAGGATTTTTTGTTTGCCTTATTACTTCACATTTCACTGGGCAGGCTTCTGATTGATGATACATGTATCTCTTCAAAAACACACAGTTATTATAATACCTTGGCACTGGTGATGGTGCCATAAGGGGCAAACTCCTTCCTCAGTCTCTCGTCGTCTATGCTGTCATCCAAGTTCTTCACGTAGAGATTCACCCCCTGAAACAGAAAGTGACAAATGATAAGCTTGTCCTTGCCAGCCTGTTTTCTTTGTTGAGCTGATCCACACTTACTTTTTTAAGAAAATGGTGGATGTAAATGGTAAAACAGGTAAATGTAGGACTATGAACACTGACAGTAAGGTAGTGGAAGTCTTCAAAAGATTATGCCCATAAACACACAAGAGCAGCAGTACCTGGTAGCGCTGGATGCGGTCTTGTTTGATCTGATCAAACTTGCGCTTGAGTTCACCCTGACGTTCCAGACGCTTCTGAGCCCGGCCTACGTAGATGATTTTCCCATTGATCTCCTTCCCATTCATTTCATCAACTGCCTAGGAAAACATGTGGACGAGGGAGACTTCAAACTGCATCAAGTGAAACACTGAATAAAATCACTCCTGGTTCGTGTAATTATTAAAGCGCCCACTGAAAACAGACAGACTGAAAACAGCTCTACACAGCCTCTCATTGCTTCAGGTTTTCTGGCTCACATGTGGATTATCTAGCATCAAATAAACAAAATATCTCTGTATACCAGTCTCGGCATGTTTTTTTTTTTATTCTCACAAGCTGGGGCAGACTCATTGTACTCACACTTTCTGCTGCCTCTCCATTTGTTGTTATTGTTTACTAAATCCTGCTTTTACCTCTCAAGTTTGATGTTAGACCAAAATGCCTGTGGGGTTATTATACTGCCTTCATGAGTCTCACGTCCGGCAACTAAAGCTGGAGACACACTACGCGATTTTCACAGTCATTTGCCGATTTAGAAAAGACTATGAGTACATACTAACTGACTGGCTTCAGCACATATTTATGACAACTGGGGATAATGACTGCACCATATGAGGGATCACAGACCACACAATTTGTCAAACCAACTGAAGCCACCTGAACGCACCAAACTCTTGCAAAAAACTCTTGCAGGAGTGACAGTTTAAGAGTGTAGAGTGTAGTGATTTCCACAGATGTGGTTAGTTGAATTAACTTGCGACTCGCTTCATCACCCTCCTGCCAACATCATACTGCAGCTAACCACAGGTCTGCTAACTGCGGAAGTGATTCCACCCCTGAAGACTGTAGTGTAAACAAACATGGATGACAAACGGCTTGCTGCTGCTGCTGCTGGCTGCGCAGCTATCTGCTATAAGAAACCAATAAATAGAAAGAAAGAAGAAAAGTTGATGTTGAGTTCATTTCTATTTCAGCGGTTTTCAAACTGTGGGGCAAAAAATAACTGTAAACACTGTCAACCAACAAAAGAAAAAGAAAACATTGTTAGCTAACATGCCAGGAACAAAATGGATACATTTTTAGTTCATAAATCTACCTTAAGTGAGAAGACCGAGTTTGGGGCAACCAAAAAAAAAAGAAGAAAGTATGACGATGCTTATTTAAAGTTAGGATTTTCATGGACTGGTTTGGAAGATGACCCACTGCCACAGTGTGTTGTGTGTACAGAGGTGCTATCTAACGACGGTATGAGACCGCGTCATATTGACACCAAGCACCCACAGTTGGTGACCAAGCCTCGGGAGTTTTTTGAGAGGAAGCTGAATGAACTGCAGTCACAAAAAAAAACAAAAAAAACGATCGAGACATTTACTACTGTAAATGAAAAGACGACCGAGGCATCATATCGTGTTGCCTTACGCATAGCAAAGCCAGGTAAACCCCACAACATCGGTGAGACATTAATATTACCTGCTGCAAAAGACATGTGCTGTGTGATGATGGGAGAAGCTGCTGCCGCCAAGCTAAATGTCAGGCCGATGTCAGACAACACTATCCAGCGTCGCATGACAGACATGGCTTATCACGTGAAGGAACAGGTGCTGGACGCTGTTCGTGAGAGCCTACTGACGTCGCTAGCTGTGCTCAGTTAATGGTGTATGTGCGTTATATTAAAGAGCACAATATCCACGAGGAGTTTTTGTTTTGCCATCCTCTCCCTGCTACCACGACAGCATAAGAAATATTCAAGTCTTTGAATGATTTCATGCATGAGAGTCGCATTGATGGAGCCGCTGCTGTGGAATATGCATTGATGGTGCTAGGGCAATGACAGTTGCAAGCAGTTGCCCCGGACGCTGTTTGGACGCACTGTATATCCATCGCCATTGGTCTTCACCAATACATAAAATAAAGCTAGCTTAGCTGTCAAATAGGAAGTCGTGTTTAGCCTAAGGTTGGCAGGTGAACGGAGTAAAATGAACTTGGAAAACAATACCTTCTGAGCATCCTCGTGGTTAATATAGTTCACAAAGCCAAATCCTCGTGAATGCCCCCTATCGTCCCTCATCACCCGCACACTGAGAGTCCTCCCTGAGAGAACAAATCAGAGTATGAGCACAGCGACACAAATGTAGATCTTCGACTTTCCACCAACTGTAGTAATTTATCAACAGGAGAAAGCACATGTGATTCCTTACCAAATGCAGAGAAGACCTCCTTCAGCTTTTCGTCACTGTAGTCTTCACCAAAGTTTTTGATGTAGACGTTGGTGAACTTCATAGCCTTAGTACCAAACTCCACCTCTCTTTCCTTGCGAGACTTGAAGTGGCCGACAAATCTGCAAGGAGAATCAAGCCCACTAACAACAGAGCAACAATGAAGGAATAAAACTTATAAAGACAGTTATCAGAAAGCTTAAATGTATGAAAATGTGTTGGTGGCTCCAGAACACAGCGGCCAGGAAACAACACAATTGAGATAAGAGACACAGGCATTACATTACATTGAAGGACAACGTCCGTCATTAGTGATGTAAAGTGGAGAAAATAACATTACACAGCATCTTTGATGATCTTGCTTTATGCAAAACTGCCCGTTAAGCCCTAAAATGACAAAACACACACACACACACAGGACAACACACCTACATCCTACCTATTCACTGACCTACGCAGGTACAACTGACTTTTTTCCCCGAGGATATTGGCCTTTGGGATGTCAATGCCAGAGTCCTTCTGCTGTCTACCTGTCTTTTGACTGCGCAAAACACACACGGAAAAAGTCTGACAGTCATCAGCATTCATTAACAGTTTAAATACTTCAAATATATAGTTATATTCTGTGTTTCTCTTTGCCTCAACATACTTTTATAAGATCACATTTGACTTTTTTTTTAAGCAAATAAACAAACAGTCTGTCTTTTTTTGTTCACTCACACTTTCCTGTCATTCAGCAGCATCCCATTCATGGTATCAATGGCCCGGTTCGCTGCCTCCTGAGTCTCAAAGTGAACAAAGCCGTAGCCTCTGGATCCTTTTTCGTCACAAACAACCTAGAATAATAATAAACCTGTTCTATAAAAGCGATTTTCTTAACGGCGTTACAAAGTGCTTTACAAGTAAAATGAAATAGTTAAAGAAAATAATTCTAGTGAACATTATAGAAAAGTGTTGTAGGACTGTATAAAAACACCTCAAATCAGCATTAAGTAAAAGGTTCATGGTAAAAACACAAAATAAAGATAAAACAGAGTGGATTTACGTATCTGCATAAAAACCACTAACAATTCTGCTGTTACCACTTTTTGATAAGTGAAATAATGCAATGATACGATCATTGTTATACCGTTTCACAATCAAAGATTTCAAGCTTATTGTAATTAAACATGGAGTTTGTAACAGACATTAATATTTATGTTGCATAATATAACAGGGATTCAAACTATATTGCCCTGCTCCACCCTGATACATAAATTTCATCCTCACAATATCACACAGAACAGAGCCATATGTGTTACTCAATATCATCTAATACTGTGCAATGTTAACAAAACTGCACCAATGATTTAATGCACACTGAGAAAACAATCAGCTGCTTAAGACTACAGAGTTGCAGTGACCCTGAAACAATCATAAAGACAAACTTGACTACTCACCTTGCAGGACAGAATATTGCCAAAGGCTGAGAAGGTATCATACAGTGCTTTGTTGTCAATAGAGTCATCCATGTTCTTGATAAAGATGTTACCCACACCAGACTTCCTGAGTCCTGGGTCACGCTGAGACCACATTATCCGGATTGGCCGTCCTTTGATAACATCGTAGTTCATTGTATCCAGGGCACACTCCGCTGAAACAATGTTTGACAAAGATATTTTACCTGCGACAGCCCTGCTTTATTAGAAAAAAGAAACTCTTTTTACCATACTATGCCATCTTGATGTTTGTTACAAAGTACCGCTTCTCCAGAGCTAGCTTCAAATGAAATCACAAATTTACACTAAACTAGCAGTTTGGGTGGATTCGGCCCAAAGTTGGTACTTTACCATCAGCTGGTTGCTGGAAGTTTATGTAGGCATATCCCAGAGATCTGCGGGTGATGATGTCCCTGCACACTCGAATTGACATGATGGGTCCAGCAGGAGAAAATTTCTGATAGAGCATTGCCTCTGTAACATCGGGGTGCAGGTCCCCTACGTACAAGGAGGCGAGGGGATATGATGGTGCACTGCTGTTCATCTTGGATCACAGCTAGTTGCAGAAATAAGACAAACACAGTTATGAGTTTTTCGATTTGTATTATGAAGTGTTTATTTGACTACCTGTACAACAACAAATATTCACGCCACGGTGGAGAAGCTGGAACATGAGAATATGTGGCGTTATCATAATTTGTCCACACATTTACATCACAGGCAACATCCTCCAAGATCAGGTCATAGTGATGAGAGTAGGTTACATAATAAAAACATCTCTGTATAATGCAGCACAGTTCACAGGCACCACAAAACTACATCCTCCAGAGTGATCAGTTGGATCAGCACCTTTGTGGAGAAAACTAATCAAAGACTTATCAGTAACTACAACCTTAATGGGGGGAGGATTTGCTGAAAGGATGTTGCATGATTGAACTACATCAGTTTTATCTCGATGTAGGCCTACCTAATAGACTGGCAGGTGAGTTTGTATAGTATTTTTTGTATAGTTTTAGGCCTCAGTAAGTTTCTGGACACTAAGCTAAATGTTAACTTTTCTAGAGTTAAGATTTTTCTCCTCTCTTCCAGACACATAGTAGCTGATATAAATGTTCACATTAGAAAATATAAATATAAATCTGTACAAGCTGTATTTATTTCAGCGTCAAGTTAATTATAACATACCTTTACTAAGCATCATGTTAAGATGAGTTAGCTTGATATCCAAAAATATATAATTTGTCTTGTTGATGAAAACAGCGAGGAGCCGCTAGCTTAAATTGGCTTAAGTTAACTACTTTCTTTGAACACTGAATATCACAATTAACAAATATTAACCACAGATTAGACACCTAAACTTCGGCCAGAAAAACAGATCAGCGTCTAATAACTTAATAAACGTAACTTACAGGTTTTTCTGCTAAACGAGGCGTCGACTTTTGATGTTTGACTCTCGATGCTACAGGTTCACTTTTCCAAACGGGCGGTTGATTTCGGGTAATCAGGGCCGTGGAACACCTGCACTCCTCCTCCGCCTCATCGTGATCTCAATTAGGCCGCGAGAGGACACATTAATTTGTGTAACACTCCGCGACGAGAACTAGTTCTTGCACGACAGGGGGGGTAGTTATTTCGTTCTCTGGACGTTGACAAGTGATTTTATTCAGTATTTATGAATTGAAAAATGTCTTGCCAACACTAATATACTCCGTGTGAACAAAAATGAAGACGTATTTTGCCTGTTATCTTAAACGAAACTTTATTTCACTGAATGGTCTTTGACACTTTCCTATTTCTTACATGTATAGTGAAACTAGAATGGTTTTAAAGATACATAAACACAAAGCTAGAATTACACCAACCATTGTTTATCTCCATTTCGTCATTGCTTTTTAGAGCTAATCTAAATTTTCACAACCACGTGTGTGCACTGGGTAATAGACTGTTACAGAAGCAAATTTTAGCCATAAGACTTGTCAGTAAAAACAAAGCAAGTAGATACCTGATATACAGACAGGCTTCGTTCCACATTCACTAACTGCATTTTCATCAAGCATAATAATAAACTGACATGATTTTTTTTTTTCAACAGAAATTATTTCAATTCATTGGAGCATTGTCAGAGTAAACAGACTGTCAGCTATATGTGGAATGGTGTCTTCAACTACAATATGTGGGATGTAGTGGTGATACATGGTATTGTGACACTGAGCTTCTTTCCAAATTGCACCTTCAACATAGACCTGATTTTTTGAGACGATCATTCACACTGGCTATCTTTTAACAGCAGAGTGATGCACCTAGGCAAAAAAAATGAGGTCGACATTTACCAGTCGTAAGTTCGCCTCACCTAACTCGTTTACTTTGAGATTTCTAAAAACAAGCAGATGCTGCCACCTAAACAAAAATAGAGGCTGCAAGAGAAAGCCAGGCACATTTTTTTGTTGGAGAAAACAACCGCTTTAAAAGGAATATTTTGCAAGCAGGGTTGATACAGTGTGGTAAGACATTTTCAATTAACATCAATAAAAGGTTACTTTAGGTTTTACATACAGATGATAGTCAATCTTGCAAAATACATGGAACCACATTTACGCACATACAATTTTCATTGTACTGAGATCAAGCAGCACCTGAACAGTGAGTAAAACTACAATCCATACTTAGTTCAA
The DNA here is from genome assembly GCF_905171665.1 of Trachurus trachurus. Classification (NCBI taxonomy): domain Eukaryota; kingdom Metazoa; phylum Chordata; class Actinopteri; order Carangiformes; family Carangidae; genus Trachurus; species Trachurus trachurus. Next base: position 23,701,429 of record NC_139901.1, on the reverse strand, counting down.
AAAAAAAAAGAAAATAAACAAAAACCCAAAAAAAAGAGGAGCACTGCCTTTCCAAAAGCCTAATAATGTGGAATGTCTTATGTCTGAACAAATCTAACATGACAATTTAAGGGGTCCCTTAAAACTTTTAACTGTGAATTTGTGAACATGATCAAGGAGCATTACACCAAGATGTCAGTGTCACAATACAGCCTACCTCCTTTCTGTATGAGCCCACAGCAGAATTGCAGTTAGTTGAATACAGGATTGTACGTGTGTCTGGAAATCCGAACACAAAACTGTTTTGGGGTTGTGAAGCAAATGGAACGCCTACCATCACAGTGTTTGGTGGAAATCAACTGCCAGTTTAATTACCATACAATAAAACCTGTAAATATCATGAGGAATCACAAATAAGAAAAGTAACAAAAAAAAAAAGGGATGAGAAATGCACAACAAACTAGCTGGGACAAAGGAATTTGGAAGGACGATTAGAATTCACAACACCCCCCTCCCCCCCAGACCATACACACAATCTTTCATATCCACTCACGCTCGCTCATTCACTACATACAGACACACAAAGCTGACAAAAAAAACAACAGCAACATGGACTCACTAATCAATACAACATGTTTCCACAAAGTGACTGAATCTGCTAACAACTGAAAATTACCCTGTCACCTCACAGTGAACTGAGAGGGGTAAACTAGTTGGTCAGGAGCAATTCAGGCTGCTTGTCATACAGAAGTGGGAGGGGCTGATGGAGTGGAGGGGGATGTATATAAGCTGTCTGTGTTTAAGATAAGAGTGTAGGTGGATTAACAGTGCAATTCCATTAGTTTTCCCCGTCTCCGGTCTCTCCCTCATCTGCCTGGTTTTCTGATGTCCACAGCTGGGAACAGACACAGAACAGAGTTAGGAATGGCTGTGAATGATAAAGAACATCAGGATCAATCAGGGAAGAAAAAACAAACAGCGCAGAGGTCAAAACTCACAGTCAGGTTGTCCCTTAGTAGTTGCATGATCAGGGTGCTGTCTTTGTAAGAATCCTCGTTCAAAGTGTCAAGTTCAGCGATGGCTTCATCAAATGCCTGAAATTCAAACATTAAAATTGTCATTCAAACTTGTACGAACCTGTAAATGTACTGCAAAATAAATGCTCAATCCAATATCATCTTCAAAATCTTTATAAATGCATTAACCCGTTAAATGTTTCAAACTACGCCTTGAGGCATCATTTCATACCGTCTTAGCCAGGCTGCAGGCCTTGTCCGGGTTGTTGAGGATTTCATAGTAGAAGACTGAGAAGTTGAGGGCCAGGCCAAGCCTAATAGGGTGTGTTGGCTGCATCTCCGACTTGCTAATCTCAAAAGCTTGCTGGTACGCCTGCTGGGAATTATCCACTGTATCTATGGGCAGAAGAAAAAGATTTTATTAAAAAAAAAATAAGATAGAGTATCTTTGTATTGATTTTTTTGGCCACTTGGGGGCAGAGAACAAGATATGATTTTGTCCTGTAATTGAAATGGCAAACAGTTGTCTGTAAGTTAGATTCAGAGTCATGTGTGTTCATCTGGCAAATTCAGGTCCAATATTCACTCTCCTTTTAGCTCCAATTTAGTCTCTACTCAGTGCTAAGGAAAATATCTGGCTCCTCAGGTGCTAAGTTGATGTTGAGCAGGAAGCTTTTCATTTAATAGTATGATAGTTGGAGTGGACTGGGGCAGAAAATGGTTCAGAGAACTGGCTGTAACTGTACAGTTGAGTTAATTCTCTGAGTTACTCAAAGCAGGAAAACTGATATTACACAATTATTTGCTACATTGTTTAAGAAAATAACCATTATGTTGAGGGCTAAAAAAATTAAGGTATATCATGTGTTTTCTTACCCTTCTTAGTATCCCCAGATGCAACCTCAGACAGGTATCTATAATAGTCGCCTTTCATTTTCAGGTAGAACACCTTGCTTTCAGCAGCGGATGCATTGGCAATGAGAAAGTTGTCCAGCAGGCCCTGAAAACAGTAAGACAGATTTTTCAGTTTAGTGTTAGTCAAACATAAGAACTGTCATTGTGTTTGTGTATGAATTATTGTTTTTTTAGCATGTAAGACACTGGAAACTCTTACGAGCACATCATGGCAGATTTCCTGCAGCTCAGATTCAATCTTCTCCCTGTATTCACGTGCCATCTGCTGTTTTTTGTCATTGCCCTCAGTCTTCTGCTCAATGCTGGAGATGACGCGCCAGGATGAGCGGCGTGCTCCTACCACATTTTTGTAGGCAACAGAAAGAAGGTTGCGTTCTTCGTTTGACAGCTCCGCACCTTGCTCCGTCACTGACTTCATGGCTGCAGCCATGTCATCATAGCGCTCAGCCTGCTCAGCAAGCTTGGCCTTCTGTACCAGGTCGTTCTTATCCATTTTCTACACTTGGGAAGAGAAAGCACAGGTTTAGAGGTAGTTGTACACAGGAAATCAAAAGACAAGGAAGAGAATTGTTTGAAAATAACCCTAACATTGTCTAGTAAAACATTAGTGTGCTCTGAACCTTTAGGAACTGATTTTATTTTTGCTTTGGCACACCAGACTTTAAGATCAAGGGAAGAGACTGATACTATGGAAAACGAGGATAAGCATTGCGAACTGGGCCCCTTGGCAAGTGGGTCAACCATACACATCACTTGCTACGGTTAGCTGCTAGCTGGGTTTCTTCAATCTTGTCTTGTTCTTATATTTCTTGGCCTAAAATTGATCCAGATAAAACTCTTTCCAATCCATCTACTGACAATGGCTACTGATGTGTAATCAAATTGAATATTGGCTCGCTAAACGCTGTTTCAGCCAACAATTTACTGCAACAGACAGACGAAGCCTTCCCGGGTCAGGTTTTAATGCCCTCCCTTCTGATGTTGCTAGCGGGGGTGATACATCTCGATCACTGACGTTAACCTGTTAAATGGATGATGCATTTCGACACTTGTTTTTCTTATCCCCAATATACGTTGTCCACTTAACTGGATTAGATTGCGTTACTTGAGCTAATCTGTCGTATTCATGATAACGCAAACCAATGTGGAGTGGCTAACAGCTAGCTAGCGAGCTAGCTAACCATCGTCGTCCAACGGTTAACGCTACGTTAGCTAAGGCCAGCGAAAGCAAAAAAGATAAGACTTTTCATTTAAAAATAGCCGCGGTTTAAGGGTGTTGGCAATCAACATTTTACATTTTTTGATGATCTAGCCGAGAGGAAAAATGTGATACTTGAGTGCATTACTGTCGCGTTTAATTCATTTTGAGCAGCTGTGCCGCCGCGGCCCGCCCAGGCTACCGAGCCCGTCAGAACAAAGTGTCACCGAGTCCGACCGTCGGTTAGCTCGCTGGCTAACGTTAGCAGCTAGCAGCTAACGTTAGCCAGCGAGCTAACTACTCGCCTTTTACAAACCCCAGCTAGCTTGCTCCGTTAGCATGACGGCTTCTCAACGGGATCCAACCGGACACGATGAAACCATGACCATTCTAACATTAGGCTACGAATGAAAACCCAGCGTTATAAAAGTGCTATTCATACGTGCGAGGTTATTATACTTACAATATTGGCGACTGTTTAATCCTGCTTTTTTTCTTTCTCTGGACGATTCAGCCTCCGTCCTCGGTCTGGTCTCGCTCAGCGTATCGTTCAGGGCAGTACCACTTCCGCTGCACTGGCAGTTCTGTTTCCTCTTTTCTCACCACACATCTGCCTTACGTAATGCTAAATAACATAATTTATACAAACGGGAAAATAATGTGTTTCAAAAACGCGGTAATTATGTGCTGTTCCTAAATGTAAGGAGTGGTAAAAGGGCCAGTCTACTACTTTCACAGCAGGCTCAGTTCACTTTGTGGACTTTATTTCCCTTATTAATTCAGCTGTAGGCCTACCCTGATTTTCATCACTAAGGTGTTAGGTCTTTTTTCTTTTTCTTTTTTTTAAATCATTTTTCTTTCAGTTTTATATTCCCCCTCTGCAGATCAGCATTAAAACACTGCCTGGGGAAAACACAAAGGAGAACTTTTGTGCTAAACAGACCAACTTTAAATGTTTACTCACACATCTGAATCCAATCCATCATTATAGCATACTGTCCAGTATTAGATTCTGTCCTCCTTCATCACCTACCATTAAAATAACACGTTTACAAGTCATTGACAAACAACTTCTAGCATTTACGCTTTTTGTAGCCCTGTCTGCACAATCTAACCATGTAAATTAACCATGAACAGTTATGGATAGTAGAGAAGTTGCCTGTGCTTTCAATTCTACATCAGAAGGCTACAGGTAAAGCTGAGCAGCACAGTTTGCAGAGCTTCACTGTTTTGCACAATGAGCAGATGCTCATTAAAAAATGGGCTAATACTCCAGTTGAAGGTTCATTTCTCTTGGCATGCATATAACCAATTATTTTCATTGCTGAGTAATCTGATGGTTGGTTTTTCTAAGAACAGATTCATCATTTAGTTTATGAAATGTCAGAAAACAAAGCAGCCTTCCCATCTTACATTCTAGAGCCAAATCCCATGTGTTGTTTAAAAAACACAAAATTCAATTTTCACAATATTTTTTTAAAAATCTCACAATTTCTCATGTAGCATTGTTTGTCACTGACTTTACATTTCAGCATTTCACAACAATTTTATGAAATTCCAGTTTGAGTGGTTTTAATCAGCCAACCTCTGAGTATCTGCAATGGTCTGTTGTAAAGCCAGGACCGTTTACAGGTGAGAATAATGGACACTTAACATATAATGCTGTTTGCAGGACAAAAAAGGTACTTGCAATGTGTGATTTGCTGTTTAACTGTCTAACTGTTCAGCTGCTTAAAGGGAAATCATAATTTGGAAAAAGAAATATCGCTGCACACTGGAAAAAAAAGCTCAGAATTTACAAATGGCAGAATAATTCAAAATAGAACAACAACAAAAAAGACACAGCCTTATAAAAAAAAAAAAGTCTGCTCCTTCATCAGGGGACAGCCCCTTTCTAAAGAGACAGAGTTTATTAACTGTTTTCAGTTGTTATGTAAATTTAAGTATTAACTTAAAAAACATTTTCAAAATAGTTTTGTTTCTCCAGTTCACTGCTGACTTTGGCGATTCATTTTTAAAAACATCTCGCACCGTCACTTACTGGAACTTAGGACCACTGTTTTTCCAGTAACAACATTCCTTTGTCACTGAAAGTAAAATTTAGAAGCGGCGCTCATTAGGTTCACTTCTCAATTTTAATCAAAACTTTCCACTCACTAATGACAGATACTATTTCTGTCTGTTTGCTGCACAAACAAAAAAACAAGTGTTTTAGTCTTACAGAGTAATTATGACCACTGAGGGAGACAAACACAGCACCTATTGAGTTAAAAGTTTGTTTCCCTGTCTTACTCAGCAGTATTCTGGCAGCTTAATAAAAACTGTATGGAAAATTTTTCTTGCTCACATGTACCTCAGATCCTTGCCTAGCAGACAACACTCTCCTCTCTCACCAAAGACACCATGATGCAATTAAGGACCTTAATTTTCACATCTGTTGTGCTCCCGTGGATACTGTCTTCAGCAGCGAAAGTTGAGTTTGTGGAGGCAAGAAAACCTAAGGTAAGAAACGTCTTCCAGGGGTAAAGCATTGTAAATGAACGAAGAAAAGCAAAGCAAAATAGTCTGAGTTGGGAGGAAAACTGCAGCTATTATGAAGCTTTCTTCTTTTTGCAGAGAGACGTTGTAACCTTTTCTGACTATGGCTTCCTGCAAGACACCAGCTCTGACCCAGCACCTCAAAAAGCAGAGGGTAAGGTTTGTTTAAAGAGATAAATAGTTTTCAACAACTGTTTCAAAGCTGATTATGCAACACTTGCCGAGGCATTCTTCCACATTTTTGTGAATGTAGCTAAAGCCCATATTATGTAATAATGGGGCAGATCAAGTGTCCTCATCTAAACTGTGTGTATAGTGCATTTTAAGCTGCAACCTCACATTGACTAATTAGTCGACTGACTCGAAATACAAACACAAGAAAGGTCAACAGATAAATAAATAAATAACAAAATTAGTTTAAAAACTGTGTGTTTTTTCAGATTTGCCAACATGTCTACTGTGTGTTTGCCTGAGTGGATCTGTTTACTGTGAGGAAGTGAATCCAGAAATGTCAGCCGTCCCAACGCTGCCAAGGGAAACTGCATATCTCTACGCACGTTTCAACAAAATCACAAAAATACGCAACAACGACTTCGCCGACATGGGTAAATAGAAGTGACTAAAATATTCAACTGATGCAACCTCATGTGAATGTCATCTCTCTCATCTTTGTATTTGTTCTTTTGTTTTCCTCCCAAAGCCACAATGAGAAGAATTGACCTAACTGGGAATCTCATCTCCGAGATAGAAGACGGAGCTCTTTCGAAACTTCCCAATCTTGAAGAGCTCAATCTTGCGGAAAATAAACTGACTAGACTTCCTCCGCTTCCTACCAAACTTGTTTTATTCAATGCCAATTTCAACAAGCTAAGAACCCAGGGAGTAAAGGCAACTGCTTTTAAGGTGAGTTAGAACCTGGTGGTATGTTTATACTTTGGATGTGAGGGGAGATAATAGCCAATCTCTGACAGTGGCCTTCTGTTGTTGCAGAAACTCACGAGACTGGCATATCTTTACCTTGGAAACAATGAACTGACAGCAGTGCCCCAACTTCCAGAGTCTCTTCATGTTGTGCACCTGCATGTGAGTTCATCTGAAATCATATTATCAATTAATCAGATATTGTCCTGTAGAGGAATTAGATCTCCCTCCCTCTGCTGAGTGAGCTGCTGGATACATGACAGGGTCATTTTGTGTGTTTGGATTGGTCTCTTACAGGACAACAAGATTGCAGCTATAACAGACGAGACGTTCTGCAAAGGCAACACCAGTTACTACATCCGGGACAAAATGGACCAGGTGAGACTGGATGGGAACCCCATCCAGCTGTCACAGCACCCCAACAGCTTCATCTGCCTGCAGACTCTCCCAGTAGGCTGGTACAACTGATATTACCAATGCATGCTTTTGTTAAGAGGTAAACCTTTGGAGGAGGGGGTTCTGTGCAGATATACAGGTAGCAAAAATACCATTTACTAAATACAGTTCTTAAGTTTCATCTTTATACATTCAAATCTTCCACACAGTTGAAGACAATATAACAGTTTTTATAATCAGACAGAACCCACATAATTATAACAGATTTAAACAAGGGGAGAAAGAGCTTCTGTCTTTTGTTACTTATCAGCGCTATCTGCCAGTATGAGACATGTGTGCAAAATCTACGTCTATAGATACAAAGGCTTATTTTGTATTTCTCCTTAAGTTACAATTTGGCTGAGACTGTTCTGTCTTGGCAGGTGCTATGCAATGTTTTCATATAAACAGATAAACAGACTCGCTGTCAAATAAATACTGAGACCTGGGCATGGTTATCGTGAAGAAATGAGACCATTTGTTGTGATTTTTTTTTTTTTTCTCCAGCCTTGATCTCGCACTATTTGTATTATCACTGCTGTATTGCTAATGTTTCTTAAACCAACAACCATATAAATAATAATAATAATAAAAAAAATTCTGCATGTTGGAAGAGATTTCTCCATCAGCCTTTCACTTGACTCCTTATACAGTGGTTATTGTTGTTGTAGTAATAAGCCAGGAACATAATTTAGTTAACTCCAGCCTGTTTGAAGCAGTTAAGGCCGTGAGAGTCCAAGAATCCTTCAACAACACATGTGAAGTCTGCATCAAATCTGATCGTCTTTCACTTGGCCGCAGGCTCATTAAGAACTACGAGTCCATCTGCTATCTTCCGCTGGTACTCCCGTTCTGATTGTTTTCTGCGGTAGACATCATCTGGAAAAAATTAAAACAAAATTCAGACACTGAAATGAGACACCTGTAACAGGAAGTTTTAGTGCAGTTAATAATGCATTGAATAAAACAGTGTCATATAGTGGATGGCTGGTGTTTGCCACCTGTGTCTTTTTAACAATAACAAAGGACAGATTGAGGTACAGGTGATACTAATAAAATGTACAATGCTTCTGTTCTAGTTAAGTGTCCTTGCCAGCTATGACAGTGAGAGCGAGCCAGCTTGCACAATCACATTTTTTTTCTACAGCAAATATTTTGGCTGGTCACATTAGGCAAAGCACAAGCGTTATTAAAAACCTTCATAACAACTGAGATCAGACAGTTCCAGGGTGCTAATATCACTGGGACAATTTAATGGCGCTGAGCCATCCTTGGAGAAATGAGTTTGACCTGAGCTTTCCTATGAGAGGTCAAAATGTCTGTGCCAGGAATCTGAAACTGAAGCTGCTGAAATACAGTTCTCCTTTTTTTCCCCCTCCTTCACTTCTGTGACATGTCAAATCTCTACTATGAAAAGGAGGCCATCAGTTTCCTGCAGACCTTTCTCAAATCTGTGTGTAATAGAAAAACGACAAACTGAGGAATGAAAATTAGAATAGGAGACAGTTTTCTGCATAGGAAACGTTTCTCCGTGTCCTTATATGGCCTCAGAATACAATAGAGTAAAAATGTGCAGGCCTGCCCTTTTTTTTCCCTCTTTCTGAGTCTTTTTAGTTCTTCTGAAATGGCACATTTGTGCACATCTGGAATAATGAAATATGGGTTCAGTGAGACCAGAGACACAACTCTTTTTCTTCTCAGCCTTTTCAATGACCCTGTGGCAGATTTACTCTTCCTAAGTAACATTTACTCAAGTACTGTAGGAGTGTTTTGATTTTATGTCACTTTGTGATACACTTTTACTCCACTATATCGGGAAAAAATTGCACTGAATCAATACCAAAATATATATATATTGTGATATTTATTTACTCCATGATTGCAGCTGTAAATACATCGGGCCCAGACAGTCTGATCAATCCAAGTAGCCTCATGTGTCATCTCTCTCTTATTTTCCATATTCTGGATTTAGAGCAGGGGACTGTGTAGAGATATTTAAAAGGTCAGCAAACTTGTTGTAGTCCTGAGCTTAGCCCCATCTGTAGGAAAGGCTGAATTACTAAACAGGGCAACCACAGTGGGGCCCAAAAAAGCTAAGTTTACATAATTTGATTAATAGCGAATGAGAAATTTGCACCAATTGATTAAAAGCATCAACTAATACAGGTCAGCCATCTTCCATCTTGTTGGCTCGCTACTATAGAGTTGTTATATCAAAAAGTATACTTTATATTGTGCCAGGCATAACTATGTGCTAATTCGGTTTCCTGTTAGAGAATACAGGAAACTGTATCTAGACAACTAATAATGAAAACACATGGGGATAATTATTAGTTCCTGTTTCAGTGTATGAAATATCACAAAATAGAGAAATTATTACATCATTACATAAGCATAGTTAACAATAACACTTCTTCAGTGTGTTCATGAGTCAAAAGCAAAAGATGTTGAATTTACAATGATTGAAAATTTAACTGAACCTTTAATTTGCCCTTTATCACCAATTACATGAACCAACTTAGAGTTTCTGAACTGCAGGTTGGTTTCGAGAGGCCTTGGGAATAATGAGACACTGTGATGAGACAGCATATAATTGATCAGGGGGTTAATTGAAGCTCATAAGGTCAGACTGTGGCAGTAGCAGGTTGGCAGTACTGTAAACACATGGAGGACACTGCTGCTGCTGCTGCTGCTGCTGCAACATGGGAAACTTCATGTGTCATAGCTTTCACGTGTAAAGTTACAAGGGGCGTTTTTGTCACAGAGATAGTACACCACACACAATAGAGGATTAGAGGGCATGTGAATCCAGTGCCTGGATGCGATTTGTTAATTAGTTTGTTTAACTAATAAATTGATTAATTAAATGATATCGGAGCCGCCCCGGAGTACACTCAAAAGCTAACAGGCTAACAAGCACCAAGCTGGCTGGATACCAAGCTAGCATCGAGGCTGTAAGTTGAACACACACTGAATGAAACTACTGAACTGTCATGTTTGTTTAACTCACAGAAAGTCTCTTTTCCGATCCTCACGTTGATCATGATCCACTCCATTACGCCTCCGATGCAGAAGAAGATGGGAAGAAACCTGTACGTCCCCAGTCGGCGCCTACCGGGGACAAGGCTCAGCAGATATTTAACGTTTTCACTCCGTTGAAACATTTGGGGCTAACGTTAACTAACGGGCGGGCAAGACCCCTGTGTGTTGTTAAACGGCTCCGTTAAGTCGTTGTGAAGAAGGGCGGAAGTAAAGCAGCATGGACCTTCCACTTGTCCTCTACTGTGTTGTGTTTTTTACGTTATGAGAGCAATGATGGACGGGAGAGGGTGCGCTCGTTGTGTGACCTGGTGCAGACCGACGAGTGGAGATGTCGAGACTGAAGAGGGGAAAACCTGCGGAAGTGCGACACTGGGGATTAAAACAAACGCCCCCACGCAGAGCCACGATGCTGCGTTCAGGTCTACTCGTTTAAACTGTAATTTCTACGATGCTGCATTCAAGTCTCCACGTTTAAACTGTAATTTCTAGAATTGGAGTTGGGGAAAAAAACGCTACAAATGAACGTCGGTCTCCCAGTTTTTAAATCCTATTCTGGGCTGAAGGGTTTCTGACGTTCATGTAATGTCCGATATGATAAAGTATGGCGTTGCACTAAAACAATGTCCAAATTCATATAAATATAGGCCTTTATATTCATTGGACACAAACAACTTAAAACGTGTGACTGCATTTTTACTGTCACATAAGCAACAGTGATGTAATTTAAATATTGTAAACTCGGTGTGTGTTCATTTAGAGTTACTTTGGACATGAGTTTTCACAACAAACACCTTGCAGATGGTGGATTTGATTCATTTAATTAAGGATTTGCATTCATAATTAACTAACCAATGCATTTTATTGAAGAGAATAAACTACAAAGAGGTTCTGAGGACTTGTTTTGTGGTTTCCTCACCCATCTTTTGACTTCTTCGTACAGCTTACAGAGCTGTGAAAAACTTTGTGCCCCCTTCCGCATATTTGTCACACCTTTGTGATTATGATCTTCAGACAAATTTTAATATGAGACAAAGACAACCCATATGCTGTTATTAAATGATCTCACTTGCTGTTGGAAAAAAGCTATCCAAACCTACCTGGCCCTATGTGAAAAAAGTTATTGTAATTTTTTGCTGTTTCACTGATAAATTAAGTTTCACAGTGGGTTTCATTCAACATTGTAAATTAAACTTCCCTTAACAGCCATGCTACAAAGTGAAAATTAACTTCAGTGATGTTCAGTGTGTCTTTCAGATAACTGATAAAAAAGAGCTGTAAAATTGAGATTCAATGAAAGATTAAATTCATTAAGCAAAATTTAATGACCGACAAAGACACAAATGGGTTTATTTTGACTGAGATGACCAAACACATTACTGCTGATATAAGTTCTAAAAGTGTAACAGTATGACATCATACTGCAAAGCACACAAGGCAAATACATTTACATACAGGACGGACACATGCAACAGCTACTAGGGTTTTCAGAAATAGTACCTTACTTGGAAATAAGAAAGAGCTAAATGACTAATTTTAAGATCTACTGTCAAGTCACAAAAAAGAAATTGGGCTAAAGATAATTATAATTTATTATCATTATTATTATTTTTTAAAACATACACCTCTGACACCTTTCTTTGTTCAGTGTCTCTTGTGGCTTAAGTAACAACCCAGACATCTATTAAAATTTATTTTATGTTACTTTTTCTCCCAAATCGTGGTCTAAATTTACATTCATGGATACCTGTTCACAGTCACTTAATTACTGACCTTAGGATGAACAGTTACTGGTATTGGAACCACATTAAATAACAATGATTCCTGTAAAAACAAATGTACCCACAACTTTTAGCATCATTGGGGTATAACATGGCGCTCCTAAATTAATAATCATAACTATCGGGCCTTTCTTTTTTCTTAAAAAAAATCTGTTTGTTTTTTAACCATTTTTAAACAAATTAATTTTTCAAGAAATGTAAAATATGAAGTGCAGAAAAAAATAGTGTTTAACGATAATAACACTGTTTTTACAGTCTGGACTTTGATGTTTGCATACTGTAACACAATCAGAAAAAACCTCAGTGATAGCTATAGAAACAGAAGTGAGCTTTGTTCTTTTTTGATTATGATTTGTGTGCTATAAAAAGACAAATGTAACCAACACCATCTGTCCTGTAACTCAGTCTTCCACTTTGTGAGCAGGTCTGCAGAAAGTCCAGTGATGCTCCACTGTGTTTTCGTTTGCACGCTCACTCATGTGATGCACACGTGTGTTCCTGATGGTGAATCCTTGTTTCATAATGTAGTCCATGAGATGAACCCTTAGGGACACCTCTTGGTGATAGTCACATGGTCCAAAGGTGAAGGACACCTGGCAGTCTCTGGTGTCCATCATGTGTTTGTTCCACTTGGTGAAGTTGTTGGAAATACCTTCGAGCAGGGCGTGAACCTTCGTTGTTATGGTCAGCTGCGTGATGATAACAGCGACTGGGTTCGAGTATTTCGACAGTTTCCGAGTGCTGGAGAGCTCCACCACCTGCTCGAAGATATCTGGAGGATACAGCGGCTTGGGATCGCTAAGGCAATGGATCAAAGGTTCAATCTGGTAGAAGTCCGCCTCTTTCCTAAGGAGATCGGTCTCTGTGAAATCCAAGGGGAGAGTAAGCTCGGACGTCCGCAGGAAGTTCAGGATGTAACGGAAAAGTGTTCCATCACGATCTATGAAATAATTCCCTTTGGAGTCGCGCGTTGTGGGGAAATCTCCCCTGAACATGGCGCCCAGCATGGAGTCTGGATAGCGTTGCAGGGTAGATAAACTGGTGGTGTAGAGGTGGCCTCCCACGTTCAAGGTTACAGGAGTGGTCATCTAGGGAGAACAAGTTAAGAGTCACATTTTTGTGAAGTTTAAAAAGGTCAACCACTACGAATTTCACCGAACAACAAATTAGTTGTGAACTGTAGTCTGCACTGCTGCTGCTGTAGGTCATTTAATACTGCATCTATAATATTTACATGAATCCCTATCTTTATATGTGACACAAGAAGTTTATAAATCTAAAATAGATTTTAGTTCATACAACTCAAAAGATCATAGTTGTCAAATTTGTATTCTATAAACCTAAAATAGCTCCTATAAAATTGCTCCTATAGTCTATCAATCTCTTACCCTATGGCCCCAGTCTCCATTATCCATTTGTGGAATAATACCCACTTGGTCAGAACCAAAATACAGGGAACAGATATGGTTTCACTTTCACCTGGGGGGAAAAACACTCACATTAACATGAGGTGTAACAGAGATATGCACAGAACGAGACACATGGTCAGATCATGTGTTTTTAAGATCAGATAAGACCTCACAATAACTCTGTGTTTGTGTTACATGACTAATGCTCTACCTGAGAGCCAGTTTACTAAGAGGGTGATGCTCAAATACACTATAGTCAAGCATCTGTTAGTTTTACAATCTCCAGTCACGTAGTGTTCACCATCTTATCTGCAACTCTAAACTGGATAAGAGATGCAAAATGCAATGTCGGTGACTATTAATATTATATATTATTATACTATTGACAGTGGCAACATTGTTAGTTACAGCTTGTCAATGTTATATGCTTTTTTGTTATAGATGACATAAAACTGAGCTACAAGAACACACTCTGCTCTGAGAAACACATGTACAGCTGAAAAATGTGTTTCCGTTACAGATCTCTCCCTTACTTATTGATGACGCAGCAGTCTATATTCACCTATATTTGTAAAATCATTCTCTATGCAGGACCCACCAAGTAGCTGTAGCTGAAAAACGCCATAATTCAAATCTTAACCAACTTACCATCATCATCATCATCATTAGCGATACAACTTTCAAACATCAACCCAACTGATATCTTGTTTTGTGCAAAGAGTCTGAAACCTTAAATACTTACTATTAACTTGTTATTGATCATAAGGGTACTCAGTTAACCATTACAGTCACACAAAGTGAACATCACTGCATGTCCATTATTTCTTGTTGAATATGATGTTAAGTGATTGTAAGCCTCAAAAAAACGAATCAACTTGATGATAATATAAATATGATAAATGATACTTGTGTGTGGGAAGACGCGTCTGTGAATCAGGAGACACAGGAATCATAAATACTTCCTCTTAAGTGAAAATGAAAGCTTCCTCTACTTAGTGAACACAAACCCATTTCCTTACATTTACTTGATTACTTTGTAACTCGGACAGCAGCGGCAACGACTCGACTGTCCGACTAAACCCAGCTTGTGTGTGTTGTGTGTTTGATAGCTCCTCTGTGCACAGTAAGTTAGCTTCCAGCTTCAGTGCATCTGTCTCATCTCACTCTGTGATGTGCAGCAAACCGGTGAACGAGCTGCGACCACAAGCGACAAAAATGCATCTGATAAACATCAACTTAAAGTCTTTTAATCGAGCTCGGATGCATTAGTAGTGAGCATGAAACACAACTCGAGCATCACACTGTAAATGTTTACCGCCGCCTGCTAGCTCGCTGATAGCTACTTACTTGCTAACTAGCATGCTAACGTGGCTAGCTCCTCCTGAGGTTAACACCGGGCTCTTAATTAATCAATCTACCTGGAAGTGAGGAGGACTTCAAAAGGGACAGGTCGCGGCCGTCGTGTTTCTTGCCCACTCGACTTGTTGAGTCCTCTGTTAACAGCGGTCTGGGGGTGGGTTTTTGTCTTTCCACGGTGCCGCTAGAGAGTCATTGATGTTTGCCGCTGGTCGCACCGGGGCAGCTGTGCTGTGCTCGGCTCCAGGCTGCAGCAAAACTCCGCATACAAGGAGGAACAAGGGGGAGGGGAGGGGAGGAGGTCCTGCTGCAACCACAAACACCTCTGCATGAATACAGCCATCCACACATCTGCATATGATCGCATACACAGATATGCATGAGGTTTTTTTTTATTTTTTTATATATAATTTATTATGATCCAGTTTGCATCACATTTTCTTTTCTTTTATGCCATGAGAAATGCTGTAACACTTTGCCTCCTGTCTGAAAATGTAAACCTGTTTTGTGTGGACATCTGTGTGTGTGTGTCTATGCATGTAAGACATACAATGGAACACATGAAGCATTGCAAAAGAAGGAAATATGATTGAGAGTCTTTTGTTCAGGAGGATTTCTTCATGCCACCCCTGGCATCTTGCTGCAAGATGATGAACTCCAGGATGAGTTTTGCAGTCCGACAAGGCCTCTCCATCACCACCGAGTGGCCACAGTTCTCCAACAGGTCCACTCTGCATCCAGGCAACACCTCTGCAATGACTGAAGCTCCAGAGACATCCATCACCTAGATAAACATTGGGTAATTATTATCATGTCTGTGTAAGCATGAGACTTAAGTTTTTTTTGTTCTTTTATGTTCAGACTTGAACTGAGCAGCCCGAGAAACCTGAGCTATCACTTCCAAGTTGTAACACAGCCACACGAACTGTAGGATTAGTTCAGAAGCAAAAGCCTTCATCACTTATTTAGCCTATTTATAGGCTAGACTTTGCTGAGTCACTGTCTTAGAGGAGCGTTATCAAGGATATGGGGACCTCAGTAATAGTATAAAGTCCACAAGGGGGTGGGGGTCCTCAAAAAGCCTGAAAAGCACCTTCAAACCTGGAGTTTGTTTTTATGAACACAACTTGTTTGTCAGATATGTCCATGTCCTTGTATAACCTGAGAGTCATCTACAATCAAATATTTCATCAAGCAGCTTCTAATGGTAGCTACTGAGGATGTCCAACAAGCTCAACACTTAAAGTGACCACAAAATTAATTCCAAGCAGTAATTTCTATCAGTTTACACTGGATTGAGATTTCAAACATCAATGTATGATACAATTAAAACTCTGCTGCTACTATGTTGCAAGAGGCCGATCTTACACTTGTCTGACACCAATTTACCTTAATTTCATTCATTTGTATTAATTTCAGTGTTATTTATTTCAGTGTGTTGTTATTTCACAGTGCAGTAATCCCTTCTAGCTCCCTTTGATTCAAGCCCCGAACATAATAAAGACCTAAAAACTTCAGTCCACAATTGCAGTACTATCTTGAGGAAACTGAAACATATGATTTCACATGCACTGAGGCTACATATTGTCAAGGCCTCACATTTACTAAACATCATAGGCTACTTACCTGGTCTTTTTTGCCCCATATTACTTGTAAAGGTGCAGTAATCAGATGTAAGTGATCCTGTAAGGCATATCTGGACTCCTCACTAACAATCTCCATAAACACTGATAAAAAACAAAAGGAAACAAAATTATTAGTAGGCATGTACACTGTTTGTTTACATAGGAAATTATTTTCATATCATGACTAACCTTCTTGGTAAAAGTTGTTGTGAGGCTCCCGAACATCCACCAATCCTTGGAGAATCTGAACAATAAAAATACATAGCAACCTTTGAAAAGTAAGTAGGGTGAATATTATTCTGCACAATTTTTGTTAATCTTACACACATTTTTTTTTTTATGCTGTCAGTTTCTAAGTGTGGAGCTGACCTGCTGAGGGATTTTAAAGCGAACGTGGGAACAAAGTCTGAACATGTCCTCCATCTCTTCTGGTGTAGTGGGAATCAGTGGGATGTTTAATGTGTAATTGCTGTGCTCCAGATCCTGCAGATGGTTGTCAAATTTGGTCTCGCATGGATGCCTTATACCTGCATGATAAAAAAACAAACAAAAACAAAATAAAACACACTTGTTATGTTTACATTACACAACTACAAAGGAAAGTGAAATTATTAAGACTGATGATCTGTCTGATCCTAATTGTCTGAGTTTGAAATGATGATCCATTGTGACTTTTGAGCCATATGTTCAAATGAGGATTTACAAAGAGGCACCTTACAATTCCTTGTGAGCCACCTTGGTATTAGCAAATGAAATACAATGGTCTAAACTCAGCATATTTAATTCTCATCAGCTTCTAAGATAATAGAAACAGTGACCCTAATAATGTAATAAAATTCAACACCATCACAAACTGCAGCCTCCAAAATGACCGTAAAGTTTAGTCCACACACTGATACAGGTAGACACACATGCACAATTGCACATACATACAGTAACTGACCATCTGGGCAAATGAGGGTCATGCTACAGATTTGTGAGGGATAGCAGGCTGCGTAGACTCCGGCTACATTTCCTCCCATGGCGGTTCCCACCAGATGGAAAGGTTTCCTGTTCAAGCGAATGGTTTCCACAAACTGAGAAGAATGAGGAACAAAAACAGATTTTCACTGGGATGATTAATAGGAACCTGACACACATTGTATTTAATACAGTAACTTCTCTTTTCATTGTACCTGGTGGATTCTTCTGACTTGCCCTTGAATGGAATAATCCTCTGTGTTGGTGCGTGTTGTTCCCTCATGGCCAGGCATGTCCACACACACAAGGTGCAGATGTTTTGGTAGATACTGGAGCAGTTGAAGAGACAAAGTACAGCTTAAAATCATGTGGTATGTACATTTGGAGGCAAGAAAGGTTGTAATAATTTAAAGCAGATATCAGTGGAATGTTTTTGTTAATATAAGTCCTAAATAGTCCTATTTTCCGTCAGCAATCACTTACATGAAGTATTTCAGCCTAAACACGAGTCTCTCCGTCACTCTGCTCTGCTGTAACCCGAGGAGAAAATTTTCCTTGTGGGATACAAGTGTTATCCAATGAGGAGAGAGAACGGCATGAAGGGCTGTGTGTGCAGCCAAGGGATGCGCGTGAATGTGGTGACGTAGCACGAGGACCAATTGATGCCTGACAAGGGCGGGGGCTGCTAACTCATGGTGCGTTCAAAGAAACTCGTACTTTGTGTTTTTCCTTCCTGTGAAGTCATACCAGTTCGATCTGGTACGAGTTCACGGGTCGGAAGTTACGAGTGGCCGTTATAGGGAACTTTCACAGACAACAGGATGGTAAAAACACGAGCTACGGGTTACCTGGAACGCTACCAAGTCGTAGTTGTGACTTGAAGCTGTAACTTACGGTTTCAAAAGCCTGCCTTGAACGCAGCATTAGCCGAAACGGCCGTGAAGCTGATATCTGCTTTAAATCTTCTGAGCAAATTAAATGTACAATGACTCATTTTTTAGCAATGGAGACCACATGAATCAGTTATGACACAATATAATCTTTTTTTTTGATATGGCAAACAGCATATTTGCTTATTTACATTCCTATAGGCTATGCATCCATCTGCTGATTGTTAAGTGCAATATTCACTCTTTTAGCTTTGTTTTTATTGGTGACTCACTCCTTTAGCTGCTCCACTATGTTTACCAGCTACTCTCTAAGTAGTGGACAGTGGTTTCTTGGAGATCTTTTTCAGTCTGCTGTATCAGGTCATAATAAAGCTACAGGGCAGTAAGCGAAAAGTTAAGTTCTGATGGCTTATGGCGTGGTTGTCCTCTGAGTTCAAAGCAATAACCTGTAATGTTCAGTGCAAGCCTGACCTTGACAACAGTGAGCCATGTGTCTTTGTGAGCAGAGAAGCCGTGCAGCATTAAAATGGAGGGTCTCATCCCAGGCTTTCCTCTGTATGAGTAGCAGAAGCGGTAACCACCACAGTCAGCGTAGCGTACCTGCAGGCCCAGCGTCCTCCTCCAGTACCTGTGAAGGAGCAGGTATATATCTGAGCTGACACGCAGAGACATGACTTCACTGGAATCTAATAATGGAGCCAAGTGATAAATGGGCTCAGGAACCTTTTATGCGTGTGTGTTGCCTACAGTGTTTTCAGGTTACTGCTAAAACACTGAGATTTTCATGTCAAGGCAAACCTGTGATTTGGGGCTTAAAGAAAATAAAGAGACAGGAACTGACTTGCAGTTTCTCTTACTATATGCGTATAAAGGTCACATTAACCCTTTTTTTTTTCAAGGACAGGCTTAATACAACATTCACATATATGTACTGTACATTGAGAGGGTTATTTACAACCACGATGGAGATTAAAGCAATTTTAGTGCACAGACGACAAAATCCATAACCAGCCATTTATTATAGTAACGACAAACCAGCAGCTGAGTGACAGTAAAAAGCGGATTTAATTTTTCAAGAGCAGTTTGTAACAGCTTTGAAACGCTGTTATAAACAGGGCAAACCAGCTCAGACTGTAACGCTCGCTGATGGATCTGAAAACACCCGAATGCATCATTGTCTCTTGAGTGAAACTGACATATTTTGTCATCTTATTTAGATTATTTGTTCTGGAAATGTAGAAACTGAAAAAATAAATGAAAAGACTATATATAAGATCCATATTTTATAACTACATTTATTCTGATACAATCCTGGGTAGTCATTATCGACATCCACAAGAGACTTTTCATTTCTTGACCTTCTTGAGCCCAGTAAAGGAAATCACGCAGTATTAAAAAAATACAAGTAGAGGACAGGACAACAAAATTATCAACCTTACCAGTAATACACCTTAATGAGAGCTGAGGGCCAGAGAAGAAAGGAGGCCACAAAAGCCAGAATGGGAATAGCCAGTGTTCCCCCAGCAATGATGAATAGGTTTACAACATCTAGTTCAGCTGCCATGGCTGCCTCACCTAAAATAACACACACACACAAACGCAGTATCATCAGCATAAAACGTTAGTCGAGTCAGTATCCAATTTAGAGCATTATGGAAAAACAGATGAGAAATTGTGTCTTCTTCATCAATGCACATTTTAAGGATACTAAGTTGTGTAACAAACAATAACATCATATAACCAAGGTATTAAACTTGAACTGCACAGTATAAGTAATTGAAACATTTAAAAAATGTTACAACTTACTTATTAGCTGATTTTGGTCCTTGTCGTGTCTTCCGTCACAAACAAACACATGTGACCGCCGGATCAAGTGTGATGCTGTCTATTAATTTTGCAGCATGCAGACACACGCTGAGTTTATATGCAGGTATAACTGATGTGAGGAAAGTTTAAATAGCTGACTTAAACCTCTAAAATCTGACATAAATACAGCCCCTGTGAAGTGCAGCTAGTCCCAGCAGATTATGTTTGCTCTGGATAAACCCATTGATTATTACTCATCACTGGGTAAAACCGGGCCACTACAGTATTCGGTCAATCTTTTAAAGTGAACGCACAGACCAGGCATTCCCTCTGAGTCCAGGTCAAAGGAGTCAAAACTCTCAGCAATAACCTTTAAACAGCATTTGATACAATACAGGAGCTGTAATTTGAAAATATCAAAACAATGTTAAATGTTTATCTTTAGGAGGACCACTTGACAAGCCCTTAGGGGTTTTTTAGTTTCTCCTGCACATTTGCTTTATCTACTGTATACTTTGTATGTTTTTTGTTACAAATACAAGATAGACAATATCAGATAATTTAGTAAAACATTACTGTAAATTAGACTACAACAGGCTGCAACACAACATAATCACATCCCCCAAGTCTATAATTTTAACACAGCAGGAATTTCATTGTTTATCAGTGAAGATATGTTTCCTGCCAAAAGTTACAGCCTCATATTCAAAAGGCTTACAAAAGGAAAAGGAGACACATCAGATTAGATTGTGTTTGATTTGATTGTGTGTTCTTTTAAAGGGCATGATTTGACATTAGAAAATTGATTGGCCAATAAACAGAATTGATCAAGCATTTATTAAAAAAAAAAAAAAAAAAAACTGACTAATAATAAAAGTTATTTTCTAGCACAAATACTGTTAGTTTTTCGTTAGTGTCTGAGTCACACTTGGTGAACTTTTTCTGTCAGTTTGAAAATCCTCAGACTGTCTCAGGCCAAGCTGAGCTGAGCTGAACCAAATCAGACGCCTCCCACATCCCCTTCAGGTCCCAAACTTACCACTGGGTGTCATGGTTGTCTCCGGTTTCCTGCAGCCAGTAGTTAAGATCCAAAGGCCTTTTTTTTTTTTTGCACAGACCAATGGGTGTCAAGACATCCACAGACTGCGAGACGTCATTGCTTCTGCTTCAGGCCTGCCCAACACTGTCAAGCATAGACAGACCCTGCGGCGGAGGCTGATCACCAGGTGACAAGACCGTGTCTCCCAACCTGAACTGCTTCCATACCCTCAAGGACAGGGCTTCTTTCTGGGGGTCTCTCTGCAGATTTGCTTTCTTCTTCACCCTTTACTCCTTTGCAGTAATTTCCTCTCCAGTCATTTCATCTCCATCTCCAGTCAGCTCACACTGCCGACCTGTGATGGGTAGCCTATTAGCCACTCTTGCCACTCCCAAAAACGAAAAACAGAATATTAAATAGATAATAGGAATGAATACAGAAAATAGGAATGAATACATAACTATGTAGAAACTGTAGAAATCAGAGTATGTAAGCCTTTTTTCTCTTTTATCTTAGAAATAACCATTAATGTAAATAGATTAACATCTGAGCAACCCATGATAATTTCATACTACAGAAAAGGTCAGAGCTCTTCACTCAATGGTGATTTGTTAAAATTGGCTAATTATGATATGGGATTCAATTTTAGCATTTTTACAGAATGAAAATCAGAGCTATATGAAGCCCAACATTACGGCTAATTCCATCTAATGGAGTGTGTGGCTGCCATTCTGCTGCATCTCTGGGCTACTACCGATGACCTATATACAAACTAGAGCAGAACAAATGGACATGACAACTCTGCAGAGGCTCGCCTTGCATGGGAATGATTCTCAGTTTAGGGTTTATATAGGGGCCGTCCTCAATCTGCTCACATGTCACATGCACACAGTGTGTTCCCCAGGTTGTCTGCCAGAGAAGTCCCACGTCATATTAGCCACATCATCCTGGTGTCCAATTTGAGAGGGATCCTTGACACAGCAAAGCCTGCAGAGCGGAAATGTTAGAGCCAATGTGGCAACACTAAAATGTTGGGATCAGGTGTGGGCTACTCATCCGCAGAGCGGCAATGATTTCCTCTGGCGCTATGTTTTTTTTTATCAGCATTGCAACTGAAATTTGGCAAGGCCATTTTGCCCTGTTGAGAAATAAACTACATCCTCTTACATAGATTTACGGTTAGTGTGGTGATCCAGCTGAAAGGGTGTAACTGCAATGACTGTCCAACCTTGTAATCTTGCAGCAGAGTTAAAGACCACCACAGCAAGTTGTGCCTGTGTGATATTACATCACACCTCCACCCACTTACTGAGGTACTTTTTTTTTCTAAACTAAGGAAACCTCCCCCAGAGCCACAGAAAAGTCCTTGTCCTCATGGCGAGTCAGGGCTGGTTTAGGTTATGCTGCAGCAGATCTGGATCACAAGATGTGCCACCAAATCAAATCCATCAAATGTCTATCGTTTTTTCCAAACTTGAGGATGGAGTGAAAAGCCAGAAAAGCAAAGGGGGGATTGGATAATGTTTCAATTAGGGGATAACAGTGCACATTTTCTCCTAGAACACAGTCAGTGACAGAAATAGATGTGCGAGGTTCAAACTCTCCGCACAGCCGATCAATCACTGCGTAAAGTGTGTGTGTGAATGTCAGATTATTGATTTTGGAAAGTTACTGAATTCTGATGTCACAGAAGTTTGGCGGGTGGGAGGGAGCGAGGAAGGGGCTTCCAAACAAGCAGACTGACCGTGCAGGGAGGAAAAAGATCTCTTCTTATGCCCGTTTAACATTGTAAAGAGGAAATGATAACGTAATCTGTCATGTGGTCAAACAGTTAGCTAATAAGTCTGGCCACATAGCGCATGTGTTCACTGTACCACTGTGTATACTGGAAATGTTCTTTGTCGTCTTCCATGGTCCATTGTTTGCCAGACGATGTACACATTGTGTTCACTTCGGAAAATCTGTCTTTGAGGAAAACACTGTGCTCTCTGCTGCTGTTAGCATCAACCAGGTTCTTGCAATAATATCTGCAAAACAGGGTTGAGAGATGTAAGAGGAACTAACACAACAAATTATTATTCATAAAATACATTTCTCTACCTCTAAGATATTAAAAAGGGCATAATACTGGTGGACAATACTGACTACAACTTACCTAAGATACAGTGCAGCTTGTTCTAAAATGGGATGGTTCAAAAGAAAAAGGTACAGTAGTAGCAGGTCTGACCTGGCGTCTGTGACTGTGTGCTTATGCAATGACTCTAAGGTGCAATTATGAGCTTGAGATCTTTAATTAAGGTCACTCTTACATTTTAGGGCAAATATTCATAAACTTTAAACCCATGAAACTATACCTTTCCATCTCTTAACAAAATACATAGATTTTGTACTTATTTACAGGAAACCGAACAGAGTCAGAATTACCATAAACACAGCAAATTAGTTGATATATTCAGTGACAACATGTGAGGTTTTCCACAAACTCATAATGCATGCAAACGTTTAACCAATAGAAAATGGAATGGATACCAAATTTCTGTTTGGGTTTGTTTACATGTTCAGAGAGTAAAGTGAAATCCAAAACCCATGACATTTAAAGTTTTACACTGTTTCCTGTTGGTGCTACTGGTAAGATGTGACACAATATCACTCAATACCATGCATTTAAATAATTTTTTTGTTACGTAATATAGCACAATTAATGGCTGATTTCCACTCTGATCTCCACCTTGTCCTTGTTTTCAATGGCACAACAACACTGAGTATTAAACTGTAACTTCTTGTTCCCGTTTTATCCTCCTCTGTTGAGAAACAGCAGTTAATGCTGCCATGTCAGTGGAATCTCAGAGGCTGGAAACTGGTGCAAAAAACAAAAACAAAACAATGTTCTAAAGAAATGTAATATTTTCTCATCATGCAACTTCGATGAAAAGCAGAAGGCCGAAGGGAAAGAAGACGACAAACACACAAAAGATGGGATTGTGCAATCCTGAACTAGATCCCGTCAATGATAAAAAAATGGCTCTCAGGGCAAGTTGCTGTGGTTCTGTTCATGACGCCATAATATAAATTCCTGCTTAGCTAAACTCTCAGCTTGAATAGCTTCTTCAGTCCTGATAATGGTTATGGCTGCATATCTTAGCAGCGTCCGCCACAACCATGCACTGATGCATTGTTGTGTTTCTATGGGATTCATTATACACTCGATTAGGGGCTGTATTATTGTGATAATATTTATTATTCTGACAATTACAGAGATGTGTTACACTTAGGGAAGGTTCAAACCCTAAAATATATATCCTCATATATATTTAGAATTAATTATGTGTCAAGAGGATCTTTACATTCATTAATGGACAATAAGTCAAAATAGTAACCAGAGAAACGACCCAACTAGAGTTGCTTCACA
Source organism: Trachurus trachurus (assembly GCF_905171665.1). Taxonomy (NCBI): domain Eukaryota; kingdom Metazoa; phylum Chordata; class Actinopteri; order Carangiformes; family Carangidae; genus Trachurus; species Trachurus trachurus. The sequence continues at coordinate 23,677,113 of NC_139901.1, read as the reverse complement.
GAACAAATAAACATATTCATTTGCACACAGAACTGACATTCTTTTATTAAGGTCTCTGCCATCTAAAATAGAGCATCTTATTAACTAACAGTGTTAAGTATGAGCCCTCCTAATTAATAGTGCAGATATGATAAGGGGGCATGTTTTTCAGTTTCGGTGCAGACAAATCTGATGACAAATACGGATTTCATTTGCGTGTGTGTTTGAGCGAGTTGCCCTCAGGTCCTCAAGAGCGCAGCAGCAGTCACAGCTGTTAGAGCCACAGCAACCACAGGTCCCCAGATCATCCACGGTTTCTGAAACAAGTGGTGACACAGAAATGGAAACATGAGCATCACCACAGGAAACCGCCCATCCAAGGGTCGCCAAAAGCTTTGACAGAGGGAGTTTGCCACTGAGACCAATGCAGTACACAGAGAACGCAAGTTAAAAACAGCTCTTTCAAGATCAAGATAAGCCCACCCAGGCCAACTGAGAGAAACAGTTGTTAAGCATTAGCCATCCAGACAAGACAAACAGATGTCAGATGTTGAGAACTGTACGATTAGAGAGGTTAGATTTGAGACGTTTCCCCAGAGGAAGGCATTCTGGGAAATGAGGAATATCTGATTAGGTCATGCAATGATCTAGAAGACACTGATGAGAATGAAAGATGTAGGCCGACTTGACAGGAGTAATGTGTACCTTACTACCACAATGCGCCGAAGCACCAATACAGCAAAGCCAGGATAAGGCCGATGACTATGGCTTGAACAGGCAGCAATAGGGATGTCTACAGAAGGGAAGGGATATTATAGTAATCAACTGCAATGGGACATACTTTAGTTGGGCGTTGAGCTTTATTAATAAACTCCTCAGTCAGTAGCCTGTGTCTGTAATTGGTGTTTATACAAATCTCAAATGTTACACATTTCCATGTCTAAAAGCAACATTAAAAGACAGTGGATGAGTAAGAGAGAGCAGGTGTTGTGTGAGGTTAAAAGAAATATTGTGAATCTCACTATAGATTCACGTTTTATGCCCCAAGACATGTCACAAAATAGAACGTGTTCACAACAATGTTGCTTAATTTGAAGCAAGCAATCTTAAACAAATACTACTGCAGATGTTTGCTAAACTTTATGCTACTCTTCATATATCATTTGTCACACACTAGTTTTGTTAAGTAAAAGCCTGTGAGAGTGTCTGATAAATAATCACTCACCTTTGTTCCCTTCTCCTGTAATTCCTTCATGTTGGCTTTGCACCCCTCCAGTTCATCTGTGAGCGACTGTTTTTCCTGCTCAGTCTTCTCATATTTCTCTTTTAGGTCTGACAGCTCCATCTTAGCCTCCTCATACTGCAAAGCAAATCATCATCGTTGTTATTATTAGTAGGATTTTATTTAAACTAGACACATAGATTAAGCAGTTACATCAGTGTCAAGTATTGTGAAGTGTAATTATTGCTAAAGCTGCTTATCTGCGTGCTACTGAATGTCCTCCAACAGGCTTTACGGGCTCACCCTGTCTCTCGTGCAGAGCAGTGCACTGCTGAATTTTGTATATATTTAGCTAATCAGGGCGAGCGTAGTCATTAGACTTTAAGTGGTCTCAGTTTCTACTTCCATTCAGTGACTAAAGAGCAACACACCACACTGGAATGAATGACGTGTGTTCAAGAACGGTCTCGTCTCTGCCATCGTCTATTTTTCACCGGCTGACCTGTGTCACAGTGTCGCTGCAGTGGCTGATCTGATCCCCATCCAGGCTGAAGGATGCTTTGAATATTCAGGCTTTAAACTAGGAGCTGGGATTTCCTTATCATGTTAATGGAGCTGCAGGTTTCTTGTGGAATCACTATCTTACTATCAAAATACATTCCAGTCGCCCATTCCTGTAAAGATGACTGAAACTGTTTTCACACTGAAGTCGTTTCCCCTTTTCCCTGTAATCGTCTTATCTTATTTTGCTTTATCGCTGTATTTCATAACGGCTTTATTCCAGCAAACTCACCGTTGTTTGAGTCTGTGGTCAGTATTGTTAATTTCTGTTGGTTTTAACATTCAGCCACGGTGGCTGCCTCTCAGTCGTGGGGAACTGGTTCAGGGTCTGTCTGTTATCAGTTGTCTCAAAATAGACAATCAGGCCTTACTGGCTCCAAATACCCAGTGACACATGCTTGGTCCACTTTTATATGAGAGGCGTATGACAGGAAGCTCTTGATTGACTTGATCATACTGTGGAGGTCTGTTTGTCAAACAAGTGTATGGAGACAGACCCTTAAGATCTTAATTCCCACCATTTCAAAATTAAACTTCAGACAATGACATCAGATCTGCTTTTAAGCTACAATATCAAGGCAAATAAGACCCTACTGTACATACCACTGAAACAACAACCAGTAGCACAGATGGGCAGATAAGGGATCAGAGTGTGTGTGTTTTTTTCCGACTTGGAAAAACAGTCCTAATTTAACCAAAATGTTTGGAGTTTGACATCAGCATGGTTGGTTGTTATCTGGAATAACAGCTTTTTATCGGGTTTCTTAGAAAGGTGAATCATTTTCTATTTTGTCACCAGAGATAAAATGTAAAAGATTAAAGAAATAGTATTTTACTTTGAACCAAAAAATATACATTATTCACCTGACCACATCATTTTGGTCCTAACGGTTCATGTGTATGGTTCACAGTAAAAATCTACAATCAGTTTTTACTGTACACTATATTTTCTTTTGATGGTTCTGTATGTTGCTCCCAGAAGCAAACTCCTACCTTTCATTGAGAGTGCATTAAGGCACTTTCATAAATACTGTAACATGTTGTCACCATTGGTCTTATAAAGCAGCAGGTCAGCAGCGAACCAGCAGCAGCTGCAGTCCTCCGACTATGTGTTTACACAGGATCCATTCTGTTGCCGTACTGCTGTGCACTCAGATTTAGTTTTGACCAAACTCACAGATCAATAAACAATCTCGCGTGGAGATATGCAATAAAATAGATTTGAAGCCTAAAACATTCCTTCGGGCTGCTTTTATGTGTGATAAATGATGTAGCCAGTCAGCCAGAGGACTGAACGATGGGAGTGAAAAGCATGCAGCATGTACAGGGTCCTCACTAACCATCAGGTCGAAGGTCGATGGTGTGAGAAATCATTCTTAGGAGTGATTCCAAGAAGGTTGTCAAATAAGGGCCTAACTCACTCAGGTTGATGTCTGTTTATGTTTAGAGCATACCTCTCTCTGCAGAGCATTGCTGCGACTGTCCGCCTCCTCCAGCTGGGTTTGCAACTTGGTGCTATCCTGCTGGTGCTGGAGCTGCAGGGATGCCAGCCTCTTCTCCAACTCCTGCTGGGATCTCTCTAGGGCTTTGAGGCTGTTGCTCAGTTCAGCATTCTGGGCACGTGAACTATCAAAAAACAAAACAACACCAAGTTCAATAGGTGGAGGATCACAGGCTGAGTATGTGTATGTTCACTGTGCGGCCAGGAAGCAGAGTCAAGCAGATGAGACAGAAGAAGGAGCACGAAGGTGGGGAGGGCGAAACTGAATTTGTGGTCATATTGCTCACTGACCTGGAAAGGTCTTTCTCCAGCTGCTGCTGTCTCTGCAGCACTGCCTCTTTCTCAGAGCGCAGTACTGCACATTCACTCTGCAGGTTGCTCTTGTCTTTCTGGTTAGTCTTAAGGAGTTCCTCTCTTTCAGCCCTGAGGGAAGCACATTCACTTTGCAGACCGCTCCTTTCTTTCTGGTGCTTATTCACAACGTCCTGTTTCTCAGATCGCAGGACAGAGCATTCCTTCTGAAGGCCATTACACTCCACCTGCATCGACTGCAGTTCACTAGCTGCGAGAAGAAAAAAAAGGTTTTATATAATGATGCATTTCCTGAGCAGATGCTCTAGTCTTAATTACCATACAGATGAAGTGAAAACTACCATGTTTCTAATTATAGATTTTTAATTTCCTCTGAACTTTGAACAAGCTAGCGTGTGGTGTAGTAGAGGAAGACATATTTCATACCATGTGCCCATTAAGCAACACTATAAGTGGAGAACACAGCCACAAAGCCCTCATTCACAGCAGCCACTCCACAATCTAATCTCATTTCGGCAAATCATATGGTTTTGTCATTTGTAAATATAAAGAAATACTGAGAAAAGTCCCAGCTCAGGAACATTCCTTTCATTCCTAATAATTACATTAAACAACAGTCTGACTTTTGTGTCAGTCTTACTGTCACAATGTTGACTTTACAGTTCAAATAGTTCACATTACAGAACAAATATGTGGATGTGCACCGTGCAGGAGTACCTTGTATCTCCGCAGTCTTCTGCCACTGCTTGCTCTGCTGCTGAAGGTCACGCTGCAAGTTGTCAATCTCATGCTCATATTTGCTGGCAGTCTGACGCCACTTGTCAAGATCCTTCGAGACGGTTGCCAGGTTAGTCTGGATAGCAGCGACGTCACGGTCCCGCTCAGCCGTGGCTGACTCCAGGGCACGTTTCAGTGACTTCACCTCATCACGTGCGTCTTGTAGCTCGTCACGTGAATCGGAGGAAACGTCTATCTGCTCTCTGAGGATGACCATTTCGTCTTGGAGCTGCCGCAGCTGGCCTGTCGGAGCGAGGGTTGGGTATTCAGATTATTTGTGTTGACATTTTTACTTGGACAACGACAGCAGTAAAATTCAGCCACCTTGTGCTCTAAACAACCAAGAGGGCATGGCTGCAAACAAAGCAGAAATATACCTTGAAGAAGTTTTATCTGTTTTGCAGATTCATCGGCCTGTTGTTTATTTTCTTTTCTCTCTTCCTGCAGGACACCTGCAAAATACATTTCATGTGTTTGTGAGTAGCTCAAGTGGAGAGAAAGTGTATTTTTTTTAATAAAAGTTTAAATGCTACCTTGTAGCTCCATGCATTTGTGTTTCTCAGCATTAGCTCGCTCCTGGGCTTCTCGAAGTTCATCATTCAAACGCTGGATCATTTTCTCAGAGTCACCAGACGACCCCTTGTTTGACCTGCTCAGATCATCTGAGGATAAAATGCAGAACAAAAATGGTTAATCGAAGCTAGATGATTCATTCTCCTACAATGAGAGTGTAGAGCGGAGCTAACCTTCCTTCACAATCACTTAAGTGCAATCAGAAACATTAGAGAATAAAGTTTAAAACATAATTATACATCATACAATGATGATGACAATTCAATACTATAAAAAAAGAAGGATAGTTCCACTATATTCATTTTGCTTCAGTCCCAAATATTTAACCAGGGCTGGCATGTTGGATGATTTCCCCAGATATTAAAATGGGCCTATTACATAAACTAATTGCTCAATCCAGAAATAGACACAACTGCATTATCTGCATATTTTAACCAAGCTTTCATTCCAAATTGTCCTTTACTCCCTCCAGTGACATATGAGTCTCTGGCACGTCCATGTTGCTTGTTAACAACAAGTTTCTGTAAACAATACACAAAAGGGAATGGGCTAGCCAGGGTTACCAGGGTGCTGTTGTGTTTTCTAGAAGAGGAAACAAGCTCCACAAATACCTTGCAAATGCCCAGTGACTATCTTGATCCCCTAATCTACCATGGCTAGGAAAAGAGATGACCTCATCATCCCAGACTGAGCATTTGGCCGAGGCAAATAAAGAAGAAAAAAAAAAAAGGCGAGACGAGTCACACATGTGCACCATAAATGGACACATGAGAGGACTGAAGCTGCCGTGAAATGCTGCTTTTGTTTTGAAAACTGTGATTTCATTGCCGCTAGCACACGTAGCTGCATGAACACACACACAAACGCACTCAAATACTGTGTAAAACCTCTGTTGTGATTTGGTGATGTATAAATGAAATATATTGAACTGTTTAATAGTGCTACCAAATGGCACTGATGAATGAACCTAAAATTAACGGGTATGAGACGTCTGCTGGAGGCTGGTGGCACCCTCTGACTCAGACACATGACCACCCAGCTGTGTGCCAGACAAAGGATGGGCGGGCAGTGCTATGTCCTGCTTGTGTGTATGAGGTCGTGTGTTCCCTCATGCATGCATATGCATGGGTGAGATTCAGAATGTGAGTGGGCTCCCTGCAAGTCCAACAGATTTAGTCCAGTGTGTGTGTGTGTGTGAAAGACAAATGCCCTCTGAAAAGAGCACGAGGGATAAAGAGTATCTCAGATAAGGGCATCCAATGTGGTATCTTTAGTAACATTTGTTATTATACCCATTATGCCGCATGTCGCAGAATGACACCTGACAAAGTGATAATGGGATTAGTCTTTGAGTAAAAATACCTCTCTGACTAGTTGGGGGTATTGAGCATCACACTGCCTCAAGTGACGACTGAAAAAATTGTAGGAGAAAGTCTTTTTTTAGCTCAAGTGCTGAAGGCTAGAGCCATCATGGTCCATCTTTCGCGCTGTCGGTTTTTCTTCCCCCAGTAAATGTGACAGCATTGTGAGGATTAGCACTGCTTGCACTGAAATGTCTCCACTCTTCAATGAGTCTCTACAAAAAAAACTGTTAATCAAATGGCTGGGAGGTGATACCAAGTCTCGGTCACATACACTCCCAAAATGTGCTCTATGTGACTGAAACTGAGAAATACCCTCATCAAATGACAGAGCTACTGTTGTCGTGAGGACACTGTTTGCTTTGTGCTCCCTATGTACTGTGCAGTGTAGCATTACAAATTCATTCATCATGCAAAATTGATGCATTCACTTACATGCTTGCAGATACATCTGAGTCATACACAGCTGATTTTTTATTTTTTTTACATTTTTTTGTATAGCTCTCACTCCATTATCCCCTGGATTTTATTTTAACCAGTCTCCCTAAATGTCACAGCTATTGCACATTAGTCAGCTGATGTGTCCTCTGTGTAAAGAGAGTCCATCTTCTAATAAGCTGTTGACACTGGAGAAATCAGCCTCTAAAACAAGGCCATCTAGAGCACTGTTAGAAGCAAACTGCCCTCATAGGTCCAAACATTCATTTTAACTATGACTCATGCTTTTTTTTTTTTCTCTCCCCACATCGTCAGGTGGTAAGATATGCTGTGTCAGGTAAGAACCATTTGAAGAGCAAAACAATGCCAAGTCATTCACTTCAGTTCTGTCTGTCCATTAAAGAAAAACAGTTTGTTTACCTTTAATCAGCGATACATTATTCAGAGGGTCACTCAACTCTTTCTCGTCCATTTTCTTATCTGTGAAAAAAAAGGAAAAAAAAAAGACTACATATCATGTGAATTGACAACATATTCATCACAATGAATTAAGAGACAATGAAGCAAAATAAAACGTAGTTTAGATAAATACCTTAACTGAAATGATTAAGACTATTACTGATTTCGTCAAGGTTAAGAATTAGAGTAATTTTGAAAGGTAAACACAGAAATGCATGTTCATCCGAATACACATAACAAGTGCTTTTGGAAGAGGCATCTGCATAGCTGCTGAGAAATTTCCTCTGAGGACTAGGTCACAGAAAACGTGCTAGTAAAGGTTAAAAATAAAACTTATCATGAAATGTTACCTTATATGATCCAGGAGCTACAGTATTCTTTGTGCTGAGGCTACAGCAGTCCCTGACATGAAGAACTCTTCTCCAACTATCAGATATTTTCAGATGCGAAATGGAGCAGTCCAAGCAGAGAAGGGGAGGGGGGGGGGGCACCGAGGGGATGACAAACACTGCGTTCGAGACCTGCCTGCTATGTAGCTGGACCGAAGCCAGGAAAGACAAAGAACAATTTGACATAAATGCACATACACTCAAAGTGTGGTTCAAATGCTACACTAAAGGTAACTCATATCAACAGCCTCAAAAACATGACCCCCCCCCTGTTTTGAGGCTGAAGTCCGCAGCCCCTCAACACTAGGTCATGTATCCGAGTAGGGCATCTCGGAAGCTGCAGCTGCATACTGACACAGAGGGGGTTTTGTTCAGGGATCTGTGCTGCTCTCTGGTCAGTTGGTACTGATGTAAAAACCTACAGGAAGACACAGTAGGGGGGCTGGTGGTGTGTGTGGGAATGTGTGCCATGTATGTGCAGCATCCACCTCTTCCTTTGTTTTGTATTCTAGGCCACTTTTCCCCCCACTTTGAATTACTGGCCCTCAGAGTTAGAGCTCTATGTCATCCTGAAGTTATGTAACTCCTATAGGGATGTATTGTTTAACTTTTTTGTACTGCACTACAAAATACCACAGGAAATCATGATAATGAATGAAAGGATTGGACTACATTTAAATATGTCAGGCTGCATCTGAGGATTAATTTCATTATTGATTAATCTATATATTTCTTTTATTTCTTTTTTTTTTTTTTTTTGGGGGGGGGGGGGGGGGGGGTAGAATATCAGAAGCCAAAAACAACAAATATTTTAAAAGGAACACTGTGAGCTGATGTTGCCTGACTGACTTTTATGACATAAGTTCATCTTCTCATTTCATGGGGTGCAGTCCCATTACGAAGATGACGTGTGTTTTTTTCTAAATACTAAAGCTTAAGACTCAATAGTACAAGTACAAACAGCTCTCAAGAGAACAGGTTTCACCAAAGCACTGCATAGTCAATATACATTGAGTAATTGTTAAAAGGGTGTTGCGTCATACTTAACAAGTGCAAATCAGTAAAGAAGAAACCAAGAGGAGACGGTTTTAACTCTTAATGAGTGTGGATTGTGCTGTGTGACCAGTTTCCAGCCTAAGACTTTAACTTTGCTTGGGAAAGTTGGTAAAAAAAAGAGATAAAAGGTTTAAGACATAAAGTTGCAAATCATTCACACGTTTCAGTCAATAATCAACTTTTTTAACCTCTCCATTTTCAGAAAACAGTCTAAACCGCCCACCTCCATTTATGAGCGTGTTCACAGACAAACTGGGGGTGAACCCACATAAACTGATTTAAACCACATTTAACAAGAGGAAGATTCACCTGTGTTTCTAACATTAAGCTCTGCAGCAGAAAGATGATTCAACTACTGCATTTTGGCCACAGGATCCAAGAGCCACAATGTGCCAAAGTTTTGGTATTACCACATGATGTAGTACTATTAACTTCTGAAATGCATGAAATCCTGAAATACTCGTTGTTCTACATCTAGTTTTTAAAAAATATACTTGTTCTCTCAGCAATAGTTTTCTCCCAACATTGCTGACTATATCCTCTCATTTGGCACTGAACAGCTGAATTGAATGGAGGTAGGCTACAGTATAGACCTAGGTTAATTGTTGTCTTGGATTAACCACCAAACAACTCAGAAATATGGTTGTCACAGTTCTTATTAGCTAACTAGCATAATTGTTAAGTGGAGGTGTTGTTGTCACGTGACGTTATAGCAAGAAAAGTATTGAACAGTTACAGTTACATGTGGACAAATAGGCCTAATTATAGATTACAGAAAAAATAATATCAGTGTATTATTTTTGTTTTCTACAATTTTAGAGTGAAAAGGGAAAGCAGCACCCTGCAAAAGAACGGGAAACCCAGGAGACTTGAGCTCTCAGATAACTTTGACCAAGGTATCAGACAAGCATTTTACTATGTAGCCTACACGCTGTTTCCAAAGGGGGGGCTACTAGTGGAAACTAACTATGCAAGGGGCCTAAACCTTTACTGAGGCCCTTATCCTTTTCTGTCATTTTGAAAATGTGAAATATATATAGTTTAAAATGTAAAGGGAATGTGTCATCTGTAATTTTAAGCCTTTTGGAGATCATTTCGTCCACTGTTCACATTTTGACCAGGGATGCCCAGGAGAGCTGTCACGTGATAGTCAACTTCTTCCACTTCCTGATATTACTACTGTTTTTTGTTTGTTTGTTTTTAGCTACTGATATTACAATGTATTTGATAGTTGCTTGTGTGGATATATATTTATCAAAGTTGTTTCAGTACAACCAAACAACTCAGGAATATGTGTTAATTGGCTGATTAGCATCAGCTAAAGGAGAGGTGCTGTGGTTGTCACGTGATCTTAGCCAACTTGTGCCACTTCCTGATATTACTCTACAATGTATCTAACAGTAGCCTAGCATATTTGTATCAAAAGTGTAGCAGTTGTCTTAAGTTACCGCCAAATAACGTTGAGACTGTGTTATGTTAATAACAAACAGACAAAAAAGGACAAGAAATCCGCACACTGCAGGCAGGGACTCCCTGTGTTTTCTGTTTTTTTTTTGCAGTGGGCGGATTTCTTGTCCTTTTTTTTTGTAAATTTGCACTTTTTAATCCTTCGCCTGCACACGTCCCTAAATGTGCGCACTTTGCCCTCTTTTTTTTGTTAATAACAAACAGGCCTTTGGCTAATTATGTGTTGGAGGCGTGTCTTTCAAGGTTAACATTAACTAACTTTTTGACTTCAGCTCAGCTCCATGTTGAAGGAGCCGTGAAGCTTCACACAACTCACAGTTACTCACACAGGAAGGACGGAAGGAGGCAGGAGTGTGTTGTTTCTCCTGCAGTGGAAAACTTCAGTCTGACTGAGACACACAGTTGCCTAACTTACCCATGAGGAGGTGCCGGTGGTGGGTGTGGGTGTGTCCTCTTGTCTTTTACGTGTCACGTTAGCGGTTCATCCAGTAACTCGCAGGAGTCAACCAGAAGTGATGTGATGCTGCCTATTCCGTGTAGTGCCAGACAACAAGTCGGGGGGTCGGACTTCATTTCAAAACCTTCCTCTCTTCAACAAACACCCTCGATGTCCGACAACTAAACTCCGCCAGTTTGGGGTTTTACCACCACCTGTGTGCGTGTGTTGTTTTGTGTGTGTGTGTTTTTTTGTTGTTGTGTTGAGCTCGAGTGTCTCCTCCTGTTTCCCCCGATGACTTCCTCTATCTCCGCCTGGATTTGGAGTGAGAGGTTCTGGCTTCCCGAAAATGTCTCATGGGCGGACCTGGAGCATCCACCACCTGGTGTGGAGTATCCGCGAGTGGGACAAATACTTATCGCCCTGCCGCTGGCTGTCGGTGTGTTTCTACTACGGCTGCTGTTTGAAAGGTAAGTTAACTCAGACAGATGTTGGTTTCAGATGTCATGTAGCCTAGTCTCGCCCACATGTGTGTGTGTGTGTGTCTCCCAGCTCTGTGTGAGTGCATACTGTAGCTGTGGGATTCAGCTTTAAATCCACAAAGAAAACATCACTCCAAAAAGAGTTAATCCTTGTAGCCTAAGAGTATTACTTTATGGAAAATTAATGATTTCAGGATTTAAACGAGCCCCTGATCTGAGATCTGAGAGTCAAACTTCTGGAAACTTGTTGTAATAGCCTAATATGTCACTGTGATTCATAACTCACTGTTGTGGCTTTTATCTCCTCATATGGCACTGATCTTTTTTTTCTGGGAAATCCTAAACCTGCAAGAATTCATTGTTGTTGCCTCTGCCTCCTATTTAACGCTGTTAGCATTCCTCTGAGGTGATGACTAATAGAAATGAACTCTCTGGCTTGATGTTTACCTTGCTCAGCAGGGTTAGTTTCATAGGATAGGCCTAGTTGAGAGGAGAAACAGAGGCTGCACAGAGTTACATGATTACATGATAACTGGAAATGAATCTGACTTGGGGCCTTTTTAAAGTTTTCCCCAGTCCTGACTTTTTTTTTTTTTTTTAGCACACAGAGTGCCATCTTTTTTTACAGCAGCTAATTTTGAGGTTGTGTTAAAGGGCCTCAGTCTAACTTTCTGAGGGTAGCCTGATATTTAGAGGAAAATCACCAGTGAGGGGACAAGCCAAAGTCCACTCACTCTGTGCTTCTATTCATTCAGCCCTTTTTTTTCCATGTTTGGGGAGAAACTCCTCCAGATAAGTGGGGTGTTGTCAGATTGAAATGTAGCTAATAAATGGCTCAGAGTTTGAGCATGAACACTGGTCAACTTAACCAGATGATCTTGTGACACCCATCAGTATTTTGGTTAGAGGCCCTCCCATCTCTGTCTCCCATACTCTCACATGACAGGTCATCACGCTGTGTTTATACTAGGTGCTACATTCCCCAGACGCTGCTATAGCCTCTATTATGCTCTCGTTCCCTCCCTCTAAGACGCACACACACACATATGTCAGATGCAACTTTGCAACTTTGTGGGTGAACTGTGAAAGTTCGACGCTTCATGTCAGTTAAAGGTTCCTCTGCTTAGTCCATGTTTCTGTAGCCTGTACAAGGTATTTACCTCCTCTTTCCGAATGTCCCTCCTAATACCACACCATCTCTGTGTCTCCTCCCTACCCCCACCCACTTTTCCCTTCTTTTTTTGCCTCCGACTGTGTGTATTCAGGCTAGTGGCCAAGCCCTGTGCCCACATACTTCAGATTCAGGCGGGAGTGCCTCGGCGAGCTCAGCCCAATGCTGTCCTGGAGAGGCTGTATCAGTCCAAAGCGGTACATAAGGCCCACGTCTGTTCTGTTCTGCAGTCCATTTAATGTTTTCCCCCACACACTACTGTACACTGATGTTGCTGCACTGGAATACGCCACCACACGCATAATGACATGATGAGAAAATACCTCTTACAGAGCGACGGCCATACCTACTCGTACTGTGGTTTTACAAGTAGAGGCCGTGGAAAGCGAGTCGTTTGTAATTGTCATGTCTTGTCTTTAGTGTCCAGACACGAGGCAACTGGAGGGACTGTCCAAACAGGTCGACTGGGATGTGCGGAAAATACAAAGATGGTTTCGCGTCCGTCGGAACCAGGACAGGCCCAGTACGCAGAAAAAGTTCTGTGAGAGCATGTAGGTCTCTACAAAGGTTCCTACTAAATGCAGTTCATGAGTGAAGATAAGTCAATATGATATGACTCTTCTCTTTTATTCTAGGTGGCGATTTACATTTTACCTGGGGATTTTTATCTATGCCATGCGCCATTTGTGGGTGGTGAGTTGAAAATGGCATACTGCATGACTTTGTATCTGCACTCACATGATGCACAACTTTTGGAGTTAAACCAGAAACCAGAACCTGATTGTGTTTGTTCTTCAAATCACAGTTTTGTCTCTTAACAATGGTGAAGTTGTCATATGTACACTGAAACAGGTTTTCTTTTGTTGTGTTGTGTTCATTCCTACAACTGGTATTTATAAAGCCCATTAAAAAACGGCCCTCCCAGAGCATTCACAACAGGGTTAGGGTGTGTGTTCACCTACTTTAGCTCAAAAGTTTAGTTGATGAGTTGGATGTATATGAGAACAAAATGCAGTAAAGTGCAATGGAAAATGGCGATGCAAATAAATCATGACATTTACGACTTCTTTGTCACTCAGGCTGCCACTGAAGAGAGAATAGCTGCAGATGTGTGAAGGAGTTGATTTCATGTTTTTAAAGTTTTTCCACCATTTAAGGACTGAGTGGGTCAAAATTATTTCTATTGTATCTATTATCATTTCAGTCACCCATCTTTCTCTGCATTGGGTTAATGACCCCTAACTGGAGAATCAGTAACATCAGCTGTTTATCTTGATCTATAAAACTTCCTGGAGTTATATAGTGCCAGATCACAACAATCTGTTGTGCTTTGTAATATTGACTGCAGTGATACAACAGGCATTATTATTTTATGGCTGCTAAAATATTTTGCACCACAATAAACATGACAACACATTATCCTAAGTCAAACAGCAGGTTTTAAGAGGAGCTTAGCGGTGCATAATTGTGGAGCAAAGTGCAAAATTTCAGAGCCAGTAAAATGCTTCAGTGACAGTGAAGAGATAAGATGTTTATCTTTATTTTTAAGATTCTTAGTGAGCTGACCTACCTGCATGTAGCGTGATCATGCAGGCCTTGAGCTATAATTGACACAATCTGCAACACTGATTTTCCAACAGCTATCAAATATCTAATAAAACCAGCAGTGGTTGATCTCAGAGTTCCAGGAGGTATGTCGTTAATCAGGGAGGTAATGTAGAAATGTAGCAATCATTAATGTAATTTAACAGGAAGCCAGCGGAGGTTCAGTTTAAACCAGAGTGATGTGGACTTTCCTCTTGGTTCTCGTTAATTGCTGAGCTGCAGAGTTTTGAATGAGCTGAAGTCTCTCAGTGGGGCCTCATATTAGCTTCAGATTAACTCAATTACACTGGAAGCACACCAGAAATTGACCTGATGAATACTTCTTTTAACAGGATGAATTATCATATCAAGCAAAATCTGTTGACATGTTGCAAAATCTGCAGACTTCTTGAATCATTTACACATTTTTCTGTTTTATTCAGTCGCCTTGGATGTGGGATACCAGACAATGTTGGTACAACTATCCTTTGCAGGTTTGTTTTGTTTTTTATCATTAACTCAACAGTCATATTCAGCTTGTCTAAATCATCTCTCTAATCAGTCCAATAGCTTCATATATGCAGGCCAGTGTGTTATGTTTGTTTGTTAAAGGTGTTTCTGTTTCTCCCTCCTGAAGCCGATGAGTCCTGGACAGTACAACTACTATGTAGCTGAGTTGGCTTTCTATTGGTCGCTGATGTTTTCCCAGTTCACAGACATTAAGCGTAAGGTGAGTCAACATGAGCCCAACTAGCGCTATTGTGCTGCCTCTCAATGGCCCCACTGAATACATACCGCTCTTTGTCAGAGCTGTTTTGCCAGTTTTACTTATGAACTTGTTTCATATGCATATTTCTCTATTGTGATGGTGTCTTAACAAGCATAACTTTTACATAATTTATTGTTAGCAGCACTGACGAATGATCTTCTAATTACATGCTTTGGCAGAACAGGTTAGAAGATCTTAAGTGCCATAAACACACACAGCAACAGTGTGGCATCCGAGTATCGGGTCACTGTCTTTCAGTCGCTGTTGCAACTTCCAGTCTTGATTAAAGTACAAAGACCAACAGCCGACGATTAATCTACAACTAGCCACTTCATCTTATTGCCCTCTCAAGAGATTGTACATTTCCAGCGTCTGAGTAAGCAACTGTCTCTTTTTGTCATCTCTCTTCATTTCACTGGTGACAGGATTTCGTCATCATGCTTGTCCACCATCTGGCCACCATATTCCTCATCACGTTCTCCTATGCCAACAACATGCTACGAGCTGGTTCTTTGGTCATGTGCGTGCACGATGCATCAGACATCTTCCTCGAGGTAACAAAAAAAAAAGTGATGCAAATTTATTTTTGGTGTTGTTGAATGAAACAGATAGGAGGGACTTCCCTCAGCAAAGACACACATTGTTGTACAAATTTTAGATGAACATAGCCGGAACCATGTGAGAAGTGATACTACTGCGCTGTGAGCAACTTCTGCCACAAGTTTTGACAATAACACACAAACACACACTCACACCTCCCACTGACATGATAGTGATAAGATAAGATAACATGACATTTTGTTTCATATTTTAACACTGTGAATCATTAATGCTTTATTTATCTCTCAAGGCAGCCAAGCTGGCCAACTATGCCAAGTACCAGAGGCTATGTGATGGCCTGTTTGTGGTGTTCAGCATAAGCTTTTTCATCGCTCGACTTGTCATCTATCCTTTCTGGTGAGACAAACAAAAGTTGCTTTACATAACAATTCACACAACACACACCCTAACACTAGATTAGTTTCATACCCACTTACTGAACATCCTCATTGTTGTGCTTAAGCCCCAAGATTAAAAGTGTTTTACTAAATGAATTAACAAAAAGAAAGAGTAAATAGAACTTCAACCATTTTTATTACAGGCATTATTGTGATCTCCTTTGGAAGGTCTAATATATAATATCAAACTATTAACAACAAGGGTCACAGCATCACTTATGCCTAGAACACAAAATACAACCATATTTTACTGACTTAAAGGAGACATATTATGCCCCTTTTCCACAAATTAAAATAGTTCCCAGGTGTCTTAAAGACATATCTGTGACATGATTTGGCCAAAATACCCCAAGGTTCAACCATCACAGCTCCCTTTGGATACTCTCAAAACAGCCCTGTTCAGAACAGCTGGTTTCAGTGCCTGTCCCTTTAAATGCAAATGAACCACTGCTTGCCCCACCCCACCCCTTCTACCGGCCCTAGGTAGGGGTGGTATTATGCAAATTCAAGTCCTAGTTACATCACAGGAAGACAACTGTGGGAACAGCTCGTAAAACCACGTGGATTTCAACCTAGGAAGCCTGCACATTACAGATATTTTTGTCAATTCTCACATTTTTAGGGCCGGAAAGCAAGACAAAAGCCCCGTTTCCACTATGCGGTGCGGTACAGGTCGGTACGAAACGGTACGCTTATTTCAGCGTTTCCACCCGTTACCCGTTAACATTTTTGTAACCCTTCTGGTTGGGGTAACTAGCACACAGGACCGGTTCCCTTGGGGAGGA
The DNA here is from genome assembly GCF_905171665.1 of Trachurus trachurus. NCBI lineage: Eukaryota > Metazoa > Chordata > Actinopteri > Carangiformes > Carangidae > Trachurus > Trachurus trachurus. The sequence continues at coordinate 23,660,793 of NC_139901.1, read as the reverse complement.
GCCAAAGCACTGCGAGCTGGTGATTGGTCGAGCATATGGCATCATCGCGCAGCGCGACGGATATCTGAAGCATAACAACACAACCGCGCCATTTTTAAAAATTGTCTGCTAGCAACGGAGTCTGGAGTGCTGAGGAGGTGCAGGCTCTGCTCTCTATTGTTGGTGAGGAGGCTGTGCAGCGGGAGCTCAATGGCGCTGTGCGGAATGAGAAGATTTTCCAGCTGGTTGCCGTAAAAATGGCAGAGAATGGGTTCAACCGGACCGCGAGCCAGTGTCACTACGTAAGTCGACGTAGTGACGCTTCGACACGCACTCCGCCTACCCCTGAAGGTCCCCTTTATACAATGGAAACGCAAAGCTGACCATATCCGACCCGAACCGTACCCGTACCGATCCGTACTGTGCCGTACCGTACTGACAGTGGAAATGAGGCTAAACACCCAAATATAGAGCCTTCAAAAAATGATATTTCCATAATAAGTCCCCTTTACATAAAACTTAACCTTTCTAACTTTGTATGTGTGAATGTTGTAGGATTGTTTACAGCGTTCTCTTTGAGAGCTGGGAGATCGCCGGGCCGTACCAGGCGTGGTGGCTGCTCAACGGGTTGCTACTGGTCCTGCAGACTCTCCACATCATCTGGTTCTACCTCATCGCTCGTATTGCTGTCAAAGCCATATTCAAGGGAAAGGTCAGTCGTGCATTTTTCTGTGTGTGTTTTAGCCACGGTGCCTCTGGGGGTGGTAGTGTTGCTCACCATTTTAGTCCGAGGGAGATATCCTAACAACCATTAATGGATAACATGAAATTTTGTACAAATTCATGTCCCCCAAAAGAATGAAACCTACAGACTCACTTTTTACCAGAGTGTGACCATAAAGATGACATTTGGGTTTTTTTGTGATATATTTCACTGAACAAATTAAATGAAATTTGATACAGATATCCAAACTCTTCAGTAAAGTATCCTCACATCATATATTTTGTGCTGTCCTTGTGCTAACCCTAACCCTGGTATTGCCTCAAGGGCTATCAACAGATTCTGTGGTTTTGAGCAAAACAGCTTTTATTGCCATTTAATAATCATGCTTACACACTGCACTTGGGTGGCGATTCTGGTAAATCATTACCTACAAAAGTATTTTCTTTGTGAACATGTTAGCACACCAACAGCCTGCTTTAAATTTCCTCACAGTCGGTAAAACTGTCATGTGGATTCATTTTACAGGTGTCAAAAGACGACCGCAGTGACATCGAGAGCAGCTCAGAAGAAGAGAGTAATTCCAGTTGCAGTAAAACTCCCAGTCAGACTTTAAACACAAAGGACAGTAGTCACACTGGTCACGTTAATGGAGAAACTCATGACCACTGAGCACCAAGAGGAGGACGTTGACTTGCCATGTGGCTTTCATTCACCTCCAGCATGCCTGTGAGACCTGCCTTGTCAGTTGACTGAAAAGACAAACTCTTTTTTTTCTTTTTCTTTATTTTGCTGAGTTGTTCAAATGGAGAGAAGATTGGACACATTGCAGCTCTATATGTGAAATACAGACTTGGTACTGTGTTTCTGTGGTGTCAGGTTTACACTGTGTGAGGTTTACTCTTGCCTTTTGCTTACAGAAGCAGACAGAGAAATCTGTGTGGTCTGTATGCACCTCTGTGTGTGTGTGTGTGTGTGTATGTGTGTGTGTGAGCGAGTGTGTTTTCTCAAAGTTAGAAATTGGTGTAATGGTGTTAACAGTGCATTTTTACACTGCTACTGTCAAAACTCGTTTTATACACAGAGGTTTTTTTAGTGAATTGGTGATATATTTTATTTACAGGCTGTAAAACAAATCACTGCGTCTGCCTTACTGAATATGGTGCTTACTATTTTGTAAGCTTAGAAATGCCAAAGTTTTCATAATAAAAAAATGACTGCATCAAATCTAGTGGAAAAATGTGTTGAAGGGCCTTTTATTATGTTAAAAGATACAAAAGTTGGCTCTATAAGAGAAGGGCTTTTTGGTCCAACCTAAACATATTGTTTTTTTCTATCATGTGTGAATGGCAGCACTGAATACAATATATCATTTTGAAGTAGTCCATGAAAAAGATGGACTAATCCGTCTTCTTCAGTATCTTATTCTATCACACTCCTCCAACAAGTCGAAAGTGTCCTCACTGAGGTCGTTGTACCTCAGGCTGAAAGAATTAGACACAAAAGCAGCGGTTAGATGAAAAATGCTTTCCAGTCTTTAGAAAATTAATGTAAAACATACTGGCTCACAGTAGTTTAGACTTTATGCTTACCTCATCTCCTGCATGTTGGGGCTGTCCTTCATGACTTGGACAAGGGCTGGGATGGAAACATCAGTCAGAGAGTTGTTGCTCAGATCGAGCTTCTTCAGAGTTTTACTGGCTTTAACAGCAGCACACAAGTCCCCAACACAGGCGTCTGTTAGTGCCATCATTTCAACACTGTGACAGAGGAGGAAGCACATGTATTTGCATGTGGCACACAATTGCAATGTGGTAATGAAAAAGGATGTATATAAATAGAGTGTTTGTTAACTCACTCCAGTTCCTCCAACTGACAGCTTGCATGTGCAACAGCGTCCCAGAGATGTTTAACCCCTTGGTCTCCCACTCGATTTATACCTACAATCAGAGACTTCAGTCTAGAAGTCCCACTTATCAGCACTGAGGCCAACTCCTGGAAGACGGGCTGGGTCAACTCACATCGCTTCAGCCTGTAGGGTGGGGCAGATTTCAATAATGCTGTTACAAGAATTTCACTATATATTTCTTAAAATTCAAATGAGTGTTTATACAAATGACTCTACCCGAGGTTTTCCAGTGGACATCCGGGTTGACTGAGGGCTCTGCAGAGCAGCAGAGCCCCCTCCTGGCCCAACTCATTCACTGACAGATCCAGCTGTGACAGGACGCAGTGCTCTGACATCAAGGACTCCATCAAATGAGGGCAACAAGCATCCGTCAACTGACTATCAAACAGTCTGGATGAAAAAACAAAACAAAAGATACAATCACACAGTATGCAGAAATAGTCTTGGATATCTGAAACAAGAAAATGTGAAGACTCTGTAACTCTGGCTAATGTACACTCCAGTTACACAATAGTGTAGTTTCTTTTTTTTTTGCCAGTGACTAAAAGGATTTTCAACATTTTTTTCCTTTTTTCTTTGTAACATTTGTGAGTCACAACATCAACGGAAAAGCACTGACTGTACATTTATCATGTTGAAACACAGACTTACTTGAGGCTTTGCAGTTTACAAAGTGGGTGTTGCAGGGCCTTGCACAAAGCCTCCAGTCCAGTGTCACCAATTGTGTTTTGTGACAGGTCCACTTCTCTCAGCTCCGAGCTGCCAGAGCACAAAGCTGTGGATAAAGCCTCCATGGATGCTGCGGTCAAGTCACAGCCTTGTAGGCTTTAAAAAAAACAATATAAAGTTATTTCTCAAATCTTCAAGTACATACTGTATCTTAGGCATAAATAAACAGCACTGGTTGAATACAATATTTAATAAAAGAGTATGCTTTTGAAAATGTACATACTTTAGCTGCTCTAGTTCACATTTAGGACTATGGAGTCCTTTGGACAGTTTCATCAAGCCCTGATCACCAAACTCATTGCAACTGACATCACACACATGCAGCTGAGGAGCGCCTGAGGTCAGCACAACCACCAGATCTTCACAGCTGGCCTCTGTCAGTAGGCATACCCGAAGACTAGATAAATACAAAAACAAAACATCCTGAATGTGTTGATTGATGATTGTTGACTTGTGGTTTTGAAAATCTTTTACTTTTAACAGAGGCAAATATTTATGTATAAACTTGTGTAAGTCTGACCTTAAATTGTTGAGTTTGCAGTCTTTGAGTCCAGCACAGAGAATTTTGAACTTTTCCTCTCCGAGACGGGTATACGCGAGATCCAGCTCCTCGGTGAGTCCTCTGCTGACAGCTGACGCCAGATGATTGACGGCCCCTACATTAAAGTAGCTGCTTGACAAGCTGTGAAACACAAGTGCCAGATTCAACATGCGATGGCCCGCTAAACCCATGAACTAAGTGGTATCTCAATATGTGAACATTTCCAACGACTTACTTTATCTTGTGTGATAAGCTCATAGCTGGAGCCAGGACTTGTGCTTGCTCCTCTGTCAAGTTATTTGTTAAGTACAGATTCAACAGGTCCATCTCACCGAGACATGTGATGACGTAGTTCAGAGCTACACAGTCCTGGAGACTCAGGTCGCCATAGCTGAGGCCCCTTCGTGCCGACGGGATGATGATCTCGTTCACCAAATTCTTATTCTGAGCTTGATGAAGCAGATGGAAGCAGCGGTGGTGCATGTCTTTGCAATATCCCTTCAGTGTTTCCTGTGAGCTGCTTTTGAACCAGCTTTTGAAATCCACAATCTGATCTGGGTTGAACCGCCCAAGCAAGGTTTCCAGGGGTCTGTGCTGAGTTGGCTCTGAGAGGCCGGACAAGAAGAGATCGAGAAACTTGGCACGACCTTTGTGATCTTTCAGTATCTTCTCTGCTCGCTCAGATGTTGATGTTGTGTCCAAAAAGAAAGACACGGCCAAGATGAAATCCCGCATTAGCTGGGAGGGGAAAGAGAAGACACACGTGTCCGAATCAAGGTCCCCGTCTACTTGCAAGAAAACACCGAGTGATCCAAGAAACTGTTGCAAACCAAAGGAATCGAGTTCCTCTTTGGTGCAGGTTGAATGCTGGTCAAGGGAGCAATGAGAGGCCATCCTGCCGAGGGCCAGCACTAGTTTTCTTCTGCAGGCCTCGCTCAGGCCTGAGAGCCCCTGAATCAGGTGGACCAGGACGTCTACACACAGCTGAGATAATGTTTCAGGAAGTTTTGCTCCATCATCCATCAGGATCTTATAAATGGAACAAACTGTCCAACAAAATCTAGGAGAGGTGCAGAAATCATAAAAACCCAGAGTCTTTTCCATGTGCATCACTGCTTTATTGGCAACGGCTGGATCGGTGAAGAACCTGTTGAAGTAAGCCTCTCTTTGGGGCTTCAGAAAGCCCAACACCTCCACCCGGGTGCCGCTCAAAAATGCCAGACTTCCAGTCGGCCTGGTCGCCGCCACAAAGGCAGCTCCTTTCAGCAGCGACCCGTGAAGCAGACTGGCGATCAAACAGGCCACCGAGACCACCTGGCCGGGGTCAGAGCAGAGAGTGTGGGTCGAGGGGTCGAGGTTAAGTTTGTATTGATCCACGTCATCAAACACAAACAGCACATCCTCAGGCTTCTGTAAAATCAAGGGCGTGGACTCAGGAAGGATGCGGCTGGGATGACGTTGCATTAATGTCACCAGAGACTGCACGCCTTCGAGGGAAATGATATCCCTCAGCCGGATATAGAAGACGTAAGAGAAGTTTTGGATCTGCTCACCTTTGGCCCAATCCACAACTAGCTTCTCCAGTGCACAGGTTTTACCTGAACCCTCTGGACCCGTCAGTATCAGAGTCCTGATCCCACCGGACAGAGCAGTGTGGATGGCATGATCGAGGGAGGACAGGTTGTCGTCTACATTTCCCTCTGTCTGCTGCTGAGCCTCAGGAGTCAGCGGGGAGATGTACCTACTGTTGTTCATCACATTGACAGGCAGCTCTCCACCACTCAGTGTTGACACCATGTCCTTTGGCTTCAGGATCTGTGTGAGCGCCGCGTCTCTGTCCATTGTGTCGCTGCTGAGAATGTGAATGCAACACAACATAAAACAGGCTATAATTTGCAGTTATGAAGAAGTGACTCAACATGAGAGCATGCAAGGACTATTCATCATGAGTGCAAACAGATTACAGTGTAATAAACGGCACTCCCTACTTTGACAGCTGCCTACTCACATTCACAAAAACGCACATGGTAATTGTTTAAAGTACTGAAAAGGAAATGACAGTTACCTGAGACAGACTGCTGGGAAAAAACGACAATGACAATGAGCACAGGCTTAGAGAGATGTGTTTTAATGAGTGAGGTTACGCCTACTGAGGAATTACATACAACAACTTTTTTCCACTGTTAAACCGCGAGTGGCTCAAGACAGGAAGTGATGTTTGAGGGCGGGGTTTTAAGCCCGGGGATCTGCCTTACAGGCACAGCAACGCGCACTGTAGGCTACAATATTTAAGTCCGGTCTGTCAATGCAGCTGGATCCGTATCGTTTTATTCGTTTTTTTTCTCCTTCTAGATACTTTTTTTTTTCGTCGTTAACATTGTAAAAAAAAAGAAAGAGAAAACTGGGCAGATAGCCTGATATGGTTGCAAAATCCCGACACATGCCACAACTGCGTGACTTCGTACAAACTAGATTCATGTAGGCTAATCAAGGGTCGTGGTTTAAAAAAAATAAAAATCATAAGCATTAAACTTGCCAGACATTGTGACCTCCACAGGTGGGGATGTGTGGAGAGGTTGCTTTACTTTACTGTCATCATGGTCATAATCAGAAGTCCATATGTTTTTACAAACTTTAACACCCAAATTATACTTAGAGAGCTTCCCTTGCAGACACTGATACAGTAGCTAGAGATCAGTCTAATGTCTGACATGTGCTTCTGGGTAAAGTGAGCGTGAGCTGTAGTTTCTCTCAGTGAACACTAGGTGGCAGTGATGTACTTTATTTTCCAGAATTGTATGATATGAAGCATCAAAAATACAATTTCAGTTTTTGTTGTTTTAAATTGCAGATTAAATGTTTCCTCACTTCCAATGCAGGTTGTAAAGTAAACTGGGGCAACCAATGTTCCTTTTTTCTTTTTCTTTTTTTCTTTTTTTTCCAGTTTCACATCAGTAGTTGTAAACTTTGCAGCATGGTTTTATGGGGAAAGAGAGAGAATAACAAAATATACTGGGGTCAACATCTATTTATTTTTTCAAGACAATTGCATACATGATCATGTAGGTTAATGTGTCTTTTTTATAAAATACAGAAAATAGTGAATAATGTCATTTTGTGTACAAAGATAAAGAGAACAAACAATGAACACACACATTTGGCTCATGGTGCAGTAGGCTTATTATAGATCAGGAGATGAATGTAAGGAACATGTTAAATGTCAACAGTGTGACAGTTTAGATAGTTCAATTTTCTGTTGTATATGTATTGTGGGTCTCCACAGTCTTGATGAGAAGTGGACCTGACCTTCGTCGCTGGGTGTGTTTAACCGAGGAAGCTGTTGGAGAGACGACAGTGAAAATGTTAAACTCATACAAACAGGACAAGATGACGTTCAAATCTCAAAGATACTACCGTCATTGTGTCAAATTTACTTTATATGCAGTACTTGCTTTTGGTGGGCACTGTTTGGATGCTGAGAATAGAGTCCTGTCCAAGTCTGTTAATGAGAAAGCAGGAAAAACAAACAATGTAAACACTCATGTAGCAGCAAAGTGAATTTTGCAAACCATCGACAACAGATTAAGAAGCTGTGCAGGACAGTAGAGTAGTGCTATTCAATGACAGAATTATTTTTGAATAGGCTACTGTCGTTTGAATTTGACCATGTTTCCGGCATCTAAACACAGGAGGCAGCGTTGAGCCCACTCAAACTCGTCAGACAAGCAAAACAAGGGAGAGAATTTTCTACTTCATCAATTTGAGATAATTAGGCAGCGCAGATAATCGAGAGCTGAACACACCCACTTTAGGTGATTAACCGTCGAAGAAAACTTGACTCGGCTGAGGTCAACCCACACCACTCACCTCTCCTCCTCTCCCTCCAGCAGTTTCCTGTAGGTGGAGATCTCAATGTCCAGGGCCAGTTTGACATTCATGAGCTCCTGGTACTCTCTCAGCTGGCGAGCCATGTCCTGTTTGGCCCTCTGCATAGCCACCTCCAGGTCCTTGATTCGAAGCCTGGCATCCTGCACGGCCCCCTCCCCGCGCTCCTCTGCTTCAGCCACCTGGCCCTCGAGATTGACAAGCTGCAAAAGAAAAACCAGGATGAATCATAGACTGTAAATAAAAACAGTATTTGCATTCAACGAGATAACACCTTTTAGTCATGACTGGAAATTATTGTAGGCCTATAGATTATTCCACTGTGACCTTTTCACCATCCTTCATGGTGGTGCTAACAGGTGAAAACAATGCCAGTCAACCAGCCTGTGTCATAATTATCAGGATTTACTGTCTAAAAAAATACCAGCCTGACACGCGAACCACATCAGAACAAAACTGTCTGATTGATTGTTTGGCTGTGTTCCTTGTTTCCTTCCACAACCAATTATTACTACGACATTCAACATTTTGATATCTGTAAAACCACTTGTGAAGAGGATAAAACTTCCTCAGGTGTCTCTGATTTGAACAGTATTAACCCTAACCCTTAGCTTTAAAAGTGCCACTTTTGTGTTGTTGATCATTTGTTGGATTCGTATTTACTCCTCAATCTTTATTGATTTGAATTTGACTGTGTTTCCTGGAGCACTTATCACACATACAGACTGTAATCATTATGAACTGCTCTGTAAATCTGTAACTCACCTGTCCCTTTACACCGTGGATCTCGTTCTGCAGCCGGCTGATCATTCGGTTGAGCTCTGATATTTCGGCCTTGCTGGTACGCAGCTCGTTTCCATACTGGTCAGCCTCAGCAGTCATCTGGTCAAACTGGCATAGTGATCCAACAGAGGAACAAAGATGTCAGTTCAGCAATTATCATGTTTGACGGGAGTGGCTCCTGTCAAAAATACAGTATCATGGAGGAGCCTATAGGTTGAAATGAAACTGATCAACCGCCAACCCTTGATCAACTGCCAACCCTTTTTTCTTTTCTACAGTTTTGGTTTATCACTAATTCTTTTACTTGAGCCTGTAAAGTACTATTCTACATTAGGGGCCATGTATTTTAGTTGTTCACCTTGTTCTTGTGGCAGCTTTCAGCTTCCTCCCGGCTGCGAGCTGCAATCTCTTCATACTGAGCCTTAACCTCAGCCACAACCTTATCCATGTTGAGGGCACGAGAGTTGTCCATCTGCACCACCACAGAGGTGTCCTTCACACTGTCCTGCAGCTCACGCAGCTCCTTTTATAAATCAATGGATACAACAGAAGTTAAAAGACATAATCCAGAATATGACATATTCCCCTGGTTTTTAAATTTAACTGAAAATTGGCAGTGAATGGTTGTGTACCGTGTCATACAGGGCCTTGAGGAAGTTGAGTTCATCAGTGAGAGAAGTAACGCTTTCATCCAGGTTCACCTTGGACACATAACCTGAATCCACATCCTGCAAGCAGTCAGTAAAAAAAACACTTTGAAAACACCATTCCTCAGTGTTACGCACACTCAGAAAACAAATATCTATCATAGTCTGCATACTGTACCTTTTTGAGCATGACAAAATCATTCTCCGCATCATTCCTCTTGTTGATTTCTTGCTCATACCTGAAACAAACCACAAATACCAGATTACAACTACAGATCTAATCAATAACGTCTCACTTCTCAAACCCAGTTTTACAGACTTAGCAAGTGCTTCAGTCATGCACAAACAGAAAGTCTTACTTTGACTTGTAGTCTTCAACGTGTGTGTGCATGACACCGTTCTCCATCTCAAGTCTGTGTTTGTCATTGCTGATGCTTTCCAGCTGTCTTTGCAGATTGCCGATGTAGGCCTTCAGCATGGGCTCGATGTTGGAGGGGGCGGCGGTTTGTTCCTGAAGCAGCTTCCATTTGGTATCCAGCATTTTGTTCTGCTGTTCCAGGAATCTCACCTGTGGCACAAGGAGGAAGAACCAACAAAATGTAACAGATCCCAGCACCTTTTAATACAGAACATGTTTGAACATGAGGTAAATATAAGACTCAACATTCGTCAGCAGAAGGTAAGGGAAATTTCTTCTTACCTTATCAATGAATGAGACAAAGCGGTTGTTGAGTTTCTTGATCTGCTCCTTCTCATTGGTGCGGACAGCTTGGACAGTGGGATCAATGTCTATCTTCAGAGGGGTGAGCAGGCTCTTGTTGATGGTCACAGGTGTGATTTGTGAAATCCCTGTGGCAGTGCTGATTCTGGGGAGTGAGCGGGATCCCACAGAATAGCTGCTAAAGTTCCCTGGAGAAGTACGCAGCGATGAGTGGCTGGTGCGCTTGGACCTTAGACTCATGTTGGTTGCTGAGTGAAGATCTCTGGAGTTGGAGAGGATGGAGTAGTGGTCTGGTAGCGGTTGAGCCTTTATGTGCATCTCTTATCCTTCGGGTGTCTCTTTATAAGAGGAACTGGGTGTGGCATGATAGTGAAGTTATGTAGCTCCCCAATGTGGGTAAACCAGTCCGACACATGCCACCTGTTCTCCCACCTACCCCCACAGCGAAGGTTGCTTTGTTCCTTGTTCCGCTGGAATCCAGGCCCATTGCGTTCAGGAATGTTACTTTTGAACAATACGTGAAATTATCTACCAGAGGCCACCAAGACCCCAAATCTTTACAAATGCATTAGAGCATGGGAGGAGTCACAAATGATGGTGTCAGTGTATGGTCTACGTCTAGGTGAGATGCGATGTAGTGTAGAGTAGTGCTGACTGTGGTATGAAGGAAGAAGATTAAGACATTCACCCACACACACACATGCAATAGGTCACATAAGTACAGTGTGAGTTTCATGTGAAACACTCACACAAAAGCAGGATTATCACAAGTCCCCCACGAAAAACTGATCCCACAAATGTTGCGTAGGATAAAAAAGAAACAAAAACAAAAAAACAAGAATTTACAAATGTTGTTGGAATAATTTTATTCAACCTCTTCTCATGAAATTATTGTGACCATGAGATGTAGGCCTTCAGCATGGGCTCGATGTTGGAGGGGGCGGTGGTTTGTTCCTGAAGCAGCTTCCATTTGGTATCCAGCATTTTGTTCTGCTGTTCCAGGAATCTCACCTGTGGCACAAGGAGGTAAAAACAAAAAAACAAGAATTTACAAATGTTGTTGGAATAATTTTATTCAACCTCTTCTCATGAAATTATTGTGACCATGAGATTTATCATTGATATATAAGACAATGCAAGGCAATTTTATTTATTTATTTATTTTTTTTACAAACAGTTTGTCTCAAAGGGCTTTACATGGCATTATAACAACATCCTCTGCCCTTAGACCCTCACATTGACTGAGGAAAAACTCCCAAGAAAACCCTTTTAACAGGGAAAAATAGGAGAAACCTCAGGGTGAGCAGGAAGGGCAGGTCGGTTTAGGAGGAGTCTAAGCCTATGGCAGCATAGCTATAAAATGTCACCCACTATAATGACTTTGTCTGAATTCATTGCTAAATTTGACAGAAAGTCAGGGAATTCTTCTAAGAACTCAGAATAAGGTGCAAGAGGACGATACACCACAGCAAGTAGTGGTTTGTCTGCTTTCCAGTCTGGGTGAGAGAAGCTGACAGTATGGCTTTCAAAGGATTTATATAAACTATTAGGTTGAGGGTTAAAAAGCAGATTTGACTGATAAATTGCAGCTACTCCTCCTCTGCCAGTGTTACGAGGCACATGGTAGTTAATGTAACTAGGAAGGGTAGATTCATTTAAACTAACATATTCATCTTGCTGCAACCAGGTTTCAGTGAGTGTTAATATTTCAATTTGGTGATTTGTAATTAAATCATTGGAGAGACTTGGATGGGAGAGATCGAATATTTAGAAAACCACATTTGATAGTTTACAGTAATTGGGTTGGTTTGCTGGAGCAGTGGTTTTGATTTTAATAACTAAGTTGCTATGGATGACTCTTCCAGATTTGTGTTTAGGCGTTTACAGCCTCGAGGCAGACACAGTTTCTATAGGACAAAAGCAGGGCTGGGTGGGTGACAACATGAGGGAACCTGCACAGGGGCGTGTTAAACTGGTCTGAACTCATGGGTGCTTGTCAGGCGTTGGGATGGCTGACAGAATGTAGTATGTTTCTATATGCATCATCCAAAGAAGGATGGACGCCATCTCTCCTAATCAGACCAGGCTTTCCCCAGAAGGAGGTCCAGTTGTATGTATAAGCCACATTGTTTGTTAGGCACCACCTAGACATCCAGCGATGGAATGAACGCATGCGGCTAAACAGATGAAGTGTGTATCTTCTCAAAACTTTATTGATAAATCAATTCCAAATACATCAATGTGAAAATTAAACCACAATTAACCTTTATAATAGAAATAAAAAGAAGAATGTGTCTAAAAACAAAATCAGTCCAACTTTATGGGCAGCAGTATATAACAATGTTCCTAATGGCTGTGGTAGAGTCTTATTATTTATCACAGATATCTGTGAGCACCTGAGAACAATGTAAAATTCCTGCTTTCAATCTTTTCCAGCACTGTAAAGAATTGGAAAAAAATATATAGACTGAGTCAGTCTATAGACTGGACTGATGACTTGCTACTGATGATGACACGATGATAATTAGACTATAAATAGTTCCGTTCTGTTAAGTCCAGTCTCGTGAAACATTGTTAGAGAGAGTTGCTTGTAAACAATAAAACTGGTCTGACCTCTCAATCTTTCTTTTTTTTCCCACACTTCAGCTCCATTCTCAGTCATGTTGGCCAATCAGCGTTGTGCCTTAGAATAACAAATAGATACAAATACGTTTCTCGTACAAGTGTCAAGTGTAGTTTTATTCTGAAGGTGCGTTGTGACCATAGACGGTTGTGACTGTGTGCCGCTGAAGCTGTGCCCTGCACACAACATCAACACATGATAGGAGGTAGGTAAAGTCTGTGTCGTGTAGCAATCATAAATTGTGTTAAAAATGTATTTTACACAATTTTCATTCTATCTGCTTCTTTTCCTGCCAGGCATGAAGATCGCTTCATTCAATGTGCGGAGGTTTGGACTGGCAAAAGTCTCAGATCCAGATGTCCTGTCAGTTCTGGTGAAGGTAAATCACATTTCACTGGCATTGTTGCGACAGGGTGATTTTATCAGGTGGTGGGAGCATTGCATTTTAACAGTAGAAAATCTAAAACTTATAATACGATTTAAGCTAATAAGATATAATCATTACAATTGAGGATTTAATTCTGGTACACAGGCAAAAAGAGACTGAGGAGTAGTTTGTGTGTGAATGACACCTAGATACATTTCTCTGTGCCTGATAATGCTGCGACGGCTTTGAACATGGAAAAAAAAGCCTGATTGGCCATTTGGTCTGTATCACTCAATAGCCTGAGAGCTTTTCTTTCCTCTCAAAATCACTTTAACTTTCCATTGGGTCCTTTTGTTTTAGATTGTGTCTCGATACGACGTCATATTGATTCTGGAGGTGGTGGATGTGAGTGGAGATTCTGTCAAACTGTTATTGAATGAACTGAACAGGTGAGTTTACATTTTTCATTTCTGAACGAAGCCACCGTGTTTGTGTGTGCATGTATGTTCATTGTATTACTTTTTATACTATCCTACATGTCTCAGGGTCAACACAACCCATCACTATGCTCTGCAGATCAGCACTCGTCTGGGACGGAACAGATACAAGGAGCAATTTCTGTTTCTCTACAGGTGAGATCAAATCATTCACTATTTTTCTTAAAGTAACCAGTGAACAAAAGACAGATGTGTTGTCCCTCTTGCAGGGATGATGTGGTCAGCTTGATTGACTCCTATCAATATGAAGACAACCAGGTGAACGACATAGACGCTTTTGCAAGGGAGCCATACATTCTCCACTTCAAACCGCGCAACACAGGTCAGTGTCAGCACTGAACTTCCTGATACACCTTTTAAAGGCGTGTCAGGAAAGCTACTATATCAATGTCAGGGTGTTTGTTGATTTGAACAGTTAGTGGTGTCTGAGGTATGTATGTCTGAGTCACATCTCTTTATGGGTCTGTTTGTTTTTCTAAGTCTGATGTCGTTAGACATATGAACAGAAACAGAAGGCAGGTTTATCAAGTCCAGTGAGTCAACATCTAATGTCTGAATCTGCACATGTTTGAGTTACGTCATGATTCAGCACGTAATTGGAGACACGTAGTTTTACTACACTCTTTCCGTTGCAGTGCTGAAGGATATCGTGCTGATCCCAGTTCACACCAGACCGCTGGACTCAGAGAAAGAGCTGGATGAGCTGTACGATGTCTTCCTTATGGTCAGACACAAATGGAAAACGGATGTGAGCTTCATCATCGTGCTGCAGTATTTTAACTTCACCTCAAAGTAGTGAATTACTGAAAAAATGTCACACACTACAACTAGATTTATTACCACACATACTTCTATGTCCTACTTTCATATAGTGGATCGACCATTCATGGATCTAAACTACAAGATATGTTTTTCATTTCCTCCAGAACATAATGATCCTGGGGGACTTCAATGCAGATGGTTCCTATGTCACAAATAAGGAAATGAAGCAGATCCGAATTCGCAGCAACAAAAATTTCCACTGGCTGATTGGTGACAATGTGGACACCACTGCAAATACATCAAACGACCACACCTACGACAGGTATGTACATTATGATACCTTCTTTTTTGAGATAGAGAGTTTCAGTGGGATTATTTCTTACAGGAAAGAAAAAGTATATTTAACATATGATCAATAATACAGTACATATTGATTATTGGCATGAATGGGATATTTCTTCAACAGGATTGTTGTGTATGGAGAAGACATGCTGGCAGCTATTGTGCCAAACTCCGCCAAGCCATTTAATTTCCACAAAGAGTTTGAGATGACAGAAGAAATGGTAAGTTAGTAACCTGAGAGCTGTAAATGTGCTTTATTCATACACCTTTGTAGCATTTTCACAGCCCAGTTTTGTGATGACCTTGCTCATTGAGTATATGTGCGTCCTCCCATAGGCCCTGAGAGTGAGCGATCACTACCCTGTCGAGGTAGAATTACTTGGTGCTACTCCTCACTGGATGTTGAAGAACAACCCGAGATGCAACAATGCAGCTCTCCAGCAAACACCTGTTCACACAACTCTCACAGGTACAGTAACAAGGAAAGCTGTAATTTACTCTGTGCTGTCACTGACAGAGTGGACGTACAAGTCTTTGATGTGGGGCTGTTATGACAGCTACAGTGCAGTGTTGCCTCTGTGAGAGGCATGGGGACAAATACTGAGAAGGAATGTCTGGAATTTGGGAGTGTTTCTTGTAAATCAGTTTACAGATAAAAAAGCACACGCTTTAAAGGTGGAATTCTCCACTTTTGTTATTTGTGATAAGATTGTGTGTACACTCTGTACGTTGATTATTATCTAAAAATAGATAATCTTTTTCTATTCTGAAGTTTATTCCAGGTAGCAAAATTATTCTGGCAAATACTTGGACCATATATTTGTGTTCCTCAGTCCACATCTGGCCATACAAAATGACAGTCAGGTGCCACTTCCACATCTGGACCAATTCACACAGGAAATATTAATGGCTGTCAGCAAACATTGGAGGATAACAGCTGGAATCAGCCCAGATGTGGAAGCTGACGGGCTAGACTTGGGCTGAGGACCCAAATGTACATTGGGCGAGAATCCTTTACTTGAAAAATCTTGCTATCTTCTGCAAAACAAAACCACAGTCACATTACATATTTAGTCCAGCCTGAGGCCAGACCAGAATCTGAAATTCTACATCTTTTCAATCACAAAATTATTATGACACAGAATGTAAAAAAAAATTGCACTGTCCCTAATGGTAGTATACACTGGCTCTGTTGAATTACTATTAATTGTTCATGTTTTTGTCTGTATTTTCTACCCCAGAGAGTTTACAAACGGATGTGCTGCAACTGCAGAAGGAAAACCTCCTACTGGTGCGAGAAAAACTCCAACTTCAGATCTCCTTGCTGAAACACAAACTTTCCAAACTGGAACTGGAAGAGTGACAACTGTTTGTTTGTTTGTTTGTTTGTCATTTTGAGTCTCTGTGGTTGGTTTTTATACATGGTAGTGGTTTTGTTGTTGTTGTTGTTGTTGTTGTTGTTTTGCATTTGTTAAGATTCTAGCATTTTTTTTTTTCATTAAAAAAAATCTGTTTATGATGTGTTTTGTAGTTATTATTTTTGTTATTGATGTTATGCTATAAATGAAACTTTGAGTAAACTTAGGACAAAGAGGAAAGTGATATTTCAGTAGTAGTTTTGTGAACAACATGATCAAAATAAGAAGCTAAAGAAGTGCAGGAATTATTGAATGTGATTTTGATGCACACAAACATGTAGCTAATCCTGGTGAGATCTGCCTGAAATAGCATTTGTCATTGGAGATGGATACAGATGTTATTCTGAAGTGCAGTAAGGGGAATCAGAGTAAAATACTGTCAGGAATGAAAAAGTATTAGTAGGCTATTACCCACCTTCATAAACTTATAGGCTATTTTTAGTAAACTGTCTCTCTGATCTTGCAGCAATTACCACAGTTTATCCAGTGATCTGTCAGGCTATGATGGTTTTGACATGATCTGACCCAAATATGACGATGATCCACTTAACATGATATTCCGGCACATAGTTCAAAAGGGTGTAGGCTTGTTATCCACCTTGACTTATGGCCATCTTGATAATGAGCACTGCATCATTGCACCATTGACCACCTCAGACAACTTTTATGTTTTGCCCTGTAGATAGCAAGGATTAAAATTTCCATTGTCTTGAAAATATTCTGTGTTGCTGAACCAACCATGTAGCCTACTATTCATATTTTATTAAACGTGTTATTGATGTTAAATAAAATATCTGAGTTTATGAAAATGAGGGCAGGTGTTTGGGCTGTAACATTTTTGTATTTAAACCTTTAAAAACGACTTTGAAAAACCTACAAAGAGAAACACAACAACATAAACAAAGAAGAAAAACGGCTGACGTATGCTGCATTCAGGTACTTGATTTGAGCTCCGGAATTTATCAGCCCTGTAGGCGAATTCTCTCTTATTCCAAATACGTCGTGCCTGCGGGAAGAAGTGCCAATAAACAGGACTTTTATCGTCAGAAAGGGTTAGGAGATCGTGGATGTGTACGATTTGTTTAGTAGAAGGTGTAACTAAGTTCTTGTGGCAGCAGAATTATAAACACTGATCGTTTTGCTGAGCGTCTTCAGTTCTCCGATATTCTGTACAGCAAGCGAAGTCCACGCGCTGGTCACGTGACCGATGGTCCTTCTCAACCAAAACACCGAGGAGCAGCCGAGCCGAGCAGATTGTAAACAACATCCGAGCAGCAAGAAAACTGTGACAGGCAGCCAACTTTCTCCGCAACGACACAGCAAACCCCCTGAAGCAACTCACCAAGTCCCCAGCCCCCTGTCCAGCAGACAGGCCGCCTCAATGCATCACAGAGGACCGACAACAACACCGAGGAGATCATGGATGTGTACGATTTGTTTAGTAGTTGCAGAAAGGGCGACATTTGTAGAGTCAGGTAACCGACTGACGCTGCCTGCTGCTGCACTGACCATGTTTTGGTTCGGTTGTATTTGCCCCCCCTGTCTAACTAAAGTTTAATTTAATTTACTTCACACAGCTGCTGCTGCTGCTGCTGTTGTTGTTGTTAGCCTTGTTAGCTTCTCCATTTGCTCAGAAAAAGCGGTAGTCGTCATTAATTTATCTGTCCTGCTCCGGGACACTTATAAGCTAATGGCATCGTTTTTGCAAAGAGGTAAACACCGCTGCTAACATTAGCCTCGGTGACCCATCTCGTAATGTTTGTGGGTCAGTCCAGTGAAACTGAGGCGCTAACTTAGCTGTCACTGTCGGATCCCAAGGAGATGGTATGTGGAGTCTTTTTCTGCCCAGAGGAGACTTTGACTGACAGGAGACACTTCACTTCCTCTGCCCTGGGGCAGACACTCCCAAAGCTGATTTAAATAACATCAGCTAACAGCTAAGCTATCTACCTATCAGTCTCTGCAGAATATATAGCTGCAGAATTATGTATAGGCTATAATACAATAATTTCTTCTGAATGTGTAGATACAAACACACTGTGCACAGCAATACAGAAATAGGCTCCGCCCACCCTCACAAAGTCTCCCAGCATCCCTGTCTAAACCAGAAATGAACAATTTTACAAAAGTAGATGCAAATCTGCTGTTTCAAATGCATTCACATTACTATGAACACAGAGGTGCAATGTGTTGCCTCCTGTTTGAGCTGGTGATCAAGTCATGCAATATTAGTGTGACAGCTGCGATAAACTTACAGGCTCTACAGGTTCTTATTCAACTAATGAGTGACAGAAGTGGGGCGCAGGGTTGAATTTGGACATTTGTTATTGAGATTGATTGGTGCCATCTCCACCTCTAGCAAAAGGGACAACATGGGCCCATTTCCAGACACTAGGAACTAAGTGATGCGCTGCCTAGAAGTAGGTGTAGATAATCCAAATGATCCAAATCGTCCTGACTCCATGATATCAGTGTCCACCCATAGCCATATGCATACAGTTTTAATTATAGAAGGGGTCTCTGGGTAAATCACTCAGTAATAACTCAATAACTTGAATTCGGAATTTTTTTTAACTCGGTTTTATTTATTCAATTTCATCCAATTCAATTTAGTAAATTCTTCAGGTTATTATGAGCGGAGCCTGCAATTATGTAGACTCTAAGCACCGCTTTAACCACTCCCTCTGTTCTTTTCACTCAGATACCTTGTTGAACAAAGAGATGTGGATCTCAATGTAAGAGACAAATGGGACAGCACCCCTTTGTAAGTACAATTTAGCTGAGCACTCAGAGGTTTTTGCCTGACAAGCTGTCATTATCCCAACAACTTTAAATGTGATCCCTCTTGTTCTTCAGGTACTACGCCTGTCTCTGTGGTCACGAGGAGCTCGTCCAGTACCTGTTGGCTAGTGGTAACACAAACATAATGAACTCCTACATGTGTAACTGTGACTTTGTTTCTGGGCATCACAGCGTCACTGAAATGTACTGTAGCACCACTATTCTTTTTTTCTTCACTTTGCTTTCAGGTGCCAAATGTGAAGCCAACACGTTTGATGGCGAGAGGTGCATGTACGGCTCCCTAAATGACACTGTTAGACGCCTACTTAAAGATTATAAGTGTGTTAGTGTCCGCGCCATGCAGCGGGATGATTTCAACTACTTTCTGCACATGTAAGGGTCAAAAGCCTCATAGTTATTCATGTAAATTATCCAGCGTGGCTATAGAGCAGTCAAATCATCTGTTTGAATAAAACAGGAAAATGAGATTAAGCACAGTATACCACCATTATAGTCTGTTCATTGATCGACTTGATAATCTTCACACAGTTTGTTAATCTAATCCAAATGTTTGTATGTTTTTGCTCTAGGTTACTGGAACAGGGTCAGCACAACGACGTCAAGTTCCTGGTTCATGGACAAACATTTCTGGCCCATCGCTGTGTTCTCAGTGCACGCTCAGAGTACTTCACTGAAATGTTTGAGAGCAAATGGAAAGGAAAGAACTTGATAACCCTCAAGCACCCTTTGGTAGATTAATATCTAAATATCTGCCTGCTTTGGTATTACATTGCCATTCTGTCATACAATATAATACATATTATATTGGTATCTATATGAATGAAAGCTGTTTTGATTTCAGATCAACCCTGCAGCCTTTGGAGCCATCCTGCGATTTTTCTATACAGGTTTGTGTCTTTTAGAGCACTAAACTCAACCAGTGTCCACTGAATTAGAAACTCACTAATGCATGTTTACTAAAAGACTAGTAGCTGCAACTTGTTGTGTCGGTCCCCAGTTTTTACCATTGTCCGCTGGACGGACACCTTAGTCTGAAAACTAAAAACTCTTCATCTTTGACAGTAGAAGTAGGGTGAAGCATTTTGTGAAAACAGAAATAGTAATGGAAATTAAAAAGAAAAGAAAATGCAGGCAAGTTTATGTCTTTTCCTCTTTTCTTTTTTCTTTGATGTTACAGGACGAATGGATATAGATATAAGCCTTGTGGAGGACTGCAGACGACTCGCTAAACAGTGCAAGATGTCAGAGTTCATGGAGGAGCTGGAGAATAAATGCAAACAGCTATATGAATTTGGTAAGTCAGTACTTGTGATGTAAGTTTAGACTGGCAGTTTGTTTCTGTAACACAGAGATTTTTCAAATATCCTCAAAATACCTAAACACATAGGAATTATGACAGTCAGTGTGTGAGTGATGAATGATGATGCTGTATGTCTTTCTTTC
This sequence comes from Trachurus trachurus, assembly GCF_905171665.1. Lineage (NCBI taxonomy): Eukaryota > Metazoa > Chordata > Actinopteri > Carangiformes > Carangidae > Trachurus > Trachurus trachurus. The sequence goes on along the minus strand of NC_139901.1, from coordinate 23,640,624 downwards.
ATTCTGTTCTTCATACTTTCAGTGTCCAACAAGCCAGGAATCTGTGTGAAAGTGCTGAGCCTGGAGCCTCATACCTGTCAGCTCCAGGAGGAGATGGCTCAGTTAGCAGATTGTGCGCTGCCCACCGAGCTCAGAGTGAGGACAAGCTGCAGTTATTTTACTCTCGTCTTCAGCTTCAACTGTACTTGTAACAGTGTTCATGAGACTTTTGTGGTTGATTCTGCCCAGGTTGGGTTTGGAGAACTTCCCTTTAACCGTGTCGACCGCTTCCCTACTTATCCTGACATCTGCTTCAGAGTTGATGGTTACGATTTCTTATGTCACAAGGTACAAACTGTAAAATTCACTCATATTTTCCTCAGCTACATTGCAAACCCTTACACCCTGCCAAATCCTTTAAATGAAACAATTCACATTATTTAGATTTCTTTTTGTGTGTGTGTGTGTTTGTCTGAAGGTGTTTTTCTGTGGGCGTAGTGATTACTTTAAAGCCTTACTGGAGGACCACTTCAGTGAGGGGGAGCAGCTGCAGTCCCAGCCCAGCACCCCGGTGATAACTTTACACAACATCTCCCATGAAATCTTCATCGACGTCATGTATTACATCTACACAAACGTCACGGAGGTGGGTGCACAGTTTCTGTCTGAAGTTTGAAGTGATTATTTTTTGGAGTTGAACTTGAACTTGTCACTTGAGTGAGAAAATCAGGCACGTAGCCAGGGGTCTTACAAAGATGGTTCACCAGAGCTTTTAACTTTTAAAAATCCACTAGATACTCAGCACTGATAACAGATAGAGATAAAGTTACCAACTCCCAAGATGAGCTTTTAACCACAAAATTTAGCTGCTGCATTGTTTCCTGGTTGTAGAGGTTTTTGCTGTTGCTTAGGGTTTTACATTTTAATGCAGGTCTTCAAAAGGAAAGTTACTACCACTGTTGTTCCAGACCTCTGCTAAATTTGTTGTCTTTGGCTGGATTTCACCAGCAGAGCCAGCTCTACAATCATGACTGACTGAGTGATGGTGTTGCCACCACTTCCCAAGTTCCCAGCACAGTGCTCAGGCTGTAGTTTACACAGCAGCTCTGGTTTCCCAGCAGGAGATTAGGATTTATTGGGAAGTGTAGGAGCACTTTCAATACACTCAGCCTCATTTCTTACACGGCAATTAAACAACTTTCATGACATGTGTCGTTATTAGGAAAGGAATAACTGAACATAAGACAGACAGCAGAGAGAGCCGGAGAGAGGTAGGGAAGCCATTGGTAACAAGCTTTTAAATAATAAGGAATTATAAGAAATTTCTGTTATATACTGCAGGCACATTCTGACAAAAATGTGATATGAAAATCAGAACCAAAAGAAATTCACCCATTTGAAGTAGAATTAGTTATTATGAGCATGAAAAATGACTTAAACTGGTACAATTGTGAAAGAGGTATTATGTGGGATTAAAATGTCTTGGAAAAAAACTGTAGTAAAGCTGCTCTGTTGGTGATGTAGTGGAAAACGAACAATGCGTATCAGCTTCTTTTGCAACAAAGGTATGCTTCTTGAATGCACAGAATTATTGTCTGACACCTGACATTGTTATCGTTCTCTAGCTAACAACAGAGAACGTGTTTGACGTGCTGTGCGTGGCTGACATGTATCTGCTGCCGGGGCTGAAGCGTCTGTGTGGGAAGACACTCGCTAAGACGATATGCGAAGACAACGTCTTGTGCATGTGGAAGACGGCCAAGCTTTTCCGTCTCTCCCGGCTGGAGGATCACTGCACAGAGTTCATGGCCAAGATCATTGAGCGGGTGGGTGTCTGTCTGTGTTGATACTAGAATGGGCTTTACCTTGTGTGGATAAGAGGCAAGTGGCTGGAATATTCAGCTACTGACTCACAAAAATATCAGAAGTCCTTCTTATTTTTACTGCATACATACAGTTACTGGTGCCTGGGTAGCATCATTGACACAGATTCATTCATTCGTTCATTTAAACCTTTATTTATTCTCGAAAAGGACATTGAGGTTTGCCCTCATTTGCAATGTCATCGAGATCACAGCAGTATTCAAATCAAAACACATCTAATGCACAATTAGAAATAAACCGTGTATAGTTTGGATGGGACGCAAGTGCAAAAGGTCAATTCAAAAATGAAAAACAATTACAGACTGGAGGTTTGAGATTATGTTTTTATAATGTCCATGGGATGAAGGAGTGTGATCATTCCAGGCAGACTTAACAGAGTTAGGTTCAGTCTAAAGTGATCTTAGACTTTCCCCTAAAAATATATATATATAGTAAAAGAACTATACTATGTATCTACATATTATCTATATCACCAGATTTTGAAGAAATATTAGTGCTGTAATTTTTTTCTAACACTTCCTATACTGCACTTCTTGCACATTTACAGTATTGTAATTAGTCACAATCAATACCGTCCTCTTAGGATTTTTGTTGTTGTTTTTTAACTTTATGGCCATTAACAGATGTTAACAGGCAGTTTTAACTATACAGAACAGAGTAAAATCGCACTGAAATTGGGCTTCATTCCACACAAGGTCGCTAAGATAAATTAAATTAAATTTCAAATGCTACATATCACACACAGTCATCAACAGTATATGCCTAAAATAGCACTGATCATTGGTAAACTGGGATCCTGGTGTTTTGTCCAATAAGAAAAGAGTATTCACAATTTAACAGCTCTCACTTTACTCAGCTCTTGATTTTCTGGTCAGGCAAATTCTCTGCATAAATGTACCTGTGCACCTGTCGTACCTGTATGTCACAGCTGGTGGAGCAGGCCGAGTTCGCCGAGATCATCAAAGATGATGCTGCGTCGCTGGAGGAGCGACACGAGACCGACTCCGTCCCCCTGGTGGACGACATCCGCTTCCACATCGCCAGCAATGTGCAGACTTACAGTGCGATCGAGGAGGCCAATCAGAAGCTGGAGGCCTTGGAGGAGTTGCTGTCCAGTATAAATATTGACTGTTAAAGGGTTAGTAGGGTCAGTTTGTGGTTGCAGCTGCAGGGGACTGAGTGAGATTTTTAAGATGGATGCTTTAGCAGGAGCTGTGGTGAATCTGCAAAGGAAAAAACTTTTTAAAAAACTGTGAGAGGTGAGAAGAAAAAACATATGCTTCCATATGTTTGTAGGAATTATTTTATTTACAGTACATTGTACAGAATATATATTTTGAATGAAATAGAGCTGGTTCTGATTTTACAGAGGCATATTCAGAGAAAGTTGTTTCTGTTGGCTGCTTTAAGTTTGTTTTAGTGAAATATACCCAATCTGAGAAAAAAAAAGCTTTAGTATCATGTTAATCTGTTTGCAGAATGAGTTTGACAAAATTGTGTGTTACATATATACACAACAGAATATCTCTGTTTTGCACATGCATGAATTTACTTTTGGCATTATTTGAAGCCCCTGGAATTTAGACTAGCTGGTCATGTAGCTCTTTTAAAATAGTTTGGCCCCAACAAAGTTCAAAACAGCGCTTACAATGAGCACCACTTAATTTTATTTTGATGAGAAGGAAAGCAGAACGAGTCCATGCAATGTACTGACTCACACTTGAAACCTATTGGTTAAAAGAAGTGTGCATGCACTTATTAAATCCAGAAAGTATTTTATTTTTAATTTTGAACTCTTATTTTGAAGTATAATAGCACTTTTATGATGGATTTGATGCACACAAGCAGTTATGATTTGTTGACCTGCCTGCAGCTTTTATTATGTATTTAATTGCATTTGGCAACCTCACTAATAACAACCAATGACATTCCTCTATAACGTGTATACTTACACCTACTACCCTGACATACTTCTACACTTTGTGTCTGTTTAAAATGGTAAATTTATTTCCCGCATAACATCATACCTCTCCTGCGCAGTATGTGCGCCAGAAAATAAAGCTGTTACTAAACTGTTTGCATGTCAGTTTCACCCTCATTAGACCAAAATAACGCAATAGATGATTTCAGAATGATGATGTCACGAATCTCCCAGCCTCAACCTGCTGTTATAAATGGATAAATAACTGCTTTTGGTTTTGGCAATTAAACACTGTATAGCAAGCACAAGTAGTTTTTTGTTTTTTTCCCCAACATATCTGGTATAAATCTGGCACAGTGGCTTCATTTGAGTTCATTGCAATGATCTATTAGCCACGTTAGCACTGCTAACTATTGTTTGGATTCTCATCATATCACTCACACATTGTCATGTAGCTTTAAGCCGATATAAGAGCATTGCTTATTTATGTACAGTCAACAATAATGTCTCCTATGAAAACATATTAAGACTCTGCATTGTAATTCATTAGCTTTATACAGCACCTTTCACTCATGAGGTATTCACAGGAACAGCTGTCCATAACTGCAGCTGCTTCCTGCTTTTTAAGGTGTGTTTGTGTTCATGCTTCTACTGCTTATCAGTTGAGCAAAGTAGAGCAGTGTCGGTGACATGCATTACTTAATCTAGTTAGTGTTTGTGTTTAGCCAGAAACCAAAAAAAAGTCTCAAGGCTGTGTGGAGGTTGTACGTTTTCAGCGCAGGATTTAGGACAAAGTAAGAAAAGAAAAAGAAAATCCCTTCCATTTGTTCCATTATTCTATTCAAAATATGATGATTCAGATGTATGAAATGAGAAAAACTTTCCATGACTCCCCACTTTAAGATGAAGTATAGTAAGCTACCTATAGATGGCACCATTTCTCAGCTTTTCACTGCAGCTGTAGTGAGCTGCCTGTCACAGCATGGTGGTTTCTTCCAGGAAATACAGCTTTTCATGCGTTGTGGGGAACAAATAAATTCTTTATCCTCGGCTCTGAGCTCATGAGAACAGTTTTTGAATGGGTCCATTTTTCAAATTGCTTATTCATCACAAGTGGACAAAGGTGTGTTGAAGGTCAATAAATAGTGAGGCACTGTTAACATGTTAGCACTGATTTGAATATGTGCATATATGTCTGCGTCAGTGTACTTGCATTGTAGTTTATAATTGGGGTCCCCGTGGGCTCCATCACTCTGATTTCAAAGAGTCTTGCAGGCAAAGACAAGCTGTATGTCACCTTAATGGAGCCCTGAGGTTCTGAACAGCGGGTAAGCTCAGACTCCCCTGGGGAGTACACTGTGCCGCCGAGCTGCTGTTAGGACACATTAAAGTGCAGCTCAACCAAAACACTGAGGCAATCCGTTAGATAACAAAACCCTTGGCCTCCAGCCCAGCTTCTTGAAGGCTTACATGTTGAAAAAGACAAGAATAAACAACACAATTAGTTATTACCCCAGCAAGCTTCCTTTACAAATGTTTTATGTTTGTTGCTAAGTAACTTTGTTGTTTTGATCTTGGGTGGGAAAGTCCAGTTTATTGGGTTTTCAGACTGGACTGATGAACAGTGTCTACAGGAGGATCCCTATATTTCTCGTCATTTTATTCAATTTCCATGGAGACTGTTTACAAGCCTCTCAATGATGAAAGCTTAGTGACTCAGTCAGTTCCTGCTGAATGGCTCTGCACCTCCACACTGGCCCCGGGTCAGAGAGTGACAGCGTGAACCCTGAAAGCTGTGAGACTGTGCGATTTAGAAGAGCTCTTTGTCAGTTAAATCTGACTTTTAACGGCTGCAGGGATGTTGGATTGGTCCACCACTTGGGTCCACACTGAAATATTTAGCAATTAAGGACAGATTTAGATGAAATGTTGATTGTTCCCAGAGGATGAACATCAGTGACTTTGCTGATCCTCTACCTTTTAGTTTTAACTGTTATTTATATGGTTTTACAACTATTCTTGGGTGCTACTAGTGGTGGTGATACAATATTTAATTTTTAGCATGCTAACATGCTAAGCTAAGATGTGTCAAAAGGTCCTTCAGAGGCTTGTCGATCTTGATCTCTCCACCTTTATTGCACAACTCAGTCCCGAGTTGCCAGTGACTCACACCTGAATCCCGTGGTCAGGTCATTTGTTTGCACAGCAACAATAACATTTTTCTTTGCAACCTGTCATGCAATTAATCAGATTGCCCTTTTGACCCTATGTGATGATATTTTCGAGAGTAGTTTTACAAGGCCGAACCCTAATAAAGGTTTTTGACATCACACTTTAATTGTCTCTGATGGTAATCGTCACTCTGAGCTGTGACTCTGTGTATCTAATGCAGAATCATACAGCGTCAGAGAGTCAGACAGCATGAAATGTGTATATCATCTCATCAGCGATGCAGAATAATCACATTTTAATGTGGGCTATGCATGATTAACCAGTAGATATTGCAACACTCATTTTCCTTTTCAAATCAATGGCAACATATGAGTATCCAATTCTCAGTTCTTCAAATAAAGTTGCAGTCTCCTTTAAAAACCACACTGACTTGTGCTAAAGCTGATATGTCTGTCCAAGTTATGACTCAGGCATCTGTCATGTGTCCTGCACAGTCCTTAAAAACAATTTTTCTGCAGTGACTATATTTTCCATGTTGAAAAAAAAAAAGTCCTGAAGAATAATAGGTCAAATCTCTTGGTGGCTTTTGTTTAATATGGCACCATGTATTTATTGTTAATACAGATCAATAGTAGGAGGTTTGGTTAGGGACAACAACATGTTGAGAATAGCTCTGTGTTTTGCTCCAACTGTTTGCTCTCTCTCTGGTCCTCCATGCTGACTTATTCACGTGGTTTCTTACGCTGCATCAAATTCCACCTCAGGTGCTACATGGCTGACGTGCACAGAGCATGCAGAGTTGTGTCGGTCATACCATCTGTGCGCATGTTTTCCCAGGGTCAGACATGCTGCCATGATGCTCTTCTATATGTGGCTCACATGTAAGATTAATTTCATTTGGAGCAGATGGAGAAGGCCACAGGTGGTCAGATATAAAGATGATATCATGAGATTTATAACAAGCAAGATGTATTTTCATTTGTAAATTAATTTTTACTTGAGTCCATTTTATCGTATTGTCTACCAATAAATGACAACATTTCAATATCAGTGTATATGAAGTGGTAAAAAATATGGTTACGCATTGATGCATCAGTGGAAAAGATAAGAAAAGATAGTATAACATTATAATACCAATACAGGTCATTCATTCTGCATAATAATCTACTTATAACTTTATTTCTTGCTACATTTTTGCATACACAATCATATTTTTATTAAAATTAAAAGAGATTAAATGGCATGACATTAACAAATAAACAAAACCAGGGGTGGTACGTGGCGCAGTGGTTAAAGCGGCTCCCCCATGTAGAGGCTACAGTCCTCAATGCAGGCGTCCCCGGTTCGAATCCTGCGTCGGGCAGACATTTCCTGCATGTCATTCCCCCTCTCTCTGCTTCCCCCTTTCCTGTCCATCTCACTGTGCTATCAAATAAAAGCAAAATCGCCAAAAAAAATATTAAAAAATAAACAAAACCAGACACAAATATCAAAGGATGGAGAAATAGAAGCATAATTATACAATATGTACAAGGCAATGCTTTAAGCTGTGGTTAACGTTTATTTTAGCTCTGAATAGTTCCTCCACCACGAAACTAATGCACAATCTCAGGTGCTTGCAGGATCTTATGATGAGCTTCTATACCACAAAGTCTATGAGATGTCAGCCATTACTGTGTTGTATTCTGTGATGGACACACCTGCACATTTGCGACCTTGTCCCTGAGTATTGATACCGTGTGTCCTCTCAGGCGATGGAAGACAATAACTCAGTGTTGCTGTCACTGCCAATATCCTAATTTGCTATTAGTTAGGGATTACCACCAAAGAGAGAGAGAGAGAGTGGTAAGCCCATGCTTAGCCAGAGACTGACCTGAAAAGCGTTGGCTCTCTCTCCCACTCCTTTGTATATTCCACTTTTATATTTACATGAGTGAATATGTAAAAAAACAACCACACACAAAACAAAACAACACTGACACACAACACGATATAAATGCATTATACTGTGGTTTTAGCCCTAGTCTGACACCACAGCATGCCTGCATTTACATTTCACTCGACAGCCTTAGGACTTAGGCCAATGTAGTGCAGTCGCAGCCAGCCATTATGTAAGAAATGGCGCTGTAGAGACAACACACTCACTAAATTAAACGACAGGTTCACGCCAAGATGATCTCTTTATAGGATTGTCTTTAAACGAGAGGGGTTCGGCAGCCAGCCACTTTCCCCTACATTTCCACTCTCATGTCATGCACATACCAGGGGCCGGTGATGCCTATAGAGTTTCCTGAATGTAGATTGCTGCTCAACCTTATCAACCAGGAATTCTGTTTATCTTCCCGCTGTGCGTGGAGGTTCCTCTTGGTGTGACAGTCAGATGTTTACACTTAACATAGCCCTGGTAATATGGGATTAAGCCTTATACGCTCCCTTGAAGTATTAACAGCCCAGACACGGACAAGCAAGTGAGCAGCGGTCTTATTAGTCAGCTCTGACGAAGACAGCCGGCTCTAAGAGAAAGCCGAGCGTATATCTGGCCCTTGTGTACTCAAATCCTCCAAAACAAAGCATCCCTAGCTGCAGCACATGTAATCTTGGGGGGATTTATTCATCAGATAAATGCCTTAGTCTTCATATCATCCCTCGTCATGTTTCTATCTTGACTGTGTGTTTTTGTACAATAAAAATGCTCCACCTGAGGTGAGTCACAAGGTTGTCAGTGGAGAGCACAGGCAGCTCTGCACAGAGATACAAACAGCGTCTACATGTGAGACAGGATTACACTGTTACCATGTGACTGGCCTGCCCTTAGACAGACCTCTAACAAAAGACAGGCTAAATCTATCCAGGACAACAACCTTTGGCCCTGAACTCTTCAGTGTGTAAACAATCAGACAGTCATCTATCTATGAGTTGATGCAGCAAAACCTGCTGCAAGGACGGCCGATTCTGACCTTGGAGGTACAAGCACCGGCGTCTTCGAAGTTGTTTCGGATTTGATGTTTTAGTGGCCGATGCAAAACTAAAGTATGACTTCTCAGTGGAGTTATTACATCAGATATTTGTGCACGGACTATTTAGCAACACAAGTTTAATTTAGACCTGAAAATATTTGGTCATGTGATCACCAAGATCCCCACTGACAGATATGGCACTGATAGGCTACTACTGTACACGTGATAAAGTTTCAGATCAATAATAAACATGGATGTTCCTGGTAAATTTGCTGATGAACTGTCCCTTTGTCTGCTCTTCCTCTTCTTCTGCTCACAAAATGTCCCTCCACTATTTTATGTCCTGGTCAAGCTGTAAGGTTGTCATTGTCATGCATACACTGTCATCATTGTGCGCCTTCCTCCTCTGGCGTAGCCCCAAAGTCTGGGCCCTGTACATCTGCAGCCTTAGTGGCCCCCATTGCACTTTTAACACTTGCATCCATGGTGGTTGTAAACATTTAGTGGAAAATCTGCACAATCATCATCATTTTTAAGTCGTTTCAAGCAGAATTACTGCATAAAACTTTCACCCTGAGGTTTTACAACAGTATGGACATTATGTGTGTTGTAGTTTTTTGGTCTTCATCCACAACATTCACTATTTGCACATGACGATCAATGCAGAGATTCAAATATATTTATTTTCGATTATATTTCTGCTAAAAACATCATAGTCTATTCTGTCAACAAGTGCTAGGTCACTGCTTAGATTTGACTCCTACACCTCTTTATTTGCTCTAAATGCTGTAATGTATTTGTTGCATAATAAAAATAAGGATGAATAAAAAATCAATGAAGTTGATGAGTATGTTTTTATGCAAGGAGCAAATTGCACCATAGCTGTGAAATGTATAATTTTAAGTTTGTGAAATGGATCTCCAACATGATTTCTGCCTGTGAGTTGTAAAAGATAAAATGTTATTAGTCATTATGTAATTGTTACAAACATGTCTTAATGATAATGCTGAGGTTTTTCCCTGCAGGCACGTCTGCTATGGTGATTTGAGTTAGACAAACAAGTTAGACAAAGCTCTCACTGCCCCGTGTGTGTTCAGCTACTTTAGATTCAAGGATGTTTTTTTGCACAGCTACAAACCGTGAGCGTCCAAACTTGCATTTTGTGTTTTTTTTTCCATTCACTTTCCTGTTTCCTGGCCTTTTCACCCTCAGGCATCAGAGAGCAGTTGTCCTACTGACAGAGTTTTTGTTCTCTGCAGGGTGAAACCATCACTGAAACTTAACGAGACTTGGTGGCGACTGACATAAACTGTTGTGAATAAAAGCACGTGCAGCATAAAAATAAAGAACAAAATAATCTTTTCTTTTCTTTAATTGAAATTGCGTGCACTTTCTTCATCAGTTGCACAATGCTTTGCTTCATCTCTGGTTCAATAGGAAAAAAACAACTGCCTTGGTTTGGTATTTCTCAACACCATGTGGCTTCACTTCCTCTTTTTAATCAGTCATACAGTTAAAGTTCAACTCAAGGGACTATTCTCTCTGTATTAGTCATGTGACCTTACTTTCTGTGCACATCTATTGTATTTATTAGACTACCATATTTGTGTTGTATATTAAGTGGTTCAGTGTTATTTGGGTTTATTACATTTAATCACTTACTGATCTCCCTCATGATAACCTTCTTATTAGCACACTGTTGTTTGTATTTGTGGAAACCGTTTGCTTACACCTACAGAGACACCTCACCTGCAATAAAGGAAATACATGTGCCACGTGGCTGTGCCACCTGTTTGGCATAGTTCCTGCTCTGGATTAAGACAATACTGAGCCACAGTGAACTATATGCACGAGTCCTGCAGACATGTGCTCCATTGGCATAGATTAGAGGGATTTTATGTTAGATAATGATGTTATAAACTATTAACTAACTTCTGGTTCTCCAGGTGGTGAATACACTAGAACATAATGATCAAGAGTCAATAGTCATCACAGCTGCCAGCTGTAGTCATACAGGCACAAGATGCTGCTCTTCAATGATTCTTATAACCAACAGGCTTATATCCAGGTTTTCTGTTCCTCATTTATTGTAATAATACATGTATAAATGTTATAGACCACTAATAATTAGTCCCACATGTGTTTTATTCTGTACACCTTTAATCTAACAGAGGGTATTCTCAATTCCTGATTAAGCATAACAAAAAAATAAAATACCTACAGATAGCATGTAAGTAAGTTAATGAATTGTCAATAAATGCTCCAACAGTCCATCAAATCTGCAACTGTAAATGTTAAGCTGTTTATAATCGATCTGGTCCATATGTCCTGCAGGACTTTAGGGTGGTCAGACAGTTTACTGGAGGGGTCTCCAGGGAAAATGAAAGAGAAAGAAAAGGACTTACACAATCTGTCGACACAAAAGTCTGAGTCCTTCTAAATACCTGATCCAAATGAGGTAACCAGTTAAACATTAACCATAAATCCGGTAATTACGTGTCTTAAAAACAGTTATTTACTGTGTAGTTTTCATAAAATGGCGCCATGCTTGTTTTAAATGAGCTTTACCAGTAGTGTAGTAGGCTATTAGACGTTCACGTTAAACATAGGTGCGAAATGTTCCCTGTATTTTTGCGTATCAGCGTGAAAGGCAGCAGTCGAGCTGCAGCACGACCTGCGAAGAGTTCATTGATTTTACTGGTTATTATCAGTCAGACCGACAGAGAATCAGGTGAAGGGCGGACCGAGGGCGTCTGTCGCTTTAAGAAGTTGTTGCATGGAGAAGCTGGTGATTTTCCACTCAAACCAAACTGATATTAACGCGCACCAGCTCATAGAAACTATGATCTCAGAAAAATAGATGACATTGTCAAACTCAAGAGCGAGGAACAACAGGCTGCTTAGAGAAACTAGGAGGACAGGTAACCCAGCATCTTCATCACATATCACGTCAGTAAATCAGGTTTATTGTGTTTTTATTCAACAACTGAAACAAGAGATGGGATAGAAAAACTATGAGTGTTTTTAAGGTAGTTTTTAAAAAAATATTATTATTTCCCTTAATTGTGATTATGTGTCATTATCACAGTGTTTTATTGTTGGGCTGTAGATTCATTTATTCTCTGATATGAACTGGCCACAGTTGCTGTTTTTTTTCTTGATGACATGATGCTGTGTCCTAATTGTTTCCTCGATGCTTCCGCTACATATACATATAAATATAAATACAGAGAGGAGGGAACCCGCGTTTTAACCTCGCCGTAAAAACAACTTGAGTAAATTATCTGTCGTTTATAAAGAAAAAGCAGCTTTTGGCCTTTGAACCCGGCTTCCTCTGTTTAGAACTGATAAGACCATGTTTCTGTTTGATCATCTTTTGGAGGGCTGCCGTGATGCGTTCAGGCGCACCCGGACTCCACAGTGACATGTGAAAAAAAGCAGGCTCCAGGTGCAGCTTCACTGTGAACAGTTCCACTGAATGAATGAGTGGCTGAATGGATGACTGAGTGATTATCTGTTAGTCACTGTGTGGGCCTGTAGAGGTGAGTCTGCTGAAGTAGGTCTGATGAACTAATACGTTTACTAGCTTATATCTTGTGCTTACTGGTACATACTTAACCTACTTCTTCCGTCTCCGCCCCGGGCAGTGCATGATTGATTGAAGGGTGTCCTCTAATAACCCCAATCCGCCCTCTCAGCAGGATGAAAAGCTGAGGTCCACATCCACCTGTTCGAGCTGCTGCAGCTCAGAATAAAGTTTCCAAACTGGGTCTGCGAGGAGTTCTCTCTAAAATGAGGAAGTGGTTAATTTGTGTTCACAACAATTTAACCGATTATTGGTTGTGAAAATGCAACTTTCCCAGTTAACAGTTCATAATTAAGGTCATAATATATATATTTTCAATATATATTGAAAATAAAAATGTATTGTAGTGTATCCACTGTGTCCAGACTGTGAGCATGGTACAATGATAGTGTTGATAGTGTCGGCTAAACTACTGTAGGAGATAACATTTTCTCTCTCCACGCTGATGCATGCATCAAAAGATCCATGTAATATCTCTTCTCACAGCATTATCTTCACATACACACATCTGCTCCTGCATTGACTTTAAAGCCAATGCACAAATGCATCAAATCTATTTACTTTGAAGACTGGATGGCGTCGCTGTAGCTACCATCAATAGAAATGAGATCCAGCCTCACAGTTGTACTCAACAATAACCCAACCTTTCATGTTTAAGTTGCATAAGTTACGGACAAACACAAGGTTTTCATTTTATTGAGGAGCACTGTTTGATTTTTTTTTTTTTTTTGATTTTTTTTAAAGATGAGCAGCCACATGAAACAGGCTTCCTGTCTCTTGCAGTGTCTCTGTGAAAAGTTACATAACCAAAAATAGTACACAGAGCATGACACGAACCAAAATACGGCATAGTGCAAAGCTAGAGCAAGAGGTGTGAAAACTGTGCGTGTGTTTGTATTTGTGTGTGCAGCTTATCATCAGTTGATCCTTGTCCCCCCCATTTCACTGTGTAAATCCTGCAGAGGAATTTATTGGTTTTTAATTGACTCTTTAATGCCAGACCTCGTCAGGAGTCAGGACCACTGTGAGAGCTCAGAGTAGTGAATGGTGTCTAAACAAACCATAGACAAGCAGAGGAGACATATTTCCTTATTAGGCATTGTTATAAGCTGATACTGTACTGGTTTACATTTCCCAGATAACAAGCCACATGTCACGAGAGAATGGAGGACAGTGATTCACAATGTCCCGCATACCAGAAATTATCACAGCATACTCATGAATAAAAATAGTTTTCACACAAAGATGCTTGGAAGTGGCGTGGTGATGTTATGAGGGGCTTGTTATGAAACCATGCTTCATATTTTAGTGCTGTTTAAGTGTTTGTTTAAAAAGAAAGAAAGAAAGAAAGAAAGAAAGAAAGAAAGAAAGAAAGAAAGAAAGAAAGAAAGAAAAGAAAGAGAGAGAGAAAAAGGCAGTTCAACTTTCTCTTCTGTCTTCAATTCATCCATTTCCACCAGATCATAATTCAAGACCAACCCCCAGTGTTAGAGCAGCCCAGCCTTTCTCTTCCACTGACTTGTCCTCTGTGTCTCCAACATGAATAAGGAGTGTTGTGTGCCTGTGTGACACACACTCATCCCCACCACTTGGCTGTGTGTATGTTTGTGGGCAGGGAGTAGTGGGAAGTGGAAATTTACAGTCTCCCACGTTGGTACCTGAGTTGTCTGTCACAGCGAGGCTGCGTCCAATCTCCACTTTGGATTTAATTGTCTTTAGCCAGGGGGCGGGTCCTGCTGTCAGCTCCACTTCTTGTGACCCGTGTCGGCATAAAGGCATTCAGTACAGAGGAATGGTGACAGCTGAGAGACAGGAACGCTATACATAGTCGCAGCCATGAAGGAAATGTAAGTTTTCTATATTGCTTTGCTGGGCTTTATTTTTCAGGGTGTGTGTTTGCTGAAGTTTGTCTGCTTTAAAAAAAAAAAAAAACTGTTCAAAAGCAGATCAGTGCTTTAGTTGATGTTGTAGGACTTGTGATTTGTCTGTGAAAGGTTAAACAAACAGAGAAGGAGGTGCAAATAGATTTCATTGTTGTCTTTGTGGTTTATATTGACAAGAAGTGGGAAAGAGTCAACGGGTTTAATTCAACATCACTGAGGATTGTAGAGGAACTGATGTGCCAAGATTTTTTTTCTTTCTTTTTCTTATATGGTTATGGAATTTTTCTGTGATGTATGTCTGGGTTTTATCACAAGGACAGTTTGTCTTGAATCTTATCTGACGGCCAGACAGCCCCCCTAACGCCATGTAGCCAGGTGAAAGCGTACGCTGAGCAGACAAGAGTGAAAGAGGGGAAGAGAGGGGATAAAGAGAGAGAGAGAGGGAGAGAGAAACAGGATGAGAAACAGAGTGGGCAAGAACTGATCCAGTTATGTAAGGAGGAGGTTTGAGAATGGAAACTGGTTCAAGTTGACTTGTCATGCATAACAGGAAGAGAGAAATCCCAGAAAATGATGGGACGCGGTGTGCACACACGGGGGATGGAAGAGTTGTTGTTCCAGCGTTGATTAAGTGAGGAGACACATAGTTCCCAGGAGGAATGTGAGAGGTTTCAGAGACCTCATCATGCAGTTGTTGGCAGAAATGCCCATTCCTGAGAGGTGAACGCTGCCATGATCACTGAGATGATTGTTATTTATTTTTAGGTTGGTATTTCTTACCACTTTTTTTGTTGTTGTCCTGTTTTGTTACCAACAGATTTTACAATTTGGTTTCAACAGAAATGAAACTGGGGTTAATTTTTTGGAGGCGTGACACTTTTCTGTACAAACTGTTCTTTTTATACGAGCTTCTGAATTTATTTTGTGGCCCCCAAAGAGTTAACGAGAAGTGTCAGCTTCTTTAAAAAAAAAAAAAAAAAGAGGAAACCTGCCCCGCTAGCATTACAGATAACACCACTCTGTGCAATTAATTATAGCTTTCTCATTGTTCCTCTTTTGTTCTTTATTGCATGGCAGCTGGGAGCTTAAATCACCATCCGTCTTGACATGTCTTACATAGTCCTGTCCTGTCCTAGAGTTTCTTGTCTCCTCTTTGGCTCATGTGGGGAAATGGGATACTTTGGTC
Source organism: Trachurus trachurus (assembly GCF_905171665.1). Classification (NCBI taxonomy): domain Eukaryota; kingdom Metazoa; phylum Chordata; class Actinopteri; order Carangiformes; family Carangidae; genus Trachurus; species Trachurus trachurus. The sequence continues at coordinate 23,625,056 of NC_139901.1, read as the reverse complement.
TGTAATAACAAATCCTGTCTTTCTTGGAAAGACGGTTTACAGTGTAAACACTCTGTGAACTTAAGCCGTTGTATCGTCTTGAGAGCAGACGGGGGCTTTGGGAATGCAGCGGGATATCTTCCTCTCTAAATTTGGATGGCGGTGGGCTGGCCCGTCGCTGATACAGTACATGCAAGTGAAAGCTAAAAGAGAAACTTTTCTTTAGGTTCAGGCGAGGTCCGAAGGGCGTGTCATCTCTGAACATTCACTTCCTTTTCCTTCGGTGACAATGTGCCCCCCTCTGAGCAGAAACGTCCACCCTGAGACACAGAGTGAAGTTAGAAAACAGGACTACATGTACAGCTAATAAAAAAAAAAACACTGTTGCGAATGTGCAGTTTTGGTTCTGTAGCGATACCGTTTATAGCCTTGATATAAAATAGGTATGTTTCTGTTATCTATATACTGCCTGACTGAATGAATGAATGACTGATTGAAGCAGATAAAGAAACACTGTGTTTATTCTGCCTGTATGTCGTAACAGTTTCCATTGTACATATACGTTTGCATATATTTTTTGCTTGCTAATTTGACTTTGCCTCGTGTTTATCGTGAATCAGCTCTGCTAACGTTTCCCCAGACTAAATGACCTCCATGCTTCAGTCGTTCAGATTAGCAAGATTAGCGCCATAGTACTGTGTATCATGTACTCACACAGCACGCTGTACCGCAATCAGGAGACAGCATTAGCTCCTTAATGCTCCGCTCTATCTGTGTCTTATCCCTCTCACCTCTGTCTCTCTCTTTGTCTCTCTCTCTCTCTATCAATGTGTCTCTTTCCTTTTTGCCGTCTGCAGCATGGCACAGAAAGAGAAGCTCCAATGCCTGAAGGACTTTCACAAGGACACCCTGAAACCTTCACCAGGGAAGAGCCCAGGCACGAGGCCCGAGGACGAGGCCGAAGGCAAGGTTCCTCAGAGGGAGAAGTGGGCTAGTAAGCTCGACTTTGTTCTGTCCGTGGCCGGAGGCTTCGTCGGATTAGGAAACGTGTGGAGGTTTCCCTACCTTTGTTATAAAAATGGTGGAGGTAGGCAGAAGGAAACACAACAACAGCTGGCACAATGAAATCAGGGTGTGGTGACTGTAGCCAGAGGAGTTGATTCCTGTGTTCCTGTATCTTCTTTAGGTGCGTTTCTCATCCCCTACTTCATCTTCCTGTTTGGCGGCGGCCTGCCTGTGTTCTTCCTGGAGGTTGCACTGGGCCAGTACACCTCTGAGGGAGGGATCACCTGCTGGGCCAAGCTCTGCCCCATCTTCACTGGTGAGCCGAAACACACTGGAGGGTGCACAGATTCACACACAAAAATAGAGACGGTTCTGCATCACAGCGTAATCTCCCCTGACGAGATCATTTAATATTTAATGCTGAGTAAAAGCCTCGTTTGTCCCAAAGAGGATTCTGCCCTGATTCTCCTTCCTGTTTCAGTTCAGTATTCATCATTCAGACATCGCGTTGTGTTGAAGCCAACAACAACAGCAACAGCAACAACACCCTGCTCTAACAGCCCCCCTCCAGTATAATTGGACCAGTCTTACTTCATTAGGGTGGTTTGTGTTGCGTATACTACATTAAACAGCGAAGCCAAGCAAGAGCTGAACGATGATGAAGTACTGAACATGTAAAATCCCGGGGGGATGAATGATATTAGTAAACTCTAATACCACTGTGACCCCGAGGTGGAACATACACAAGCATACGCACATGTTCACGTAAGTGTACAAATGCAAAAGCCTCGTGCCTGAAGGCGATCCAAACTCCAAAACATAAAGTCATCCTTGGATCACAGATTTGCTGTGTGTAATGGATTGATGAGTTCTTGGTTGCCACGGAAACAGGCCAGCAAAAAAATAAAAAATAAAAAAAATCAATCAAGTTGCCTAGCAATGGGTATACCTCCTTATGCAGGAGATCTGCATGAAAATCCCATGATCATCTTTGTTGACATGGAGCTGCAGTGAGGATGCACTTTTGTTTTGTTTAAGCTTACAGGGAATTATAAATATTTGATGTCCTTGGTGACAGTGTTGTCAGGCCGGGGCTCTCTCTTGACTTGAAATCACCAACAAGCGAAGCTACTACTGTCGGCCTGCTCACTGCTCTACGATGCAGCCCCCCCCCCCGTCCCCCCCACCCCCCCATCTCTACCTATGAGTGACAGCTGTAGACAAGCACTAAGGCACCGCTCCCTCAGCAGCTGCCGCGACGCCCTTACTCATGTTCACGCGAGTAACGTCACATGAAAAGAGAGGAAACTGCGCAGCAAAACGATCTCTAGCAGCTGCCGACAGTCTCCGCTATTCAAGGAACGATGAGGCTGCTGTCCGTCCATCTGTCGCGGAGTCTGGCACGGCGGAGTGGAGCGGAGTCCACAAGTGGGGCGAAAAAAACAGCTGTCCAATCACAAAATCTCCTGATTTGTTCCTCCCGCCTTAGTGGATTTTTTTTTTATCACACACAGTGGATGCCTGACTTTAATCAACACACACACACACACCGACACAGTGTAGAGTCCACAAACACACACCTGTGATAGCATTGACTCGTCTATCAGTTTGCATTCGGTAACTATGCAGGAATGAGGAGGTGGGGGCGACAGAGATGATGAGTTTAAAAATACTCCGAAGCAGTGAAGGAGAACCGGGGATTTCTGTGTCCAGGTCCGTGGCAAAGTCATCTAAAAATAGCAAAACAACACTAAGGACATTACAACAGTAGATAGTGGAGTCAAGCTGGGGAAGTTGATTAAGTGTTCGTTGTAATAGCCTTCCCCTAAAGTTGCTCAACAGCTATTCTTCATCTCACTTAATCAGTTTAATTGTCCTCCTTTACAGAGTTATTCAACACCAGAGTGTAGATTCTGCTGCACATACACCCAAACACCACACAGACACACCCTGAAGTACACACAGTATTTTCATCTCCTGTTAAAGTGACTATAGATATGTGATTTATATGTTATGTAATACTGTGAAAGGTGTCGGAGGTGTAAATAGGCTGATGTATGCAGACATGTTCCCTAAGATGTAATAAGACTGTGTTATTGTTCACTGCTTGTTTTTGCTGCCCCCAACTGGTGAGAAAAAATCAGATGTTGCAGGTGTAAACTAAGGCAGCACACAAATAAAACATTATTAGTAAAATGTGTTTCTAAGGGTCTTGAAATCACTATGGAGTGTCAGCCGATATCTTGACCTGTCCTCTCTCTTTTTCTTGTCTCCAGGTATTGGCTACGCGTCCATCATCATCGTATCTCTGCTGAACGTCTACTACATCGTCATCTTGGCCTGGGGTCTCTACTACCTGTTTCAGTGCTTTCAGCCGGAGCTGCCCTGGGCAAAATGCAAGCAGCCGTGGAACACAGAGCACTGTGTGGAGGACACAGTCCGCAAGAACAAGACCCTTTGGCTGGCAGCCAACATTACCAACTTTACCTCCCCCGTCACCGAGTTCTGGGAGTGAGTATTCACTGACAGCATGCCTAATGGACACACACACACACACACACACACACACACACACACACACACACACACACACACACACACACACACACATGTGCACACATGAATACACTAAAGTAACACTGCCTCTTTATCGCGCTTGCGTAAGTGTGTTTGTACAGGCACAATTCCTGCAAAAGCCAGTTTACTTTTGTGAATGCGCTTTTAGTTCTCTGCCAGTATATTATAAACTCTATTTGTACTGCAACTTTTATATGTTGCACGCGGCTCAAAGTTTGACTCGAGCTGCCGAGCTGAACTGAAACAACAACTGGAAATCTCTGTGTTTTTTATGCTCATTTACTTTCTTAAATGTTTGAATTAAATGACGATCCATCAGAAAAACTGGTACGGCTTATGCAGTGTCTGACACTTAAAGACTCCGGCTTCAAAGCTTTTCCAAATAAACGTCCTCAATGTTTTTATTGTAGCGTGTTTAGACTCGTGATAAGCCGCAGGATAGCAATGAGAGGCCAAAAGCTTCCTTGGGTGTGTTTGGAAATCTGCAAGATAACTTCTACTGTTTCAAGTCCCACAAACCGCCATTAACCTTTGCCTCCGTATCCTCTACAGACGCAACGTCTTGAGCATCTCCTCTGGGATCGAGGACATTGGGCCTCTGAAGTGGGACCTGGCCCTGTGTCTCCTAGCAGTGTGGGTTATCTGCTTCTTCTGCATCTGGAAAGGAGTCAAGTCCACTGGGAAAGTGAGTGCTGAGGCGTATACACATCCTGTAGTTATTGTGTTGCCTGGATGCTGTTTGGCCTTTACTTTTTAGCCCAACAAGTTGGTGACAAAACACTGTTGCTCAGAGAAAACCCTCAAGCTTGGAAACAAGGTTGATTTACTTGATGTAGAGACACAAGCCTCTGTGCTGTCCTGAAAGCTACTTCTTGGCCAGACTTTCTGTCGGCTGTAAAGAGTTGACTGCCACTCCTTAGCTCTCGCTCTCTCTCTCTCTCTCTCCCTCTGTTTCTGCTCGAGGGACAGAAACTGGGCCTGAGCCAGCAGGAGAAACTGTTCGAGGAAAATGATTAACCCTATTAAGAACTATTTGTGGGATTAGTCCCATATTAAACACAGGTTCCATTGCTGTGAAAAGTGTGATTTAAAAAGATCACCAGTAATGTTTAACCTGATGGCAGTCCAGAAAATGAAGCCTTTATTCAGAGCTGCAACTGCCTCATGTTTTATTGGGCATGTACGCCATCTCAAACCCCCATGATGACTTCACCCTGCTCCACTGTTCACAGATCAGGGCATAACAAGAACAATACTTCTTTTGTGTGGCACTAGGAAAAATATGAGCAAGACATGAAAGGTTAAAAGAGAAGCAGAGTGTTTATTCCGTTATATTGCAGGGTTGATGAATCATACGTCTGTAACTGTTGTTTAGTATTTTGGGCTAATAATTCCTTCATCCTGTCCAGGTGGTGTACATAACAGCCACTTTCCCCTTTGTGATGCTGATTGTGCTGCTGGTTCGTGGTGTGACCCTGCCTGGGGCGTCTCAAGGGATAAAATTTTACCTTTACCCCAACCTGACCCGTCTGCAGGATCCAGAGGTACGATCGAAAACTTTTGACATTTTCACATCTGTCGGTATGAGAATAGTAGTTTGACATTATTTTCCTTTCTTGCTTAACTGGAAACAGCTAGTCTGTTTGTGCTAACATCTCCATTTTTATTTATCTGAACATGGACAACAGAGCAACTGACATCATTGTAGTGTAGATGATTAGTTTGAACGGTGGACTGATTAGAGTTTAGTGGTCAAAGGTCAAAGCTCTGGGTCTCTGTGATCTGTTTTTATCGTTTTATGCTAACTGCTAACTATGATAAAACACACTTAAGACCTTTAATTTGATTCTCTTAAAGTGTTCTCAGCTGGTTTCTGCTTCTTTTGTGTGGCCAGAAAATAGTCAAATCAAATTTTATGCGTTCTTAGCGTAACCACATTAGGCGTACTCTTGATTAGCTGGCAGTGAAGACCTCACAATGAATCTTCCAAAACACATTTCATAATAATGTTATCCAATTTGGAAGTCACTCTGAAAATGACTGGATCTCCTCCCCTGTCTCCACAGGTGTGGATTGACGCAGGGACCCAGATTTTCTTCTCCTATGCCATTTGTCTGGGAGCCATGACTTCACTGGGAAGCTACAACAAATACAAGTACAACTGCTACAGGTGAGTTGAGTTTCCGCAGGGGGGGGAGGGGGGCAGTGGGACTGTGGTAGTGACAGCAACTCGTGTCAGAGACGGTTGCGTGAAGAAAAAAAAAAAAAAAAATGGGAACTTCGGTTCCGCCTGTGTTCATTAACAACCTCCATGACATATGTGTGACATAGGGACTGTTTGCTGCTGGGAGGCCTCAACAGCGGTACCAGTTTTGTGTCTGGCTTCGCAATATTTTCCGTCCTGGGCTTCATGGCACAAGAACAAGGGGTGGACATTGCCGATGTGGCAGAGTCAGGTACGAGGGTCCAAGGTGATGGCAGCAGCGATGGTGGGCGCTGTTGCCAGACAAAAAAAGAGAAAAAAAGCCAATTGGAAACTTGACTGCAAAATTTAGAAAATGGAAAGAAAAACAAAATCCAGTCTTTATTTAAGTCTCGGAAACGATGATGCTGAAATGTAGAGGTATCGGCAATTGCAAACTCCTTGAATAAAAGCCTGAAAGAAACAGAATTGTAACTTCAGTGTGAAATGCAGTGTGGTCCACCTTTTTGAGGACAGATTACATCGCACTGGTGATGTAATAATCTGAGATGCTGTGTGTTTTTTTAAGCACACAATGACCTGCGGTGTTACAGAGCTGCTGCACTGGGCCATCATCATTATCACAGGTCCTCATTGGCACCATTGTGTCCTCATGTGCCACATTCAACCTGCTCATGCAATTTGGTAGCTTAACATCTTTTTGACGCGGAGACATTGCTAAGAATATTGGCACCCTTCTGTATGCACCCTACTCTATGTGCTCTGGCACCTTGAAGTGATATTTCTACACTGCACTGTAAGCCCAGTTCTGTTAACAAGCTGTGGATCTCCTGAGCGAGGTTGGATGTCTCCGGTTCTGTTTCTGCCTTCCTTTATACTCTATGTGGACTTTGAAGGAGATGCATCTTCTTTCAGCATGCTCGCTATGTTGAGTTCAAATTATGTCTCCTGCTGTCTTTGAGACTGCTACTGTGTGAAATCACATGTATGACAATGACAGTAATTATGTGACACAGACACACATTGAATGTACTTGCATACAACGCAGAAACAAAATTAATTAATTCAAACATTTTTTCTCTACTTTTCTTTTTCTTTTTCTACTTTTTTTTTTAAATGAATTGATTTTATTTTATTTTTTACAGCTGTTCAATTGAGGCTGTAGTTTATATGACTGTTGACTCTGTGCCTCATGATCTCCTTGTGTCCTGTTTAACTGGTTTATCTGCTTTATTTACATTAGATAAGATTCAGCTTCATTGTTATTGCACCAGTACAACCAGTACACCAGTACAACAACATACAGTTAATCATCTTACAAGACAGTAGCAAATGCTCATTTAAAGATGTACAAATATGACGTAATGCACAAAATGAATAATAGATCATCGGGGTTGTGTAGGAAAAAAGGATGTAACAGTACACAACAACATACGTAGAATGAAAAGCAGCTGTGCAGTATGGACAGAACCTCATAAATAAGATTTTCTGTTTATTTTGTAGACAATTTAGATTATAAGCTGGCGTTTAAAATGTACATTTGAATACATTTGTTGATATATGTCCTGCAAGTAAACACACACACACACACACACACACACATAGAGGACACACAGCACTCGAGTAAACCTTCCAACCAAAGCATCAACATGTCAGTCCAGTTAAATTTATCACTGTTGGCCAGAGTAGATCATATTTCTTGTTAATTATTAGCAGTGACAGACCCCGATCAGCCTCTCTAGCGCAGCCTTTACGTGATTTTTTCCCCGATCCGCTTACAGTATGTCGTCCAAGCTGAACTCAGGTAGAATTATTAACTCTGTCCTCTGCCCCTTTTCCCCGTCCCCTCTCTGTTCTCCTTCCAGGTCCTGGCTTGGCCTTCATTGCCTACCCTAAAGCTGTGTCCATGATGCCGCTGCCAACGCTCTGGGCCGTCCTCTTCTTTATCATGCTGCTGCTTCTGGGCCTCGACAGCCAGGTCGGTATTCCCACAACAACTCCGCTATCAAGCTATGTACAGAATCGTTCTTTGGCGTAGTGCCCATTAATTTCACACAGACACCACCCAGGCTCCCTCTGGGTTTGTTGGCTCCTGCCACCACCAATGTGTAAAACACATTTAGTGTCTTCTCTAAACCATATCTCATGTCTCCAAGGTATCAAATTACTGACAGACAAGTAATGCAGCCTGTTCCCACAAAGGCATTTTACTACCACACTTGACTGCACCGTGTGAAGATTAAAGCCCCCTTAATGCTCCGTAATGCCTCAAATTAAGGTTTTAGAAGTTGATAGGCATTTGCCAAACATTTATTTTAGAAGGAGCCATTGTTATAGCCTGTGGGTTATTATCTAGCTAGGAGGCAGAGCTTTGATTGAGACAAGATAATCTAAGTAGACAAAACAGAAGTGTACACTGGAGGGATTCTTCAGCTGTATCACATTTCCTGCCTCGAAGTGTAATTCTACTCTTGTGCTAACTCAGTCCTGCACATGGCTGGCAACACGTTTCAGCAAACTGTGAGATCGGGCCAATACTGTGAATTTGAGCACATGTAAATAGTTGCGCGAGTGCAGCTATTTGGAAAAGTTGCCAATGACAGTCTGTGTGCATGCATGCGTGTGTGTGTGTGCGTGTGTGGGTGGATGAGTGCATTTTATGACCATAAATTTCATGCAGATTTGTTGTCTTGAATGCTATATATTGTTAAGATCACTCTCACACACATGCCACTGTTATGTAAGGGCTTTTTGTTTAGTCTTCACATAGAGGAGACAAAATGTCCTTGGTGTTTAAAGACACTGTAGCCTAATTTGATATATGGGAACAATTTTGCAGCTCGTAATTAAGGGTAATTTCTCGTAGTTAATTTGTTACGACATTATGTAGATTATGAGGCGACACAATGAGGAGGCACGAGGGAGCAGGAGAGACACAGACGGGGAGAAGGGAGATGGTGGTTTCATTGTTGTTTTGTTTCTGTTGTGTCTTGGTAGCAACAAACCAGCGCTGCAGAGAAGCCTTGTTTAAATTCTCATTACTGACCAACAAAGACAGCTCTCATTCTCTAATCACTGGTTTGCAGAGGGGGGAAGAAAAAAAAGTGCAGCGTGCACACAGGAAGAAACACTGATTGTTTTTTTTCCCCCTGAGAACTTCCCCTGAAGTTGCTTTTGTCTCCACAGTTTGTTGAAGTGGAAGGACAGATCACCTCTATCGTGGATTTGTATCCAGCGCTCCTCAGGAAGGGTTACCGGCGAGAGATCTTTATAGCTGTGATGTGTTTCATGAGCTATCTCCTGGGACTCGCCATGGTAACGAAAGTAAGTTCACCAGTGGTCTCGTTCATTGAGCGCCCTGCACTCTCACTTCTGCCGCTCATCCTGTTTAGAAAAGGAAAAGCGACTCTCTGTGCATTCGGATCAACAGCAGAGATAACACCACAGACTTTCCACTTGCCTGTTGGCTGCTTCATTGTTACAACCAAATATGGCTTCCTACCACATTCACCACTCGCATCCTGTGTGTCTGAATGGAACAAGCTGGAATGCTGTTTTCCGTTTAGCAGTTAACTGTTCTTCAATGACGTCTCAGCACCTGTTGAACTCTGCCTTTATTGGTAGAGTGCCAGCATTCTTGTGCACCTCTTTCAGCACCCCCACTCTGCTTTAATACCCCTTCTATCTCTGTATCTCTCTTTCGTTCCACATGCACACCAAAGAGATAATTGATGCATTTTTTTGTCTTTTCTCTTTCCAGGGTGGCATGTATGTGTTTCAACTCTTCGACTACTATGCAGCCAGTGGTGTGTGCCTTTTGTGGGTTGCATTCTTTGAATGCATTGCTGTAGCCTGGGTTTATGGTAAGTGGAAACAATTCTGGGTGATAGGTTTTCTGTAGTGTGTATAGTGTGTGCGTGTGTGTCGTTTTTCAAAGTAATGATGCTGAAGAGCTGGAGGGGAAAAAAAGCACAAATGATCTCTATAGTGGTAAACAAAGGTGTCCTTGTGGTCCTTTCCACATTACTACTAAATAAGTTTAACTGCATGCAGGGGTGTGGTGAGGGGGAGTGGGGTGGTTTAACAGACTGTGATTGGCTAGTCCTGGTTCCCTCCTACAAGATTACGCCCCATCATTATTAATGAAGGAAGAATAGTAAATCAACCCTGCATCTTTTAGTAGTAAACTAGTTTACTCAACGTGTTACTATTTGTGTGAAGCTATCTGGTTCTTTTTCTTTAAACCAATTATACGACATCACTCAGCAACTAGTATGTATTACACTCACAATAGCCCTGCTATTCAAAATGCCTGTGATTGAATCACTCAGAGCAGTAGCACCTCTTCACACTTTGCAGACTCTCTGTCCTAAACAATGTGGACCCCACAAAGGGTCGTAAGATAAATGTAAGGGAAAGCCAAACGACTTAAGACCCCGAGAACATCATTTTTCAACTTCTTACCATGACTGATGGGATCCTATAAGTACTCTGACAAAGTTAGAACAGTTTTGTGTATTTTACGTGATAGATTTGAGTGGTTTTGTTGGTCTCTGCACTCTTCACGCTAGTCTGAAGAGGCCTGGTTCTGTTTTTGTTTCCAGGGTCAATGAACCACACACATAACGTCCAAATAAAATAGATTAGTAACGTTTGTGTTATGATAGGCCTAAATGATCACTTTCAGTTACTATAAATACTTAAAAAGGAAAGATTAAACAATTTGAAGCGATTACTGTCCATAGACATGACATTGCCGGGTATAAAGGGTCACAGACCCAGTGTTTAAATCAGCAAAGGCCCAAAGTAGCCTCTGTGCTTTGTGGCTTGTTTCATTTACTTATTGTGTTAAACCATGGTAAATAGGCCAGAGATAGCCTAGCAGGTTAATTGCATCTGATATTAAAAGAAACTGAAACTGAATAACAACATAGCCTATTGATTACAAGGATGCATATCAACACATGTGAGGCAGGAAAAATACATGACCCAGAAAACAAGTGTCAGCTGACAACGATACAGTTTGCAATATACAGCATAAGGTAAATGGCCAATATCTGCTGCAGTTTATGGCAGACAACAGCAATAAAAGGCTCATAAACCTGCTTGTTTTCAGTGATATCAAGGTCAGTGTGAAGTTACAAAGCAATAACATGTGTAGCAAAGAGACAGGTGATAGCTTATCCTACAATAATCATCCTACTGACTTACATATGGATGCGCTCATGTCATTCTGTACTGTCTTTGTGTTGTGTAGGAGCTGATGAGTTCTACGACGCAGTTGAAGATATGATTGGCTACAGACCAAACCCATGGATGAAATGGAGCTGGACCATAATCACTCCTGTCCTCTGCATGGTGAGGGATCAGTTACTTTATTGTGGCGTAAGGTTTGGAGATACTGTTGTTGAGGGCATGTGACAAATGTTGATAGTTGGACTTTCAAGGTCACAGGGCGGTGCACAACTTGTACTAAAAGCACCATGTGTTTGTTTCCTAGGGCTGCTTTGTCTTCTCCCTGGTGAAGTACAAGCCCTTGACCTATAACAAGGTGTATGAGTACCCTGACTGGGCCATCGGCCTCGGCTGGTGTTTGGCCCTGTCCTCCATGATCTGCATCCCAATGGTGATGGTCATCAAGATCCTGCAGTCTGAGGGACCCCTGATCGAGGTGAGCTGACACAACCCCTCAGTGCTTCCAGAGAAATAGTTTGGCCTTTTTGTTAATTAATAGGCCTTTATTTTCTTGCAAGATTAACACAAACAGCACTACTCTCATTTCTAATATAAACTAGAACCTGGAGATGGTTAGCATAGCTAGGCTTAGGTTAGCAAAACACACAAAAACAAAACAAAACACCCACCACAACATCTTCAGCTCACTATGTACAAAGTTCAGTGCCATGTTGTTGTAATAATTAGATCATAAATCTAATCCTGCTCGCACTTTGTTATCCGCCACTCAACATGCTAGCACATTCATTTGCCACAGCTATTGCATGGGGGATAGTTCAACATTTTGGCAAATTTTCCTATCACCATAATCCCTATAGTTATAGGAGTAGGTTCATTACCTTTAATTATCAGTGCATGTTGTTTTGAGGGACTGCGGGGCAGAGACGTGAGCTGCTCAGCAAACACAATGGAGGTGAACGGTACAGGTCCCCTGCCCTGTCCCTCAAAACTCATCAAATACATCCAATCCAACAACTCCAAAACGCTTTTGTGGACAAGTTGTGATCTGCACATTCACCACACTATATAACCATGTAACATTATGTAACATTATGACACACGAAGCAAATACTCAGAACTACTTGCGTTTTTGAAATCATTCCGCCCAGCAGACGTGTCTGGAATGTAGATCCAGCTACGCATTTGCCCCCAAAACAACTCTTTCTCATAATGTTACATTAAATATTTCTTAGCATGAGGAATGTGCAGGTCACAACTTGCCCACATGAGCGTTTTGGAGTTGTTGGGTTGTGTATTTTGATGAGTTTTGAGGGACAGGGGACCTGTACCATTCACCTCCATTGTGTTCGCTGAGCAGCTCGCATCTCTGCCCCACAGATCTTAAAACAAAATGCACTGATAATTGAAGATAATGAACCTACTCCTATGACTATAGGGATTATGACAAAAGGCTTTTCCAAAAATGTTGAACTATCCCTTTAAGGGGTAGCCAGGCACAGGTTAGCTGTTTCCTGCTGCCTCCACTGTGCATGGTGTCAGTTTCCTACTTAAGGAATAAGCCTCTTTTCCCTGCAACTAGCACTAAGCAACCAGGCTAGCTGTTTACCCCTGCTTCTGGGCTTTATGCCAAGCTAACATATAATCTGGGGGTGTTTGCAGTAGCTGCAACCAGGCTAGCTGTTTACCCATTCGTCCAGGTTTTATGCAAGTTTTATTTATCAGATTGCAGCATATTCCCTATGTGTTCTCAATATTTGTATTTTATTTTGATACACTTAAACTGCATGACATGTAATAAATGCTACCAGTCAAATCTGTTAGGACACACTTGATTTCACCTAAATGGATGAATTAGTTACGTAACATAAAAGAGACGTGCTTCACATCGAGTTCTGATTTCTGCCGTTTTAGATTTGATAGCTGTCACTTTGAGCTCTAAACTCTCCCACTTACTGATGATCATTAATCTAATCTCTCATCTCCTTCCCTCAGAGGATCAAAGCAGTGGCAGCCCCGGCAAAGTCAGGCGTGAGCTCTCGCCCGAAAGAGTACAACTTGAAGGGCAGCGAGCTGACACAGCCCCTGGACCCAAACGGGAACAATGGCTTGATCAAGCCCACCCACACCATTGTAGAAACAATGATGTGAGCGCTCTCTGTGAGAGGAATAAGATTGATGTGCTTTCTGTGTTATTATCATATTTGCTAACTTTGATAATGGTAGGTTTACATTGTCGAATATATTCACATTAGAGATACTCTGGTTTGATTTCTATGAAGAGAGTTATATATTATTGTTGTAATTTTTTTTTCTCTTGTAATTTTTTTTTATTTTTTACTATATCGATATTGTTGATGTTACAATTGTTGTTGCTGTAGTTGGCACTGATCTCAGTTTAGGCAGTATTTTGAGATAGAACATGTTCAATGTTTACTACCTTTCTGTTGATTCCTGGAGAGATGAGGAATTTGCTTATTTTGGTGTAATAGAAGAAAAGATTAAATTATCACTTCTCATAAATTCTAAACACAATTAACCACGCAAAAGGTAGAAAACACATATAAACACCCTGACGTGATTGTGGCAGTCTCATTGCCCGAGATAACTTCTAATCTATTGCTGTTGTTGTTTATCCCGCAGTGAAAATGAATGTACCTCCGCTGGTGGCGGAAGCTAATAGCCACCCACATCTCTCAGAGTACATATCCATAACTTGTTCAGTGGCTAACTGCATCATGTACAGTTAATGTAGACAACCTTTTAGTTACAAATTCAACAAGGCCTTGGCCAAATACGGTGAGAAATGCATTCATAAGAAGAATCATCCTCAAAAAACGACTGAAATAAAAACAATTAAGAAGAAAAAATAGCTAAGTAAAGAGGAAAGAAGGAGAAATGGGAAGTGGCATTTTTAGAGTATTTGTACACTGCCTGTGTGACTACCATAGTCAGTCCCAGTGCATTTATTGAAACCTCTCTTTGCACTTTATATGTCGTTTCACCTTTATTGTAGTATTTGTTTTTACTGTTGCAGGGTATATTGCAGTTACATTTGCAACAAATTTCAGGAGGAAATATTTTTAGCTTCTAACTTTTTGATATTGTAAACTTAAATATACAGTATCTAGTTGTCTCCATGCTAAGACGGTGAAAAGTATAAATCCGACTCTTGATTCATAATTAGTAGTAGGACCTGTGAGAACATCACTTAAAGTTAAAGCTTTTTTTTTCTAAACATCCTGACAGCTCTCTCCATTGTGCTCATTTCAGTAGCAGAACTACCACTGGATTCTAGTTTCTAATGTTCACTTTAGACATTTGTATGTAGAGTTTGAATTGTTTGTAAATCACATATGCCTTTTTGTAACAATTTTATACTGTACATCATATGAACATCATGACTGATTAATTGTTTTACTGAAAGCTCAGAAATTTCTTTTCTAAATATGGATTACATTGTGGGCCTGGATTACATTTCTCATGGCATTCTCTGCTCATTCAAAAAAGCATCAACGAAATTCAAACAACTCGTACAGTTAAATGGAAAGTCAGAGGGAATCATTATTCTGAAGCATGTGTAGGAGTAACCACAGTACTGTGCTGCTCAGTCCATAAAAATCTCGTGCTACTTGGAAATTCAAGTGTACCAAAGTATTTTTGTCTCACAGTTGTCCCCATTGAGATGCACATTGCATCATTCTATAGAGATTACAAATAAACATCTTTTTCTTTGGATTTGTTTGTGTCTAATTCTTTCTTTGCTAAACAAGTCAGAGTTATTTATACATAAAGATGCATGCACAATGATGCATTAATGAAGTACCAGACTCGTTCTGCCCTAAAGTCATCTTGTATGATGTCTGTATTGATCACTTCAGTAGAGACCTTCATAGACGTGTTAAAATGTAGCACTGACGTCATAGTGATGTTTGCATTGGACAAACAAACAGCTCAATCAATATCAGAAACTACAACGTGTCAGAAACCATTATTTTTTGTGTCATGACGGGAAAAAACCCAAAATATGACAATGATGGCGCCTTGCTTGGATACTCAGGTAACAGAAGTGTGCTCAGAATTAGGACCAAAATATGAGGAGACAATAAGGAAATGAAAATGAATGTACAACTGAAATAGTTGAACCTTATTGTGTACTTTTTCACACCAAACTTAAAAGACTGGGTTTATGATTTAAGTCAAACTATTTTGTGATTCAGGAGGATCTGAGTCCATCTGGCTCTGCTGAAGATTTCTCCCTCACAACATGTCCATCTGAGTTTTGGGAGATTTTCTCAAAGCCCCTCTCTGTGTCCCTGTAGTTTTGTTGCCACGTTTAAGTGCTTCCACTTCCACCTTGCATCAATATTGTCTGTTCTGTGTACGCACCAGTTGTACAAATCACAATAGATCCTGATTCCACCCTTGAAATAGCTGTCTATATTTATTCGAACATCCTCGATTCAATGCCACCGATGTCATCCTGACTACCACCTCATTGACACACGTCCTAAATTTTTTAGGGCGTCCGTCCCACCATCAATCAATCGCCCCCAAGCAGGTGGGAACTGCATTGACATCTCACTTACAAAGATCAGACTGCCTTAGTTGGACATGTATCTGGTGTCCCAGTGTCCTTTTTGTGTCCTTGAACACTGAACCCCAAAGACTTTATGTCACCTGCTTTATCAACAGAAGTGAAAGGGAATGCAAAGGCTGCATATAATTATGGAAAGCACTTTGTTAATCTGAAGAGTCAAGAATGAGGCTCATTCCCATTTGGTTCTATAAAACCTGTTTGATGCTGACTTTCTGAAGTTTTTTTTTTTTTTTTTTTAAATCAAATATAGAGAAACAGTTTGCAGTAACAGATTGTTGACATGTCTGTAGTTATTTTCTCCAAGTGGAAGATGTTGCCAATATTTTCACATTCTGATCTCAGCTGCCCAAAATTGGGGTTTAAACATCCTACGTTAATATTCCAACAAACAACAAATTATTGGACAAATTTCATGTCAAAAATGTGCCTTTATATCACACATTTCTGTAACACCAAGTAATAATGCCTCCCAAGTGAAATATGAACGTCTTATTCAAATTTCATGGCAACACATTTAATATTTGTATATTTAAAGCCAAAACACCAACTTCATGGTGGCAATATGGTAAAATCAACAACCAACACCAAGTAGGATTCACCCTGTGGAGATAAAGCATGTCTAATGAAACATGTCAATCCATCTTCGTATTACACTCAAGTGTTGACACTTGACACTTCCAGCGTCACCGTGAGTAATCCCTGTGGGAGAGCCAAACCAAGCAGAACACAGAGCCAAGCTGTCTACGGTTTCATAACTTTATTCTCATAAAAAGAAATACATTTCTTAGTTTATAATAAATTAAATAACAAAAATAAAATAATATCCAATAAATCTTTCAAGTTCCTTTGCACCAATTCCTGACAGATTCAGGGAGGACATGGAAATCAACCAAAAAAAAAAAAGTGCAGCCACATTCAGTATCACAGCTTACATGAAGATACTACACTGTATGTGCATGTACTGTAAGTAAAAAATAAAAGCACTGCATACAATAAAGGTACAATACAGTAAATTAATAGAAAACCTTAAAAATAGGCCTCAGTATACAACATGACATTTAATAAAAGACATGAGTCAGAAATCTGATTGAAAAATGTTACCGTCCCAAGGATGAATCAGTCTCTAAGGCTGCTCTGAATAAGTGCAACTATCTCTTAACATGTTCACATCAGCCACGACATGAATCCGATGTTTATTTCCAGAGAGGCAGCTTGTTAAGGAGGCCAGATTAGTTACACAAATGCCTTATAAAAACACAATTCCATGATATAAAAGGGAGCACTCACAAAGATCCAGATTACGCTGTACTTTTTTTTTTTTTGTTACAAGGAGAAGCTACTTGCTGAGGACAAACCTTATGCATGCTTAACATGCTTATACATACTGGTAGGAGAAACAGCTAAGAGAAAAATACTGATGACCAATCCAGTCAGATGTGGAGTGAAATCGAAATCATTCATCAGTGAAAATTGAAAGGCATTTCATCCTCTGTTTTGGTAAAGGATGTGATTCACTTAAGGAAGCATCAGTGATAAACCACAAACCGACCTATAGTTCATTCTGGTGCAATACCACATACAGAGACTCAGACTCACACAAGTGAAATGCGAAAAAAGTGAGATTTAAACTCTTAGACCGTAAAAGAAAAATGTGAGTAATGTGCAAATGCAGTGTTGCAAAGAAACGTTAAGATTGTGAAACTGAAAATCTTTGTAAACATGTGTTTTAGTCATTAGGCCAGTGTCAAGAAGAAAAAAAAAAAAAAACATCCAAAAAACAACATTAGCTCTGAATGACAGAGTTTCTCTGGAATCATTAGGAGCTATTTATCCCCCAAGGGACACCCACTTTAAAACTGAAAGGGTAGAGTGTCTTCACAAGCATTTGTGGCATTCAGATATAAAGGGGCTTTAAAATATTGTTAATGATACTTGGCAAGTAGCAGAGAGCATTCTGTCTATTTGGAGGCACTGTCCCTTCTGTAGGGCAGGCAGCGTGAGGAGAGACTGGAAACGGGAACAGTAAGCCAAGACGTGGCTGAAATAACTCATCCACTTACACCCTACGTGTCGGTGTGCATGTGTTTAATATGCAAATAAAGCGCTGCATGTGAGTCTTTTGTTGTGTGTGAGACAAAGAAAAGAAAATCTCCTTTCATACAACTGGGTTGCTGCTCTTTAAGTGAGAACATGAGTCCCTTTAAAGCAAGAGACTGAAAATTTATGCAGTGCGTGTGTGCAGTGTTGGGCTCTCTCCAGAGCACAGACGTGTGTGTTGACATCCTGGCTTCGTCAGAAGCTATGACTCCCGTGTTATATAACTCTACATGTGGCTTTGCCTCTGGAAAGGGAAGGGATGTGGTGGGGGTGGGGGAGCAGTAGGGATCTGCCCTAAAGCCAGAGCCTCCTCTGAACTGCATCATGTGAACACAGTGACTAAAACCGGCAAGAGTGAACACATGCACTTGTAACTTTGTGAGTGAGAGATGCTTTCGGGCCATGGAGCGTGGAGAGCTGCATTTACCCATGTGAGAGAATGCTCTACGTGCTGAACATGAGTGTGAGGGTCTCTCTCAGAGGTACAGTGTGACGAACCTAACCGTGCGTGACGTGTGCGTGAGCGCGTGCTACAGTGTTTAAAAAGCTAGACGTGTCCGTCTCTGTGGTCACAGGGCGATGCTGTTGGTCCTGTGCTCGGGAAAGCAGAACAGTGAGTTTGAGGGGTCGTCACAGTCGTCAGACAGCCCGGTGTCTGCTGCTGCTGCCAGTGGATTCCTGCTAATGACCAAGTCCAGGCTGTCTCCAGCCTCCATAATTAGGGGCACAGTTAGACAACAGTCCAAGTCCCTGGTCCTCACGTGGTTCACCTGAAAGATTTGAAGCAATCAAAACCATTGGAAAGCATAAAATGTGCCGTTAGTTTCACATTATCATAGTTGCCTATTGCTCAAGAGTGTCATTATAATTTTTTTTGGGTAGCAATAACAGCAGAGCAATAAAAGTGCCAGAGTATTCCTTGGCCATCTGCTGTTTGCCTGGAAACATCACAATCACAACAACAAAACAATAGCATACAGACCATGTCTCCATGTGTCCAGGCTGTAGCCCTTAACTTAGAACATATGATTAGGTGAAATTTAGGGGAGTGCAGAGCTAGGCTAGCAATTTCTCCAAAGTTTCTTACTGTCCTTAATGCTAAGCTAAGCTAGCATCTTGGTAGCAGATCTATACTGAATGAATAGCTGAGAGTGATATTAATCTTTGCAATCTCTTCTTGGCAAGAAAGCAAATTAAAGTATTTCCCCAGTAGTCAAACGTTTCCTTAAAGATGAGGTTCATAAGTAAACAACAGTACCTGAAGTATGCGGTCAAAAGGCTTTAATCCTGCGAGGTCAGCTGGGCCATCCGGACGAATCATATTGACGTACACCCCTTTCTCCAAGAGCCCGTCAGACACACTGAAACCAAAGTCATGGCTCTCGAGGTCTTTCCTTATTGTCACCTGCAAACACACGGTACCTTAGATTTACACAGGATGCAGCAAACAGCACATCATCATAAATACCTGGAGGCTTCTACACAGATTTAAGCTATTGTGACCTTTAGTCTGTATAGGTAGAAGAAGAAAAACAACAGCTGGATCTAACTGGATCCTAGTGACAAGAAAAATTAATTGTATCTTTGCCTTCATCTTCCAAACTTTTTGGAAGTTGTTCAGGTCACAGTGCTGAAACACAGCACGTTATTTATTTTTCCATCTTACTTTTTGCAATAAAGTGTAGGCTATTTCCAAAAATATTCAAATGCTTCTTGGAGGTGGACATAATAAAGTGCAATTCAAGGTGTACCAGATATTTCATACTCATATTTCATGTACAACTTTCAACTTCACAGCGGTCGTAAGTTTTTCTTTGCCATGTACAGGCGTCTTCAATTATCCACCTCCTACACTAAATAGTTACAGCATCCAAAGCCACATGGTTTGTATTATTTGCTTCAGTTTGGATTTGCAGCCACACAATAACAAGGTCAGCAGTTTAACCATGACCAAACAAGAAACGGTTTTGACGACAACGCACATCAGGCTCAGATATCTTTCCATGATATCATTGAAGATGTGTCAACTGAAAATATTTCTACTTTCCACACTGCGGGACGTATCTGGTCTATTGTTGGCCAATTGTCGCCCCATTCAGTCAGTCAGAGAGATAGATGAGATGCACCGATAACACCACACAGTACACTGACACACCCTGGGTTCACAGTGTGTGCACCTGCTCAGGTAATATTGTGTAATTAGTGTTGTTGTGTTTTTTGTCCTACGCGTTGTGCAAGTCCTGACTGGCCGGGTATCCATCTGGGTCCAGTTACATGGTACTGTCAGGTGCAGCGGGCTGAGTGGAGGAAGTACGCAGGCACACACTTGATAATGGGCAAGTTCAATCATGACGCTATTGGTTGTACCTTGTTCACCAAGCTGTGAGTGCAGCCGACTGATCCGTCAATAATAATGTAGATCATTCAGCGACGCTTGGAGCACAGCTCGTAAATTACAGTGGAATATAATGTACCTGAGGCTGAGGTATGTATAAAATACTATAGCAACAGGGCAAGTGGAAAAGAGCTTTCATACTACATTTCTGGCAAGTTTTGTTTTAGATTACTAAAGAAATACTTCATAATTATATGGTGTAGTAATATTGTTGCCAGATAAAAGGGAGGGAAAATGGGCAAATGTGATATAGGTAGAAAGTCTCTAAATATGCAGTGTGTTTATAGTTTTGATTTACATTATTATTATTGCCCTGGGCATCAAAACATGTCTGTGAGGACAGGTGTATGGTTGTATACTAAAGAACACAGTTGAAGTTTTGGGATTCAATGTAGGATCAGTTTATCGATGTAGTCATGCCAGATAAAGATCTTAAAAATTAGTTGTTTTTGTTGTGTTTTGTATTTGTAGCAGTTACCAAGTGAACCTAGATTGGAAACAGTGCGTAGATAAATTTTATCTTTGGATATAAAC
This sequence comes from Trachurus trachurus, assembly GCF_905171665.1. Lineage (NCBI taxonomy): Eukaryota > Metazoa > Chordata > Actinopteri > Carangiformes > Carangidae > Trachurus > Trachurus trachurus. The sequence goes on along the minus strand of NC_139901.1, from coordinate 23,604,473 downwards.
AGACAGCAGTGTATTTACATGTCACTGTGCCTCTTTTCACCAAATGGAACATATCATTGGCGTCTGACTCAGGATTTCCAGTCGCAGGCCGATTAGTATGTTTTTCTCCACTGGGATGGAAGTAATTATGCTTTAAATCATATGATTTAATGTCGCGTAAACCTGCTGGTCCCATGTCTGTACCCTGTAATTCCTTGCGATTACCATCATTTCCTACATGTCAGATTTTGTCATTGGTTTTTAAAGTCATTATGCAGATGAGAAATGTTTAAAGTCACTCCCTGACTATACTACCTTGTGCAGTGCCAGAGTTGTTGGGGACAACATATCGCCTGGGTCCTCTTTGCCCCTGGCTGAAATGTCTCTGGCTCCAGTCGACATGTTCAGGTTGCTTTTATTCTCACACTCGGCATGGATTCCCTCCCTCTTAATGGGACTAATTTCAGACTGAAACATCAAGTCTTCACTGGTCTTGGTCTCCTCTAGGTACAGACTAAGTGCACTACCTGTCATGGATGCCTGAAAAAGCACAAAATAAGAGGGGGTATTAGAGAATCATGTATTACAAAACATCATGTATTACGAGACTTAAGTTTGGAAAAGCAAAAATATACACATATATAATCTCTCAAGCAGCATAAACGGTGCCTGATTAGAGGCAGTGGCATTGTGCAAATGCCTTCCTCGGTCAGTGTGGCAGCAGGTGCCCAGCCTGTCTTGTCAAATTTAATAACAGATTACACACTGTGGCGATTATCATAATGCTTCATCTGGCATGATCATTTAGGCCGACACAGACCTATGAATACACGAGGAGGACAAAGCAGATGGAGGAGGAGGAGGAGGAGAGCAAACAGGAGAAGGAGGGGTCGATTACCTCCAGCTCCCTGAGAATCTCTGACTGGCCACAGGTCTTGAGGTCCTGCAGAGCCTGGGACCAGAAGCTGTCGTCCTGGTTCAGGGTGCCATGGCAACGAGGGGGGCTGATGAATCTATGACAATGCAGGAACCAGAACATGAGAGCAGCCCTGCAGTCTGGAGGCCGGTACTGCGTACAAAGGCAGCATGGGAAATGCAGTTTTTGGGCTGCAGGCTGGAGAGTCCCTTTGAAAATCTCTCAGGACCTCAGTGAGGGTTTATTGTAAATTCTCTCACTTGTGGCAGCTCAAACGCTGAGGAGTCCGCTAGATTAGATAAAGCCTTTAATAGAGTTCAAGTTTATAAAAGTAATGTCTCCCCCACAAAAAAAATGCAGAAAGTATGTGACACAAAAGTTCAGGGCAAAAAGTCAAGTGTGAAGAGACAGATAAGGCTGATGTATCCTTGGGCGCTTTAGTTGCTTTTTCTGAGGAAACGTTTTTGGTGTGGACAAGGGGCGACAGAAAAAGATGTATCTATGTGAAACACCAAAGAGCTCGAGGGCAGTTAGTAAAGCAGATGAGAGAGAGAATACCTGAGAAAGAAGAGAAAAGGACAGTTTGGAAAAGCACAAAATGTGAAAGCATACAACATAAAATGAAGAGAAAATAACACAGAGACACCAGTTTGTTTTTGTCACTGAATTTAAAAACGGACAAAAAAAAAAGAGAGACTTTTACTGATACACAGTGGTGGAAAAACTGCTCAGAGCTTTAACTTTAGTTCGAATTTAACAATGTAATACTGCATTATGAGTAAAAGTCCTGATTCAGATAACTTCATAACTTAACTTGATTACAAGAACAGAGGGATTAGTAAGGCTAAACACAATTTTAAAAAAAAGTGGAAGTGCTCTTTACAAATTGTAAAGGAGCAAAGCCAAAAAAAAGTTGGGAGCCACTGATGTGTTTAATAAAATTATGAGTAAGTAAAGTGCAATACATTATTTTTCTCTGGGGTATAGTGGAGCGGAGGTAATAAAGTTGCAAATGATATTTTACCTAAGCCCAGTCCAGGGGATGTATTAGAAAACTTTCCACCACTGTGATGGTGTTATAAATTAAATAAAATATGTTCTTTGCTGTGAAATCAAAAACACTTAACACTTAAAGCTGCACCAACATAAAAACAGGATGTTGACAGGAGGGAAAGATGCACTCACCCTGGTATCTTGTCCCACTCATCCTCAGTGAATCTCCCATCATACAGCACTGAGTGGTGGACTAAACCTGCAGAGCTCGAACTGGTTTGGCTCCTGTTCTTTGAGCGTCTCCACTCATTTGGATTGAGCAATATATCAGATGTTTTGTGAAGATATGTCCCTGAAAAAAACCCAAAAACCAAATCAACAAACAAACCGGATAAAAAAGGCACATATTTCACTAAATGTGAGGCAGGAAATGGGTCATTTTTAGGCAGCGAATATCCAACGGGCCTCACCTTGGCTACTGTAGCCTGCATCGAACCCTGAGCTATCCCAGGAGCTCATGGCAGAGTCTATACTGGGAACAGTGGCAGAATAGACCTCTGAGTGTTTACTGGTCTTCTGGGAGCCTGTCAGTTCATCTTCTGTATCACTTAGAAACGCAGCTTCTCTCTCTGCGTGATGTCGGCCATCAGACTCTGGGAGCAAACACAGACTTAAGTGAGTGTTGAAGTAGGAATAAATGCATTTTCTGACATTTCTAAAACTGTGAAATAAAACACGTTCTCTGCCTACACATAAAATGCACAGTTTTCACAAAAACAATAAAACTTTTCTTCTAAATTTTTTTTTTTTTTTCTGATTAGCATTTGTCTCTAATTGTTGGCTCTTTCTCATCCAGTCCTCTCTTTTCCTCCTCCTTTCTAAGTAAAAGTGTCGGGATGCGAATGTAACTGTGCACTGATTCAGTTGGACTATTCTTTCCACCAGATTATTAAATTAAAAAAAACAACTGCGGATGGTAGGAAAATGCTTATCAATGTGTCATGATGTAATTTATCTAGTCAACTATCATGACGTTCATTTCAGTTATTCCCCTTGTGTATTTTCTATTTTAACTCAGTGCTACATCTTCATTTCTTGGCAAACTTTTAGGAGTAATTAAAAATAATTAAGTTTAACCCAAACCCATACGGTCGGCTTGTTTCTTGATCTTAAGAGTGACGGACTCCCCGGCCATCTGCAGGAGGTGGATGGCCTCGCTCAGCGGTTTTCCTTTCAAACTGACACCATTGATGGCCAGGACTCTGTCCCCTATATGGATGGCTCCAGTCCTGCAGAGTGAGGAGAGCAGAGGAGACAGAGATACCAGAGTATACCAGACAGTACCGACAGGCGGGTCAGGAAACCTGTCATGCTGCCAGCGTGCTGACTGAGACAGACAAAGAGGCTTTTTGTTGTAGGAAAAAGATGAGACAGCCATTGTTTATCGTCTTGTTTATTTCAAAAAACTGTCTCGAAAAGTTGACCACGATAGATTTCACTGGCCTCAGCCTAAGTGACACTATGTCAAGTGTCACCAGCTTCTCAAATAACTACCTCGACCCCTCCGGCCTTTCATTCCTCAGCCCCTCCCCCCCCCTCTTCCCCCTCTTCACCCTCTCACCTCTCCCCTTCACCTCCCTCACCTCTCTGCCAGGCCTTTCTTGGTGAGGCCAGAAATTACGATGGGGTCAAAGGGCTCCTCGGTGCCAGAGATCGTGATGCCCAGGGGTCCGTTATATCTCTTCAGCTCAACTGTGTAGATGATGGAGCCTGACATCTCCAACTCATCTACGGCACATGGATGGAAACACAGCATAGCAATGAATAATATGGTGCTTGGTGACGTTTCCCCACTGCTCATACACTGGATTAATGTTGTGTATTAAAGGGATAGTTCACCCAAAATTCAAATTTCTGGGAGAAGTTTCAGAGTTATCTGTGGCTTCTCTGAGTTACAGGGGGTCTCGGCGTAGCAGTGCATGTCCATATAACGGTTGCAAATGGATACCAACTGTCTTCGTAACAAAAAGACACACCAAAAAACATCCAAATACCTCCATGCTGCTCGTATGTAATGTCCGTCTTGTATTGAAGCCCCGAAATGTGAAATTGCTCCGTCCTCTTCCTGGTCCGTCCAATTTGGACGAATCAGGAAGAGGAGCTTCCCCTACAAACAAGCTTGAAATATAGACTTATTTAATTTTTTTCGGCACAATTTCGCATTTCGGGGCTTCAATACAAGATGGACATTACATACGAGCAGCATGGAGGTATTTGGATGTTTTTTGGTGTGTCTTTTTGTTACGAAGACAGTTGGTATCCATTTGCAACCGTTATATGGACATGCACTGCTACGCCGAGACCCCCTGTAACTCAGAGAAGCCACGGATAACTCTGAAACTTCTCCCAGCCCTTAGTCGACATGAGGGTGTGTAGATAATGAGTGCAATTTGAATTTTGGGTTAACTATCCCTTTAAAGTGATTAATGTACCGATGTTGTCCTCGTCCTTCTGGATTCGCAGTTTGACCATGTCCTCGGCCTGCTGCAGGACGTGCATGGCGTCCTCCATGGTGCAGTTCTCTAGGCGCACGCTGTCGATGGCCAGCAGCCTGTCTCCGGGCTCCAGAGTGCCTGTTCTACCGGGCACAAGAGGAAGAGGATCGCAGCCATTAACTGGGACCAGAGCGTTGTTGCCCCTGACTCACTATCAGAATCCTATTAGCCCAGTGTCTCAGTGGGATCCTTGGGGGTGACCGCAACCTCGCCCTCAACATAATCGACACTGAGCCCTCCTGAAATGCAGCTGCTCTGCCCTACTGATCCAGTTTTGATAGCTCAATCCAATTAGGCTTGTATTACACAGTGGATTCACAAAACAATTTTATTTTGCTCCACGAATAATCCCACACAAGCCTGGAGTTGTTAAGTGTTCAAATGCTGTCCCTGCCGCAGGTCGTCCATGTATTTACAAGACGACATATAAGCCCTAGTGCTGTGAGAGCAGGAACATTATTAGTGTGATGATGAGAGGACATACCTGTGTGCTATGCTTCCTTTTCTGATGTCAGAGATGATGAGGGGCTTGCCGGGTTTTTTGCTTGCTGGTAAAATAAAAAATAAAAAAATAAAAAAAGGGGGGAAAATTTGGGAAAAGGAAACGTTTATTTCAAGAGACATGACACAAGGATGAAACCATGGTAACTGACTAAATATTTTTAAATTAGTCATCCTCCTTTTCTTTTTGTTGCACTTGTCCCAGTTGGCCTCCTGTTTGCATTTTTTCCCCTCAGCTAGTTAGAGCAGAAAGGGTAATGATGAATGTCGATACAGGCCAGCATTATTCAGAGGTAATGAGGTATGTGCCCTCATGCTTTTGCAAGCCTGGGTTTTATGGATCAGAGAACATTGATTCAAAGGAGAGAGTTACCGTTAGCAGGTCTGTGGGACAATATTGAACAACACTGCCCCCTGCTGCATGTATGCTTGCCAACAAACTCACCACTGATTGTGATGCCCAGCTCCACTCCTCTCCTCTTGGGCAGTTTAACATGGAAGGTGCCACTGCTGGGAACCACTGACTCTAGGTGACATTTAAAAGAAAGATGTGAGCAGAAAGCACAAATAAACATGTGTTCAGGACAAGAAATTGCTTAAAAGTGCATTAAAATGCGCTTCATGTTACCTGCAACATCAAACTCGATCTCTACTGTGACCTTATTGGACAGAGCGGAGTCTCTGAGCAGCTGATGAGCTTCTTCCAAAGTGCCGTCTTCAGTGGGAATCCCATTGATTGACAGCAGCCTGTCTCCAACCTGCAGCAGCCCACACCTAGGTGATGTTTTCAAATTAGAAAGTTAGTTAGCTTATTCATTTATTCATCTTTATCCATGATATTCATTTATTCAGAACATTTGGAGGCATGAGTTCAAAACATACACTCAGCTGTCAGGTACAATTATTGCATTTTAATTAGAAGTTCTGCCTTAAACCTCACATAATCAAGATTATAATGTTCAGTTATTAATATTTAAGATATCTTAAGTTAATTAGCCTATACCTTCATAAACAGTTACCACGCACACACACTTATGAGTCAATTAGAGTTACAAATACATTTTAAAATCTTTTAAGTAATTTTTAAAATATACTATATAAATAGAAAAAAGGTGCAACTTGAACCATTTTCCCCCTGTTTGTTCAATTGACACCCCAAGGATAGTTTATTAAGAAAAGTATAAAAATCTAGAGCACTTCAACCCTCCATATTTGCAATTGTGTTTTTCCTTCATGAAATGCCCACAAAAATAGTCAGAAAATAATAAAATATCAGTTAATTAACTTATTTATGGAGTAATGGTTTCAGTGTGCCAGCATCTGCAAGATCTTTGAAAAACAAAATATAATTGCATAGCCTCTGGGCTTAACATAAACACAAAACTGACTTATTTGAACCTGAAAACCTTCTCAGCGAGGAAAGGCACATATAGGAGAAAAAAAAAAGCCCATCACATTTATTCAGACGTCTAATTGCGAGGGCACACTCTGAAGCACTGTCAACTGATGTTAATTCATTAAGGGCCACCGCTCATTAACCTTGTGTGGAGGCTGAGACACCAACATCACAGTTGGATGCTGTACTTGAGTCACTCCTGTCTAACTGCTCCTGGACTAATCGTGTTACAAGACCCAGGGGAGAAGGGCCGGTGCTGTCGGCACAGACACTATCATTAATCTTTCGAGACAAGGACAGATACTGCGCGGTGGTCTGATCAGAACTGTGTGTTAATTGGACTGCAAACATGTAGCTCTGAATCAATACTACACATGGATATTGGGGAAGAGGGGTTAACCATTAAAAAAAAAAAAAAAGGTGGTACTGGCTGGATGATGAACAGTGTATGATAAAGAAAGCCAGTCAGTATAGGCTTTATTCTCTAGGGAATTGTACGTATATGGCAAGTATATATACACAGTAGTTGTTGATGCATTTCAACCGAGCGACTGACAGACCCACAGAGGTCTCCCTTGAGCCAGGATGCCTGAAAAAAAAATTGGAAATATATATAGAAATATTGTGTATCAGCATGTTTTTCCAGCTTTTACCCATCTAGTGACCCCTCCAATTTCATTTGTGACTGAGTCTGTGGGTCCAGACCCCCTGTTTGGGAAGCACTGCTGCAGGAGACAAAAGCAGCTCCCCTGCCCTCAGATGACATACTCATTGAGACACCGGTCTAAAATTAGCCTTTTTTTTCACATGTGGTGTTTCATTGCCAGGCTGAATGATTAGCGCTAAGGCCCTCTAGTTCAAGGTGACTCTCTCTGTGACATTTGTTTACTCGTTAGGTGTCTCAGCCCGTTACCTCTCAGCCGGGCTGTCGGGCTCGATAAAGCGGATGACTGGGGGAGCGGAAAGGGTTTCTGTGGCAAAGACACCCCCCTGCAGCTGGATCCCAAAACCTGTGAGCGGATCCCCCCTCAGGACGACCTCGCTTGTTTCCACATGAAAAATCTGACCCCCTGGGCCGACAGAACTGGACGCCAGCGATACTGTGGGGGAGAGGGGGAGAAAGGGTGGGGGAGAGGGGAGAGGGGAGGGTGGGACATCAAAGAGAGATATTACTGGAGAAGTGGCAGATAAATGGAGCAAGAGGGGGATTATGGGGGACAAAAAATGCAGGAGAGTAAGGGGAAGAGACATGCAGCCACAGAGACGACATGGGAATGGAGAGGGAATGAGTCACTTATCAGAGTTTACATCAGTCATGTTGACGTCAGCGATCAGTCAAATCTGTTCACACAGCGAGGGGGCGAAACAGGAGGGAAAGGTGTTCAAAAAACGGCTCTGCAGCGGCAGCATTTTAAAGGGTCAGCTCACCCAAATTACTGCAAAACATTTTCTTACTTAACCTCTATTAAGAATCCAGCCCTACAATTTTGCCTTTGGGTTGAGATTTTCTTCTTCGTTGTGAACAGGAATTAATTTGTGGTGCTTGCTAAGAACACTTCAAATTACATTTAACTCCTTTTAAAAAAGGTCTCCTGGGGAAAATAAGTTTTAAACGGCCTGGAACACAGCAGGATGGATTGCAAGGTGGTTAGCTGTGATGTAAAGTGCAAGCTATTTGATCTAAATGGGCTAAAATAACACAGTTATGCTCCCTTAAATTGCAGCAAGTAAAAGACAGAAATAAGCACCAAATATCTGACCAACACACTCGTAGCTCAGTGAGGCTTTACAGGCTTAACATCACCATGTGAACATTGCTGATGTTAAGCCTGTATGCCGTGGTCACCGTCTTTGTTTAGGGTGTAAATCTGCTAACATTTGCTTATTAGCACATAAAGTAGTAATTTTAGTTTAAACTGGTGACTGGTCATGTAACCAAATACCGAAAGCACTAAATAAAATAGAATATTCATTTTTTTTGTTTGCCCATTAGTCTGTATGCTTGCGAACCTCTATCACCTGGGGGCAGAAATCTTTACATCACTTTGCTTAAACCAATGCAGCGTAGCTCCATGCTCCTGCAGTAAATCCTCCCTTTCCATGAAGGTTGTACTATTCAGTTTCTGTTAAAGGGGACGGACTGATTCAACATTATGTAAACAGTGCTGTGTTAAATACAGAGATGTACTCCTGTTAGTCAGCCTGTCCTCAGTGATATAAACCATGTGGAGAAGAACATTGACCTTTCGGTATCACATAGTTTTGCTGAGGTGTACCTACTAAACTAGCAACAGTGTAAATATGTCACAACTCAAGGCGATGAAAACCAAAACTATGTCCACTACACCACCACACGCTGATGAGGAATATTCTTGAGCTGGATGGAAACAAAAGGGAAGGTAAGCAGTTGGTCATACGTGAGCTTTTGTGATCCTTCTTCCTGGTCCTCCTCTTGCCCGTGGAGCTGCGGGGGCTGGTGGGCGCGATGGGAGGGATGGGGCAAGGCAGCGTGTTGCTGCCCTGGCTGCTGAAGCCTGAGGTGGCTGTGGATGAAGGGGAGAAGCCACCACTCACCAGAGCTGAAGGTGGACATGGCACTAGGTGTTATCAAAAGGCTGGTACAGTAAGAACAACATCACAGTGACACCCATCCACAGCAGCAGCAGCAGCAGCAGCAACACACACTCATGGGAACATGCAACAAAGGAAAGGAACAGTGCCGGGGTAAACCTCTTGGAAAAAGACTTAAGAAACGTGCAGAAGAAAAGGCTCCTGCTATGGTGTCTTGCCAGCAGCGGTGCTGTCACTAGTGATAACTTACATTTGCAGTGGTCCTGCTGGTTGTGTGGGTGGCTTGGGCTGCTCCATGTCTTGCTGTGGCTGGCATGTGGGGGATGGCAGTAGTTGCTGCTTTGGTCCCAGTGATGATGGTTGCTCTTCTGCACTTTTACTGCATCGGCAAGGAGGCAAACACATCCATTAAGTCAAACGGATCCATTTCTCTAGATCCGTTGTTGTCACTTTTCTAAATTCTACCCATGAAATCATGCTTTTCAGTTCCATATCTAAATCTGTGCCACACCACACAGCGCCTGGAGGATAAGTCAGAGCATAGTAATTGATATTTAATGTTTTCGTCATGGTACACTAGATTAAATCCTGTGGTTTAATGTATTTTGATGAGCATCTGAGACTCAGTTAGACACAAGGAGATGAATGGGAAGTGATTCAGGGTCTAAAAAAAAAAATCTTACTTTTACTCGCAAGCTTCCAAAGAGCCGAGTGCAAATTTGAGATCATTTTTATCATTTCATTTTCAAAATGGCCTAAGGGTGCAAAACCAGTCTGAGTAAGTTGGCCACAAGGCATGATGAGGAAACAAACGGGCTGTTTTTAGGCATGTGGCTAAACCTTGATTGGGCACAGCTGAATGTTTGCTCGTTGATGATGTGGTATGTCTGTCTCTTGAATCTGATTGGAGGACATTTGTTGACTTTTTCTTGCTTTGAAGCAAAAGGAGAGCAGTTTTTGTTCATCCTAAAAAGGCTTTTAATCCCTCTTTTGAAAGCCTGTGTAACAAAGTGCATTCAGTCCAACAGTATTCATGAAGCATGCAAAGAGAAACAGCTGACCTAATGTATGACACACACCTCCATAATTAACTTCCCTTTACAGATTCATGCAGCTAAATTTGTCACTGAATGTTACATGTGACAGTAATCCTTAGCTGCTTCATTTGCAGGGGTCTGATATTTGACAACTGGCTCACATGGATGGAGGATTTGCGGGAAACATGGATGACTACAGTAGTCCATGGGGCGTTCAGGGGACCTGGTTAAATCCAACTGCACATAATCAGAATACATGCAGGAGAACCTCCAACCTTTTGCGAAGAACCAGTTTCTTTTGGACTCAATCAAACCTGCAAAGCTCTACGCCGGCTTACGTTAAGCCCACCTAGGGGAAGCTCTCCAAGAAATGGTGTTTTCAATCTATGCTGGTGGAAGGAAACATTAACTCCTAATCTCTTAGTGGCCATATCAGTCTTATTAAATCCCCAGAGGAGATTAGACAAATTGCATCTTATAATTGTACCTCATCCTGGAGGGAAAAGAAGCAGGAGAAATATCTTATCATAACGTCACAACGCCTTTTTCAAGAACAGAATCATTATTGAATTGGGGTTTAAGAAGATACATGCCAGTAAGTTTTTGATAGAGAAGTGATGCCTGTGCTGTTCTTTGAATTGAAGCAATTTAATAGTAAAAGTGAGCCACAGCGGTTTGGAGAGTCTTCTTTTGTGTGTTTTCTGTAGTGGTGGGATGTAGCTAATCAAATACTGAAGCACAAATTTTAGACACTCAAGCCCCTTACAAATAAAACATGGAAAGCTTAATAGATGATTTTTTGGGGGGTGTAAACAATGCAGATGAGCTTCTAACTTTCTGAGTGATCCTTTTACTGGAAAATGTAGCCACCACAGTCACAGCAAATCCACAATTAACAATTAACATGTTGTCTTAATGGACTGCTATTTCATCCTTGTTCCATTTTCTGACAACAGAAAGAGAAAAACATGTAAATGAGAACAGCTTTATTGTGAATTCAGCTGCAATAAAATACTGTATTTGTGAACACAGAGAGGGGGAGAGACCGAAATGATAAAGAGCTAAAACCCGCTGACACCAGGCAGAATGCAAATATGATGCAGTCCAGCCACATACTAGGTTTTGACCTAGTCTTGTTTATATAAAAGCTTATACACTTTATGATGTCGCCCTCTCAAATGTGAGGATTTGTTATGTCTTTTTTTTTTCTTCTATTCTATATATATATATATTTTTTTTTTTTTTTTTTTTTTGAGATATACACTGTTGGACAAAATAAGCATTGTGGAGATGTTACTCTGAGACCTGAGTAATGTTACCAGATACAAATTCTTACTACTCAAATAATCAGTTGTTGGAAGACAATCAGCAGATTAATGCAAAACAAACACAATAATGAATATAATGAATATAATCATTAGATTACACTATTAAAAACTGATAAAAATAGTTCAGTAAATGTGGGTAAAACACAGATGGAAGTTTAGCGGATAAAAGGGCAGCTTGCACACTGAACCAGCCACATAAATGAGCAAAGAAGAAAACAATCACAGAGGAAAGGATTCAGTGATCCCAGAAAATACTGAACTCCGGCTTTGTCATGTTGTATGATTCTTCCCGTGCTAACATGTTATGTAGTCCCTGCAGCTGCTGACCCAGAAATAAGTCTGCAGAACATGGCACAAACATGATCTCTGACAGAGAAAGTGTGTGTGCATTTGTGTGTGTGTATCCGTATCTATTTGTGTGTAGCTTGTTGGTATGCATAAGAGGCCTAGTGCGAAGGCAGAGGGATTTCGGCTGGCAGCGCGCGCACACACATACACACGCGCGCGCGCAAACACGTCACAAACCCGTACGCACACAGAGGCTGATTCACAGCACATGGAGGAGGGCAGCTCCAAGGCAGCAAGGCTCTTTACAGCTCGGGGTAAAGTAGCTAAGAGCAGAACAGTCACAATACATATGGTAAGAACAACATGCTGGAGCCGGAGTCTCTCCACTGTATATCCTCTACACACAGAAGCAAATGATGTAGTGTTAAAACTATTAGTCACATATTTCACATCCTCCCCCTGTATATCCTTTGCAATGTCCTGCACATTTAAATATTTGCACTCCAGCGTGCGTATTTATGTGGAAAAACCTGACAGACCATCTATACAGTGGGCTTATATATACAAATATTTAAATATTACAGTGGGGGAAGAAGCACACAGAGCCCTTATTTAAGTTAAAATACCAGTACAATGTAAAGATAAATACTTTAAGTCCTTAAAGTATAAGAACGGTATTATGAAAATGAGCTTGTTCTGCGGTGAACTGCTCCCTGGTTATGTGTGACATTCATTTTCAATACAGATGCAATCTGGAAACAGGTTGCTGCTCAAGATAAAGCTAGTTTTAACTACCTCATGTACACCTTGGTAATTTAAACCAGTGATATCTAACCTGGGGGTTGAGCCCCTCCAAAGAAGCTCAAGATAAATCTGAAGGGTGATGATGATCAACAGAAAAGGGACAGAAGAAAAAAACGAACTATATATTTCTTCTTATTTGTTTAAGCTTTTCTGTGAAATGTTTCAGAATTCAGCCTGTTTTGACTTCATTGTTTTGCACACATACTGTTATTCAATATGTTGCATATGCTTCATTTCCTTGTTTGTGTTTTTGTGTCACCTGCAGGACGTACCTGTGTCCTGTGGCCTGACAGGAAGTCTGCTCTGACTGGCTGGAAGAATCTCCAGTTTGACGATATCTGAGGTGCTGGCTAGTAGCTGCGTGGCCTCCATCAGGGAGCAGTGCTCTGAGCTGGTCCCGTCTATAGAAAGAAGGATGTCACCTGCATGCAGTGCGCCACACCTAAAGAGAGAAAAATACACAGTCAGACAGTGTTAGGAAAGCATCTGCTAGGAAACTGTCTGAGGGGCAGGAAAATAAAAGAGATTGTTTTCACCTTTCTACCACACTAGCTGGTTTTATCTTGTCAATAATAATGACTTGTTTGCTTCTGTATATTGTTGTGGTGAGGCTGATCCCCAGGCTGGCAGAGTGACCCTTCACTATTTCCACCAGCAGAGGGCCCGAGGCTTGCTGCACTGCCTCTGAAACAGATAAAAACGCACAGAGGGCAACAAGATTACAGGATGCATCTATAGCCAGGACAACAATATAATCTTTACAATCGCTTCACTCTTAATCAACAATGGAAAAACCCCTAAGCAGTCACGGATGAGCAGACTGTGATCAAATTGTTATGGGTTTCCTCTGTTGCTGTGGCAAAGTAAAGTGAAAGTAACGGATTCTCTGCATTTCTTGTTCCTAAACTGAGTGATTTAATGACTCTATCTTTGTGACCAAAATGGATTACACTGCTTTTCTAATGCTTTGTATCACTCATCAATGTGCTTATTGTGTAAACTGTCACATTCAAAGAGGTGCAAATCAATCAGAATAATAGTATTGCTCTTTTAATTCCTAATCACAACTCCTTATAATGAAATAACCACTGTATTTTGAAGTTGATAGTATGGAAATGCAGTTTTCTCATTTACAACAATGATGTTATTTTAAAACAAAATTAAAACTGAATTCTCAGATATATTGTTTTTATAATACTGCACGTGTCACATTTACCCGGCACATATTCGACTTCAGAGAAGGACAAGAGGACGGTCACGGGAGGATGTGGACACAGTGGGAAGACAGAGTTGACCTGCTGCAGTGAGGACGGCACAGCAGAGGCATATGTGGCTGAAAGTCGCATCATGCTAAAATATTTCCCCCGTTGTTGCTATTTATATTATAATGTTCCTAGATTGCGGTTCTAAAATACATTTATCTTATAACTGTGAAAACTCTGACTCGTTCAGGCTGAAGGCAGGAGGTCTGACTCCTAATTTCCCACATACGGAGAGATAATGTGTGTCAACTGTCCTTCGTGACCTGCCCTACTTCGCACCGACCAATGCAAAGCGTGCAATCCTGAGAATAAGTCACTATGGCCAAATGGAGCTAATAATCAGCATTTCAGTCATGTCAGTCAGTCATGGGCACCTTCCTTTTTAATGGCATATTTACTACTTGACCAAAGGTTGAGGATATTGTGATTGATTTCTTGTGTACTATGTCTGTCAGACTGGCTCTGTGTTGTTTGATTACAGATATAAAAAGGTTAAGAACATTGCATTTTGTTGATTATCCTGTTTATTGTTGGTACAGGAGGTGAAAATGTAGACTTTCATTTATACCAATACATTTGTCTTTGAAGCATATAAACAAATTATTTTAAGGCATATGACTTCACATTTATTATTAGGACATTATTATTATTAATAAAATAGGTTCGGCTTCCCAGCATGTCTGCTTGTTAATTGATTCATTCATTCATTGCCAGCGTGTGAGTGTTAGTTTCTTGTCTCTCAGGATCTGTGAGGGTTGACTATATTTTGGACTGTGTCTAATTGTCCTCTGGTGTATTTGGGTCAGGTCTGATTGATTCTCTTGGATCAGATCTTTTCCACAAAAAAGGGTTTGGGGAGATTTTCCACAGTTTTGTTTTGGATTAAGTAAAGGTCTCTAGTTAGAAATCTAGGCTGTGAAGAACATCCTATTGTCTTTTGTAGTTTTAGAGAAGTTTTGAGCTTGAGAAAGTGACCCTGATGTTATTCTGGCCTGGACATGGGAACTGTGTAGCAGAAAGCCTGTGTTTTAAACTGGAAAATAGAAAATATGTTAACAAACTGCATTATGGGAACTGTAGGATCAAGGACTCATCATAGGAGCTACAGATCTCAGCCTCTTTTGCTTATACTGTATTTCAATCAGTGTTTTATAAAACATGACAGTGCATTCTTGGGGTCATGTTAAAAATAAATGACAACTATTCCTGAAATGTGTCCCTACTGACATATTTTGCCTGAAGAATAAAGTTAAGCACTACAATGACTCTGGCATAGAAAAATATTTAATAAGCTGAGATGAAACCTGCTTTGATTCAAGGGAGGAGAGACCAACACGTTAGGATAAAACACTGCGTATCATCTACCCTTTTCCTGTTGAAGTGTGCTCTTGGGCCCGAGTGACTCCCCTGGTGGCGTCTCTAGCACCGACACTCACTCATATCCAGCCAAACGGCCACATTATTTACCCTCAGAGCAACACTGCCCTACCATGCCTCCACATATTCCCTGTGTGTGTGTGCTCACCCATGACAGAGACGTCATACTCAATCAGGAACAGAGCTTCCTGGCCGCTCTGCATCAGCATGGTCAAAGCGTCAGCGTGCTTCTCTCTGTTTAAAGGCATCCCGTCTATGCTCAAAACTCGGTCTCCTGCCTTTAAAGTGCTTTCCCTGGAGACACACAGAAAAGGAAAGAGAGGAGAGAAAGAAAGAAAAAAAACATGGGCGACCAGCACAAGATGCTCATACAAGCGTTTAAACACCAGTCACAGTAAATCATTAAACAGTTCCACATGAGTGTTCCCTCCCAGGTGAGATGAAGGATAAACGAGATAAACGGCCGTAAAACTCTTTGATGGTGAATTATGTTTGCTCCAGTGTTTTGGTGCTCACAGTTCTCATGTGGAAAAGTGCAGTGCTGCATTAGCCTCAGGATGAGCAGTGCCCTTTCTGCTTTGAAGATAACATACTCTATATGTATCGACGCCACAGTTTCATGCACGACCCTGAACACAGACGGATGCAAAGGACATAATAATGTGCACATTAAAAATATTGCTGCTTTTAAATCCTACGAATGCATTAATCTGGAAAATACAATTCCAAATGGGTAGCAGGCAAATATTGTCATTGCAGTCTAAGATAAGGCAATTAGTAAAACACATACCCATTAGTCTAGCCATCCAAATACACACGCATGCATGCACGCATACAATAATCTGAATATGCTCCTTCATGCATGAAGAAATCATAAAATGTATACAAGCCATTTACTTAAATGGGAAAGAGGTCTCAGACTTTTGGAACGTGCTCTTTATATGAAAACACTAACTCATCTGCCCATGACCTCACCTGTCGGCAGGGCCTCCGGGTCTGACGCAGGTAACCACCAGAGGACGAGACCTGCGCCAGTCTTCGTGGAAGCCACCTAAAACACACATCACAGAGATAAATCAGTGTAAAAAGCAAGAGCCAACTGTTTTTTATTACAGAATGCTTTATAAAAAAATCATCATATAAAAAAACCACGTACACTTACCTCTCATGACAAAACCAAAGCTGTTTCCCTCCTTGTGTAAACACACCTCTATGGTTTTCATGATGACCCCTGAGGGGGTCTGGACTGAGAGTAGGGAGAAAATGGTAAATTATTATTGTTAATATGATGATTTTTATAAAATAGGAACAGAAAACGTTGTCAGTGTCTTGTATGTGTTGAAACATTACTATGAAATAAACAATGTGAGAATATATTATTAAACTCAGTAGAGAAATTAATGATCTGTATTTAATCAATGTTAACTCTATCTGTGGTTTAACAAAGCAGAAATGATTTTATCAATGTAAAGCAGGAGTGCCTAACAAAGACATAAATGTAATTTGTCAGCCAAATTGAAACATTTATAAATCTATATACTGTCTTTTGACCTGCTAATGACAGGAGTAACTCTTATGTCATAATACAACACTCATCAGAAAGCCATGACAACTTGCATTTTGTTTTCATTATTTGTTTTTCTTAAATCCCAAATCATTGATTCTCACACTTTTGTTAATTTACTTACTGATCTTCCAAAGCACATCTGTGCACTTTAGTCAACTTTTTCAAGTTTTTTAATGTGCTCAATAATTAAACTAGCTTTTTGACTTTTTGGTATGGGAGGAAATTAAAACAGCTGAATAACAGAACATGACTTGCATCATGTAGATGTGCAGATTTGAAGCCTCAGTGTGTCTTCAGTCTGGAGCCTCAGACAATAATCGTGTTGATTTCTTATCTGTGTGCATTCGGAAACGCGTAGCATTTGTGTCCGTGGCAGAAAAATTTATCTAAATGTCTGAAATTTTCCCTTCATGCAGCTTTCTCTGTCTGCAGAGACTTTCAGGCAGAATATTTATCAGGCAAACTTCACCTACCGAATGGAGGCAGCTCATACTCCACCTCCAGCACAACCCGCTCCCCGATGTTCTTCAGCAGGCTGATAATCTCATCATGGCGAAGCTTTGACAGGTTGATGCCATTCACTGACTTGATGTAGTCTCCTACATTCAGCTGGTCGCTCCTGTGGAAAGTGATGGACAGATTCACAGATTCAATTTTTCAGGATTTGTACACTAATGAAGTGTAATGTAAACTATCAACTCAAGAGTCCATCATCACCTGGAGCTTGTGGTCATTTCTTACTGTGGAGGCAGGTTTCAACATCCTACAACTACAAACATCTGTAAACTGACAGATGTGGCTCACAATGATGAAACCACTGATATTAGTATATCAGCCAACAATTTTTAGCTGTTCAATGTGTTAAGAAATTGACCATTTATAGCAAATGCATATAGTTCAGTTTAGCAGAAAGGGCTCTGCTGTTGCTGTAACCCATTTTAGCGCTAATCCACCTGATAACACCTACATGAATATGGATCTTACTTAAATCAACAATACAAATCTCCACTTCAGGAGGGGGGAGGTTGGGATGGTAAATAAAGCTGTGGTAGCAAAACATTGTCAGGTTGAACACCTGATGATGATTTTAATGAAGCTAGTCGTTATGATGCCTTTGGCTGTACAGGTGCTCTGCTTTAGAGCAACCATCGGCTGATACCTCAATGCTTCGGTTTCACATACAACAACTTTCCCCTCCCGCTTCCCCGTGTTATTTGTAAGTTAGCCAATGTACGTAGCCAATGTTTGCTATGCTGCATTATCAAAACTTAAAAAATAACTAATTTAAACTCCTTCTAAGCCACATGTTTGTCACAAGGCCCAACTACAGGGGCCCGTCAGCAGATGTTGGCCATAGCCCCCCTAGACAAATTGATCTGATCATGATGATGCAATGAAATGCAAACATCTAATTTGAATAAATGTTACAGCTGCTCATGCTGCATAATCCTGCGATGTTAAAGAGGCAGAAATATAAACTGATGCAGTAATGGAACTATGCAAGGGATATTTACAGAAGTAGTCGTGATTGGTGTAATCATTTGTGTTGAAACATTGTGGTACTTTAATTATAGTTCCCTCTGCAGACTAATATACAGAGGCAGCTGTGTAGGGGAGTCAGTGTGTTGGAGTATGATGGAGAGGGCTGGCTGAAAGCCTCTCCTCCTCAGACACTGACAGAGATGACTGTACATGGTGTCTCACATATGACATTCTGAGTCAACACGCTGCTCATTGGAGAGCTAATTAAATAAATGGATGTTCTGCCCTGATCGCCTCTCTCACCTTTGGGCTACTGCCAATCAGCAGTGACAGCAGACAGACAGACAGACAGAGAGAAAGACAGACAGACACAAACACAAAAACACACACATACACACACACACACACACACACACACACACACACACATACACACATGCGTCTTAACCAGCAGCGCTCACTGGCCTGTCATCTGGTCCAGTCTCATCACACAGTGTCTCTGCTCATCGCTCCTGTCTCTCCACCCAGTAAATTAGCTACCACTTCCACACAAGCATGAAGTCAGCTGTGGGAAGACAAGCTGCTTGGAAGAATTAGCACAGTGTCTGTCTTTAAACCTCCTTGGAGTTGACAAGCGATGGCATATTGGGCCAAGACATTTTCAGAGGGGCTGTGTCATTCTTACAAAACTGTGTGTGTGTGTGTGTGTGTGTGTGTGTGTCTTCTGTCACACGCTGCTTAATCATCATGAAATGTGAGTCTTATGCTGAATTTCTTCACGAGATTGGTGTTGAGGAAAATGAGTTTCAATGTCGCTGACTTTGAGGGAAATCTGTTCAATTAAACTGTAATTAAGCCATCTTTGAATTTATAAAAACAAGTGTTATTGAATAATTACCAATTGAGCAATGAGTAACCAATATATTAATGCAACCTAAAATACAATTTATGGGCAAATCCTCTGTGGTTCCTTGGGGATTTTACTTTATAACAAGCCCTGTTTGGGCGGCATCAAGCTGATATAACACAACGCCTACAGTCCTGCGGTGAAGGTGAGCTGGTGCAACTTTGCAACACGTGCACGTTTGTGGGGGCAGAATAATGTGTACGGACAACCCGGTGAGGTTGCCAAGATTTAACCGCATCACAGAGCAGAGATCTCACCTGGCAGCTAGCCCACCTGGCCGTAGGTTTGACACTCTGGGCTTGCCGTCCTTGTCAGACCCTCCGGAGATGGTGAGGCCAAGGCTGCTGCCTTCTCTTTTCATCAGGTCCACCGTGGTGACTCCTCGGTACTCTTCTGCTGACAGACACAGAGAAAGGCACAGATCCGCAGCATTAGCGACTGCTTGACAGAATCACCCTGTCTGAGAGGCAACAAAAGACCCCTCTCCATATTTCTTTTCTGAATCTCTCACTGAAATGCTCTCTGACACGCAACCACATACTTTATTTTCTCACTGTCCTGTCTTTTCCTTGTTCCCTCAACTCTCTCAGACTGAGTGAATCTCTGTGACGGCTTCAGAAGGAGCACAGGAAGGAGATGAGTCTCAGCTTGGTGTTTTATTAAAAACCAATTCTAAATACTTGCCACAGAAAGGAAAGTGATGCATTATTAAATACAACACTAATTAAAAATTGAAAATTGCAGCAGTTCATTAATTGAAATCCAAATATGTTCGGAAGTGAATGAAAATGAGTTTGACATAACCTCTGATGGATATATAGTTACATAGTGTCGTCAGAGGACTCATTCTGTCTTGTGCTCTTGTGCTGCGCTGTTAAATCACTCCATGTGAAGTCTACGGAGTGTGGTTTAGTACCAATGACAGGTGCGCCACACAAGCGTTATTTTTGCCTTATCTAAGCATTCAAAACAATGCAACATCAAGCAAAACACAGCAGACATATGACTCCATACGTGCACACAAAAACCTACAGTATGACTCTTTGTTTTTGAGGATGCAGGTGAAGTAGATGCAGTCGCATGAATCAGACAGAAATCTCAATGATGTAAAGTCAGCTTTGACTGTATTGTACCTGAAAGGCTTCGCCTCCTGGACGAATGTGATTGGTCAGTTCCCCCGGAGTCCTTGCTCCCCTTTGAGTATGGTCCTTCATCTGAGGAGACAGCAGAGAGACATGAAACACTAGTTATAAGTAGGGAGACT
The DNA here is from genome assembly GCF_905171665.1 of Trachurus trachurus. Taxonomy (NCBI): domain Eukaryota; kingdom Metazoa; phylum Chordata; class Actinopteri; order Carangiformes; family Carangidae; genus Trachurus; species Trachurus trachurus. The sequence goes on along the minus strand of NC_139901.1, from coordinate 23,584,246 downwards.
CTGCAGCAGAAGGCTAAATGAACATGGCCATCTATTGCACATCATGACAGCTGCCCACACTTTCATGCCTTGAACTGCACCCTGGGTAACGCAGGGGCTCTAGGGGCAGGGGGGTAGTGAGGGGACATCACCAAGCCAACAGTCACATCCACCCATCAGGCACTGGCTTAAACTAAGTGATCAGCCTGGACTCAGGAACCTGGAAGGTCATTGCACTTTGTTTCCACGACAATCGTACAAAAGGGTCAAGAGTTTAAAATAGCTCCTCTCTGCGGCACAGACCCTTGAAAACCATTCATTTAACACAAGACTACATTTGCGACGACGAGCTTGATGTATGCGACCGCTAAAGCATGGGAATTTTCCTGAAGGAACAGCATGCGGTTAATGGACTGTTCGGCACGAAGAGAGAAAATCATCATTTTCATGTCATTTACAGCAGCTGCTACAGAAAGCTGGGAAACGTTCAATCTGCACTGCAGGGTGAATGTGTTATTTATTTATTTATTTATTTCTCACCCACAGTGGGACCCATTTCTGACACAGCACTGGACTGGGCTCAGATTAGCAGAGCCACTGCCCGGCCATCTGAACCTGAATGCAGCCACACAAGCATGTCAGCAGTTGCAGTGATGAGGAAACTGACTTGGCACTTCTCTAATCCTGTCCACTGTGGATTACCTTTTCAGCTGTCCAGCACAGTGATTGAACATCATATTATAAACTTAAAGAAGAGCTGTGCCAAGTCCCCCTTTCAAAGAGTGGAGGGGGCATGTTAGTGTCAAACACAACGGCCATCAAACTTAAGTCATCACAAACTAAAGTCTCCAGTGACCGAGGTTAATGCCGCAGGTTACAGACACTGATCAAAATCTCCTTTTTCTAACACCCCTTTGTCAGAAAACCCCTAAGTACCCTATAAAGCAGAGGTTTTCAAACTTGTAGCTTGGCTCATTGATTTGGTCTGTTCAACACAGGCGGCGCTTAGAGGCAGCGGCAGTGGCTGTGGCTCCGAGAGGCAACTGAGGTACTTCAAAACCCTTAGCGCCCAATTACCGCAGTTTGCTTCAAAAATCGTTCTCCTTTCCAGGAGACAAACTCAGTCAAATTTCAACATGATTCTCATACCCAAAAGATTCAGCGTTACTTTCTTTCCATGAATATAATCAAACCCAATATACATCAGAATGAATGTTCATATCTGTTGAAAGATTTACTGGAAAAGATGCTCCTTATAAGCTGCCGACAATCAGCACATTTTTAAGTTTTATTCAGTGTCAAAGTAACCCAACTCTGGGTGTGTATAGGGATTTCTGATAGGGATGCTAATAATATTGATCTATTCTTATAGGCCTGAGTGATATATAGGAGGTTGTCATCATTTGGTGACATTTCAGTTACACTGACATGTCTTTCTCCTTTAGCCGTGCTGATTCGTACAGACGGAACTGGGGGAGGCAAGTGCTGGGAGGGCATCCAACCTACTGCCTTCTCTCTGTCCACATCAAGTCTCCACATGTGCCCAGCTGAGGATGAAGCCTTCAGACAGCTGAGAGGCATGGATCCTTTGTCAAACCTTCTCTGACCTAAAACCTTTGGGCAAGCCCTGGATAAGTCCAAGAAGGAAAAAACATCAACCTTCTTGAGCAAACAGCTGGATGAGTCAGAGCTGAACTACAGAAATATCTCTCCTGGACTTGCATACATTAGTGATGTATAGTATATACAGGGGATATGCATAATACGGTATTTCACACACATCCCTGCACAGATATCCTGCCTTGTTGCTGTGAGGCACAAACACACACAAAGTGAGTGACACATCACAAACACATAAGGCTAGGCAAGAGTCTTGGAACCACACAGGCTCCTGAGGGGCCCTGACAGTCCAGCAGCTGTCATTGCAGTCAAAAGGCAACATTAGCTCTGGGTTACACAGACTCAGCGCACTGCACGTGACTGAATGCTACTGTACCATCAAACCATCCCTCAGCCGTCCTCCTGAAGCTTACAACAACCACCGCTGACCCCAACGGCCAGAAACTGGACCAGGATGAAGCCCCAACAATAAACCAACTACTGTTAAAATAAAATAAAAAACACACACCATCTCATATCAGTTGTCTTTGTAGAGCAGGTCAGTTAGTGGCTCGTGGATATTATATCTGCCAGAGAGGACGAAGAGTCTAAAGGAGCTCAGAGCGCCACACTGATTAAAATAAAATCTGCACATAAATATGTGGTGAGTTAATTAACTCCTGGTGTAATTCAGGGCACTGTACGCCATATCCAATCAGGATGTAGGTTAAATATGGGGGCAGCACTGACAATGACAATGAAATCATAATGCTATTTTAAGGAGTAAAACTTTATTTATAAACTGAGCCCTGCCAGACCCAGTTTATGTTGCTATATCTGCCCCAAATACACATGGCAGGATGGTATGAAGAGCTGGTGGTCGAGTCCGATGACATTTAAATCTCTTGCAATCTACCACAGCCCTAATGCGTGCACTGTAACAACTCCACAGTGTAGCTAATGCATTTTATGCAAACGTATTCTTAACAAATATAATTAACAAGAATGAATCAACATTTTTGCTGTGTGAATGCTTTAAAACTTGTGGCTGCTCCTTGGATTAATATACATTTAGGACATAAGCAGCTCTTTACAGGTTAACAGATAGTCCAGGGGATCACTCACCCCCTCCTCCCCTAAAATCCTCTACACACAAGCAGCAGACCCCCGTCACGATCAAAGTGTGGTGCTCTTACCAACGCTGTTCTTGGCGTCTCTCCTCAGACCACACAGCATGGCTGTAGTTTAGTCAGCGCAGCCACCCCTCAGGAAGTAACCCTGCTGTTCTTTAGTAGTGGGCAGACAACTGAGGTTCCACCTGAGGGAAAAGCAGGCGACCCGAGAGACTCAGAGTCTCAGCCGCTCAGATAAAACAGAAACACCATCCTCGTTTTGCCATTCCCTCTCTCTCCAGTCCAACATTTGCTTAACCCCTGTCCCTGTTATTAAAACCCCCCAGTGAAGTCTGGAGCTCCAGAGGGCAAATTCTGATCCTCAGATGATCTCTAGTCCCCCCTCTCTATTTAAACTTGGTGACAAAAAGATGCCAGTGTTAAATTATTCTCCTCGATTTTTTACAAAAAAAACATGCATCTGCTAAACTCTGTCTTTCTATTAAATCCAAAGCAGGGAGGAAGATGGTTCACGTCCTTTTCTTGTCATCTTGCTGTGGTTCTGTTTTTCAGCTACTCTTACTAATCGCTCGTCCTTTTTCCAGAGGATTTATCATCCCTTGTTCATACACTCACATGAGCTCACACATAACATTTCTCTCTCTCAGACAGAGCTAGAGTGAGTGTGTTTGCTCTCTCTCCCTCTCTCCCTCTCCCTCTGCCAGAGGGGTTCAGTGAGGCAGGCACACACGATCACTCCCTCACTCCCTCCCCCAGCGCATACGCACGCACACACATGCACACACACACACACTTTATCCATTTCCCACCGAGTCAAACATCCTCAAGCCCACCCACCCACCCACACACTCATAGACACAGTGAGATTAGACATGACAAAACTGCACACTTCCCACACATTCAACTCTCGGCACAATTAACACCACCTGCACATTCATTGTCAGACTGAGCCTTGCACAGTGTCACGTTTTTCTCACATAGAGACTGTCACACACACACACACACACACACACACACACACACACACACACACACACACACACACACACACACACACACACACACACACACACACACACACACACACACACACACACACACAATCACAAGCACATAGCAAATGAAAATTCTTGTGAGCTGCCTGTTAGAGAAGAAGATGTCTAACAGCTGCAATTCATTCAAAATGTTGTGCCGTTTTGTTGGAGTGCATTGTGAACATGTGAAAACAACTGAATGATGATGAACAACTATACAAGAAGAAAAAGCGACACTTAGAATATGGGCAGTTGTCTGGAAATGAAATGCATGCGCAGGGGGACAAACAAACGTGTCTGCTGGCTGACCCGTCACCACACCTGTCTGACCATTTGTCAAGCACACAAGCCTCGACGCCTGCCACTTCCTGACCCTCACTGCAACCAATACCACTAACAACAAAATGCCTTCCCCCACCCTCATTCACAGCCACAGACCATGTCTTGAGCATTTGTACTATGTCTAGGTGCATCAATTAGACTTTGGGAGTATAAAGTCTCATTGATGGCATTTTTTGGCCTTGTTTGCTTTCTCTCTCTTTTTTTTAAAAATATATTACTGTATATTTAAAAAAAAAAGAGAGAGAGAAAGCAAACAAGGCCAAAAAAACAGCAAAACCCAAACAGTACACTAAAATGCACAAAACTTATAATAGAGTATATTCTATTCAACCACAGCCAATTTTACAGGTGTGCAAGGTGATTACAAACAAATATTTCCACGTTTCAACCCGTTGTTGCATGAAGCCTAATTAGTCAGCTGTACCATTGGACACAATACACTTTGGTGTAGATAATTTCCTCTGAGAATTTTGTCCTTAATACCCCATTTACAATGTGAAGCATAGTCTTTCAGAGCGAGACTAATTAATTTCCAGCAGAAAAAAAAAAAGAATCAGGAGACGGAGCTGTGTGCTGGACTGATAAAAACCACTGGGAACAGGGTGGCAAACGTTGGGTTATAATAAAAATTGACTCTTCAGCACATCCTCCAGACTAGAAATCAACACTATTGATGCAGAGGGAGGGGATAACGGAATGATCAGATTAGGAAAGAGGAGGGAAACAAAAAGTGGCAGAGTTTGGAAAGCTTGCTGTGTGGGCTTCTAGTATTTTGTGGTTTGTTAGTTATTCACCTGCAATAATCCTCTTCAAAACATGTTGTTTTTCATTCTATATAGAGTGGGTGTTCTGAAATACAACCTCCTCATCGATCAAACTGACCACACTGCCATCTTATGGTGATTGGCTTCAGTTGCAAGTGAAAATCTGAAAATGAAAAAATTACTAAGTCTCTTGTTTGCCAGCACAGATCAGTGTGTGACAAAAACAAGGGCCTGTGGATAAGGATGTGTCAGACACACTCATGCTTTAGTGTTCACCTCCAAGCACATTCAAAGTCCAAGCAAAGGTTCAGTTAGTGTGTTAGAAACCTGCTGCTAACACACACACACACACACACACACACACACACACACACACACACACACACACACACACACACACACACACACACACACACACACACACACACACACAAACACACACACACACACACACACACACACACACACACACAAACACACACACACACACACACACACACACACACACACACACACACACACACACACACACACACGCATTTTTACTCTCTTTAAAATGGCTTCAGATGATGATTTTAATTAGGTGATTTGTTCTCTGTGGGGATTCATTTAAAGTCAAACTTGTAATGAACTTGTAATTTTGCATAGCATCAAATCTCTCCTTGTAAATACTTATAGCCTATTTACCTTCATAAGCAGTATAAACATTTAATTTCTATACAGATGGTATATTTACAGTATTTTTCAACAATTACAAACTTCTATTATAAAGACATTTCATATCACTGAACTGTGTTTTCACTATTTTACTATTTTGCCATTTATGGGCGGTTTACAGCAGCTTCCACTTGTGGGGGTCAACTTGCAGCAAATGCATTAATAAGGACTTATGTATGCTTGTAATTACAATAAAGCTTTGTGAACATTTGAACATGTTTCAAAATAGTTTAAGTAAACTGTTTTCCAAAAGTGCATAAATTGGCTCATAATAAAATATTATTATTTACATGTCTTTCTTATAGATAGATCTTTTATTACGGACTCAGGTCCATTATGGGGAGACAATACAAAAACACATACAATACAAGATAAAAAACACCATCATAAATTTAAAACACATACAGACACCCTATATACATACATTAGAGGCCTGAACTAAATTAATTTCCATTTGTCAAAGTATGACATGTCCAGTAGGTTTTTACCTTTGGTTCTCCCTCTGATGATGCCCAGTCGACATCGGAGAGAAAAAGAGAACATCTTCCTCTTTCCTCCGGAGGAGCGGCTGCCTTTCCTCAGGGAATCTGTCTGAGGGAAGGCGAAGGAGAGCTGCTTGGGAGTGAGGCGCCCCTTTCCAAACACGACCCTCGCCGACATGTTCATTTTCTGTCTGACCTGTAACAAAGAAAAAAGATGGATTCTCTCCTCTCCCTTCACACTCTCACCATCTCTCAGACGTTGCAGTCTCTGCTTGTCCTGCTGTTCTCATGTTCTCCTCCCTCTCTGGAGAACGTCCAGTCCTCTCAGGTGAGTCTTCCAAACCCCCTCCAGAAACAGGTGCATGTTTTTTAAAAAAGGAGGAAAGAATCAGATCCAACGCTGTGCTTCTTTTTTCCACCCCAACCACCTTGGTAATTCACTTCCTCATCCAAACAGCCACAAGCTGACTGGCTAAATAAATGTTATGTTTTAGCGTCTTTGGCAATGTCAGTTTTACAGGAACAGATGGCAGAGGGCTCAGGGCTGTGGGGCACAGCTTGCCTGCCAGAATGCAATGGAAACTTTCTCTGCAGGAAGCCGGCGCTGAACATCCCAAAACAATGTATATTCTGGCCTGGCCATTTCAGAGGAATCACTTTCAATAATACCCTATTTCATTTATTGATTAGGCAATTAGATGAGCATGTTGGGGCAAAGATTGTCGGAGCATGCTGATACACAGTGCCAAACCGACTCCTTGCCATAAGTCTGAAACCTGCAAGGAGACCGTGAGCTGGCATCTTCACAGTTGCCAAGGGCCTCCAGTATGAATCCATTCTTGGCTGCTCTATGAAAGTGGAAATGAGACACGGAGAAAATTTTGATGATTCTGACAAATATCTAAAACCAAAACAGGAGGAACAGGGACTTTACATACTATAAGAGAAAGAAGAAGAAACAGTGCACACAATATTGTCTCTTGGTGACATTAAAGCCGCGTCATGAACACTAATAGTGAGGATATGGTCATAGGAGAAAATGTTGTGCATCAATTGAAAAGGAATGATGTATTCTACCTCCATACAATAACTCAAGCGGGGGGTGTCACCTGGAACATGCCCATGATGCTCCTATTGCTCAAGTGCCCTTGTGATCAATGTCTGTGACCAAATAGATGCAGCAGCACATCCAAAATACACAGAGGAGGCGAAGTGGAGCTTGGAAACTCTTGCCAAGTTTGTCCAGTAAACCCATGGTCACACCCTTATTGGTATGAACGCTGTGTGTGTGTTGGGGATGATCAGCCGCACAATGTAGATAAAATTGAGTGAATCCACTTGGAATATCACCTGAACCACAGCAGCAAGGCTCAACCAAAAGAGCAGGATGACAGTCAGCATCCCACAGAAAAGCAAAAAACAAAGTATCTCTGACTGACATAATGAAGCTAATGAATTTCCTGAGGTGGATGTTGTCAGAGAATCAAGCACAGAAGGAACAACCACAGGGAAGGCCTGTCAGTGCTTACAATGGAAAACGCCACCCAGATAATGACAGAGACAAGGAGGAATGAAAACCAGGATGGACAGTAAGAAGAACATGATTAAAATCACATTGTGCAATAAACCTGGTTTGTTGCAATGCTGACTTTGTTGTCTGCTGATTTTGAGTGTCATCAATTTCAAAATCTCCAACATTAGTGGAAACTAGATGACAGAGAAACAGGTTTAGAATTAGGAGTATAGTCTCACTGATACAGGGACATTTGCTGTAGCTTTTAAGTCTCGTCTCATTCTGTTAAAATGCCATTTAGCACAATTAAGTGCCGACATAACTGTGGGTATTTTATGAGAAGCTGAGAAAAATTACCTCAATAACCAGAACAAATGAAACCGCCTGAAGTGAGGATCATGGGGCTGAAAGCCTTCTCTGTTGAGGTAGGACATAAAATGCTGGTTGTTTTGCCTGCACAGTCACTTGTTGTTGCCTCAAGCTGTGAGGACCCACTTGGGCTGTAATTTCGATGAGTTACATGTATCAAAACCAAAGAAAGAATATTTTTTTAATCATGCAACAGACCACACCTAGCTGACACCATATGATTTTACAGCTTAGCCGCAATTTTATCAGTTTTGACCTTTCACCTTGATTGCTCCAACAGAATGGTTGAGAAATACCAAATCTCCGAAGCCTCCCTTAAATCCCTTCAAATCTTCAAACTGACAGGTCATGCTCCTGGCTAAACTTTCCATTAAATTATGATATTAGGTCTTTAAATCTAGCTGGAGTATTTATACTGTATCAAAACTTGCTGTAAGATTATATTGCAATTCTGATCTTGTTTTTAAAATTGTATTTGCCCCTGAGTCCTGGAGTAAATTCCCTTAAATTATAAAATAAAAGAGAATCGAGTCCAGAACGTTCTTTGATAGCAAAAAGCTTTACAAACTGTAAAAGCATGTGCTCTTTCATAAGCTACCCTGGATCACATCTTGGAGGCAAAACTGTGTTTACACAAAGTTATGAAGCCTCTTCCATTTATAATATGGGTCAACACTGTTCTTCGGGCATCTTGCCCCTTTTGTTCTGTTCCAGCATCCAGTCATCTGGAAGGAGGTGAGGAATAACCCCATCCATCCCAGGGGGGAATACAACCAGCTCTGTCGCCAGCCAACTCACGTGGACATTTCCTTTACCATTTTGACGCCTGTGCAACATATGAAAATAGCTCCAGTCTCTTCAGTATCATGATACAAATTAACTACCTATTTATAACTCCCTGGTGACTCCGGTGCCTGTTTAGATATTTTGCTTTTTGAAACTAAATGATTTCTGCCCACCAGTGAAGTCTAGTCTCAGAGGGAAACTTGTCTGCTGCCATAAAAGACTTAACTGGAACACCACTGTTACTCAACAGTAACCCCAGGCATACAAGCAATTTTGACTAAACTCTAACCAAATAAAAACACTGCTTTGACTGATCCACTTTAACATGTGTTCCTCCTTGGACCAATATTCCCCAAATTTCCAGCAGCCGGAGGACAATTTCATGTCCTTATGTCCAATTTCCCTAACTTCCTACCATCTCATGTGGAGATGAACCACTCATGCATTAAGTTGGTGTCAAATACAGAATTTAATTTTCATAAAATGGAAGTTTACTCATATTTAACATTAACATTTTCCAGACCTGTGCAACATCTGTCTTGACAAAAACAATCCACAAGCCAGTTTCAATTTTTAAACATTTATTGTGAATGACCAGTTTATTCGTTCTCCTCGCTCCTGAGCCTGGCGTTGGGGTTGGTGATCTTGATGGCCAGCTGAGCTGCCCTCTCCACGATAATCTTCCTGTTCTTGGAGGAGACGTTGTGGGCGATCTCAGCACAGTGAGTCCTACAGGAGGTAAAAGGGAGAAGGGGCTATTAGATATAGACAAGACATTCAACAATGAACAGATTCACATCTACATCAAATCCAAGTCAATACAAAATCCAGGAAAAGAATACAAAAGACAAAAATAAAGCCACACCTAATATATTAAAGCAGTTAAATGATGACTTGAATGATTCACCACCTAGGAAAACTGGCTTAAGTGTCACAACATTTTTGGTCTTTAGCCACCCATTATATAATTTCTTGTAGAACTGGAGGGCAATTTTCATTCTCTATCAAATCACTCCAGTCCAAGAACATTTTAGTGCTACATCTACATATTCTAATCAGTGATCGTGCAATAATTTAAAACGTATACATATTTATAACATAAAAGCTTGGCTGAGGACAAACACTGGCGCATTTAAACCTTCAGTGTTTCTAAAACATGTGAGGAAAGGAGGTCATGAAAGCGTCAGTAGAACCACCACACTCAAGTCCCAAAGCTGGAGCATTCAATCACATCCAAGTGATGACAGCAGCAGTGAACAAGCTTTTAGAACAAGGTGTCACAATCATAAAATAATGACTTTACATGGGTCTCAGAAATATTGATTCAAGAGTCACCATTTTGAAATTAAGTTCAACTGGTCACAAGCAAAATCAGTGTCACCACATGTAGGGTTCATTCATTCGTAAAACAGTATGGTGAGTTGTAAACTCGTTTTAGCGCTGGCTGTTCCTAAACTTCGGCTGCATAGATTTTGCTTGTTGTGAAACATCCGTGACCACTATGACGACTAAGCAGCAGGCGTTTAAAACTGTCCAACACCACAAGATAAAATAAAAGTGTCAGCATTTACAGAACAGTTAGTGAAACTTGGCTATTTCCAAAGATGAAGTGGGATCAATGACCTTAAGAAGACCAAACACTGCATGGCAAGATGTTGTGACTGCTGCATTGAACAGGGCTATGTTTTGAACCATAGTGAACGTAGCCGTTACCTGTTCACCCCACCTTAGCTTAACTGATATATTAAAAATAAAAAACACAAACCAGGACTTGGGTAATATGCAAGTTAGTAAATCCAAGGTTTTCAGCAGTTACTGCACAGACCCATCACAGGACACTTCTGACAGATGATTTAAATGAATGTGTGCAACAGTTTGTGTCTTGGCACTCTCTGAAAAATTGATTGATTCAACCTGCACATGACTATACTTAAATTAAGTGAATCAAATAATTTGCACACTTAAATTCTGCTGGGCTACTTCTCCTTTGTTCCTTTTTATTTTGAACAAATATTGGTTATTCCCACCAGATATGACATCCTGAGAAACAACACTGTCAGGGTAGTTTATAACTTTCTGAATGAAAATGGACTTTAGGTCTGGTTGGAGATGCCTTTGAGCACTAACTGACCCCAGCCAGCTCCATTTATTGTCTTACTCAGCCTTCAACTGGATCCTAAGTTGACTTGAGTCAGAAAAGTTACATCACACAAATGTGCTGTCATTCAGAGTTCAGCTTGCCCATTTCTCCTTGACGTGCAAAAACAGTTATATTTGCTTTAGATGTGAAGATCTGTAACCCAGACAAAAAAATCATTTGGGGTCGGGGGACTGTATAAACTCAGTGACACAAAGGTCCCAGCAAGACAAAAATTAAAAATGCAATTTCAGTTACAAGCCAATTCCTTCAAAGCTAAAAAAAAATGAACTTCATGATTTCTACACGTTAAAACTTGGCATGGTTCTGCAACAAGCAAGCATCACAATAAAAATTCAATTGTCCGCTCCACTCGTTGGACCAACACTTGCGTGAGGCTGAAAATATACAATACATTTTTATACCTGTTGTGTATATCTGTTCACTAAATGGTATCAAATCATGGTTGCTATCGAATGGTCTGGAAAAAGTCATGTTGGAGGAGAGGAATCATTTTTGCAGTAGCCATTTGTGTTACATTTAAAAGTCTTTAACTACGACTTACACAACTAATTTTCTATAAAAATAAAAAAAAGGGGTTAACAGCACAAGTCTCAGCAAGAATCTCAAAAAAATCTGTTCAGACAAACGAAAACTATATGTACAAGTCTGGTGCTAATAACCCTGGTGTGTGTTCTGCATCGTCTTACAATATGTGTGTGCACAACTTACTTGTTGCTCATCATCAGGACCTCGAGTTCCTTGATATTGTGTACCAGGAACTTCTTGAAGCCAGTTGGCAGCATGTACTTGGTCTTCTTGTTGCTACCATAACCGATGTTGGGCATCAACATCTGACCCTTGAACCGCCTGCGAACCCTGTTGTCAATACCTCTGGGCTTACGCCAGTTTTTCTGCAAAAGGAAGGGGTAAGAGAGAGATTAATTCCACATTGGTCCTCCATCCTGGAGTGTAAAACAGACGATCCAACCTGAAGGAACATCTTTACTGTGATGAGTACTTACCGCAATCTTGACATATCGGTCAGACTGATGGCGAATGAACTTCTTGGTTCGCTTCTTGACAATCTTGGGTTTTGTGAGGGGTCTAAGGGCTGCCATGGTGACTGAGGACGGAAACAAATTCAAACTTAGAACAATTTACTCACGTCAGCGTCAACATTACAACGTGCTACTACCTGCACTGGGTATAGTAGCACTTGTAGCACAGCAAAAGCAGCAATAATTGGCGGCTAATACAGCATGTACAATGTGTGACGGATGTTACTGATAACTGGGAAACATTGGCTCTCTTTTGAAGGTATGGCAACAGCAATGAACCATCTATCTATGCCTTAGTAGGAGCCTTTACGTAAACGTGTTGATTAGCTTTTAGCTAGCTATCGTCCTCCCTGTGCTCAATGGGTAACTAGCCTAACTTACTAGCTAACCGTGCTACGTCAAGAAATCAACACTTTATCCGTTTTGTCTCTACAAAGGGAAGTAAGTAACATGTGCCTGACGTTATAAAATGCTTGTTCTTATTTCCACAGTGCCTCTCTGGTAGTAGCGTGTGTGTTGCACGACCCCATTTTACGACGAGAGCACCGGCAGCCACTTTAACAGCAACACCTCGCTCCGTAATAACAAGTTTAACATGATATAAGACGCTAAAATGATCAATATCATCAAATATATGTGGGATCGGTGTCTAGGTTTTGTGACCCCACGCCGGGATGATCAAATAATGCCTTAAATCATGTGGATTATCATAGATTGCATCGACTCACCCGCCGATGTAAATCCGAAAGGGACTTCAGCGACGGCGGAAGGAAAGAAAAGGACTTCCGCGGGTGTTGCAAAGGCTTATGGGTAGTGTAGTTTATCAGACCTACGCGAGTTGTACAGCGCCTGCGCTTTAATTGCTCCTTACTCAAGTGTCTTTGACACAATATCCAAGTCGGTTGTACTTATTGGTATAAACTGTACTTATGGGTATCGACGATTTAAAAAAAGAAAAAGAAAAAAGTATTGATATAGGCTAAATGTTTTGTTTAGCACGCACATCTGTAGGCCCACTTCTCATATTACAAACTGTATGGTGCGCACTTCCTGAAATTAGATGAGGCTGGAGGCAACGGGGTGGACCTCTGAACTTGTGTTAAAAAACAAAAAACACAAAGAGAGAGAGAGAGAGGATGATATCAACACGCAAGGCTTAAACATTCGTCAAAAATCCAGAGGAGATTGCAAAAAAAAAAGTGAAGTTTGAGTTCCTGTTAAACTGTCAGAGAAGAGTCAGCTGACAGTTGGAGGAAACGGGGGTGGGTGTGATCAAAGGTGAATGATTATCTATTTCTCTCACATGATTTTTCAGTGACAGATTGCATGTGTGTGGTGTTTGGTCGCAAACGAAGATTTTAATTTGTTTTATTTATTGCGTCTTGTTGTTTTCAGCCTCTTTATAGCCCATGGAACATCAGCCCATCATGAAGTAAGTTTCATCACCGTTTTCAAAAACGAAACGTGGTTTCCCGTATACTTTCACCACTGTGTGTGTGTGTGGCCTAACTGGAGTTTCCCGTTATTTACAGCCAATACCCGAAAACCTACGGAGTCGCCAATCCTGGCTACGTACCAGCAGCAGAAGGGGGACCTGGTAAGATCCATTTATGTGTAGGTTTAAAAAGTTCACACCGAATATAATAATCTAAATCCATTTAATTGTGAAACTCCACATAAACTGAGTCAAGAAGTGTAGCCTATTACCTACACTGCGGCGCACACCTCAACGTGACGTCATTCTAGACCTGCAAGTTATTTGAGGTTGGTAGCTGAGGGTGTCACATCTGCCGGGAGTTACGGGTCAAAGAAACTTCCTAACAGAGGGTACAGGGTTTGTTTGGGGGGCTATAACCACGTGTGTGAGTCTTTTGGAGCTGTGTAACCTCTCAGAATGGATACTAACAAGCGTAAGTCACGTAGCCTGATACTCTCTACTTTGTCTTATTGTGTTCACTAAGAAACATGTTAAAACTTGGAAGCTTGAGATTGATCTGGAATTTCTGGAAAGACTTGAGTGATAGTGATGTCTCGCACAGATTTATAACCTAGGTCACGTGATTGTGTGTTATGCATACGAACTGTACTAGAATCTTTTAACATATAGCATTTGAAAACTTACATTTGTGGACATGACTGAACTGGTTCTTCTGGTTTGCATTAGCAATGTTTGCCCCACCCGCTGCTGAGGGCCCCAGCGCTCCTCCGGCCAGTATGTTTGACAGCGTGCCTGGCTATGAAGGCACAGTGGCAGGCGGAGGAGGTACAGTATGCTGCTTGTTTTCCTTTGTAGCTGTTTCCCACATGGACTGGGACAAAAACACTACATCCATAAACACTGTGTGTAGAGTTAGGCCTATTAAAAGTAAAGTGAGGATATGCACAAACATTTAACATGCTTGCCAGGTAACATCCATTTTTTTTTGCTGTGTGGGATTGTTGTGATGTAGAATGGGTCTGGACATTGATGGATGGATGAGAATGTAAACAAGTGTCTATTGTACAGCAACAATGCTTCACATTCTCCCTTTACAAACATATGGTACCATAAGATTTGTTTGTTAATGGTGTGGAGGGCTCAATGATAAAAACACCTGCCGCCACTATCATACTGCAAACATGAACTCGAATCATAACCATGAAGTGAAATGAACACCTTTATGACTTTGTCAATCAAAACAAAGATAACTTAACCCTAAATTTTGGTTTACTTAAGTTAATACCCAGTGGTCACAAAGTGTATACTGTGTGTAAAAAAAAAAAAAAAAAAACATAAAGGAATCTTCACACCAAACATGATCAATATTTGCTGTAGGTGGATTTCTGCCTCCTCCCATGCCTGCTTACCCAGTTCCTCAGCCTGAGCCTGGACCTCATCAACCAGATTGGAAGTAAGGCTCAAACTAATCACTTCCTGTTAACATGACAGCTTAAGGAATTTGAAAACATCCTCCACGATCTGGTGTGGAGTTGCACTTCCTCTAAAATATTTTTCACTTAATGACATGTGACTGTGTGTTATTCTTTCACCACTGGCAGTATCCCATCTATAACTGAAGAAACTGCTCGGGACGCATTTGCCCTGTTTGCCTCCAGTAAGTGCTGCTACAGTTCAGCACCAGTAAAGGATGGTGTAATCAGCAACATGGAGGCATTCAATACATACAGGGTAAGAGGAGGTCTGTTCATGTGAGTGTTTAGAAAAACCACTAGAATGAAAATCAACACATGGAAAAGATCCACAGTTATTTTGTGTGTTCAGTGCATGACTAAACTAAGGAGGACTAAGGAGATGCCAGTAGATTTTTTGATTATGTGTAATGCATATTTTCTCCACCCCTGCTTTGTCTTAGTACCGCCTGGAAACCTTTACTGAAACAAGATCGACAGAGTGGAGTCACGAGGCATATAATGGTACAGTACTGTCACTCAATGCATCTGCTGCCCAGGATCTGTGGCCAAGGATCATCTTTGTTGTTTTTAGAGTATCTTGTTGATTATCTTTTCGATACTTGTTCAGACAAAAAAATGAAAACACTCATCAGAATTAATTCAACCTCAGAGTGACATATTTGAAGTGACATATTGATTTTTTTTTTTGCAGACTAACAGTTGAACACAAAGATAATCAATTTGTAACTATAATATTATAATCCTCATCTTTAGGTGCTTTTTTTTTAAAAAAAAAAACAAGAGTTCCAGGAGCTTTAAGTTCCTGGGACTCTCTTTTCAGGAACTAAAAGGTTTCAGTGGCCCATTGTTATCTGTGTTTCCACCTAGGCCTAAAGTAATTATGCTAATCCTGCGTAGTTATGCAAATCCTACTAGCCTAGTAGCCGAGTAGTCTTAAAATGATGCATACAAGTACAACGATTTCTTCTCAAACGCATATTTTGATCATGCATGGTGAAAAACTAGTGAAGCTGAGAATCCGGAACTAGAGAATGTTGAAATCATAATAGTTAGTGATTCATTTTCTGTTGACTAAATAACCAATTAATTGTTTTGAATGTGCTTCTGCTGTCAGTCCGCTATTCAGTGCGACTCCACAGTGACAATCTACTATTTTGTTTAATTTGGAACAGGCCAGCCAGTGGATGCCTATGCCCAACAACCTCCTGGGCCCTGGGAGATTCCAGCTAAAACCCCACATTTTTTTGAGGATGGCAAACAGACTATCAAGGTTCCCTACACATCATCTGTAAAGGTATGTTACAGTGATGTAAAATATGTTTGGCAAGAAAAATATTCTGTGACTGCCCGACCGTAGAGATTTTTACCTGATGAGAAACATTTCATCTGCAGGCCTGCCATGTTTGTATGGGAATGGGGCGAAAACCTTGCAAAGAATGTGCTGGTGCTGGAAATGTAAGTAATTTCCACAGACCTCATTGAAATCAGTAGTTGAAGTCTTTTAATGAGATAAACTGATTATTTCTTTATTTCCTTGCTCCTGTCAGAAAGTTTGCTGGGTGTGCAATGGATCTGGTTACCGCCACGGAAATGATCGATGCATGCACTGCAATGGAAGAGGAAGGGACAAGTAGGACCCATAGATTTCTAAACATGTGAAAACATTAAAGAGAGCAATTTATAATCCTTGTGTAGGTGTGTGTGTGTGTGTGTGTAGTTTGTGTTTATTTCTAAAACATACTGTTATTACACATTATTCTGTTACAGCTGCAGCCATTGTCATGGTCAAGGATCAAAGCAATGTGGCACATGTCATGGCAAACAACAGCTTCTGGTGTACATCAACCTCCGTGTGAAATGGTGATTCCTTATTATGGTTTATTTGTCAAGGATTGATCTGACATTTATCAACATTTACGATGACTTATGTTGTTATGTATTTCTAAAGCTATCAATAATATCTTCTTTTTTATGTTTATGTTTTCAGGACCAACAACTCTGACAACTATGTTGTTGAACAACGGAGTGGACTACAGCTGGACAACCTTAGCAAGGTGTCCGGCAAGGAGCTTTTCAGAGACTCTCAGTACATGGTAAAATATGCAACACAATGATTTGTGTCAAGACCATAAAATATAATCATACTATACTTGTCTCATATAATTTCATACTTTTTCAGAGGGTACAACATGTTCTATTATTCATTGCAACAATTTTCACAGCTCACAGAACTTGTTGCACTTGTGCTTTAAGATGTTCTGCTTTAAAGTGATAGTTCACCCAAAGTTAAAATTTCACTCATTATCTACTCACCCTCATGTCGACTAAGGGCTGGGAGAAGTTTCAGAGTCCTCCGTGCCTTCTCTGAGTTACAGCGGGGCTCCGCACTGCATGTCCATATGACGGTTGCGAACGGGGCTCACTTTTCTTTGTCCAAAAAGACACACCAAAAAACATCCAAATACCTCCATAGTGCTCGTCTGTAATGTCCCTCTTGTATTGAAGCCCCAACATGAGAAATTGTTCAGAAAAAAATTAAATAATTTTATATGTTTTAAGCTTGTTTGTAGCGGAAGCTCCCAGTGTCTCAGTTCACTACTCTTGCACTGACCGACATTACAGACGAGCACTATGGAGGTATTTGGATGTTTTTTGGTGCGTCTTTTTGGACGAAGAAAAGTGAGCTCCGTTCGCAACCGTCATATGGACATGTAGTGCTGCGCGGAGCCCCGCTGTAACTCAGAGAAGGCACGGAGGACTCTGAAACTTCTCCCAGCCCTTAGTCGACATGAGGGTAGAGAGGGAGTAGATAATGAGTGAAATTTGAATTTTGGATGAACTATCCCTTTAAGAGTAAATTAGTATAATTTAAACAGTGATGGTGACTCAGCACTTGATCTTATCTCTCTGATCATCCTTCACAGATATACCCACTGATGGGTTTCCCAGACCCTTCTGTGGTGTCTGCTTCACAGCGCCTTGTTAATGAACACCAGGGAAAGTTTTCCCAGACATCACGCATTCTACAGCAGGTATTGATAACACAGGATTTTTTTTGGGGACGAGACAATAGTTATGACCAAAAATGTGTGTAAAATGCTAACTATTGTATTTCTTTGTCTTCAGCGTCAAACCATTGAACTGATCCCTGTCACCAAAGTCGCGTACTCGTGGAAAGGAAAATCACACATCTACTTTGTTTATGGAAATGAATTCAAAGTTAGTGCAGATGACTATCCGGCTACTTGTTGCTGCTCTGTAATGTAATTACAGCGGTAGTGTATGAAGTGTATGGTAGTGTATGAAGTGTGGAAAAGTGTACTTTGAGAGCCAGTGGATATCTAATCATGTCAGTTTTACTTATAATTCAGTTCCATCAATTAACAGACATGTGGGCAGTTTTGACCTTATGAAATGTTGCTTTTCAATTATCACTTTCTTGATCAAGAAATGGTGCTTCTTGATACAGTATACCATACCACAGAAAAAAAGGTTTACGACACAATATAAATCACAATCAAATTATATTCTCTGAATTCTTTTATATATCAGCAGTGACTTTTGTAAAACTTTTGTGAAGCCATCAATTTATTATGATTTCTATTTGTACTACACTAAAACAGTTTTTCATGTTACTGAAATGCATTTAATCTGTTGTCACGGCACATTTTGTTTTTTTGTTCATTTTATTGAATGGTGAGAAAGGATGAATTGAGATTATTGTTACTACAATACAAAGTTACTATAATACTTGCCATGTGAATAAATATTATTTCGCAATGTTTTGCTCGCGAATCATTTCGTCATTAAAAGTGGACCGTCGCACGCCGAATGACGTGGAGAACGTGTTCGCCATAATGATAATAAACCGTGAACACAAAGCTACAGTAAAGCAAATTAAGCTTTGGCTGTGAAGCAGTGGTCGAAACGCCGACACAGAGGAGCTTACGAGCTTGGACTAAACATCTGTGGACGAGGGTGTCGGCAAAATTGGTGAAACCCACGAAGAGCTGAGCGGCGCAAAGAGGTGAAGTTAGCATGCTACATGCTAAATGTAGCCAGGTTTACCTGCAATAAGGCTGCTAGCTGCTAACACCTGGTGCCTAGTGGTGTCATGAACAGGGGGGTTTAATTTGCTTCCACCATGATTTGAATCTTACAACATAAGCCGAGCATGTTAGGACTCTTGAGTTTGAATGTAAAATATAGCAGTGAATTCCCGAAAGCTGGTAACTGGAGAGGGTCGCTAACTAGCTAAGTAGACTATAGCTTCCTAGTTTAGCTACAGCCAAACATCGCAACAGGCAGTGAGTGTGTGAGTTCCCTGCTGCCGAGGGGGGCATTAAGTATTGGCTGTAAGTGAATGTAGAGACATATATTAAGTGTTGGGGCTTACAAATGTATTTTTCAACAACTTAGCGATGGTGTTTAAGCGTTTTTTTAATCGTAAGTGTTGATTTGGAGCGGGACAGTGGTTGTTTGACAGTTACAGTCCCCTGAGGTTTTGCTGCATCTGCTTCCTGTGATGTTTGTGAAGCGATGAAGCAAATCCGCTTCTTCGCTCTTTGTTCTCTCAGTCTTAACCACACGTATATCAATCTATCAAACTGTGTCATCCGGCTGAAACTCAGCCTGTGATTGACGTGTTAGCTGTGTTTGTTTGTTTGTTTTGCCCTTTTCCAGCCACGTGCGCATGTACAGCGTAATGAAGACAGCCTTTTCTCATTATCATATATACCCCAGTTACATATGGTGAATTGCATTGAGGGAAGAATTGTACCACAACCTTTTAGATATTAGTAAGTTAGAACCTTTAATAATTAAGATTTATGCATTCAAAACACGTAAGTAGCTTGTTAAAGATGGTTGACTCTCTTCCTCATAATTAAAACTATTCAGTTGCACAAAAATACAGCTGATGAGAAGATTAATAGATGTTGTCTTCTGTTTATCAACATTTTGGTGATACTTAATTATTTAAATCATCTGAAAGTTTGATGTTTGAATTTATTGGATGGTCAAAATGTAGATTATTAAGTGGCCACTTTGTTCCCTCAGTAATAGTGACACTCAGGCATTGATAATTTAACTTTTACTGATTATTACTTGAAAATTGCTTTGACAGTTATGCACAATAAAATAATCTAGTTATTAAAAAAAATAAAATAATAATAACAGAACATTGCATTAGTGCTTTGAGTACTTAAACTTCTGAAACTTCAATCACATTTGCCTGGTTGTGGTTACTGTACAAAGCAGTACCTGTACCTGTACTTAATTATAGGTCTCAAAACTTGTTCCACCACTGGTATTGACAATGAAATGTACTTACATCAAGTGTATGCCATCCTGGCAGGCAACGCTATGGCGTCGGCATCTGCCAGTGTGGACTCAAAGGCAGAGCTGACCGCTCTACTGGAACAGTGGGAGAGAGATCAGCAAGGCAGCACACAGGAGCTGGTTAACATCCTCACAAAGTAAGTGGCTCTGCTTCCTGTTGTTATGGTGTCAGTTGGATGAGTTGAGGATGACAGAAAGAGAGAGAGTTAAATGTGTTTGATGTGCCATAACTTACAGGACCTCTGAGCTTGTGGAGAAGGAGACAGAGGAGTACCATAAAGCAGATCCAGACCCTTTTGATGATCGGCACCCTGGTATGACAAAGAAAAGGGAAACACATAATAGTAAGATCAAAGGATATTTAAATGTTGTGCATGTTTTTGACATTTCCCCCTTGGCCACTAGGGAGAGCTGATCCAGAATGCATGTTAGGGCACCTGCTCAAGATCCTGTTCAAGAATGATGACTTCATGAACGCAGTAAGAACAAACTATAACTTGTACAAAATCAGGGGCAATTTATTTTGCATCTAAGTTGCATAGTGATTTTATTTACTTCCCTTTTCAGCTGGTGAATAGCTATGTGATGACAAGCAGAGAATTTTCCCTCAACGCAGCGGCTTGTCGCCTGCTTCAGAACATCATGCCTGGATTGGAGACGGCAGTCGTCTTTCAAGAAAAGGTACCTTAATTTTTTAAAAACTTTTCCTGCCCAATTTCCTGTCCAACAATGCCATTTTATTTTACTGCTAGTTTTTACAGTAGTCTACAGTGTTCTTGTATACCCAACATGCTATTCAGTACATTTAACTATATTTTTGCGATTGGCTTGACCATCGGCCTCTAATTCTTTAAAAAAAAAATTAAACTTTATTTTAGCTGTAATATGCATATCAAGAGCAGAAGAAATTCTCGCAAACTGTTAACTTATATCACCAAGCTGATAGGATCATGTATAATGTTGTCATTAGCAGGCATATAAAAAACATATACATATAAGAGAAAAAGGTAATGAACCCATCAAATTTAGCTTAGATAATCAGAGACAGCAACAGATGGTGTTTAACATGTTGTTTTTGTGTGTTGAGTCCAGCCTGTTACACTTTGACCCTAAGTGTCAGTGGACACAGTCAGTTAGAACTATGCTTGTAAAATTGTGAGGCACAAGGTGGGGAAAATATAGTACTCAATTATTTTTCTGCTTTTTTTTTTTTTTTATTAATTTTTTTTTTTATTAGGAATCTCTTCACATTATGTTCATTTTCTTGTTTTATATGCATTTCATCTCTTCTGTGTTTGTTATTCACAGGAGGGTATAGTCGAAAGGCTGTTTAAGTGGGCTCAGGAGGCTGAGCAGCCCCTAAGAATCTACGCCACAGGCTTATTGGCTGGTGCCATGGAGAACCAGGACATCGCAGCCAACTACAGGGAGGAGAACTCTGTTTTGGTCAGTAGGGCAGCCCGCTGCATCAAATGTCAGATTTACATCGACAAATAATGAGAAAGTACACAGACATAGACACAGAGTTACAGCACATACAAAACTGTTATCCCACCAAGAATCAGAGCAATCTGCTCACCATCACTAGGTGGTGTGAAGCAGTAACTGCCCATTAACCTTTTTTTCATGCTTTCCTTTGACAGGTGCCTTTGATGCTGCATCGGTTACGGGAGCTTCAGGATAAGGATGCTGAGAACAAAAGGGAAATCAAAAGGCCCAGCCCCAGGAAGACTTTGAGTGAGCCTTTGCTGCCTTTGGATGAGGAGACTGTTGACGGAGGCTTTGATGAGAAGGCCTTCACGCCGGGCAGAAACGGAGCTGAAAGGGAGGGGACAGGGCCCGAGCAGGAGGGCGATATTCCCTTCTCAACCATTGAGCCCGAAAACGAGGTTTCGTTCCGTTTCATCTCCCCTCATAAGACCAGCAGCCGTGGCAACTCTGCTGTTAAAACCATGATGAAGCCCATGTCTGCCCCGGGTTCACTGATACACCAAGGCATGTCTGATGGCAGCAGTTACCTAAAAAGGAAGTTGGAGAGGGAGAGTGGCAGGACCTCAAAACAGAAGCTAAATTTCTCCCTGCCAGAGCCGGACAGGAACTTCAGCGAGCTTTCCAACAGCAGCTGGTCTGAGATGAGCCCCTGGGTGATTGGCAACAACTATCATCTGTACCCTCTAACCCCAGAGATCGAGCAGAGGCTCATCCTGCAGTATCTCACCCCGCTGGGGGAGTATCAGGAGGTTGGTTCATTAGCATCAGCCTGCACACTGTAAAGTAGAAAGTAAATTGTAACAATTAGACAGTTAAGTAGTTGACATTGATCTGCAACTACTTAGATAAGCAGTGAAACATCTTTGTTATTTTTTTCATTTCAGCCTCCATATTATTAGGCTGTGATGCTTTCCTGTTTCCTGCATTATAGAGAACATAGTATCTTTTAGGCCTTTGGAAAATAATTTAAAAAGATTGTACCATGCTATTTTCTTTATAGTCACATTTTTGTATAAAAAACATCAGAAGACAGGATGAAAAAAATGATTGACAGGCAGACCGATCGTGTAACTAATCATTTGTTGCTGTCCTTGTTATATGATATTTTGCAGCATTTATCAATGTGATAATTTTTAGGCTTTCATGCATTTCCCTTGTCTTGTCTAAGATTTGCCAGTAGATGTCAGTCTTTCTTAAGTATAATTAAAGAAAATACTCTGTTGTGACATTATAAAGAGTAAGGTTTGTAAGGTAACCTCATGCTTAGTTTGTAGTGGAATTATTCATAGCAGGCTTTATTTTGATTGAAACACATATTTAAGCATGTAGCCATCTAGTTGGTCTCATTGTAAACTGACGTGACTTATGATGCTCCTTCCTCCTCTTTCTCCTTACAGTTACTGGCAGTGTTTATGCAGATGGGAGCTCGTGAGCTACTCATGCATTATATGGATCTAAAGCAGACCAATGATGTGCAGTTAACCTTTGAGGCTCTCAAGGTAAACCCTCTATCATGTGGTTGAACCCACATGGTGCCAAGGCACAACAAGGCCAAGCTTGTTAGATCCATCAACTCAACTCTCCTCTCTTCTCCTCTCTTCTTCCAGTACCTGGCGTCTCTGCTGCTGCACAAGAAGTTTGCTGCAGAGTTTGTGGCTCACGGAGGAGTTCAGAAGTTGCTGGAAATCCCCAGGCCGTCCATGGCTGCCACCGGAGTCTCTCTGTGCCTCTACTATCTTGCCTATAACCAGGACGCCATGGAGAGGGTACAAAACACAAGACATACACCAGTACACTGTAAAAATTTTGGCATGGATGTGCTAACCAGGTTTTTCCTACAATTTAATGTGCATGTGCAAAAGACAAGAAGGCAGGGTGTCAAGTGTTTGTAGCTACACTTTCATTATATTTGGGTTGTAATGAGATATAATTTAAAATACTGGATATAGGACTATTGTTGTAATTCATAGAACGTAAAGGTTGCTTTACAATTTACTGATCAAACTTAACCTTTATATATTTATCCTCTGCAGAGTTTAACAGTAGAAAATCACTATATGATATTAATTTATAGAATTGACTGACTTTTATACGAAGGAATTTGCTGAAAAATGATACTTGATTTTATCACAATCACCTACAGTGGATTCAGCAGCACTGCACATTTGTATTCATTGCTGTGTCCTCTCTCCCGAAGGTGTGCATGTTGCCCCACGCCATCCTGTCAGATGTGGTTGGTTACACGCTGTGGCTGCTGGAATGCTCACATGCGTCCGGCTGCTGCCACGCCACCATGTTCTTTTCCATCTCCTTTTCTTTCCGTGCTGTTCTGGAGCTTTTCGACAAGCAGGACGGGCTCCGGCGCCTTGTCAATCTGGTAGGCCAAAACCAGCAGTCCGCTGCATGTGAACCTCACTGTAACAATGTAAAGCTAACCATCTGTATCGCTCTGAGAAAATCTTGTATATTCCAAGAACGGATAAACTGAGCAGCGAATGAAATATCAGATCACGCAAGCTATCAGATGGTGATTGTGTACTAATGCATAATATGAATTGACTGCTTCCAGATTAGCACGCTGGAGATCCTGAACCCGGAGGACCAGGGAGCGCTGCTGAGTGATGATGAGATTTTCTCCAGCAGGCAGACAGCCAAGCACACCTGCATGGCCCTGCGCAGGTACTTTGAGGCCCATCTGGCAATCAAGGTGGAGCAGGTGAAGCAGTCTCTGCAGCGCACAGAGGGGGGTGCCCCTATTCACTCTCAGCCATATTATAAGGTAAGCAGAGGACAAAGCATAACTGTGATTAATGTTAGCGGATGCTTGATTAATGATGTAAATATTTTTAAATGAATTATGCAAAGTTGCCTTGTTTACGCTTTGGTTGCTGTAAAAGAAACACAGGACTTGTTCCTTTAGTGATCGTCGGTGCATTTGTCTTGTTTGTTTCCCAGGCGGTCAGCTATAGCCGCGAGCAGGTGGTGGAAATGATGGAGTTTCTGATAGAATATGGACCACTGCGGCTTTATTGGGAACCAGCAGAGGTCTTCCACAAACTGTCCTGTGTCCAGC
The DNA here is from genome assembly GCF_905171665.1 of Trachurus trachurus. NCBI lineage: Eukaryota > Metazoa > Chordata > Actinopteri > Carangiformes > Carangidae > Trachurus > Trachurus trachurus. The sequence goes on along the minus strand of NC_139901.1, from coordinate 23,559,513 downwards.
TCCTCCTGCAGCTCATCTCCATCGCCTGTGACTGGAGGACCTACTATGGCAGGTATGTAACAAGGCCATTGTTGATATATTCATTGTTTTAACATCCCTCCCATTACACGGTATTCAACTCTAAACTGAGATAGAGTTGTTATTTTGTGATAATAGTGGTGTTAATTTTTCTTTCCCTTTAGGAGTGACACAGTGCGTTACGCCCTTGACATCCTGAGTATCCTCACAGTTGTACCAAAGACCCAGCTGTTGTTGTCTGAGGCTGTTGCTGTGCTTGATGAGGGAGGATCCACTGTGTCCACTGTTGGTACGTGTTCTCAGTTAACATCCTTCACTGAAAACCTTTCTTTTAGTTAGTTATGTCATGATGTATTTAGGTAATTATAAGGAGTTCTTAACAGGCTCAGAATATGTTTATACTCACACAGTGTAAGACGACTTGGATCCAGACTTAAACAGATTCAAGCAGCATGATTTCTTTAATCGGCAGTTCCTGTAAACATGTCTCTCATGCATTGGTACATTGGGTTTTTGGCCTGGTTTGATCATTAAGTTAAGTATTTGTCAGCTTTTTGGGGATGTAGCATAAGAATTATTTTTACCATCCACAGAACGTAATACAATTCAGTGGCCTTGTATTTTCATTGTTGTTTATTTCATAAAACCTGTTCCCAGCTCTGCTGAGTGGTGGCACAACTCCAAGTTTTTATCAAGGTTTCTCATTTAATTTTTGTATTTTCTCTCAGGAATGAGTATAGTCCTGGCAGTGGCGGAGGGAGAGGTATTTGTGAATGATGCCGAGATTCAGAAGTCGGCTCTGCAGGTTGTCATCAACTGCGTCTGTGCTCCAGACAAACGCATGTCCAGTATTGGCAAGTTCATTGCGGGCACCCCCCGCCGCCGCCTCCCCCAACAGACCAAAGCCAGCGAGAGTGTGCTCACCAAGATGTGGAATGTGGTGCAGTCCAACAATGGCATCAAGGTAGAGCTTTTGTGAATTTCTTGAGGGCTGCACTCAATATATTTTTTATAACAGCAATGCCAGTGGGTGCCTTGAAGTTTTTCTGGTCATTCTGTCTTAAACAGGGTGTCTCAAGTTATGCCAGTGGCCAAACCTTTGAGATATATTTGTGCTTCTTGACAGGTGCTGCTAAATACTTCAATGTTAAATGGATTTATATGGTGCCTTTATAGTGGGACCAGTGCAAAGCTCCTTGTAAAGACTCAGCCATGCAATCACAAAGACACACACATCCATACACTGAATGCGGTGGAGATGCCGGGCGCTGACCTGTTTATTGGGATGTTTGGAGCTCAGTGTAAAAATAAGACGCCTTACAGACGGGGCGACATGACAACATACTGATTAACAGGGAGTAAAAAAGTATATCACTCACCAGTTGACAGAAGTATGACTTCTACATGCACATGATTTATACACACTCTTGGCAGTTTATTAGGTACGCCCAGCCAAAACTACAACTATAGTCTAATACAGCAGCCCTGCAATAAATTCTACCTGCAGAAGGTTATAATGTTCAGTTTTTATTGAAACTGCTCCAGAGAGGAGGTGATTCACCTACATGACCAGTTTGGAGGATGTAGTTTGTTGTGCTGTTGAACTGTATTGCATCATACAGGGACGTGTTGCTGAGATCTGGTTTATCCGATTCCTCACTGATAATATATATATATAATGCATATATGTATATATATATAATTATATAATGCATTGTCTGTTAATATAATCTAATGGAGTCACTCTATTATACTTCATTTGTTTTTAACAAGGCATCTGAGTCACTCATATCAGGCTGTAAAAATGGTATTAAGGAGACGAAAACCATCATGTTAAATGGCTCCGGCTACACAGAGTTATGTAAATGTAAAACTTGAAACAAACATAAGAAATGTATCAGTATCATTTTTGCACAATCAGGTTTAATTATTAGAGTTGAATCTTTAGACAGATGGTCTCTTCATCATTGGCAGGCTTAGTGGTGTAATGCCTGAGAAAGGACTTGTAGCATAGCAATATCTCATTTGCTCTCTCAAATGAAAGCAAATGAAAGGCTGAAGCACTTTTCTTTATCACTCAGAGAATTTGTCCACCTCTTATGATGGGTGCTACACCACTGGGTAAATCACCTGAGCTGGGAGCCTTTGTAAACAGAAAATACCTTTCACACGTGTTTTGGCAACTATTGTTTTTAACCTACGTTTGTTCTGCGTCCGTCCTGCAGGTGCTGCTGTCCCTGCTGACGGTCAAGATGCCCATTACAGATGCAGACCAGATCCGAGCTCTGGCCTGCAAGGCCCTGGTCGGTCTGTCTCGCTCCACCTCAGTCAGACAGATCATCAGCAAGTTGCCTTTGTTCAGCAGCGGACACATCCAGCAGCTCATGAAGGAGCCCGTGCTCCAGGACAAACGCAGCGAACACGTCAAGTTCTGTAAGTTCGCGGCCGAGCTGATAGAGAGGATCTCTGGGAAACCGCTGCTGATCGGTACGGACGTGTCTCTGGCGTGGTTGCAGAGGGCCAGCGTGGTGGCCCAGTCCAGGATCAACTTCCCTGAGAAGGAGCTGCTGCTGCTGATTAGGAATCACCTCGTAGCCAAAGGCCTTCACGACACGGCCACCACACTCACCAAGGAGGCAGATCTCCCAATGGCGTGCCTCTCTCTTTCTTCACATTCAGCGTCGGCTTTCCCCCCCGTTGCCCCTCCTCCACCCGCCACCCCTGTCGCCACTCTCCCCCGCACGCCGCGGCTGGCCAACGGTGTCGTGTCAAGACTCGGAAGCCATCCTTCTCATTCATCCACACCCGGGTCCAGCCATCCACAGACGCGTCCCTCTACATCACAACCCTCTGGGTCTTCCTCTGCTGCTTTCCCCTCGGTGTCCGCCCCACACTGCAGCAACGGATCCCCGCTGATCGGCCGAATCGTCTTCTCACGTGAGCGGCAAGCAGGGTGCACCACTGTGAGCTGCAAGAAACCGCGAGTGCTGAGGCAGAAGTCCGACCACGGGGCCTTCAGCCAGAGTCCGGCCATGAAGAAGCAGTTTGACAGGCACCTCCCCTCCCCTCCTGCGTTAGACAGCATCATCACAGAGTACCTGAGGGAACAGCACGCACGCTGTAAAAACCCCGTTGCCACATGCCCGCCGTTCTCTCTCTTCACACCCCATCAATGCCCTGAACCCAAACAGAGACGCCAAGCGCCCATCAACTTCACATCTCGACACACACGGAGAGTTATATATCCTAAGTACGGAGGAGTGGATGGAGGATGCTTTGACCGACACCTCATCTTCAGCAGGTAGGTGTTCAATTCACTCTGGGCTTTGCTACATTCACGTCTCCTCGACTGCCTTCAACAACTATTTCTCTGTAATATTTTTTTTTCTTCTTGTCCAGGTTCCGTCCCATCTCTGTGTTCAGGGAGGCCGACGAGGATGAGAGCGGGTTCATGTGTTGTGCCTTCTCAGCTCGTGAGCGGTTCCTGATGCTGGGGACGTGCACAGGGCAGCTCAAACTCTACAATGTGTTCACTGGCCAGGAGGAAGCCAGCTACAGCTGTCACAGCTCAGCCATCACTCACCTGGAGCCCTCAAGGGTCAGTAGAGAAAGCTACCAATACATCAGGTTGTTGTAGCTGCATGTAATTACACATCTCCTCTAACATGTAAGATATTTAAAGCTTCCCTCCATTTGAAAACGGGTTTTTTCTGCTCTGCTTGGATGTTTGACTGTCACTGTGCAGAACCATATAGGTGCCCACCTCCAGTTTGAGACTAGTCCAGAAGCCAGTCCAGATCTATAGAGCACATATATAAATGATGAGGAAACATACACTGAGAATAGACTTGAGGCAAAGCTGTCTTACATTCATTGGTTTTGGAATGAAAAATATTTGCAAAATCAAAGATACTTCCTCCCTCAGTGAGAGGGGAAGGCACAGATTTAAGGTTTTTTGAGGCACAGATTTAGGGTTTTTTGATTAAATAAAAAATATTTTTACAGAAAAAAACACATCATAAACATTATATCTCCAAGTAGAGTTTGATCAGGTCTTAAAACATGTCTGGAGGGGATCTTTAACCTCCCAACACATTTTGTATTTTAGGATGGGTCTCTGCTGTTAACGTCGGCCTCTTGGAGTTACCCTCTGTCTGCACTGTGGGGCATGAAATCAGTGTTCATCATGAAGTAAGTGATGTTTGCACAGGAGACTGAACTCATATTTTCACCAGCCACATGCAAGATGCATTTGTTCAAATATAAATCTCAGCTATTAAGACATTTGTAGTGCTAAAAGTTCCATAAAGTACATACAACATGACTGCTGTCTGACCACAAAGTATCGATCAACAGTTCAATTAGGGATTCATGCCTGTCTGATTCCACTGACTCTGTGTATGTGGTCTTCCAATGGTACAGCAGCTTCATGCTGTCAAAAGAGGGAGCTGCCGAAAGGAGATGACATGCTGTTTAATTATGCACGCTAACAGCCTGAGGGCTGCAGTCTTCAGTTCATGGAACACAAGCACTTGGCTTCATTCATCCGCAATTTAACCAAGGCAACACTCTGCAGATTTATTCAGAGTTGTCTTGAGTGTCTTTAAGCAATTATAAAGTTTAGACTATCCAGCTTTTATGCTCACACTGGCTGCATGTTCTCGATGAAATGTTGAAAGGTTGCTCTTGTCGTCTCCAGGCATTCCTTTCTGGGCGACCATTATGTGGAGTTCAGTAAGCTCTCACAAGACCGCGTCATTGGTACTAAGGAACATATAGCACGTGTATGTATCAGCATTTCAATTTGAGATATTAAATACACAATCCACTTGAGGCGAAATGGTAAAGGCTAATTTTCAGCTGCTCTTTTTGCCAGATTTACGACATCCAGACGGGCCAGGTGACGCTGACTCTCAACAACCCGGACCTGGCTAACAACTACAAGAGGAACTGCGCCACCTTCAACCCCACAGACGACCTGGTACTGAACGACGGCGTGCTGTGGGATGTGCGCACGGCTCAGGCCATTCACAAGTTTGACAAGTTCAACATGAACATCAGCGGCGTGTTCCATCCCAACGGCCTGGAGGTCATCGTAAACACGGAAATTGTATCCTTGAGACAAGAATACTGCTGTTGATGAGAGCGTACGGTACGGTCGGAGCTTTTAGGCAAATCTATGACGATTTTTTAGTTGAGTACAGGACATCTATTGATGATGATGTAGAAAATTGAATCCCAAGCTCATCCCTTATCTCCTCATGAAATATAATTGTCCCTTTTTAAAGTATGAGGCTTTAAAATGAGAACTGTAGAATAGGTATTAAAAATATATGCATTAAAAACTCTGAAATCTTAAATCCCCTATACATAGTACAGTTTTTGGCAGCTGCGGTTATCGTTTGATAGTTTAATTTATTGGTAAATGAATTGCTTAAGTTAACAGCTAAAATAAAGTTAAGTAATTAGTGTATAGAGAAACATCTCATAAATCTGATCAGGGCAAAAAAAAGCTTGGATCAGTGATAGAGTCTGTTGTCTCTCCCATGATGGCACCACTATTGAGCATTTATTTCACTGCTTGGCATTAAATATGTATAGCAATAAAAATTGATTGTACTACCCTGGGGAGGGTTTTTAATTGCAGTGTAATTAAATTTGCAGCAGATCTAGTTGATACAAATGAAAAAGAATGTAATGGTCCTTAGCTGATGTTTTAGTGGGATCTGCGGACTTTCCACCTCCTTCACACCGTTCCTGCTCTGGACCAGTGCAGAATAGTCTTCAACAACAACGGCACTGTCATCTATGGAGGTAAATGCAGAGGCTACTGCAATGATGGGCAATGTGGAGCAGTTGGCATTAAGCTTACAACTCACTTGACAGTCAGTGCAAGTGCGAGAAAGGTGTGTTTCGAGTGGAAAGCTGGTGATTATGAAGCAAAATGAGCATGTGCGCACTTGGAGAGAGGTGTGAACAGAGCCTGTAGAGGTGTGTGTGCCTGTGTGTGTATGCGAGTGTGTGTGAGTGTGAGTGCTTGACACAGTCACTCAGAGCCATATGGACAGAAGGATCAGTGTTGGATTGGCAACAGACAGAACCAGCTGGTTCACGCCACCTCACAGGAAGAGACATGGGTGTGCCATAATGGCTCTGCTCATTCAACGGCCACTTGAAGCTCTCCGGAGCCAGAACCGTGGCTCACCAACTTGCTGTGCACAGTTTTTATTTTCCCTCTCTCTTTCTCATGTTGCAGCAATGTTGCAAGCTGATGACGAGGACGACATGATGGAGATGCAGATGAAAAGTCCCTTTGGCTCATCATTCAGGACCTTTAATGCCACAGACTACAAACCTATTGGTAAGGCTCTCTGCCCTCGCCTCACTTTAATTGATTTTTCCCTAAAGTCTTTGATAATAAAGAAGTGTTTGGCTTTGATACCTTTTATATTATACCCTGTAGTAGTTGATAATCATTTTAATTACTGTAATATCTTATCTTGATATTTGTAATGTACTGAGTGGTGTTTTTTCCTCTCCTCTTAGCTACTATTGATGTCAAGAGGAATATATTTGACCTTTGCACAGACACAAAAGACTGCTACCTGGCTGTGATTGAGGTAAATTCATGTGGCTGAAAATGCAGTTTTTTGCTGGCTATTGGCATCATTTCTTTATTTGTAAATATATGACATAATTTAATTTTCTGTCCCTGCTGCATCTGTTTGATAGAACCAAGACTCGGTGAACACCGACACAGTGTGCAGGCTCTATGAAGTTGGTCGGCAGAGACTTGCAGAGGAAGAGGAGGAGGACGAGGAGGATCAGGTTATACTTTGTTCTTTTATTTTGATCAAATTTTGATATTCAGGCAACAATACACATGGATTATAATTGTTGTCATTTGTGCACCAGGAGGACGATGATCAGGAGGAAGATGACGATGATGACGAGGACTCGGATGATGATGTCGATACAGACCCCCTTATCGCAGAGCTAGAGAACGAGAACGGTGGAGAGGATGAGGATGACGAAGAGGAGGACGATGGGAACGATGAATTCTCACCCTCTGATGAGGAGGTGGCTCGTCTTCTTGAAGAGGACGTTGATGTCGGGGATGACGACGATGAGGATGATAACGACGAAGACGACTCTGATAATGACGATGTGGATCTGGAAGGCGACAATGGTAAGCAGCGCTTTAATTGAACGATGTTCAGGGAACCAGTGGGTTCTTACCAGGTGTTGAGTTATGTTGATACAGGCTTTAAAATGTCTGTTTCTTTGTTTAATTTTTAATTGTCCTGAGCCTTGTGCTTTGTTTGTGAACGACCCAGGTGACATTTTTTTTTTTTACAGATTTTTAGATCAACGAGGATAGTTAGCTTAAGAGGAGTTTCTAGGGTTGACTCCATACGTGAAGTTATTGCCAAAATAATCTAAACAATTTGACATTTCATTTAGTCATTAGTCATAAATCATAAATACAGATACGTGGATTTTTACTTCTTTACCAATGTTTTCAAACCAGAATAAGTTTCTAAACTAAAGGCATAAAAAAAAACTGTTTTTAGTTTAGTTTAAGTATGGAAAGTGAAAAGGCCCAATATAAAACGAGGCATTACCAGAAACAATGAAGCAAAAAGACACGCATCTGTTCCTGAAGGCCCAACACACTTACATCATGTAAGTCATCACGTGATCTGCATTTAGACAGTTACATTAAATAGTTTTCATGGTCTTATCTCCACTGTGCCTTTATTTCAAAATAATAGCACACAGTTTTTGAAATAAATGTACAAATCAATCTTCCGTTTCTGCTATAAAAAAAACACCAAACTGGACAAGAATAAACTAGATCGCTTTAGCCTGGTAAGAGCATGTTAACCTGGTAAGATGCATTTAAAGAACAAAGTCTGCAGTCTCAAGTAAATGATGCATGATTCATGGGTGAATTTTTGGTCCACTTTCTGTGTTTTCATGCTTGTCTGGTCACTGTGAGGAAATGTTGTCTCCCCCTGTGGAATTTAAAAACTGCTGTTGTTGTATACTGCAGATTTTGAGAGTGAATGACAGAGAAAGCATGAATTTGTAAAAAAAAAAAAAAAAAAAAAAAAAGAAAGAAAAGAAATGGATGTAGTGCTCTTTCACATTCTGCCTTCTTGGCAGTTTTCCTCCTTTACCCACTGACCTCTGCAGCACCACATCTCTGTATCCCTATGTTTCTAAATATGTATTCCGTTGCACAAACAGACAGCTCCGACAACTCTGACCTTGAGGATGACATCATCTTATCCCTGAATGAGTGAGAAGCCCTCGGCATCTGGGACCGAGAAACCGGACAACATGTCAAGACTCCTGCCTCACAGACATTTGAGCTGCAAAAACAGGAGGCGAGAAAAGAAGAGAATATCAGCAGATGAGGTGGGAGATCATTTGGAGCACTGCCAGTTTGAAACTGTAGGTATCTGCACACTTTGGGAGAGATGGGACGAGGAAATTGACTTACTGGTGGGTAAAAATGATTGTATGTGATATAGTTTTATAAAACAAAAGTGGGCTTGATGATGACTGAAAAAGTGTGTAGATGCAGTGAAGAAAAGTTTTATATTTTATCAATCACATTAATGGCTCTTTAAGTGAGCCTCTTCATTTGATATTGATTCACTTACTTTGTAACTCTCTATTTGGCCACAGATTAGTCTTTGTAGGGGAAACATTGCAGGGCTGTGATTTTTTTTCTTTTTTCTTCCCCATTTGTATTGCAGAGGCTCCAATGCCCTCTCAAACTTGTATTTCACCACACCACCTGGAATAATCACAACAACATACTAATGGTTTGAATTAGGCAGCTAATGCTTTGCACAAAAATGTTACAGATGGTTCATCATACGTCAAACCCACTTTAAGGTTTTACTTCTCACCATAAACAGATGACCAAAATACCACACGCAGCAGTGCCATTTGCGAACGTCACACCCTCATTTCATTATGTAAATAGAGAAAATGAAATCAGCTTGGTGCTCTTGAATTGCTGAAGAACCCATTACTAGCGTGGAAGCCACAACAAAACTGTATTGACACATCTGCTTACTGTCGGCTAACTGGAAGACCTAACAGTGCAGAGGCTTCTACAGCGCTCCAGCTTTGTGTTATTTCACACCCCTCTACATGGATCTTGGTAGAGTGAGGAGGAGCTTTTATGAGAGGGACTTTGGTTCAAGACTGAAAACATAGTAAACTTCAAACATTTGATCTCGCTCAATCCTGAACGAGAGCTTAAAACATTTGAAATATGAGCTGATAACAGAATTCAGCAGAACATACATTTAAAATGTTTTCTCTGAAACAGGCAGAAAGCTTCATACTTTCTCAGCATTGCGGACTGATGCCTAGCACTTGCACACTTTTTGAAAGCAGTGCATTTCATGATTCTGTTCCTCATGTTTTCGCCTTGCATCTATTCATTTGACCTGTTTTGTTTGGAGGCATTTACATTGAGTTTCTTGAGACGGTTTATGTACAGCTTGTATGTATCTAAAGTATTTTTACTATAAATAAAGTTTCAAAATTAGTTTGGTGTGCTTCTTTAATGAAGCGTGAATGCTGCTCGCAACCGTTGACAGTTAATAAGCAGTTACAGCAGGGGTACGTTAACATTTGTGTCTTTTTCAAAGAGAGAAAGCTAAAGCACAGCCTGTAACCAATGCCATCAGTGTGTTTTTCAGCATAAGGTTGTGAAAGTCTTGACAAAGCATTTTAATAGTTTTCAAGGAAAAACGATTTAATGATTTTATGCATATTTTTCTTGCACGTGATACTTAAAGCAGAAGTAAGTGATATATTTGTGTTATATCTTCCGACAGCAATCACTTACATAGAGTGTTTGGACCGAAACATGGGTCTGTCAGTCACTCTGCTCTGCTCTGAGCCGAGGAGAAAACATTTATCGTATCCTACAGTTTTTATCCAATGAGGAGAGAGAACGGCATGCAGGGCTGTGTGTGCAGCCAAGGGACGCCGTGAATGTGGTGACGTAGGGACGAGGACTGTTATGGTGCGTTCAAGGAAACTCGTAACTCGTGTTTTTCCGACCTGTGAAGTCGTACCAGTTCAATCTGGTACGAGTTCACGGGTCGGAAGTTACGAGTGGCCGTTATAGTGACTTTCACAGGTAAAACAGGTCGGAAAAACACGAGTGGGTTGCCTGAAACGCTACAAAGTCGTAAGTTGTGACTTGAAGCTGTAATTTACGGTTTCAAAAGCCTACCTGGAACGCAGCATTAGCCAAAACGACCGGATCACTTACTTCTGCTTTAACTCTATATTTTGGTATCAGAGTGTTGGCTGGACACATTAATACAGGCAAGCTTTTGAACCCGTAAGTCACGACGTCAAGTCACAACTTACGACTTTGTAGTTAGCTTCATTTGTGATAAAACAGATTATTTTTTTAAATGAATTGTTTTGTCCATAAAATGTCAGATAAGAATGAAATGTGTCTTATGGTGCATTCCAGGCAACCCGTAACTTGTGTTTTTCCGACCTGTTACCTGTGAAAATGCACTAGAACGGAAGTCAAGCCCGTAACTTCCTACCCGTGAACTTGTACCAGATCGAACTGGTACAAGTTCGAACATGAGTTACGGGTTGCTTGGAACGCACCATAAGACACATTTCATTCTTATCTGACATTTTATGGACAAAACAATTCATTTAAAAAAATAAACAAATGAAGCTAACTAGACTAGTGTTGGATCAGCCTTCCTTCAAAGAAAAAAGGGGATGCCACAAGGTTCTGCACTTGGTCCACTCTTTTTTGTTGTTGTACATGCAACAACAAAATTACCCTACAACAATACACATCTATGTCCCCTTTTGTGCTTATGGCAAAATTTAAACGTGTCTATTTCAAATCGAGTCATATTTAGAAAGATTCTAGAGAATCTTTTAACGTCTTTTGGAAATTGGTGCATGGTCTGATAAGTATCTGGGTGTTTGGTTTGATAGCAGTCTTTTAAACCTCATGTGGAGCAAGTGGCAGAGGATAGAAATTGGTTTCTTATATCAGAACAAAGTGTGCATTTCTCCTGAGGACAGAAAAATTATTGTGCAATCGACCATCATGTCTGTGCCGGACTGCGGAGATATCCTGTATTCTCATGCGGCTCATTTCACCTTACTAGCATCAAGATGAGAACTACACACTACTACTATTGTTGGTGAATATATCCTACTAAAGCAGCCTTATTTTTAAACTACAGTTCGTCAAACCAGACCCCAGGTGGACAGCTCTTCAGGTAAATGCTGAACTGGGGCTGTCTTCCAGTACTTGGCACCATGTAAATGGTATGAAAACACAGGACTTTAAATTTGAAAGTGTCATCCCACTACTGAATTTAAACTTTTAAGTGTTTTATATATGTGTGTCTCGGTTTCTGTTTCTGTATGACTGGCTACTTTTTAATTGTTGTGCCTTATCTGTTTTCCCCTTTACCTGCAGAAGATATCTTGATCTCAATGTGACTCTTTAAGAAGGAGACTTATTATGAAGGTTATGTCACATGTCATTCACTCCTTAAATTTAATTGTTTGGAAGCAGCTAAATTAGAAACGGAAATTGTAACTTTTTAGACTCATCAAGCTTTTAGTCTTCCTTCCTAATCTTCATGTCTTTGAATATATACACTCATGTATATCTGCTCACATACATGCTCACGTGGATCCACGTGTGTACAACATGTACATTCGTGCACTACAACAATTTTCCAATTGAATTTTCTTGCATGAGCTCATTGAGCACTACTAGAAATGGAACTGTACACAAGAACAAGGCAAGCTTGTATTTTTGCTGTTCCCATAATGAAGAGTGTGCAAGACGCATGAAACATTTAGTGGGATGATATCAAGTTTGCTCACACTGGGATTATAAATTCAAGAATTTGTCTTTTTAAATCCTCAAATAAGTCACATTTTCAATTTCAAATATTTCAAAAATGATTTCATATTGAGCATCTACTGTAATTGACATTGGATTAGCACTTTGTGGTGACTTTGTTTTAACTTGCCCCCAGCTGCTTCGCATCCTTGTTTTAAAAAACATTAGGTGACCCACAGTATATTAATATATTAAACAGCAGGCCTCTTAGTTTGGGTAAATTATTGTGATTATTGTGTTGTGTTCGGTGAGATAACATTATGGTTTTCCATGCTGCTTTTAAGTGGAAGAAATTATTCAGGAAATTGAGCTAAGAGACAACCTGCTGCTAGACAAAGTCTATGTTTGCATTAAATATGAGAAGCATCTGAGATTAAATATAAATGCTGGTCATGCTATACATTTGTTCATGTGAATAATCACATCTTTGAGTCTGTAGATGCCCTTAAAGTGTCTCTCTGCTGTACAGCTCCATAAGAAATGACATTAGTCAGGTCTCTTGATTGCTGAATTGGATTGCATACAGGGATTTGCCACTAAATTTTCCTGCGGCCTCCCCCACTGTTAATAATAGAGCATATTAAAATAGTCACCAGAACCACATTAACAGGGATCAAGTAAGTCCTAAACTGTGTGTGCGTCTACAGAGGCACGTGTGTGTCCATGTGTACGAGGGGCATTGAGTGCATGAAACGTATGATTCTGCGGTGTGTAAAAGAGATAAGAATGTGTGTGTTTGTCTGAAGGCAGGTGATGGATGAGATGGTAGGACGTGCTTCTTATTGCCTCCTCGGCTGGCTCCTATTGTCTGCTGGCTTTGGGAGTGTTGAAACAGATAGCAGCTCTCACTGTATTAGGCAATCCCTGTTTGCAGTGGACCTGCGTCTCATCTCCACAGTGCAGCCGCATCAGAGCAGAGGCTAAATGCAACCACAGCATGTAAAAAGTAAATTATTTCCAGAAAAATGACAAATGCATGAGGCATTTGAAAATCTTTTATCATTGAAGGTGTTGTTTTTGCTATATTTTGACTATTTGCATGCTGTAGGGTCACTCGAGCACATTTCTCTGCAAGAATGACAGAAGCTTATAATTATTATATTAAATTTTTCCTCAAATGTTTATTAGCAGGGACGCATATTTAGCTTACAAAACGCCCCACACGCCTCTAGCTTTATGTATGTGATTGGAACACCGCCCACAGTGTTCCACTTCAAGTAATAGACAGATGGGAGTCACTCACAGCGTCGCTATGATGGAGAGAAATTACCCTACTGAATACTGCCCTCCCTCCCACACTACATCAAACTCACTGGACGCTCAATATTCACCAAATCACTCTATTTTTCTAGTCATGATTGCCTTGTCTCGAGGACAAGACAGCTTAATGCACTGAAATGACCAGACATTGCATTGAGAAATGGGTGAGATTCTGTATGACAGGTTTTTTGGGATGAATATTGTGTGTTCATCTGGCTTAACATGTCAGCTTTTAAACATGTGTGTGTCTGCTTACAGCATGGGGATGTCAAAACATTGAAATCAAGGTCTGGGTGAGACAGCTTTGGTACATTAACAGTGTTCATAATATGTTTAGGCAGTGTGCGTGTGTGCTGGGATATGTTTTGTGCCATGTTGTGGCCTAAAGTTTTGTGCCATTCAGCCATACTGAAGTAATTAGAAGGTCATATTGGAGGATTTGTGTAGTAGACAGTGACTCCACAAGCATCACACAGCTGACTAATGTGTAGTGTTCATCATTTCCCCATAGTCCATTTTAACAGCAGTGACTCATTTCATAATAAACCAGCCTGCCATAAATCCACATGTTGGTAAATTGTGCACAAGTCTCATCTTAATTGCATCACATGTACATCACAGCAGCTCAAACCAATCAGATCGCAGTTGAACAATTTCCTCTAAGTCAGAGAAATCTGTGCTGATGTCAAGGCAGCAGTTTCCAGTGAGAACACTGAAGTCATGTGCTTTATTGGTTATAGTTTTAACATCCTGGAGGGTATTGTCTACAATAAAATAAAAAAAACACAAACAGTGGGGATTTTCATATGCCGATCACAGAATATTTTCTTTCCTCATTATATTTAAATGTGACTTTTTTAGGCCATCAGAAGATTAATAAGTAAATAGTTCCCTACTTCTTCCTGTGCCAGAATTTAGTTCCCAGCAGGGTGGGTGGGTTTTGAAAAGCATTTAAACCTTCATGGGAGGAAATAAAAAATTACAGAAAATATAACTGAACAGTTGACACAATGAATAAAATATAAAAAACAAACAAGCAAAAAGAACTGTGAGTTTTCACAGTGTGAGGGATTGAGCTCCCCTCTTGATGTGAATTCAACCACATGTAGCCTGGGAAAAGAAAAATGCTGTTGCGTTAGGTCTAATGGAAAATACACAGATTGTCAAAGGTGCCACTTAGATACAAAAAAGGTGGGGGGAATTAGCAGCATCTCATCATCTGTGTGGGAGCATGACTGCACTATGACAAAGCAGCATCGGCAGCAGGTCTGTTTCTTTGAAATGACTCAACCAGGAGGTGCTTCCCCACATGGTCTGGCCTGATCCGTAACACCGGGAGCTACTTTATGGCCAGCAGCACCTTGAGCAACACGTTCACTAATAAGTAGCCTACAAATAAATAGGAAATAAAACAAACCAAAAAAATAATAAAAAAATAGGGGGCAGACTGCCGGGGCTTGCGTCCAGCAGAGAGACATCAGTTTGTGTTTGTGATGGATGAAACTACCATGCAGAGAGAGAGAGAGTATTTGCAAATGTTTGACACATTAGTGTTGACATAAACGAGTCATGTGACGACCGTGAAGATGGCGCAGCTTATGGTATATTGCAGTTTTCTCAGCGTCTCCTCCTCGCACCGACTCGACAGCTCGGATCGGCGAACGATACAGCGACGTTAATATTAGCGACTAATTACCGAGCGATCGAGCCCCGTTCACGCTGGATGAGCAGCCTATTGTGGATCAGCTGGACTTGAGCGCGATTGGCTGGGAGGGGGGAGGGAATGGAAGAAAGAGGGAAAGAGAGAGAGGGAAGGAGAGAGAGACAGAGACAGACAGAGAGGGGGTGTCAAAGAGCGAAAAACAAAGAAATTAGATAAATAAGCTTCGAGGAAAAAGAGATCCATCCGGTCCATTGAAATGCTGCAGTAGCCTAACACATTTGTTTTGTTTTTGTTTTGTTTCCCTCCCTCCCTACCTCCCCTCTACTGAAAACCGCGTGCGTGCGTGCTTTCATGCGTGCGTGCGTGCCCGTGTTGATTGCGCGTGTGCGTGCGTTACATTAGGTGGACACGGAGACTGCATCAGACTGGAGACACACGCCGGGACATAACAGAGCGGAGATATTGAAGCTTTGATGGTCCTTCCTTCCTCACCCCCACCTCACCTCCCTCCCCTCCTCCTGCACACACACACACATATACACACACACGCACACACACACACACAACAGACACACACTCATACAAACGTCAGGGTACTGATTCCGGTCGAGACATGTAGTCCTCATGTATGAGCAGCCAGGATCGTTTGTAGCCCTCAGCTCTCTTGTTTTTTCAGCAGCATCATCTCTCGGTATCGACATAATGTGGCTCGTTGTACCGGAGGGAAAATAACCAAATATGTGGATACCTACAGAAGAGGAGAAAATCGGAGTTGGTGAGTCCATCTCTTCCTTTTTTTAATTGCTAATCTACTACGTTTGGTGTCGAGCTTATTCCCTTTTTTAATATAATTGACTTGAATCATTCAGCGTCAGGATGTTGCAGTTTGTGCTTGAGGAACACCCAATTTTGCCCATCGACATTTCTATCTAACACCCCCCCTCCCTTCCCCCACCCCCCATACACCCCCCCACCTCCTTCTCCTTGTTATTATGGCCATTACACCCAATGAAAAACACATATACTTATAATGGCTGATATACACGACCAGTGACTGCATAGAAGGGGGGAATTGCGTGGGATGATACAGACTACAACCCACACCACCACCTCACTGATGCCATCGCAGCCTGTGTGCACAGCCGCCGGCGCTGCTTTAAATCAGGCTCCTGTTCTTTAGTTTTGTGGTGTAGTTTAGTTAAATAACAACAAAAAAATCAAATGCGTCAGTGTAGCATTTTAGCCTTTTCTTTCCATAAGCATATCAGGAGGGGGAAGAGAGAGAGAGGGTGAGAGTGAGAGAGGAGGGGGGGGCGCGATTCGTGTTAAAACCACGAGGGGGCATCGTGACTGCGTACCTCCAACAGGTGTAGGCTTGAGTGAAACTGGAGTCTACCTGTAGACAGAGAGCAGAGAAACCCACCGCTGCTGCTGCTGCTGCTGCTGCTGCAATGACAGGCTGCACTGGAGCTCATCACTGCACAGTCCTTCCTCTGCTTGTGAGCACTTTGACCTTTTCACAAAGAGGCGACAGCGTTAGGTGCAAGATCAGCACTTCTCCAGTCAGATGAATATTTTATGATAAAAAAAAAATGTTAAAACGAGCTTGTGAAGCCTGTGGTGTGCTCTATAGCCTACCCACCATAGGGTTATTATAAAGTGGCTGCAGAGCCCCACAGTCACGGCTCAAGTGTCTATATACCCCCACGATTATACTAGAGGGTTTTCATTTGGGGAATGAGTCATGTCCAGATGCTCCACAGCTCGTTACTTGCAGGGCTACTCATGCTGGCTCGCACATGATACCACCCCCACCCCCTCCTTCCCTTACATACACACGCCCACACACACAGGCCTTATACACTTTGTTTAGATGCGTTACATTACATTTGTCCTGGTGGTTTCGTAAAGACCGCAGGATGAGAGCGCGGTGTAATCGCCTGTAATCTCGCCACTTTCTGGTGGCTGTAAATAGTAATGTTATCGCGTCTGAATCGCTCCTGCGTTCACCCCCGTGCAGCCATCATGGAATCACTGCAGTTCTTCTTTCTAAACGAGAAATAACAGTAGGCTTATTTTTGTGAGAGATGGATGGATGGAGGGAGGAGGAGGAGGAGGAGGGGGGCAGAGAAAAGAGGTAGTTGTGTGTGATGGAGCAACAGTTCGGCGCAGCCTCCGCATCAGTCGGTGTGGACTGACCTGGCGCTGTCCGTGGTGCTGAAATGCGGGGAAAGCGCGGAGCCTGTGTGCCTCCACAGTACATACTGTACCTTGTAAAGGCAAACCAAGGGACTCCAGTCACCTCCCTCCTTGCTTCATTCTCCTCAGACAACGTGTTGACATGCTATATATTGAATATTTTTCTCTAAAAAAAAAAAATCATTGTGAAAGATGAAGCCCACCCTGCTGAATTCAACTCACAATGCAGCCCCCCCATGGTCTGTTATCATTTCTTCTCCTGCTTCATCGGTGTCATTGTTGGCACCATTTTTGCACATTCTTTATCTCCTTGGCTAATTTTGTCATGTCCTGTAAATTGTCTCTCACCAATATTACCATAATACACCGATATGAAACAGAGCAGTGGTCTGTCAGCGGCCGGTCAGGCCTTTCTGTTTTTTTTTCTTCTTCCTCCTGGGTTATCTTAATGAGCTCTGTCTAAACAGGAAACAGTTGGAGACCACCTCATGAAACGTTAATGCCTCTCTTAGAATCGCTGCCTATTCATTATTTTCTTCTTGGGTGTGTTTATACAGGAAATAATATTAGTTTGTAAATCACTTGTGGAGGGCCAGCGAAGGCCGGCATTGTTGTGTTGCCCAGCTATTTCCCTCTGGAAATGCAACTGATGATTATTTCAATTAGTAATTAAACAATAATGGCTTGTTTTGTTCCTCAATTAATAATCAGTCAGTTAAATGTCAAAAGTATCCAAAGGTAAATGGTTACTATGCCTAAAAAAAAATAATAGAAGATAATCCTGAGGTTGTACAGTGTAAATATCTGGAGTTTCAGTAGATAAATGACCAATACATGATCAAATTCATAGCCATTAATTCAATAATAAACCCTCATTCCCATCTTCTTGAAATTCTCCTCTAAGTTAAACTTTTTCATTCTCTTATTTGCAAATGAGTCACTGATGGATTTCGAAGCAATATTGAGAGAATTTCTTTCCACTTTTATTGGAGAGAACTGTGACTGTAAGTCAGTACCTGCCCACATGAGAGAGAGTGAAATGAATCAGCTGGCTTCATCTGTGGCCACATGGACATGAGTCAGACACAAACTACTGTAGCAGTAGATGAAATAGTCGAGCCAACGAGGCCACCATTATCTGAAATGGACAACTCTGGGATCAAATGTGTTCACAACGGAACAAAAGATAGAGCTGATGTTCAACCGAGAGTCGGATTAGATAGAGAAATGTAGCCCAAAGAATAATTTGTCCATTATTTTTCAACCTTTTACCAAATCTCCAAATGAAAGCTAATCAACCACATTTGGGTGAGACCCTCTTCATTCATCACAGACCCTGGATCACAAAGCTACTTACATGCACACCAGCACAAAGAATAAATAAACAAATGTATGATTGCATGTGACGATCATGTTCATGTCATTTGAAAGTGTTTCGTGAAGTTTCTGATCTCACAGCTGTACCACTGCACTTGGATAGCATGCTTAGATCTCTGTGGCACTGACTGGAGATCAGATTTGGTAAAATGCACCCCTGCATGTGTGGCAGAAATCCTGAGGTTAGCAGGACGTCAGTGCAGTAATTTGCCTGAGTAAGTGTCCATGCATTGAAGGCATGCTGAACAACATGACTAAGTGGGCGAAGCCCAAAGACCGTTGTGTAATTTTTAACTTTGCTAGATCTGGGACAGAACTACTCAAGCCAGGAAAGCAGGACCTTCATGGTCTGCATACTCACATTGCATAACTGGAATGGTTTAAGGAGGAGCTCAGTAAGAAGCTGAGCTTCACTTGCACCAGTTACGATTGAGACTGGAACTAAAAGGACTAAGGAAACCAAAGAATATAAGTTCATTCCAGTGCTGCAGTTGAGATGAGCACAGTGTCCTTTTTAATAAAATGTTCCTCAGTACAGTGGAGCCATTAGCACACACAAAAAAAGCAGACCATTTATAAGCCGTAATAGTGTTTACTGTTGTTCTGGCAGGTTTTTGATGATGCCTCTCCATTCTCTGCAGAGTATTTCTCCCCTGTGGGTCATTGTACAGTTAGGTACCATGTGTGTGTCTTACTGATTCAAAAGCAAGGTCATTGGGCCATGCATGCTCGGCCCTAGGCTTCACTTATATTACATTCACTTATATATATGTACCACAGATACATTTTTCAAGACATAGCAACATGTAACAGAATGTACATTGAAAGGTGATATCAACCTCATGTCCTCTGTTGTATGAAAAACAATAACGTTAGGTTTCATAAGGTAAGATAAGAGAAACAGGTCAAAGGTCAGGCTCAAACAACTGAGCCTTACACTGACAGTTGTACAGTGAAATCATTTTTTCCTGGGCTGAATATACAGTATCCTCAGTGAATACAGTACGTTGTCAGTGGAAGTTGAAGCTTGTAGGCAGGTACACTGTAAATGAGACTCAGACATACACAGAACTTTGAATGGTTTTACTGCTTGCGAATGTGATGCAAGTGTGTGCTTGTGTTACAAAGACAAACCTCTCAACATGGATACAATGTTTGTGGTGCTACAAATCTCTCTCAGTGTGAAGAGCTCTGAATTGCCACATTTACCTGCAATCATCACTTAAAAGCCCCTTTTACACTGCAACACTGCAGGATTCCTTCAACAAGGGAAGGGAAGGTGGAGGTTTTTAGTATTCACTTTCCTACTTAGGAGGTTTCCTACTTAAGAAAAAAAAAAAGCAAACACTGAGTCTGCTCCCACATGACATGACCATTCTGGTTATATTAGGCTTTTTTCCTACGCACCATGGGTGGCAGCACTGCTGGTAAAGAGAAGCAAGTTAGAAAATGAAGGCACAACAGAGAAAAATGATATTAATTCTCACGCAGGCTGTCTAAAATATTAAAAAACTTCTTTTGAGCCAAGTCTATTATTTATTTTAAACTATGACACTAAGTAATTCCTTAGTTACAGTTTCCAGTATTAAACCATAAATAAAAGGGTCCACTTGATAACTTTTTGCATGAAATACCCAAAGAATACTGCTGTTGTAGCCTTGTAGGATCTGCTGCTGCTGCTGGTGTGGTTGTGAGTGCTGCTATGATAAATCAACTCCAGCTTGTGTTCTTACTTTATGCATTGCCAACACACAAATTTGGACTATTTTCAAACGGTAAAAACCTTTTAGTAGATATCTGAAAAACACACGTGAACAGGGAATAGACAACGTGTGGATGAGCTTTGATACATATTAAATATCCTTAGTCTGTCTAGTTAATTAAATGAAAGCATTTATAATCAACACCTCCAATATTGTTGCATTTGTAGTTTTTGACTAGAGTGATTCAGGCATGTTGTTGTCACGTTACCACTTTAGTAGACCTCATCCTGTCAACTCTAAAAGCTGTAGCTTCTGTGTTGTATTATTGTAAGTGTTGTGTTGTTATAGTGGGAGTAAAGTAAGTTCAACAACTTAAGGCCCCAGGCTGAGCCATATATTTGAAGAGTGTAAGTGGATATGCATACTCTACATGTATACAGCAGTGTGTATGGATCTATAGTGAAGTAAGAATGAAGTGGAGTCCCACAGTCTCCTCCTGTGTGTTCAAGCCCCTTCATACCAGTGAGTTACTGGTTACACAATAAGGGCCATGTGGACTATGAAATCAACTGAATGGAGGGACAGTCTGGACTGATTTTACTGTTGCTAAGTAGAAATGTTTGCTTTTGCCAAGCAATTTCCACGGCCTGTCCTGTCAGTCCTTCCAACATCCTACGTGCAACATGCTGAAGTCTAAGAGGTGAATTCTGTTGGTTTTGTTTTGAGGATATGTTAATGCTCGGCTGCTTTCCTTCACAGTGAAAGAGTGTTTACACAGCTTGGAGGTTTTGTGAGGGAGGACTATGAAAATATGAGCCTCTGTGATGCGCTCATCTCCCTTGAACATGGCAATCTCATCTTGTTCTGACGTGGTATCCACTGAAGAGTTTTCAAATAGTATGAGTGCAGGTTTTGCAATTCAAATGAAATAGAGGCCATTAAAGAACAGGAGGCTCAAATAGGAAATACTTAGTCCTGGCTGGGAAAGGGCCCAAGGCGGACTGAAAAAGGTGACGAGGAGGCTTTTTAAGTCTGTCCATCTCTCTCCCTCTAATACATGCCCAATACGCTTGACTTGAACTCCAGTGCCATGCAGCATCCATAAGCTTGCCATTTAAAAATGCCCGGATCCCTGCAGCAGTTACAGTGAAGAAAGCCCTCTAGTTTGTAGATGATCTGTTGCCATAGTTACCCGAGCACAGGAACTGAGCGCTCGTTACCCTCAAACAGGCAAGGGAGCTGAGCCCAAGCCCCTCCTTCTCTTCCTCCCCCTCACTGGGTCCCCTGGCTAGTTCATTAGCATAATGATTCACACCAAACTCTCCTTGAAGGGCCACCATTTGTAGGTTTTTAAAATTATCAGTGGAGCCCTGTCATTATTAAACAAGTTTGTCTTCACTGAGGCTTGTACACTATATGTTACATGACTATAACCGCAGTGCTACGTCGATGAGGACACGCTCAGGAAGCTATCCTATGGTGAAGGCCTTTTACTGTGGCATCTATCCCCTCAGGAGTAATCATGTTCTTAATCAGGCTTTGAGTCACAAGACGTTGCTGTGTTGTTTGGTCAAAGACTGCATGATGCTGCAAAAGCGGGTGGCACAGAAGGTCTGTGCTAATGCCGACTTATAATAAAGCAGCATTTAGCCATACTACTCAGCAAGCCTGTGTGGGCTCTATTTTGGGAGACAGTTCAATTAACTTAACATTGCACAAAAATCAGGCCGCTTAAGAATTAATTGCCTATTAAAATGACTACCCACTTCAGGGTGGGAGCTTGTTTACAGTTCGCTAAGCAGTGGTTCCTGTGTGACACAGTGTTTAGATGTTTGCATTTAACAGCTTATTAAAAAGCTGCAGTAGATGCCCTGCTACAAGCCCAGAATACATGCCGTGAGGAGACACAAACGCGTAGAGGGTGTACCTTGCCAAACCAGAGATCACACGGGTGAAACCAAGCATCTTTGTAATGTAATTTTGTAAAATATTTATCCGTCACCGTGGTCTCCTGATTTTTTTTGTATCTTTTCTTCTCTACACAGTGATCTGCAACTTCCGGTCACCAATATGTCAGGCCCTGGTCCTGGAGATTGGGGAAACTGTACAGATTCTGGAGAAGAGTGAAGGTAAAAGCAGTGATGTATTCTGTGTCAATACATGCCTGTCATAAACAGTGCATCAACTATTGTGTTTGACTGTAAACAAACTGCAGGAATTTACTGTAAAGGTTAAGACATAAATGTTATATTTTTCTGGGAAGATGGAGGTTTTTTGTATGAGGGCTTGTCGACATTCTTTAGTAACATAAACATCATTGCTATTTTTAGGCTAGTGTTGTTAGACTCAGTATAAATTAGACTACCTTTAGGCCATATAGGCCGTATAGGGTCTAGTATTTCTTCCCCAGAATTTTATTCCTGAATGGAGAGGACTTACGAAAAGAATTTAGATTTTTATGTTAAGAAATAAAAAGTTAACAATTAATTTTACAGCTCCATTACTTATTAATGATTTGCTTATTTATCATCAACTCCTCATTCATTATAGGACAAACAGGCACATTATACTATTTCTTTGGTTTCTAAGTTCTAGGTTAAGCAAATATGAAAAATCCAAATTAACTTCACCATCTTGCCTCGATGACATAATTGGTAGTTTCTAAGTGAATGGTGGCTAATTAAACCCTTTTTATTTGTGATTTCATGGCCAGTAAATTAAGAGACTATGAAGAATCCACAGCATCAGTTGAAATAGCATGGTTTGCATTTTAATAATTTTTCAGTGAAAATCACATAGGCTCTCTTGCAACATCCATTGCTGAGCTACGCTAAGCCAGGCTAGCCAAGTACCAAGTACCACAGCAAAATGGTGTAATTGTGCGCACTTCATGCAATAATGTGTTTCATTGTGAGTTAGCAAGGTTTTCTGATGTGCATTCTTATTTTCCTTTAGGTTGGTACAGAGGCTTTTCCACCAAGAAGCCATCTATCAAGGTAATTATAACAACATACGCAAATAAATGGTTTATCATTGTACTCATTCCTACAGGCTACTGACAGTATTGTGTATTCAAATGAATTCAGAGTGAATAAAATGCATCACAAGACTCCTATTTGCAAGCACAGGATGTAAAAAGACACAAAAAAAACACCATCATGTGATTTGTAAATTAGACCTACATTAATAACGCTGAATTATTCCAGCCTGTTAACTAAAATTGTTGGCCACCAGTGTTTGATATGAGGTTATATGTGTCAGACAAATGAAGTGATACCAGCACATCAGTAAAACCGGTTGCTCTGTAAAACAAAGTGGTCTCCACTTCAAGGTTTCATCAAAGCCCACTGCATTTTTGTGAATGATAATGTGATGTGAGAGATGTGCATCCCAGAAATAACTGTCTAGACAACAAAGACCTTAATGACTGATTAACTTATTGAATAGAGCTTTGATTTGCCAAAAATAGAAATCTCCTGACCTGCATTTCCAGAGGTGCATTTAACAGTAGTTTGGACTTTATAGCACACAAGCACTAAATGTAATGTAATTTTTTAAGTATACATTATGAAAATATAAAATATACAGCACTTAATATGATGAAAAAATACCAGCTGTACATATTGTGAGCACATCACATGTACATGATGCACATTGTGGTATGAGACCCTATTATTCTCTATTAAACTGTGCGACTGCACTTTACAGATCACCGCAGCATCATGGACCCACCCACTGAGAGTATGCAGTATTACTACTGCACTGTTTTCCCTCCTGTGCAGAATTTGCCAAAAGTCTAAATTTTGTTTTCTTCTCTGCCAGCAGATGGTGCAATTAGTAATGTGAAAACCAGTCATTACACTAAAACAAGCATTTTTCTAAATAAAATGGCAGTTCAGTCCAATCTATAACACTAAAGGACTTGTTTCCGTCACTGACTGCTGCAGGACAGATGCGGCGACAGTCTATGTGGTGTTATAGCAAAGCATAAAGAAGGTTCAGATGGAAGGAAGGATGGAGGGATTGAATCTCAGTTCGGAGTTCAGAGTTTGTTCATTCAGCATCGTTGTGATAAATCCTCTGCAAAACACTCAGTAAGAAGCGATCATAGTTGCAGAAGGCCCAACAATACAACACCGTCACGGTTAACAAAAATCAATACTCTGCACTGCAGTAAATGGTTATTAAATATGACTGACACATCTTCTTCCCATTGGATTTATTGTTCAGTAAAGGATGTTCCTGGCAGGCTTCGTTCTTGATAACCTGTAGCAGAGTAGTCACTGTACAAAGTTAGAGAACAAAGATGTGGAGCCTGTCTGTCCACACAACAGACAGAAGAATAACCAGAGTCACAAATTATGAGAAACATGGAAGCAGCGGGTAATTTTTACTACTTTGTACGTCTACCCTGTTTGAGGTCGACATGTCAGAAGCTGGAGTGTTATGTGATGCTGCTAAAATGTTTTAAAGAAAGCACAAAGCTGTCCAGTCCTGGTAAATGTAGGTGTTAGTGGCTACATGCTGTCCTTCTCTACTCTCATCAGCTATTTACAGTTCTTACTAACACCCCTCCATTTTGTTATGTGCTGCGCTGCCCACATTCAGTCGCCCCCATACTCTCTCTGTGCTGAAAAGAATTTGTTGTGTTCACAGTGGCCAATTCTTCACATCTGGTAGATTAGAATATATAAGACGAACTGCAAAGTTACCAGCTGGCACCACTCAGGCTCTCATGCCCTTCCCCTGCTAAGCCAAGCAACAATAGGGTCCCTTGTTTCTTCATTTTGTCTCTTTAGTCTATGTAAACAGTGTGTGTTTTATTTAAATAATTGTAGCAGCCAACATAATTTAGTTAAGAATACCTAATAACAACATAATACCATGTACAGTGTCTACTATGAGTACACAGTGTTTACAATATGTAAATGTAATGTGTAATGCTGGTTCTCTGAAAACTCAGTGAGGAATCCCTGTGCATGTATTTGTAGACTGTGTGCCCTGAAAAAGCAAAGCTCACAGCCACATTTAAATGCTTATGTGAAAACATACATCCTACACACACGCATCTCCTGAAGTGAAGCAGTCCCCTGGTTGAATCGAGTGGAACAGGACATTGTGAATTTGTACTTTTGGAGGTGGCAACTGATCTGGAATTAGACACAACTCACCTCCCTTCAGTGGGATTTAGGAAATACCAGGAGTACTAGAAATCCAGATTCATTTCCTCCTCCAGAACAATTTGGATCGCCCCTGGGCTTAGGAGAGAAGAAATTAGGCAGATCTATTGCGAACTTAAAACCTGTAACCCCTGGCAACCGTTGTCAACACCCATGGATGAGTGGCGCATGCACACCACTCTTTTGCATGAACAACCAAGGGCCTGGGGCTTGATTCTTCTGAGCCGGCTGCGACAGTGGTGTCTTTATTGTCTGACCCTGAAAAGTGCTTGATGTGAGCTTTACAAGACAAAATCTCTCTCTTCCCTCTGACCTGACCCTGTAGGATGTGGTGGTGGGCCATAACTGGGACATGGCTGAAGTCCCCCTCCTGTTGTTGAGCCTCTGTCCCCACAAACCTCACCACCTGAGTCGACAATCACGGGGTCACTGACACCACTGATTGTTGCACCACTGGGGGTCCATAACCTCACCTTCCACAAATATCCAGCCCTGCATATAGCCCTCTACAGAAACACTATGCCTAAAGGGCTTGTCCTAATAATGCCTCATCTCCTTCATACACACTGGGACCGTGAGCAATGATTTGCTTAGCAAAGACCTGACAGGAAGCCAGAATCTTACCATCATATAAATCTCTGTCCTCTCTTTTATCATCTAGTCATGCAGGTCAATCGATAGCCTGGCTGCTGCCCACTTCCACACCTCATGTAGGTCGACCTTGCAGGGTGTGGGGAAGGACTTAGCCTCTTCTTAGAGGAACAAAAAAACCTGATCTGTCCCAGAGAGGCTCAGGGCAGAGAGCTAAATGAGTGCTAAGTGATGTGCTCCGTCTGCACCAACCACAGCTCTTAGGTATTAGCTCTTAAGTGTTGTTTCTTCACTTGTGATGGGTGGGAAAGATGGTTCGATTCGGCAGCAGGGGTGGTGGCGGTGGTCGCAAAATACTTTTTGCCCCACTGCTGTTGGCCCTGGACACCCTGCTGGTGTGTGTGTGTGTGTGGTAGGTTTGAAACAATGGGTCCAAAACCTGAGTGGGACGACAGTAGCTATAGTGAGGAACCAGCTTCTCCAAACAAAACCTTAGCCTCGTTTAGTCAAAAGGGAAAACTGTGAGAACCTGCTTATCCTGGTCAGACAGGTTGGAAAGATTAACACACAGTGATCTCTCTCCTGCTGTGGCTGGGCCCATGTGGCCACAGCTCTGCGCTGCACCTCTGGATACATGGAGGATTAAGTCCATGATGGCAGACCTGGACAAGGTGCTCCCAAACCCTCACCATTCACAATCAACCCTTATGCCAAAAAGGCTTGCCCCAAATAATAACACCTCATCTCCTACATATACGTACGTTGGGACTGCAGACAGGAGCTGCTTAGTAAGGACCTGAGGAGAAGCCAGATGTTTACCATCATATACCTAAATCTCTTTCTGCCAGATGAGCTGAGGGACGGATGGCATCCTCTGCATTGGCCTCAATCTCCTTAAAGAGTAGATCCAAATTAACATCCTCCTCTTCCTTTCTGCCACCATGCTCCCCCCCAACCCCGAACCCCCCTACCCTACAACTCAAGGAGCTTGTCCAACAAAGGGGGTCTTCCTCCACAATATCCCACCAGCATTTGCCAACCAAGACCACAGAACATCCAGACATTTGTCGCCACTAACATTGCCCTCACAATGGCAGCCATGGGGGAGCACAACAGTAGCTGAACCGTACGCCCACAGAAGCGCTCGATTATGTGTAACACAAGGTCCAGGTCCACCAAGAAACAATAAGCGCCACCTGAATGAAAACTAACCCTTGATTAAAAGATGCTAAAACTCTACAATCACCACGCTCAAAGACTTAGCTTGATGGCTGCTTCAATGACACCTAACTGGACAATCTACAGTCAGGATAGCTGAGGAGCAGGAGCGACCTTCAAGGGCAGGAACACTGTGTGCGGACGGCCCCAGGCGGCTATTAAGGAGGACTGGCTGGATCATGCAGCTCAGATGATTGGTTTGTCCCCTGACAGACAAGGTAGTAGTGGAGCTTCCATGATAGGTCGCACCAGAGGGCGCATCCCATAGTGAGATACAGAGGGAGGTTTGAAATAAGGACACAGTATACTGTAGGTTGCAGGAGAATGAAAACGTATACCTGTCACACTCACTAACGTCTCTGCTCCTTCTTCTGTCCACAGGGTATTTTCCCAGTCAGCTATGTCCACTTGAAGAAATCCACAGTGACCAACAGAGGGTGAGTTGTTGTGTGTATGTTTGTGTTTTTATTGGGGCTTGTGTAACATCAGAATTAGGGACCCACAGATCCAACCTATTTATTGTATTATTAGGTATGTGCCCTGTCTTGATATACTCACAAATATACAATAACAACTAAACAAAGCAAAGCAAAGCAGAAAAGGTTGCCAGAGTAGCAAATTATTGTCCTTGGAAACCTGGCTGCACGGATAGAAAAATCCATATTGGCTGGGGTTGCTCATGAGTTTTGACAGCCTGAACATTTAGTACAACTCAACGGGAAGTTTGAATTACAGTTTTACAGCTTGGGACAGGGAGGAAATCCTATCATTAGGCCACTTCTTAAAAGAAGAGTAAGATTACAGTTTAACTGTTTTAGCTGCTCAGTCTGACACAACATTTTTTCTCTTGATACTGAGTGTGATAAATTAATGCAAGGGTGTATCAGGGGTGCCGGTGATCTGAATTCCCCATATTTAGAGTTTATATAGCTGACTGTGTGGAATTCCTTGGAAACATATTTCCATATTTCTGACTTGGCGGCTCTGTGTGAATGAATTGATGAATGAATGTGACTGATGGCAAAAACACAGAACTTTACACTGAGGCTTACAAAGAAACCGTATTTCAAGGCCTAAAACCTATTTTCTCAACTAGCTTTTTACTATGAGTGATGGAGTCCCACAAAAAGTCTCTATTATTTCACAAAAGAGATTCACACATTCATTTTTTCAGCCTTGTTTCTTTCACTTTCAAGTGGGAGGAGCTCAGTGGAAGAGGGTGATGCCATGCATCTCTCTGCACCAATCAGAGTTCATTAACATTTGAATCAAAATGTGGAACAACTTTGGGGTAATATGTTGCTCAGCGGTTCAGAGGCTTTAATCTGGTTTGGTTATGGATGGTGGATGGAACCTACTTTGTTTAATAAAGTAGGAGCTGGTGTTGAGATCCAGTATATCCGACTGGTTCAGTTCTAATTATCATTATGGCAAGGCTTTAAAAAAGCCACTGCAGAAATTCTGCAAATATTTTGAGATATTGCAGATATAGGAATTCATGCTAGAACTTTTTCTTGTACATATTATTGCTGTAATGTGGTAATATTGGAAAGATGTATATTCATGTCAGTTTACTCGTTGGTTTGTTCAGTGTCAGGGCAGCTGTAAAATTGCCTTGATTTATGGCTGTAAAAAAACAAAGTACATCTCAGTGAAAGAGTTTGAGGATAAATACAAACAAAAACAGACTTGAGACTGGTTTGTTTAAACACTTGGGTTGGGCAATACGACAATGTAGTGGAATTAGATGGCAATATATCTGACTGTACCATGCTATATCAGCAGGAATCCCCATCTGTTATTCCAGATAAACACTTTCTCAACTGAATTACCAGAGAATTCAGTATACAGATATTAAAATATCTACATACAAGATGAATCTGAGCCAATATTGCATCTATGCTGACCAGCTGTGGGTTAGACTGAGGGAAGAACTTTTGCATACATACAAAAAGTATTTTATGTATGAAGAGAGTGCAGTTTTAAATACTGAAGAGCTGTTGTACACAATGGGGGCAATGGTCTCTTTCTACAGACCCATACCTACCAGAACTTTACTGAGGACGTACTGGAGGCCTACATAAGCTATGACAATAAAAAAAACTATTTAAAATTGTATTCTCTAAGTGCCAGGAACTCTCACTGAGTACATGAGTGAATGAGATACAGATTCTTCAACTGATCAATGTTAAGGTATGCACATCCCTCCCTGCATTGTTATCTAATTTCAGCTCACCGCTGATTTGTGACGATCTAATCTTCAAGAGAATTACCACCTGGCAGCTGCTGACACAAACACACACACACACACATACACACACAGACACTGGGGTCATCCAGAGATTCTGCCACAACAGCCGTCCGTGGCTGCAGAGGCCAGAATAAAGACAAAGACAGGAAACAGAGCTCTTTATCAGCCTGAACTCATGGTGCTGAAATCTGCAGGCTGGGATCTGTGGCTCAGTGTGGACTGGGAGTTTGCTGTTACATCACCACCCTCCAGTTGAGTTACCACATAGCAGGAGCACTCAAACAATTAAAAGTGCAGACTTGGAAATTGACATTATTATACTTCCTTGCTCCGGGAGTTGCACTTTGGGAAATCTGCTTTGCTGTCTCACGGAGTTAATGAGGTGACACACCTACTGCGTTTCTGTACTTCTCCCAAAGCATCCCCACCACAGACTATCACCCTGATTCATTGTGTAATGGAGATGTTTCCCTTGTTGCGAAAACAGTGATACAGTTTCAAAGTTCACTCTTTTCAGCACAGGTCAGAGCTTAGTGAGCAAAATGCTAAGTGTCACAAGAGAGCTAACCTTTGGTTTAATGTTTCTCTGTGAATGTGGTCACACAGGAAGGGTCTGTGTGTTGTGGTTTTTATTGGACAGCTTCACCCTCGGAAATATTACCTCTCTGTCCTTTCATGGTTGTTAAATCCTTCAAAATGTCTTGAAGCAGTGCCATGCATACATGTGTGTTTTTGTATGTTTGTGTACAATACAGTGTTACAGTGTTACAAAGGCATGTTACATTAAAAAATGTAATCATAACAAACTGCTCAGAAACTGCTGAAAAATCTTCTGGGGATGTATTTCAGACTGCATCTACACCAAACAGTGCAAAGTCAAAGATCTCAAGACCATAAATGATAAAATTAATGGAATATTATTATTTGCAAATTGGTTCATTACTTTTTTTGTGTAATTCCACTGAAAATCAATCAAGCAAATAAACAAGCAAACAATCATGATTGGAAACAAAACCACTGTGGCAGAGATACATCACGTTACATCTCATGTTTCTTTGCTCTCAGCTCAGTTATTTTGAGGAATTGACTAGTATTAATTTAGTTTCTGTTTTGTTTTAGTCTTGAATTTAGTTTTTCAGGAGGAAAGCAAATTTGAGGGATTTTTTCCTATTAGTTGTATCACACAAATGTCCCAATCAGTCATTTCTACAAAAACTAAGCTAATTTGACCTGCAATTCAGTTTAGTTTTATTTCGTTTTGCATTGTTCATTGTAGTTTTTATTTAAAACATCAGTCATTTTTAATTCAGTTAAGTAAATTATTTTTTACTGTTCGTTTTTGTTTTAGTCTTAGTTTTATTAACTATATAACCCTGCTTCAAAGCCTTCATACCCATCTTCTCTAATCAACATATTGAAATAGAAAACAAGACATTTTAGTTTAACAAGCAGGCAGCCTAAAGGTTTGGAGCTATTAACTGACCATCAATAGCTTACTTAAGAGCCAGAGGGCTCCTAAATGTAGCGCTACCGAGGGTAACAGCAAGTCAGCAAAGAAGACACAGCATGTCAATAAGACAACTTTGAAAGTTACCAGGAGGTATATTTGTCCTCTTGGGCTAGCGGTTAACAACATTCCCACACCCACTGTGGCAGTGTTGTGTGGACATTTACTGTGGTCGTTGCTATTAATGTTGTTCAGCCTTTAAAGTACCTGATAATATTTGAATACTGCACATTATCATTTAATTTCCAGGCAAACCACAGTCACAATTTCTAAAAGTCCTGACGCAGATCATCAAAAATACTGTGCCTGGAAATATATACAGCATCAAAATATTTTTAAACAGTGAATTATGTGAATTGTCACTTTGACTTAGAAATAGAAGTGATTGTGAATGAATGTTTGTCCCTATATGTCCCTCCTGTGATAAACTGCTCTTGCCCAATGTCAGCTGGTATGGCCTCTAGCCCCTCCCCCACTGCCCTATAAAGATAAGCAGTGTTGGTAATGGATGGATGGATATAAAGTGTCATTTTACATGTTACAGAGACCCTATGGTCACACTTTGTGATGCTCACAGAATATGGATTTACATGCACATAAAGTAAACTGATGTCAACCATCCTTCAAACCACCAGTAATGAGGCGTGACAGGGGTTTGGGTAACTGTGCTGTAAGACTGAATTTCAAATGGTGTAAAACCTTCCCTTTCCCATGATTTGAAAAAGTAATCACATTACTGTAACACGTCACCAAGTTAAAATTACTTGCCCGACACTGACATTTGTGTTTTTTGCTGCAGGCTGTGCGAGACGGTGGTGCCCCTGGAGGACCCTATTATCACAGAGACCACCTCCTTGCTGCAGGAATGGGGCGTCTTGTGGAAGCAGCTCTATGTGGTCAGTGATAAACCATTATAATAATACAGTTCTTTTCACACACGTCGAAACCAAATGCTAAGCAATGAATATGAGACTGGATCTAAAATTACCAAGATTTTCACGGGAGTTGGAAGAAGAAAAAAAGCTTTTGCAAAAGAAATTGCATCCGTAGCTGTTTCATTTGCATCCTCCTCAGGGATAGGCTTTTCTAGTTTGTATGTCCTCACTGCACCTAATTCAACACCTGGTATAACCAGCAAAAGTGTTGAATAGCCTGAGCTGTATCCCAAACATACAGTGACAGCTCCTTTAGATATTTCCCCATAGCATGTCGTTCTGACTGTCACCCTATATTTCCATATACTATCTATGTAGGAACAGAAATGGTGGTTGGACACAGATAATGGCCTACAGACCTGTCATATGCAATTTCACGCTTTGTCATTCGACCATTGATTGAGCTTGGCCTGCCTCTCATAGTTTCTGCATCATCTTAAGATCCACCACCTTCAGTCAGCCTTTACTTGCTGGGCAAAAGTGATTACTGGAAACCTAAAGCATCCTTAATCCTGCTAAGTGTCGAGGGGGCAGGCAGAAGTGGTTGGTAGGGCTTTGAGTTTGGAGCGGAGTGGATACGTTGCAGAGCTGGCAGCAAGTTTTTACATAACCTCTCGCTGAGGACTGCTCATGCTCTGAGCAACTAAGGAGCCGGAGGCATTGGTGTGGTGATGTAACTTTCTCTGAAGCTCGACTAATGTGAAGGGCTGATTTAACAGTGGCTCGTTTTGGTGCTCACCCCCTGTGTGATATGGGCCATGTTGCCACAGTTGCGTCCATAATAATAGGATGTAGCAATGGCTGGATGTTGATACATTTCACCTTATTGTTGCCAATTAGAATTCATGGTACTACTTCGGGGAGCAATGGCCTAAGCATAACTGTGTATCTGTTGTAATGTACATAATTAGCCCGGGCAGAACAGTCGTCCGAAAGGGCTCATCAACCCTGACAAAAATCTTTGTTTTTCTGCAGCAACCAGCCTTTGAGAACATGTAATGTTTATCCTCATTAAATTTACATGGGCATTGTGGTGGCGCTTAATCTTCCCATTTATGTAAACAAACCTGGGTGGTAATGTGGGCTTGTCCTACCATTAGGCAGAACAGAGAATGCCTGAATTAAAAGGGTTGTCCTTGGCCCATGAGAAATGGTGATGAAATTAATTACCGTGAGGAGGTCAAAGCAGCCTTGCAAGAGATATTTATTATTTTTATTTCATTAACAAAATCAGTGGGCTTAAATCTCAGCGGCAATATGGTTATACAGTAGTGTATTAGTCCTGATCATACTGTAACCTGAGGTAAAATAAATTAAGATACTTTTTGATTTTCTTTTCCTCCGTTTTAGTTTTGTAGTCATATTCACAGACGATTTACATCCCAGGTAGCATGAATGAGAGTTAAAATCTGGGATGAATCTCATTAATAGCCTTTACATGAATGCTGCAGTAGAGGGAGATCTCATATCCTGACTAAATCTTTTATTGGCTACGTCAACAGAAACACAAGGTGGACCTGTTCCATAAGCTCCGTCATGTGATGAACGAGCTCATCGACCTGCGCCGGCAGCTGATCCAGGGTCATCTCGCCCAGGACCAGACCCGTGAGATCAAGCGGCACATCACCGTACGACTCGACTGGGGCAACGAGTGAGTAACTTTTACACTGAATGTACTGTTTTATGAAAGTTGAGGATTGAAGACTTGTTCTCCAAAAAAAAAAAAAAAAAAGCTTTGTATTTAGCTGTTGGCCACCAAAGAATACAATATTTCCTTGGCACTGGAGAGATCTACAGCACTGGGTGAGTGGGTGCGTAATAGCATCCTCTATGATGTCATTTTATGGTCATTTAGCAGATGAGTGAATTTCAAGCAGCTTAAAGTCAATGCACATCCCCCTGGAGGAACTGTGAAGCCATACTCTTACTGTTGCCAGTTTCAAACTCGATCCAACCGAGCAGTGACAGGCATCCATAACAGAGATAAAGATGTGAGGGCTCCAGCTCGGCTGAGGAAGAGCTCTATGTGGAGGGCCCATCTGTCAGTTTCGTACAAGATTCACTGAACAATTGCACATTTGAACATACACGCATATAATCTCTTTGAACTACATTGCTGTATTGGCCAACATTAGTGCGTGTCATGCTTGAACAGTTTTACTGTATTTGTTTTAACTCTCAGAAGTGGAGCCTGAGATGCATAGTATTAGTATTGCATTCACCACGCATGTCAGTGCTGTGTGCCACACTCTGACCTGAAAGCTGTAGTGATTTGATTTCATGGTCACTGCAGGAATGATAGTAGGCTACTCCATGATTCGAGGCTGCACAATTTAGGGTTACAGTAAGGTATACAACAGCATGACATGAAGCAATGGTGCAAGTAAGCAAAGGGTATATTTACTCCAGTGCTATACTTAACCTCTTTATTCCTACAGACTCTGTCAGGAGGTTTGTGAGTATCAGATCATGTTGAGTGGTCAAGCACTGTTGGGAAAAAAAAGGCCAAATAATTCTTAGGAGTCAGAATAAAACGATTCACAAGACAAATCTAAAAGTGCCCACTGGATGTGAGGATGTCGCCATGAAAAATGGAGTCTCTTGTTTGAATATTTCATCCAGTGTCACTGATAGATCAAACTGTAGCTTGCAGCAAAGTTATACAGAGCAGTTATACAGTTTTAATAGAAGTTACACTGGTGAGAGAGCAGGCACTTTCATTATGTATTTAACATTTTGTTACATTATGTTTTTACTCCTCTTTATTTCTGAGGCAAATATCACACCTATTATAATAGACAATCCAATTATTTTACAGTATGGTCTGCATGTGTGTGTGTTCTGTATGACACAAACAGTGATATTACACAATGCTTCAGTAGAATTTAATGTTGGAGCAATGCAAATCTACTATATGAATTCATACCATTTGATACTTGTGCTTAAAATCATTAAGTAACGACCTTGAAGAAGTCTGTTTCATTATCTGTGGTGGCAGCTAAGGCCGTACATGGTAATTACAGGTTTGTTTTACGAACACATGCCACCAACTTAGTGTTAGTGACTCGTGTCCCCTGTGATTTTGTGGGTGAGTCATACCAGACACCCACTTCATAAAACTGTGAAATGCAGGGACTTCTGTATAATTTCATTAGAGATAGATAGTTTGGTTTAAAAAGTAACTTATTTAAATGAAAATCTTCGAGATTGCCACTTAAAAATGAAATTTGACATTTTAGGAAATACATAACATTTTAACGACCAGTATTTTCTTGGCCTTGAGCAGTTGCCAAGCAACCAGCACAGACTCACCATAACTGTAATACCCTAGTAAAAACGGGCAATTCTTGTTTTGTTGTTGTTTTGTTGCTTTTGAGATTCTGGTAGCCAAGCTAGTTGTTTCAGTCATTTTGCTTATACAGGAATGTGAGCTGTGTCAGTACCTCAGAATTATAAGTACAATATTTAATTAAATGTTTATAAATGAGAGTTTGATGATTACCCTTAGATTACTGTACATAGTTGAATAAGACAAAAAATAAAACAACCTGCAATTGCTGTATAGAGCTTCACATCTGATAAACATTTGAATTTTGTAATATGACATTGTTTTTACTCTCTTTTTCTCTGATACATCCCTGGTCTTATTTTCTCCAGGCACCTTGGCTTAGACCTTGTTCCCAGAAAAGAGTTTGAAATGGTGGATCCAGAGCAGATCAGCGTATCGGAGCTATACAAACTGGTATGTTGGCTGGTTTTATTTTAGAACGAGTGTGTGCAGTACAAGTCCATTCCCTGAATTATTAAATGGATTAAATTAATGAAGTGAATGTGTATTCTTTGGATGATTAAAATGCAATTGTATATATCCCTCCCTGCAGCATGCATTCTCTGTATCTGTAGCGATGACTCAAATGATGC
Source organism: Trachurus trachurus (assembly GCF_905171665.1). Lineage (NCBI taxonomy): Eukaryota > Metazoa > Chordata > Actinopteri > Carangiformes > Carangidae > Trachurus > Trachurus trachurus. Next base: position 23,523,752 of record NC_139901.1, on the reverse strand, counting down.
TGTCTTTACACACAATGAGCTGTTGTGTCCGCTGTGTGCGTCTTTTTTTTTCTTTTTTTCTGTTGCACAGCCTGGTTATACATATACGAACGTGACGTTGGATGTGTAGGGATGTGTGAATGTACCGATTATCAAATCATCCATAAGAAGGTGACTCACAAGAGAGCGCACGAGTCAGCTGTTGGAACTGCCTCATGTGACCTGTTCTTTATGCTTATCTTACCGCCATATTGAGTGTGTCCCTCTTCTTGCATCAACGTGACTCTCACAAGCGTGATTGCTGGCTAGCAAAGCAGACATAATGCAAAGTGACAGGGCCAGGTGAGGCGACGGGAAAATGAATGAATGATGAATTTTTAATTTATTTATTTTTTCCCAAATAAATTACATATTTTAGTCTTAGTTGCTCTAAACCTCCAACCAGACTGGGGGATATATTTCCATAAATAAATAATGTCTCAGATGTATTTTGGCTGTAGCGATGTGGGACTTCCAAACCTGTACACAGAGAGAGGGAGAGAGGGAGAGAGTGAGAGAGTGAGAGAGTGAGAGAGTGAGGAAGAGAAAGAGGAGACTTTCTGTAGCAGATCTAATTTTAGCAATATGCGATTACAGCACAGATGTTACGAAATCTAATGTAATGCTGCTGGAGACAGTTATCTAGGAGGGGGATCCTTTCTGGTTAGTTGTTGTAGCTCCATATGCTGATCAAAACACTTTCCAACTGCCCCGCAGCCTCCCATTATCCCATTGCCATGTTTCTCAGCTTTGCACGCAGAATGTTTGTGCACTAAATGCTCTGTCCAGAAACAACAGCGTAGCTCCTCCTTGCCAAAAAGCCTCCTGACTCTGTCGATGAAAGTGAGCTTGTTTTTGGCAGGGCATAAGGCCTTGGCACCTCTTCAGGTAGGGGAGTAGAGGAGTTCTTTCAGGCTGCTGAGCAGAGAGGTGTGTGTGGGCGATACTGGCTTTGTCCTCTCCTCTCCCACATGCTCACGTTTTGCCTCATGTGGGCTTCTTTTAGCACCACAGGAACAGTAGTATAGCCACTCTGCAACGTACGTAGGTTGACATTTTGTCAGATTTGAAGCCTCAGCCGATGCATTGCTCAGGCAGCGTGCGTCTCAAGCTGCTATAAATTAAATAACACAACGCTGCATGGGAAGAATAAAGAATGGGCCGACTGATCTGACATCTTTCCTTTGAACTTCACTCTTTTACAGCACGTATCCAGCAGACACTGTGGTCAGCAAAGCACAAATCAGGTACAGTCTCTGCAGACCTGTTTGTTTACAAATTCATCCAAACCTTTCATACTCTTGTCTGTCTCTTCAACTCCCATTTTATGTTTCTCCTCCAAATACGGAACAGTACATTTTGCCTATTCTCCTACAGACTCCTATTGTTGCTCATAATCCTGGTGATCTGGGGATTTCTCTCATCACACGGAGAATAAGAATTCATAGGGTTAAAATCTCTAGGTATTAAATTTAATTACAAGGTGTCACCGCTATGCTCCATAAGAAACTCACACCGCTGCTGCCAGGATGTGAGGGTTGATTCCCACTGGGACCACATATGCCCAAATGTATGCACAAATGGTACAGTAGAGCACTTTGCATAGAAGAGTCCACTTCATTTTATTTGTTCAGGAACACCAGGTTAAAGACCTGTTACACTGAAGCTTCACCGAGCCCTGTAAATATGAATTAAAGGCAGAAATTGCAAAATTACAAGTCACTGTATCTGAAAATAATAATAAAAGTATTCCTTCAATATTTACCTTGAAAGACTAATTTGCTGAAATGCATTGGGTGGCCATGATCACTGCACACGATCCCTGCAGCCTCTAACCACACGTACAGCTGCAGCTCTTCATAACTAATTCATCATTTCTTTATTTTGATGACGCCAAGTATGTCTACTCAGACTACTGTAAATAGCATGCACTTGTGACAGATTGAAACATACAGTGCACCAGTGAATTATTCACCCCCTTGCATTGCTGCCATTGATCTGTTAAATAAGCTTATCTATATACAGAATGGCAGGTACTTGGCCTCGCTCGCAGTAAGGACCTGTCTTGTTAGCGGTCACTTTCTTCTTCGTTCCCAGGGTGACAGCACGAGACAGCGCCATGGTGACGGTTGCCGTGTCCCCGTGTCGCACCATCTCTTCATCAATCTGAAGAGCTTTACTTACAACAGTATCAGCGAGGATGCAGACGTCTTCTTCTCTCTGTACGACACTCGCGAGGCCAAACAGATCAGGTACACGGAGGAATCTGAACAGATAACAGCCCCGAGTTGACCTGCAGCACGTACTGTTGCCGTGCGCATGCATGCAAGGGGGCTCGCACATGTCTACACACGCGGCCACTGTTGTTGATTGAGGCGCTCTGTGGTTGACTGAGCGAAACTGTGACCTGGCTTCTTTTTTTTTGCAGTGAGAAGTTCATGGTGAAACTGAACAAAAACGGAGGACCAAAGAATCCAGAGAAGATTGATCGTCTGTGCGCTCTCTTCACGGTGACGTCCCTGCTCCTTCTGCTTACAAATACCAAAAGCCTGTATTTCAACTGTGCACTGACATCTCTCTTGGCTTCCTATTTCTCTTCAGGACCTGAGCAGTAAAGACTTGAAGAGAGACCTCTACATTGTTGCACATGTCATAAGAACTGGTAAATCAGCGCAGTGTCCAAAATGCATGTTTAATGACAGCTTGTTTTTTTTGTTTTTTTTTATGAATAATACACGTTTTTTTTCTTCTGCTTTTTTGTCCAGGTCGTATGCTGCTGAATGACTCAAAGAAAGGCCCTCCTCACGTGCAGTACAGACGGCCCTATGGCTGTGCTGTGCTTGCCATGAGTGATGTTTTCCACACCATCACAGACCTCAAAGAGGAGAAGGACTTTGTGCTCAAAGTTTACACGTGAGTGTAGATGTGAAGCTCTTCTTCCATTTATTTACTTGGATCATAAATCCCTCTGAAACTTTATTGCGAAACATTGTTTGGTATGCATATGACTGTGTAATTGCCTTGTTAGTAGACACATGGCTTGTGTTCTTTTGGAAAATTTTAAGTGTCTATGTAGTGGGGTGGGAGTGTGTAAATGTTCTGCAAATGTCATGCATGATAACGTAGTGCTTCAGCGTTGATGCCTGGTGTGTTTTGACCAGAATGATAATGAAGTGTCCTCTGGAAAATCAATGGTTGCTCACCCCGGGCCGGTGATGGGGCACTTGGCGTGTTGTGAATCTGGCTGCTTCTGTTAGGCTGTGCCATAGAGAGCCTCTCCTGTGCACCAGCCGACCCAGTGAAGAAAGGAGAGACAGAGGATGAGAGGGAAAGAGATTGAGAGAGATGACACATGGATAAATTAGCTAAGTTAGAGGATGGAGGAAAGTAACATCGAGCTCAGCATTTTTCTCCTGTCACTCAACGGCTGGAGTGTCTCTTTGTGTTAATGCCGTCCTCCTCGGCGTCCGCTCTGGGTCGGAGGTCGTTCACACATGTAGCCATTTAGATATTTTAGACTTCTCTTGCATGGTTTTTCCAGGATAACAACACATCTTTGGTGTGAAATAAAGATTTCTAGAATAGAGGGCTGTCTTTTTTATTGGATTTCTGTGCTGAGGCGCACAGCTCTTCCCTTTAAAAAGCAAGCAGTGATTCAGTGCTGAGCTGCCTCCAAACTGTCGGCTCCTATAACGCTCCAGTCTGTGCAGTTCCCCATGCTTTTCCCAGGGGCCTACGGGCCCACAGTAATGAAAAAGGCTGGTAGAGAGCTAGCTGTCAGGTTTGCTTAGTGTGCTGTGCATTTGGGCTAATGTGCTGCTTGATAGCACCTCCCCCTGCTGCTACCTTTTCTCCAGGAGGAAATCGGCTCTGGGACACATGCTGTTCATATAGTCCCCATGCACACAGTCCTGATCCCTCCATCTGGACCCGCTAATGGGTGCGCTGTTAACAGCACCAACCCGCTTGTCTTCTCTCTCCAGATGTAACAATGAGAACGAGTGGTACCAAATACACGAGAACATCATCCGCAAGTCCAACACCAAGTACTCTGCTCCCAGCACCAACTACGGTAAATATGTCGCCTCTGCAGATCTGTTGCGTGTTTGGTCTCCTGGTATTGAACTTTCACATGTTTTTCCTTTGTAGTGAGAATTTAGAGACAATAAAAGTCAAAAGACAGTCAAAGTTAGTTGTTTATGTTTTTATCCAGAGGAGCAAATAGGATGGATGCTGATGGATGTATATTTGCTCCATAATAAGACATGTAATTAAAATACAAAATACAGCCTCAGTGGTATTCTGCTTAGATTTTCAGAAACCCAACTTTGAGATTTGGAGATGAATGGATTTTCTGTTTGTGTTGCTCAAAACAGTGAAAATAACATTTAAAATTCTACATCAGCATCTCTTTCTAGAAACAGTGTCCCAGTTTACTGTGGCTAATCCGCTGAGCACACTGTCACAGGTTTTTTTTTATAGGAACTATTTCCTTGGTAGGAAGTAGTTCCAAGTAGAAAAAAAAACTGTGCATTGTGATCGGATGATTCAGAGAAACCATTTACCCCCTGAGGGTAAGTGAGAGAATATGTTTTGTGTAATATGTGTGAACCATCCTTTCAATACCTCATAAAGGGAAATTAGACATCCTTCATCGTGATACAGTCTTGATCACTGTGACGGGTTGGGTGAGAAGTGCCATGAGATGATTTTGAAAGACTGTTTCTTGACTGATGCAGTAACTTGTATTCTTCATACTTTAAGAGCAAGTACAAGACATTTATGTTCTCTCCGCAAGAACTGGAACAGGGCTGCCAAATATACACCTGATGACAAATTTTGTTTTTTTTCTCTCCTAGAAAACCACCAAATAATATTCACAACTTCATGCATTTTTGTTTAAGACTTAACCCGATTGAAAAATTGTTGTTACCTCTCTCTTGATTGACTATTTGATTGATTGAGACACGATTTCTTTTATAAAAGTGCATGTGTTTATTTCCTAAAAATGCAAAGCAGTTCCTTTAATTCACTGGATTAGCCAAACACAGGCATTCACATCTAATCATTTTATCTGAAGGTGGTTGTACAATTAAAATTCTGTCCAATTAAAATCACTTTAATTACAGATTGGTTGCTCACCTCTGCTGGTGCAATAATAACCACCTGAAGGAGAAAACATATTGGATCTGAAGCAGCAGCTCAGCCAGTGGGTTAGATAAACCAAAGATATTGGTTATCTCTGCTTGTAAACAATCCATCTGAGTGGAAGTTTAAAAATTGGACTTGCTTTGAGGCTGAGCTCTGTCAATTCCCTATTACTTCTCTTCTTATAAGCGAGTCACACTTTACGTTATGACTCATGCCTCCCAGAAATCTGTCACTAGATTTGTGTGGTACCCGTATTTTTCTTTGCTTCTTTGCGTAATTCCACAACCCTGTTTCTCCTCCCTCCCTCTGTTCTCCTTGGCTTCGATCACGTCTCTCCATCCACTCTCCTGTCTGTCTTCTCCTCCCCCACATTCTGACTAACGTCCCTTAAATACTCCTCTTTCCCTCCCTCCTCCTCCTGTCTTCCCTCCTTTTTCTCCCTCCTACAACCCCACACCTCTTCACTTGTCCTTCCCACCCCATTTTTACACACACACACACACACCAACCCACAACCACCCTCTGCCCCCAGGCCTCATCATTTCCCTGCAGCTGCTGCGGGGAGAGCTGGAGCAGATCAGACGGGAGAACCAGGCTGTGTTCAACAGGGCCCTGGCACTTACACGCAAACTGGGTTTCCCAGATGTCATCCTGCCAGGTAAGGAGGCAAAGAGCAGTATAGGCAGTAATTGGGACGGAGAGGGTCAGGGAGGAGCTGGAGAGCAGAGGCCAGATGGCTTGGAGGAATGAAAAGCACTGGAACGGGCAGATCAGGGTTCAGAGGATGCAGATGAAGGAGGAGAGAGATGGGAGTGAGGGGTGAGGATGGTGCTTAAAGACTGTATAGAAGAAAACAGCAGGAAACAGAATTAGCAGGGGAGTGGGCTGGGTTATGAGTCAAATATACATTACTTTCACAGCATGTGATGGTGAGTAAATAAGTACATTCACTCAAGCAGTGTGTTTAAGTAGAGTTCGGATGAGGATTTCACATTTAACACACTGGATGGATAACATAAAATTACCAAACGTTTGGCTTTGACAGAAAAAGCAGTGTAATAGTATAATGGAGTACGATTTCTGTTAAAGTGAACAATCTTAATACTTAAAGGACTGGTATTTTGGAAACTCTTTAAGTTGTGAGATCAAGATTTAGGGAAGGGATTGTGCAAAATATAAAGAGCAGAGGTCTTCAAAGATAATTCAAAGAGAGAGAAAGAGAGAGGTGTGTGTTTATTTCCATATATTTCATCAGCTAACATTGCTGTGCTTGGTGTCTGATGAGCATGTTATCCTCCTCCTCTCCTCTCCTCTCCTCTCCTCTCCTCTCCTCTCCTCTCCTCTCCTCTCCTCTCCTCTCCTCTCCTCTCCTCTCCTCTCCTCTCCTCTCCTCTCAGCCTGAAATACCGCCCAATATCACTCCTTGTGACTCATCTATCCCCAAGGAAATGACTTGGATATAAATAACTATAATCTGATTGTATAAATAACTGCAATATCTTCCTCCACTGTTGCCACTGATATTTATTCCATTAAACACTGACCTCACAAAAGGTGCTGAGCCAGTCATGAGCTACGGTGTATTACAGCTCAGCGGGGTCATTTCTCATTGACAAGAACAACGACGTGCGGTGCACATCTTAGTCTGCACAGCGGCTTAATTTATGTTGACCACTCGCAGTTCATCTGTAGAGCAGCGGCTGTCATGTACTTATTAACATTGCCAGGGAGGAGACGTGTTTGTAATCATGGTCTGGGAATTTCTGAGATGTCCAGCTGTTGTTGGTAAAATTGAACGTCAAGCTTTGGGGGGTGGGCGGCTGAAATGATACTGGAGGGAATTGAATTTGCATCATGACATATAGTGAGTCAATCTTAAATGTGTGTTCAACCAATTTGGCGAACATTTTCAGACTTACAACGGACAGTTGTTGGGCAGAGATTTGACTTGAATGTGTGAAATGTGGATTTAACTAAAGTCTCTCCTGTGTAATTACCTCAGGTGATACACGTAATGACCTGTACCTGACCCTAGAGCGGGGGGAGTTTGAGAGAGGCGGCAAGAGCGTCCAAAAGAACATCGAAGTCACGCTCTATGTACTCTACGCTGACGGGGACACGCTCAAAGTATGATGCATATTTACATGAGATATTATGCACCATATGATAAATCTCTGAGTCATGATGAGTGTAATGTTCCTTCTTTCCATCCACACATTCATTTGGGGAACTGCTTATGTCACTAAAATTCGTCTTCCTGCGTTTTTTTTTTCTCCTCAGGACTGCATCAGTTTGGGCAGCGGGGAGCCCAACGCCAGCGAATATCGCTCATTTGTCCTCTACCACAACAACGGCCCTCGCTGGAGTGAGATGGTCAAGCTGCCCATTCCCATAGATCGTTTCAGAGGGTCCCACCTACGCTTCGAGTTCAGACACTGCTCCAGTGAGTCAGTAATGCAGCCCAGTGGCAGCCATCCCTCAGTACATGCGTTCATGAGGACATATCGAATCACACTCAGACCTGCACTCTTTTGGTTTGTGCAGAGGAGATACACAGCCTAATACATGTTAGTATGATGTGTCTTCTTTCAGCTAAAGACAAAGGAGAGAAAAAACTGTTTGGTTTTGCCTTCACGCCCCTGATGAGAGAAGATGGGACCACACTGTCAGATGAGAGCCATGAGCTCTATGTATACAAGGTATGAGCAGCTTTAACACACATTGATACATCATGTGTGGTTTTTTCCCCCCTGATGAAGTGACTCGACATAAAAAGTGGTTTTAAAGACACATTTAGTTGCACCTTGTGATGATTACATTAAAAGTGTCCGAGCTGTGGGTAGGTTGTTTCGGTGGCATCCTGGGAGTCAGCTTCATCTTCTCTGACACTGACTCTGACAACATGTGAATGTTGTGCCGTGTGCCATCCTTTCTTTTCTGCTCCCCATCATCCAGGAAACGTGCAGCTGTGGATGACCTATCCAACAGTATCATACCAGGTGTTTTGTCCATAGGCTACTGTCAGCCTTTACAAGCTTCACCTCACTTTCCGTCCCCTGATTTTACAAAATGACCACAGCCCTTGGAGTCATACTGATAAACCATATTTCATACTATTTTCCAAGAGTATTCAGAGATTTCTATAAGCAGATGATTAATACTGACTTGTATCTCAAGTGTGTTTACATGTGCACTAGTGCTAGTATTATAATTATTATTATTATAGTATCCCTTGGTCATGTGGTCATTTGGTCTAATCATTTGAAAGTGGTTCAGAAACCTGGTTAAGATGTTTTCACACCACAGTATCCTGGTTTCTATTGGACTACTCTAGGTTTTTTTTAAACTGGTATAGGGCCTCATCCAGATTTCTGAAACCAGGATTTAAAAAATGAAGCACCGGGAATCTCAAATCATTACCTGGATGCTGATGCCCATGTAAACAGGTTCACTTTTAGCATAAAACAGCTCCACATTTGCTGTTGAGCCGGGTTTGGGAAGTACACGTTACTGTACATCCCTGTCAGTTTTGCATGCTGTCATTATTACTATGCTAGCATTATGTGTTCGTAACATAATAATGTTAAAATATAATTACTATGCTGTAACATGTGGAAAGTAACAATTTAGTTTAGTTCTTATTTTATTTGATAGGATCATCTAACAAATGTGATTCACAAAGAGCTACTTTTAGTTTTCGACACCTGTCGTTAGTTGGGCTTTTACATGTTGAGTGGAAATTAAAAAAAAAAAAAAAAAAACACAGAATAAAAATGATAATACCCAACAATTAGCTGGAGACAAGAACAGTCTGAAAAGAAAGAACAGCACAAGAAGCTACAAGAAATCAAACAAAAAAAGAGGAGTAGAGCTAGCTAGCTTTAGCCACAGTTTGTTGTGAAGGAATCTATGGCTTGGGGTAATTTTATGTGAGTATGCTAAGTTATTATGACGTAACATGCTATTATATCATATATTTTATCATATAATGATATGAGATAAAACATATGAAGGATGCATATGATCATGGAGTGAACATCCAGATTGTTTATTGGTCAGAAGCAGCTCAGGACGATTACTTTACCAGTGAAAAGTGTCTGTGCTCTCCAACCTCCTGCAGCAGCTGAGGCTTCTGTAACCACAAAGTCTTAACGAATCCTCTCTGACCCCCGTGTGTCCGCCCTTTAGTGTGATGAAAATGCCACCTTCAGTAACCAGGGTCTGTACCTGAGTCTGCCCTGCTGTAAAGAGGACTTCAACAGCTGCCCCAACCTGCCCGCCAACCTGCCCTTCCAGAGAAGCCCTAAAGAGACCTTCTGGGTCTCCACGATACTTTGCTCCACCAAACTCACACAAAATGGTAATCTAACGCCGTATGCTGCTCTCTTCATATATTTTCACCTCCTGCTCAGTTCAATTAAACCCGGTTTGATTTTTTCTTCTCTTTTCAGTCGACCTTTTGGCTCTTCTCAACTGGAAGGCACATCCAGACAGGGTGTTGGACATACTTGGTCGACTGCGTCAGATCAGCGGAGAGGAGATTGTCAAGGTCACTGTGTTGAGATAATTTATCTGATAATGTGAAAAATGTGAAAATATTTACCCTGAGTGCAGCAGTGTGATGTAGCAGGTTTCTTCGACTACACACTGCATTAAATATTTAGATTCCCTCTCTTGCAGCATTTAGGCTGAGAAAGCAAAGATATTTTCAGTTTTCTAGGATGAAATTCAAGTGTGACTTTATCATCTAATATTATGAATAAATACTGAGTGATCAGATTAGGTATTGAGCCAATACAGCTTTAAGTTTTTCATATGATTTTGATTTACAGTGCGTTTTCACAAATAATTCAAGTCAAACATCTGTTACTGTGTCCAACAGTGTGTAAGTCACATTAACAGAATTCAAAGAAAGGACTCACTGCCATGTTTTCCGGATGAAGGGGCTACCCTTTGTTTCTATTTTAGTCAACAGCGAGGCCTTTCATGTGACGGTTGTGCTGAGTGTTGTTTCTTTTTTTTTTCTCCCTCACAGTTCTTGCGAGATGTCCTGGATACGCTCTTCTGTCTTTTAGATGACAACACTGATAAATACGGACCGCTGGTTTTCCAGTCACTGGTAGGAAATTTAAAGTGGCACAACTGTACTCGTAAATTAAATTATGCATTGTGACTCGAAGCAGCAGGAAACAAGGGATAACGTCTTTATATACACGTGTGTTCAGGTGTTCATCATCAATCTACTCAGGGATAGCCGCTTCTACCACTTCAGACCCGTCATGGACGCCTACATCCAAAACCACTTTGCCGGGGCTTTGGCTTACAAGTACGACAAACATTTACTCCGTTCTTCTCAGTGAACATGAAAATTACAAAACCGAATGTGATATCGACTCTCACCGTTTCTGCAGAGAGCTGATTCGATGTCTGAAGTGGTACATGGATCGCTCGGCCGAGGTCGTGCGACAGGACCACATCCAGGAAGCCATGAGGGTAAAGTATCAAAGCTCACACACACATATACACACACACAACTTCTCTCTGGTTTAGTTTCAGAGTAGCAGAGTGAATCGAGGATGTCCGGGCTCCTTCTACTGGGATTAATTAGTAAGACGTACAGAAATGGTCAAGCAGAAGGGCTGATAAGGAGTAATGTGACACCGTATGAGGCCTCGGGATGCAAATTGCCTGCTGAGAGAAAAGCTTATGAAAGGAAGTTCAGAAAAACCGCAGCAGATATTGACGTATTACAACATTTCTACGTGGTTTCTGAATTTCCTCTGTGATTAGATCACATGAAGAGATATTCTGTAACATTTCCTCCGTGTATGGAGTTTCAACCACAAATCCATCCCGGCGCTTCCTGTTTATTTTATGTTACGGAGCTGCTTGTACAATATGACGTGTACTGTACCTTAGCTTAGCTGACTGCATGTCTCCATCTGCGTGCTGCCACAGGCCCTGGAGTACCTGTTCAAGTTCATCGTCCAGTCTCGTATCCTGTACTCGAGAGCCACCTGTGGGATGGAGGAGGAGCAGTTCAGGGCGAGCATCCAGGAGCTCTTCCAGTCAATTCGCTTCGTCCTGAGCCTGGACAGCCGCAGCTCGGAGAACCTGGTGTTCACACAGGTCAGATAGTTCACACCTCACGCCAGAGAAGGGTTCATTGTCTGCTGCTCTGACGCCGCATGTCACCACGTTATCTTTGTTCATAGATGATTTTATGTTTTTTTCATTTATTCGTCATCTAAGTCTGAATTCATGTTTCATTGATTACTTTTTTATTTGTTTCTCGTCTCATTCTCGTTACTTTTTCCACCTTTCATTCTGTACATTCTGTGATTGATGCTTCAATCCCTCTACCTCCCACCCACCTATCCACCCACCTACCCCCCCATACTGTTACCACATCCTTGGCTTGCTCTTGGACAGTTTAGGGGTGTGACCAGCTGCATGCCTCTCTGTGGTCACGCTCTGGGGCTCTCGTCCATCTCAGTAAGTCACAGCGCCCCCCTGTGTTGGTTCAACAGTGCAATAGAAGCTGAGCCTACACCAGGCTGCTCAGACAGGATGATGATATATAGTAACTGTCGAGTAGTGAGGATAGATTTGATTTTTTTTTTTTTTTGTGGCTGATATTGGACAAACTGAGATTATTGATGTTCCTACATTAAGATACCAGCCACATTCATAAAGCAAGGCAAGGCATCTTTATTTATTTAGTGCATTTCATACCAAGGCAACTCAATGTGCTTTACATAAAGACAAAACATTTAAAAAGAACAGTATAAAACAGCATAAAAACAAACATTTTTTTAAAAATGAAAAAAAAAAATCAAACATAGGGTTAAAAGCAAGAGCAAAGAAGAAGAAAGAAGTAGAGATAGGAAATAGATAACTGTTAGCTAAATTCAGGGCTCGTCTGTTGGCTTATAATGTTTTGAATAGTGTTTATGTATGTAAATGCAGCCTCTTTGAAACTGCTTATATATTCCATATGTACACTACAAAATCCCTCTCTGTTCTCTGTGTTTTCCCCTCAGGCAGCGCTGTTGAACAGTTTCCCTGATATCTTTGATGAGCTGCTGCAGATGTTCACTGTTCAGGAGGTTGCCGAATATGTCAGGGGCACCCTGGGGAGCATGCCCAGCACAGTGGACATCGGCCAGTCTATGGATGTAGTCAAACTGCAGTCCATTGCCCGCACAGTTGAGAGCCGCCTCTTCTTCTTCCCCGGTGAGAAAAATCTGAAGTTTTTACAAAATGTTTTCATTCTCTGAAGAAACCAAAACAAACATATATGTGAACCTAATGTTTATCCAGCATTTTTCACCCTCATCCTCACTCTGTTTTCCTTTTTCTCTCTCTTCCCTCAGAGTCTCGCAGTATTTTGCTGCCGGTGGTTCTACACCACATCCATCTTCATCTGCGCCAGCAGAGGGAGCTGCTCATCTGCTCTGGGATCCTTGGCAGCATCTTTTCCATTATCAAGACTAGCTCAATGGTTCAGTATCTTATTCCACATGTTTACTCAACATAGATGAATGAAAATCACAGTTGATGACAGAGAAAGTCAAATACAATGAATAAATACAATATAAAATTCCCAAGACATTATATTGCAGTAATGCCACTGAAGAGTTTCTCTTAGGCAATGTATTTACATCTCTGTTGTTCATTCTGTGTTTCTCTACTTGTTCTCGGCGCCCTAGGAGTCTTCAGTTCAGGAGGAGGTGGAGATGATGGTGGAGAGCCTTCTGGATGTGCTGCTGCAGACCCTGCTTTCCATCATGAGCAAGTCTCACTCTGTGGAGACGTCCAGAGGACAACGCTGTCCCCAGTGTACTGCAGAGATCACGGTAAGCTTCTACTCAAATGTGCCTCTCTCTCATGTGCTATCAAATCAAGTGGATTCATAGTGAATATTTGATGGTGAATTTTTCTAAATACGCGTGTCCGTATCTTCCTTTGTGCAGGGGGAGTATGTTTCCTGTCTTCTCTCTCTGCTCCGACAAATGACAGAGCTCCACTTTCACCATCTTCTGAACAACTTCCATAGCAAGGAGGAGCTGAAGGTCGGAAACTCTTTGAGTCACAGACCCAAGCATTACAGGATTTTCACTGTGGCCTGTTCAGTACATACCCAGACTCCATAAACATTGTTAATATATTCATGCAGGAGTTCCTCTTGAAGATCTTCTGTGTGTTTCGCAACCTGATGAAGCTGACTATCTTCCCCCGAGACTGGAGTGTTATGAGACTTCTAACTAGTCAGTGAGTCTGCTCCTCCTGTTCTGTTATGCAGTCTTTATCCTAGAGATGGTAAGGGTACACGCAGCCAACCATTAGATCAGACTCTCCTCAGATAATCCTGCCCTGAAGGTGACGCTTGTGTTGGCAAAAAAAAAAAAAAAAAAAAAATCATCTATTTTTGGCTGCTACCTCGTTTTGTAAGCTGACAGTGTAATGTTTGCTTTCTGCAGCATCATCGTAGTGACAACACAGTTTCTGTCCCCGGCGCTGCACAAGAACTTCTCAGAGGCAGATTTTGATTTCAAGGTGTGTGTCCCAACATCGGGGGGTTTGGCACGAAGAAAACCCGCTACACAATAAAAAATATCACAAAATACCGAATGTTTGTAATACTCGTATTATTTGTTCAACATAACATTAGCTTTCTGTTGTTTTTGTCTGGTGTCTGTGTATGTGTATGTGTGTGTTTGTGTTTCAGGTGTGGAACTCCTTTTTCAGTCTCACTGTACTGTACATCAACCAGCCCAGTCTGCAGCTGGAGGCACTCGGCCCCGCGAAGAGAAAGAAAGTCCTCGACAAGTGAGTAACCATCATACATTCATTCACTGACTGCATCCTCAGTGACACCAGCTCAGTTCTTGTTTTAACTGTTTTCACCTGAATATCCATTCTTTTACTTCTAGGCATGGAGACATGAGAGTGATGATGGCGTATGAGCTCTTCAGCATGTGGCAAAAACTAGGTGCTCCATCATATGTACATGTATAAATATACACATGGACAACATAATATCCATCTAGATCCTCATTACATTCTCCCACACACACGTCACACCTGCTTTTAAATCAGTATTAAACTAATGAGATCATTAACTTCTATTTATGTGAAACCTCTCCACAATCCAGGCGACAACAAGCCTCACTTCATCCCAGGAATGATGGGACCCTTCCTGGGAGTCACCCTCGTCCCTCAAACTGAGGTTCGAAATATCATGATCCCGATCTTCCACGACATGATGGACTGGGAGCAGAGAAAAAATGGCAACTTCAAACAGGTCATTATGACATTATCATGTTGCGTAACACACACAGCAATGCATTACAGCAGTTGTTGCCGTGGAAATGGACAGCTTTTTGTCACATCCTGAAACATAGCCCATCTTTTGGCTGAATGTGTTTGCGTATGTGTGTGTGTGTGTGTGTGTGTGTAGGTGGAAGCGGAGCTGATGGACAAGCTGGACAGCATGGTGTCAGACGGGAAAGGCGATGATAATCACAGAGAGCTCTTCAGCCTTTTGTAAGCATCAAACCTGTGTTTAGAGAGCCTGTGGTGATGCTCAGAATAATGCTGCTCTTTTTAATATTTCATTCTAACAAACTCGTCTCTGTGTTGATTTGCTGTCACACCCCAGGACTCAGCTGTTTGGTCCTTATCCAAGGTGAGGAGCGATGCCTTCACAGCCAAAAGCCAAAAGACGTTTTGATTAATATCTGTTATGTCTTTTGCTCATTGTGTGGACTAACAACATCTGACTGTGTTTTCCGTGCAGCCTGCTTGAGAAGATCGAGCAGGAGACCTGGAGAGAGACGGGAATCTCATTTGTCACATCAGTCACAAGACTTGTTGAGCGACTGCTGGATTACAGGTAAACTGAGATCGCACAATACGCACAATGACATTATCAGTTATGGGATGAACTTGTGAAGCAGTGAGAAAAACTGTCTTTATTATGTTTAGGGACTGCATGAAAGGTGATGAGGTGGAGAACAAGAAAATCAGTGGCTCCGTCAACCTTATGGTGAGACGTTCATGAGCATGTCTGGATTTTAGACTAACTAATGTAATGAATATTTACACATAACATAAATCTAACAAATCTTTTCTTTATTCAACCCCAGAACTTCTACAAATCAGAGGTCAACAAGGAGGACATGTACATCCGTTACATCCACAAACTGTGTGACCTGCATCTTCAAGCAGAGGACTTCACAGGTAACACAGTTCATTTCTTTGTGGTTCATAGTGGAGGCTTTATGCAGTGTTCTATATGCAAGTTTTGAAGTCTGATAAAACCAGGCTTTGAGTGGCAAATTTTTAGACTTGCACTGATTTAAACTTCATTTAGCTGATTAAATGTCTTCTGGAAGTGTTGTCAGACGATATAATTCTCCGTGAAACAGCCTGTCTGGTTTACTTAGTGCAGACTTCAGACTTTTAACACAGAATATCGTGAGGCTCTCAAAAGTCTGGTCAGTTGTCGACACACACACACACACATTGCTCTTTCTTTACTCTTCTTGTACGGCTGCAAAGCAAAAACAGCAAACAGCAGCAGATGGATGCAGCTTGGTTGTAGCTGAGTGTGAGGACAGTGGCCTTGGTTAATGGCAGTTCAGTTAGCTTTCACACTTTCACATGTTTACAACTCTGTCTGCACCATTCTGCTCCTTGTACCATCCTGCATGTTTTTTTCTTTTTGCTACATGATGCAAAGAAAAGTTTCATCAGGTAAAATCTGCTCTCTTCAGGACTCTGTGAGCAGGTGCCGACTGTATTTGATCGACATCTCAGTCGTACTCAAGTTTGTTTTGTTGCTCCTGTCAGGGTGGGACAGATTTAATCTTTTGCGATTTTGTGTATTATTGTTATGGGAGCATAGACCATTAAAGGTGATAGTAGCAGGACCAGTTATCTCTTTTCTTCAGCAAACAGAGCAGCATCATATGAAAACCGGTGAAGCTAAATATCACAGAGTGCACAGACACCCATTAAAGGCTAAATGTCAGGCAGAGGTAGGGAGAGATTATTAAGTGCTTGTAGTTTAACATTTAGACATCAGGCTGTTGCTTGACAGTCTCCACAGTCACCAGTCATCACGTTAGAAAAGACAAACCGTGTCATTTGAAGTGGGGTTGCAGTATGTTTTACTTAAGCCTGGTAATACCACTTTAAATTATGTAAACAGGAAATCAGAGGAAGTTGTCACATTATGTAATTGTGTAAATAGATCAAGTGTTCTTGCTTTACGCTCATCTTTGGCAGTAGAGGTTTTATTGTGTGCATGTGACTATAGACAAATACAACTCACTGAATCCAGCCTTAACCCTGATGTACAACAAACAACATATGATTATATCGCACACTGTGAATGCACTAGATTCATGTCAGGATTTTATTCATTTTTCTAATCAATTTGTCCTTTTGTCAATTAATAAATTAATTCATTATTTGTCTTTATAATGACACCAACATCTTTCTTGTTTTGTCTGATCGCCCAAATATTTAATTAATTATCCAAGAAGCTGAAGGTTCACAAGTGAGAACATTTTATGCTGATCAATGAATAATTTTCTTTAACCCTTTATATTTTTTAATGATATATAATTTTTCAATACTATTTTCACAATTTCACATTTCATTCAGTTCATTGGAATAATCTCAACCTTCCTCCTGTATAATTGAGCACCCTCTCTTTGACACCACTGAACATATTTAGGTTCTGTATAATAGAAATATGTGCTACTTTGTGACATTTGGATTAATTTGTGACCATTTGATTTAAACATTAGAGAAACTCTGTAACAGGGACTGAGAGTAGACGGTATAATTTCATCTGTGCAGGTGCTCTTTCCACCTCTGGCCACTAATATACCAAAACATACTCGCTGTGCTTTGGGCAACTTGTGCTTTGTGCCACTGACTGCGCTTTGTACCACTCGCCATCTGTTCACAGAAACCGGACCCAAAATGTCTGGAAGGTTATCAGTTCATCACTGTGGCCAGATTGTGCAAAGTGCTTTGCTACATATCAGATAATCACGATGACACGCTTTTCACAGCGTTGACTTTTTCTGACCTCTGCTACAGAGGCAGCTTTCACCCTGCTGTTGTACTGGGAGCTGCTGCATTGGGAGGACCGGCCCCTGAGGGATTTCCTCCACTACCCCTGTCAGAGCGAGTGGCAACGCAAGGAGAACCTGAGTCGTAAAATCCTCCACTACTTTAACAAGGGCAAGGCAAGTGAATGTTTTATGGCTTTATCTCCCACTGCTGTTTTCACTGGTTTCAAACCACTGTTTCAAGGAAATGTTAAAAGCCTATCATTTTTGACATCTACGGTGGCCCTTAGAGCTACAGTTATTGCACTGCATCTGTAGAAAACACATGCAAATACATACACGTGCTGTAAATTCAGAAAACATCCTCATCAATCTGAAAACACACTGACAAGGGAAGTGTTTCCATGGTACACTAAAAGGTGATGGACCTGGCAGGGAGGCTGAGACAGTTTTAATGAGCTTGTATAGTGTTGCTAAGTTAAATCAATGCATTATAGTTTATTAACTGTTCACATGCTTAATCTGTAAAATCACAGTGAATTTAGTTTGATAAATCTTGTCAAGTAGATGTAGATGATGCAGTGTTAAATGAAAATATTCAAGTAAACAACAGCAGCATCTTTCCAGTGATGTTATTAATTATCATATTGTCATTACTTTTGACATATGCTACATCATGAAAGATGTTTTATATATTTATATATATGTATAACACTGACTATCATGATATGCGTACTAACAAGTAGCCTTTGTGTTAGTGTTGCTGCTCAGTAAGGGTCAGGTGGCTCAAATGTGATTTGCTTCCTCGAGTCACTCCTCCCTGGCTGCTGCTCATCCACAAAATTAAATTAGTTGACTGGTGTCTGTACTTTGAGGAGGACAATGCCCTCTGGCCTTTGGGAGCAGCTGAGGAAGAAATAAAAGTGGCTTCCTTCATTAACTCTTTGTCATCTCTTTGTATTTATGGCCACCCTCCTTTAAAAAAAAACACAAAAAAAAACACAAAGCTAGTCTGTGTGTATGTGGAAACCCTTTTCTGCTACGAAAGTTAAAGCTGATCCAGGACAAAAAGAAAGTCTAAATGCTCTTAAACACAAACCTGCAGGGTTGTGATTTAATGGGAAAAAAATGTGTAAAGAAACTGAATTATGAAAAAAGGAAAAAAATCTATTGAAACTTCAGTAATATCTGGAAGAAAGAACCTTTTGAAAGGCAGTTTTCACATTGAATCACTTCAGAGAACATTGAAGGACAAACGCTTTAGTTAGGTTTAACACATGAATAGGTGTTGGCTAAATCATCTGGAGGTTATTAAATGTTAGAAACCACAGCACAAAGTCCATATCCACGTTTTTATCAGATCAAAGCAGATCATGTGGTTTTCGAATAATCATTTCCATGTAAAACTAAGAAAGTAAACGTACAAGTTGCTTTTAAAATTGCTTTTTTTTAATATTTCACTACCATTATAATACAACATATAGATGCATGTCAATGCACATGCACCCTGGGACAATCTGACACCATATATTCGCCTCTTTGCTGTGGCCACAAATATTGTGGGTGATGTTCCTACTGTTAGTGCTCACCTTTTGGATGCAAATGTGCTTTTTCCTACTTTCACATATTTTATTTGAATGGACTAAGATGATGATCTTAGTTGTTCTTCCTACAATTAATGCATGTATTAAAATCTATATGCGAACAATCTTAAAATGACAATTTAATGCCAGTTTCCCAGGTTTCCAGACTTTGTCATGTTTATCTCTTGTTTCTAAATGATAAATAAAGCTGTAACGTTTTCTTTCATTCATCCTTTATCGCATTTGTACCTTGCAGTGCTGGGAATATGGAATCTCTCTCTGCCGGGAGCTCGCTTTCCAGTATGAGACTTTATATGATTATCAGAGCCTCAGCTGGATACGGGTGAGTGAAGTCTTGCATGCCTCCTCTCTCTCTCTCTCTCTCTCTGCTGTTATTATCAAACAGGCATCCTCTGTGATGCTGGGAGGTGAGATTTTTGGCTCCCTCTGTCATTGTCATCCTCTGTTATGGGGTGTGAAGTGTGCACAACGTCAAACACAAGTGTCCTAATTACCTGCGCACGCCCACGCTCATCAGGAGATGCAGAGGATTCAGTAATGTGTGTGATTAAATCATTATTTGCCCTGACTCTTCTGTATGTTTATCACTCTGTGGCAGAAAATGGAGGCTGCATACTATGACAACATCATCGAACAGCAGAGGATTGAACCCGAGTTTTTCCGAATGGGCTTCTATGGCAGGAAGTTTCCTTTCTTCCTCAGGGTGAGACTTAATAAATCTCCTTTTGTCTGCACTGACACACTTACGATTATGCTGAAGCTACAGATCTCCTTCATGCCTCAGCAGGAGACGGAGTTGAAATAGACTAAATATGTAACATTAAACCCAAATCCATTCCTGGCAGCATGGTGCTGCAGACTTTAATTACCTGTATCTTATATATGTGGCGTTGAGCTGAGGAACAAATGTAGCATATTCGTCTTTCTAGTTTCTAAGTGCTACACTGGGATGTGCTGGCATAAAGATCAGCCGAGCTACTGCTGTCTCTCTGCCAGCCATCCTGGCATCGTCATGAATATGTATCACGAATCTCATCTCAGTGTAACAGAACTTTATCTGTAAAATTTAACTACAGAGATCCATCAGCCTCCACATTAATATTTACCTACGGCTCCTGAGACCTGAGGGGAAACGCTCTATCATCTTCAAATATAAAGAAATGTGTCCACTACGCTGTCGCAGTACGTCAAGAACGAGCCTAAATGTGAAACTCAATAAAGCAGCGGGAGCTTTGTCATGTTCTTCAGCAGGGGTGCACAGAAAACAAAAACATTATGCAGCTGGGAATCCAGTCGCAGACACTAAAGCTAAAACATTTACAACACTTCTGCTAATATCAAACCAGCAAATGTGACTTGTTACGATGATAAAGAAAAAATCCACAGCAGAGGAGTGAGAGAATGATCTGTCTTCACACATGCATCACTAAAGCAGCTTTCCTCCACCTCTGTTTCTAACACACACATTCATCTCACAGATTATGTCACTGTAACATGCTTTTCTAAGGTTTTTGGACTCTGTAGCATTAAAAGCGTTAAACTCACCCTAAATGCAGCCGCTAGATATTTAACTGCAAGCAACAGCTTTGAACAGACACAACACCATATCTGTATTTTCTCCACTGGCTTCGTGTTTTCGTCCAGGTCAGACTACAAACTGCTATTTGTTATCCACGGAGCCCTCCAGATATTAGCACCGTCCTATTTGGCAGAACTCCTCAGACCTTTTACGCTCTCAGTGCTCTGCAGTTTAACAAGCAAATGTGGGCAACAGCTTGAGAAAACTAAGTTACAGAAACACAGTGTAAAGAAACAGAAAACACGATCAATGACAGGTCATCCAGAAAACAACAGAGGCTTATAGGAGATTCTTAAAAGGGATAAACACCTACACATCTCTGTTGCCATGATTTATGTTCACGATAATCATACATTTTGTGAATCTGAGTCAAGTCAGTGGTGCTGGAAAGTCATATTCAAAATTCTGATGGCATTATTGAGATATTATTTTAGTTCTTTGCCTTAAACCAACTATTTTCTCCCTGTACTCTGCTGCTAGACTTTACTTTTCCGACCCTCAGAGGCAAACACCATTGAGACTGAAAACAGTCATCACCAGCATGAGCTACTCCAAGTTGTCAGCTGCCAGTTTAGCGTGTCAGTGTCAGCCATGTGTACATCCACCTGTTATCTTCCCCTCTCCGCAGAATAAGGAGTTTGTCTGTCGTGGTTATGACTATGAACGGCTCGAGGACTTCCAACAAAGGATGCTGGGGGAGTTCCCACAAGCCATTGCCATGCAGCATCCGAACCAACCTGACGACACCATCCTGCAGAGTGACGCCCAGTGTATCCTTCTAGTTTTACTCTGGCTATCATTTGTTTTAATCGTATTTGTTATAGATAAATATAAAAGTTTAATTATTTTTTTCTGTCTATCTTATTTAGACAGCTGATTGGAAAGGATTTTGTCTGAACAATAGTCCAGACATAAGATGGATAACTTGATTTTTGATATAGTTAATTGTTTTTTAATTGATTAATCAACTAATGGTCACAGGCATTGCAGTTAACTTTATGTATTAGAGATTATGAGGGATCACATAAAACCTCTGAGCTCTCACCTCTGTGGAGTTTGACGTCCAGACTCTGAAGCGTTTCCCCTGAGTGTCCCTCCTGCTCTTCCTCCCCTGTGAGTAGTCGTGTCTTTCTGTCAGCTCCTTGACACTCGGTCTCCAGATCTGCAGATCTATGCGGTGACTCCAGTATCAGACATCTCTGATGTGCCTCAGCTGGAGCGTGTGCCCGAGAGGATCAAGAGCTTCTACCGCATAAACAATGTCAGCCGTTTCCACTATGACAGGCCTTTCCACAAGGGGCCAAAGGACCGCGAGAACGAGTTCAGGGTACTGTGAGCCAGCAGTGCCACTCTCAGTCTCGTCTCTGCCTCACGGCTGAATTCAGACGTAGACACTCGTAGAAGACACAAAATAGATGTAACTGCAGATGATTCATGCAGTGATTTTTTTTTCGAGATTAATCTGGCCTCTCAGGTGATGTAAGTGCATGTAACTCCCCCTGGTGGCCATAGAGGAGGAACTAAAGCGTCTCAGCAGAAACGCCTGTAAAATCTTAAGTACATGTCCATAACTTTGAACACTAGGGACTAAAAACTCTCTTAGACAATATTTATTAACACTTAAAAACACACACACAAATGCTTTACCAGGCCTGTGTGGGTGTGGTTTGATCAGATCTGTTTGACAATTGCCAGATAACAAACAACCCACAATCTGTCATCATATTTCGATGAGGTTTATTGTCATGCTAGAATCAGGTAAACATCAATATAATGTAATGTCAATCATGTACGCCACCATGATTTTGAACACATTGTTAAATCCTCTGTAGCAAGGGAGTCGCTAAAAGTTGTGTTGAAAAAAAAACGTGATTGTAATACCAGAGATTCATCCAAGACTAATGTGTATAGCAGTGTATAGCAGTGTATGTGCAGGTGTATTAGTCATAAACACTGCAAAATGTCCGTCAATGACAGTCAAAAACTGTGTTAATTTAGTCAAAGCTTGTTTTGTGTGACCCAGCGACTGACTTTGTGATTGAAAAACTTTGACTTAAATGATGTAATAGTTGTCAGAATTATTGATGATTCATCTTCTATTGATAAACAAACTGATTTAGTGACTGACTGACCCACCCCCCGTCCTATACAGTACATGGTGCTGAATAATCAAACAACAGCAGGTCTTGGACCAGACAAGATACAATAGTTTCCTCTGACACAATAACCTGAATTTGAGTTTGTACTTTTTACTCTTCACTGACCTGACCTACATGCTGCACTAAAACACTGTTGTGGAGGGAATTCCTATTGCAGCCTGGTTATTTATCTCTTATTACACAAGACAATGCCAGATGTTTTTTGGCAGTTAGACTGCATAACATCTGTTCTCTTGACGTTTAACAGAGTCTGTGGATCGAGAGGACGACCCTGATCCTCTCCCGTCCTCTCCCCGGGATCTCCCGCTGGGCAGAAGTGGAGAGGAGAGAAGTGGTGAGGAGCTGAAACATTATTTCTGTCATCTTATACCGCACATACTGTAGTTTCCTCTCAAGGAATGCTAGAGGGTGAATGAGTGTATTTGTTTCCAGGTGGAGGTGAGCCCTCTGGAGAACGCTATTTATGTGGTGGAGAATAAGACCCAGGAGTTGCGGAATCTGATAAGCCAGTACCAACACAGGCAGCATCATGGCAATATCAACCCGCTCAGCATGTGCCTCAATGGGGTCATAGATGCTGCTGTGAACGGAGGCATCGCCAGATATCAGGAGGTAATGTTGTCGGGAGGGAGGGAGGGAGGGACGGACGGGTGCAGAAATGATGAGTGGTGGTGAATCTGTGTTGTGGGAGATGTTCATCCTCATCCTCTTCTACACCAGGCCTTCTTTGATAAGGATTACATCAGCAGTCACCCAGAGGACACAGAGAGGATCACACATCTGAAGGATCTGATGCAGGAGCAGGTCAGACTCAGCTTTCATCATATGGAAACTGCCAGTTTAATAAACTCATTTTATTATTATTATTATTATAACCTTTATTTAATCAGGTTTGTCCCATTGAGATCCAATATCTCTTTTGCAAGAGAGACCTGGTCAAGAATGGCAGCACATAAAGTTTCAACGCATAGTCACATTAATCATAGACAAAAAAACAAAACAAAAAACAGAATACAAATAACAATTGAATTTACAAGATTAGTTAAAAGAATTTACAAGATTAGTCAAAAAAATAATGTGATGTGATGAGGGAGTGAACATCTTTGTCAGTGCTTTGTTCTTCTGGTTTCTTGTAACAGGTGCACATCCTTGGAGTGGGGCTGGCTGTTCACGAGAAGCTGGTGCATCCGGAGATGCGCCCCCTGCACAAAAAACTTGTGGACCAGTTCCACATGATGAGGACAGGTTTACACCATGTGAGTTGTTCCACCTGTGGCTCAGGTTTTCTTGCTTCTGTTCATTCTTTTACTTTCTGACGTGGATGTGAATGGTTCCTTATTTGCAGACACATCGCAATATGTGATAGTGTTTGGTGCTGTGATGCGTTCACGTGTATGCAAGGTTACACTGTGTTTATGTGCATGTGTGAGCAGTCTAATTATTCAGAGCAGTATATGGTTGGGTCCCAGCAGGGTGTGCAAAGCGTGGATCGATTCGGCCCTGCAGGCTGCCCAGGGGTCAACTCTCAAAGAGGCATCCTCTCCTCCCACAGCCACATGAGCCCTGAGAGTGTGCGCCTCATACACAGACACAGGTCAGTCATGCACACAGACACACAAACACACGTCTGTAATTACAGCCCAAACCTTACAGTAATTTGCAGATCTAAATTTAATTGTTGATGTTCACATGTGAAAGTAAGTCCTTTATCTGAAACTGTTCCTGCATGCGTATCCCAGCATGCACACACATTTGATGACACAATAGATTATATCAAGCACAGGCATAAAGTTTACCATTCAGAGTTGCAGCCCTGATGACACACGACTACAGGCTTATAACACAGTTGTATTTTATATCCAAAAACCTTAGTTATAGCAGTTTTCCCACAATGCAGAGAATAATGTTAACGTGAAGTGCAACCTGACCTTCTCTTGAACCAAACCACTCACTATAAACTGTGATATTCAGTAGCTGTGCAGCTTCTACAGGCAAATTCCCGGATGCTTTTACAATGTCCAACATTGTCTCTGTCCTACAGCCCTCTGAACCTTCAGGGGTCCATCCGTCACTCGTCCTCCTCCCTGTCCTCACACACGTCCAGTGAGGCAGGAAATCTGGTCATAATGACAGACGGCCTGATGGGAGAGCACCCCGAGGAGGCAATGCACATGCAGGTAAGATCTTTAAGTGAAAACACACACTAGTCTGGATGACACCATGAAGTGTAACTTTATAGAATTGCTGCTATTTAGCTGTAAATTATAGGAATAGATAAATAAACTACTAGAATATTTGCTTGCAATTTGGTATTTACAAGGAAGATTGAGTATTATAATGTGTGCAAAGGGAGGCAAAGTGCTACATGGGCGTCAGACACATATAGGAGCCATCCCCTGCAGCTGTAACATAACAGAAATAGTCCATAATAATGGTAGTTCCTATAGTTGTGAAAAAGCCACTTGCTATATTCAAGTTTTTAAGAAAGAAAAGTGATATTATGTTGCATGAAAGTGGAAAGTAGTCCATACTGTATAGTGCAATATAATAAGCAGTGAAAATGTGTTGGCTGTTTGTGGAAATTATAAAGAGATTTTCAAGGAAATTAGCTGGAAAATATAGTACCTGTAAAATAAAACGTTCCCCTGCTTCTTCAGTGCTGCTGCTGTGATGCACATAAACTTTTATCATTAGTTTCCTGTCTGCTAGATAAACTGTAAGAGATAGACAGAGGGCTTTTCTTTTCCAGATCAGTGCTTTAATAGTTTTAGTTATATTTACAATGTGTTGTGTTTTGCAGCCGAGCCCCTCCTCCTCCAGCCTGAGCTCAATCCGCTCCAACTCTTCTCAGATTATTAACTCTGCTCCCTCGAGTGCCAGAGGTAAGTAACGCAGCTGCAGAAAGCCACACTGGAGATGGAAACAGACTGAAATCATCATTACCCTGACCAGCCTCCATATTTCTCGGTGTATATTTCTGTCTTGACCAACCGCCGGGGACGGAGGTTGTTATAAGTGGAAATACTAAATTTTCCACTCCTCCTCTCTGACCAGGCTCTCCATCTTTGCCTGATAAGGCCAAACACAACAGGGAAGTGATGATACTGTTGCCATCTCATCGTGAGAGGGCCAACAACTCCATGTACTACAACGTGGCAGAGAATGGACAGGTGGGACAGAACTGGGAACAGCTGAACATGTCATTTTGATTAAAAACCAAACTGATACGGATTCATCACTGTACATTTTTTCTCAAAATTCATTTTTTTTTAGAACAACCACATGCAGCGTGCCTTACTTCAGCAAGTTAGCCCCTGTAAGCCGTGTGCTGATCCTCACATGAATCTGCCAGAGAAAGGTAACACGCAAGGACAGATTCAAATGTACAGTGTGATCAACATGATGTGTATCACGGCGTGTGGTGACACATCTTTGTTTTCTCCCTCCAGTCTTTCCCAATGCTCCCAGCAGCTGGAGTCTGGATGGAGAGAACAGGGAGCAGGTGTCCTACATGCCAGCTTCTACTGGAGGCGTGATCATGCCCCCTGTCCCACCCAGGTCCTTCCCACCAGGTACTTTCTCTTTTCACTTCACCATCAAGTTTTTTAATTAGCGTTGAGAGCGTGTGAGTTCACATTTAAATGTGTTTCACTTTGGCCCGAGCCTCAGTGACGCAATCCAGACTAAAACGAGTTCCACTTTGAAAACCCGGAAAGCTGTTTGCAGAAAAAAAAGGGAAAAAAACATTGTATATAATGTGAATATATATACAGTATATTGTACATTGTTCAATAAAAAGTTGATCACAAAAAAAGAAAAGCTGGAAAGCTGTTTATGACGCCTCCTCCTTTGATTTCTATCTGCAGGACACTTCCTGATGCACTGTGACGCGTTTCACCACCAGAACAACGAACCTCCCCCCGCCCTGCCTGTCCGCTCTCTCCGAAAGGTACATCCATCACAGAAACACCTCAGTAGCACCTTTTTGTTTTTCATATATTTTACATATTTGTTGCTTAGTCAGTTTTGTGCATGAAGTAGTAGTAGAGTAGCACGTCTTGAAAGAGTCGTGTGCTATTGGTTGATGCTGGTACTGTGTTTGTGTTCAGTTGGTTGTAGGGATGTCACGATTACTTGTTTTCACAATTAATCTCAATTAATTAATCGTAAAGGTTCCTAAATACTGACACTTTCCAATAAAGATTATGTCAGAACCATATCGGCAGATGTGAGCCAAAATAAATAAATGCACAGATACTGTAACCTAACATTGAACTGGTATAGGAATTTAAATGTTAGCGTGTCATTTCTAATGAAAAAAAAAACGATTAAAATAAACTTAAACATTTGGTATAGATGACAATTAATGACTTGAATATTTCAAACACTTCCCCAGGGGGATCAACAACTGGTCCTATATTAATAAATACTTGAAACATTTTGTGTAAATAATTTGTAATGTAATTATATTTTGCCTATATTTGATTTTATAGTGTTGTGAAATTAATTAATGCAAAAATAATCATGATAATTGTAATACCGTGATTATTTCTCTGACAATATTCGTACCAAGAAAATCTATAATCGTGACATCCCCAGTTGGTTGAACTGGATGCTGCAGGCTGATTCAGTCCATTGTTGCAAGGCAAACTGTGGCTCTGTCTGTTTTTCTTTTCAGTTTTCTCTCTCTCTTCTTTGCTGTTGTTCCGGTTTATTTGCATTTTCATAAATACATCATAAAGATATAACACTGCTTTGGACAGCACGTTCAGAATATTTCCTGACGTCACAAAATTAGTCACTTCTCACACGATGCCTTCACTTACAGTCAATTTATTAATTATACGCCACTTCAATGCAAATGACTCATTGCATAATGCCTATAATAATTACAAAGCCATTTAGTGACTCTAAGTAGCTGGCTGCCTGTCTTCTGTCATGTGAGACTTGCATTTGCAATATTTCTGTCGGCATGTGAAGGCAGCACGAACCAGTGTTGAAATTCAGGTTGTTATGACAACACTGCACTCTGTGTCCTTGACTGGAGGTCAAGAGAAACAAACCCATGATGCCAACAGTCTCTCTCTCCCTCTCTATTTCTCCAGTCTCCTCTCCACCCGATCCCTGGCTCCCCCACCAGTCCTCAGTCAGCGTTGGGGGGCAGTAACTCCACGCTGTCCGGCAGCGCCAGCAGCGGCGTTTCCTCCCTGAGCGAGAGCAACTACGGCGGTCAGTATCCAGACCCCGGCCCGATCAGGAACGACGCCTTGGAGCCTCTTCCCAGCCACCTGTGGTCCCCTCCCGACGAGTACCTGGCCTCTCCCTACATGCACCTCCACTACGGCGGCCCGGAGATCGACTCCGTGGACCCGGTTCGCCCGTTCCACTACCGCAGCCCCGCCTCGCACCCGCACACCCACCCGCACCCTCACGCCCACGCCCACCCGGGGCTGGACAGCCATTCCCACGGGCCGCCGCCGCCTCACCACCACGGCGCCCCCACTCACGGCCCTCACCACATCCCGTACCGCCGGCCTCAGCCTCCCGCCGTGCCGCCCAAGCCCTACCTGAGAGAGGGCTGCATCCCGGAGGAGGAGCTGACGCCTCAGCCCATCCCGCTGCCTCGCAGGATCTTCCACTCCCCTCACGGTCACAGGGAGGACCAGGGGAAACACGCCTGGGAGCAGTGCATCAGCGAGGAGCACGAGGAGACGCAGTGATGAGGAGGCTCGGGTTATGTTTCAGTTAGAGCTTTCTTCTCCTTGTCTTTTTTCCCTTCGTGTGCACTGAGTTAAAGGAGCGGTGATAGAAAGAGTCTGACGTGAAGCGGCAGAGTGTGCTCCGCTGACCCTTCTCGCTCCGTGTTTTTAATTTCAGCGCACATGAAGGGAAGAAACGAGCGACTGAACCTCGATGAATCCACAGTATGAGGCACAACTGCCGTCACTGCTCTGCGTGGCCTCTTAGATATTATTAGAAGAAATTTATCTGTTGGGACAGATCAACTTTGTTCAGAAATTGATATTTGATTGTACACGACTGTACAACTCGTCTGTGAGCATGTTTTTTCATTTGAGAATAATAAGACAACAGTTTTGTGAAATATGACGACCATGGTCATAACCAACATGATCCCAGGTGCAGTATAAGCTCTGACCTCCCTTAATTTTGCTTTCATGTCATTTTCACAACACGGGGCAACTACAGAAGGTTATTACTCACAGAGAAGCCACTTCTCTGCTTTAAAGGCTTCATATATATGAATTTCTTATTTTGATAAATTTGCTACATTATAGTGTTTTCAAAGGCTTATGTCCATTGTGTTTTTCAAAACACTGTTAAGTGCTCCTTAATAGTGAATCATATCAAATGGCGCACTGTAATACGTGTTGCTGACGGGCTGTCATAACTCGTAGGTCTCTAAAGGTTGGACTTGCAGCTCTCCTCTTGGACCGGCATCTCAAGGGACATGAACTTCAGTCAAAGACAGACTGATGATTCCCCATCCGCACCGTGCGTATGGAAACCTACGTGAATGTATTCAGACGAGATGTTCTACTTGTATTGCACAAGCTGCAATCCAGTTTTATTATTTGTTTATTTTATTTTATTTTATTTTATTTTTTTGTTCAAGTGCTTTAAGTTCAGTCCATGTTAAAGAAGTCTCTATTTGTCTCTTCTGTGTGACAAAGATATCTTGAGAGCGGTGAGAGCGTTCAGTGGACTGAGGGGAAGCTGAGGACAATGACAGGCAGCACCCACACCTGTCACATTTCATGTTCATGGTGAATGAAGAACGAAGGACTTATCCACTTCACACCTCAACCACCTGCTGGACACTGAAAACCAACACCAGTACCATTCCTTCTCTCTCTCTCTCTCTCTCTCTCTCTCTCTCTCTCCCTCTCTCTTTCTTTTTCTCCCCTCCATCTTTCTCCTTCTCTGTATGGTTGTCAGACCATGTTAAGCAGTGAGGGCTGAGCCTGGACAGCTGCAGTGACTCTGGCGTCACGCCTGATGCTGATGACACTGAAGCCCGCCCGCTGAGTGGCCAGTTGAGGAACCCACTCAGACAGCGTTGGAATTGCCTACCTGCCTTAAGTGCACTCAAATGCAGTTTGACCCCCTTCATCCAGACTGTGAGAAACTCATTTATCGATGGCCGCTCTCCTTTTCATTCTGTTCACTATACACTTCCTGGAGGAAAACAAAAAAAAAAGAGATATCTACCTACAGTAGTGATGTTTTTGTATGGTTTCGTCCCGCTTTGGTTTCAAATTGTTGTTTGGTTTGTAGCGCTAATATTTCTTATTCTGCCTGCGGCTCTTTCTCGATCACCTTCTGCTGTGTGAAAACTGATGATGTGTTCCAGAGAGGGGAGGTTTACTTTGAACACCGCTGTTTATTGCGACGTAGTGGGTTGGAAGGATATAGCTAATATTTTAACAATTAACTTGTTTTCCTGGTTGTTTTTTTGCAGGTGGATGCTTTGTGTTACTGTACATCAAGTTGTCAGCTGACTAGACAACATCTATTTTTGTATGTGAGATCATCAGTTGTGTGAACATATTTCAGAAACCGTACCAAGTCAGAAGGTACTGCATAGGCTGCTGTACTTTGTATGGAGATGATCCTGAGGTTAGATATATACAGTATGTGAGTATCTCTTGTGAGCTTGATGGCACTGAGGAAACTGGTGACTGAAGTGATACTCAAAATATAGGTACAATAGAATTTTTCAATGTAAATTCTGTTATTGTACATACAGCAGTATTGTGAAATATTTTTGAGAATTATTGCAGACGCCCCAAAAAAGGTTTATCGTTGTTTTGTGTATATACATGTACTCCAGAGATCAATGTAATTGATAAATATCTATAATCAGTGTTTGAAAAAGGACAAATCCATTAGACTGTGGCTGTCTCCACCGTTCTTGACTTTGAGTCTTCTCATATAAATACTTTATACACTTTTCAATGTGCTTTCCTGTACATATGGTGTTAGCATGATCGAACAGTGTTTGGTTGTAAAAGTGGTTTTCCTACTCCCATAACTGCTGTGGTATGGAATTCATTAACGATGCCAAACATTAAAGACAATCTTTTATCAGCTCTAACTCCCTCCATCCTTACTGTACATTTGCTGTGCTGTGATTTGACGAGGCCGAGTGTGGAGACGGAGACCGGCAGCAGAGGGCGCTGTCTGAGAGTGGAAATACATCACTGTGACACTGAGATGGTGAGAATGCAAAGTTATGGTAATTTTCTCAATGTTTTTTTTTTTATTCGTGTGTGTGTTTGTGTGAAGTACATGTGTGCATCCCTTGCTCCACCACAGATGAAAATACATGACAAACTCTTCAGATGCACTGACAGCCAAGGTCCCAGCTCTCACCAACTCAAGCTTCACGCTGTCACCACTGTCCCACTTTGTTATTCAGATGCAGCACATCTTGTTATTTGATGTGCTGCTGGTAATTCAGCGGGAGTTTAAAGTTTGAACTTTTCTTTGTTCATATGATGGGGGGAAAATAATTATGTCTTTTCTATTAAATGTGGGGGAGTGCTGTTTACAAATCCTTGAAAATCATCAAGATGGATGTGCTCCGAAGTCAGTTCATCGCATTTCAGTGAGAAGTGTTGTCTGTGCCCACAGATGGCACAAGTGACCCACTGAGACCCTGAGGACCACTTTTAAAACACATGATGCCTTCAAAGACTGAAAGAAATATCAGACTATAGATAGATAGATAGATAGATAGATAGATAGATAGATAGATAGATAGATAGATAAAATAGTCTCAAGGCTTCTCCTCTTTCTCTTTGCTACTAATTTGACTTCAACAGTGAAGGTGCAGGTGTTTTTTGTGTGTTTGCCTCTAAGAGTGAATGTCTTTGGCACCGATGAGGACTGTGCACCCACAGTGTCTTGCATATCCATGATGCAGTCACAGAAGAAAAAAAAATGGGGGTGGGGGTGAGGATGAAAGGATCCTAGCTGCCTCTCCGGAGGATGATGATGCTGTGGTGCATGCTGATGCAGATACTGAATTTTATTTTTGCAGCATCACTGAGACGCCTCTCATTTTTCTACTTCTCTCCCTCTGTTCGTGTCCTTTTCTTTCTTCCTGGCAAAGCCTGTATTTTGTCTTGAGGGACGTTCGGTGATTGATTTCCGTATTATAACTGGCTCTCCACACACACGCACACAGAACAGCGTGTGATTCAGGATCTGCTTTTGTCTGTGCTCACTTACATGCATGTCAGTGCATTGCTTGGCATGCTGGCAGTGCCTCTGTCTCTTCTGGGGTTGCACTGTCTCATTCTGCAGTTATTGTTTGGCGCACAAGAGCACGATGATATGAAAAAAAAACAAAAAAAAACACCTCATAAATTTTGGCAACCTGAATGACAGGCTGCCAACCAGACTCTGTTTTGGAGAAAAACAAAAATAACCTGGCTCTGGCATTGCATCTGGTTGTGTTTGTTTCCTCCTGAATGTGTGTCGCTGTGCTGCTACATTAATTTATCCCTGATTTGGTTTAAATTCGCTCTGTGCTGTGAGAGAACCTGTAAACAAACTGACGGCAAAAACAAACTAGGAGACAAATAAATCCACCATGTCAGGAAACAAAGACTTTTAATAAATGAAACAATACTAATAAATAAAGATTAAACAAGTTGCTCATTCAAAACAAAATCCAACAAAATGAACATAACACTGAACGGTAAAGTAGCACAGATTATTAAAAAAAAAATCCCCCCAGACATTTACAAATTTTCTTAAAAACTTCAAGAGGCAAACATAGACATTGTATAAAAGCATCATACAGTAGAGCATTTGTCATCTGAGTATAATTTACAAATTTATTGAGGATAAATACTCACAGCTGATCCCTCACTTGGGATACACATGTGAAAACTGTTATTTAAACATGTGTCTCTCAGGTGAGGCTCCAGCCCTTTTTTTAGTGATCAATAACAGTGATGAGGTGACGATGAAAGCAGTCCATCAAGTCATGGGAAAACTCACAAATTATGTATAACTGTAAATAACTTTTAATAGCTTTATCCACATCCCCATTGGTCTCTTCTCTGTTGGTGCATCATAGAATAAAAGTCAAGAACATCTCTGCCAGCGGATATGGCTACATCAGGCGTTTGTGGAAGAACACTGCGCAGCTGCTGCCCTTCGTCTCGCTCTCCAGACACGGGACGCAGAGGCCGCATCAGTACGGAGCGAACTTCTGTCTCTCTGGCTTTTTGATGCAGTTGGCTGAGGAGATTTTGGCGGTGTAGGCGGCCAGACTGGTGTGGGAGGGTGCTGCGGTGACAGCCACGGTGGGGGCGGGGCTGGACAGAGTCAGAAAGGGGACGGACTTCACCCCCAGCAGGCCGGAGAGGGGCATGGCGCCGTATGGGGTGCCCAGCATATGAGCCGGGGTCAGCGCGCCCATAGTGGCCAGGGTGGGTGCGGGAGAGGCAGCTGGGGAGGCCGACTGGGTGAAGGCCATGTTGAGGTCGACCGGAGTTGCCATGGTGGCTGCCTGGGCTGTGGATTTGGCTGTCTCTAAACTATGAGGGCAGATATAGGAGGAGGAGGAGGAGGAGGAGGGAGGACAGGGAGACAGGGACGGGACAGAAAAGGAAGATTAGAGGATTATACTGTTGCTGCAACACTGGGTGAAGTTTCTGGAAAATCATTAAAGGGGAACTCCACCAATATTACAAAGTCTGTTTACAGGCTTGGAGCTGCTACTGCGTATGAGGGGGAAAAAAACGTAGAGCAAAGACTTATGTGGGTGAAATCTGATAAGAGTTCCTCAAATGATGCCGCTCGGGTCAGTGTTGTTTGGGTCTGAAGATTACAAACCTGAAAGCAAAACAACAGCTGAACAGCTGAAGTGTGCAGATAGAAGGGAGGTCTGTAGTTCTGTATCCGTGTTTCACACCTGAATCAACAACCACTTGCTTTGTAGGTAATATTCATTCACTTCAGGACAGTTGAAGGCCTTAAATGAAACAGGTACTTTTCTTCAGCGGGGCCTCTTTAAATGGCTCTGCTCCTACAGTACTTATCCTATCAGAGCCTTTTGTATCCGTTGTGCTCCTCTGATCTGTAGAGCTTCTCCAGGCTCCATCCTGGGACCTATTTCAGTCTCTTTGTCCTTATCTGTCAGTTCAACTGTTTCCATTGTGCCCTGCTCAGAGTTCAAGACTCATGGTGACCCAGTGGTCTCTGCTCTGGCTCAGGAGTTTCTCTGTATAAGTCACATCCGCAAACCTATTGATGCTTCCTTAACCTAGTTTGGCTTTTTTTTCACCCCCCTTATGACTGCTGCTCTTAATCATCAAAATGCTTTTATCTTTTTTTTGGCTGTGAAACAGTTTGTTCCATATAAATAAAATGGTGCTTGCTCACTAATTTTAAAAGACTGCTTTGAGGGTATAAAGAAAATGGCACTTTGCTTCTGTTTGGAGATCCCAGGTGTAAATCATGGTGAACAACAACTGATTTTAATTTCCTCTTTATCTGTGATTATATTGACAGTCGTTCTTGCAACACTACTCCTCCCTAATCCCAAATAAGTCCATCTGGATTTCTGTTATTGTATTATCAATATATATTTTTACAGGTTTGCAGGAGATCGGAAGAAAAGCTTTGCTTTTATTGATTCTTTCTTTTAAAAGGTAAAACAAGCTTTCGTCGTGCAGTTTTAATAGGGAGCGATGGGGAAGTAAAGTCAGTCTCAGCAAAACATACTGGTTAATGTGGAGATGTTCTTTTGTTTCTCATTTTAATATCCAAGGTTTTAAGAGAGGTTGCATTAACCTATTGCAGAATCCTTCTTGGTTTGTTTGTTATGGGAGCAAAAATTATGTTCTTGTTTTTCATCAGTGGAAAAGTTGAAATTAATGATCGACACTCCCTCTTTTGAATCACTAATCAGAGAGTACTAGTTATTACCAAAGGAATTTCTATTAGATTTATTCCCATGTTTAGATTTATATAAAGAAAGAAACATAATAACCTACTTTTAATGGTGTTGCTCTATTTTTATTCTACTTTTGTTGTACTTTTTTCCTTTTTATTGTGTGTTTTCTTATAATTTTATTCGTATTAACTACTTCAATGTCTCCAGAAGTAAACAAACTAAAAAGGCTGAATCCCAAAGAGACGCACTTACTACAATGTAAAATACAATCCTGATTTTACTCATTCCCTCAAGGCCAATTACCAGCAGCACAAGGACATACCTTATTATTGCTTATCACACTATAGCATAACCTTTGACCCCTGTATTTTTCTCTCGCCTCTATGTGATTCATTAGACGACTGTACGTGCTACTGGGCCTCACCAGGAGGTAATGAGGTACTGGGCCAGGTTGATGCTGACGGGTGTTCCTGTGATGGTGACGTGGCGGTCGGTCGTCCCGTCCAGCTGGCTGCCGATCTTGATCTGAGCTCCTGACACCTGCCTGATCTCGTTGATTTTAGTGCCCTGACGACCAATGATCGAGCCGATCAACTGCAAAAAAAAAAAAAAAAGGACAGAGGTGAGGCGGATCGTTCAAATTGATGGAAAGATGAAAGACAATGTTGATACACAGAGAGGGATCAGAAGACATAGTTTATGAGGAGAAGGTTCAATAAATCATTTGACTGGATCTGTTATGCTGATCAAAGTGATTCTGACTAAAAAAAAAGGTAAAAGCAAAACAACGTAAACAAAAACAAGTGTGCCGTTGCTGTTGAGCTGACTTAATGCAGACCACTTCAAATATTGCAATTACATTGTTTGTCTTCAGTGGACTGGTCATCCATCATGCATGTCAAAAGCACTTTTTTTCCCCCAGAGTCTTCCTTAATTGCTACTGCGTGTGCTCCGGTAAAAGAGACGAGAGAAGGCACATTTGCCTGTCATTAATCTGAGTGGCTAAAAGGTTATTGATTCCTCTGAGTGGTGATGACTTCCCAAACAAATCACTTCCCAAACACATGCCAGCTAGATGCATCTCCGCACTAATGGAAAACATAATGGGAAAATAACTCAAATATATAATATACGTCCCATCGGCTTGAGCGCTCCCTCTGCTCAGAGTAGATTAGACAGTGACACGAGTTTTATTGCATTCCCAAATACATTATCACTTTTGTTTTGCTTTCATTACCCAACCTGGACCCATGCCTATTAGCCACAATAGATATTTAACAGACCCAGGGCTCGGGGGCTGCGTATCAGCTCAAGTGCAGGGTGTCAGGGCTCAGCGACGGGGTTATGCTGCCAGATATATAGTGAGTGGGGCAGACAGTGATGAAGTGCTTGTAGTATGTGTGTGTGTGTGTGTGTGTGTGTGTGTGTGTGTGTGTGTGTGTGTGTGTGTGTGTGTGTGTGTGTGTGTGTGTGTCCTGGCAGCTTAACGGTGGCTGACACAGAGGTGGAAATACACAACACACACACACAAACGCAGTGATCGTGCTGCACTTGTCCCTGCATTTCACATTCCTTTCCCGAGAAGTAAGCAGCCTGTTCCACAATGTCTGATTTGTCACACAGCGACCTGGTTGGTCTGCTTGACTATTATTGGCTCAGCAGTTTATTTGGGGGGAGGGGTGTATGTGTGTATGGGGGGGGTTAGGGGTGTGGGTAGGGGGCGGACACACAGCCTAAAGAGCAACTCATGAGACAATGGCCACGACAGACCTCAAATCACAGATAACGTCTCTTCCCCACTGAGACCAAGAATCCCCACTGGACTCTGGCCTTTTACACCACCTGTCAATAGATACCAGCTGTCAACAGCTCACCCACTTTGGTATGTATGACCTCAGTCAACATTCCTGTAAGAACGACCACAAAAAAACACTTTACAAGTGCACCCGGAGCTAAATAAATGACCAAGGAGACACTACATACTGTACAGCCTATCCCTGCTGCAGCGATTATTTTCTTCTTACGTATTCAAATACCAGAAGCACTGCTCAACGCTCCTGGTCTTCAGCTGGAAGTGGCCTATATATTGTTGAGTTCCTGCTGAGGCAGTCATTTGAAAGGACACAGGAAGAGGGATGGGATGGTGAGGGTGCAGCCATTTTTCTTCTGGATAAATCCTCCTTGTGCAGAAGTACGGTGCATACTGCTGACTGGGTGTTAGCAGTTTCTCAATGCATCCGTATGTGTGCGCGTGTGTGTATATGTACGCACAAGACTCCTTTGGCGTTCAGTGTATGGGCACAGAGCAGGATTGTGCAGTTGGAGTGTGGCCGGCCTGAGGGCGGACAGAGGACTGAGGAGGCTCAGTCATGGCTATAAGTCCTCTCTTCTGGAACAATGGCTGGAGCTTACAGCTGTCCCCGTCACGTATAGCACTGGACTCACTCATTCCTCTGATGCATTGTGCCGCTTGCTGTGTGGGGGTTCACTTCAGGCATTTTAGAAATGTTGTTGAAAGGTTGTGGTGGCTATATCCTCCACTGTGCAGTGAAACCTTGAGTAATCAATTCTTGTTTTTCTCTTGTTGTTGTTTTTTTAACAAAGACAGCAAAGAAAAATTAATTTCATTGTTTGAAAACATTTTTTTGGGGGGGTTGTGTTTTTTTTTTTTTTTAATTATGTGCAATTCAACAAGCCTGTCAAACCACAGTACATTACTGTTTTGGTCCTGTTTGGTTAACACTTTTTAGGACAACTATAACATTTTTCAATATTGTCAACAAATTCCACAAAACAAACCAACCAACAATGAACTGATCCAAACAAGTATCGTCTGTGCAGCTAAACCCTCATATAGTGTAATTTATTCCTCTGTGACACAGGCCTCCATTGTTTTCCAGAGCTATTAGAAACACATCAATGAGCTACACTGTTGCACCGAGTGATAAGTTCCTTTATTATCACAAATACGCACACTGTAGCTTATTGAGTCACTCCCACAAATGTCGTCCTGCTGCCATAAATGTTTACTAGTGCGTGGCATATTGCTCCGCAGTTGAAAATAGTCCCCAACAAATGCGCAATCAACTTCTATCCAACTGCTTTAGGAAATTACCAAGACTTTTCACACTATAAAGCCTGATTTCGAAGGGTTACGTCTTCAGTAGGAACTAATGAGAAAGTAAGAGATGAATACAGTGTTAGTTTTAATCTTTCCATGGGATTTGTTGACGGTAAAAAAGAAACCACCAGCCATAGCCTTTAATATACTGAGCAACATATTATTCTTTTGAATGATTGTGGTTCTGTTATTGCACCAGATAAAGCTGCAAATTAAATCGTAAATCAAATGGTTTCATTATTAATTTCACGTCATCTGCGAGCTTTATTCCTTTTTTTTCTGAGTTAAATTCAAAATGAGAATTACAGGGAGGAATTGCTATAATTAATGAACAGATGTTTTCTGTCCAAACCAGCCAAATGTAGTAAAGAGGAATGATTTGAGGAGAAATGTTGTCTCGCTCTATTTTGAAGTGGATCTATGCATTTTTGATTCCTACACTCAGATTGGAAAGACATTTTCATCAAACCCTGGCGGAAGCTAAGTGAAGAGGGAAAGGATCTTTGTCTGTTTTCTTATTGGCTGTTTTGACAGCAGACAGCTTCTAAGTAGGTCAGGGAACATGAGAGGATTTACTGAGCACTCATGGGACTCACTCTAAGACACTGCAACTGCTGCCCAGACAATAATGCGAAAGGATCCATATCAGCTCAAAATCCCTTTAACCTTGGGTTAGTCGGAGGTTAGAATAATGAGGATAATTAGTCAGTTGCCAACATGTCTCCCGTCTCTTTTGAAGTCACACCAGACGCTTCTGCAGTTGCAGCTACTGCATCTGAAGTCACCTGCTGCAGAGATGTGTGCACGTGAGACGAGCGCCGACTTCCTGTTGTTTTTGTCTTGTTGTTCAAATGGGAATACACAAGCATCATAAAGAAAAAAGAAAAAAAAGTTGAAGTTGCCTCTCCTTACATCATTGGGTATAAGCAGCTCCTGAGATGTCTGAGAGTTTGAGTCCATCCCTGATGAGAGAAAATACAAGCACCAGCTGAATGAAATTGACATATCAGGCATTTCAATATTTATTCAACTCCTTTGGTTAGTGAGGCCACAAAAACGTACAAGTGACATGTTGGAAAACCCATTCACAGAAGATATAGATACTGCCAGCAGTTAATTTCCATATTAATGGACTGATGTTTAACACGACACTCATTCTTTTCTCCCTCCCAGTTCTCTGAGTCTGTGCAACGTATCATTTCACATAATAGTTTCTCTCTAAGACTGGGAGATATGAGAAAGCTATAAAGCCTCTTCTCCTCCTTCCTCACTGACACGAGCACATAATCGGTGCGGCTCACGACCGTGTGCATTACTTCTTACGTCCAAAGACAGGTGGACAATCTCCGACAGATACAGATAGAGGAGCAATGCAAAGGTGAAAACTCGGTGAGCTAATACTAGCAGTAATATAATCCAGAGCAAATACCCACCATTATTTCTTCTATACGTACCAGGCATAACGGTCGAAGGAGGCTGGGCAATAGGACTCAGGCCTTGCTGCATTGACAGCTGATGTAGCTTGGCCAGCTATAAAACAAAGAGGAAAAAGTCGATGTAGTACACACCAAGCCATAAACTACTCATGTTATATTAAATGATAATATATATCTACAAATGGTCAAACCTCTGAGTGTGGAATGCCATATTGGTTTTGCAAAGTGTAGGCCTGAAAGAGAGCATCCTGCATTAGGTAAATTACAGCAATAAAACATCACACACCAGCAATAAATCCGCAGCCTCTTAATGGAAGTGCTTCACTATCAATACATGCCTGTTTTTCAAAATAAGTGAAATGAGTCTTGATAGTGAACGTATGCAGAGGATATGTACCGTATTTTCTTCAGAACCTCCTACCCGGCTGCACAATGCAGATGTCATGTTGTGGTTTTTTAAGTGTGTGGTTTGAAACATCCTTGTGTGAGATTTTTTTTTGCCTTGACCCCAATACAGCGGAGGTCATTGGAATTTGGTTTCTAGTGCTCACGGCCCTGATGACATATAAAAGATTCAACAGCTCCTCTGGATAATACACAGACCTCGCTACGCACATTTATTAGACAGACTATCATGTTAATACAAAGTATCTTCCTGTGAGATACATGTGGGTGTTGCATGTTTTAACCTACGTATTTTGTTAAAACTGGGTCTATACGCTAGTGTTTATGTCCTACAAACCCTACTGCAGTTTGTGGTAACATAATAATAATTCTCTCTTTTTTTTCTCTTTTGATCTGAGCATTGTTATTACATCAAATAAGTGCCTATGTGTCATATATGCATGAACAATAACAGTTGTTTATTTGCATTCACACAGAAATTATTATCAGTATCCTGTATATCCTATATAATAACAGCATGAAAGTGAAGATAAAGCCTAGAAATATCTGGGATTTGGGAGGATCACTGATCTCTACTGTCAACATCAATCACAGACACAGTGTGTAGAGCAAATTTAAGTATGAGCAACATTAAATTAGGAGAAATTTGAAAATATCATTGCTGTGTTTAGCTGTTCAAGATGGTCCTGAGTCTCCAGACAGAACATTAGGATGAAAGGCCATTTTTCACAGCTGTGAATAGCACAAACTAAATTCCCTTTACCTCTGTTGTATCTATAATTTATTTATGTGAAATGCTAGAATCACCCAACCCCTCATTACTTTTAAATAATGCAGACTCACATATGCCAACTCCCTTTGCAGTCAGCCCACCCGTCAATATCCAGTGTACATGCATCTATATATGTGTGTACATATATGTGTACTGTAATTAGTGAGGGTTGTGTCTGTGCGGCCCACCCCTCCCCTCCTTACAGTTATGGTTTCAGCAGACAGCACTTAGCTTAGCCTGACGCCAGCAGTCTGGCTACTATTACCAGTCCATCCTATATGGTCATAAACTGGAGAGAGACAGAGAGCTCAGCCCTAGCAATTCATCAATACATTAGAGCTGTGTTTATATAGGAAAGTGCACAAACACCACAATTTAGCAATAACCCTGTCATTTATAACAAGAGGGATATCACTCTCTGAACTCTTTATGGGCCGTTTCATTTTCCACAATTAAATTTTTTCAGTGTATGACTGATCTGTCAGAGGCTGCTGTGTCCATTTCATACTATGACACTACGTATGTGCTATTTGCTGTCATGGGAGGAATATTCCTAAAGCTGAAATATTTCTGGTGCAGAGCTAGGCAGGACTAAAAAAGAGACGGCAGAGCTGTGTGAGTGGTGGTGTGTGATGGCGTCGTGTTTCAGGAGAGGTTATAGCTCTTATGACAGGCTAGAACAATAGCTGCAGCTTATTCTCAGCTGTTGTTTTTAATGCCTCATGCCAGATGATGGACTGTGTAAATTTGGACATACCACACAACCCCCTGCTCTCACTCACCACTCAAATCCTCACAGCACTGACACTCATTCCTATGCTGCATGATCATGTTGAAGATCAATGTGTTAGAAACGTGCAAGAGATATGTTTTTTTAATGTTCATAAAAACAGAGATTATTCATTCACTCCACATGAAGGTTTGTCCGGTTACCTGCTGGAGGTCCAGGCCTCCCTGGGTCACTGAGTACAGAGGGTGAGGTGCAAATTCTGGTGCCTCAAACACCTACAAACACAAAGCAACACCGAGTGAAAACATGTTGTTCACTGCTGCAACATATTTCATGTTTATAATGTCTGGACTGAAATTATTTTTGCACTGGGAGTGATGATTACTGAGAATAAATGTGTGTTTATCAGCCGAAACCTTCCAATATCACAAATAAAAACCTGCAATTACATTTTTTTTTCAGGGCTTCAATTTACACCAACTCTGGTCTGAGATCTGCTCCCGGTTCTGCATTTCTGACACTTTCACACACCTAACAAGCTTATATAGGCTATGACTCATCTGCACACCCTTTCCTATTCCACTTCATTTTCTCCTCTGACAAATTATACAAACATCTCTTACCACTGTGCAGCCTCCATTAAAGCCATCTCCCAGTGACCGGGACCTCGCCCCAAGTTTTAATTTGATAAGTTTATTATGTTTGAGTATCAAAAACACAAAACCATTCCAGAAATTGACCGGAGTCTGAGGCAGCACAAACACTGTCAGAACTGCTGACAGCTATGCAGAATATCTGGGTGCTGCTGTAGCCAGAGGAGACGGCAGGTCTCCAGTCTCACTTGCTAATCTTGTGACTTGCTCCATGGGAGGGTGGAGGTCTGTCCCTTCTCAAACAGAAGCATCTCACATAGCACTCAACTGTGTCCACCCACATACACACACATACACACACATACACACACATACACACACACACACACACAAACCACCCAATCCCCCACTGAGGAGCACCTACATGCGTCATGTTTCAGTATAAGGGTTCGGCCAAGACTCCATCCAAGGAATTGATTATTTGTAATGCATCCTCCTTCAAATCCTCTCAAATAACCATTTGGACTTTAATTAAGTTGTGAGGGTGTCAGACCTGAATTCCTAATTCAGTACCATCTCCACAACAACTAGATGAGTTGCCATGACGTGTTGTACAAACATTAATGGCGCCCCGAGGATGAATCCTAATAACCTCAGTGAGTCCTCCACTCCACCACCAGGTCAAAATTTTCCCTTATCTACTCCAAACCCCCTGTAAAGCCTTTATGACCTATAAATCCTTTATGGAGAACCACTGTGCCTCTCGTTCACAGATGAGCCACCCAGATGGCGTGGTACAAATCTCACTCCTTTACCTGGTTACCCGCGATGAGGAGGGCAGCTGGCGAGGGGCTCGGCCGGTAGGGGATGGTGGCGCCCTTCGGAGGAGACTACGGAGTCAAAAACAGGACAAGGGGTTAGAGGTTTGAATCAATCGTTATTATTAATTTCTTAAAATGATAGTAATAACTCCACACATCTCCTCTGAAATGACGTCTGCACTTAAATCAAGGGTCGAGGCTCAAACAATAAGCAATGGACTAAACTGCTACGACACTACATTAATCCCCTCTTTTGATTTCTTTTGATTATACTAATCATTCCTTAAATAACTCAAGTAGTGTGGTGAGAGGTCTTTGCAGCTCTGAGCTTTAGTTTGTATCAGACCTCAAGGCTCTGCAATGGTTTGCCCTCTGGATACATCAAGCATCCACAGACAAGGAGACAAGGAGATGAAATTCTTCAAACAGCAATAAGAAAAAGGAGATTATAAAGTGTACATGACAGTGTATATCTTATCGAGTTACTGCAGCGTTGGTGATACTGTTTTGGGGTATAAAATGTAGAGCATCTTTTCTGCGGGAGCAGTCACAGCAAATTCTTTGTATAACTTTGCATAATTTAAATCTCTGAGCCAAAAGCAAGAAGCCGCTGGTACAGAATCCTAATGAAACTTGCAAGCCTTTGAAGAAAGCCCTGGAAAACTGGATCAAACTAGCAATTAGTCAGTCAGGTCCAGCTGCAATGCTAAAACAAAAAGGACTTGTGCACTTCCATGAACACACAGGGAGAAACTGTGCTTAGGGTTGTTTTTCTCTCATCTCCTCCTCGATTTTCTCAAGAGAACTGTTGTCTAAAGGTGGACAGATTTTGCTGCAGGCCAGTTTGTTCTCCCTTAGTGTCCTCTCCAACAACACTCTGCTCTGACCTGAG
This sequence comes from Trachurus trachurus, assembly GCF_905171665.1. Taxonomy (NCBI): domain Eukaryota; kingdom Metazoa; phylum Chordata; class Actinopteri; order Carangiformes; family Carangidae; genus Trachurus; species Trachurus trachurus. The sequence continues at coordinate 23,480,444 of NC_139901.1, read as the reverse complement.
TGTTGCACCTTTTGACTCCATCTGATGTCTTTTTTGGCAGATCACTGCACAGGAGGTCCAACACTAAAGAAACTGCGCTGCTTTCTTTGTATTCCCTGTTTTCTATAGGATTATGCTACAGAAGCTGTGAATCTAGTCCACCTCCGAGCAACACCATCGTAGGTTACGTTACATAACAAAGAAAACCGATGCAGCCTACTAAAAATGCATTAACATCTGCTGCAGCGGAATACGCACTGGCTGTATGCCGGTAAACTCAAAACACGGATGTCAACAGCAATTATTTCCTTCATGTAGCCGAAGCAGCAGAGCTCTGATAAAATGGGAGCTAGGTGTGGGTATGTGCACTAACAACAGGAATGGTACACCTCCTACCTCCAGGATTACTGTGCAGATGAGCTTGACGCACTGGATTACTGAGTCCTGATTCCCAGATATCGTCACCCCTCGCTCAGTAGAGTTGGGCAGCAAATCCCCTGCCACCTGTATCTGAGCCCCGGTGCTCTGCAAATGATTGGGGTTTAAAAAAAAAGAAAGAAGAAAAGATAAGTTTGACTCAGGAGATAAGACGACAAGTTGTGATTGTGCTGCCCTGGCTTTTCTCGATGGCTCCCTGCTGGCTTAGCTGACCTTATATTTTTCCACCTGTTCTGAATGAAACCATCTGCCCTGTAGTACATTTTTTAATGTCAAGACCTGCCAGGTTAGGAGTAAAAAGTCACCCACAATAAGAAAATGTGATTCTCCTAATTTGAACAGACACATCCCCAATTTAACATGCCCAAAGGAGAGGAGTATAACTTCTCATGCTTTAATCTATCTCTATCAGACTGTAGGATAACTGGAGGCCGTTGATGAGCTGCACGCATCCCAAAATGCTTTTTCAAGGGAGCATGTGTCCTGTGGCAACCAAACAAACAAAACAGATCTGCAACTGAAACAAATTTGGGATGCGGACGAGACAAGAAAATCCATCTAGCCGCATAAAATCAACGGGATGCTATTAGTGGTGAAGGTAAAGGTTAAAATGAGGAGCCTATTTGTAGAGGAGTACAGAGCTAAAGTGACAGAGTCAGATGTCTCTGGCAGCAGATCTGATAAATGTAATCCTAATGTTTCAACTGGGCCTAAATGTAGTCAGGAGTTTTTCCCTTTCAAAGCTGCCACTGCTGAGTCATGCTGTATGTTGTACTAAGTGATTTATCTTGGCTGTATTGTCTCGCTAATTTCCTGTCTTGATGGTCTAAATCCAATTTCAGTCTAGCACCAACCTAACGTGCAGATAAATGGTATCTGCTACAGATTTGCTTGTTTTTATCCAGAATGCTGCATGCTCTGTGGACTGCTGCGTTTTTAGCCACATTAGCACCGTAACCATACAGATAACAGTAATAGACTGATGGTTGTTGTACAAACATTCACAGTTCAGAGGGGAAATAATCCAATTGGTTTTGATTTTGCTCTAACTTTTCCTCTTGCACCACCAACAGGTCAAAATTACACTATTTCTTGTGAGGTTTGTCTGCGAAATGAAAAGGCACAAAGTTTTGAGTGAAGAGTCTCGACAACTACTGCACAGATTGACACGGCATTTGTATTTATTTCCCTTGAGATGAAATTGTCACTCATCGGTCATCCTCTGACTTTTTCTATCCTGCACCAGCTTAGTTATTCTCTGAAATATTTTGTTGGTGTTTTGACCAAATACCTGCAAACCTAATGATATCCCCTCTAGCCACAGCTGTGCTTTGTGTTTAGCAGACATTAGGAGGCTAACACAGGCTAAATCAGGTCAAATCAGTTCAATTTACTTTGGAGCACATTTAGGAACAGCAGATGTTGACCATGTGCTGTGATTTGTACAGGACTATCTATCAACAACAGCATAAAAAGATTCATGTTGGGTCTTCCCGATGACTATTCTAGGGGTAAAAACCCCTTAAAAAAGCCTTAAACATATCAGTGAAGGGGGGGGGGGATTCCACAGTTTATGACTGATGGTGAAAAATGATCCAATCAGCCATTTGGATTTGGATTTTGGACACTGGATGAGAAGCAGCAATTGGTCAGTGGATCTGAGGGGTCTCGTAGTGGAGTAAGGGGATGGAGATTTTAAACAAGGTGAATATGGTAATCATTATTTTGCTAAAAGTCAGCATAACAGCATTATCAGTACTGTATAACTATGTTAGCATGATATTAATTCAAAGCACAACTGTGTCTCAGTCAAGTCAATGACAGGTGCTCTTAATAATTTTCTCAAATGTTGAGTGCTGTGGATGTTGAGTGCATGAGAATTTCATATCTCATTGGTTTATAGGCACTGTGATCTAAAACCAATTATTACCCCTTAATCACCACCTCTCCATCCTTTTACAGTAATGTATTTCAACTGTATTTTCAGATGGCAGGTCAAAAAACAGACGTATAATGTATGAAATATAATACGCAATGTCTCTCCATCCCAGCTGCAGGTTTCCTCTCACTTCCGAGAGCACATTTGTCCTTTGCATATTTCAGCTTTCGGCCATCCTGTGAAATGAGGATGAGGTAGATTTGCGTTCTGGCTGCTCACCTCTCTGATCTCCTTTATCTTGGCTCCTCCCTTCCCGATGAGAGAGCCACACTGGCTGGCAGGGATGACCAGGCGCAGGGTGACCGGTGGCTTGGAGCTTATGGTGCCGTTGGCCACTAGCGTAGCCAGATCCTGGAGGGAGACACGAGAGAAGAGAAGGACAAAAAAAAATGTGGTGAGAGAGCTGACAGGAGGGAAACAGAGGGAGAAGCCCAGAGGAAAAGATCGGACATCACAGGGGTCAAGGTGGGAAGGGAGAGATAAGTCACTGGAGGGTGTTAACTGCAGCAATTAAGACTGAACAGCCCCTGAATTCAAACCAAGCTCAATTCATCTGAACACCTTGAAGTGAATATTCTTAATACTGGAAATCAAAAACCTGCCCAGTTATGCTACGTTACTATGAGCCGCATCAACATTTCACTGATTATTAGCATAACCTCCAAATCCAAAAGCAGGCCCCACACTCCCAGTTTGATCTAAACCAATCACACTACAGCCAAGCTCAGTTTGCTCTGCATCAACATGAATCGAACAAACAGATAAAACAAATGGGATCCATATTGGAAATGGCAGGTGGAGGCAGAGGGAGCAGAGAGCGATCCAGTATCTCTGCACCTAATTAACCTCCACTCCTGTATCTGTATATTTGAGTATGTGCAGGGAGAGAAGTCCACAGGAAGCTGGTCAGCGATGCATGTTCCCAGTTCAGCGTTGGGGTCTGAAAGGGCTGTTTAATCATTTTTATGAACTGCTGAATTCTGCATGAAAGGGGAAACAAAACCACTGGCTTTGAGCTTTTCACTCTCACTGCTGCATAAAACTGAGCCAGAGCACTTTGCCAACATGTCCTTCCCACTGCCTGAACCTGGTCACCTTGAGATTTCCCTTTGAAGATATTTTCAAAAGGAGCTGAATTAACACATTTACTGTAAAGGAGAACGTCTGTTCATGTGCATATTTCTTTCAGGCATCCAATCCATGCAATGTGTAGATACACATCACCAATATCATCATTTGTTAAATAATTGCACCGGTTGTCACACAATGAGATTCGATTTTGAAACAATGGTTTGACATTTCTAGGAAACATGCTGATTTGCTTTCTTGCCGAGAATTAAATGAGAAGATCAATACTACGCTCATGTTACGTTACATTAAATATGCAGCATACAGCCTCAACATAAAGCCAACAGCCAGTTAGCTTAGCTCATCTTAGCTTGTAAACAGGGAGGAGGGAGGAAACAGGAAGCCCTTCCTTTGGACAGACACAGACTATCCACCCGGTCTCCTGATCAGATAGGAGTTGGATATTGATCTTCTCATATAAATCTCAGCAGGAAAGCAAGAAGTAATACAATAACTGTGAAAGCCCACATGCAGCACATGTAACTAAACAAAACTTAAATGTGAAAACCCCACAAAAATACAACCAATCTAACCACACACAAATGATACAGACTGAGAAAACACATAGAAATAGAAATGAGCATAATCCTACTCAAAATACTGAAATATTCCCTTAAACTGTCGAGAATGTTAGAGCATGAATGAAACTCTAGAGAGCATAAAAACATTAAGAGTCAAACCCTTTAAAGAGGTTCTGTTATAATAGATAACCATCAGTGTATTTATCATTTTAAAGGCATGCAACTTCAAGGTAACATTATTTAATGATAAGAATCACCAATTCAACATCAAACCTTCAAAGTTAAATGTATTTCAACATGTCTGGTGGTGATAACAGTCCAATAACAAATGGCTGTGAATATCTCTGTGTTATCTATACAGCGTGTGATTGTAAGTTTAGACAAATAAAAGTATTTAGACAAGGAACCTTTACTGATGCGTATAGTGGCAAACAGTGTTTACGGCACAGGTAGCAAACATCCGCCTGCTCTGCTTGTGGGTGGAGACTGATCTTTTAATTAATGAACAGCGTGTCTCTGCGAACCTTTGAAATGTAAATTCACCACACCGTCTCTCTTCCCATCAGAGTTCAACACACACGCACAACAGACGTGTGACAGAATGTTTTTTTTTTTGTGTGTGTGTGTGGTTTGTGTTGAGGCCATTTTGCAGTAAAATTAGCAGAGTTTGACTTGAGAGCTGAGTCAAGCAGGGTTGAGAGAGACTTCTCCTATAAGAGCATGAGTGGACTATTGAAATCAATGTAATCATTTTAAGAATGAAAGAGCTATGGACAAGTACCTAGCACTCTGTATGCAGAAGGAAAAGATTAAAGTATAAAACAATGTCTGATACATTATTTCATACTTAAATCTTAATCCTTCCTTAAAAGTGATGTGAATAAATCAAGATGTAATATAAATGGGGTAAAGGGAGCTATCGATCTGGGGTATAAAAAGAGGTGATTTCAACTTGAGAGTGTAAACGGGACCTGGTGTGAGAGGACATCTCTGAACTGTCCACCAACCCATGAGGACCTCGAGGACTGGTAGTAGAGATAAGTAAGTGGGTGGCCCAGGAAAGGTCAATTGCTGCTGGTAGGATTGGCAATTGGGGAACCTCCACTCTCCCTGCCATGTGAGTAGAGAGTAACCGAGAGATTCATTGAGACTTTGAGCTGAGTTCACCACCGTTCCTCTACTTGCACCTGGATCAGAGTTCACTGTCCTTCTCAGTGGAAGTTTCTTTCCGGCCCGGCGGAGCCCTCTTTCCTTCCCAAAAAATGGCATAACAAAACTTTATTCCTTAGAGTCAGGGTTAAGACACTGCCATTTAACTGTGATTTGATGCTGCTTTGCCTTTGCTAATTCCTGCAATAAACTATGTCAATCTAGATTTCAAGTGAAAAAGGAGACTTTATTACTCTATAGAGCCATATAAATTATTAGGAAAATTAACATATTGGTATTCCTTATATTTCCAAAGATTTTAAAATGCTATGATATATTTCTATCTACTCATAGACATTTTGATTAGGCTCATCAGGTTTCTGCTCTAGGCGTTCAAAGTAAATTTACAACAAGAAGTTAACTTCCTCTCTACACTTGCATCAGTGACAGTCAAGAAAGGAGATATTGGTTTCGCTGATGTTTTTAATTCTAAATGAATCTACATTTAAAACAGGAAGTTCTCTTTATTTCTCTATTTTGTCGTTCAAGATAGGTAAGAATTAAGATAATCAGTTTCCCCAAAATATCCAGAATTATTAAAGGCTAATATAGGATTCTGTTCAATTGATTAAACTGATCAATTGATTAGCCCTAATAGTTATATTCACCAAGTCTTCGCGTCTTAATTCACAAACAGGAAGTCACTCCCCCCTCACTCTTCGTTGCAGTGCATGATAGTAAATAGTTAAAGCTGTGGTGTGCATAACATCTTGCCAGGGTTTTAAAAGGCAACATAACAAGAGCTCAGATCATTGGAGGAAAGCTGCCGTTAACGGGCGTGGCAAGTGACTGGTCCTGGCTGCTCTGCTCTCCAGAGGAAACTGCTGGAGGAAGTGGGCTAAACGTCTGGCTAAAAGCTAGAAGCTAGAAGCTAGGCGAGCTTCCTCACTACCAGCTTAGACAAATTTCAAGGAATACTATTGGATTACATCTTTCCCCGTACTGAGGATTTGCACCCTTTAAACGGAGAGCTGGTCCAGTAAAGAGACCTGTAGTGGTCTATTACCGGGATCTAACAGGTGACAGGGTGGATGTGTAGCCTTGAGGGATTTTACTCATGAAGGGAACTGCATAATGTTTCCAATAACTGAACTTTAAATTTGAAAGGCATATTCTGATGTGGCTCTTGTGCCGCTCTGCTCCGTGTCTATATTTAGAGAGGCAGATCAGGCTCTCTGACGTCTCGTCTCATTAGAAGAGAAGCACGCAGCTCGTCTGTACAATCAGAAGACTCTAGGCGTCATTTTCTTGATTTGATCTAAAAATATGAGCCACATTTTAACAACTGTGAACGCTCCCATACTTTCCTGCTCCATCCCAAAGAAAAAAAAGGAGGCTCTCAGAGCAAATTGGTGGAAATAAAGACACCGGGTTACACAAGCACTGCTCACACAAAGAGTTGCTGGGCTTAAATCCCCGAAGCATATTGTGTTGCCGGTGGGATAAGGACTCCAATATAGAGAGATTATGAGGCTTTTATGCATGCTGTGCCTCGACACCTGGGAACACAATACATGCATGATACTGTCTGCATGTCTAGTGTTCTCAGAGCACTTTTAAGATTATTAGATCACTCTATTCGCATAAAACTGGCAGCTATCTGGGACAACTTCATCCATTAAACAAAGACACAAGTGATCAGCTGCCAAATGAGAGTGAGTGTGCGCTGCCACGTAATCACAAGCTACCGAGACAGAAACAAATCCAGCGGCCAAAAAAGAATCTGATGATTCTCTTTTGTTTTTAATTAAAGGTGTCAGACGTACAATAACTCAACTACGGTGGAAGCGGCTCGCAGTGGGTCAGCCAACGCGTTGCCATGGAAACTCTGGAGTTACGGGGTTGAAAAGAGGTGAGTCCGAAAGATCTTTAATTAATACTGCAGCGTGCTCCCTGCCAGCATGTGTGTTTACCGAACGCTGTCGACCTGAGCAGGGAGCACCTGTTTCCTTGCCAGAGTCTGCTGTGATGCTAAATCAGAGCGAGGACGGCGCTCGTTCCTCCGTATTAATTAGCGCAGTGATGGACAGTCACCGTGGGGAATAATAGCATGAGGAACTTTGTCATCTATAATTAATTAGAAAACCATGAAAAGACATACAAGTCCTTCTCATTAACACATACAAATCAGTATCATTTGTGCTTGTGTGATGCTCACATGGCCGAATGTACTGCACAAAACACATTACACCATTAGTATAAAAGGTGTTGCAGCAGCGGATACATGCACTTATCCCAATTTTTATCTGCAGAGTAATCCTATCTGGAGGTACATCAAGTGCTATGAAACACAGGTATAATTTTCCCTTTCCATCACTTTAGTTTAGGACAAAATCGATAGCAATAACAGCACATTAGTGGTAATGTCAAGATGAAGCCGAGGAAAGGATCGTTTTGTTTTTGTGATTGTGTGGTGAAAAAGCTTCTTGCACTTTTTCCAACTCTTTCAAGTTTTCTGCACATGCATGTCTTACTGTATCCTGATTATTTATAAAACAGTTTATGGTGGCTTGTTTACATAAGATGACATGAGCTAGTGTGACGGCAGTGAGTATGACGCAGCATTATAGAGTTAGAGCTACCTCCTCCAGCTTGTACGTGATCATGGTGAAAGCTCTGAAGACGCTGTCTGTGGAGCCGGTGATGGTGATGATCCTCTCCGGACAGGATCCCTCTGAGATGTTGACCCGAGCGCTGCTCTGTGGGGACAGAGGTCAATACTTCACTGGACAGTCAACTTTTAAAGGAACAGATGGACATTTTGGGAAATACACTTTTTTTTTTTTTTGCTTTCTTGCTGAGACATAGAAACTGTACAGAAGGCCACCTACCAGCATTTTTCTGCTGCTGGAAGCAACTTCTTGGAGGCACTGCTTTTTAAACCTGCCTACCTGTTTCTGTCTGCCTCCAGTCTTTATGCTAAGAAACGCTATGCAACTGGCTGCCACTTCATATTCAGCATACATACATGTATCATCCTCTTATTTACATCTCAACAAGAAAGCAAATTTCTCAAAATGTCAAACTGCTCCTTCGCTCTTCATGCGGTTGTATTTCCAGAGAAACTGCAGACACACTGTACTGCTCTGCCCTCGGGCAATAAAGCCCCTGCCCTCATCTCCTTCCATTTTGTGTCCTTGTATTTCTCTGAGTTAAAGTCGCATGAGCAGAGACAGGACAACACTCTGACCTCGGGGCCATTTTCTCCAGTCACTCCAGTGAGTCATGCTCCCACTGTAGCTGTAAGCCCTGGGGACGGACTGACAGGATGAGGCTCACACAGTTGGGAAGTAACAAAGCCAAATGTAGCTGGATGACTGGGTGAATGGATGGATGACTACCGTGGGTGAGTGGTTTATCCAGCAGCTCTGCAGGGCTGCATTGTCCCATGACCTCACTATTCCCCTGTTTATTCTTCTGCCTCATAAAGTACAACATAAAACCTTAGCAGCCTAGTGAAAGAATCAAATGTACCGCCACAGTGTCAGCCTAATTACTTTTTAATACAAAGAGTTAACCAAGCGGCATGAGTTTGGCTGCCCCCTTGAGATTTATAAAGAGGCTATGGAGGAGGAGACAGAGAAAAGGGAAGTTGTTTTAAGTAGGAAAAGGAAAAGCAAGGGATTTTGAGAGGGCAGCTAGCGGAGGGGTAGCGAATGATGGAGAGAGAGGATTTAAATTGAAAAGGTGTCGTTACTGCCCAAAAGGCAATTCGGACAATGTACGAGTTCTGTATGCTTTTCAGACTCAAAGCTACCAAACAGGCTTTATTATTAGCTTACTCCCACAGCTTTATTATTAGTACACACATCTGCCAGAAGGCCTGACCAGTTTTAGAGGGCCTTCTGAGATTGCATTACATTTTCTGGTGATATGAACCTGCTTGACTTGTCACAGACACGAAGGGCAGAAAATGAAAGAGATGTGGTTGAGTTCATGTTTAAGAAACAGGGAATAAAATGGGCTAATTTGCACTGGGCTAATTTGCAAGATGCCGATACATGCAGCAAACAGCGGCACTTTGTAAACATAAAGTAAACACACAAATGATTATTGTACCTCTTCTCGTATTCGTTTCACAGTCTCTCCTTTCTGGAAAACAACAGATCAAAGATAGATTTAATCAGATACAAAAGTGCTTTGTTTAAAAAAATACAATTACATCAGTGTCCCCATCCTCTAAGTGAAACCTGCCATTTCAAACCACGTAGGTCTGATTAGGCTTCATCAGAACAAATCCCAGCTGTCTGCAGTGTATCGCGGTGGTGTCCTCTGCACCGCCGTCTCAAAAAGATATCAAATAACATCTGAGTGTCTGAAAGGAAAGTACACCTGCAGTAATGGCTGTACATTCGGTGTGTGTGTGTGTGAGGACCTCCTGCCAGGGACAGGGACATTTTGTCGGGCTTGTGTCATACTGCAGCACATCCTCTGCTGGTTTTTATGATTGCTTCTTCCCCTCTCCCACATTGTCTTTTGGCTAAAGTCCATCCGAGCTGTCACACCTATGTTTCACACCTTTATGCACCCGCTGACGATCACTTTCTTACAAGAGCATCAAAAACAGTGTCATCTCTCACCCTGTGCCACACAGTTATTTATGTTATGTCCCGGGAAAACGTATTATTTGTGGTCGATTGTAATTCTGGTGTCGGTCTTCTATTGATGGGGAGGAGATGAGAGGTTTGAGATAGGAAGAGGGGGAAGAAAAAGGCCTTGAAGGTGGAGTGGCAAGTTATTAGCACAAGTACTGCAGATCAAGTGCACCTCTGTGTCAAGCTGCACTGTATGAGCAAAACTCATCTCTCTCTTTCACAGCCTCTGTTTTCTTTCCCAATTTCCTTGTAGATATTTTGATTTCTGCGACACATTGCAACATCCATTGTCAAATATGTCTTTTCAGCACTCTTTACTTTCTCAACGCATTTATTTTTTTGTCCCCGTTCCTCCTTGAATTGATGTCTTTTGTAGGTGTTGTGTTACAAGGCGTGATGGCAGGATCTGCTGAAGCAACACAGTGCAGCCAGGCCCTTCCTAACAGACATCAAAAGTGCCCACAAGGGGCTGAGAGTAATATGTCTGTGGAGCTCAGTTTCAACTGGAGGCTTGCAGCCAGTGCACTAATGTTTTTGTTTGATGGATCACTGTGTTGCATTATGGGTGGTGAGTGGGGGTGGCGGCGCAGTCTTAAGAGGGTTGGTTTAAGGCAATTACATTTAGAATGGGGATATTCAGAAGAACAATTGTTTGTTAGGAGGCTTTGTGCTCTGCGTTAATTTCAAAACAGAATCAAGATCGGAGAGAGAAAAATTATTCTACAAAGGCTGATTATGAATTCACATCAAAGAGATCAGTAAAAGATCTGGCTTAGCACGACAGAAAATCACTACGGATTTACATAAGATAAGACAGAGGTATAACATTTTAAAACATCGATCTCATCTGATAAAATAATATTATTTTATGATTCATATGCAGCTTTTTGTACAGCAGAAGAAAAATAGGTCATCTCACCTTTCCTATGATGCTGCCAACCTCCTACAACACAAACAAATACATATAATTACATACACTGAAACAGTTACCTTTATGCATCAGGTATAAAATGTATAAAGCAAATTTTAAAATATGCTAAAAAGAATAAAATAAATAATAGTCCAGGGTGCTGGAGTGTGAATTCATTCATAAACAATGTGAGCAGAAGGCTTGTACCTTTCCATGCATGAGCAGTCGTAGCGTGAGGGTCACTCCCAAGCCCCCGTCTCCAAAGTCCTGCTCACAGTTCATATTGTTGTGGGAGTGGCATGCAGGGAGACGCATGAACGGGGCTCATTCGCTGGTCACGCAGTCAGACGAAGGCCAGCGCTCGTTCTCTGGCTCTCCGAGGTCTTTCAGTGCTGCACTGAGAGAGACAGAGAGAGAGAAAAAAAGAGAGAAAGAGAAATGGTGTTTAGATGTATTGATGTGTTTCTGTAGAACACGCTCAGGGACATATAATACTTACAGTACATCCTTCCAAAGAAATGTGTGCATCATGTCATAAATATATGCATTCATCCTCTCAAACACAATTGTTTGCACTCATGATTATAGTTCATGGATGCACACACACACACACACACACACACACACACACACACACACACACACACACACACTACAAACCCTTGTCAAGAAGCATTAATCCACCGTCATTACTCACTGAACATTATGTGCCACTATTAAAACTAATGATCGTGTTCTAGTTCAGTTCTCAGAAACCACATGCTTGCACTGTATGTCACAGCACCGTTGACTGAATGATAATTCTCACTGATCAAAGATGATAAGATGAATAGATGACAAATCAAAGCTGAAAACAAACACGTTGGAAGGCCTCTCAGGGAGCGATTGTGATCAAGTATCTCCGGAGGAGCTGCTTCATTGGTTTGAGTCAATGTGATATTGATGGAGATTCAAAATAAAGGCATAATGAAGAGCATTGTGTGCGCAGGATATTGACCATGAGCACCAGCAGTGTCAGCAGCGTTGCGTCTCATCCAAGTTTGCGGCCCTAGCAGACTGCGTGTGGCCATCGATGACTAACACACTCTCTGTGTCTTCATTAACCGACAGGCACTTTCTCTCGCAGTGAGCTGACTGATTTTTGAAATTGGATAAGGAAAAAAAAAAGAAAAAAGGAAATTTTCCCTCAGATGAGCGTGGCATGAGATTCATGCAAAGTTAATCAAATTCAATTCGAAACAGTTTTCATAAAATTTAAAAATGTTTGGATTTTCTTTGGGGACCTGGTTTTATCTGCTTCATCACTTTGAGCTGTGAAAAAAAGACAGATAGAGAGAGAGAGAGAGAGAAAGAGAGAGAAGACTGATCTGTGGAGTCAGAGCAGATTTCATACATGCACAGCAAATGAAAAGCATCTGTAATGATCCCAGAATAACAATGTGGCAGCGGGTACGTGCGTGTCAGTTATGTGACATATGATATAATGATTAATGTGTGTGTCACCTGGCTGCTCCCAAGTCTCAGCCCGCTGTGTACAATTAGTTCATGTAATCATTCACATTTCCTCTTTATTTATATTTCCTTACATGTGTCAATGGGGACAGGAGAAGCAGACAGATAAATATGTGGGCAATAGCTGTAGCCAGGAGCTGCACGGTTAGCAGAGGCAGAAAGTAACTAAGTGTTTTTACTCAAGAGGTGTTGAAGTATTTCAAATTTAGGGAAATATTTAACTTATTTATTTTACACTACTTACTTTTTTAATACAAAATATAATCCACAAATAAAAGAAACAATATAAAGTATTTAAAATTAGCTGCAACATTATAGTGGTGTATACACTACTGTAATGCATCAATAATTATAATAGCAGTATTTTTTTGTTCTTTATTTTGATGCTAATACTTTAAGGCGATGCTTCCTTGAAACAGAGCATTTCCATAATATAATGTTTATACTGTATTATTACTTTAACTTGGGGATAAAATACGAGTACCCCTCCCGAGTCCCACCACTGCATTTGGCATGACAAATGCATATAATGTTTTCTATTAGAGCTGATAATTACTGTAACTAAACCAACTACTGTATGACTTTATTGTATCAGCTCCTCTTGCAATTCTACAATAAAATATATTTGATTTTAATAACGCCTCTCAGATATTGTGGAAAAACCACAGCTCATATTCAGCTCCAACACAGTAACAAATGATTGTCTCCTCTTTGACTCATCAAGGCCACTTGTTTGTCTGCCAAGTGAATTCCACCCAACCCACTGTCCCACTGTCTACTTGCCCTCTGCTGCAATCCTGACGTGTGTGTGTGTGTGTGTGTGTGTGTGTGTGTGTGTGTGTGCGTGTGTGTGTGTGTGTGTGTGTGTGTGTGTGTGTGTTTTCTTTTCTTTTCTCTAAATCTGCGCACTGTTTGTAGATTTGCTACGCTATGTGAGGAGATCATGTGTAATAAATTGGTGTTATTTTAGATGAGATCCGATTCCTGAGAGACTTGTTGTGGGCTGGTTTATTGCTTCTGCTCGGTGCACAAGGCCATCGCCGCTTGGTTGATTTATTTATGTGCTGGATGCTTTCAAAGTCACGTTCAAACGCTCACACACATGCTTCTTTAAGATGTCACAGAGCCTGACTGCCTGCATGTGTTTTGTATTCCCTCCGTGTCTGTGGCACAGTCTGATATGCCAGCCTGTCAAAATGTGGGAGTAAGTGGAGCAAAGTGTCATTTCGCCGGATTAGATTGCATCAAATCAAACTTCCGCTACTCTTTTGAAAGGGATGCTCATTGGATTGACTTGCACAACTATCAGTTAGAGGCTCATCTCCATACAATTTCCATAAATATCAAACAAAGGCCAGAGGGTTGACTGCAGATAAACAAAAACTGGAACATTTTACTTGCTGTCAGCTACAGATGCGTAGCCGAACAATCATGACTTTAAGCGTGATCGATGCGTCCTGTGCACATGTGTTATCACGGAGCACATTTGTGCAACCCGTGGGCTTCATTATGTTTAGGCACTGAGGGGCATGGCTAAAATGTTAGCACTTTATTGCATTAGGAGTTAATGGTTGGAGGGATCATTATCTTCTGCTCTGTGGGTTGATAACAAGGCATGTGCTCTGTGTTTGTGAGGGCGGTGAGCCTCTGAACTACTCATTTCCAGAATCCCAAGCAGCAGCGTTCCAGGATGAACAGAGCCCCTCTGTTCTAAATTAGACCTGGTAACTCAGAACAGGGAATCCAGTATACAGGAGCTCCTGTTGTGAGTCATTGCTTGTCTTCATCTTTATATACACTAGATTAAGCATGACTTTGTGAGACCAAATGGCTGACACAGAAACAAATGGTCACAAAGCCATGTCTTTCTTCGGTCTGCTGCACTTTAAAAAAGCTACAGAAGTTAATTTTTTTTTTTAAAGGATTATTTTGGCTTTATTGCAACTGGGGTCACATTTTTGTACTCTTGGCCATCATTGTGTCACTGTTATGATAACACTGTGCTCACCAGAAGAACATGGCGACCTGTCCGATGAGGCAAAAAAAACAGCAGCTGTTATACAGGTTGGAAATATGGCCAGATTATTGAATCCCCTTTGTTTAGATACAGTGATGAAATAAAATGTTGATAATGACCTCAGGATGTTCACAGTTTCTGCGCACGGTTTGCATGATGGTTGGTTTGTGGCCGTGTTGGCTGAGTGGCTGTTGACACGTCATTTTATCGGCTAGTCCAAATTCAGATTTCTCAAATATCCCTCCAGCCCCACTGAAACACTTCAAACAGTGATCCTCTGACTTTTCAATTAGTGACATTGCTGAATAAAAATTAAGAATTTGGCTCATGACAAAACATGCAACTGATTTGACTCGGCCTCAGCTGTAGGTCACTGTGGATTTCATGCAAATAAGCACATGTTATCATGCTAACACGCTTGACCGATGTGGTGAACATGGTTAACATTCCACCTGCGTAACACCAACATGTGAATATTGGCAATGTGAGCCTTTTACCATGCATCTTAAGACACTACTGTGCCTATGTAAAGCCTCATAGAGTTGTTTGCATGGTTTTAATTCAGACCTGATTTCAGCAATTAAGTTGATGTGTAATTTAGTGGTATTTTTTAAATCATATACTGCTTAATTAAGTGCACATCCATTTAGATAATGTTGATGTGTTCAGTTCAATCTTTCTAGTTGTGAAAGACTCAGCCATGTACAGTATAGGCTACTCACAAGTCCAGGAGACAGGAAAGATACTGAATGAGGGTTTATATTTCAAGACACCAAAATAGATGTGCTGTTGTTATTCTAATATTTAAGTAGAGAATGATAATGTAAACACGTTGAGCCCTGTCTACAGTACCTGTAATATACTGTTTTAAATGTCACCGATATCATATGACCTATATAGACATAAACATACAACAAACTATGTGTTTGACTGTGTCTTAAGGGTACAATGTTATCCAATTGATGGGGGGAAAAATTGAAAATAACATAAAATAAACCTGAAATACCCAGAATCCAGAGGTGTATTTCCCCTAACATCCATGAAGCATACATCAAAGATGTCATGGATAAAAGCAACCAGCATACATCCTTCAACAGCCGCCAGCGACACTGTTTTTTTCCTTGCCATGTTTCCAGGAGCATCCACTCCAGAGAGACTGTCAAGATGAAAAGGATGTTGTACAACCCACTTGTGTCAAGGACTGGACACCTGTTCTGAGACAACCATGTCCCTCACAGTACCAGCAAACAGACGGCCCTGGGCCGGCTTACAGGAAATGAGGAAGGAATGAGGACATGCCTGGTCTCCATGGTGAAAGACGGAAACAGGGTTCCCCTCTGCATACAGTACATACAAGGGGTCGGGGGGTATTAAGTGTCTGCTTGATGAGCGCACAGACGCAGAAGGGATAGGGTGTTCCCCGGGTGGGCACGTATAGAGAATAAGTGAGAGGGTGTCAACGTGTGTACACGCGCACAGCGAGGGTAAGAGGTGAGAGACCATTCACACACATGCCCGGACAACCCTCCGCACGCACACACAGGCAGCCGCATTCTCGGGTCTCTGTACGGCAAAACAAATCACACACACACAGACCCACACGCAGCTGCTGGGATGAAAGGAAACAACAATTCACACACACCAAAAAGTCCTGTGGAAACACAAGAGCGGACAGCCTTTGATCTGCTGAGAAGTGCCACTGGAGGATTTTATGCCGCTATCTGTCACAAACAAACTCAAACGAACTGCCAAACTGGAGTACATGAATGACACAATGAGAGTGTGAGCAGCTGAGATGACGAGGATATAGAAAAACCGACTTAGGGGACAAGAGGGGGATGAGACAGAGTCCTTTAGGCTCCTCTCTACTCGCGGTCAGTCTCCTCCGAGCTTAAATGAGACCCTCGGGGAACAAACATGTGTGCACACATCCACACAAGGACACACAAGGGTACACACACACAGGCACGTGTCGGCATAGTGTACTCTGGACAGTGTGTAGAAACTCTAACTAGTGGAAGATGATGAACTAACACTGCTAATGACTGCATATTAACACCACTCTGAATACTTGAACTTCAGCAGAATGACGACTCTATGCAGAGGCCTCGTGATTAAATGAACTCGATTCTGTGTGAATGAAATATTCAAAGAGGGGCTGCATGTTTGGATCAGCTTTAACCACATCACAGCCACGAGTGATGCTGGGATTCATCATCAGTATTATTGCTTCATGAGCCGTAAAACAGAGTGATATTAACACAGCTGAGAGAGAGAGAGAATATGCAACAGCGTATATGGAATAAAAAAACAGCCCTGCACATTTACAGTGACATTCATTCATTTGGAAGACGCCCTTGTCCAATGTGATGTAAAAATGAGGCCACAGTAGCTCAAAGATAGCTCACAGTAGCTATACTATACTGTATATAGTTCCATGTCCCACCTGACACGAGGCTTACAGGTGCATGAAATAACAATAAAAAAAGAGTAGAGAGTAGGATCAAGAGATGGAGTGAGAGAAAGAGAATTGTAGGTGAGTGCTCTTGACAGAAAGACAGAAAAGGCTTCAGCTGACCGAATTGTATAGTAACTCATTCCACCAGAGAGGACAGGCACAAATGAGACGTACTTTAAACCTCCTGACAGATGTTCAGAAATTCTTATGCCCTATCAGCTGGAGCCACAGTAAAACAGGCTGTTTGAAAGACCCCCAAACTTTTTTTTCTCAATGACATTAAATGGTCATGACAAAATAAAGTCAAAGTTAAAAATCCTGTGTGTTTAAAGCTAAAAAAGCAAAACAAAAAAACAAAAAAAAAACACAGCTAACCTGCTTCCTCTGCATCCTAGAAAATAAACCAAACAGCTGTCATCACATTTTCATACAAATATTATCAGGTTCTGATTGATCAAGGGAAATCATTTGATCCCATTAAAATTGATCCACCAAGAAGAGCAAAAAAAAAAAAAAAAAAAGCAGAAAATGTCACATGAGAAACAAACAAAACTCTTCTATCTTTAGAGAAAAAGGGATCAACCCCATCACTAGTAACAAGAAGCTGATTGGGAAAATACGTTTCAGAGCCTAAATAATGTATACATGTATCCAGTTGGATTACTCAGAGCAGAAGCTCACACCTTTAAGACTTAAAAGCACTTGATCTGAGTATGAAAAGCTTTCTTCACCATGATTGCACTTCCACAATCTCTCCGCTGAGATGAGAGAGAGAAAAGAAGAGAGACAGCAGGAGAGGGGCTTTAGCTGTGAAACAGGAGAGGCTTGAAATTAAAGAGCAGTGTTTCATCTCTCAGCAAGTCTGTCTCAGCTATGTCACATATAATGGGAGGGGTCAGCCCTCGGCGCAGAGGGGACTGTCCTCTCCTATCAGCCCCCGGCTTCGTCTGGTGTTAAAGCACAACCGTGTCAGCCTGCAGCGCGAGCCGACTGTCAACCACAGGGCCCCAGAGAAGGTTATCAGGCCCCCGAGCTGCTCGCTGCTCCTGGAAGCAGCTCGGCTTCCCCGCAGAGAGGAGGCCAACAGCTGTGTTCACTGCAGCCACTGCACCTACGTGTGGGCTGATAAGATTACCCTCAGGCAGTGTTTTTAATTCATGATCTGTTTGAAACAGTGACTATACCAGATTTCCTTGCAAATTACACACATCAGCTGAAAAGTTGCGATATAAGTTTCTAATTTTCAACTTCCAAAGGGCGGAGGCAGAATTACTCAAGTAGGAATTTCCAGGCAAAATGTGTGTGTGGGTTTTCTGGCTGACATGAAGAAATTTGAGCTTGTGTCGTGTTGGTTATTAGATGAGGTTTTTTATTCATAACAAAATATTATTATAATATCTCCCTTATTCTCAGTCTCTTATCTACACAAAAAGCAGATTATATCTAAACGTTACACCAACTGTCATTGCGCTTTTATCAGTGTGAGGACAGCTCTGGAGCTGCAACACAGACAAATTATTGACATCAGAAACAGGAACTTCTGCAAATTCTTTCATATCTCAAAGTGGCACGAATCAATACTTTCAGGGCTTCATCTTGTCACGGCAACTTGCAATCATGTCAATCTGTCTGCGCAGCTTAGACAAGGATCACCTTCAGTGGCAGGGGCTGCATAATTACGAGTGAATCCAATAGCTAATGAACGGCAGCGTAATTGACACTCTATTGTGCCAGTCCATCCCATAAGCCATCAGTTTCTGCGACTGTCAGGCTGGGGCAGAGTTAAAGGGATAGTTCAACATTTTGGCAAATTAGCCTATTGCCATAATCCCTATAGTTTTAGGGGTAGGTCCATTACCTTTAATTGCCAGTGCAAGCTGTTTTTAGATTGGCGGGGCAGAGACGCAAGCTGCTCACAAAATGGTACTTCACGCATTTCCCTCAAAACTCATCAAATGCACAATCCAACAACGCCAAAATGCTCTTGCCACACTATAAAATAATATATGAAGCAAATACATGGAACTACCTGCAATTTTGAAATAACTCCACCCAGGAGCCATGTCTGTAACGTAGTTTCGGCTACGCATTTGCCTCGAAAACAGCTCTGTCTCGTAATGCTACATTATTATTTCATAGCGTTGTGAATGTGCAGGTCACTCACAACTTCTCTACGAGAGTGTTTTGGAGTTGTTGGATTGTGTATTTGATGAGTTTGATAAGGGAAAGGGGAAAGTACAGTGTGCCTCCGTTGCAATCGCTGAGCAGCTCGCGTCTTTGCCCCGCCGATCTAAAAATAGCATGCACCGACAAATAAAGGTAATGAACCTACCCCTCAGACTATACGGATTATGGCAATAGGCGGAATTGCCAAAATGTTCAGCTATCACTTTAAGTTAGCTCCGGCTGGATGGTTTTTAATAGGAGTATACCTTTATAAGAACACGGCCATACACATCGATCAAGTGTTGATGTACTTGTTTTCACAGCAGATCCCGTCTACTCATTAGGTAAACCCAAGTTCTTTCCTCCACCTCATTACTGCCAGCAGGGATAAAACAACACAAACATACAGATAATGAACCTTACAGGGCCGTGTTTCTGTGCTGTCAGTTGTTATCTCCCAAGTGGCTGCTGGTTCCAGACACACAGTGACACCGTCTGAGCCTCTATTTACGCTGGCTCTGGTTAGCATGGGGACAGAGTGGCCCAAGCCCATACACTGCACACTTGGCATTTAGCTTTTGCTTATCTCAGTTTAATTCTCATCAATTAATCTGCTGATTATCCTCCCAGTTAACGGATTACTTGTTTTTCTATAAAATGTCAGAAAATGCCAATTGAGCCTTCAAATCACTGCTTTATCACACAATCGGTCCAAAGCCCAATGCTATTCAAATTACTATCATATGTGATGTGACAACAGAAGCAAATTAACATACTGTATAAGAGGCTAAAACCAAAGAGATATCTGGCTTTTCTTTGGCTTGAATGGTGACCGAAGCAATTCACCAACTATCAAAACAGTTGGCATTGATTTTCTCCAGATCCACTAATCATCGTAGCTCTATTGCAAACTATTTTTTTCATAATATACAATTTTACTGCAGAAAATCACTAACTGGCTTCAGATGTCAAATGCTGCTGTGCGGTTTTCACTCTATTGTACAGTTTGACTTCTTCCAAGTGTTTATCCTTCTGGATTCAACAGTGGAAATTTTCTGGTCATTTGCGTTGCCTTGACTTACAGTGGCATGCTTCTTATTATTAGAGAGCTTCTATTAGAGACCATATATCATTCTGAATGGTTTTTTGGCATGGTGGAGAATACACTTTGGCAGGGTATTAACTCCAGCTTTTATCCCATCCCTCTTACTGGATGAAGGTCACTCCCTCTATCTGCAAAATGACTTTCCTCTCTTCTCTTTCATCCCTGCTTTCCTCCCATCCTCCACACCAGGGCGTGAGTCAGAGAATCTGACACCTCGGAGGAGAGAGGAGAGGAGAGAGAGGAGGACCGGTAGAGGAAGATGGGAGACAAACTGAGAGAGAAAGAGGGACAGATGGGGGCAGTTGGAGGGAAGAGGGAAGAGTTGATCGATATCTCGGAAAAACAAGTAACCTGAGAAGATGTGGACCGGCCCTGCTTCCTTGATGTACAAGACAGACACTGAGTTAAAAATGGCAATTAAATTCACCGCTCCTGACTCTGGTGAACAGTATGGTATCCTTTATGGTGGTACTGTATGGCTGCAAAAGAGAAAAAAAAAATCATACTGCAGCATCACTGTGCTCAAGGTAGCCAAGCCGATGGTGTGCTTGCTCTTTGGTACACAGTAGCGCCATGCACGTTGAGCTGAAACTACAAATTACATAAGCTCCACAACAAACTGAGCACAAACCCAAAAATAGTGCAGTCCCTGTTAAATATTTCAGGCGCTCGGCAGCTGAAGGGGGGTTGGGTGGGGGGGGGGGGGGGGATAAAAAGCTTTTCTCCTCCTTGGTCGCAACACAAAACACACACACATACACACTGATGCAGATGGCCAATTGAAAGGAAAACCTCCATTTAGTGTACTGTAGAGCAAAGCGGATTATCGTCACGAAGGCAGTCTCGTAGCTTATTCGCCTGATGTACAGCACTTACTCATGGAGTGGCGTACTTAGCGTACACCTATCCTCATTTCTTGAGTCACTCTCTCCATATAGTATAGACACACAGCATGAAAGCTGCTCTTTCAGGGTAACTTCTAAATAAATCACGCTCATGAGACCCTTTGCAAGACACAACAGGAGAGTCACGGGGCCCTCTGGGTCGATCTACGGAGCTCAGCACAGTGCTATCTTTTCATAGCAGGGACAGCCCGCAGCTCTGTCAACCACTGGGTCAGTCTTAAGAGCAGCAGGGAAGGTCACATTCTGCTTCGTAAGAAAGGCTCTCTTCATCGCGGAACAAGAAGCGCCAAAAAAACAAAGAAATACACACTGTTTCATTTGCATCGGAGCTGCAGGATGATAAATCATTGAGCACTCATGTGACTTCATGCCTCTTCTTGTACAACATAAACGATGGTAAAACGTAACGATAATGAGCATGCAGCGAAAATCTATTTTAATTGACAAAGCTGGAGAAGGCATGGGAGTTGAGCCTCAAGAGTCCGTAGTTATTAGATAGCGACAGGCACAGGTTAATTCCTCAAATGCAGGTTAATTGCTGCAGGGGATCTATCTCAAATATTGGAGAGGAAATTAATTTGTTTCACAACAACGCTCCTGTGACAACAACCATCTAAATGAACGCCTGAGTGAAAGTGTTTTGCCTCATAAAGTGTGGAGTTCACACACAGAGCAGATGCCATGTAAGACACATTTGATGTTGACATGAATATAAACAAACCAAAAGAATACAATAGGAATCTCCACACATCTCAAGTTTTTTTTTCCCCCAGTGTAAACAAGAGTGGTCTTGTAGTATATTATACTCCTTAATGTTCTTAGTTTTAATATCTTGCTATTACCATTATGTGTTCTTCTTTGTGTGTGTGCTTTCTCTGAACTGAAGGAATGTGTGAACTGATCAGCTTAATGGGTTCTACTATTTGTTTAGTCATCTGACCTAAGGAGATAGGCATGGTCCAAGACGACTGAATGACCCATTGTCTTCTCTAATGGGTAAAAGACATAGGATACAGGATATGGGGTTTTTCGCTAGCCTAAAAGTTAAAGGGTCGAGTCAAAGGTCATTGGACATCTGGACGGGAGGTTTCTCTCTGTCCGGAGAAGGTGGAGTGTTGGAGATAAGCCAACATATAAAAAGGAAGGTTTTAGGGTTGAGAGAGAGAGATCTCATTTTTGACCAGAGATGCTCCAGGATTCGGCATTTTTGTACACTGTTCTTCTTCTTGTTAATAAACTTCTTTTTTGAATACAAGCGAAGACGTGTCGGCGGTGATCCCTTCTTTTCATCAGCACATCAATATACCACAATTTTGGCGTCACGAACTTGGGCGTGTCTGTGGCCTCTCAGCGTTGGCTGGCAGCTCCACCGGGCCGACTCCCGCAACAGCCGGCTTCTACAAAGGGTGAGTTTTTCACATAAGTGTGCGCTGGTTTGCTCGTGGGGGCTGCTGTCTGCTGTTGGGTCACACCGTTAAAGAATCTTTGTGTGGGTGCTTGTTGCTTTGATGATTAGAAGTTGATTATCGTTCTAAATTTTTTTTAGGGGGGTCTTTCATTTTGGTCTTTCATTTTTGTTTTTTGGTCTTTGGTTTTTGTTTGCGTTACAGGCAACGCAAAAAGGGGGAAATAGGGAATTTGGGGTAAAAGTAAAATAGGACATTTGGGGTAAAATGGGTAGGTAAAGAAAATGGGTATGTGGATAAAGAAAAGGGGTAAAAAGGGGATTAAGTAATGGGTAATAATATAAGTTAAGAATTGGTCTTAGTGGGTTTAAAGGAACTGGGGTTAAAGAGGGTTAACTAAAATAAAGGGGTTAAAGAGGGTTAACTAAAAAAAAAAAAAAAGGGATTTAAGAGGGTAAATTTGAATAAAGGGATTTTTTGAGTAAAAAATAGGTAAAATAAAGGGACATTTTGGGATATTAAAAGAAATAAGGTTAAAGGGGGTTTACTAAGAGTAAAAATAAAAGTTAGAAAAGGTGGGTAAACATTTGATAGAGGGAAAATTAAAATAGGGTAATAAAGAGTTAGAAAGAAGCTTTAATATATATGTGATCACTTGTTTTGTGTTTGTTTGTCAAATCCCCATTTTTGTGTGTGTGTGTGTGTGTGTGAAGATTGGTTTTCTTTTGTGAATAAAGTTTAGGAGTACTTGATATGATTGAGTGTATGTTGAATAGAGGTATATAATATGTTATATATTCTTTAGCTGCTAACAAATATGAGCCTGAGGAAGACGCTTTAATGAGCTTCCAAAGGACGTTTAATAAGAAATAAAATGTATAAATCTTCCAAGGGGGTTTTGGTTAAAGATGTTTTTATGAGCCTCTCTTTTCAGAGGACTTTGAAAAAATAAACAGACTTGTTAAAAAAAAAAAAAAAAAAGGAACCCCGGAGGAGGATTCTTTTTGTAAAAACTTTGACAAAGGGTGAAAGTTTGATAAAAGGGGGAAGGAATGTTTTCAAGTGTTCAAGTGTTTTAGTTATATTGATAAGGCATTGAACTATTTGTCTGTTTTCCTTTCATGGTGTGAGAGTTCAAAGAGGAGGCAAAAGGACAAAGGGTGTGTCTGGAGGCGCAAGGACAGCTGGTTTGCATCACAGGGACTGAGGCTTGCGGACGACAGCGCTTGCATCGGGATCCAGTGACAAAGGCCAGTGAGATTTTATCCACAAACTCTTTCTGACAAATGTACCTGCATTTATGCCGCTGTGCATACATTTATAGTTGATATTGTTGATGCAATTTGATTGATAATAGTACTTTCATTTACATTTAGTGCACACACCTATAGTACATGCATCATACATATGTTGTAGTTAATTAGAAGAAAGCTTGGCAACGGACTGATCATTTTATTATTGAGATACTGGTTTGTGTGAGATTTTGTTGTTGGCTTGTGATTTGGTTTGGTTATTGCTGGGTAAAGATTATTGATTTTGTAGTTGAAGAGCTTTGTGTGTGGACCTGGCGTTGTGAATTTTTACCTATAGAACTCTCTTTTGATTTCTGAAGTTGGCAAATCTTTTCATCTGTTTTTCATAAACTGTGGCAATTAAAGGAGCATAGGTAATTAAAATAGATTTAGTAGTAATTAATTAGATATAATAAAAATCACAATAAAATAGAATAAAATTAATCTGGTTAAAATTGGATAAGAGAAGAATATCAAAATGTCAAAAATAGACAATCCAAAAGTAATCACTCCTGTTGAAGTTGTCCAAAAGAATAATCCTTTAATTAAAGGTATAACAGAAATGTCAGAGAAGTGGCATGGCCGTTGGTCCAATATTGACCAACCATGGCCAGTCGTAGGGACTTTTAACCCAGATGTAATTAAAACAATGCAGGTGCTTGTGTCCATATATAAAGCAGGTGAGAAAAAAGGTAAAAAGGGAGAGAAGCGTAAACAGAAGAGACAGATGGAACTAGACATGCTCCAGCTGTTTGAGAGAGAGGGACAGCAATGGTCAAAGGCTAAAAAGGAGGAGAAAAACAAGGCTCAGGGAGAGTTAGAGAAGAATGCAAAGAGTGTAGAAAAGTTAATGACAGAAATTGATGCACCCTTCTCACACGTGGTCCCAGTACAGAGACCCCCACCTTATGAGAAGGAGGTAGAGCTTAGAGAACTTTATCCTCAGCTCCCAGTGATTACTCAGGAAGGAGATTATCATATTACAGATGATAATGAGAAAATAATAGAGACAGGAAAAGCAGAAACAACTTTAAAAATGTATCCCAGCTCCAAAAGCAAAAGTAAAAGCAAAACTGTGCATTTCAAAGCTAAGGATAAAATTAGAGTTAAAAAGATTGATTTTGGAGATGATGATCAAAGTGATCTGGAAGGAGCTGTTGGGGGATACGATCCTGCTGTAAAAAAGATATTAGCCAGTGCAGAGAGGAAAGGAGCTAAGTCAGGAAAGAAAAAGTGTCCCAAAGATGACACTGAGAGTGAATGGGAGGACAGCGAGGAAGAGTTAGGAGGTGAGAGTCCATCATACATGGAGTATCTAGAGAAGAAATTCCTTGATAGAAAGGAAGAAGAAGATAGACAGGAGTGTCTAAAAGTAATCAATGAGGAAATGGACAGCTGCGTTTCACGCCTATCTATAACATCCACACCCAAGGTAAAAGAGTTTTTCGAAGACAAATTAGGGGAACTACAGGCTAGAAAAAGTGATCTAGAAGCACAAAGTGCCATAAAATCAAATACAGGATATACATTCCGTTCGAGGAAAGTCAAAAATTCCAGCTTTATGGGCCCAGTAGTAATTAGAGGACAAAGTCTGGAATACAAACCCTGGCAAAGCACTGACATGTCAGATATCCTGGAGAAATTACCTATCCTCCAGAATGGGGCGCATCCCTGGATATCTAAACTAGAAGAAATCATGGTGGGAACACAATCTGCCATGGGTGACATTAAAAGATTGTTAGCCAACATTCTAGGAGTTCCTGCCATGGAAGAAATTTTGCAGCGAGCAGGACTTAATCGTTATGTGGGAACTTCTGTAAATGATTCAGAGCTGTTTTCTGCAAATAGAGCTAGAGTGTGGAGATCTTTGAAGGACACATTTCCCACAAATGTGCATCCTGATAATATTTTGATTGAACCATTGGGATGCGATGAAAATCCTCGTGCTTATGTGTCAAGAGCGCATCAGATGTGGAGAAGTGTTACAGGACATGATCCGGATGACAGTCAGATGGAGCAATCAATCTTGCGAGCTAAGATTCAGAAGGGGTTGCCCCTGTCAGTGAGGAGTAAATTAGCAGAAGTGGTTGGTCT
This sequence comes from Trachurus trachurus, assembly GCF_905171665.1. Taxonomy (NCBI): domain Eukaryota; kingdom Metazoa; phylum Chordata; class Actinopteri; order Carangiformes; family Carangidae; genus Trachurus; species Trachurus trachurus. The sequence continues at coordinate 23,454,770 of NC_139901.1, read as the reverse complement.
AGGGAGCATGATAAAGAGTGTTTACACAGATCATATAGCACACCAAGTGGAGCTGTATAGGAAGAAAGAGCATGAACAAAAGGAGCAAGACCAGGAGATCCTTAGAAAATTAAACCAGATTCAGTTGGTAGATAATAAGAAGAAGGAGAAGAAGCAGGCAGTAGTTATGCAGAACCAGCCTGAGATAAATCAGCCCATGTCACAGCCACAGCCACAGCTGCAGTCACAGCCAAATCAGTACCAGGCACCACAGCCTTGTGCAGCGGTACCTTTTGTTTATAATGCACAGCCGACCTTTGGCCTGCAGCAGCAGGCATGGAGAGGAAGAGGTCGAGGAAATGTAGGGAGAGCAAGAGGAAACTTTAATCCAAATTTTCAACAAGTTCCTGAAGTGTGTTATAATTGTGGACTGGTTGGTCATTTTGCTCGTGAGTGTAACAAACTAGGAGGAGGAAATTTCAGAGGGAATTTCAGAGGAATCCCAAGAGGAGGCTTTAGAGGTCAGTCAATGGCATTCCGGGGACCGGTGAATCCCTTCAGGGGCCCGGAGCCAGGATTCTAGGGCTGCCCAGAAAATCCGAAAGGGAGGTGTCAGCTGGTAGTGTCAGGGCCGGAGCAAGATCCAACAATAATGGTGAAAGTAAATAATCAACCATTAGAAGTGATGGTAGATAGCGGAGCAGCTTTTACCTGCATTCGGCCTGAAGATGCTATACATCTCCCTATGTCTGGTCAATTGATACGGACAATCGGGTTTGAGGGAGTCAAACAGCTGGTACCTCTTACAAAACCAATTGAGCTCTGCTACAAAAATCAAAAAACTACAATACCTATACTGGTATCAGAACATACACCGATTGCACTTTTGGGAAGAGATGCTTTGTGTAGATTGAATTGTGTAATAAAATGTACTCCAGACGGCTGTCTGGTGGAAATGCCAAGTGATACTGCTCGTCAATTGTCAATGAAAACAGATGCTGAAGCTTCTTCAGTGTTTTGGATTGGAGATCTCACTGCAGGACTTTTGGAGCCTGTTCAATTGTGGGAGAAGTTTATTGTAGCAAATATGCCTGATGTGAAGCTTCCAGAGTATCCGCTGCATTGTACATTGAAGTATTTTAAGGATGCTTCTCAGTCAGATTTTGAAAATTGGGTGAATCGTCAACCAAAGCAAGTTGAACTCACTTCATGTTGTATCATTTTGGGCCCACAAGGAGCAGCTATGATGATTGATATGAACGATTATGTGAGTAAAGAATTTGACATCAAGAAAAGTGTGCCGCATGTAACTTTGATGGTGTCTGAGGACTATGAACAGAAACATATAGGAGAAATGATGGTTGAGGCAGGGAAAGCTGTTTTTGCTCCAACAAAAGAGAATCTTTCCATTTGGAGGAGTGAGGATCAGCGCTTTCTTAAAATTATGATTTCTGCTCAAGGTCATGGGCGACCACAAACTGTTCAAATGACACATGAAGCCATTTGCAGTGTTAAAGTGGACACAGATGTTATGAAAGAGGAGATGTTGCAGCAAGTACCTGAATGTTTGTGGTCTCGATACAGCACTGATATAGGTCTTGTGAAGTCAGCTCAACCTGTTAAAGTGGAACTTAGACCGGGGACTAGACCTCCCTGGAAGAATCAGTATCCACTGAGAGAAGAAGCAGTTGAAGGGATTGAACCGCAAATTGAGGGACTTTTGAAAGCAGATGTTTTGAAGATAACTCAAAATCCTCAAAGTAATACACCATTGTTACCTGTGAAAAAGCCTGATAATTCTTATCGCCTGGTACATGATTTAAGATTTGTAAATGAAGTAGTTGCTGATTTTCCAGCAGAAGTGCCGGATCCGCACACTTTGTTGGCACAGATTCCTTCAACTGCTACACATTTTACAGTGTTGGATTTGTGTGGTGCATTTTTCAGTGTTCCACTTGCCATAGAAAGTCAAGGCTTGTTTGGGTTTACATACAAGGGACAGTTCTATGAGTATAAAAGATTGCCACAAGGATTTAAACACAGTCCTCACATTTTCAATAAAGTATTGAAAGATGATCTAGTAGGACTGGATCATAAATTGAAAAGTACAGTGGTACAATATGTGGATGATATTATAATTTGTTCACCTGATAAAGAAACATGCCATGACGATTCAATTAAACTGTTGCAGATTTTGGCAGAAAATGGTCACAAGGTTTCTCAGAAAAAACTGCAGTATTGTCAGGAGAAAGTAGTTTATTTGGGTCAAACAATAACACATGGACACAGAAGCATTTCTGACAGTCATTTACAAGCCATTCGAGAGGCTCCTAAACCCAGAACAGTAAGAGAAATGATGACATTTCTGGGTATTGCTGGATATTCTTCTGCATGGATAGAAGATTATGCTAGTTTAACAGGGCCTTTGAGAGCTATGATTAAAGATACCGGAAGTGTTCAATTACACTGTAATCTTTCTTGGACACAGGATGGCCTTTTGGCATTTGAAACAGTCAAACAGAGGCTACAGGAGGCTCCAGCACTGACACTTCCAGATTATTCCAAGAATTTTCTGTTGTATGTGTCTACCTCAGTTGGGGGTAAATATGCATGTGCAGTTCTTTGTCAGCCAACAGGAACAGGGAAAAATCCTCAACCCATTTCCTATTATTCCACTTCCTACTCAGAAGTAGAGTTGGGATTGCCATTATGTTATAGAGCAATGGTAGGAGTTTCTTTGATGTATGATAAAGCATCTTCTGTAACAATGGGATATCCTGTGACAATTCTCACTCATCATAGTTTGAGAAATCTTTTGAACTATGGTAAATATACATTGACAATGCCTAGGCTTAGAGATTATCATAGGCTTTTAGAGCAGGAGGATGTTACATTAGTGAGGTGTGTTACAATGAATCCAGCTGGAAATCTGCCAACTGCAGAAGATGGTGAACCGCATGACTGTGTACGGGAGGCAGAGAGATATTCAAGGCTGAGGTCAGACTTGCAAGCCCTCCCACTGTGTGAGGCAGACTTGGAGTATTGGACTGATGGATCATGTTACCGTGTGGGGGATAAATTGAGTGCTGGTTATGCAGTGGTCAAAGCCCAGGGGACAGAGTTTGTGATTGAAAAAGCTGAAGTGGTTCCTCAACCTGCATCAGCACAGCTTGCTGAACTTGTAGGATTAACTGAAGCATGTTTGTTGGCAGAAGGTAAACGTGTGACAATTTACACGGATTCTGCCTATGCTCATAATGTGTGTCATTTGTTTGGATCAGTGTGGAAAAATCGAGGTTTTAAGAAAACTGATGGTTCCCCAATCCAGCATCATGCTCAGATTATGAAACTTTTGCATGCTATGATGAAACCAAAAGAAATAGCAATAGCGAAATGTGCAGCACACAAACATGACATGTCAAGAGTTACTCAAGGTAATAAAGCTGCTGATGAAGCTGCCAAAGCAGTAACAGGAGCAGACAAATTGGGCAAAGTTTTCTTGGTCACACATGACGTCGATTTAGAAGATAAAATAACACTTAATGATGTGATCATGATGCAGGAAGCAGTTTCTGCATTGGATAAACAATTATGGATTGACAGAGGTGCTACTCAAGATTCCACTGGTCTTTGGAGAAATCATGAAGGACTGATAATAGCACCTCCTGACCTGTTGGGATTGATGATCCAAGAGGCACATGGGTTGGCCCATGTTGCAAGGGGGGAGGTTAGGAGAAAGATCATGAAAGAGTATGGATTTTGGGCACCATATCTATTAGAACAAATTGATCATGTTATAGGCAGATGCACTATTTGTCTGAAAAACAATGTTCGAAGAGGTGTTACAGTTCCACCAGGTTACATTCCAACGCCAAGGGGTCCAATGCGAGAGCTGGTAATGGATTTTGTTGATATGATAAAACCAGTTGGAGGTAAAAGGTATATGCTGGTAGTTGTGGACAGATTTTCCAGATGGCCAGAAGCCTGTCCAACCAAGCGAAAGGATGCTCAGTCAGTTGCCAAGTTTCTGTGCAGAGAGGTCATAAGCAGGTGGGGACTTCCTGATCGAATATCTTCAGATAATGGAAAGGAGTTTGTGGATAAAACTGTTAAGCTAATTTTGCAAAAGTTAGGAATTAAACAGCGCCTCGGATCAGTTTACCACCCACAGAGTCAAGGAATTTGTGAAAAAATGAATGGTATCTTGAAAAATCGCATTGTAAAAATCTGTCAACACACGGGTCTAAATTGGATAGCAGCACTTCCATTAGCATTAATGGTGTGCCGCTCCAGTGAATTGCGTGATTTGCATATGACGCCTCATGAGTTGGTTACAGGTAGACAGATGCCAACACCTTGCTTGCGTACGACTGGAAAAGGTCCAAGTCTGGGTCTTTTGGAAGATGAAATGCGAGCATATGTAACATATATGGCTACTCTCCATAAAAGAATATCCATGTATGTTTCCGACAGGCAGAGACAAGAGGAGGTGCAGGAGAGACTTGATGAGCAAAAAAGGAGCACGGTGCAACCTGGAGATAAGGTGTTTGTAAAGGTGTTTAGGAGAAAGTGGTATAACGAACGCCGTGAAGGACCATTTGAAGTTGTTCGCAGTACAGGAACTGCGGTCCAGGTTAAAGGATCCCCAACTTGGTACCACCTGTCTCACTGTGTTAAAGCACCAGTAGAAGAAACGCCACCCTTACAAAATGGAGGTGTTGAAGACTCACATGAGCCAGATGAAGTGGTTCAGGATTTGGATGCTGTTGATAATCTTGTGCATGATTCTGATGATGCCACAGGTGACTCTCCAGTCAACGAGCAGGAGAAAAGATTTGAGGTCATTGATTTCAGGCATGTCCCAGAAACAACAGAGCCCGTGGAAGGTGAAGCATCAGAGACTGCAGAGAGCGGTGATGCCACCCCAGGACAGTCTGAACATTCAGCTAGGCGAAAGAGCCCAAGGCCAGTCAGAAGAAAGACCAGGCCTAAACGATATGACGATTAAGGTTGAAGTACCTCTAGGAGGCTCAGTCCAGCTTCCATGTAAGTGTGGACAGAAAACTCCTGAAGGTTCATTACAGTGGAGAAATAATCGGGATGAGCAATTGATGCTAAGAGGAACTAGAGTTGAATCTGTACCTGTTAGCAACAGAAAGTATGTTTTGACCAATGACATGGGATTGACGAGAGCTAAGGGAGATTGTTCACTTTTTCTGAATTTTGCTGAATGGGTAGATCAAGGAGAATACACATGCATTTATTTGGAACCAGAATTTGAATTTGTTTCACTTAAACAGCAGTGGAAATCAGGGTATGTGACTCGCAAAGTAAAACTTGCTATAGAGCAATTCAAACCTGATGAAGTGCCAAAAGTGGTTGAGGAAAAGCAGGAATTAACCACTGTAACAACTACAACAAAAGTGACACCTACTACTTTAGGTTTGAAAACAACTAAGAAGGCACACACATTGAAACCTACGACTATTTCAGTTACAACTACATTGATGACAACTACAACACCTATTCTTACTACCCTTGAAAATTCTAAGAGTAAAATAAAGCTTGAGATAACCACAAAAGCTACAGAGTCTCCAACTTCTAAAAAATCTGTAGTAACAACACCAAAACCTGATGTGATAACTTTTAAACCCAATCAGGAGGAACATGTGACACCGAAGTCTGAGGTTAATGTGGATGGTAGTCATGAAAATGTTGAAAGTAAAGAACAAATTGAGGGAAAGAACACTGAACATCTGTCGGGTCTGATTTCAGATGATATAGGTAATCAATTGTTGAATTCTGAAGACATATCAGAAGAAACAGTTGAGCAGTATCGTCTACTAAAGAAAAGGGAAATTGAGTGGAGAGCATATGGATTTGATGCCAAAGCATTAGATATCCCAGACCCATGGGCAGGTAGGAATTTGTGGTTTCAGCAACTAACCCATTCTATAAGATCAGTGAGAAGAATTAAAGGTCCATGTGTGGTAAGAATTCCAACACCAGGCACATGGCCTGCAATTTTGGAAGCAGTACCAGAACCACTGGTTCCAGTTTGTCAGTCTTATGCGCTATCATGGTTATTATATCAGCAGCAATCAGCAGGAGATGTGTTTATGCGTTTGTCAACTAATCTTTTTAAACCCAGATTTGAATGCTCTTGGTTGAGTAACTTACCATATTTGAGTATATTTGGCCCAAATGAAGAACTAGCGAAGGCTGTTCCTGATGGAATGGTAGTGGCAAGAGTAAAAGCTGAGAGTTGTTTTTGTTCAAACTCTACTTATAAAGGTTCTGAGATGTTTATGGGTATATCGGATTGTAACACTTATATGATGCATTTTGGTAAAAGTGAACATAGAGCCCTAAATGATGAGTATTCAGTGACCTTTCATGCTCCAGATTCTGAAAGGAGTAGAACTTTAACTGTGAAAAATCAGACTTTGCCAGCAAATGTGACTATGGGAAATTTTAAAGATCTATGGTGGGTATGTGATGAGAAAGCATATATATTTCTGCCATATGGGTGGACAGGATGCTGTTACATGGCAAAACTGAAACTCCCATATGAAGTATTCACTTTACATAAAGAAGAAGCATCTGATGAACCAGAATCAGAGGATGTTTCTGAACGACGAAAGAAGAGAGAATTGGCACAATTTCACAAAATGGAGGCCTACCATTTCAGAGTAAGTTTAGCAGAGAAATGGGGTATAGGTCTATTTCCATGGTATGGAGTGACATACTTAGCAGATCACATTGATAATATTACATACACCCTGCAGGGATTCGCAGATCAAACTGTGATAGGGTTTACAACTTTGACAAACACACAGAAAAGTCACAGACTGACATTGCTGAAGCATGACATGGCACTTGATTATATTCTGGCCAAACAGGGAGGCCTATGCATGGCTTTGAATTTTACTGGAGATGCTTGTTACACTCTGATTCCCGACAGCTCAGATAATATGACTAGTGTTATAGATGCACTGAAAAACATAAGAGATGCTTTTGGTGCTTCAGAAGGTGCTGGGAAATCTGCAAATTCTTGGCTGCAGGAGCAATTAGGACCTATGGGTGCAGTGTTAGCTCAAATTATGATAGCAGTAGTTGTAACACTATGCTTGTTGTTTTGCTTCTGTACAATATTATTGACCTTTGCGAAGGCGATGATATTGAAGTGGGCTGGTGTGGTGTTACCAGGAGATCAGAACCAGATGTTACTGCGAGAAATTGATGTGAATGAAGACGAAAGAGAAGCGAGAGGAGAACTGATGGAGACATATCCATATTGAAAATGATGGCAAATGAGACAATAATACATTTTGATAATAATAGAGTGTGTTAATTTGTGACAATGTTTGAAATGTATTTATTGTTGCAAAGATACTGGTTTGTTTTCTCTCTCCCTCCTAGAATAAATTGGAGAGAGATCACTGTGAAAGTGCCAGGCTGTTCGGGGACCCAGATGTTCTGAGGAGATTCAGACATCCTCACATGAAGAATGTGAATGAAGTGAAGGGCCCTGAACATGGACACTTAAGTATTTTGACCACATTGAAGATTGACACTGTGGAAGAACTGCAGTGTAATTTGGTGTTTTTATTGTATGCATTTTTGATATTAAAGTTTGATGTTTTTTATGATGATATGTACTCACTATTGTATGTTTCTGCTAGTATGTGGATATAATGGAGCCTCAGATGTTTTCTTTCCTTTTGACGTTTAGGGAGAGTAATGTGAGGCAGGGATAGGTCCAATGGAGGATTCGATGGGTTGACCAGCCTGAAATTGGATACTGTTTTGATTTTATTTGTCTGAGGTTTTCATATGTATCTGTTGAATTATTTCATATAAGTTTAAAGAATTTCTTCTTTTCTAATTGGTTTGGAGTGCTAAACAGTGGTTGCCTAAGGCAGAGGGACCGTGAGAGAATTTCCTGTCTTGATTGTTTGATGGAAACTTTAAGGAAGATTGGCTGCCTGGCAGGTTTTCGCTCTCACACTCCACAAATTGTTTTATTGTTAATGATTGTTTTGTTGTAAGCATTATATATGAATATCTGTTTGTTTCATTATGATAATCATTTGATTGTATGTTATGTTTTATGTGTCGAGACTCTACGAGCCTCGAAGGGGGGAAATATGTAGTATATTATACTCCTTAATGTTCTTAGTTTTAATATCTTGCTATTACCATTATGTGTTCTTCTTTGTGTGTGTGCTTTCTCTGAACTGAAGGAATGTGTGAACTGATCAGCTTAATGGGTTCTACTATTTGTTTAGTCATCTGACCTAAGGAGATAGGCATGGTCCAAGACGACTGAATGACCCATTGTCTTCTCTAATGGGTAAAAGACATAGGATACAGGATATGGGGTTTTTCGCTAGCCTAAAAGTTAAAGGGTCGAGTCAAAGGTCATTGGACATCTGGACGGGAGGTTTCTCTCTGTCCGGAGAAGGTGGAGTGTTGGAGATAAGCCAACATATAAAAAGGAAGGTTTTAGGGTTGAGAGAGAGAGATCTCATTTTTGACCAGAGATGCTCCAGGATTCGGCATTTTTGTACACTGTTCTTCTTCTTGTTAATAAACTTCTTTTTTGAATACAAGCGAAGACGTGTCGGCGGTGATCCCTTCTTTTCATCAGCACATCAATATACCACAGTCTCTCCTGTGATGTGAGTGGATAAATGATCCCAGGAAACACTGCTTCTATTTTCCTCATCAGTAAAAGGTGAATGAAAATCCACCATGTCCCTCTGCAGAACTGTTTAATGGAGTAAAGCTGCTGCACTGGGCTGCATTTACTTGATGACTGCCAACTAAAACCAAGCATTGTGCCTGCCCTCCCACCCCCACCCTTCTCCAGTCTGCAAGAACAGCATCTTAGTAGATGAGGTGGATTATTGGCAGTTCGCAGACGTTGGAACAGCACGTGTCAGGTCTGGCTTCTGTTATTTATGGAGCCTCTCGGCCCCAGCCCTCACTCTGCAGCACAGATGCAGGTGGGGTTTCATTATTGAAGATGCTCTTCCACTTCTTATTAGATCTCTGACTCTCAGAGTGCATTAAGGAATTACATTTGGACAGAGCGTCAGCAATACATAGAGGTCTGTCTTTGTTACCCCGGGAGTCCCTCTAAAACCTGTGTGTGTCTAAATTGTATGTCCGCTTCTTTTTTTTTCCCCCTCTCAAGAATAAAGAGTGTGTTTGCACTCAAGCTGATCCTCTGTACACCACACACACACACACACACACACACACACACACACACACACACAAGAAAATTATTGCTTATTGATCTCCGCTTGTGAAGATAAATCTGAATCGTGTTCTCCTACCTCTTCAGTAAAATTGTCGTACAGTGCATTGCATCCAAATGAATTCTCCCACAAACAGCTCAGAGTTACACCCTTAAGTAATGAACAATTCTCTAGTTGTGACCCATTTCTCTCAAAATGACAAAGAAATCTTTTGTCTGAGCATATTTACACACTGGGAGGTGTGCATGCAAGATTCATGAGCATCTCCAGGCAGCTGGTCCATGATCTTCTTAATCAATCAGCTGAGCTCAGATGCTTTTTTGTATTGATTCTACACAGAAGAGTCTGAAGATGATCAGTCTCTTGAATCTCCTGCGGGCCTCTTATGCTAAAAGAACAGAGTTAAAGCCCAAAACATTGAAAAAAACAAAACAAAACAAAACAAAACAAAAAAACACTAGTGTTAATTAAACTATAAGTAAATACAGGACACATTTAGATTCCAGCTTTTACAATCTTAGAGAAATATGAAGCTTCATTTATACTAAAACCCAAAACATGGTTGATTCAGATGATAACAAGCCTGCCTGTGCGCTGGGTATCAATAAGCCTTACTGACTGTAAAATAGCAAACCAACACTCTGTGGAAACCTTATGTTTAGGAGCACTAATGAATACAACTGGTAGGTACTTACTAACTTACACTAATCAGTAATCAGATATTTTCATAATGGTACAATTAAGGAAACATGTGCAGCCAAACGACATCTGCGCTGAGTTTTGGTTTTCATGAGGACGAGCTCATCAACACACCTTTTTTTTCTATCCAGTGTAAGACTAATGTAATTAGGCATCTTGGTGAATAATGGTGCTGTCACACACACTCGCTGCCTCAGCACCAAGCAGGCGCCCACACTATTTTGTTGAGAATGATCTTTGTGTTCAGGGGCTGGCCCGGCCAACGGGGTCCACTTTCATTATCATAAAACCGTCCACACACAAGAGACCAATTGTCTCCTCGGTCTCACCGTGTCCCCTGCTCATCTGGCGACTTTCTACCATATGCTGGATTTAACAGCCCGGTCACTTTATGTCTTCATTAAGTGCGTCCAAGTCAAAACAGTATAGGTACGGACTGAGAATGGAGTTAAAAGGCCTGATCCTGCTTTTTATCTGGTGATTGTACATAGAAAAATAGTTTAAAGGGTGAAACTGAAAATAAATACCTCTCTTCTATATTCGGTGATTCCACTGATAAGGGTCAACAATTGACAGTCGATAGCGGTCAATAATGTCACCCAGTGGATAAGAGCTCCTTTCAAGTTGGGGACTTCGGAACATGCTGTCCAAAAAATAATAATAATAATCTTAAGTCACTTACCAGTTTTCATGTAAAAGGTCGCAGGCTGTAGATCCAGTTCCCACTAAAGTCTCCCCATGTGTCTGTGTTGACCGGGCTTTGTATCCATAGAGTCCAATGACACGGACGCGTAGTGCGGACTGTCCTCCCGGTGTGTCAGCAGAGCGGAGCGGAGCGGAGCGCAGGGCGCCTGTGCGCTGAGGAGGAGAGAGAGAGAGGGAGGGAGGGAGAGAGAGAGAGAGAGAGAGAGAGATGCAGGCGGAGACCACCTCGCTCACCCTGATCACCATTAACGGAGGCAGCTCGTAGGAGAGAGCTGGGTTATAAAAAATAAAAATAAAAATAAAAAGGGCTCTAGCTCAAGCCTCCAACCTCCTGTGTGTTTGTATCCGCGCCTCGGCTCCTTCTGTCCCCACAGGACCTCAGTCTGCTGGAGCAGCGCCTCGTCCTGCGCGTCGCGCCGCAAATCGACACATCCAGGATCACTGAGCTCCTGCGCGGTGTGAAATCATGACATGATCAGGAAAACGAGGCATCTGATCAATCAATCTGCCTACAAATATGCGGATTTACCTCGTTTTTTAAGCACAGTGTGTGTTTTCTTGGGTTAATTTAGGCTAGGCTGCAGAATTTCCGGTCATATCTAGATGTCAACAGATTTTTTCACGGCGGCTTCATTTACGCCTATAAACTCCAATCAAGTGTGAATAAATGGACCTGGCTTCATGAAATAATCACAGGGTTTATTGTAAGGCCTATATGTCTAATATACATTTGAAGCATACATATTAAATTTGACTGGGTTAATGAAAGTCAGTGTGCAAATATTGGCTAAAACTGAAGCTCTTGGAATTTCCCTTTGAAGTTTTTAGTAAGTGAGGGATCATTAACTTTCTCTCAAGCAGCGCCATCTAGTGTAGTAAGTGTCACATTGCGATTTTTAGCTATCAACATATCTGAAAAAAAAGAAAAGGCAGTGTCTTGTAATGTTATTCATCCATCCACCCATCACTCTGTTTTTTATACATCAATCCTCCAAGGCTGAACAGGTTCTGGATTGTGGTCACTGATAATAATACACTGTGTCAGTAAAGAGGAGACAGTTTACCTGTGAGAAATGTGAAACAAATAAAATGCAAGGGACACAGTGGAGTCAATTTGTCTGTTTCACTCCTATTCTAATTTCCACACGACTCATTAGTTTACAGACGTTGAAGCAAGTCGTCTCAACAGCTCCCCCTGCTCCTGTGTGAAGGAGGAAACGCCTGGGCAATTTGAGCATGACATCTCCATCTATTTCACAAATTATCTCAGTTGTTTCTCGCTCACGCAGAAGACAGATAACTGGATAGATGTAAAGTTCAAATATTTATATTTCTAAATAAAAATACCTTTATTCATTACAACTTGACGTTTTTATTACCGTCTTTCTGACCTCTTACATTTTGTTGCTTTGCTTGTCTGATATCTGACAGTGACATTTTCTCTTGGCCGAGAAGAAGGTGGATATTTAAAGTGTGTAAGTTCAGGGGTGGGCAAAAGAAGCTGATGTTTACAGAAGATATTGATACATAAGCTTGAGGAAAGGCACCTTATATCATGTTTTGGGTCATTTGAAAACCACCATAACTCCAAAACAAGCACTGGAGACATATTATGCCCAATTATTGTTTAATCTGTCAGTAATGCAAGGACAACTCTATTGGTGTTTCTGCATAAGGAAACCCGTAACTTGCTGTGGTGCGTCTGGTCCACTGACAGAGCGAGATGTTGTTTTTCAAACAGTAGGAGGTGCTGTGTGATTTAAAATCCATCTAGCAGAGACAGGGTGCTTTGTTAGGGGGGGGAAAAAAGGAAAGGAAAACGCAGCCACCACTAGGAGTGTGCGGGTCAGAGCACTGCCACCCATCAGTCATGGTGATGTGGCTTTAAAACAGTTAAGGTGCTCTGTTGGGTATGACACAGCCATCAACCGGGAGAGGGAATAGTGATTGCATCAATACACTATAATAAACACACAGTCAGATCTGCACTGAATCACAGCTGGACAAGCTGACAGAGCTGCACTCCGTGTGGGATTTCTTAGGAATTAATCAGATTTTCCCTGCTATGTTTACGCTGCACAGACATACTGTATACACACATATATAAAGGCCTAGATGTTGCATTTCAAAAGTGTTAGGTGTAATGGAAGGAGAAACATTTATATGTTAATTCTCCTTTATTCACTTTCTAGTGAGTGAACCACACACTGGGGATCTGTATTTGAATAATTTCTAATTTACCTTGGTTAAGCATGACCTGCTTGCATGTATTTTCACTGTAACATCATCATTTTTTAAATCAAATAGAGCTGGAAATTAGACAGCGATGTCGAATTCACAAAAGCCATGGCGTACAGACCCCCCCTCCCTCCTTCCTCCTCCATTTGCTTTGGCAAACACAATGTATATCATCACTGCTTGTCTGAAAGCATTCAAGCTTAGCAAATACCTTTCATACTAAATGGCAGTGAAACAACGAGAGATGACACAAGGGCAACAAGTACAATTACTCAGCCGCGGAGCGTCTCTCTTTTTCTCTCCAATTTTCTCATGCACAAACAAATATGGCATTGCTTTCTCTGTGTTGGATTCCATGGCATTTTCTAACTTTGTCCTGACAAATGGTGACTGAAGACATATTGGGGGGGGGGGATTTTTTTCTGCTTTTGTCTGAATGCACATGCCAGATCTCACAGTGGGTTTGCCTTTCATTTAAGTAACTTCTGCAGCAGTTTGATCTTCTTGAAACCTGAAATCATCTTTCATTCCCTCTCAAGCAAGAACCTGCTTTTTTGATGTTTACTTATCAAGCATGAAAGAGATTTCTAGGACAAACTTAAAAATAACTTCCTCTATAATTCACATGATAACACTACAGAAGATACAGGTGTTTGATTGCATGCTGCACCTGTATGGAAAATGAAATAAACCCACGCCGGCACAGTGGGCTCCCACTGTATGTTAAATGCTTAGCACTGTGACTATGATTTGCATTTAGATGCAGAATGGTATTAGAAAGCACATTTCCATATATCGTTCTTTGAAGATGTATGGCTTTGCTTTGAAGCAAGTATATTAATTACAACAATGGAGGCAAAGGAGATACTGGACAGAACAGACCAACGTTGGAATACTAATAGGAGATTTAATATGAAAAAGCTTACAGAACTAGGATTATCTTCGCTATGCTCTGTAAGTGTTGTTTTGTTTTGTATGTGCTTCAAGGAGACAAAAAAGACCTGACGCAGAGGAGACACCGGGGACGGCAGGTGACCACGTGATTCCTTATTTCCATTTGTTTTACATTTAAATGTGACATAATCAGATTTCACATCACCCTGCTTCGTTTTCAATCAGTTAATCAACCCTCATTAAGACAATTTATACTTTAAGTAAAAACATTAAAACACACACACCCACACACACAAACAAAACAAGATGGAAATGGAACAAACAAACTCCAGAGGCAGAGAATGGGAGAAAAAAAAAGAAGAACAGATGAAATAAGATGGTTAAGTAAATGACAGGTCTACAAAAGCAGCTTTGTGAAACAATCTACTGATGAGTTTCCCACAGATCCACAGAGGGTCTGTTCCAGGTGATTAAATACACTCGATGTTTGTATCTAAACTAAGATCACACAAAAAGTGCTGTGTTTGGGCAGCCAGGAAATCTCCATGATTTCAGCTGTGTAACCAACAGCAATGCTGCAGTGTGTATCCAATCGTGATTAATGCAGTGCTGAGCTGATGTTGTATTCCCAGGGAAACTGACAACTGTTTGCTTCACAATGTTATCTACAAACATACTTCCTCACCACACTTCTTGACATTCTTCAGTGGCAAAAGGTACCTGCACATTTGTTCAAGAACTACATACAGTAGCTACTTCTATGACTATTACAAGGTTAACATTATACTTTTCTACTGCTACTTTTTTTTTACTATAATGCTCCTATATAAGATTTCTTACTATGAATGAGGTATTTTACTTAAGCACTGTACTTCTACTTCTGTGCTTTAAAGCAGATATCAGCTTCACGGCCGTTTCGGCTAATGCTGCGTTCAAGGCAGGCTTTTGAAACCGTAAGTTACAGCTTCAAGTCACAACTACGACTTGGTAGCGTTCCAGGTAACCCGTAGCTTGTGTTTTTACCATCCTGTTGTCTGTGAAAGTTCCCTATAATGGCCACTCGTAACTTCCGACCCGTGAACTCGTACCAGATCGAACTGGTATGACTTCACAGGAAGGAAAAACACAAAGTACGAGTTTCTTTGAACGCACCATGAGTTAGCAGCCCCCGCCCTTGTCAGGCATCAATTGGTCCTCGTGCTACGTCACCACATTCACGCGCATCCCTTGGCTGCACACACAGCCCTTCATGCCGTTCTCTCTCCTCATTGGATAACACTTGTATCCCACAAGGAAAATTTTCTCCTCGGGTTACAGCAGAGCAGAGTGACGGAGAGACTCGTGTTTAGGCTGAAATACTTCATGTAAGTGATTGCTGACGGAAAATAGGACTATTTAGGACTTATATTAACAAAAACATTCCACTGATATCTGCTTTAACTTAAGTGACATGTTGAATACAGGACTTTTAAAAGTGCTTGAGTATTTCTATATGTGGTCTTGTAGGCAAGAATTATGTCCTCACACAGATGAAAACTGTTATTCAATAGTACTTGACGTGGATAAAAAACATGAAAAGATTAAATATGTCAACATGGCAGTGTAATCTACTTAAGCCTTTGCGTCATCTTCTAAGGAGCAGTGATGACCTCGTTGCAAGGTAAAGGGTCAGATCTCAGCGATGGCCAGCAAAATGAGGCCTCGAGAGCGACTTATGAACGCTCTCCTCAGCTCCCATGGTCCTTGAACTGAACTGTCTATAGCTATAGCTTAACTTTGACACCGCAAAACAAAATTTTCATTTTGTAAACCACAGCAACCATGGTAACATAATCAATTAAAGCTTTAAAAAAATGTCTCCGCAGATAGACATCCTTTGCCCTTTGTTTAAAACTGAACTGTACGCGATGACAGCACTTAATACAAAAAAACTTCAACTTAAAGATGGAACTTTTTAAAAAGCACTATTTTAGACCCTTGTGGACCCAAGACTTTGTGTAACACACTCCTTCCTTTTATAAAAGAGAGAGATCATTACTACATTTTTCTTTCATTTAATAATTATGAGTCCTCTCCTGCACCCCGATAAATGAGGCTTTGCTCAAAATCGTGCACCAGTTTTAACTGAACCACTTAAAAAATGGAGATTTCATACAAGACCTCTTCTCTATTTTTTTTTTTTTACAATCATGCAGCAAAGCGGGTTATGTCTCAATAACAGGACACAGTCAAGTCGCTGGGTCGTAGGTCCCTCAAATCAGTGTCTGAGGATGAGATCATGGCAGATGTGAAAGGAAGTGCTGCTCCAGGCTATGTCTCCAAGAGGCCGAAGGATACTATGTCATCCACAGGTGCACAAATGTGCAATGTAGGAAACATTATGACGGTATGGTTTCTAGTGTTGTGGCTGGAAAAAGCCCGTAGGCAGGAACTTGATCTGATAAGTGTGGTGAAAAGTGTGGGAAATTCTGGCTTTCATTTCAAAGGGTGCAAAAGAGGGAACAAGAACGTAAGACTGCACAAACAGAATTTAATTAAAATGAGAACGTGGAGACATAATTATCAATTATTAAAGAACTTCAAACTATCAGAATACTATTGCCAAAGCTGTGCAGATGGTATATTGTGCTGTAAATCTTGAAACTCCACTTTTAATAAGAATAGTGTGAAATAAAGTTTTAACATGACTTAATGGTAGGAATGTCAGAGCTAGTAGTTTCAGAGACAAGGCTATCTGCTGTGTCTAAAGTTTCCAGGTATCAAGAGCAGCTTCTCACAGCTTTTGATCTTGAAAATGCACTGAGGTGGGGAAGCAGGTAATGAGATCTGCACTCGAGCACAATACTGTACTTGTACACAATATCACAGCATGGCAGCACTGACTATTGTGAAGTTCTTAAAGTGCTAAAAGTTGGTGGTTGAAGCATGCAGCCTTTCTGCTGACACTGGTATCAATAGGAATATACATTTATGGATATTTAAGTGCAACTTCAAATAACATAACCCACATTTACACCATGGTGCATTAGTTAATAATGCAGCATTCCTCATATACTGTAAAAGCACTATGTCATGTTACCTAAGAGCACATGATCTGCAGTTATGAAGGCCAGACATAGGGGATAAAGGCTGAGATGTTTGTAACAGTGCCAACAAAAGGACAAAAACAGTTTGCAACAAACAGTGTTTGAGACTAGTTAGTGTGCCAGTTTGTGCCTGTTTCTGTGCCCTAGGCTTTAATTATTGAAACCATTGTTTATTCATTAGTTTTTAACCCTTTAAGTTCCCATGCAGTATTATGATCAATGCACTTTCAGTTAGTTTTTAGTTTCAAATGCAATTTCAAGGGAAGCTAACTAGCATAGCAGCATTGTCCTGCTGTTGGCTGGGGATTAGGGTTGGGTATTAAACCTCAAATTTCTTTGTAACAACTGAGTGTTAAAAACCATTAAGTGGTCACTACTACTGCCACATTGTTTATTATTTTAGGCTTATCATATAAGCCTTAGGTTTAAGCAGAATCCTCCCTATGGTACATTACTTCACCTTTAGGAGGTAATGGGCAGTGGCTTACTTTAAACATCTGAAAGAGTCGTCTTTGTTTGTCTTTGAAAGAAGATGTTTACATTTCTCAAAGTACAAAGTATTCCCTTGGCACTGATGGCGAACAGTATTGCCTTGGCCAAAAGAGGAGTTTTGCTGAAAACATACTGACTGTGCTGATAATGGAGAGAAGCCTGGTGGGTGCGTATTCACCAGCCCACGGACTCAAGGTTTAAAAACGACCAACATTTTCACGTTGGACACTGATTAATTGTACAAACACAAAAGTCTTGTCATTCTGCTCGGAACTATGATTATGTGCTTACTATGGTACAATAAAAACATTGACGACTATGATTTACATTTGAAAGAATAAAAACAATGCAGGCAGATAAATAGAACAAATACATCAGGATTTACATTCTATAGCATCGTGTCTGAGTCGGGGGGATAAAGGAAAAAAGATCCTCAAGGTTTTGTTTGTCTGCACATGCCTATACAGATTCCAGGAATGTGGAGAATGGTGAGCAAGCGACAAGAGAGGCCTTGTATTTGGAGGTCTATCTCCTGCCCACCCTGTAGATTAGCCTCTTATCTGTTAAATGAGACAGTGCCGACGGATTTGGATAACAGGACTTTGGCATCAGCACCACACTCCCTGCACTGAGAGCTTTGCTGTATCACAGAGAGTCCCTGTGCGAGAGCTAAGCAGCACAGGCAGCCTTGGACCAAGCAGTGGGTGGATATGGGGAGCCACATAATAGGCAGCTTCAGACGCTGCCATTCCTTCTTCTTGAACTCTGCAGTTTTTTTTTCTTTCTTATCTCTTCTTATAGATATGACATTAGCACAGGATTATAACTAACACCCCAGAGTCTAAGTTCAATTCACTCTCTCACACATATCACCTGTATGTATGTATGTGCAGCAATGCGTCCTGTAGTCACTGACTCATTTTTTTTTTTTTTTTAATCTCTGTCTGCACTGTGACCATGTGACTAGCCAGGCAATAAGGAAGGCTGAAAAGCATCCTCCAGCTCTGACTCATGATTTGATCTGGCTTGTAGTCTAGTACCTCACCCCAGGCCGGAATTGATACTGTAGGTGGCGTTAAGTGCACACCTGGGACCCAATGTTGGGTTTCGTCACTTTCTCCCCATTTCCATCTTCTCTAAGCCCAGGGCCTCAGCCATGCAGTTATCAAGCACAAGTGCTGCACCGTACACTTGGCGTCCCACGCAGACTTACTGAGACAGGGCTGCCTGACACATTAGGCGTGAGTGCCAGTCACCATCGGGTCCGGTGGACAAGACTGGAGCAAATTCCTGAGACCTTACGTGTTCTTGCTAGTTAATAAATCTCTTAGCCCACCGAGGACAGAAAACACAGGAGGGTGATGATTATCTAGACCAGGGAGGTAACAGGAGAGGACACAGAGTCAGGTTACACAGAATAGGCTTGTCACTCTGTGCAGGGATTGTACACTCCAAGATATATAGGCCACATACCACAGGTAAATCTGACATCTAAGGTTACCCAGAGAGACAGACAAGTAGGAGTCTTCTTCAGCTACGGTGGCAGCTCTGTGAGCGTGGGTTTGGGCACAGCACTGCTTTGAGCTAAATGTTAACATGCTGATAAAGGTATAATATAAAGCGGATGTGATGTTTACCACATCCACTGTCTTAGTTCTGCATGTTAGCAAGTTAATTGCTGACTGGCATGAAGTGCAGCTGCGGCTGAACTTACTTTAACGAAACAAAACTGTTTCAAAAGTCAAAGTTGTTACACTTTAGTTACCAAACTGGTGCAAACAAGGAGATGATAAGGACTGGAGAATCTGGCATCATAGTTATAATGTGCAAAAGTGTCATTTGGAGTCCTGTTTAGGGCTGTGTAATCAAGTTACTGCATTGTTGGATTGGGTTAAAGGTACGTCAGGTGACGGCTAAGGAGTTGCAGAACACATTTAGGTGCTTTGAAGGGCTATTCTGTCATTGGGATTTTGATTTGATTTCTGCTCCTCATTGGGGTCATTCTCTGGCCATGCCATTTGCTGATTTCAGTATTTACTGATGTCCTCTTGATGTGTTTCAGAGTCATTAAGCATCATTTGTCTCCGATAACAAAACTATTACCCCAGTCACAAAAGCCATTAGGGGCTCTTCCTCACACTTCCATTTAGCACGAGGCCTCACTGAAAGCTGCATGTTTACCCTGTAATGGAGTATCCTGATCTGCCAATGTTCGGACATACAGAACTGCTAATGACCAATCCCCTGTAATTGCCTTCAGACTCTCTGATGGTGGATTAATTATGTTGGGTAATTTGCAAATTATCAGCTAAATCGCCTAGGCTAGACTTGGATGGGGTAAAAGTATATTGAGATACATGTAAATATGGCAAGATGGACCTGTACAAGTCACAATTTTCATTTCAATGAGACATAATGCTTGGTAAATTATCACCATTTGGTTGGTTTTTTACATAAAGACAATGTTTTCACAAGGCTGAGGCTTGCTAACAAACTGTCTTCAGTGTAAACATGTTCTAATGATGATGGTAGCTCTTAGAAAACCTCGTTTGTGCTGAGCAGTGAGAAGAGATAACCAGGGGGCAGGCACAAACGGGAACAGTACTCTGGTCTAGGAGCGGTGCTGAAAGGAAATCCTCCTTCTTCCTGTTCTATTATCAGCTCAACAGAACAAGTGACGGCATAAGCAGACACCCACTGAGGACCAAAAACAAAACATCTAACAGGTAAATCATGTGCTCCTGACACGTTCATCCAAGTGTTACACCACTGATCTTGATCAAATGCTCCTGAAAAACGCTTTTCATGTCAGATCCAAAAATCTATCATACTGTAGATATTTTAAATTATGACTGTGACCATAAGTGGGTTGAAAAAAAGAGAGAGCACTCTGTGGACATATAAAAGGCAGAAAGGGCCTTTCCATTTGTTATTGAGTAAAGCTGAGAAGGGCTGTCTCAAGTAATCTACCATTGTGAGAGAGGGGAGATTGGCTCCATTGAGGGTCTTACTACTCAGCCAAACCCCTCAGCGGTCTGCTCAGAATAACCCTTCTAATAAGTCACTTGGAAGAAAATGTGGGGAGTCAGCTGATTCCTAATCCGCTCTCTTTCTCGCTCTGTGCTCACACATCAAGAGTCAGATTGATATGTGCAATCACATGAAAGCCTCTCTGCGGTGGGGCTATATCATGGTCTAGTAGACCTGCAGGTGTTTTTGTGTTTGTGTCTTTTGGCGAAATGGGAGCTGGTTGATGCATTTAAAATGGAAATCCCTCTCCCACAATAGGCCTGAAGTGTAAACAATAGGATGAGCGGGCAGAAATGTGTTTATTTGTCTCTCTGACATTGATACAATTTACATATTATGGCTGTGCTGACTATGTATTCATTAGATCTAGAGGCAGTTGAGAGGTGTAACACGATCACAGAAAGATTATCATTATGCCAAATCTGTTATGTGTGAATGCAATCTGTGATTTAAAACTGAATCCATGGAACATCCTATATGGGATCAAAGATACTGGAGGTGCTTCATCACCTCTGTGTGTTTACTTTGAATAGAACATCACTTTAGATAACTAAACATACAATCCGCCACAACATGCATGCCCCCTCTTTCATACTGTTACTTTGCAGGGGTGAACGAAGAGTCAAGGGGATTCATTTGACTGACAAGTCTATGAACTGTTACAGACAGGCTCAGTTTCTCTATCTTAAAATCCTAATCATACTTGCCAAGGGTTTTTATTTGTATATGAAGGCACTTTCTTTTGTTGTCAGGACCATCAAGCCATTTTTTTCCCTCCAAGATATTCGCACAGTTTATGGTTTATGATAATGAATGAAGATGGCGTTACGTAAATGACACCACATATTTCACGCAAATATTTTCAGCAGCGTATAAGACTGCTAATCATTTGTTGGCAGTGCAAATGATAAAAATGTCCATATCCACTGGTGTATTAGGCAGTTTTATCTGACACTATAATGACATCTGTGATTTTAGTTTCACTTAACTTTTTTTTTTTTTTTTTTTTTTAAGTTTTGCTTCCTCTTCTGCAAAAGCAGCCGCCAGCCTGGGAGATGTTTCTCTTTCTTTAAACTTTTCCTTCCTCTCAAGTTTTGTTCCCAGTAGACTGCGTGCCCTATTTAAAAACCACAATAATGCAGACTAATGTAACTAGTCATTCATATTAACTCAAAGAGATCTCAACAAAGTAAAGTCACCTTCTTTGCATGAATCTGTTCCACCTTTAAAGGGGAAGGTAGGAAGTCATCAAGGTAAAGAAAAGTGAACTCAAGGAATCCTTTGCTGGTTTTGATGTCTGTCCCCATAGATTCAGTGTTTACTTTTCCATGGTTTCAATAACATTAAATGAAGCAACATGAAATATTACATTTTATTTTACATTTATGAGATGAGTTACAGTGGCTATTTGTAAGTTTTGCTACTGCTACATAGCCACTGCATTAACAGTTCACTTACCAGTGCAGAGGAATCATTGTACGATCAGCATCAAACTTCATTCTTTTATTCACAATGAGCTGCCTCCAACTGTGGAAAACAACAACACCAATATTAACTGTCATATATCGACCATAAAGCAATAATATAGACTCGTTAATATGTTCAAACATGGATTGGACATTGACTAAACACACTTAATCTGGCAGCTCGTCATCCTTGGTTTGAACCCTTGAAACAACATCATGCTTGCATCTTGTGACCACTATCACAGTTGCCTCCAAGCAGTCAAGTGTGTCTCTGAGACCAAATACACAGATGCATTCCCACATTATAGAAAACTTTGTGCAACATGGCTGTACGATAAGACCTCTGCAGCACATTTTTTAAATACCCCCTCCCCAACAATTTATCAGTTAGTCCATATAGTGTCAAATCAGAACAAACATTACACACAGAGCCTTGACGTCTGTGAAGGCACCTTCCTCTGGAGTAAGGAAGGAACATATAAATGTTTCCCAGATAAGAGTGTGAAACTATTGACACACTTTGTCATCATTTGTACAAACTGAAAAGAGGTCATGTCAGTTGTTCATTTCAACACTTCTTGTGCAAATATAACCTTTAGACCTTGTGTGACTGGTTTTTGACTTCAGAAAACATACAATCGTCTAATCGAGAGATAATATTAGGTGTGTTTTTAACCTTTGTTGCGATACAGCCATGACAGGACATTGATAGTGTTTTTTTTAACCTTCATTATTGCTATATTTACAGTGAAACAACACAAGCTCTGCAGAGAGATACCTGTCTTCACCGATGCTTTAAATTGTGTACCTTTGGAAAGCAGTGGGTTACAGGATAACTTTAAGTCGTTTGTCTTTCTAACACGCTGTGTATCCTGTGCTTTGTACAGTTCCCTTTGTGGCATGCCATTCTGCATCATTTTATTCTGTGCCGAGTTTTTTTGGAAGATCAAAGTTGGCTCATTCTCTGCAAAGTCCTTTCAGATACACTTGCGATGAAAGGCTCAATAAAAAAACCTGACATTTAAATGAAATAAAGTAGATTTTATTAAACTGTCCTTTGAGAAAGGTCGGCACTTAAGTAACAACTGCCAACTTTAAATTGTCAAATGTGATAAGTCATGATTATATCCGCGAGAGAATATATTTGTAGCGCATGCTTACAAATATCAAATGAGTGAATTTACATTTCACTTAATGTTTTCTGTATTATAAAAAAAAATACTGACATAAGCAATCTGCATGGCAGGAGATAAGAACATGATAGGTGCTGGTCACGCCTGTTGACTGGTAGTCACTGCAAAATCACAGGATATTAAGGATTTATCTGTTCTATTGTCTACGTGCTTGTTTTGTGGGGGGGTTTTATATATGAATATAGGACCAACACTGTGTCCTACAGGAAACAGCGATGCCCAAACTTTCCCATTCAGTTAGACACTGAAAATAAATGCATGATGGCAAGGCCTTAAAAAATAAGTGTACCTACGGTACCTCAGATTGCTGTGGGTGTGCTGTCACATTATTGGGAGATATATGGGGAACCTGAGGTTGAATTTTCTCTCACCATATCCATCTTGATAAATAATTTGTTTACCAGTGAGTAGCCTATCTTTGCAGACAGAGGGGCCTCCAGACTTTACCTTTCACCTCATCTTGCCTACATGCTTGCAAGCTGACTCAGTTCAAGATTAAGAAATAAAATACATACCTCACAGGAGGCTGGGGTGTTAAATGTGTGTGTGTGGAGATGTGTGTGATTATCAGTGTGGCGCTAATAAACACTCACCGCCAGTTTATCCTTTCACCTGCATGTCTTCAAATAAAGGGGAGGCGGAGTCATGCTGGTACACACGATCGGCCTCAACTTGTAGACCTGTCTGCTGCGAGGAGGACAGAGCAGGCAGCAAGGGAGGGGTAGCTGGCTGCCGACATAACCACAATAATACAGACCAGTGAAGTAGCCTTATAGACTTATCAAATCATACAGATATCAGTCCTCCTCAAGACAGCTTCTTCTTCTTCTTTCTTTTTCTTTTTCTTTTAAACCAAATGCTACATGTCCATTTGTGGCGTTAAGGGAGAAATCGCATGTTTTTTTTAATGGCGTTTGGGAAGTCTCCGCCGCGCGCTCGGGCTAGAAGAGGAGACGTTACGGCGCGAGGCAGCTAACGTTAGCTCGTGAACAAGGTCAGTTTGAATGTTGTGTTGTGTCGCTGTTTTAACACCGGTATCATCGGGAAAGCCATCCTCGTCACCTTCGTTACCTCGGCTCATTCACAGAAATGAGCACCGGGCTCGGACGGGAGGGGAAATCGAGCTACATTTGTCACCATCATCCTCACCAGCAGCAGCAGCAACGTACACTCCTGACGTTAGCCTGTTGTAGGTTAGCCCCACCGGTTTGGAGGCTCTCATCTCGGGCAGGCTCACTCACTCTGCTCGCTCTTTTTTTTTTTTACTCGACTCTGGTGGTTTGTGAAGCAATGGAGCTAATGGACACAAACGTTTTTTTTCTATTAAGTGGAGCCTGTTTGAGTGAGCTGCAGTATTGTTGTGAGAGAGCTGGGTATTTGTGCGGTGGTGGTTTCTCCCCCAGCAGCAGCAGCAGCAGCAGCTACTCGGTGTTTCCGCCTATAATAAAACAGGTGCACCTCTGCGCTAGCGATGGGCAGATGCAGGTTAGCACTCGACTCAACGCAGCCTCTTGCGGTCTTTGTAATCTAATTTGCTCAAGATTTGAAGGAATAATAATATCCCCAATGTGGACTGTTAAATGATTTATCAAGGTTGATTGAACGTCGTGGGTGGCGATATCATTTTACATTTTAGGCCTCGTCGTTTACCGAGTCCAGCAGCAGCAGCAGCAGAAACGGGCCCGGTAGCTAACCTTTTTTCTTTTTTTTTACTTAGCTAATGCTGCTAACTGGTTAGCAGACTAGCTACTAGCTGCTGTAACACAGTTGTTACAGTCAATCCAGAAACATTTGGTTGTGTTAACGATCTCAGTCTATTATTGAACCACACGTCCTAAACGAAATGTGTTGTCATTAACCACAGACTCTTAATCGATGATGATGGTGATGGTTTAGCCCAACTTGATATTAGCGTGATTTTCCTTCCTAACGTGTTGTTTAACGATGCAGTAGTTTCCAGTTTTGCTTTAACCCGAATCACATGTGTGACAACTAACATAACATTCATTAGCAGTAGAAACTGTCAGTTTACATGAAATACGATAATAACAGTAGCCATTTCTTTTAGATATAAATGTCACTTGTTGTGAAGCTTCACAGGATAATCATATAGGTTATTTTACACTTGATAATCACTATTGCTTCAGATTTTATACTATATTTATGAATGGACTTGAAAGAAAAAAAAACACACACACAAAATGATTTGTTGACTTCTACACTGGGTTTTAAACATACACAGTTTCCTTTAGTGTGAAATGAGCTTGCTCTCAGGTCATTGTGCCAGGTTAGACATTTCACTCAGCCAAGGCCAGATTTTGTGTTTTCTCTCCCCACATATTTCATTACTTTGTTGAACAGTGCAGAAGGCAACAACACAAGGGAAACATCCAATTGCGGAGCAAGCTTGTCTTGTGGATATGTTTGTTATTCAGCTCATGCACTATCTGGAGGCTGCTGGATGTGGTACGTCAATTCAATTGGCCCTGAGTGCCACTGTGCATCAGAGCTCTAATTATTTTTGATGGTTTTCAAGTTTTAACTACTGTTGAACTGCAGACGGCGTGGATACTGTGGTTGTTAATGGTTTTGTCCCCCTAGTAGTGCGGGCCTCGGTGTCAAACGGGCAGATATCACCCACACTCAGGCCTCTGTCGTTCCACTTTTTACTGTATGGAAAGCAAGGGCCCTGTCATAGAAACTGTGTGGTTTTAGTACTTGTTAAGAGTATACACAGTTGGAAAATGAACAAGTTGTGTTACACACAACTCCCTGGTATATAACATAAAGAACATTTTATATGAGCCTTGATTCAACAACACTGGGGCTTTTGAAACTTTATTTTAGCAAGAGTGTCATTTAGCTTGGCCCCAGTTCTGTCGTAAAGATATTATCATGATCGTAATAATGAGTTACAATTATTCCCTCTTTGAGCATTGTGAAATGCCATTAAGGCAACTTGTGCTTTTTTGAAGAATGGACTTTGAATTTGTGCTTTGTGTACCATTTTACAGGCAGAGTGTTTGTTTGAAATGAAGCACCTTTGAGTTTTTTAAGGTCAGTCCTCTCAACAACAAGCGACATGGCTTTGTTTTACTATTTTGTTGAGCCACATTTTGACTGTCAGCTTTTTCCTGAAGTGACATATCTTTGTTTCTGTTAAGGTTTACTCATCCCAAATGCCTCCAATTATACACTTTTCATTTTATTATGGTTTGTTGCTCATTTGAACGGCGTGTTGAAACACTGCAAATCAGCATATTAAAACGTTTCATATTTCTTAATGAGTTGTTGTTTGAATTGGATTCTGAATTACTCACACACTGTGAAATGAGAACGTGATAGAATCTAGGCCACATTGTGAAGAGCTTACTTTGATGCTCAGTTGTTGTTTTTCTTCCTGTGTATGTGTGTATGTGGTGGGGGTGGGGGGGGGGGGCAACAGCCTGAGGTGAGTTGTAATACTCATATCTTTAATTAAATTAAGCTTGTGGGCAAAATCTATTTTCATGTTAATGCCTGTGTTTTACATATAAACACATATGGATAGATGAATCCAGCAATATGGTTTGTCTTTTACACTTGGCAGGCTCATTGTCGGCCATCCAGGATTCACCCTTAAAGTTATTCTTTTATGACTATGTTGAAGAGACCGCTCAGTGTTTTTCATTTACCTAGGATCTCCAGAGTCAAGGCTGCATGGGGGAGAAGGTCACGGGATGTATATGTCCTATTGAAAAGTACCGAGGTGACTCAGTACTTGAAGTTCCCAGATAAAAATGCGTGTCCCAACTTGGTTAATGGGTTAGGTGGGGTATGACTCATGTAACCAGTTTGTCTCCGCTTCTCACAGTTGTTACACAGTGCTTCCTCTTGGTGATATATCTTATTTTTGCTCTTTATTTGACACATCCAGTATTTCAAACTACAGTACATGCAGGATGGTGGAGGGTGCAGGATTCCTCTGGATGAGAACTGATGTATGCCACAGCTCTCCCAGCTGGCAGTCTAGTCATAACAGTCCACTTCTGTGCCAGAAACGCCACATCAGATACCTGCAGTAGATGCTAATGATCCACATTTGCACCAAAACTAGAGCACAATAGATTGCACAACATATAGTTGGTGTGGTTGTGACTGGAATGGTTTAGCCTACATGTTTATTAGTCAGTAAGAGGAGACAATCCACTGACACAATAGATTTTCCCAGCAAACAAACTGTTGCTGCCTTCGTGTTATAGGTTTTTGTCCAGTGATGAATCATACATCTTTAAATGCAAAAGCAGTGGGTTGGCCTGTGTCAATAGCAGTGCCTGAGCTGTATGCTACTATAGTGCTGCTGGGTGCACTGCTTACAATAACACGATCAGATGAATATTTTGGTGGTAAAGGACAAGGAGATGGTGTAATCAGAAGAAGATAGAGAGGTTAGGCTATGTTTTAGTGGCCTTGAACCTTTAAACATATTCCCACATGATTTAAGCTTTATTGGACATAGTTGCCACTCATGATGTCTGAAGTCAAGGGCTGAAAAGCCTGTCAGAAAATGTATTCCCTTCATTCTCATCCTTTGCCACATTGATATAGGAACCCATAATGTGGTGTCACAGTTTAAGGTCGTGAAAACCCAGAGAGAAGGTGCAAGTTTATGGATCAATTTTATTTATTTACTTACTTATTTTTGCCTTGACACCAGTCTGAACTACTGGATAGAAGTCTGCACTGAATTTGCTGGATTTTACAGCCAGTTCAAAACCTTTCTGCACCATTCAGCAGAGAGAATACAGACACTCATGTGGTTAATAAGCCACTGTTAGAAGGTTTTAAAGGTTTCAAAAGCAGTGGAAGTAAAAGTCTAAGACGAACGTTTCCCCCGTTTCTCTGTGACTTGACGTCATTTCCCTTGGGAACTGATTCAAGCCAGATGTTTGAATGCTATGTGACAGAGCAGCACTGACAGGGTTTTTGCATCGCAATGATAATTTCCTCTAATGTGATTCAGGTTTAAACAAAATGAATAATCGATTGTCTGATTAGTCTTTAAAGAGAGTAAAAGAGAGAAGCAGTGCAGATGAGTCAGAGAGTTAAACTGCCTTTTATAACGTTCATTAAATTTTATACCTTATCACAAAACAGTGATGCTGAGCATCTGTTGCTGCCTATATTTGGGATAAATGCAAGTATATTTTGATTGTGTGTTGCATCCTCTGATATCCTATGGTCCCATTGCAGCGAAACCCTCTTTTACGGGCCATTTCTTTTGCATTAGTCATCCGAATATTGCGGGGTTACTTCCAATGTCATAAAACTTGTTATACAGGAAAAGGTTTTGTGTATAATGACTGACAATGTGATGTGGATTCTAGACCAGAGGTTTGGCCGATGATTTAGATGTGATGCGCAAAGACCTTCTGTGATAAGTATCCTTGTGGCAATATTTTTCATTGTAAGAGTTGACGTCACAACCTTGTGCCAGTTGGGCATTAGGATTCCAGGCAATTGGCTGACCCTCCTCTGCCAGTTTGTGAGTGCTACAGGATTGGGGTTGGCTGGGTCAGCACAATGGAGGCTCTAATTCCAACCCTCAGGGCACCTAATTAAAACTTACAACCAAGACAAACAACCTTTGACACTTGTACATCTCATGAGAATGGCTATTACTCAAAATACCACGACAGAGAGGTGAAGATAAGAAGGATATTGTGGGTGGGGGGGGTCATTCTCATCAAGCAATGTTTACACTTTGAGAATTTAGAAAAATTGTTAAAATCACATTCCTTTGTCGTTTACCATGACATACGTCGTTTACCATGACATACGTATATACGGCATTCATTTTGGATAATTCATTCATTCCAAATATTACACAACACTGTAATTGACTCATTAATTACTCTCTGCGTAATAGACACTGAGCAGTTCACCATGTAGTGAGCATTGGATTTAAATTTCACCCATTAATTGTCACTATTATATTAAAAAAATGTGGTAACTACTAAAGTATGATTTGTACTATCAATATAGCTTGCATACAAACTATTTTGGTGGTAACAATCACTGAGTAGAAGTTGTTATGAGCAGGAACCTTGCCTTGGAAGCAGTTTTACTACTGTGTTTGTACTGACGTTTTTCTTTTGTCACTCTTTTTATTTTTATTCTGTCTCATATAGCGGGCTGATATGGCTGTCTAACAGGCTGCCAAAGATCTCTTCATGGCTCACAGAGGACAACAAAGAAAAACCACTGCATCTGTGAGCGTCGCCAACAACTAGGGAATCTGACCCACAAGCATATCATCAGACTGACTTCAGTGCATGTGGCCTCCTCAGTTGTTCATAGACATCTGTTGGGCAGCCCAAAGGCCTATTGCTATGCACTATAAAAGGAGAGACATGAGCTGTGGGGATGCTGGGAGGAGCAGGCTTCTTTCGTGCAGGACTATCCCTCTGGTAATAGGGCTCCTGGTGACCATGGCCCAGGGCACTGTGCCAGAACAGCAAGAGACAGTGGTGGAGATGATATCTGTGGAATTGGAGGCTTCCATGCAGTCATCTGTACTCTCTGAGCTCCAGGCTGCTGCATCTTCGGTTGGCGAAGGGCCGCCTACGGCCATCCCAGATTCCTCTACAAAGAATGGGGGAGTACACACTGGCATTCCTGACTCCTCTGCAATCGTGGGCCAGGTGTTCCAGTTGAAGGTTCCCCCAGGACCCGCCAATGCAAGCTGTAATGTCCATGTAAGTGCGCTGTGCATTAGGATTTGACATTAACAAGAATGACTCAATTTTCTAACAACAAGCCCATTGCACATCCCCTGTTGGAAATATATTCTGCTTGTGAATCCCTCAGAATCTAAAATGAATGTGTTAGAATTTACATGTAAATGTTTTTAACATCAAATTAATGGGGTCAGATTCAGAATTAATCAGTCAATTAGACTGGTATTTGTGTTTTTGGAAATTTATGAATAACAAAGTGATAGGGGAGGACTTTGTTGTTGTATTGATGGACTGAAGGTCGTTTTTGTATTTTTCATTTGGGTGGTGCTTTTTATTCATTTTAGCAGTAGCTTTAGGGTTTACATAAAAAGAAGTCAAATACTGTATATTTCTGCTTAATCTTGATGCTAATGCTGATTAAAAAGCAACTGGCTGAGTCAAATTTTGTTGCATTACAAGATTTAAAACATATTTTTATACAGAACTGAATGATAATGACATTGGAATATAAAATACAGTATTGTAGTCTAAGATATACTAAAGGTATTGGTGAATTAGGCGAAAGAATGCGTAGAGAACAGTTCAAACAACATTCACTACCTGTTTTTCCTGCAGAGACCACGGTGGCCACATGTATCAAAATATTTTTTCTATCATTGTAGACATAGATAATGTGATATAATCTTTAGTCCTTCAGTTCTGATCACTGTATCACTACTAATTGAAGCTGACTGTGGTGCAATTTGATCCAGTCAAACTTATGAATAAGCTGAGATGATTATTATTGGCCCAAGTGCTGATGCAGAATGATATCCTGTCATACAGTAATAACTCAAAATGAAGAGTGATGACTCACATAGTTGTTGTTATGAATAGAAACACACTCTGCTTCCTTTTCATATTTGGCTAGATTTGATAATCTGAATGGAGCTGGGAGGGTGATTGTGAAGGGGGGGGGGGGGGGGGGGGGGGTAGTGAAAGCAGTTCAGCTTTTACTTTACACATCTGAAAGTTTTCTATCCATCTGTGTTTTTCTTCCACTTCCCTTTTCACTGACAGCTGGTTCAACATGAAATAGAGAATATCTCTTAGATACAGATTTGCTTGTTTTTCTTATCTCAGTACACAATGTGAGCTTCTTCAGACTGTAATTTTAGTCATCACTTGCCTTATCAACTTGAGTTTTTTTTTTTATCTTAGAAATATTTTTATAGAATAAAACAATAATTGTGATTTGGTTTCTCATCCTGCAGCTCACTGAGATGGGAAAGGAGACTTTACCCTCCTGGTTATATTGGGACAAAGAAAGCTGCACTCTAAGAGGTTTGGCGCTGGATCAGGATAAAGGTGTGTATCATATCTTGGTGTCTGGAGAGGAGTTAATTGAGAAGACCGGCAGCCAATTGTTCCCCAGTACGGTCTTCTCTATCGAAGTGTACCCAGAAGAAAGAGCAGACAGTGAGCCGGCCCTGCTCACTCTACAATCCGACATTAGTGGCCTCCAGCCTTTCACCTGTGGCTCTGAGGAGCCCGTGACTGTCCTCACTGTCATCTTGGATGCTGACTTGACAAAGATGGTTTCCGAACAAAGGGCCAACTTACTGGGCATTATGAGAAAATTCTCACATGTGCCCCTGGAGCAAATGAGGGTGGTCCCTGTTGTTAACAATCGCTTATTTGACATGTCTGCTTTCATGGCTGGACCAGGGAATGCTAAGAAGGTGGTAGAAAATGGGGCCCTGCTGTCATGGAAACTTGGATGTGCCCTTGACCAAGGTAACATTCCTGACATTAGCAGTGTCCAGTCCTCAGCAAAGGACGGGACCATGTCAGCCAGGCTGGGGTACCCAGTGGTCGGCTGGCACATCGTGAACAAAAAGCCCCACGGTGTGAAACGGGTCAGACGGCAGTTGAACAACACGCCTACCCCGGTGCCCTCCCTGCTGCCTCCAACAACCCACCCAGAGCCACCTATACGAGTTGTTCCCACCCCAACCTCGCCCTCTATTGCCCCAGCAACGGACAGCTCTGCCACCCCTGTCCGAGGCCCCTTGCCTCTTCCTGTGAAGCCCACAATGAGGGTCAGAGATCAGATAGCCCACACACCTGTTTTCGGGCCTCCCCAACCCACAAGAGTACTAGGAACGACAAGCACCATTCCCATCCAGCCGACCATGACCAGGCCTACAATTGTGGAAGCCACCGCTATGCCGACGCCACCAAGCACCACAAAAAGACCCAGAACCTCTGCCACCAAGAAACCCAAGAAACCCAAATCTTCCACCCCAGCTCCCCGGGAACCCAAGTCCACCACACCTAAACCACCCAGACGCACCACTCCTCAGTCTTTGCCTCCAGACTCAAATCAAACCCCCGTGATTAATAACCCCATCGATCAGGTGAACGCATGGGTCGGCACATACTTTGAGGTTAAGATTCCTCCTGATACATTCTACGACAAGGAGGACGGTACTACTGATAATCTACGTTTGACTTTGAAGAAGACCCCCAAAGAAGCAGTGAATGAAACATCTTGGATCCAGTTCAACAGTACGATCCAACTTTTGTACGGCCTTGCAGAGGAGCAACACGCAGGGAAACATGAGTACTTCATGTTGGCCACTGATAAGGGCGGGAAGAGCATCATGGATGCTTTTGAGGTGCAAGTCAACCGTTGGTCTAATAATGACAAACCATCGGTTGTGTTTGCTGCTCGTTTCCATGGTGACCCCAAATCTTTAAGCAATGATGTCCACAAGAAGATTCTTTTGACCAAAAAGTTGGCTTACGCTCTTGGTGATCGCAACAGCAGCACGGTGACGCTGAGGAGCATCACGAGAGGCTCCATTGTGGTTGAATGGACCAATAACAGTCTCCAACAAAATCCCTGTCCCAAGGACCAGATCACAGTTCTCAGCACCAGGATCTCGGACCCCCAAGGGACACCGAAACTAGCCTTCATCAAAGCTATGGAGCCAGAATTCAAACCCATTAACATCTCCATCCGGGGCACAAATAAATGCCAGAGCTACACCTTTATCCCACCAGGAGAGGTGCCGCCGCCTGTTTTGCCCACAGCCACGCCCTCACCGGGGACGGGTCGTAGGAGCAGCGACGACGTTTACCTACACACCGTTATCCCTGCCGTTGTGGTAGCCGCCCTGCTGCTCATAGCTGGAATCATTGCGATGGTCTGCTATCGCAAGAAACGCAAGGGGAAGATGACCATCGAGGAACAGGCCACATTCATCAAGAAAGGAGTCCCCATAATATTTGCAGACGAGTTGGATGATTCCAAGTCGCCTCCATCCTCCAGCATCCCTCTCATCCTTCAGGAGGAAAAGCCCCCACTCCCCCCTCCGGAGTACCCCAACATGGCTGGCCCTCACAGTACCCTGCTTAACCAGGATCTTCTGGAGGAGTATTCTGTTTATCAAGATGATGATCCCAATGCCCCTCCTTACCAGCCCCCACCACCATTTACTGTCCCCATAGAGGGCAAAGGCTCCCGCCCCAAGAACATGACCTCGTACAGGTCTCCACCCCCCTATGTGCCTCCCTAACGCACACTGGAGCTTTCAGTTTGGAAAGCAGGTGCAATGTAGGGATGCTTGTTGAAAACTACTACAGGAGTAATTTTTCATGTGTTCAATGAAATGGCTTTGACTTTGTAGACGCAAGGCAACCATAACCATATATTTGACCACAATGGATAAAGACACTGTATCGTACAATTCTACTACTGGCACAGGGCAAATGGATGGGGGACAGTTTGTAATTTCCAACACTTTTTTTGTTGTCCTTCAGATCTGCTTATGACTTCTTGCATATTCTTTTTTTTTTGTCTGTTTTTGCCAAGAAGAGTCAGTTTTATCTTCAATGATGTACTATTTCTATTGTATAGAAAATAATAAAGAAGCAGGAAAGACTGAAGCCCACAGGGCCTTTGAGCAGATGTCACCATGACAACAGACTTGAGGCTCTCCCTCACAATGTTAATCTTTATGAGTTCTATATCACTCTTATCTGTCCTTTGGCTAGGTTTACTAAGATTTTGCACCTGTTATTTCTAGAGGGGAATGAAATACAAAAAGCCAAACTGAAAGCATGAAACACTTTATTTACACAGGAATCAGTTTGTATCTTAGACTTTGATCTTTCTTTGTTCTCTTCTTTGCTTTGCTCCCTCTCGACAATAACATGCAAACCTTGCACTTATGCAAATTCTTGTTAAACCTTGCACTATGTGTCTTGCACAGAATTGAACACAGTAAGTGGTAGTCCAATAAGGAGAAAACAATTCTTTTTGTATCCTTGAACTCACCACATGACTGAGATTCCTCTGGTACTTGATCACAAAGGACATTACACTGATCACGCCTGTTGTAGATGTAGCCTAATTAAGTTACAAAACAGATAATGACTTTTTTTTTTTTTTTTTCTTAATGTGTGCCACTGAACCTGCCTGTGAGATGACTGGGTTTTGCTGTTGCCAAGGTAATGTCTGTGGTCACAAGGCAGACCTTGTGGGGTTGCTACAACAGTAACGAAGGGGCCAGAGGAATGCTGTGGTCCACTGCAAGGCGAGAATAATGTTGGCAACACGGTCAATGAGGTGGATCCACTGTCTTATATTCAGTTGGTTTTATTGGTGTGTGGGGTGGGTGGGCTTAGAGTACTGTATCATCACTGCTCTGCCTGTAGGTGTTGCACTGTTATGTCTTGTGCATCACCTGTTGTCAGTTCAGATGAGGCATGGGGACAAGGGGATGTACATAATTGTGTGCCTGTGAAATTAAACAACTCCATAATGTTAGTGTTTTATCAGTAAAGCTAGTCGGGGAGAGGGGGCGGGGGGCGGGGGTCAAGAGTGGGAAATAATTTTATTTTTTAATTGTATGTCTAGATTTATGATCACAATCATAAAAAAAAAAGACTTTATAGTTTGTGAGGGTACAAAAGAACATTTACTTGCCTATCACAAAAAAATACTGCATTATCTCAATATGATGGGGAACAAAGAAACCACAACAATATGTGAATTATGTACATTTCATATCTGATATCACCATAAGAAAAAATGGATAAAAATCTAATGTTTTTACTGAGTTTTTGATACAGTCTTAAACTTGTTTTATGAAAATATATTAATAAAATGTAATACTATTTGTAAAGCCTCAAAGATTGTGTCTCATTGAGAAAGTGTACCTGGATTAAAAATGACTTTTCAGCAGAGATGGGTTATGTTTTTAGGTTTATTAAAGGGTTAATAAACACAGCTTTTCATGGAAATGAGAGAGCAATGTACAGTAATCTCAAAATCTGCTATTATACCACACAGTCTCATTAACATGGTTAAAAGCAGCCATGGGCTTTTTATAAATTGAGGTATAAAGTGCAAATTATGAGATATTTAAAGGTATTTCTGAACTCAGATAAGTGAAAATTGCACTCCTGCTGCTCCCTAGATTTGTTTTCCTATTAGATATATAAATCTACAGTGCATTACATTGTGGCAAAGGACCTGTGGCATTTTTGTTGCTTTATAGTATTTTATAATCTTGACAGAATTTCTAGGAGCAGGCTCCATTGGCTCTAATGGTTGGCTGGTTTTGGCTATAACATGAGCTATACACACTGTGTTGTAATAAACCAAATACATAGCAGGCTGCCCTCGAGAGACAGTGTGATATTTTAAGAGAATTGCTCCCTTTCTGTGCCATTTAGGTGGGCAGTTTTTTATTTTCTTTTTCTTTTTTTTTTGGCTCTGTGCTGGAGAAATATCAATATCAGTGACTAATATGTGCTCTTAAATTCTTTCAGTATAGAACTTCTGTTATGATGGCTTATTTGGGAGAGGTCAGAAACTGTTTGGTTGGTTGATTCCTCAGACAGTTGCACTTCTTCAGAACAAACTGCAACACACAACCTGATTCGTTTTTTTTTTTTTTTTACACAGTCCTGGAAGGAATTGCCTTCACTGTTGTAAACTTGGTGAAAAGTTACCGCAGGAATTAATCAAGGTACTGGATGTTCTCCCTTGAGTACCTTGTACCAGACAGTGTGTGTTGGTGTTAAATTACGCTTTAACTGCACACAAACCCACTGGTGGTCAGTTGACTGAGGCTCCACTACATGACTAAGTGGAAATGGAGATCTGTGTTATTTTCTGCTCTAACACCTTTAATTTCAAACAGATAATTTGCGTGTCTGCAGTGGATTTAGCTTCATGTTGTGTGTAAGCTGTAGTGCTGTAGTGACTGAATCTGCAAAACATGGTCAGTGCTTTAACTCTGTTATCATCATTTGCCCTGTCTTACCAGTCTTAGGTAACATACCACATAATTGGCAATTATGAGGTGGGTTATGTTGCAAATTGAGTGTAATAATCATTTATCAATTAGCCAACAATCATCGAAGTGTGGGCGACTGACTCAATTATAAGAGATATTAGTGACACTGGATAGTGTGATTAAACACAGCTTAGTGAGTTTAATAGAGTACAAACAGGGATGTGGGCACTTCGCCTCTTGTTGCATAAATAACAGGCATGATTTAATTTTTTTATTGACATGGTTGCACGCTGTGTGCAGTGCAAACAACATCACAATAATGGCAAAACAATGGCTGCAAACTGGAAAAATTTGCAACATAAATTAATTCAAACACGTAAAACTAGAACTTGGTAGTTGTTTAAATAATTAGTTGATAAACTAACTATTAACCTTCTATTTTTGGGAACAATTTGGTAACTTTTCAAGCAATTGCAACAGGCAATTTTTTTTAATCCTAATTAAATGTTGGTGAATTGAATATCCTCAGGTTATTGGCTGTTGGTCAGATAACGCAGCCAATGATGAAGTTGTGGCAGGAACAGTTGTTTTTAGACATTTTATTCACCATACAATCAATTGATGAATTGATGAAATAACTGACCAATTAACTGATTAAGAAAATGTTAATTGCAGGACTAAAATTAAACACAGACGGAAGGTGTTAATAGTTCTCTGGCAAGCACTTTTAATCACTTTTCATTCAAACCAAATGCAATCATCATCTCCCAGGCGGTTGTCATTAAAAGGTTGCTGACCGTGCAAATCTCTATATAAACCTGTATTTCTTGGGGATTGTGAAAACACTGTGATGTAGTTGCCAATATTAACAGGAGGAGGAGTAATCACCTCTGACAGTCTAAACACTCAGCCTGTGATGTAGCAACAGCCCATTACAGACAAGAGGTGTGTCTTCTGATGTGGCCGTTCAGCCGACTGACAGCAGCTCCGTGCAGCTGAGATTGGAGCTTAGTACAGTAAAGTACTTTAATGCTATCAAGGACAGTTGTGACTACAAACTGTAAACAATTGTAAGCTCTAAAAAGGGAATTTCAAAATATTATAGGATGCACTGCATGTGAGCACCTTTAAATCTTATTTCCTTTAATATCTCACCACATGTGATGAAGGAAATAAAGAGGTAATTTTCTATCACAGTACTGTACAAGCTACTGTAGTCTTCTCAGAGTGCATCCTGTATGTAGGGACCTGCTTTCTATTAATACTCTCCCTGAAGGTTCATCAGAGTAGTTTGAATCTACAAATGGACTTGAGCTAATCGATAGAAACAGCCAGTGGGAGGTAATGAGGGTGTAGCCTATCAAAATGTGAATTTGTGGCTATTTTATGCCACTCTCTCTATCTCTATCTCTCTCTCTCCATCAACCCCCCCTTTGTACTCATTAAAAATGTATCTGGCATGAAAGTTAATGTATGTAATGAAAAATGTATAACCTCATGAAGACCTATGGGAAGAACTGACCTTTAAGTTGTTGATGTTTCTCATGCACTGCACTCGAAGCTGCTGTTGTGTTTGCTTGGCAGCTCTGTGCACAAAACCACAGCAAAACCACATCCGTTCCCTGACGTTCATTTAAGACTAGACTGAAAATGAACACACACGTTTTGCTTAATAATTGTTTTGAAATTGCCCCACAGATTTCTACACGTTCACATTTTGTATTTACGCAGCATCTGCTGTTTCTTTGTTGTTTCAAAAACTGGCAGAACACTAATCGAAACCGGTGTTTTCTAAGCATGTTTATCATTTCTGGGGTCGTAACAAATTCTAATTAGGCCTGTAGCCATGCCAGTCCAAGCTGTCACTGCAAACAGGAGGGTAATTATTTCCACAGCGCTGTATCATTGACTCAAACTTCTTTTCTTGATTTAAAAAGGAGAAATTAATCAGTCTCTGAATGTGCCCTGGTGCTTGAGGAGGCGGTAAGGTGATCCGCTACTTAGCATTGGAAATAGCAGAGAGGGTATGATGGTGGGCAGCACAACATTATATATATATATATACAACTCTGTAATAGGTCTTATTAGATAAAAAAAAAGCCCAAGGTACATGGCACTCTGTTTCCCATTAGGCTGAAAGCACAACAATATATATCCTACATAATGCAGGATAATTGAATAATTGCCAGGTAACCAAGTGTACATCCTCTATTCTGTGTTTTTATTATATGCAATTCATAAAAATGTGTTGCATGATGATAAATATACTATTAGAGCATAAAGAAGTGTTCTATAATACAATAGAGCTGCATTTTAACCTACATGTTATTAACTTTATCAAATCATCGAAAGTGAATAAAAGCAGCAGTCACACGCACTTTCATTTACGCTAAACCTGACATTAGCCATGCAGCACTCACACATGTGTACTCTTTGTATGTAAAAACAGGAGCAAATATACATATATTTGTTATTATGGCATTTCTTAGCAAAAATATGTTGGTACTTATTAAAACTCCACAGTATGCACAGTATAATATATTATATTTATATACTATATTCATTTAATTAAAAAAAAAAGAACACCTTGGGGCTTTTCACTTCTCAATTTAAGGAACTGACTACTTTCTGCTAAAAAAATTAGTTTTCCTGCTAATTGCTAAGTAGCAAGCTGGAAAGCAACTTTCAATCAGGAACTGATAATTTGATCCACATTTGATTATCACAATGTCTCATCAGAGAGAAGAGCTGCAATGGTGAGTAGCAACACATTAATATGAATCTATTGAAATTATTTCATTCTGGGTGGTTTTTTATCATTTAAATGTGCACAGGTGGTGTAGAACACGCTGTGATCTCCACAAATGATAGATCCCAGTCTTTTCTCCATCACCTGTGCTCTATGATTGAACACATGCAGTAGAAAATGGTTACACAACACTAAACACAAGTACGGGAGTCATGTGATATTACATGACCTGCTCATATTATTCCACAAAGCACCAAGGTAGTTTCTATTGTCGATTGTCCTCTAAATAAGCCGCTTAGCAGGTGTTTGCTTAAAAAAGAAAAAAAAAGAGAGAAGGTAAAGAAATCAGCTGTGATGAGATGGTGGAAACAATAACAGTAAGACATTTCAGTAAAGACCCAATTTCCCTCCAGTAAATAGCACCACCTTCCTTCTCCGTCTCCATAAAAAAAGAAAAGGTAGGCTACAGTAAGATGTTTTTCTGCTGTGACTTTACAGATCTCATGTGCATGCTTCTCCAAGATGTTGTGGACGTGACCTCTGATAATATCACTGCAGTAAATATGCTTTTAATTCTACTGTCTGTACTTGTTTGTGCTTTTTATCGTTGTCTGTGGAGCATTTTCTGCTTTGATTATGTGTCACTTATTTTCAAAAGTGTAAATGTCAATGTTGGTCATTTAATGATCATGGTTCAGTGAGTATCAAGGGAGTTAATGCCACTGGATGTATGTGTTTCTATTCAGCTGCAGCACTGATGATCATCCTGATGAAGTCCTCACCTCTCCTCTGACTGCAGCTTGTCTTCCCACCAACAATGACTACAGCGCCATCTTGTGAGGGAATGAAGTGAGCTCATGTGAATGCCTTTTCCAATATACACTGACATAACGTGCTTGTTTGCCTTGAGCACTGAATAGGAAGTGTACACTCACAAGTACATTTTGTTGTCTTGTCGGCGGTGGTTGAACAGAGCTTACATTTTGGGGACAGGGTGGAGAGAAAGTGCTGCTCTGAGGCACGTCGGGGAGAGCGGAGAGAGAACCAGAGATGACTGCAGCATCAGTAGATGGCAGTAGCATCACACCAGGCAAAGGTGCTGATTAATAACCTGTGCATGAGATCATCATGCCTTTTGTAGACAAAGAACAAGTAGCCTCAAGCTGCTGGTGAGCAAACTGCAGTTTTTATTTATTAGACTCTACAAGTAAAGGCAACACGAATCCTACTGTTTGATTTAAATTCACGACCTACATGAGAATCTGTGAAGAAATCTGTTATAGGCCGGGAGCCAGGTCCACCCCTCAGGATGTTTTTTGCTACCTTTTTTTCACTATTATTTCTTGTTATCCCATACATTGGGCCATCACAAGTTGATAACCTCCACCCCCAGCAAGGGGCCGTTTGGCCCCAGGGGCCAAAAAACCCCCTTTTGGGGAAAAGCTTCTGGCGAAATGATGTAATGGCATATATTAGGGTACAGCAACTGCATACATGGTCAGATAACTCTGAAATTTTGCATGGTGTATCCTGACACATAGGGGAAACTATCAGAATAATATTCTGGGGCTTACTGCCTTTCTATTTTCAAATATCACCCTCAGTTTATCCCAAAAGACAAAAAAATGTGTTTCCGCCTGACAAATTGTCATCAAATGTGATCATTTTCAAGCATTTTATTATACATATCACTGCCTTAGATGGATATGAAAAACTTCCCACATTTGTAAGGCTCAATTTAAGCCCAAGATGACCTTTCTATCTAGAAGATTACACCTGCTATGACCAAAGTCTTCCAGTGTCCTACCTCAAAATCAGAGAAAACGGAACTTTCAGCATTAGCATTCCAAATGGGATTAAGCATGATTTCTTGCACATAAACTGTATCTTAAACAAGATTGGAGACTTTAGTTATAGGCTACTACTATACTATCTTAAGTTAATTACATGAAAAGTGAATAATGTTACACCCCCAGGTGGACCAGGGTATCAGGGTACAATATAAAAATAAATGCTAACCGATTTACACACACCAACACACTTACCAACCAACACACTTGAACCAAACAACTAGTCTATGGGCCAGACCAGATTTTGGTACCACTCAGGGGGGCAAAATCTAGTAACATTTTTTGAAAAGGTACATGTCCATAGATGATATTTTGGTATGATAACCCATCCTAAGTGGCAGCTTTATGACAGTTATCAACTCATAAAGTTATCAACCCCCTGCAATAAATAGGCCTCTAAACGCAGGGGGCATATCTTGTTTTGTGCTCATTTTCAGATCTTTAGTCATGTTATGAGGGCATGTTTGGTAGCATTTTAAAGTGTATAATCCTAGCTTTCATTTAGACCTAGTTTTGAGCCTATCTAAAAAAAATATAAAGGTCACATGGTCAAAGGTCAATCTATCTCAACAACTATTTTTCCACTATTTTCGCCTAAACTGTAGTCTTTTTTATAGCACTGTGAAATGTAGGAACAGCACTGACACAAATAACAAAAACTGAAATACTCACAGGACTGTAACAATTCAGGAAATGTATAATCTTCCCATAATTTCCTACTATAAGGGATGATTGTGGGTCTTAAAGTGGAACACGGGCCCAAGCGAGAATTGTCAATAACTGCTTATTCCTCTGTATTTCTCAAAGAGTTTTTAAGTTTTCTATATATCTTTGCCCCAATTATCATCATAATCATGATTATAGTCCAGAGTTAAGGCAACTTCTTCATCCTCCTCCACCCTGATTTGTGCATGTTTGCATATTTCTGCATCTACTCCTCCCAATATTTTGCACGTTCTGGCAGAAACGCCCATATTTGCATATTCATTAAGGCAAACACGCTAAATGGATTGCACGTGCAATTTTGACCGTTTGAGTGATGCAATCCTCGGTGCATCCGATTAGTAGATCAGCTTCAGCATGTGTTTGCGCGTGTAATCAAGTTTGCACGCACAAACATGTTTTTATACACACAAACCTTTAGTAGATCCGGCCCATAGTCAGAAGTTAGTGCTTATACAGTAGCTCTGTACACTGAACATAGGAGTGGTTAAGAGCTTTTCACAGTGATTGACCACAAGTCATTGACCATTGGGGGGGCACACAGGGTGGCCAATCAGATTTTAGGGGGGGCAGGTGCCCCTCCATGCCACCATGGCAGACCCGCCCCTGGGTGAGGCAGGGGAAGTCTGGAAGCCTACAGGTCTTTGTATGTGGTTGAAGGGTCTGACGACGCTGAGTCCAGGCCAAATTTACCCCCAGGGGACAGTAAAGTATATAGTATCTATCTTACTATCTATCAACCAGGAGTTGTTGAAGGTCAACCAGTGTGGTTGTGTTGGTTACTGTAGCATGTACAGCAACTCCCAAGCTGATCCCACAAGAGTTCAATAGGCTCTTTGCACAACTCCACTACTTCCTGAACTTAATGCTGCTCCTTCATTTCCTGTCTTACATTATTGGATTCATCCAGGTGTGTCTGACCATTGTGACTCCTCAGACACACCTGGATTAATCAGTTTGTCCAATAATGTAAGACAGGAAATGAAGGAGCAGCATTAAGTTCAGGAAGTAGTGGAGTTGTGCAAAGAGCCCATTGGGTTGAGGTCTGGACGCCAATCAGGTACCAGTCATACACCTGTGACTGACACACACATGGCATCACTTGGAGCTCAGTACAAGAGTGAATACCCACAGGAGGATATTGCAGGGGATTTTGGCGTTTTTGGGGGGCGCTACCCACTCATCCTGACATCCCAACTCTTCTTAAAGAATTAACCTCAACCTGCGTGCTTGAATTGAATTGAATTGAAAACTTTATTGAACAACGTTCACTTCAGTTATCAACACCTCCCTCACCTCAGGCTTTGTCCCTCCTTCAATGAAGCTGTTGTCACCCCCATCCTGAAGAAACCTGGCCTCAGTCCCAACATCATGAACAATTTCAATTTCAAACCCATCTCAGCTAACAACCTATTTGAACCATTTCAATTTGGATTCCATAGACAATACAGGCAGCTCTTAAATCACCAATGACATCCTCCTCGCCTCAGACTCCGACCACCTCACCATCCTCATCCTTCTCGACCTCACTGCAGCCTTCGACACCATCAGTCACTCCATCCTCCTCTCCAATCTTTCCTCCACCCTAAACATCACTGGAACTGCACTCTCTTGAATTCCTCCCCAGGTGTCCCAAGGTGTCCCCCAGAGTTCAGGGCTTGGTCCCCTCCTCTTCATCCTGTACTTGCTAACATCACCCATCGTCAAGGTCTCCAGTTTCACTGTTGCGCCAATGACATCCAGCTTTACATTTCTACAAAATCCATCACTACTACCAGCCACACCACTCTCATCTCCTGCCTCAATAATATTAAATCATGGATGCAACACAACTTTCTGAAACTTAACTATGACAAATCAGATATTCTTCATTGATCCCAAATCTCTCACTAAATCTACGGCCAACTTCACCCTTTCCATTGTCAACATCAAAACCTTCACTGGCTTCCTGTTTCTTAACATACTGTATACAGTTTAAAATCCTTCTTCTCACATTGAAAGCACTCCATAACCTGACCTCCTCGACCCCCACTCTCCTAACAGTGATACTCTTTCGATGCCAACCTCCTGTACTACCCCCCATGACCAAGTGTAGCCAATGTCAATCTGGCCCTCTGCGTTGTGTTTCTCGGTACAGACTGCCCCAGGTGGGGTTCGCATCCTGGTCTCCTGCACGGCAGGCAACGATGCAAACCGTTTTACCGAGAGCTCAATGAGCACTTGGCAGTTGGGTCTGTGGGAGGAAGCCGGAGTACCCGGAGAGAACCCACGCATGCACGGGGAGAACATTCAAACTCCACACAGAAGGGCCGCAGCTGGCCGGCGGGTTCGAACCCAGAACCCTCTTGCTGTGAGGCGACAGTGCTAACCACTGCACTACCGTGCCGCTATATAACTAATTTATCAATTATTATTTAAAGAGCTAGGACACTCAAACCTACAAAGCTACATACTTTGGACTGATGATGATGATGATTAGGGTAAAGATGTAAAGAGAGTGCACGAAAATGTGCAAACTGCAAACATGCACAAATCAGAGGGTGGAGGAGGATGAAGAAGTTGCCTTAACTCTGGACTATAATCATGATTATGATGATAATTGGGGCAAAGATATATAGAAAACTTAAAAACTCTTTGAGAAATACAGAGGAATAAGCAGTTATTGACAATTCTCGCTTGGGCCCGTGTTCCACTTTAAGACCCACAATCATCCCTTATAGTAGGAAATTATGGGAAGATTATACATTTCCTGAATTGTTACAGTCCTGTGAGTATTTCAGTTTTTGTTATTTGTGTCAGTGCTGTTCCTACATTTCACAGTGCTATAAAAAAGACTACAGTTTAGGCGAAAATAGTGGAAAAATAGTTGTTGAGATAGATTGACCTTTGACCATGTGACCTTTATATTTTTTTTAGATAGGCTCAAAACTAGGTCTAAATGAAAGCTAGGATTATACACTTTAAAATGCTACCAAACATGCCCTCATAACATGACTAAAGATCTGAAAATGAGCACAAAACAAGATATGCCCCCTGCGTTTAGAGGCCTATTTATTGCAGGGGGTTGATAACTTTATGAGTTGATAACTGTCATAAAGCTGCCACTTAGGATGGGTTATCATACCAAAATATCATCTATGGACATGTACCTTTTCAAAAAATGTTACTAGATTTTGCCCCCCTGAGTGGTACCAAAATCTGGTCTGGCCCATAGACTAGTTGTTTGGTTCAAGTGTGTTGGTTGGTAAGTGTGTTGGTGTGTGTAAATCGGTTAGCATTTATTTTTATATTGTACCCTGATACCCTGGTCCACCTGGGGGTGTAACATTATTCACTTTTCATGTAATTA
This sequence comes from Trachurus trachurus, assembly GCF_905171665.1. Taxonomy (NCBI): domain Eukaryota; kingdom Metazoa; phylum Chordata; class Actinopteri; order Carangiformes; family Carangidae; genus Trachurus; species Trachurus trachurus. The sequence goes on along the minus strand of NC_139901.1, from coordinate 23,410,036 downwards.
ACTTAAGATAGTATAGTAGTAGCCTATAACTAAAGTCTCCAATCTTGTTTAAGATACAGTTTATGTGCAAGAAATCATGCTTAATCCCATTTGGAATGCTAATGCTGAAAGTTCCGTTTTCTCTGATTTTGAGGTAGGACACTGGAAGACTTTGGTCATAGCAGGTGTAATCTTCTAGATAGAAAGGTCATCTTGGGCTTAAATTGAGCCTTACAAATGTGGGAAGTTTTTCATATCCATCTAAGGCAGTGATATGTATAATAAAATGCTTGAAAATGATCACATTTGATGACAATTTGTCAGGCGGAAACACATTTTTTTGTCTTTTGGGATAAACTGAGGGTGATATTTGAAAATAGAAAGGCAGTAAGCCCCAGAATATTATTCTGATAGTTTCCCCTATGTGTCAGGATACACCATGCAAAATTTCAGAGTTATCTGACCATGTATGCAGTTGCTGTACCCTAATATATGCCATTACATCATTTCGCCAGAAGCTTTTCCCCAAAAGGGGGTTTTTTGGCCCCTGGGGCCAAACGGCCCCTTGCTGGGGGTGGAGGTTATCAACTTGTGATGGCCCAATGTATGGGATAACAAGAAATAATAGTGAAAAAAAGGTAGCAAAAAACATCCTGAGGGGTGGACCTGGCTCCCGGCCTATTATGTTTGCTGTTTGTTAAAAGGGTGCATCAGCAAAGAAGTGATCCTCCTTTAAGTCCTGTTGATAATAAATGTGTCGGCCTTTTCTTAAGTCACACTCATAATTAGAAAGTGAGATAAGTTGGAACAGCTGTGAGACTCCATAATTCAGTCACAGATTTAGAAAGTGTAGACTAATTGCATTTTCCCTCTTATCTCATAAATTGGATCCATTCCAGAGCTGGGATGGAAATCTTTGTCTTAACCCATTTGCGTGTATGCTGTGGATTTTCAGAGGCGTGACAGAACTAAGAGGTTTGGGGGTAGTGGGTGTGGGAGGGGAGGGGAGGGGTGTTCATACTGTAACCAACTGGAGGAGACATGACAGATGCTGTCTTGTACTGGCTGCTCTCACTGGCGTTAATGGTGTGAGCATCATTTGGATGCAGAGGCTTGCTGCAAGAGGCCGAGGGCCGCGGCAGAGGACACTTGTCATGTGAGAGGTTATTAGAAACGTTTACATGTCTTTGCATGTGAGAGTTGAGAGAAAACAGCAGATCTGAGGTCAGGCTGGAGCTCCCCTCCTGCTCTGTTATGTCATGTTGAACCAACCTCGGCCTGACTTGCAAAGATCACAGCTAAATCAACATGTAGTTTTTTTCCCCCTCTTCTTCTCCTTTTTGCTCTAAATTATACACAACGCAGCAGCAGTATCACTGTCACTTCATGCATCATACAGCACTCTGTGGTGTGCGTGGAAGCTCTTTTCCCTCTGTCATTACTTGCAGGTCAGACAACACACAACATCTCAAAATAAAACATGGATATTGCGCAGTATGTGGTTGCTGCTGCACACCATTTCTACCTTTTTCCAGGCATTGTGTGATCTGCCACTCTCATGTTACCACAGGATGTTTGTGCAGAGCTTTGGTCTCTGCGTCCTCCACGCTCCCTGCTGGCCTGATGGCCAGATGGGTCAGTGGCTGCGTAGCCGGGGCTTGGCGGGCCCCTTCTGTTCACCGTGAGGGTCCACTCATGGGATTGAAACCCCGGAGACCAGATTTATAGAAGCTGGATCACAAGGTAGAGAGGTTGCAAGCTGAGCTGAGACATTCACGCACATGTGCATTCAGTGCACACACACACAATCCTGTACACAGGTAGGAGCCCACGTTTTTTACATGCGTGGCAGAGAGAGGTTGACGTGCACTTCATATTAAAGTCCTGTTGTAGAGAGATCTGTCAGAGGGCACGACATTTTACTGATTAGAGTGGAATTAACAAAAGAAAATGTGATTTTATTTAATAAGCTGGAAACAGACCTGATCTTTTATCATTTCAGACAAGCTGTTCAGGAGGGTTACATTACTGAAGTGAGATTTTTCTTGTCATGTCATGTGGAAATTTAGTCAAGTCATCTTCAACTGTTATTGCAGTCCATTAACTCCATTGTGAAGATACATAATTGATGCAGCCTTTGGGTAGAATTTAATCAAATGGAGAGTACTCCACACTCCACCGCCAACTGAAAAATGAGGCACACAATATTCAGTGATGTAGTTTGCGAGGTAAGACTATAATTCACGCCTTTGAATTGATTTATAATCATTTGACTGTACACTTCCTGCACAATGCCCAAAGCAAAACTCGTAGCTTTTAAGCTTTTAAAGGTGGACTCGTGTGAAGGATTTATGAGCCTGAATTAGGATCAGCGAGTAAAAGCATAACCCCAGACACCTGTTCCTGCTAATCTACTTCCAGACAAGCAAACGGAGAAGTGTGGCGTACAATTTATTCTCTGTACCTTTTGGGTTTTTCAATTTCATTTCATCTTTGTTTGATGTGGATTTCTATCACTCTTCCCCAACTATTCATTTCCATTCCAGTATTTTTTTGCCTCTCCCAGGCATTTACTTTTCTTTGAAATAACTGTGATCTGTGTGGGCTGAGGAAATGCATTGTTTATTCCATGCTCCTTGAAATCAAGGGTTTAGCTCTCTAGTTAAATTTCACAGCCAGCCAGCACTTATCTCTGTCAACTCCTGTTTAAGCCACACATGATCCGCCCTGGTTTAAACGCAGCTGGCTTTTGTTTGTGCCGTGAACCTGAGCTGCGAGTCAATGTAAAAAAAAAAAAAAAGTGTTACTTTACTGTATACAAGCTTGGAAAAAGTGAGCTGCATCTCGCACGCAGCCAACGCATAACAAATACGCAACATATTCTGGAGATGAATGCCAGCACTCTGTTATTTCCTTTCTCAGTGAGTGCATTTTCCTGACAGGGGAAATTGGGGAAAAGCAGCAGATTAGCGCACCTACTCAGCTGCGAATCCTGAAGAGCATTCGTCTCACTCAGCCATCTTAATAACACAACAGTCAATTAAATCCATGAACTCAGATATGTAATTTTCAAATAATCATTAACTGGGAGTGGTGGAGTGGGGGTGGAATTAGAAATTTGGATATCGAGGAGATGGCACGAAGGGGGAGGGGAGGGCGGAGAGAAAGGGAGGGTGACAGCATGAGAGGTATAACAGTCATTACAGTAGAGGCAAGAGACGTACTAAATCCCCCAGCCAAAGATGAGTGAAGATAAAGGAGGTGACTGAGCTAATTGTGTACTGTCAGAATCCATATCTCTAACGACTGTCAAGTGAGCAAATTTCAAATGTATTCTCTCCTCCCACCCAACTCCCCCCAGGAGTAAAAGTGGTGAGAGAGAAGAGGAATAAATACCAGGAGACACTAATGTGATGAGAATGATGCCTGGTCTCTTCCGCTGATTAAAAATGCAATAACGCTGTGACGTGCACACACACACACAAACGTTCACATGCACACACACAGTGCAGCCTAAGCAGGGGCAAGGAGTAGCTCTGTGGAGCCACAGATAAGAAATGGCACCCAGTGACCCCCAAACCAATTTATTCACTCAGAAAAATAGTATCTGTATCTTGTTCTGGGATCACTCATAGAAAAACAAACAGAAACTCAACAGCAGAGCTTCTTCACTAAAGTCACGCGTGATCTTCCTCCAGGTGGTAATTAGTGCCGTTGAGAAGATGTGGATTTTATGATTCATGTCTCACCACTGGCTATCTTACTGTACTGCTAATTATAAAAAAAAATCCTGGCGTCTCTGTGTGCATGTAACAGTAACAGGGCTGATCTGAGGATGGAGAACAGAGGAGATGCAGAGGAAGTGGGAAAACATGCTGGCAAACACAAAGCATCATAAGGAGGTTTTGAGAACAAGACACGGCGGGGAGAGAAAAATAAGAAGAGCGAAGAGTGTCTTTATCCACCTTGCGTTATATCAGGCCTCGGTTGGTCACTGACGGGAAGCAGATAAGGTTTCACTCTGGCTGGAGTTGGATAATTGGACATTTATGGAGAGATAGGAGAGCCCAGGGCCCAGGAGCCATGAAACAGAGCTAATCTAGACTCAGCATCAGTAAATTGTCTGTGAAAGAGTGCATCAGGAGTTCTGACAAGATAAAGAAGGCTTTCCTCAAAGGCGGAGCTGGACCAAAGTGACATGAAAACTCAGATACAAAAAGAGCCCGAGCCTTTGATGCTGGGACTTCTACATGTCACACGCGGCGCACACTGAAAATGTACATTTCACAGAGCAGTGGTGTCACCTTGTCATCCAAATTGGGTCACGCAGGCTTGTAATTCTTACACGGCGAGGACAGTTTTGACAACTTTCTAACGAGACAGCTCTTAAGAGTCAGAACTTTTAGCAAGCGTGCCACCTTGTACATTTTTAAAAACTCTGTTGTTCAACTTCACATGTCCCCACGCGTAATAATCTGTGACTGACAGTCCTCCAGAGTTTGAAACATTTAGGTCCTGGTGGAGTGTGCCTTGCTCTCAGTCCACCATGATTAGTTTTCTCCCTTTGATGTTTTTTCCCCACTCGATTCTCACAGGAAACTGCTGCCTACAAAACAGGTGTATGCCGAGCAGGTGGGCTCCTCACACTGGAGCCTTGAGAGTTAGGAGCCAGAGTAAACCATATCTCACACTATTCTAGGCAGGTAAAACTCATCCCTGAACGAGCCATGCTTAGATTTTTAAAGATCTCTTTAAGTTTTTGTTCTTGCTTTATATATATAGGTATCTAGAGCCAGAAATCCACTGCTTGTTTAATGTTTCTTTTCTTTTTGCTGAGCTGCAAATCTAAACTCTGTTCAGCCCCTACTGATTACTTGCACACAGACACTGACACAGGCAATTAATTTGGTGGGGGAGAGGCTAGTCTTAATTGGACATAAGTGGGATTTTTCTTGGCTGTGTGCAACAGAAAATGACAGACTGTGCGTATGAGAAGTAAAGACCATCTGGTCCCACAGGAGCCGAGAGAGATGCCAGACAAATGGAAAGAGAAACAACACAAAACCTACGTGGCTGAGGGTGTCTCTCTCTCTCTCTCCCTCACACACACACAAACAGAAAAGAGGAATCAGCAGCTCTCGGTCATATATCACCTGCTCATGTACTAGCCTGGAGGGAGATGCTTCCTGGGTGCAGAAACAGAAGTCTTTCATGCGTGGCCTATTCATGTTTTTATATAATAATCAATATTGAAAATAGGAACATTATGCTTGCAGGCAGGCATGGAAAAATAAAGAACGGTTGGCTTGTACTGTAAAAGGCTCGGTCATCAGCAGGACAAATTGATCTGACATGTTTTATTAGTCATGTGGGGGATTGGTGCTGAGACTTTAGAAGGAGCAACGGCGGCGAGAGAAAGAGAAACAACAGATGTGACAGAGAGAGCAAAGGGGAGCGGAGGAGTCAGAGAGTGGACATCCTCTCCTTTCGCACCGTCTCATCTCTGCGTGACAGCTCTGCTCAGCGAGCCCGCTAATGTCACGGGGTGAGACAGTAGACCAGCACATGGCATTTCCCTCAGTTTACACAAATCCATAAACAACTCAGTGATTAATAGTCACTTATTTAGATGTCAGTTTAAACTGGCCCCACTCCCTCCCTCCTGCTGCGATACACAAACATGCCCACTCGTACTGTACACACAAACACACTCACACATGCAATGTGCACAGAAATAACTATGATATGCTGTCCGCTTTAATTGTATAAAAGATAACAAAATGGTTTTATTACATGTTCATTATATAGCAGATTGATATCACAACATACTTGCATGATTGCTCTGATATTTATGTTTCCCCACACCATAATTAGGCATAATGTAACCCAGTACGAAAATATGTTTAACAAACATGCTTGGAGGTACAAGGGGAGGGAGTGGGTGCAGGGGAGGGGGTGAAGGGGTGACGGGGTCAATTCAACAACAGATTAAAGCTGTTTTCTGTCATTTAACAAAGCTTTGCTCTAACAAAGAAAACAAACTGCAGGTGGATGCTGAAGCTCATTATCATTTTCAGAATTTATTTCTCTCTTTTTTTTTGTTTACATCAAAACATAACAGACATACATTGGCACATGCAAAGTGAACACTTTGTGGTGCTTTTCGTTACCATCCAAATCCAATTGAACAAAGACTGGATATCTATTTTTGTACTCCAAACATGAAAATACTCTCAAATATTTACAAAGAAAATATACTTACAATGCCCATCACTCTAACATAATAATCATCATCTGGGACTGATTTGAGTTGATTTTGGTTAAAACAAAAATACTGTATGTGGCAGAGCTTGCTGTTCAAGGTCATTAAATCAAACTTCAAGAGAAAAGAGGCACAGAAGAAAATCACTTAGAAACAATACAAAACAGAAATCAGATAATGGGAACCCCAAGAGAATATGGCTTTAATGATATTTCAAAAGAAAACATCTTGAAAAGCAGATCCGTAGTCCCCCTTTTTTTTCTTTTTTTTTTTTGCGGCTCTCTTCTTTCGCAGCGACCCCCCTTTTTTAGCAGGCAAGTTGTTCTCTGTCACAGAGACGGGGGGGGCCACGACGTCACAAGCTTTTTAAAACCTACAGTCTGGTTCTGGCGGTCCAACCACACTGGCCTACAGCTGTGCTAGTTTCTGTCAGGACGCATGTATCATGTCTGGATGAAGGTTGGATGCTATCCACACAATCCTGGAGTGCATAGGTACTGCAGGTGGTGCTGGGATGCCTGCACGCTCACTCTCTCTCTCTTTCTCTTTCTCTTTCTCTCTCTCACACGTCTCTCTCTGTCTGTCTCTCTCTGTTCTGCTATCGCTCGCTTCCGCTTTTCAACCACAGATAAAGGACAAACAGCATTCATTTTCAAGCAGATCAGATCCTGAGGTTGTTGTAACTCACATACGTTTTCTTGGTTGCTTGACCTGAGAAAAGAGTGGGGGGAAGAAAAAACAGAAAATATTAACTTTCAGAAACAAAGAAAAAAAAAACAGCACATCTCTATAAATGGGTAAGCAGAGGCATACAAATACTACACTGCTCTGGGAAAGTCGTCCTTCTGTGCCGCGCATCTTTATCATCAGCTGTGTGCAATCAGCAGCAACATTTTCTGAGCCAGTGTATCATTTCGACTCACAATGCCCCCATGTGAAGCCTTAGATTCTATTTTCAGATGAGAACTAGTGATAAAAAACACAAACACCACACAAGTGGGCACCGAACAAATGCTACAGCACGCAATGTGATCCCAGTCTGGATTACCATGGAAACGTATCTGAAATGTGGCTGAGTGCCTGGGTGCTGTGTGTGTGTGTGTGTGTTGTGTGCTCTCTCATACTGTGTCTGTGTCGTTATGAGAACCAATTTGAGTTCCAAACCTTCGGAGTGAGGGCGTTTTTTGTGAACCGAGGTCATTCTGGCTTGTCATGACTTTTTTTTTTTTTTTTAAACAGCTTTTTACCCAGGCGGCAGGCAGGAATCAAGTCTAAAGCCGAGGTTAGTCTTTGGATTAGGCTGATATCTGGCCAGGATGTGGTGACAAATAATAAAAAAAATGTCTATATAGTCAGAGGACTAATAGAAAAGTACGAGTGTGTATATCTGTATGTACTTTATACTGTCTGTATCCTGGAGAAGGTGAATATACATTTCCTTCATCACAGACTTTGCTATAAATTCCCATTCTGCTACTTTAATGTTGCTATGCCGACCAACTCCCATGGGCTATGCAATTAAAGTCGCACCATTTCTTTACAGCAGCATTTTGTAGTCTTGGCCAGCAAGTATGATGAATAAAACATTAGTAAATGTACAACAGAGTCTTGCTGGTAACCATAAACAGTCTTCAGAAAGAGAAATCGTTTTGGAGAAACCGCTGTGGGTGTATTTATGTCTGTGTTTGGATGTTTACTTCTCTGGGATTAGCACATCTACCTATTTACCTTTGCTATCATCTACATTTTTAATCCTTTAACTTTTCTTATTTTGCCCTGCTGTTTGTGAGGTTGTGTTTCTCTGCCACAGCATTCACCGTTAATGAAATGAACTCCTTCTGAAAGCGTGATTGCATCCACATGTGCCTGTTTTGGTTAATTTATATCGGGAAAAATTGAAGAGGACAGCAACACGTTTCACTGTCTCTAAATAACAGGGGAATATGCTGCTGTCTGAGAGGTGCAATCATGAAGATATTACACTGTATCAATACCAATGGAAATCTGCAGAGCTCTTAATGCTCTTAATCCTATAAATCACTCCGAGTCATCTCATACAGAGCTGATGGGCCCTGAAAGGGAGGTATTTGGCGCTCTGATGGTTACAGAAATTGACGGACAGTCTCCAGGGATGGTCGAGGCACAGTTCAGGTTTCGGGGCGGTCATGCACATAAATTTGCCATTAATAAATGTCACTTCCACTGTCGCTAAAAAAGAAGGGCAAGGAGAGGAGAGAGAGTGTGCGCGGGGAGGAGAGACGAGGCGAGAAGACATTCATGTAGGAGAGACAGAAGGTGAGAGACACACAGAACAGATGACACGGTGCACTTTGGGGAGGGCCTCCCAGAGACCGCGTGCCCTGCTTGGGGACTTTTGATGTGCTGCTGCGACAGATGTTAAGGTTTCACCCAATATGCAGAATATGTATATATGCCCGATGAGCCACATGTGTGACTGGCAAGGAATGCGTTCCCCGGTCCCCTGATACACTTGCATCATCCCTCTGACTTACATGTGCGTAACTCACACATGCAGTCACACACACAGATACACACACTGAAAAACAGCACGTACACACACACACAGAGTGATGATGAACTCTCGCAGTTGTACACATACACACGTACACAAGCTCATTCGGCTCATGACAGATGAGCGTGACAACTGTTGGGTGTTTGGAGAAATTCCCAGGAAAATCTGTCATCTCATAGGCAGGATTCAAAGAGGGTTTGAGGGGCTGGCACACCTGTGGGTGCCATGATCACTCTATGTGATTAGAGGCGTTGCGGGAGACGAAGCCTTCGGAGCCTCTGATGTGTGATTTGCATGAGCCGTCAATCATCTCCGTCTTCATCCTGACTCCATAGCAACACCGGGCTAAAATGAAGCTTTGTGGTTTTTTTGCTCTCTAAAACCATTTTTAGAGTCGCTGTTGCTCACCTAAAAACAAACAGTACACCACCTTGCCACGGAGGAATGTAGGCTTCCCCCACTCACGCACTAATACCCAGTATTATCTTTGCTAACAGGATCATGCTTACTGTTTCTGATGAAGGGTGGTATGAGTAACACAGCTACAGAGACAGATTATCTCCCTCCATTCCCGGCGACAAAGCCCTGTTTCTTCAAATCTCCTCGCAGAGCAAGTCTCCGTCTTCACTCCTGCTCTCTGCCGTGCACTTGGGCTAAAGGTCCAGGCATTTATCGGGAAACAAGATAACTGGGTCTATTCTATAGGACATTATAGATACTTTTTATCCAGCAGCTACCCAATTAAATTGCTGGAATGAGAGTTTCTGGTGATGAAAGGAAACGTGTGAAAGATATGGGAGAGAATAGAGAGACATCTCAACGGCTCTGGAGATATATATGTCTATATATAGAGAGAGATCTTAACTCCTGGGTCTTTGTGGTCTAAATCATGAACTAATCTCCATAAGCTTTATTAACTCATTGAAAAACTAACTGGACATGGTGACTGTGCCTGCCAAAAGTCACAAATACTTGATGCTACCTTTCATATATTACCATAGACTAAACTTATGTGCAACCAAAAGTATATAAATGGCGTTCACATGGTGTTTTTACAATGAAATACTAAATTACTAACTTATGTTGTACAGATGCATACTGTACAGTAGCTACATCACATTACTACATTATAGTGATAAGTTATAGACCATTTAAACTGATCTAATAAATAGTTTATAACACACTATAATGTAGCTATAAGCAGAAGTGTTTATGACTGCAGTGGTCAACAAGTTTACTTCCCATAAATGTACTTCAGTGTGTAATCAGACAATGAATGATAATATACAGTAAGAAACAAAGCAGTGTAGTTAGGATTAAATACTGTATAGAAGGAGCATTAAAAGGAAACTGTTAGGACTTTATTCTACATTAAAATATAAATTCATTTTGACTAGAAGTCGTCTTTTTAGCCTTGCGATCTCATATAAACTTAAATGAGCATGGTTGATCGTGCGTATGTATGGAGCGACTCTGAGGCTTTGTGATTGTCTCACTGGGACACTTACTCATGGGGTCAGCAGCAGGGTTCTCACACAGCTCAGTCTTCGCCTCTCCATTGGGCCGTTCATTGGGCTTCTGGGACAGACGTGATGACATTGTGGCAGCTGTGACCACAGCCTTGAAGCTACGCTTCCTCTTCTGTACGTTCATCTCAGGGTGGAAGATAATGATGTACACCTTGGGCATGTAGAGCATGCCCAGTGCTACCGAGGCACTAAGGTTCATGGAAATGGTCAGGGTGGTCGTCTGAATGTACAGCTGGAAGGAAAGCACAGGGAGATAAGTAATGGTTTTAATACAGACCAGAAAAGCAGAAAACATCACATACAGTAAGTGGTCAGGTCCTTTGTTTGTGGTATGAGTTTCGATTTGACTCATTTGATCTCCGTGAGGCAGATAAATAAGTCAGGAGGCGAATTTAAACCTTCATGAAGAAAAATGAGGGACAATACGGCTTTAATGGCTAAACATCTGTGGCCAATGACAGAACAGTCACACTGCTGAGCACAGTGATGAGGCAAAACCTAATAATAACCATTGCCTGATAACAAGATAGAGCATCCAGCAAAAAAGTTCATTGTTTGACATTTTTTTCATTCATTCCCAGAGTGAACAAAAATCTGACACCGGGACCTACATCATTAGGGGATGTATTTGTTTGATGAAGTGTAGCACAAAACTTCCTGAAAAGAAGTGACACTTTTATTCAACGATCAAATTGTTGTTTTGATGACCTAACATTATTATCAGATACAGAATGAGGGTGGTCTGCATATTTGTGTGTGTTTAGCTGTGGGGAAAGGAGCAGCCGTACGCATGGCAACATAATCCAGCAGCATTTATTAAAGCCTGACCTGCAGCTACTCACTTAAATCAAAGATGGTTCAAAGTAAACATTTTAATGACAATAGGAGAAGCATCACTGTGTCTATATCAGAATGTACTCACAAAGCTGTTTTTTCTACCAACTAATCATTCAGACCCTCGACTACATGAGTATAAAATGACTGTGCTGTCCTATTAGATGTTTTATCTCCCCACTCATTCGTTCAACAGACCAATCTACAACTTCTCAGCTCCATATTCCTCCACTATCAGTGCCTCTAACAAGGCCCATGTTAATGGAAAACACAATAACAGACTAAGTACGGACTTAGAACACTGTATCTGCGGCGTACGGCAGGTCTGCATTTGTTTTTGTGCCACTCTTCTTGCAGTGAAGTGCAGCCGATGAAAGACACTCACCGTGTTAAGTGGTGAGATCATTCATAAGGCTGCCATTCATGCGAGCCGTACACTGCCACTTTCTCTTTCCGTGACATTCTGTTTCTGACGTTACAAAACACCTCTGTCACATTGTCAAACTGTAATTGTGAACTTACGTAACCCGGATCCCTACTATGATTTAGGTTAACATAAATTTTATATGGTGACCTCATGAAAAGGTAGTCATTTCACTTAGAGGTAGTGAAGTCAGTAATTCAGCCGACAGGAAAGAGCCTCTTGTTTCATTTAAGGGTCTTGGAGGAGAAAGAATCATTTCAAGAGAGGGACATTATTGTTTCAAGAGCACATCACCCAAGCCTCCTCGCTAATCTACAGCACTTGAAAGCATCAGATGTCACTTACATGCTGCCTTCCAGTCAGCCACTGGTAATGTGGATGGGGGGAGAGGATACAACTGTAAACACATTAACCACCACAGGGTAGTATCTGCAGAGCAGCAAAATGCTCAGCGATTCACTGAGAGGGAGAAATGTCACCATTTGCATACAGTTTTTCTTGGCAAATAGCACGACTAATGCTAATTTCTTTCATACAAGACCGGACTCATTTACATGCCAGTCATGCTTTTGTCTTTCAATCTCCACCAATCATTCAGACGCCTGATATCATCAACATGTCAATACACTCAACTGCCTCTGTCTCCCTTCATCGCCTCCCGTTTTCTCTGTGGAGGAGCATCAGAGGCAGTCATCTGGCTGGTGTGCCATGCATTAATAACTGTATGAATATCACAATGCTCTCAGCGCACGCTGTCCTGTGTCACTTGAAGCTGTGTGTGTGTGTGTGTGTGTGTGTGTGTGTGTGTGTGTGTGTGTGTGTGTGTGTGTGTGAGAACAGAAATGTTGCTGTTGCCTTCGGAGCTGTGAATTTGCAGCATTTATGATCAGATATTGGAACGAGTGATCAAAGCATTGCGAGAAGTACACATGGCGTCAGATATATAATCACCGGAGAATCTCCGCCCTGTGCTGTGTTTTCCATGTTTGGTAGTTGGTAACCTGTCTGGTATCCATAGCAACACTACAGAGTTTGGTACGAGCAACTACACACGACTGGAATAAGCTTTTAATGAGATTCTGATACCTTAGATGCTGCGTTGCTGACCCTATCAGAACTGATTTATTGACCACGCAGGAGAGTAGGCACACAATGAGCATTAGGCACTTGCTCACACTCATCACATACACACACATGCATGCATGCACACGCAAAAAACATGTGTAGGTATGTGGGATTTCACTCCCACTAATGCAGCTATGCGAGCACACAAACACACACACACCAAATCCGTTTTCTTACTGTCTCTAATCACCGAGACAGGGCTTTTCTTTGTGCCTCTCTATGAGCTTGACCCAAATTCGTAGCCCCTCTCACCCACCACTCGAATGTTTAGCTTGTCACAGAACATTCATAATTAATTCCTGTTGCTTTAACATAAATAAATACATGAAGTCATTTTCACAACCGCTTGGCAACTCCCTATTTATAGCCGCAGTAATGATTTATTAACGTCCTCATCAGGAATCAAACGCTTGATTTTGAATTTTACATCTCATTGACAAGTCAAATGCCAACATCCAGCCACAACAAATGACATGTCTTCTGTTTAGACAAAAGGCTGTTGAGGGTAATTTTCATAATTATACCCACCAGGGATATACTTACTGCAAAGGCAATTTAGTTGGGTATGGTTGAGTACTATAAATGCACACAGCGATGAGGACTTGATTCAGTAAGTGACAATTAGGATGCTCTCTGCCCCATTAGAGAATGCCTTCAATAATGGATCCAGAGGATTTGCAGTCTCCTCTCAACTACCTGGATGTCTCTTGTTCTTTTGGGTGGCCTACTTTCTCGCCCGGCTCATGTCATGAATAACTCTGTCTGGCTTTGTGCTGCAAAGCCCTGTTCCGTACTGGAGACACTGCTTTCTGTGCGGACGGTCTTCCCTCCATTTTGACTCAGCACACAGGAGGTCCCCGCTTGTGGCCTAACAGATTAAGAGGCTATAAAAAGACACCACAGTGTTTTGTTTCCACCTGTCTTTGTTTCCTTAATTGCTCTAAATAGGGCCTATATTTATCAAACATCTTAGAGGGGGGGGGGGGGGGATTCACTGCAGTGCTGCTGACTGAACAGACCTTGGACAAAACTTAGGAGATCTCCAGAGGGATCCAGAGACTCTGTTTTGATGAAAATCTAGCAACTGTTGTGGCTGAGTTAGTGGTGGTGGTGCAGGGGAGAACACATGCTGTGTCTGCAGAAATCAGTGTCCTCACAATGTTAACGCTTTTTTTTGGAACATGGGAAATTGAGTTTTGCAAGAGTGTCAGAGCCAACAGTTTCCACAGTCATAAATTAAACTTTGATCACTAAATACAAACTGTGGTCCCAGTATGACTCGGGCAAGGTTATGAAGATAAACATGGATTTGAAAAAACACTACAATATTATTCTTTATGGCATTAACATGTGTTTCTCCTCATCTGGATACAGGCAGCATTTTAATGAGACATATGTATACAGTACAAACTAAATAGCATATTAATAAAGGTGACATTATCAATTATCGATTATTTACAATCTGTCCCAAAAACCCTGCTCTTCATGTCCAATACTATTATCTTAATTTAATGAAATATACAGTGAAGTACAAAAAAACAAGATAAAGTGTCATCATAAAGTATTGAGCTATAACTGACTGTGAAGGCCTTAGAGTTTCATTCACATCGCTGTCTCAGTCATAAGAGTCAGTGACCCCTTGTGCCCTATGGATGGAGACATTGTCATCCTGCTTCTTCCACTTCTCCAGACTTTTCCTTTAACTTGTCACCAATCCATTTCTTTCTTTCTTTCTTTTTCTTTCTTTCTTTCTTTCTTTCTTTCTTTCTTTCTTTCTTTCTTTCTTTCTTTCTTTCTTTCTTTCTTTCCTTATTGTTTAATCATTTATGTATATTTGTGAGTCATCATATTATATCTTTCTAAACTTAAAGGGACAACTAGGAGTTTGTTGTTTTATAAAAAAAGTCTCATATTAATGTGGATGAATCTCCGCTACCCACACTTGTTAATGGCTCCATTTTCGATAAATATATCGTTTTGTCTCTATCGTTATTTTGTTATTATAATTAATGGTGGAAATGCTGGGCGAGCCGACCAGCGTTTCCTTACACTGCCCGGCGGGTCATGAGAATAACGCCGCCGTATCGCCGTTAATGGTCGGAACTACAGTGGTATCTGATCGTCTTTGAGCCTCTGACTGTAATTCTTGATGAATGAAAACGCCGGTCCAAGAATTTCACCATGCCTGCGGAGGCTCATGGTAAATGTAGTATGAAAACACTATGCTTTCCAAAACTCCTCGTTGTCCCTTTAACCTAAAACCTACAAAGAGCTGTAGTTACTCTTCGGCACTCCAGTTTTTGCCCGTGTCTTCACTTTAGACAACAAGTGAAAACACGTCATTGCAACTTTCACTTTGCAGCTCTGAGTGGTGTAAAACAAGGATGTTACACTTTCCTCTCCGCTTGATAAATACACTCAGGCGGGTGGTCATAGTATCTTTTTCATCTTGAGGGATGTTCAGTTTGTTCACCATGTATTTTTTAAAATAAAAACCACCGCAGCCAGCGGTGCACTTGACCAGCTCTAGTCTTTTTGCCTGAAGACTGCCTCTGGTATTATAATCTGCTCAAGGTTTCAAGCACAACACAAATTATAGGCAGGAGACTTTCACATTATTATAAAAAAGCTTCAACATTTCTGCCAAGCGTCGGGTCTAACTCCTGTCAAGTGCAATTGTTTGCAGAGAGACAGGGGGATTAGAAGTTTCAATTTTCATTTTTCCTGTTGAAAGACGGAATGAGAACATTTTTGCAAAATATAGTAAGTCATTACTAATGATACTTGACAGCACAGACCATCCTCAGGAAGTTCAAGACACATCTCACAAGAGACTAAGTGGTTTCCAGACATGTATTGAGGTTCAGTATGTCAAATGTATTAATTTATCATGTGAGATTTTTAGTATGGTATATGACTTTCCATGACCTGAAGTTCTCCTTAAAGTGTGGCCGAATCTTTGTGGGTGTTTTACTAGAAAGTTTCTGAGCCTCAGGGGACGTGTTTCATTATACCATCAACCCACTCTTCTGAACTGCAGGAAACGTCTCGTTTTGCGGTGAAAGATGTTACAGAATAAGAGAATTCTCATGTTCACTGACAGCCTCGCTTTACATTTAGAGACTGTGAACACCATTTTACACATTTCTATGATGTCTTGTTGTTCAAAAGTCTGTTTGAAGTGACTCGCAGGCCTGGAGTATGTTTCAGAAGTCGGTCGATCTCACGGGCAGGTGAAATTTGGATGCTGGTGACTCTCACAGTCATTAACTTGAGAGTGCTGAGTAGTTGACTGAGCACATGCAGGTGCACGGGAGGCGGAGGGGGATGGGGTGGAGCGCTCTGTGATCTTTTGTAACTGTTTTCGCATGGCTTCCCTCAACATGAGTTTGGATGGGCAAAACAGAGAGGGAGGGGGGGTCACAGGTGTGGAAAATAAGGGCATCTAAATGGTGTTGAGTTAAAGAAATGCCACGCAATGCAGTGACAACTTCTGCTGCTATTCTATGTAACAAAACAACATTAAGTCAAAGGCAGCTGGTTTTTTATTTTATCATTTTGGCACCTGACATAATATCATCTCTGTTTTCGTGACTCTTTTGATATTGGACAACCTGCGGTGCGAGAAATGACTCAAATCCGTGTGGGTGTTCAGCCACATCTGCACGCAACAACACCACAGGGCAAGGTCCTTTAAGTGAGGATGAAGCATTACTATTTTATTATTTATTAGTATTTAGCCTACTGGTTTATTCATGTGCAGATCTAAACACAAACATGAACAGTATCAATCTTATCCCTCACCTAATGACATTATTTTCACCATTTTTTACAGTTGCTGTTGTTTTAGTAAAGTATTCATGAAGGACTCGCATGAGCCAGTGAATACAGTCTTAGGAGGAACAGATGTGAGGAAGGCGTGTTGTAAACTTGAGCATAAGTAAGCTGAAATGATGGATGACATCGCTTCACTTCACCTTAACAACATACTCTGCTGCTTTCGCAGAGGATGTTATCAGGACATGCAAAGGCACTTCTCACCAGCAGTGGCTGGGGAGTGATGCAGAGATGCACCAGCAAAGACCATTACATCAGGATGGTGTGGTGTGAGCTGGAGGTGAGCGTGTAAGGCTGGAGCCGGCGCGAAGAAAGAGTTAACTGCATAAAGGGGAAAGATAAACACATTACTGCCTCGCTAGTCGCCGCGAGTAACATAATGAACTCCTAATCGCTGCTGAGGGTGTAATTCATCTATGAAATCAGCAGCAAATTGAGATGAGGAAAATCACTTTCTGATCCATCTCATGCGGTAGCTTAGCAGGAAGGATATTGAACGGTGCTCCTCTCAAAAGGTTAGGAGTAACACTTTCCTGTCAGCATCGATATTCTGTCAGTGGAAAACTTCCCCGCCGCTCTGTCTTGCACACATGGCCTGCCAAGCAGCACGCGCGAGCTCATGAGTCCGGCAGATGAATGCATCTGTATTCCCCCCAGTGCTGGCCAGATAAGCAATGACTAGCACAGAAGGTCAAAGTGTCATATTCTCAATCAACTCCAGTAGCACCCAATGTCAAATGCTTTGTTGAGTGGAGCGCAGCTGTCAGGAGATGGAATGTGTTGTATCAAACTTCTATTTACCCCCCCATTTCTTCCCGCCTTCCTCCCCCCCCTCCTCCTCCTCCTCCTCAAGCCCCTCATCCTCCTCTCCCTTCACCTCCTCAACCCGTTTGTCTCTTTCTCTCTCTAGAGTGAGGATCTACTTTATGCCATACTATATGTTGAGCCTTAAGGCAGGAGAGCTAAGATAATGGCATCTGGAGGTGCGGGCACCCCCACCCGTATCACTCCTCAGGCATTTCAGGATTCTTGGTGCTTAACATCAACTCTTCCTCCGCCCCTTGATGTGCCTATTTCTGTCTGTAGTGGTCAGAGTGTGGGTTTCCATGCACATCAAAAATCATGTGAAGATGAAATCAAAAGAAAATGGAGCAATGTTTTATACAGTTTCTTAATGTGTGTGTGAGTGAGTTTGTCTGTGTGCGTGTTGGTCTGCTCCCTTTGTTGTGCTGGTTGTGTTTTCATTTTGTGTTTGCACAAATATGCATGTGTGCATGTTTGGACAAGATAAAAACAAGGCCGAAGGTATGGAAGTGAAATTTGTGAGAGGAAAGAGGGAGAGAGAAAGAGAGGGAGGGAGGGAGAGGAAGAAATGACTCACCTTCTCTGCCGACTGGGCTGTGCCAAAGAAGATTGGGATGAAGGCCAGCCAGACTATGCATGTGGTGTACATAGTGAAGCCAATGGGCTTGGCCTCATTGAAGTCTTCTGGTACGTCCCTTGTCTTGATGGCGTAGATGGTGCAGGTCACCATCAGCAGGATGCTGTAGCCCAGCGAGCAGATTATCTGCAGGTCTGTGATGTCACACTTCAGCACGCCGCGGGCGAGCATGGGGTTAATGGTTTTCTGCTCATCGTAATCGACGATGGTGTTGGGCGGGTCCACGGCGAACCACACCAGCACGCCCAGCAGCTGCATGCAGATGAGACTGGAGGTGATGGCGATCTGCGACGTGGGGCTGATGAAACGCGGGGCCGTGACCGTCTGCTTGCCCTGCTCGAAGATCCGATAGATGCGGTTGGTCTTGGTGAGCAGAGCGGCGTAGCTGATGCACATGCCCAGGCCCAGGAAGATCCTCCTGAAGGCGCACACGGCCACGTCAGGCTTGGCGATCATGAGGAAAGTGATGATGTAACACAGAAAGATGCCCGTTAGCAGCACGTAGCTCAGCTCCCGGCCCGATGCCCGCACGATGGGTGTGTCATTGTAGCGAACGAAGGTCGCCATGACGAAGATGGTGGCGATGATGCCAAGCATGGCCAGGAAGACGGGGATTATGGCCCAGGGGGAGTGCCACTCCAGTTTGACGATGGGGATGGGTTGGCAGGCGGTTCTGTTGGGGTTGGGTCTCATGTTGTAGGCGCACAGTCTGCAGGAAGTCTCGTCGTACTGGTGCTGGTAGCCATCGCACAGCTCACAGTGCCAGCAGCATGGCATGCCCTTTACCCTCTTCTTCCTTTCTCCAGTTTTGCAGGGCAGACTGCACACAGAGATCGGCACCTCCTGCTCCCCATCTGGCCACTGAAGCTCCTCCAGCTGGGAAAGAGATGACACACAGTGCAGGAAGAGAAGGTTAGCAACACACAGATAAGCCAAATATAAGACACCATGTGCATAGTGAGGAATCTCACCTGCAAAAACGTGCAATGCAATCTGAGCAAATACTGTATGAAGATGAAGAAAAGAAAAAGAAAAAAGAAATCCAGCATGGTCATAAAAAAAAACAAAAAAAGCGATTAGTCTAATACAAGTGCAGCATCTTTCTTGCCAATTTCTTAGAGGGATTGCCTTTTCTAATACTTGAAAGTAATTGAAATCACCATGGCAACAGAGCTTACCTTTGTTCGGTGAAATAAAAATAAAGCAATGTGAAATGCAAAAGACATTATGTTTTAATACAGGAGTCAGTGAGGTATGAAATATGTGATGAGAGGGAAGGAGAATGGGATTTGGGATTGCAAAATGTCTCTTTTAGACTTTGCAGAGCTATTTCTATTTATGATATTGTCATCAAAATGAAAAGTGCAGTAGCTATACAGTGAAAAACTATCTGGGAATCTAATCCAAAAAACCCTTGAGTGTTGTGGTGCATTGAGCTCAAGCTATAGTTTCAATACAACTTGGCTTTAATTTTTTTTTTTTTTTTAGTGCTCTTACATATTTTGTTAGGCTGCTAAAAAAGCTTTCATATGACTCTGAGCTGATCTTTTGATTAACTATGAAAGTGTACTGATCCGTGGCTTTAAAAGCACCGAGCACAAGATTAAAGATGCACCAACATGCTAAAGGCAGATTCTCAGAAATGTACAGCAGCAGATGATCAACAAAAAGCAACTAAACTGTTCAACAAACAAAAAAGCAATAAAATATGTACATATGTTAACATAACAAAATATTTTTGTAATTAAGATAATGAGCTAAAAGAAATCGCAACGAAATGGTATGAAATCTTAATGAACAGGAATTTTCTTTTTTCTAATTTATGTTGCGTGCATTACACCTTAATGACAGGTGAATTAATTACTTAAGAGGAAAAGTTCAAATCTCTTTCTTTCTGAGAGTTAGCTGAATAAATGGATAGCTTAGCTAACACTGAAGAGGAAATGGCGTGCCTGGCTCTATCCATAGGTAACAAAACACCTGCATCTCTAAAACTTTATTCTAATTATTATGTTCTGCACTTGATGAAATTGATTAAAACAATCCCAATACAAAAAAACATTAAAAAGGGAGAGATAATTAATATCAAATGAGACGTTTGTGTAAATCTGTCCGATTCTTTAACACTGCAGACAGTGCCATGGTTTTATCAATACACAGCACAGTTACTGTAGGTTGTGGCCTAGAGAGGCAGGATAACAGCTGAACCACAGTCTGCTGACATGTCTATGAGGAAAATTAAAAACAAAAAAAATCAATAAAAACAGGTGTCTTTAAAAACACACTAATAATCGATATAACTACAAATGGAAACATAGAATATAAACATGGTATCCATAAACAACAACCAAGATCTAAGGGATTTTAGAGGGCAAGCACAAATACCATTACACAGAAGTGTAGTGAGTCCAGCTAAGAATACAAATAGTATAGCCTCTTCCCAATGTGCCAATTGCCAATAATTGCACATATAGAGCTGCAGCTTTTCAGCAAAGACACACACACAAAGACACACAAAGACACACACACGCACACCTGCAGTTTGTTTGTGCTGTGTGTACCTGTATGACAAATGCGTTGTTTCTGTGGTGTCTCGGCAGATTATCATCTGCCATTTATCTGGGGGCATGAAGGTGCCATTTGTTATTTGGACAATGAATGGTGCTCTCTGGAAAACCTCCCGATTACACTCAGTGTGGAAACAGTAATGAGACCAACAGCTCTGTTTCCATGGAGACCAGAAGCAAGATTTTTGACACCTTGGACTCGTACGGTTGCTATAGTTTTCATTTGGGTTTTTGCTACAGTTGTTAATTTTACAGTTAATTTGAGCTTTTGTGAGCCAGAACAACATTACATTGAACTTTTTTCTTTCTTTCTCTCAATGATTAGGATGATTATTCCAGGGTGACCTTTAAATTAGATTCCTCTTTATGTGTCAGTGAAGAATGTAATACCTATTACATTGGGATATAATTGTACTGTAATAGCATTTTATTTGTAATCACACTTAAAACAGAATGAAACACAAATCCCCTGCAACGGACTTTGTTCCACCTGTGCTATCAAATCCATCCAGTTGTGTTTAATTCTTGTGATCCAGAGAGACATTATGCAAATGTAAACTCATCTTTATGTAAATGTCATGTTTTTTTGTTACATAGAAATACATAGAGGTTTTAGCTCAGGTTTCATCCTATCATTCAGTATGGGTAATTTCAAGTCAGGTGTGCCTTTACCACTAACATTAGACTGTTTTTTTTCTCCATGTGAATTAAAGTGATTTAAAGATTCCATGAAATGGAAAATGCCTCATCTATGGCGTTTTCCCATGAGTTCTTCTAGCTTTTTATGTGTCAGAAATGTTAAAGAAATTGCATCTGCACATGGTTTTACATTAAAAGGTTCTGTTTTCTTGTAAACTGGCAAGAGCTGTACACTTGATAGATCGTATACTCTGGGGTTTACCTTAAATTCCTGTAGATGAAATATGATCATGGACTTTGAGTCTCATCGTGTACAGTAAAAGCTGTGTGAAAGCTGCTGAGCACCAGGAGTAACATGGGAGGTGTCTATTTAGTTGTCAGTTCCTTACAACATCAACATCTTCAGCAGCTCTCTGCTGCCAAAGACTGAACATATACAGACTGACACTTGGGTTAAAAACATGTTCTTTCTCTTCCTCCCACTCTCCTGCACCGTCTGTCCTCCAACCTATGCAGCGGTAGAAGAGTGATCTCCAAGAGTGAACATCTCTGTTTCCTTTCGTTTTCTTCTGAGATCAAGTCGCTATTGATGTTTGAGTCCTGCCCAAAACATCCTTTTACAGGCAGAAACATATCAAACCTTGTAATAGCATCCAAAATGTGACAGACTAAAATTACCATCTTTCATCCCCCTTCACAGTCTGATTTTAAATTCTTCTGTTGGATTAATTGTGTGTGTTTTTTTCTCCTCTTAAAAGCAGCTGGTGGGACACTGATTACCTTTAAGCAAATCATGTTTCAAGTACAACAATAAAAACCTCTTTTATTAAATAAAGTCTAAGTGTTTTTCTGTATGAATAAAGAATATGTTAAACTATTAGATTACATTAGTAGGCAACACGTCAACTAAAATGAGTGGGTGAACAAGTTTCTACAGTGATTGTTTGAGGAACATATTCCAGCTGTAGAATTTTGGAAGATTTATCTGCAGTGTAAAGAGTAACACTTTCCTTTTTCTTGCTAAATTGCACAAACAGATTCATCTTCTGCACCTAAAATACATCAATTAGACTGAAAGTAAAACACGTCTGCACCTGAGCTCTCTCCATATTTGAGATGCAAATAATGTGTAACCCCCTTGTCACATAAGAGATTTCAATCTTGCTGAATGTGAAGATGCTTTTTGGATATTCAGCATACAAACAATATTTATAATTGGGTGTCTGTCGTCTGTGTGTGTGTGTGTGTTTTGAGTATCAAGCTGTCATACCCTGAGCTGGAGGTTCTCCACCCACTGTCCCACCATCTTATACTCTGGAGTGGAGGAATTGGTCATCTGAAACTGGAACAGGTCGTAGCGCCCTGGAGCATCGCCATTCTTGTTGAACACAACAGAGGTGCCGGCGCTGCCTGCACAGAGCGAGAGGGAGAAAAAGCAGCAGGAAGGACGGTGGAATAGAAAAGTGTTAAGACACTGGTGTGACAGGGTACAGCGCCTCTTCTAGTAGGAGAAAAACATGAACTTTTAACCCTTTGCCTCTAACTAGGTTGTGCCCTACAAGAAACACACAGAGGACCACAGTGTGTGTGTGTGTCTTGCTCCTCCAAACACCGTGACCTATATCGTGAACCTTCATGATAATTAGGAACGGGGAGGTGAGTTTCCCCACTGACCAATAAAGCCCTTCCTCACCTGCTTCCTATGCATCATCATGGCTGCGCGGGTGGCCACTGGAGGGACAGATTTTCACATTCAAAACACGGCTAGTCATGTGGGCTCTCAGCTGCACTCTAATATCGGGGAATTGACCGCTGTTTGAAATGAGCGCACACCTCCTCAGGTTAAAAGTAATGCCTTTTCTCTCTCACAGTGGACAACAACGGGAGATGTAAGGAGGATAAACAGGTCAGCCAAAGCATCATACGGTCCCCATCTGCTCTCGGTGTGCAGCAGCCCGTCTCAAGCCGAGCCCAGAAGATTTCACTAATTAGCTCAGAGAGGGCGGCAGACACCTGAAACATCGAGTGTGTGAAAATGAGTTTTTCAAATGCGCAATTGCACAAGCTCTCAAGCCTGTCAACGGCGTGGGCACGTCGTCACTTAATAATATCATGCTCATGAATGCGCAGAGTGTGTGTGCGAAGGTGGTGTGTTACTGCAGATGTCACTCAACATGAGATCGACCTCGCAGCAAGAGAATGCTGAATGGCGTTAATAGGAACAATGGTCGCACCTTGTTTTATACATGAGGTCTGCATTGTTGATGAGGTCATCTCCACCGCCCCACAATGCCGGCACCGAACGAACGGCTGCATTTTACAAGTCTATTCACCTTGGCACTGCACTCAGTAGTTCATGAGCACAAATGGATATACCATTTTTGAAATGGGACGGGGGGAGTCTGACGACACTTGGCATGGGAATTAAGTACTTTAATAGCTCTGGCTATAAAAAGGGTAGAGAAAGCACCGGGAGCATATGTCCCAAACACTTTTGGGAGCGTGTTGTCTTTTGTATCTAGCACAGAACTCATGGCTTTTCGATGGAAGGCCGCTGCACCTTTTCCTTAGTGTTCACCCAGAAGGGAATTTCATCTCCCTCCAGTTTTTCTTTTTCAAGGACATTTGTCATTGAACATTATACAAAAGTTTCAAGGCAAGGGACTCTTGTAAAACGAGAAAAGCAGAGGTAGCAACTTGTTTCAGGCCAGAGAATAACGACCATTTCAATAAAACACTGCGGACAAGCAGCCAAATTTCCCCTTTTTTGCCTTTGTGTGACACGATTGTGCATTACAAGTGTCCGTTAATAAGACTTAAAGTCTCCATTTCCATGTTGATGCAGAGCCACAAATCCCTCGTTATCTGTGGTTATGCAAAGTGACAGCGCACATATTCCACATTATGCTGAAATAGCACCACTGGAGCCGTTTGACCCATCTGTCTATTCATTTAAAAGTGGAACACTAATTCATCAGTATCCATGTGTCGACACAGAAAATTTAACTGGACGGGTCCTCAGTATGAATTTAACTGCACTTGTGAAGCTCATAGTGAAATCTCTGTCAATCTGAAAACCAAACTATAAAGTCGGTGGGTGGCCGTCATCGTCCTGTCACTTCTGTTTTCACCAGACAGACGCCAGACTCGTTGACACAGCGTATAAAGATGTTGACAACATATTGACTCCTGTGAGCAATAGCTGTGACAGGGTTACCATTCTTATTCCACGCCCCAGCAAAAATATACAGCTCGCACAAACACAAAGTCATTCAGTAAAGTGACATGACTGATTGGGCACTTGGCGCTCTTCAGCTTTAGAGCAAATAATTAAGTTGTGTTTGTGTGTGTGCCGATAAATACAGTAAATTCCTTCCTATTTTCTATTGCCTGTTATTTTCTAGGGAACAAAATGGTCTGCATGGACTTCTTAGTGAGAGCACTGTCTAAGATGAAAGATTTATGCATTTGCATGTGGCTCTAAACTAAGACATGACAAAAGTGCAGTGCTGCTGTGCTTTGCTGTGCTGTGCTGTGCTGAACAGTGTGGGTGGACTGGGGATCCACTGCTGTGTTTCTCTCGCATCATTATTCTCTCCTTTTTTTCCCCCTTCCTCTCACTCCTCAGCGCTGTGACTCCGGCGCAGTGGGGAGATCAACAAAAGGATGCTTGCACTCCTTCACTCTCAAACATACATTAGCAGTGGCACATACACAGGATAATGTGCGTGGTTCCAGTCTGAATGCAATAAGGGGCAGTGAGATATGCCTGACGGAGCCACAGCAGAACAACCTTCACACGCCAGTAAAAAGGTTTCAGAATATAATAGCAAGACAGGAAGGGGCGGAGAGGGGTAGAGATGGTGGAGATCTTAATTTCAGCTTTCAGTAAAATGTTTGTCTGAGGCAACACATTCAGAAAAATCAGCACAAGCCCAGATGGTTATTGAAACTGAACAGCAGATTCTCAATCCCATGAATCTGCACTTAGTTTAGGTCTCCTTCAATTTGAATCGCACTGCTCAGGGAATTTCATATTTTCTGTTTCTTTAGTTCCACCTTAAGGGCCGGGGGCTTCTCGCCTACTGGAACCCTGCAATGCTGCCACAGCCACAGTTGTAGACAGAGACAGGCAATACACTTGCTTTAGCTCCCAGACATAAGTTTGCTTACACACATTTTGCATGTAAATAACTATAAACTGCAGTTGTTGCAATGATAACACTGAACTGGCAATAATAAATGATGACATGTATTGTGCATCATTAATAAATAGACTTTTAATGGATTTAAAGGATTATTTTAGAGCACGATGTCCAATGTCTAGTGATATTCTTTTTTTTGGAGGAGGCAACAAATCCCATTGAAAAAGACTAAAGCAAAAGAATGAAAATGCCAATAAACTAGATAGATACTAGATAACATGTTCATTTACAATACTGTTGTACATTTTTAGCCAGTCCCTTATACAGTGGCTTTCCACACTCTATGCACCAAATGTGTATTAATCCGCAAGTGAAAATAGTCCTCAGTGATGCACTATTTTTACCTGCTTGAGTAACACTTGTTTGTTTTAGCAAAAAACAAAAACACACAAATTACATTAGATAGATGAAGAGTTTTGTCTTAATTGAGAACAAATGGAAGCCACAGAAAGTCAGGGGAGTGAGACCAAGCATTTGGTCTTTTTGCTGGATTGTAGCCTTATTCTACATGTTAAATGGGGAGAAATTTCACCAGCTGGCTTCAGACCTTTGAATCTCTGCCCACATGCAATTACAAAAACAAACAACAAGGCAATCAGAGCTTTGTAGGCAGGATTAAGAATGGGGATGATGGGATGAAGCACTCTAGAATAAAACTGATTCATATATGGTAAGTCTATAAACACTGCAAAACAAGTCTGGCTTGTATTTTTGTGTCTTCATTTATTTATTATTTTTTTTCTGTGTGGAGCCAAACAGCCCTCAGCCCTTCATCAGCTTTGACTTTTTGAAGAGAGAGAAGAGGTAAGCCACAAGGTCAATCCATCCATCCCTTTGCTTCCCATGTTCAAACCATTCAAGTGTGTCTCTTGAAGTAGGGCGATTTAAGTGTCCTGCTTTTTCAATAAGAACCTTTTAATGCTTCACTGTGTGATTCAACCCTTTAGTATTAAGTTAAGTAATTTTGATTAAAGTTATCGTTATACAACTTCAATGTCGTGCCCTCACGAATACTTCGTATTTCTATGCTGGGATCTGAAATGTATAAATCTAGGCACCAAAAAAAGGGGCATTGTGAGACAAATACATATACACATAATGCAAACACCGGCATTCAATGAAAAAAATAAAAGAAAGGGAATAAAGGGAAAAGATTATAGCTCAGAGCATGTTATACTAAGATAAGTTTAACTAACAAAGAAAAGAAAAATAGGGGAAAAAAGGCGATCCCCTCTGAAGAAGAAAGGCTGAGCTCTGAACTCTAATCCATTTTATGACACTGATCTCGCTCCCCTGCTCATAATGACGAGGTAGAGGCAAATCCAAACATTATGAAGAATATATGTATCCTTATATACTGAAGCAGAAAGCTACAAAATCTAGCGAATAGTCACAAAATTCAATCATCACGCAGCTGTTATCAAAGCGTCCATTTTGCCTGATGTTGAGGGGGCCACATGCTGATTGGATTGGGCGACACAAAGTAGTAATTTGGTCTGATTATCAGACAAGAAATTTAATTGTTCAAATTCCTCCTGTTCTATCCCTTTGAAATAATAATAGCGCTAGAGAAAGAGGTTCAAGAAGAACAGCATGACTTGATCTCTGCTGCCACAGTTTGCTCGCCGAATAATAGATTTGTTTAATTAAAAAAAGAAAGAAAGAAAAGTTAAAATGTTTTGTATAAAAGGCTTTTTTGGAAATATCAGCAGGCAGCCTGTGGTTTGTGTTGTTTGGTTAATTCCTTCATTTAACCCCTGATCCCTTTTGACCATGAGAAGTATGGTTTTATTAGACAGCAGTTTATATTAAGTATGAAATTTAGTGTGGGAAATGTGCACTTCAATGAGCCAATTAAAAAAGACCAGGCTATGAAAAGAAACATTATTAAATATACTTATCCCAGTTAAGTACTGTACATATGAGTATACTTTCCCCACATATTCAATAAAAATACATCAGAGAGGAGTGTTATTTTCATGAAAAAGAAACTCACTGAGCTGGGTCCACCTCTTAAAGTAGGCCAGTTTTCTGAGGAGATTACGCTGATTCTTTATTTTAAACAGCTGAATCTTATCTAGAACATTTTGTGAAGAAACAATGTACTTCAGACGAGCCTCTAATGATCACGGACTGACATACATGCCAGCACATTTGTAATGACAAAGGATTTTCTTGTTTTAAACTCATCTCCCATTTGGCTCTCTTCCCCCACTCACTCCCACATTTCAGAGCATTTTTGTCATTAATACGGTAGCTATTTGGCATTAATTGTTTATTATCTTGCACATCTTTTTCTGCACAGGGCTGAATTATGTAGAGGTTCAAGGAGTGGTAGACCCATAATATATCACACACTGGCTCAAAATATTCCACAGATCTAGAAAGTGTTGTGATGCTTTTAACTGCGAATGAAAATATTAATGCAAATTCAAACTGGAGCCTGCCCCAAGCAGCTGCATGTGATGCATAAAACAGAGGGAATAGTACAGTATGCATTTATTTCCTCTACATTATTACTTTCTTATGGTCTGAAACTAAGATAACTCTGAACTACATTTTGTCTTGACACTGGAAACTCATGAGGACACCGACACGCATTACCTTTGAGGAAAATACATAGACTAGTGGTTAAAGGTGTACCTGTAGTGTGATATTGTGGTGCCCCTCAATTACAAAGCTACAAGACGTGTTTGCTTGTTTCACCGGCAGTTTATCCACTTAACACTGTTAGCTGTAGCCAACACCAAAACCACAAACCTATCTAGTTCCACAGTATAGTCTCTCCACACAACTAACTGACTTCAACAACTCACACTTCAGACAAACTCCCACTCCCCAACCAGCAGGGACAACAACAGCCTGCCTAACCTCCAGTAACCTTCAGCCAGTGACAAGTACATAGCCTCACACAAATGAGTTGCTTTGTTCCAGTTCACTCTCTACCTCATCCACTATATAGTGGTTCACTATTTAGTACACTCACTATAAGTATATCCTCATTATAGTCCCCTATAGTGAGTCTGCTGTTCAAGTGTAGTGAGAGTTACACTTATAGTATAAATAGTGTACAAATGATGGTCACTAACTAAGCACTATGCTGTAGTGTACACCATCATGCACTGCACTCAAGCTAAAATATGGAAAACCAGTGTGGAGAAAATTGCCCGAGAAGTGTCCGAAAGTGTTTTTCCATTTTACTGATTAGCTAACTGTATATTGAACTCCCTGGATAGTGAGCAGAGGAGAACTGGATGAGTGAGTGATCTTTCTTCCTGAGTTTCAGACACAATCACTGCCATTGGTGGCTGTGATAACTGAGAGGCTTCATTGTCTTTAAGCATAACACATTCACTGACACTCAGTAAATGCAATCATCATTCGTTTCTACTTTGACTGAACTTAACACAGTGGCCCTAAAATATTTATATAATAGAAGAAAAAAAAAACAGTTACATTAACATGTCAACCAGTTTTTGCTTTGAGATGCTTTTGGTTAGATGAGCACATTGTTGCCACTGTGTAAATATGTAGTTGAAGCATGTGGGTCATTATCTTAGCTGAGCATACAGTAAAGACAGGAAACATCTACCCTTGTTCAAACAAAATGTTTAAGGTGTTGATTACCTGGCTTTAGGGAGGCTTTCAGTCTAAGCTCAGCTAACAAGCTACTAGGCAGCCATCTTCTCACGTGACTCTAGGCAGGATAAAACACTGTTCCTTGAAATAATGCACTTGGATGTGCAAGTATGCTCATTTGAGCTCGTATTCTGTAGGAGGAAATGTGATATCACTGAAAATAAATCATTGTTTCACTGTATCTCATGTGCATGCATCATGTGCATTGAGAAGTGGTTCATCCTGTGAGGATTTCTCAAATGTATAGGGTGCTCCATTATTCTGTATTTCCCTTTTAGAGCTGGAAACATAGGTGTTCAACAAAACAAAACAACAGAACAGAGTATATCTGCAGTGATGAGTAACCAATAATCTAATTTTAACTGACTTACTGTATAGGATATAAAATATCTTTTCAGATTCAAGTAACTAACTCTGGAGTTTGCTTTTCTGACCCACACATTCTGTAGGCATCTGTTGTGTAGATTGTGTAGATGTCTGTAATGTGACACTCACCGTTGAAGCTGCTGTTACGTATGTACTTCAGCAGCGTCTTTCCATCTGCGGACTCCATTTGTGGACAAACGCCAAGATGATCAGGACATAAGTCCCTGTGCATATTGTGGAGAGCGTGGGCCATGGCATACACCGCGTCAATCACAAACTGTACCTTCCCTTCTTGCTCGTACTTGGAGTTTATCCCAATGCGCTCCTGGCCTGAGGGAAGAAAAAGGGAAGAGGACGACTAGCAGCCAAATGCACCATGAGCCATTAGACATTACATTCTCTCAGCGCTCCCTGTCATCTGCAGCTTCATTTTTATTCCTCCATTTACCGTTTGCTGCCAGTCGCTTCAGTTTTGATTTTGAAGGCATTACACCTAAAGGGGAAAATGTGTCGAAGGAAATAAGAGGACACATTTAATTCCCAAGTGGGAAATATCAAGCTGAGCTGTGAGACAAAGCGTTGGTGACAAATACGGCAGATTCAGACTGACTTGCTGTGGTGTATTATAAAAGTAATTGGCTGCTAAGAATGGACATCATTTGCCCCATCCGCAAGATGATGAAGATCACCATGAACTTTAGTAGCATACATCTCATACATCTCTACAGTGGCTTCATGCTCTTTATGTCCTCCTCCCAGTGTACTGCCCTTTTGCTATGGGCTGCTGCAAAGGTTTTTGCCTCATGCTGCTGATACACCGCTTGAATACATAATGCACAACCTCAACTGGATTTTTGTTTTCGTTACAAAGTGAATAAGCTGTTTTATACCCCTGGTAGATAAAGGCTGCATTTCAATGAATAAATGAAAATGATACCAGCAAAAATACTACTATTACTTTTACTAATAATAATCATCATCATGATCATGATCATAATCACCATCATCATAATTATAACATTTGTGCTCTTGGATAATAAAAATGCATCATCAAGAAAATAACGGCAAATACTAAGAGACAATTTGCACTTCAGTGAGAGCTGATCATACTTCCTGTGGAGAGCTCAGTGGAGGAGCAGATGATGTTAATAGGACACATATAAGGATGTGGGAGACTTGCATAGACTGAGGGAGGTCAATAGCAATCTGAGTTGACATTTCATCCCTTTTCTCAGAACTTAACATACATTTCAGCCCACACATAACCTTTTTGCTTTTTCGGAGCTCTGCATAGGGTGCTCAATGGACAGTCTGTGAATGTAAAAGCCTCCTGCTAATATCTAACATTCACAAATAGCAGCTTAGCTTGAGGTATACAAAAAAAGGAGAGTATAGTGACAGCTATTTTCAGGCGACATAAAAGAAAAAGATAAAAGACATTTATAGTTATTTTATAGAGGGTTTGTGCCACTCGCTAAGTGGACGAGCGTCTTCTGTCTTTGACGCATGACAGACGACGCCAAACAGGAGATTATAAAGGAAACAAAATCCCTCAGCAAACAGTAATTTGTGTCAGTGCTATTACCATCATCACGTATGCAAGCGAGATTAATACGGCATCCCACATCACAGGCATCCTCCACGTAGATAATACATGCAGCGCAGTGCCTGTCACAGAGCTGGCAGGCAGAGTTTAGGTAATAGATGCATGCATCACTGTTAGAAACAACACTATCATTAATGCTACCACAAAGATGGTAATAAAGCAGAATGAGGGCATGAAGAGTATTTATGTGGCTTTTTGTCAATTTCTCCCCATAATTTCCAACCTAAATGAAATGTACTCAGATGGGAGACATGACTGCGCTGAGCTGTCAAGGTGACTGAGTTAAGAGGGAATTGTGGGAATATGGGATTTAAGAGTAAAAGGACATAGCCACTGGAGCAGCCGGTGTATAACTGTAGTATGACTAAGACCACGAGCTGCATTATTATTCTAATTATAAACTCTGCCTGTCATGCACCCGCTGGGTAGAAACACCTGGTGTTGGACTTTCTGGCTGCGCCGCAGACTAGAGGGGCTGAATTAAAAGCCCAACAGTCTATCTGCGGCTTCTAATGCGAACCAAAGGTCAAGTACGCATCGACCTGATATAGGAGGGTGATTTTATAAATCATTTTTTAATGTCTTACAGAAATGATCCTAATTAGTTTGTGTCAAAACTTGTGTACCTGTGCATTTACGGCTCGAGTCCTCCCTCTTTGAGGCGCTGAGGAGCCTGCAGTCAAAGTTTTCTTCCCAAAACTCAGCAAACCACACGTTCCTGCGATTGTTCTCGAGGGTGAGGGCATTAAAGTATTCATCAAACCCTGGGAACAGAGGAAAGAAGAGAATGGCTCAGTTCCGGACCAATTATCAACCAATTCAAACCTGGAGGAAATGAAGCGAAGCTGTGTGGTGCGGTGGTGGCTGCTAGGTGTTGGAAGCACACCAGCAAGCACTACTTCATCAAAATTTGACCACGGTGGTTCCTCTTCCTCTCAAGCCCCATGGACCTTTAATCACTTCTTTCATCTAGGAAATTCCATTAATTAAAAAACAGGATGCATAATAAATAACGCAGGGATTGTAAGTGGTGCCACAGCCTGTTGCCTCCGGCTGTGAGGTCCTGCAGGTGCTGAACAGGTTTTCCTCACTTCATAAAATCCATTACAGCAGAAGTGGATTGAAGGCATGATGTATTAACTTATTACTAATTTCAACAGGGCTTAGGTGCCTGTATGAATCATTAGCTGGAGGAAGGATAACTTGCTGCGACAAAGCAGAGAGGAAGCCTGTATAGCTGGATTTTGTTCTCTTGTTTGTGCAACTCTACCACCCAATGTGGGTCAGGAAGCTGAGCTGAAACTAAACCTCACAGCGAGAGTCACGGTGCATGTTCTTTTTTTTTTTTCTTTAACACACAATTTTCCGTCTGGAAAATAACAAATCTCACATTATAAAAGTCTCTCTGTCTGCGTCTCCACTGTCTGTTATCCAGTCATATCAGCTGAGTCGTGGGTAGAGGTGATAATGGATAATCAGGGCTGAATGACTCAGCTGATTTCAATTCAAAAGACCATCAATGATGCATGGTGGATTAATAATATGAGTGTACATTTGTCCTGACTAGACCTTAGCTAATTAAGAAAAGCTTCATAAACCTCAGGCTTTCAAATTTCCTTGATTGTAATGATTAGTAGTTATTAGGACTGTGACACTGGACAAGAACTTTAAATAAATGGTACATTCTGACTATATTCTATTTCTGTGGTGAATTTGTACACGTCCTGGCAAATGCAGCAGGATAATTAGCAGTATAATTTCCTCGTTTACTTCCTTTTTTCTTGTGGGTGGACGTTTTCAGACTGCAGCTTCACAGGGAAATATACCCCTACGCTCATAAAAACAGGTGGTGACATGATTTCTTTTGGCGTTTACTGACAAGAAATGTTAAAAAGATCAAAAAAAAGCATAAAATCTTCATATTAAAATGAAAGGCAGTTAAATGCAGGTTTTTGTGTTCATTTCAATAATGATATTGAAACTAATTACACCACTTTCTCCAGCAGTGAGATGGGAGACTTGTCTCTTTGGGCAAGTAAAACCACACTGATCAATATGTGATGTCTGCAAGAGGTGAAGCCATTACGTTCACTGGTTGAACGTTTAATAATAAAATAGCCAATTTATTCAAACTGATTTTAGTCTGGTCATGTACAACCCACGGCCAAATGTAACAACAAGGTCATATTTTATCTCTGAGGACTGTCCAAAGTCATTCTCAGAAATGTAGGAAACTGCCAACTTAAGCTGAAATGTGACGAATGGAGATGAAGCAGGTTTGAGAAAAGGTAAATAATATCACCTCTCTTAAAATGCACTGATGAACTTCATTGAACTTCACACATTTTTGTATAGCATGCCTGTGTACACTGTCTTTTGGCATTTGTATTGATTTGCATTTATATGGGCTTGTGAGTAAGTCAATGACACATGGAAATGTCTCCACGTGTTGTTGAAACTGAGCTTATTCATTCTTTATATTAACAAAGGTTGAAATTACCATGTTTAGTGTGAATGGGGTTGTTCAAAGAAATGAACCCACTAAGACTTGTTGTCACCCGACTCTGCAGTTCCTCTCCTCTCTGAGGAGCCTTTTAGCATCTGTGTTTTGGTTTTATGGCCTGCTTTGTTACCATTTTGATTCACTCTCATCTACAGACCAATCAGACAGTTTATTAACTGTTGAACAAATATTCATCATCACTACACCACACAGTGCTTCTCTCCCCT
Source organism: Trachurus trachurus (assembly GCF_905171665.1). Classification (NCBI taxonomy): domain Eukaryota; kingdom Metazoa; phylum Chordata; class Actinopteri; order Carangiformes; family Carangidae; genus Trachurus; species Trachurus trachurus. Next base: position 23,376,320 of record NC_139901.1, on the reverse strand, counting down.
AAGCATAATAGCACACACATTTATTAAGAACACCTTGCAAAAAGAAGTGTGTGATATTGCAATTATGGGGAACATGAAATGCAGGCGCCAGAACACCTGCAACATTTCTACATTTACCATAATCTCTTATGGGAGACATAAAGACAGTGATTACTGGACATAAATCTGCCTGGTTGCTGTTGATCAGTTTCTACTGGATGTACGTATAAATGGTAACTGCTTGTAAACAAGACCACTTTATCAATTTTACAAGGTGATAATATGACAGTGTTGTGTTTGCTGTCCCCAACTGGTTGTAAAAACAGTTACTGTAAGTTTTTCATCGATTTCATAATTCATGAACTCTATGCTGCTCTGTAAATAAGCACATAGACAAACAAACAAACAAATAAACATGGCAGAATAAAAAACTAAAACAGGCAATTAATCACAATAAAACAATAAAACAGTGAAATAGTGCCACAGCATGTCTCTCTGTGTGTTCTCCAGTATGTTTCTACCTTTAATGGAGGAGCGTTTGGGCAGTATAGTCACTGCTCCCACCGCTACGTCTTCAAGCTGGTGGATGGGACTGCTCTTGGACCCCCAGCTGTCAGATCCAATCCAGAGGAAATGACCCACCTGATTGGCCCGCTTGGTGGCATTGAGAACTCCCCTGCAAGGACACCCATGTGTGAATTAGAACAGAGTACAAGAGGCGTTTGCAATCTAATATCTATTACAAAAAGGCACAGCTGGCTTTAAGGAGCTGTTTGGGCATTTCAGCCCTGTCATGTACAGTTTTTCAACTAGTCTTCTCATTGAAGGTGAGAAAGAACAGAGGGAAACTGCTGTTTTTGAGCTGTATTGAGCTCCATGTTTGGTTTTTTGTTGAGCAAATATTTTATTTTCTTCTATAACTTGAAGATAACTGTGATAAGTATAGGCCGTTACACTCATCTCTTCCTTTTACCTTACCTCCTTCTATCACATTCTGAAGTTACAGGTAGTAAATGTTTGATTCTGTGTTTCTTTACACAAACATTTCCCAAGGGGCATTGTAAATGAAACAATATCTCTGTTGCTTTGTTGCCATCTGTATTCCCACTTCTCCTCTAAGGCATGCTTGTGTTTGTGTACTTGAGGTGTGTTTGTGTAGCAGACATCCTGTGCGCATGGTAAATCTGTGCCTCCAGCCTGTCTTCAGGAGCCGCTACTAAGAGATTAAAGACCTGAACATGGCAAGTCATCAAGACGCCAGAGCGACATGGATAGAGCCAGAATGTGCCGCGCTCCTCACCGTATGTCTTCCTCGCTGGCAAAAATGACGACTGCCCGCGAGTGCTGCGTTTCCAGCAGTTGTTGGATGGCTTTGTCATAATCCTCCAGCTTGGGGTTGTGGGGAATTTTCAAAGACTGGGCGATGCAGATTCCACCTTTTAATGGGAGAGGAGTAAGAAACGATAAGGCCTCTGGGATGATCTCACCCATTCATTCATTCTCACTCACAACCGCTCGCACACGCGCATTCACACACAAAAGCCCGAGGTCACAATAGCTGCCTTTTTTTTCTATGGAAATCTCACCCGTATGGAAACGGAAAACACATCTAAACACAATAGTGAGATTTTGATGATGCTGTCATGCTTGCTATAGTGTCTAAATGATGCTCTCACAGCGTATATATACTGTACATTTACATTTTGGCAATGATATGCAAACCACAGCAGCATGCAATATAACACCCAAACTGCGCCCTCCGACTGAGCAACGGCATCATTTCACAGAGAGTTATAAACATATCTGCTATAACAAATCCAATAATCCGCGCCAACAGGGACATAAAGCTACAGATTTCATATTAAGTATTTGGGAAAATCCAACTGCTTCCCATTGACTTTTCATTCAAAGCTATTATCAAACATCTCTTGTTGGACCCTGAACCAATCAGATAGCACAGCAGGCAATAACAAACAAAGAGGATATTAATATTGACAATAAATCATTCTCAGACAGGTCACCACTAATGAGTTTTTACAGGATGAAGGGTACTGATTGCTTCCGTGCACTGCTAAATTGTAGCTAGATACTGTATTTGGCTCAGTATATTATTGCAATTGGCTTTTGACAGATTGCAAGGTATTGTTATCTTCAGGGTTTTATTCAACAGCTCATTATCAGGTAGGAAGGCAAAATTACATCTTTCTCGAAAACAAAAAGTGTAATAAAAGAGTTTTTGCTTCGCTCTGGTATGATTATTATAGGTGTGAAGGACAAGCTAACCTTTCAAGTACTTCAGATAAACAGATAATACGATCACCTGTGCAAGAGAACATACTAACTAATGTAGGTCTAGGCTGAGGCAGCGGCCTGAGTCAACAGTAAGGCTCAACACAAACCAATTAAAATTTCTCCCACTCAAGCATTTTAATAGCCTACCCAATAACCTTTGAATTTCCCTGAGTAGACAGAGAAATGGAAGGAATCTCCTAATTGCCAGTCTCCTCAGGCTCATTACTTTGATATAAACAGCTTTTAGCTGGCAGATCACACATCTCCAGTCATGGTTTACTGTGGCATTTCTAAAGGCAGACGATAGCAAAATGACAACTGCTGAACCTCCTCTTAGCTATCCGTATTTCTAATACCAGCAGGCAGAATTAGGAATATTGTTTTGATGTGAGAAAACAGTCTGGGATGGTTGACGTTATCCTCGCTAAGTGGACTACACATGAAAAAAAAAAGAAAAACACAGAGATCCCGCCAATGGCCTTGTTTCTCAAGGGTTTGTGGTATCCTGTTAAAGTGAGATGGGCTTGGTGTCATTTGTGCTGAGCAGCCAGTGTTGCACGTCTCCAAGGAACGGCACTTAAGCTCCGCTTCAGTACAGAGATTTAGGTTGATTTCAGCCAGAAAATCCTACAGTCCAATCCTACACTGCACTTCAAGATTTCTGTTTTTAGAAAACCAGAGCTGTTTAACATCTGATTCTGCCACATTAGCAGCAGCTTTCAGCGCCAGGGGGCCAGTAAGTCTGCAGGTACAGTACTGTAGTATCACACAGACACACACTCTCGCTCCAGAGAGGAAGGAAATGATGAACTCATATTATGCCGAGAACTGAAGTCTCATGAAAATACATTAACTCTATTACAACAAAACCCCTTCAGGCTTGTGTGAGGACTTATGATCGTCTTGAACAGAAATATTATAGGTCAACACAGTCAATAATACAGATGGAGACCACAGGAGCCACTGATGAAGATAAGAAGCATTTGGCGCAAATCCCATCTTCAGAGAGAGAGACAGAGAGCACCAGAGCTGAACGTGCTGCGAGCTTTAGGACTGCCCTAAAGGATGCAGATCGCTCGTTGTGCAGTGGTATAGGCTAAATTATTGAATGCCTGCAGAATACCTCATCTGTCAGTCCGTCAGATGGCCAGTCAGTCTTTTTGTTGGGGAGGCAGGTGTGATGGAAATACAAGTGCTGTATCTGTGTGCTGTGCTGTGGGTCGGACTGCCTTCACCTGTCACTGGAAGGTGTTGGGGCGGACTGGAGAGAGTCCTCGAAAAAGAAACTGTGGGTTAAAAGAGGAGCCGCGTGTCTGTTTTGGCTGGCGGAGACGTGACGTGATGCGAGACAGATAAATGTCAGGCTGTGTGGGAAAAGACTGTGTGTTTTATTCCAACTTGTTGAAGTCTCATCCAAGAAATAGGATTGTGTGGTGATGCTGTACTGTCGAGCTGTCACTTAGGACCAGTGAAGAGTGAGGATGACATGTGTGCTTTTTAAAATTTCTGCTTAAGTGAGATGTGCTTGCTCTGTGACACTGAATTCTTTAGCTGGACCTCATTCATTTACCTATGATCCCACAACATTACATCAAAAATATACACACGGTGAACCCCTATAGCCTCTGCTCCGCATTTGATTAATATATCAAAGACAGTTTAATGATTGTGACGGCTAAATTCATCAGGTCTTGGAAGTTCTCCACTTATCTGTCGGAGTGCCACAGGTCATGCCCTGCATTAACTGCTTCAATTATTCATCCTCGGTGCCCTCGCTTCTAAAAATGCACTTCAGGGCGAAGAATCCAGCTTTGCCATTTTGCTTAGTGAAATACAAATCCCTTTAAATTAGAGCCTCTTGATGGATTTGACCCCCCACCTGCCATACTCAACACCCTCCAAACACAAACCTCCAGGGGATCCATAATGCTGCAATTATATTTATCACCTCGACAGCCAAAAGGCCGACCTGCTCCCTCCCGTCTCCCTGCCTGAGCATGTGGGAGCACATCAAAATGGGCTGACATGCAGCTGACATTCATATTCGGCGTCTGTGTGCCCTTGCGTATCCTACACGCCCTTCCTCACCGCTGCTCTGGGATTTAACAATGTTGAGGGGTCATGTACAAATATCATGGTCTATTTTATGGGTTTTTTCAGATGCATTAGGCTGTGTCCATCTCCATAGTCTGTTCCTACTGCTAAATACTAGCGCTATCCTTTGCTGGCAGATATTTTCTTTCCCCCCCTCGGTGCTCAGACTTGATCTAAGGACGCATGGTGTTGGCAACTTGCTGCAATCAATTCCACAGTGATATTTTGTGGGAGGTTTTTCCTCAAATGCATGGCTTTTTTATCAAATGGGAAAACTGAACTCCATCACTCTGGCTGGAGTCCAGACAGACACAGAAAAATACAAACAAGATTAATCTCTGCCAGCTTCACCTGCAGCCAGGATGAAGGTGCACAATGGAACAGTGCCTATACAGGAGAGGGAAAGCACAGAGCTAAAAAGAAAAAACAGAAAAGGAAAAAAAAGATCAATACGGGCCGACCATCACTCTGGTCTCAGCTTGGGGTAATGGGCAGCCATATTGCATTAGTCCACTAGATGGTTCTCCTTGAAGTGTTGGAGCGAGAATCCTACTAATGCATCTGACATTTCACTGCAACCGAACCGAGCAGCCACAAAAAACGTCTCAAGGTCCCATTGATCAACTTGCAGGGATGCTGCAACAAAATCCACCCAACAATGTTGTGTTTTGCTCCGCAATTTAGCAATTCCATGAACAAAATCCCATAACACACTTACAGCATTTTTCCGGATATTCCCTCTCCTATTCACTAAGATGTTCTTCAATTCAATCCATTCCCGTCAGCTCTGCACAACCGCTTCCTCCGAGTGAATTCTGTGAATGTATAGCTGTGCTATTACATAATTATTGTGTGTATTAAAGATAAGATGCCTTGGGTAAAGGAGGCTTCTTCTTTTTTTGAAAAGAAATAATTCCCCATTTGTATATGAATACAAAATATTGCAAGTGACTGCAGCTCAGAAGCAACAGGATGAGTCAACCACAACAATGGCTTATGATTTCATACTCCTTGTGTAGCAGTTCAGGAGTCATAATAATATCAGTGTGTTTACTGCTTTTTGCAAAGGGGAAAAGGAGAAATATATCTGAGAGAAGCAGCTGGAAGAGGCTGCATTTATCACATGATATAAGATGAAGTGAAACTTCCAAAATAAGCCTTAAAGCTTTTTCTCGTGTGCTCTTACACAGACTTCGTGCTCTCTCTCGCTCTGTCTCTCTTTATGTCGATGCAAATTATGCAGCCACAAACAGCTTCTTAAAGCTTTAATGAGTGATCACATTGGACACGAATGCACACAGATGAAAAATGCATGCTGAACTTTCTGATCGGTGCCTGTGGGATGTCATTAGCTTTGCTCATTTTAGAGGTTTCCACACATTAGTCTGTTAGAAGAGACTGGGATCTGCAGATTTACAGGAAATGGATTGGGATTGAAAGAGGTGAAGGTGGCAAAATACTCCGTCCTGGTATCATGAGTTGCTTGCGCAGATGTGCTATCACGGGTAATGGAGGGTAATTTTTCAGGCCAAGGTAACATTTGTCCTCAAGTGATTCGTTCAAAAAGATGGAAAAGGAATTGGACAGGTTTTGGACACAGGGCCATTACCAACTGTTCTGCATTAAAAACCTTCTTCCAATCATCCAACATGATTGCAGTGATCCTTGTCCTGTCTCTACAGACTTAAACACTGCACAATAGGCCACATGATTTGACAAAGATAGCTTAGCCATTGTACTGTCTCCTCCTGGCTACAGAAATGACTGCTGATTCACAATACATGTACCACAAAATGCCAACAACAGCATCTATGTGGAAAAAGCAGGTGAGTCAAGCGTGTACACAATTTCCAGTCCAGTTGAAGGCAAAATCACAACACCTAGTCTGACTGCAAACCTCTGTTACACTGTAAGTTCTCTCCAAGACACTCACCCTAACCCCAGCAAGGGCAAATGTAAACATAACAGCGTGATTGTTAGGCCTGAAAGACTTTTAAAAAAAAAGAAAAGAAACGGCACTAATGTTACATCACAGTAGCCAGGAAACATGACTAATTCTAATAGCTTACTTTCTAGACCAGTCAGAGTTCAGCTCTCTCTGTGTAATCATGTGGTTTCATAGACAAATGCCCTAAGATGTTCACCAGAGAAGGCAGGCTTCTCTTCTAAAAAGACAAAATATCTAAAACCCTGCTGCTTCATACACATAACTGGACCAGAGTGGTTTGAACTGACCATAAAGCTGACTGTCATCATTAACATCCTCAGAGCCTGGCACTCTCACTAGCAGGGATAAAAAATGAGGTTGAGTGAAACAGAAAAAGGCAGAGCATAAAACAAAACTCTCCCAAATGACCAGTTGCCAGGCCACTCTCTCTCTCTCTTTCCTCTGTGTTGGCCAAAGACACATTAGAAAAAAATCTGACAATTGCTTTACTGAGTTCGTAAGCTGAGATGGTTATATCTTAAAAAAAAAGAAAAAAAAAGAAGAGTGACATGGGTAAAGGCATTGCTCATTACATGGCATATTCTCTAAAAGCTGTTTCGCTGTCTATGTTTCCAGTAACACTCCACAACTCACTGGGGAACAGAAGCAGAAGTTGCCAAACAGATCAATAATTCATCCACCGAAAACAGATTTTACAATGAACTGGAAAACTGAACCATCTCTGGATCTAAACCAAAAGCGCACAATTTAAACGCGACAAATACACTGAAAAAAAAGAAAAGAAAAAAGATACACTGCAAAAACTCAAAATCTTACCAAGAATATTTGTCTTATTTCTAGTCAAAACAAATCTCATTATACTTAAAATAAGACCCATCACATTAAAAAGTAGCTTGTTTTTAGACTCATTTTACTTCTTTCAAGCAAATCTGATAAAAAAAAAAAAAATCTGATAGTGGAGCAAGTTTTTCTTCCTTATTACAAGCACAAAAAACCTGCTTTCACTGGCAGATTTCTTTACTTATTACAAGTAAAAATTTGTTTGTAACAACTAGACATTTTGACAAGAAATAAGACAAATATTCTTGGAAAGATTTTGAGTTTTTACAGTGTAATGTTAATTTTATGTGATGCCTATAACTGATCACCTTTCCTTACCTGCTTCTTTGGAGAGTTGCGTGAAGGCCTCTACTCCTTTCTCCCCATAGCTGCCCTCTGAGGCGATGGTGGAGACGTAAGACCAGCCCAGCGCCTGGATAATGTCCACCATGGCCTGGGCCTGGAACGAGTCTGGAGGAACCACCCGCGAGAAGAAGTCATAGCGTCTGTCGTCACTCAACTCCGGGGCTGTTGACGCATAGCTGATCTGCGGGATCTTGAAGGAGAAGAGATGGGGGGTCGGAGAGAGAGAGGGAAGGAACGTTTTACTCATTTGCCGGTGGTACTCTGGTGGCAGCATCATATTTGGCTTCTCTGGTGACAGTTCTGACAAATCACATTTTTAAATGACCATGTCTGACATGACTTAATATCCACTGCACATTGCATTAGATTTGCTCTCTGCTATTTCATTTGACAGTTAAATGTATGCATCATACGCCCTCAATGCAACATATGATAGATTTAATTTAATTCAATTTATTTATTTAAGAAAGAAGGGACACAGATATGACAATCACAGTGATTACCCGGGTGAACTATTTTTGAAGGCTTTGGGAAATACACTTTCTTGCTCCAAAAAAGATAAGAAAATTGATAACTCTAATGTCTGTTTGCTATATACTGTGCAAAGCTACCTCCAGCTGCTTGTCAGCATCAAGTCGAGCTGGTTAGAAGCCTGGGGGACATAGCTAGCTTAACTCTGTCTAAAGGGCAAAGAAAATCAGCCTACTCAGGTCTTTAAACTCATTGATTCACAGTTTGTGTTGTCTAATCCATACAAAAAGCTGTAAATGAAAGTTTAAAGTTGAAATCAATTCACATTTGTACATAAGGTTATGTCCCAAACTATCTCTTGGTCAGTGATTCCCTCTGCAAAAAACAGTAAGTAAGGAGGTCAATAAGTAAGTTAGGTTTTAGTATAGCACTGAGGGGGGAAAAAATTAAATTACTCACAATAGTACAGTAAGGTTACTGAAGATAAGACCATACAAGTCTTGTGTATAAGGAACAGAAAAACACAAAATTACAAAGTCTACACCACACAAGGAGGAGAGAGAAAAGCCGGTTTGAATAAACAGGACTTTAGCTGCCTCCTAGAGGCATCAACAAGGCCCCAGTGGAGCACCAAGGACAATCTGTAAGCCATGGGTGGAGGAAAATAAGTGACCCTGGCTTCTAGTGATTTTAAGGATGGAGAAGGTCAGAAATATACACAGGTGCATTGCCTGACCATGTAGAGCACTGAGCGCCACAACAAGCACCTTCAATGAATCCTATAAGCTTGCTGGGAAGTGGATGTGAAGAGGACATAATAGGTGTAGTGTGGGGAAGCAGTTTTTCCTTGACATTACTTTCCAGCAGCAGTGCTGTTGTCTCTGGTGTCCATGAGGATGCAACACTGGACTGTATTCATGCGAGTTGGAATTGCTTCATATTAAATCCCATTTGAATTATTATAAGTGGAATTATTCATGTTTGTCATCCATGTCTTAATTTACAGGTTTTGACACTGATCCGTAGGAATTATTATCAAAAATTGTAATGCCCATTTGCCTCCCTGCACTATGGTCTTCACACTTTAACACTTGGCACAGTTAGGAAACATGCAATCAGTGTTTTTTATTTATTTATTTTTACTCCCGTTTGTACAGGCGCTTGGGCATAAAAACCCACTAAAATTCCTCATCAGCATCAAAGATGACTACTTTGGTGACTACTTAATTGGCTTTACTAACCTCATCTCCTCCATGATAACCATCCTCTGCTTTCTTCCCTTACAACCAATTTAACAGACTTGTTGAAGGTTGAAATACAGTTGAACTATCATGTAAGGTTAAGCTTGTAAGTAACTGACTTAACTTACTGGACAAGTAAATGAGGTGAAGTAGCCTGTGGAGCCACTAGCTCTGCTACGACGCATCTCATCACTGCAGCTAATCAACTGACTCCCTGCCTATGTTGTAGCCAGCACATAGAGCCGGCATCTAAAAGCAACCAAAAAAAAACAAAACATTACATTTGAGCCTTTTGGGGGAAATGTTTGCTAGAGCTAACTAACCCCTTCTCTTAGTTAAATAAGATAAGATAAATAAGGTAAAGTGGTCAGATTGTACTGTACAGCCACATATAGACAAAGAGGTAATGCCATGAAAATAAATAATAGCTGCTGGATAGATATGAGATGAGATGAATGACTATGAATGATATGTACATTGTAATAGGCTATATATATATATATTTTTTTTTTTTTACATTTATTAGTCTTGAGAAGCAGAAACGTCTATTAAATGACACAATATGCTGCCAAGACTGTAAATTTAGGCTACTACTGTACCATGTTGACAACTTACTGCTAACGTTTTCCTCTGCTCCACTACCACTCACCGGTCGGTTCACAGTCACAATTTCCTGTTGTTGGCTTGTCACGCACTGCCCTGCTCCCTGAAGCTATAAAGTATCTACGCCACCATGGTCCTCTACATTTGAAGAATGAGCAAAGTGTTCGGGAAGATTTAGTTGATGACTTCAAGGGAGTGTGAGGAACAGCCTTCAGTAGACTGCTGAAATTAATAATCGTGTGAAACTTTATTGGATGTGTGCCTCTGCTGTGTGACTGTATAGTGGAAACACAGGAGAAGAGCTGCGGGACCTGGTCAACAGTATTGCAGTAGAGCTGTGGCTGCAGGGGATTACTAAGGGAAGGTGACAAGGAAGTTTTGAAAATATGATAGAAAAGTGTGTGTAATCATCTGTGGCTGTGGTTGTGATACAGTATATTATAGTATATTTTTCTTCAATTGATAAAAAGACAGGCCCATGGCCCTGAGCAAAGGTCATATTATTTCTGTAGCTAGAGTTTCCACTGACGAAAAGCACACAATAAGGCTGTGCTATCTGAAGCAGCAATGACCTCGTTTTCATCTGTTATTAGTTCCTGTTAACAATTATGCACAACAGACAAACAGTTTATCAGTCTTATTGAAGTAAAATGAAAGTATTGTCATCATTAATACCATCAGTAAAAAAGGTAAGGGATGCCGATATTTAGCTAACTGATATATAAAGGGAAGTGTATATGGAACAAATAGTGTGGGGCCCAGGATAGCACCCAGGGGTACACCACTGCAAAGAGCATCCGTCTGAGACATGTGGGAACCAAGCGACACAGAAAAACTTCATCTGAGAGATAGAAGGAGAACCAGTCCAGTGGGCTCTCAGACAGACACCCTCCCATTCGCTGCCTGAGTCTTTCAATCAGGACACTGTGTTCTACTGTTTAAAAAGCTGTGGTCGGATTCAGCAGCACCAAAACGGAGCATTAACCCAGATCAGAAGATATTGGAAAAGCAATATGTTGTGAGCTGACAGTGAGCTCTTTGGCAACAACTTTCTTAAAAAAAACTTTTGAATTAAAAGTAGGGTAGTTTATATATAAGCCAGTAATTGTAGTAAATGAATGGGTCCAGTTGTTTTGTTTTTTTTTCATTAAAAAGAAGCTGAGCAACTGTGTGTTTAATATAAACTAGGACACAACCAGAATGTAGGAAACTACCTGTGAGATCAAGCATAGACCAACAGAACCAACCACATTTTCAAGCATGAACACATAAATCATATGGACCTGGAGGAAGGTTTCATACAGCCACCAGATCAAATCCACATTTTGAATTTTGTACAAATCGCTCAGAGGCTCATGCTTTCCCCTTTGGGAAGAACCAGCCTCATTTTTTTTTCTCACAGTTTCCACCCTTTGTGGAAAGCTACACTAAATATCTGATGGTTGTAATGTTGTGCTTAACATACAGAGATGAGAGTGGTATCAACTTCCCATCTTAAGAACAGAAGCACAGATATGTCCCAAAGCCTCATACTGTCCCTTTACAGTAATATCAACAATAATATATATTACACATGTTTGCAATAATTTCATTTTTTCCAGTTAAAAAAACCTAGAAGTTAAAACTAGAATTTAGGTTTCTTTTAAATGCATGGATTTTAGTAACAGTGCAGGAGTGAAAACATATCTGAGACAACATAAGTGTATCAGCAATACTTTGTACATACTATTTGACAACTTTCACATCAACCTTCCTATCATTCACACCACCTTTGTTCCAATGATAAGTTGAAAGTCTGAAAACACAAGCACTTTCTTCTCAACATATCACTAATGAGTTACTGCAAAACAGTCTTCACAGCATTTTCTTTATGACCCTGAAGGCCACAGTATGCAACTTTGCTTGTTAAGTTAAACCCTGTATCTACACTTTATATATTTTTCAAAACAAAACAGAACAAAACAAAAAGCCTCAAAGTTCACTTACTTACTGGCTTTTCAGGAGCTTTTAATTCCCTCTCACAATCCCTCTTGACTTTCAAGTCCTTGAACAAAGACCAATGCACTTAAGTCACACACAGCGACGACTGAGCTGTCTGAGCAAATTCCATCCACTGAAGAAGACCATTAGATCCAGAAAGACGACTAGGTAGACCCTCAGTAGACCTTCACTCAATTCTGAATGGTGGTTGTAGTTTCATGAACACATACTTCTATACTATGTTCCATTCATTAGAAAAACACATACTAATCAATTAATTCATTATTAATCATCATCATCAACAACAACGCATAATATCAGTTCATCAGTGGTGACATAGGTAACTCAAAGTATCTCATAAAGATGTGCAGTGGAGTAAATCAAACAAGCTCTTTAGAAAGGTGCAAGATAATCGTTTTTTGTAACGTTCAGTAAATTCCTGTATAAATGGCCTGCAGGTGTTCTTCTTACCTCCAAACCTTTACATTGTTCATATTCTTAGCAAAGCTATGCAGCAGGTCTCTAGGAATATGTTGATCTGCCAGTCTAAAATATCTCAGCAACTATTGAATGGATTGCCACCACTTACATTTTCTTCTAGACTCATCATTGAGTCATAATTTTAAATCTGGTTTATCACCAACTATTTACTCGTACCTACCTTGTGTTTAGTGCAGAATAATTGGCTGAAAACAAAACTGTTCCCAAATACAGACTCAGAGAGCCAGCTACATGGCTGTAGACAACAGTGTTTTCAGAGCCAAGTGTGAAGTGAATTGTAGAGATGGTGTTATTATTCACAAAGTAAATAGCAAAATGTGCCTAAAAGCAAATTCACCCTGCATTGCACAGAATACCTCAGAATCCAGAGATGTATTTGCCCACATATTTCAAACCTCTATGTTATTTGGACTGCATCCTCCGATCGTGGTATTGTAAGATGCCATATCATAAAAAAATCTCCACATAAGCTCCAGATATCCAGATTCTTGCAAGAAACTAAAGAGGATATCAGTGGATTCTTGGGATTTTGGCACAGTGCTGGATAGTCGAATATGTCACTAATATGCATCCGCCCAAGCTGAAAATGTGCTGGAAAATCTGCAGCTTTATATCATAAACTGTTTCATAAACACCGAGATGAGAGGAATAAGGAGAGAGACTGGAGGGAAATAACGCCAAGAACAGTCTCTGGTGAATTCTTAGTTCAGACACTGAGCTGAATAAAACCTCCGACAGAAGCCTGTTGCTAACTCACAACTAACATCTGTACCACGAGCAGAGTAAATTAGCTGAGTGCAGGCACAAAATCACAGACTGCAAAAGTACATCTTCAAAAAGCTAGTAGTCTATAAGGTAAAATCATTTTTATTAAAGAAATACAGCACTAGTTTGTTGACATTGCTGCCTCATGACGTCCTAAACATCTCATCAGCGACCCCGTTTGAGGTTTTGAAACTGCAATCACATCTGGTGGCAAGTCGGGGATCAAAACGCTTATACCGTCCTTCAGACAGGCGGATGCACATGCAGGGATGTACATCATTTTCTCTTGAACTCAGTTGCAGCAGCTCCTCAAACAGTCTAATCTAAGCGCTGTATGAATGCCATCAATTTCGGTTAGCGTGATCAAAAAAACGGCCGGACACATGGGAAACACGGGAATGAGGACACTGCGGCTTGCTGATGGGATTGCTTCAACTGACAGAGTGTGAGTTATAGCTTTGACCCACAACTCAAAGGGGGTCAACTGCACAAAGCTGACAAATTGTGGAGCAGAGTAGAAGGTCAAGCTCAAGACGAATCAATATGTTTGAAGTTGCCAAAAAAAGAAAAGAAAAGAAAAAAAAAAACCCCAACCAAATAAATAAATAAATAAATAAATAAAATGCCAACTCAAAAATCAGTGACGCAATTAAACAAATCTTCACAGGTGGCGACGTAGCAGCGATGTCACATGTTAAATCGCTTCATTTCTGTCTAGACTGAGCGTACTGGGTCAAAGAGGGGAGTACAGCAAAGTAATGGAAAAGCAACAACCATAGCGATTTGCATTTAAAAAGACTCTTTCCAAAAAGCATTTGATAGAGGATCTATCTTTAACAGAGCTGCTGTAGTAATACTACCGAGTCAAAAGGTGTTATGGGTTTGAATCACGTCCCGTCTCCGCCCCAGCTGGAATAGAAAGCTGCTTGAACATTTGTCTCTCTGCAGCTTTTTTGCTGGAGGGAAACATTTAAGATGGCAATGTCTTTTTACTTTGTCCCATGGCTTGCCTTGTACCCTGTTGATATAATTTCTCAGTTTCCTTATTCCCCAGGAATCTACCTCTACTTGCAGTACAAACATCCACGTTTCCAGCCTGTGCTTTTCTTAATTACCACTTTGACCTCCAGCTAACAAAAGTGCTCGATCAAAACCTTGATTAAGAAAATGCAGAGGATTAAACCTGGATCCGGTATCTGGATTAAGGTACAAGCAGTCGCTGGCTAACTGATACTGATTACATCTATCTAACATCTTTGTGTTTTGTTTTTTCTCTCTCTGGCAAATAAAGACCCACAAATGAAGTTGAATGCAGGTTAGTAATTTAACCTCCTGCATGAAAGCAGCAAATTAAATTAAACTCCCCTTAACTTTACAACGTCTTTCCCAATAGATTAAAAGCAACAAAGTTTAACTTTTCCACTTTCTTCACAGCTGCATGATTGATTCCCATAACTGTATCAATTAAATTTAGCTCTTGTTACAACAAATTGCAGCAGATTTGACTGTCTTCAGTGCAGCTGATAACACAGAGATAATAAGGCAGAGAGAATGGATGTTTTTTATCAACGTTTTTTGAATTATTTTCTGTAAATAATTAGATTGGAATGAGTGAGAGATTATTTCCTCTTAATCCTTCCTCATTAGGAATTGGTCCTTTTCACACTCGCACTTGATTCTGCTCGTAAATCTCCTTATTTCCCGAGGAGGTTTGAGGGCTGTTCGACATGAAACATGGCGTCACTCGCGACAACATGATCTATGCTTTGGCCGCGGCAAGGTGAAAGGGTGATTGCGATGCCTGCGAGCTGTCTGCATCGACAACGACTACAATAACCACCGAGCAATCATGAGCGACTGAATTCAGGCCAAGAAAGAATGAATAACGATGCCACCTTTCAGTATCACTATTACCCAGAGCCGATGTCTGGCACCTGTCATCTACAGTATAGATCAAAGTTAGGATTGCTGAGGGTAATCGCCTGGCTTGCTCGTGAATGTATCTGGGCTGACAGGATCGATGGAAGGAAAACACAGAGGTCTGTTATAGGGGACACTGTTTTATTGATTTACCACCACAAAGTGCTACGGCCGCCCTGAGTAAAAAATCTGTTGCTGAAGTCTGAAGAAGGTTAAGAAAAACGTAGACATGGGGTGGGGAGGTGGTAGTTAGGGGCGAGGAGGATGGTAATCTGCTTACTGACATTAAATGAGAGTTTCAACCTGGGTGTTTAAGAGGAGAGGTGACTAAGCGGGGTTGTGTAAAGGTTAGACACATTCACAGTAAGTGGGAATGCCAGGCGAAGTTAATTACAGCGCCTTGGCCTTTCCGTAGCATTTTCACATACATAAGCCCACAAGCACCAGGGGCAGCCCAAAAGAAAGGTGAGAAACCGTGATGTTTGTGCTTAAACTATCCGGCGCCGCTGGTGAGAAGGTGATGATGCTGACGAACCGAGAGCGGCTCACGCAGACGCGGCCGCTCTCTCTGCTCTTTGTTTTCTCTCGTGCAGTGGATGCAAAAAGCTTTTTTTTTTAAAGAAAAATGGGCAGCATATGGCACGGCGCGAATCTCAGTCGGAGTAATGGCAACCATCTATCCTTGCCATCTGAGAGGAGGGAAGTCTGCAGATATGAAAAGACAGGCTGTCTCCACAGAAAACAGAGGGATATAACAGTCCATGGGCTCTTAAACAAAAACTTAGACCACAAATAAAAGCCATCTTTCAAGCGCAGAGCCTTTCCCTAAGAAAAGGCAGCACCGAGAAGACTCCATCAATGTCAAAAAATTCGGCACAGGGGACCAGAGGGTTGTCCAGACTGGCTTTGGTATCAATTAATCCAAGAGCAGCTCTCAGAAACACATAGCTGCAAACGAGCTGTGACTGTGAGAAATGTTTCCCATGAATGACTTCAGCTGGAGCGAGGGCAGCCAGGCAGTTCCTGTTGCAGGAATCCCTGCGCCTCTATTTGCTGCATGATTAGCTTCTAAGTATATCTTGACATCAGTCAGCTCCACTCCACTGTTTGCGACGATCTCCACGGCGACGGCGGAAATGACAGCGGGTTCTGACAGACCCGACTCTAACCCCCATGTCGACTCTGGACGGACACCAATGCGCAGATTGTCCTCGTGACACACGCACAATGACACGCGCACGCACATAAACTGTAAATATGATCCCATGAACCGGCCACACAGCCAATTTGAAAGCAATACAAGAACTACACACAACCCGCCCATGATGGAATAAATATTTCCCCACAAATAAAGAAAAAAAAAGCATCCTTCATCCCTCAAAGATTTATTTGTAGCCCCTGTGCCCCGTGTTGTAAAACTGCACCGGTCGATATTGTACAAACAAAATAATATAGTACAATAAACAGGCCTATAAAGATATTGAGCAGTTATCAAGTTTTACATCTTTCCTGTTAAATCAAAGCTCTGCAGATCAGTGGCGGTGGTGTTGGGGGTTCAGCCAGCCATTGGTTTGTATTCAGACAGCAGTGCCATTTGTTAGCAGGGCAGAGGTAATGACTGTGTCCATACATGCAACCTCAGGCTGGGCTTTGGTAATCTCTCTTCACCAGAGCACAGCACTGCCAGCACAGCTGAGGAAGCAGGGAGGAAGGGTGGGGGAAACCGACAGCTTTCCCTCCCTCTCTCTGTCACTCTCTCCCCCCTTCTCTTCCTGCCCATCTGTGTCTCTCACTCTCACTCAAACTCTCCTTTTGTGAAGGCTGCGTTTCATCACTGTGCCCTCACACAACCTGTGACTTTCAGCCTCGCTCCCCCCCCCTTTGTTCTCCGCCCCTCTGTGTGTTTCAGCCCCGTTGGAGAAAGACGAGCGA
Source organism: Trachurus trachurus (assembly GCF_905171665.1). Taxonomy (NCBI): domain Eukaryota; kingdom Metazoa; phylum Chordata; class Actinopteri; order Carangiformes; family Carangidae; genus Trachurus; species Trachurus trachurus. The sequence continues at coordinate 23,359,409 of NC_139901.1, read as the reverse complement.
GTCTCGTCTTCCTGTGTGTCTCTCCCTCCCTCCCTGTCATCTGTCTGCATGCAGACACGCCCACACAGATGATCAACAGACACTTCCTGCCCACAGAGGTCCTCGGGCTGCCAGTTTCCCCCCAAGTCGAGACAATCTGCCCTCAGTCATTTGCTTGAATGCCAGCCAACTTTCCCCTCCTTGTTGTCATTAAGCCGCCCCCACCCCCACCCATCTCTGTATTTTCCATTTTCACACTCTCTCCTCAAAATCAAACATGTCTTTAATCGACAGTGTACCTGCAAAGTGTCCACTGCCAGTGTAAAATGTTCACACTGAATATATGCAAAAATGTTGTCATCGAATTTCCCCTGAAGTGTGATATTACATTACATTATTTCCATGCTTGCGTTTAGGGAACTTGGAGCATTTGGTCGAACCTGCATTATTGATTATTTTAAACCACATGTGAGGCGAGTAAACTGTGAACACACACCAATGACTGCCTTGTATCGCCTAATAAAACTGATATTTGGCAAATGTGTTTGCTAACAGCTGCATTAGCATTCATTTGGAGTCATGTTTCATGGCCACCTCAAGAATTTAAGTCCAATGCTCAGGCTTTAAACATCTGGTTCTTCAGTAGCTCGACACCCTGCTCTAACTAAGACAAGAGGACAGATATGGATCGTGTTTTTTTGTTTTTCCTTCTAAGAAAAGCTGCAGAGGGAAAAAAAAATGCTAAAAATGCTATGCTGATCAGAGCTGTTACAGTGAAGCAATGTGGTAAAGTTCACTAATTAAAAGACCGTGAAAGTAAAAGCAGAGGGGAACTGCAGGGCTGAGTCAGAGCTCCCTGTTCATAACTAGGAGCTGTCACTTTCCACATACACTTTCCTTTGAGCCGTTGTTAAAATGAAATATTGATTGCAGTGAAACATTGTGGTCACTGTTGAATTAAAGAATGAAGAATTAAAAGACTTGGCTGCACCGGACGATTTCAGGAAAACGATAATCTCTCACTAACCGAGCGCTTTACTTGATGATAAGATGTAACAACAATCTCTGGAAATTAGAAATGAATCGACACATTTTGAAAGAAGACTACTGTAGATACTTCTTTCTAATTCCCTCTCCGCCAAGTGCCTACTTCCTCACCAAGGCCAGCCTCGCTCGCATCACACTCCTACTATATCCCTCCTCCATTTTTCAGAGCCTGTGACTCCGGGAGGACTTTACCTGAATAGTTTATCCAGTCTGGATGTTTACAGTGTTTTTGCAGCTTTTTTTGCTGCAGGAATCACAAACACCACCCTTTTAGACTTGCCCACACCGCTGAACTAGCCGTGGTGTTACATGACAGAAAGTTAGGCTTTCATAATCCTTTATCTAACACGACCTTCCACCGTCTCCTTCTTTCCGCCCACTTCACTTTTTTCCCAGTCGATTCCCTCACCCTCCGTCTCTCCCGCTCGCTCCATGCCAGTCCCCTGGGCAGCTCCAGCGCTCGGTGCCGGGCCTGTGCTCTTGCATGGCTGCCCTGCCAGAGTGTATTTTAAGACAACCAGCATGTTTCTCCATGGGTATAGAGGCTAGGTATGACTCACAAATCAGATATTTGACCAGGAGAGCCACACAGTAGAGTAGAGCTGAGGCGTGGGAGGAAAGTGTGGATGGCTCACAAAGGGAACCTGACCGACCTCCATCTTTCCATCTGGTAAACAGACTGCTATTCCAACTCTATTGGTATTTCAAAGAAATAATCGTTTCCCGACACCTAATAGGCCTCGAAGCCTCATTGGAGGAGAGACTGTAGGCTTAACTTCCACAGTATGTTGAACCCTGTAAAGGTGCTGCGAATACATGTCACTGTTGGAGCCTACTGACTTAAAGATCATATCTTTCAAGTTAGCGTGCCACTCAAGGTTTTTTGTGCTGCCACTCATGAGAATTATCATGTACAGATCCAGTATCTCTTCAAGTCATTTTGTAAAGCTCCTTTTGACTTTCTCTGCGCACAAAGCGAGGCCCTGCAGAGAACAATGCGGCTCAGCACAACGGCCTTGATCATCGTGGCTGTGCTGCGTGCTCTCTCCAGGTGCGACAGAAACCCAACGCCGGGTAAGAATAAAACACTGCCTGTAGTTTTTATGACTGAGTGTTATCAAATGTATTCCCTTCATATCCACAGGGTCTCACATTACAGATGGCTGTATTGATTTTTCCCTGACTGCAAAGTGCACTGGACGCAGCTTTGTTATCTCTATATACCGTGTTCTTAACGGCCTGGATGATAACTTTATTTTTTTCTCTGAGAAATATGGAAGATCAATAAACCCATACTGAAACCTCTGTGTCGTTATGTGTGGAAAAACAAGGATGTTGTTTCATGACATACTTCTGAATACAAATGTACATTATATGTTTGTGATGCAGGAATCGTTGGTGTGTGCAACATCTTTACACCTCGGCTCTGCCTCATTGCTCTGTCCATTCCCAATATGGTTCTGACATATTATTCATCAAAGAACGAGCGTAGGTACATGTCTTTTTTTTCTTTTTTCTTCCACCTGCACCTGGAGCATGCAGGGTCTGACACATTCATTGTCAGTCGTGCACCTGCAACACTCTGACCTGCATCCCAATGATTCTCTCTGTACTATCGTCCCATCTCTCCCCGTATAGCTCGCTCTTCAGACTCGACAGAGCATCATCTCCGGGCCCATTTCTCCCCTAATAGCGCAGACAAATGCGGGTGAGCCTCCTCAATCTTATCTTTTCTCTCTGCCTGCTCCTCACAAAGAATTTTTTAGCGAGGCCATGTAATTACGCTCTGATCACAGCACTGGAAAATATCATAGATATCCTATTCCTTCTGTTAGTGTCTCTGAGCCCCTACTTGGTGCAATGCACTAGAGATATATGTACTGGAAAGATGCACCGGTTTAGGACAGTACAGAGCGTTTTAATGGGAAGTTCTCTGCTCGCTTGGCGCTGCCTGCAGTGCTACCTTGAAATTCTCCCTGGCTGGAGATTATCGTTTTTTTTTTTTTATCAGCAACACCTGCATTCCCATTACACACCAAATCCACAGTCAGCTAGTGTAGATCTGTGTGTCACAGAAGTTGCAAATGTGAACAAGAGTATGCATATATACAGTATGCAGATGTCTGACATACTCAGATAGCTAGAACTGCTGTGATGCCGCTTTGTTTTCGCAGATCACGCTGCACATTGTGGCGACTGTACTGTAATGATTTTCACGTATGCAATTGTCGTGTGATTTATGCAAAGCTGATACTCCTGTTTTACAGGAAATCTGCAGAATGAGCTGCTTAAACTGCCTTTCACAGTGTGATATTCACAGCCGTTGACCAGGGCTTTATATAACTGACATAACAACAAACACACATTTAAATATATAAAAAGGCAATAAAAATCCAGAGACACATTCCCGGGAAGAGTATAGTTAAAGCGAAATGGAAAAGCAAATGAAGGAATAAATGAATAAACAAATACAGAAACAGATAAAACGTTCAAAATATAGCACCATAAAAGTAAAAGTAGAAAAAAAGCTAAAATCCAAGAATAAAGCTGATAATAAAAATATAAATAAATAAAAACAATAAAAGTGATTTAAAAGAAAACAATGAGCTTGGTATGAAAAAAGAGTCTTCAAGGTAAGCCATTTCACAGTCTGCTGAGGGGCTTTATTGCGCCGAGTTTAGCTGCACAGACAGACCTGAGACTCTAACCTGCCCTCACATTAACCATCTATGGCCTGAAGCTTTTCATTGGTTGAGCTTGTTGGTGGAAGTACATATCAGCAGCCTGGGAGGCTCAGTTCAGGGCAGTAAAGTCCCTTCCCTCTGTAGTCTCAGAGTCTTGATGGCAAAACCTTTCCTCTTCTGTCTAGACAGGGGGACAGAGTACGATCCGCCGGAGGATCTCAGCGCGATACATGAGGAAATAAAAAGGACTTTGATCAAAATATTAACTTCAAATCTTGTAGCCAATGGGATGATGCTGAAATTAAGGATGGGATGGCTTCTTAATGATTAAAATTCTCACTTGTGCATTTTTAATGGTTTGGATGTTTGAGGCGACAGAACAGAGAGAGAAAATGTGAGGAAAATGAGATGTTCAATGGCCCTTATTAGTTTTGCTAATTGTTGTTTTATTGTTGTGTTTTTTTTTTAAACTAATATGGCTGTGGATAACAGTGCCAGTCTGTCACCTGCCACCTCTTTGGTTGCGACTGAAATGTCTCAACAACTATTTGATTTTGATTATGTTTTTTAATTCATGGTTTCCAGAGGATTGATCCTGCTTGGGAAACATTTTCTATGGAAGTCTATGATGCATCATAATTACTTTAGTGATCCCCTGATTCGAGGTTCATGTGATTTTGGTAACAGTTAATGGATGTATTGCCGGGAAATGTGGTACCATTAGGATGAATTACAGTCACTTTGGGGTGTGACGACTTCCTCTAGCATCATCATCAGGTCAAAACATTACTGTCATGCGTCCAGGACATATGATGTTCCCATCAGCCTCAGACACTTGTTTGGTGTCAATGAGCAAATTAGCAAATTAGAGAGACAAAATTATGAACATAGCTTACCATTATACATTATACTAATGTCATCATCTTAGCATGATGACATTAACGACAGTGACACTGCAGCCTCTCAGCGCAGCTAGCAAAGCTCTGAACTAATAGTCTTGTTAGATACTTTAGAGGCTTTACTTAAATTTAACCTTACTAACCACATTTGACTAATGACATTTAGGATCATTACTTTCTTTATTTAACATCCCAGTGGCTTTGCAGGTTTCAGCCTATTCACTGCAAATTAGGGTCACACAGCTAATTGTACATAATGGACTATGTGTTATTTTCTACCATTATACATAGGCTATCTGTTGTTTTTCATTCATCCCTGTATATTAGGAGATTTGTCTCCACTCTCCAGGCTTCACACTTGTAGGCATCCGATTGTGGTCATGTGCCGATACAGTCCTTTCACTTTGACAGAAAGTAGCCACTTTTACTATTAGTATTAGCAAAAGTTGGAATAATAGCAAATAATTATGAGTATTAGTCACCATGACTGATGTGCTCTTAAGCAGTGAGGTACAAGTTTTTGCTTCCAACTGCCCATTATGCACAGTTTATTTCATACATAAAACACTGTTTCACCCTGTCTCTGTTTGTGTTAAACAATGATTTCACTGTTTGAGTTTTGACCGGTGCTGTTTTAATCACATCGTCTTAATGCGCACACTTCTTCTGCAGTAGTTTAATGGCATCCGACTGGAAAAAAATGGTGCTGCCAGCTGTTTATCTCATGAACCCAAATCCTAATATTCAAATAACCATCTCAGAGGACAAAATGAATGAACACATTTTTCTTTTTGCATTCCTTTTGGATGGGAATCCGCCCACACTGATAGGTGGCTGGTAAAACCTTGAGGTAAAGCTTTTTAAAATCTCTGTGCGTCTACCGTCTTCCCACCCTGCGGCTCACACTGATGAGAATGATCCTGTGTCCAAGTCGTGACCTGGCCAGCCACGGGCGCTCTCCGCTTTGCTTTGTGCTGCTGGTGTGGTACATCACTGAGGGCATCTGACCTGCTAGTCCTGTCAGACACACGCTGGCTCCACCACACAGCCAGAACAATGGGCAATTGTCCACCCAGTGAACACAAGATGCTTTAGCCAGCGCTGTACTCAATAATCTGCCAAGTCCGGACGAACTGGACACAGTCTTTTGGATAGAGCTATTCCGTGTAAACAGACTCCCATTCTCACCGAGATCATGATTCATCAGAGAAAAGTGTCTCGACTAATGGGCCGAGAAGATTTATGTGGAATGTGTTTTTGTGTCACGCACATTTCACATAACTTCCACTCGCAGCGAGACAAAGTGTCAGAAGGCTGCACACTGACATGTATTTCAGAGCCAGAATCAGAGATGCGCAACAGACGCCAGATCAGACAATTACCCCCAGACAAGTTAACCAGCCGAAACAGGATGGGGCCCAGTTGAATACAATGCAACTGTCACACACCACCACTGAAGGGTTATCTTTATTTTCAACAATAGCACTAATATGCATCTTCTTGAAAAAGCTCATGAGGATCTCATGTCTGATAATATCACAACCTGTCAAATGAGCTGAAGTAACACAAACATAACATCTTAAATATATATATATATTTAGAAAGTCTGAAACTGAGGCACTTAAATTTCCTGGTTCATTGATCCTCGAGAATAATCAAGAAAATATGAAATGTGCTGATCTATTTAAATAGTTCACGGAGACTTTAAATCCACAGTTTGTGTGTTTCAAGAACTTTGGGAAGTGTTTCAGACAGTAATCCAAATACATAAAACATAAAAAAAAAGAAATGATGACAGGGTTGAGGGAAGAAAAAATTCCTCTGGAGCAGTATTGAGGTTGCATCCACGCAGACTTGAATTGAGGCAAGATAGTGTTACGCAAACTGCATACTGCATGTTCTAAAAGGAAAACGTTAACATAATCACTGTAGGGGTGAACCAGTGCATGAAAACACATCAAAGTCCTGTGGTAAACTAGGCTGTTCCAAGCCACTGATGCTATGGCCAGCAGAGTGAGTGGTTTTAAGTGCTTTGCATTTATTTAGTTCTTGACTTAATGTTCATTAGAAAACATTCAAAACCATATGTGTGGATGGGTTCTCCAAATAAATAAATAAAAAAAACTCAGATGTGTTTCCAACTGTGCACAGGAACTGGAAAATTGGGTGAGCACAGAGAGCGTAGGATTATTGCAACCCTAAAACACACACACACACACATGTATTTTTGTCACTTACGAGGACATTGCATTGATGTACTTCATACCCGGAGGCTTTAGTCTAACCTTGACCGTAACCACATGTCTAACCTCAACCCTTAACCCAGTCTCTATACCTAAGCCTTAACCACAAAACAAGTCTTAAGGTTAACCCTTCGTGGACCATGGCCCCAGAGGACAGACGAGCGATTAATGCAAGCAAGGACACACTCACATGGACATCAAACCCAAGTATCCTAGTCCTCCACATTAATCAACGCAGTCTATTGTTTGTGCCAGCTCTCCAGAGCAACCACACACACACACTCAACGTTTTTGAGATCAGGTGTCACAGTTGACATAATCACTGGAGCTGCTCTGCCACTTCAACAGAAACAATTGTTGTTTTGCTAAAAAAAAAAAAAAAAAAATTCCTGGACAGATTACCTTGATTTATCTGAACCTGCCTAACTACAGCTCTTAGCTGTCAAATAATACCTCCAACTAATGGAAGTGTTTCATTGGGACTGTGCAAATGAAATGCAAAAACAAACCTTTAGTCCTCCTGAATTTGATATGTATTTAGCATTTTTCCACTGGCAGGAGGCGCATGTTTTTCAAAACCAAACGCCTACACAACTCTCCTGGCAAATATCACATCAGATTGGCCTTTGACCTCCAGGTAGAGAAGAGCTGAAAGCTCTATGCATAATCTACTGTTGAATGACATGTTATTGATCTGCTTGGCCTCACCGTGAGCCACATGCGAGTGCTCCAACACTGATAAGGCAGTTAAAAAACACTACATTCAGTCATTGATAGCTCTTGTCCAGTAGTCAATTGTCATTTAAGCAACCTTATTTGAAAGGAGAGCGCTTCGTTAATTTGCAGAATGTCAATGGTGATTGAGGTCTTCCCCCAAATCAATGTAACTGTCACATGCAGCCGTTTCAGAGAGCACTTGAAATCCGGTGGGATTTGCATCTGAAAACAGTAATCCTGTCAACTGATTTTTTATGTATGCTCTGGCTGCTGCAGCACAGTATACTTTTCAAGCTCAAAAGAACAGAGGCACACAAACATGCTCAAACACTGCTCATACCCCACTGCACATCCAGCCAGAGAAACACACACACACACACACACACATACACAAAGTCAGAGAAAATGAAATTGAATCTAATGAAACGACAGTTCTGTTATTTCATTTTCACAGGTAAAATCAACAGGTATTTTAGCATAACTACCCGAGGTCCATGCTGCACTCAAAATAATTTAGTTTCCGTATAAAGGTGAACATTACGTGGGCTGATAGAATGGTTATATATTACTATCCGCTGTTAGCAACTGTTGTGATGCACCCTCGGGCCCCGCTCTAATAACACAACTGAAGGACAAGGAATGAATCCTGATGACAGTTTATTATATATCCTGTGAGAGAGCACGCTGGACCCTGACATCCCTCAGATACAAACAGCAACCACGCACACAAAAGTAGTGAAAGGCACGCAACCAAAGGTGAATTCAACACGTTTTCCTTTCACATATTAACACTTTAAGCATTTCAGACATTTTATCAGACCATCAAAGCTACCAGGCTACTTTTGTTGGTTTTGTTACAGATTAAACGACCCAGAAAAAATATGAGGTTGTTAAAACTAGCTCCAGTTCAAACAGCTAACACAGTAAATTTGTAAAAATAATTACACAGTGACGCATGAGTAATAATAACGCAATGATATTAAACAAGTTTGTATTCATTATCGTCACAAGTTTTATTAGTTTGAAACCAATTTATACTCTAGGTACAGTTCAACTACACTTTGCTCTATCTTTTTGTGTTTTGGATAGTTGTGTTGTGTTACTACTTTCAATAATGTGACATGTCTGCAACCAGAAATTCTACATCTTCGCAAATGCAGTGAAGGTCAAAAAAAAAAAAGTTTCTAGTCAAATCAACTCCAACATCTCTTTCAGAAACAATGTCAAAACCGAGCACATGAAACTAAATACAACTATATTTGCATGGCTTCATACGAATGTGTTTTCTCTTCGCTCTCTTGCAGCTCAAGCTGCCGTGCGCCGAGTCTCTGTCTATTTCTTGCTGTTCTTCAGTGGCATGCCTGTCTACATTACAGCCCTCACATGGGCATGCAGTCTCAACACAGCCTCGTGCCTCCAGCCTCCAGGGACAGAAAGACAGCCATGTGAGCAATTCACCTCCTGTCCCTTTAAAGTTGGCAGCATACTGAACTAAGTTTATTGTGTATTGTTCCATCGGTCTCTTTGAACGTATGTGTTTTTGTTGCCATTATCTGTGTGATTAAGACAATGCTGCATGAGCATGATGACAATGCCAGTCTGACTGTTTGCTTTGCTGGTAACACTTTATTTTAAGGGGTCCTTGTTCCTGTGTATCTACCTAATTAATTACAGTGTAATTACCTATGTAACCGTATGTAATAACATGTACTTACATTGTAAATACATAGTGTATTTTGGTGTACTTACAGGTCCTTGTTACACTTGTAATAAGAAATGCCAAAGTGGCCTCTCTCTTTGCACAAGCATTTCTTATTACAAGTGTAACAAGGACCTGTAAGTACACCAAAATACACTATGTATTTACAATGTAAGTACATGTTATTACATACGGTTACATAGGTAATTACACTGTAATTAATTAGGTAGATACACAGGAACAAGGACCCCTTAAAATAAAGTGTTACCGCTTTGCTTTTGGTGGATTCTGTGACATTTCTTCGTATAATGCCACCAAGAGGCTGATCAAAATCTAATTTTCAAAACACTTTAGTTTATGACCAAAAACTGATGAATACACTATTCAAATCCCCATTAGATTTGTAAATGTTGCCTATCGAGCCTTGATAGTTTTGGCCATATTTGGCCATATTTTTAAACATCCGCCATGACTCATGGGAAGTAAGATTGAAGTTACATTATTAAGAGTTTGTATGATTATGGCTAGGGCTGAACGATTTGAGAAGTTAATCTAATTGCAATTGTGATTAAATATGTGATTACTTTTTAATGTCCTTATCATCTGTGTAATAAAACACACAGAAGCAATAACTGTTCTATGACATGACCACCACAAATTTGATTCATTAAACAAAAACTGGTCTTTCCTGGAAGATTTGTTAAACCTACAGGCTTGTTACTAAGCATGTATTAATTATCATGGCAACATAACGAAGCACCAACAAATAAGCCTGATGTTAACGTTGATATAAAACTCAGTAACCAGTCACACAAGCCGTGTTCGCCCTGTGCGATCGTCTGGGAAGTAGACTGCCCCGTGAGGTAGAAACAACACCAAGGCAGCTTCTGCACACCTGAGGCTGTGCAGTGTCTTCTTTTTTTTTAAAGTGAATTGTTCCACAGCCGACGTTCTGCTCCTCTCTTACATTAAAGTTTCCGTAGTGCTACGTTCAGCCGAGCCTGAGGCCAATACACAACAACAGGTAAAAGTGTGACGCTGTTGCCTCGTTTCACCGACAGCTGCACTCTCCCTTGCGTGACACGTAACTAGAGCATAAGCGCAGCCTGTGCGATTACAAAATCAGGTTGTCATATCGTGATATAACTGCAAATGCCATTAATTATTAAGCCCGAATTATGACTGTTCATTTTTGTATTTAAGCATAGAGCTATAAATATTATCATTTATTATTATTATTATTATTATTATTATTAATCTTTATTGCAGACACAACAAGCGGTCCATATCAACAACAACAGACATGTTAAAAACAGATTTAAGAAGGAGAGAGAGAAAAAAGACATACACAAAGACAGAGAATCAATTCTCCACATAATTCATAAGCAGGCTATCCCACCAGTGTTTTCTAAGCCTGGAGAAATATTATATATTATATATATTATTATTATTGAGCTACTCCATTTTAAACTGTAAATGTGGCTTATGACATACAGCACATACTGTTGCTGTGTAAAGATATAAAGATGCTTTAAGTGTTTGTTTACATCTCCACTGAAAACATATTTCATATAATTCCAACTGGATTTTACTACATTGTCATCTTCATACGTTTCTACACAGATGCCTGCCACAGGAGGAAGTACAAGTGATGATTAATACATAAATAAACATAGCTGCGTAGCTACATTTGAGTGTGTTATAAACTATTTATAAAATGTTTATGTACTTCTCATGGATTCTAAACTCCTGGGACTGTAAGTAAAGTGCTGCCCTTGTTTCCTTCAATTTGTTCCATTTTCCTTAAATTGCAACATCTTTTATGTGTTAAGAGGGAATACTTCCTGACAAGTAGATCCACAGGATTAGACTGAATTGCAGTAAGATTTCTAAGGTGTCACGTATTTCCAGAGAAGGGAAAGTGACACCCATCAGCTCTAAAAACAGCCTTTTGATAAATTCACTTAACTCGTTTGCAATGAACTGTCAGACAAAAAACCTAGTTTTCTTATTGATCTATAAAAAACATTTTGTGTGTGAGTTTTCTATAGCAAAAACAGACTTAGATGTTATTTAGTCATAAAGCCTATAAGTCTGCTATGGTTGAGTGACTTTGTAATTCAGGCTCCATAATGTTGCACGGATCACAGATCACGACAATGAGCCTTGTGATAATGCATTTTAACTGGATGGTTTCCTGCTGAAGCAACTGGGACATTTTTTTCCTTTTGGTAGGATGAGTGAGAGGCCGACCAGCAGACAGCAGAGACATCCTCATGATTCTCCACTCATCCCCGTAAGAGGATCGGACGTAATGGGGTTTCCTCTTCTCTGGCTCCTTCTGCTCTCCAGATAAACTGCAGAAAAGTTCCTGCAAAGTCTTAGGGGTGCTATTCTCCTCATATTTTACAGCCATCCTGACAATAAGTTATGAAGAAACACCTGTGTGACCTCGGTGAGAGCGAGACTACAGTAAGCTTTAAGGCAGGTGCCCTCTTCCCTCCTCCAGTGTGGTGATAGAAAATGGGGTAAAAAAACCCGACTGCCACGATCATCAAGCAAAGACATCAAACCTCCATCTATACATGAAGGATGACACTGCATTAAATATTCTGAATCAATATTTATCAGCCATAAGTGGAATCATTACGCAGAAACAAACTATAATATATCTAGAAACAAATGAGGAATGGAATAACAGTGTATTACCCTTGTTTTCATTGAGAAACATTTATTCATATAGCATGCTATTATGTAGCTGAATAATAAAGTGCACCATCCCCCCAGGCCTTTGGGAATAGCTAAGACCTTAATATCAGGCGTGCATGGTTTCTCATATTCTCCCCGTGGCAGGCTGCTGACCTAATGACCTCATGTCAGCACCAATGACAACTTGTCTGACACAGGGATATTTTATTCATTTTATTAATATTGCATCAGTTGTTCACACTGCATCGTGTTTATGTGTGTGTGAATATATACCTGCTCCACTGAACATGAGCCCGGCACCACTTCTTCATAACACCATTTTTCCCAAGAGGGCAAAAGGGTGGAAAATTTGAAGAATTGGGCGGCGAGGCCACATTTCTGTCTGGTTATCAGTTTAATTATTGCCTTTGCAGGCCTGAATCTAAAGCCGCGGCGCGAGGGCACATTTTCCCGAAGTAGAGTTTGTGCTCTGTAAACATTCACCAGTCCTAGAATTTCATTATGCAAACCTAATTTAAATGCAAAAACAATATCTGTTTTTAATTTATTCATCCAATTCCAATATCAAATCTACAGTATGTATCGCTTATCACCTCACAGTATCAGCTGTTTTCAGTCCTGGAGCTCAAACTCAAGAGCACCACTGTTATTCCGTGGTCCTACCACATAATTTCAGGTAAACGTATCCAATTCTGGCGCGACCTTTAGCTCAGTGGGTAGAGTAGGCGCCCCATATACAGAGGTTACTATAGTTTTCGCCACAGTGGCCCTTTGCTGCATGTCATTACCCCTCTCTGCCTCCCCATTTCCTTTCACTCTACTGCTGTCCTCTCAATCTAAAGCCTAAATGTCCCAAAATATATGAATATATATTATATATATAAAGATATGCAATTCTGACAACTATGCTCTCATGGTTTTTTTTCACAAATTCAGGTGAGACAAAACAGCTGCTGGCCATGAATTGATCTTGCCTTGTTCACTTCTCGCAGAGTTCAATCTGATTGAACTGTGACCTGCGAACCAACGTGATTCCCCGATGTCCAGCCAATTTGAAAACGCAGGTGGGATTGACCCCTCCTTAAGGAAGTATCGATTGCTTGTATCCTTGTTTGTATAACTGCATGCTGGCTTACTGCAGAAGAAGAGGCCTCATGCTGTGAGGCTGGCATAGACGGATACACTACAGTGTAAAGTAACTGATAATGGAGGTGTAAATTTCGCAAATTGTGGAATGCTACTGTTAGCCTGTTAGCCATGCTAACACCTGCTGCTTTCGCTTGTAACCCTGCCCATGTTGATTTCCTGTCCCACCTGCTTTTTGCCACAGTGTGTGAGTGAATTCCCCCATGCAAATTTGGATTCGACCGGGCCATAAGTCAGCGTCCGATTAAATGGCTGGAATGAAAACCTGCAGGGCTCTCATTGCCAGGGACTAGAGCGATAATCACTAGATTCACTACAAAAATCTGCATAAATGCGTCAGTGTAACTGATGACTCAATAACCCTTTAAAGCCTGTCAGGCAATTTTGTGAATAGCGTGGTATTAGACCATGACAGAGACACATTTTAAGTGCTTACACGTTTTTAACTATTTTGAGAGTTGACCTCTTTTGGAGCATTTTGGGTTTGAAGCCCTAAAAGAAATGATACCTGCCTATTTGGTGTTCGGCATGAAAACAATGACAAACACTGTTCCCAGTTCTTGATTTCACTCAGGCAATCAACCACAAACTGTCTCTCTGAGCCACTCATGTACTCTACTGTTATATTATATTCACTGGGTTTATGTGGTATGTTTATGTAACATTATTACTGATGCATCACTGTGTAATATATTATGTATGATCAAAAACACAGCTGGTGCGCTCACACCCTCATTTTAACTGGAGCAACATCAGTTATGGTCAAAATATTTCTCCTGTTCTACTGCTAACAAACAGAATCATCATCATAATAATTAAATTCTGTCCATAATGTAAAAACACCAGCTTTATTATCTGCCTTTTCAATGAGAAGATTGATGTGTTATTAACAAAGAGCCTGAAACATGGTTTTGAGAGATAACTGTCTTATCCTTGTTTTAGATTCCTGTCATAAAGTTATAATGCTGTGAGTGGAGCCTTTGTGTCACACCATGAATAAAAGCCAATTAGCAGGTGATGGAGAAAAAACTACAAGAGCCAGGACCACTGGTGTGGATCATGAAATATCTATGAGCGAATTGTGTTTTCATTCCTTCAGCAGCGGTAATGGAGCTCTTTGTCTCCATGCTGCGTGTGTGTGTGTGTGTGTGTGTGCGTGCCCAGCGACTCATATGCTGCACACTTGACATATCAACCGTGTCTCCTGAGATAGGGGCTGAATACAGTGCTAGAGATGTGACTAATTAACCTGCTCTGCTTCATGCATCTATGTACAAATGGAACGCGTGTTTGGAAAAGCAGACATATTTAACCTCTGACATTTGGTGTCATTTTCAGAGCTTGTTATGTAACCCCCCCCACACACACACACACATACACAACCACAGCCTTCATATTCTTTCAGTGTCCGTCTTTACCACTGTCAGCTGAATGGATCACACTGCAAGGCTTCAATCTACCTCAAATCAATCACAGAGATGATTCTGTGAAAAAGGAGAGATAAAAAGCCGACCGGAGCCTGTCAGGGCTACGAGCGCCGAGGATGTCAATGCCTCACTTAGACAGCTAGTCTGAAGGGGCTGCTTCCCTAGACAGGAGGACAAGACGAAGTTCACCTGCATTCAATACAAAGTTTTGCATTGGTCTTCAGGAGGAGAGACGCGACAGAGAATAGCGAGCCGTCCTCCCTGGTGTAAATGTCATCTGGATAAAAATCAATTTCATGATTCATTCAAGAGGCCAGGACTTACAAAATGGACAAAGTTGCCCTGTCTTTTTAACTAGAGACTCGTCTTCCCTGAGAATGGCTGGATGCAGACGGTAAGGATTGGATGATTTTTCAAGGGTGCACAACATCATAGCTCCTGGTAACAATCCAAAAGTTTGGCTGATTGATTTTTTTTTTCTCCTGTGGCATTGTTGCTTCTCATTTCCAACACAGCATGAAAGGCAGCGAAATAAAAACATCTTAGCAGCAAATCGGCCTCACCATGGCAACAGTATTGATCAACCCTCCTGGGTCCTCAGAAAAATCTATCCCTCATGTCAATTTCCCAGCATTAACAGTTCAGCAGCTACTCATGTCCTGAATAGACAGCCATGATATTTAGCGTCTGGCAATAAAATCTACAATCACTTTTTAACGTCCCTGATGATTCATTTATCACAGGGGTGAAACATAAAATGACCTGATTAGATTCACAAAGAACAAAGCGAGAAGTAGGCTAGGAGGACAACTCAGGGAGAGGTTATTGTTTGCAGGCTTGAAGTAGAAAGATTTAACTTCAAAGTCTATTAGATTGTTCAGTCCAATAATCAACGACAATCTTTGTCAGCAAAGACAAGAAATTGAAAGCTGTGTGGTGCCTAAATGATACTGCGTTCTCTTTGATATAAGAAAAAGAAAAACTGCTTTGCCTCTTTAATCATATCTGAACAGGTGTTCTCTCCAGCTCTTGACGCTTTTGACTGAAACCGTTTGATTCGTGATGGATTACAGTTGAAAATAATCTCCGAAACTTGAAACTGCTTCCCCCACGCTAATCAAATGCTGTAAAACTAATGAGAGTAAATGAGCTGGGAGCTCTCACTTCTGGTATGTATTGATTGTACGGTATCATGTGGCTTCACATTTAATTAATCATCGTTATTACCGATCCCATCATGGCTACTGATAACAGATGGGGGCAGGGGGAGCGTGCTGAAGGGCAAACGGGTTCGGAGGAAGGCCGCGTATCTTCTCTCAGGTGTGCAGGTTTGACTGTGGTGATTAAATCCACCTTTCTGACATCACTTTGGGGAAATGAGAAGAAATGCAGAGTGACGGACGGAGCTGCATGACAACTACTGTCAGGTTCCTCAAGCTTGATTAGCCACAACGCTTGAGCTGGAGTGGAGCGTCGTGGGCTACACCTACACTCCCACAGCTTGACACTTATAGACGTGCTGGTACACCTGCTGTGACACGGAAAAGGGAGAAGGGATTATGAAATCATCATCTCTCTTTCTCACTCTCCCCCCTTTTAAACCCCAAATGCAAACATGCATGTTTGGGGGGGGAAAAAAGGGGGAAGATTTACAATTCTCACATTCTTCAACAAAATACAGTGTTTGTGAGGGCGCTTCAAAGCACAACTGGAGGGCTTTACTTAACTTGGTATGATGAAAATTTAATCTGTTAACTCAGCCTGCAAAGAGTGAGTAGGCCCAGCCACGCTGAAGGTTGCGGTGAGGACAGTTGGTCTAATTGTCCGGCCAGTGGAGCCGCAAAACTCTAGAGAATGAACGGCTGCTGTGAAAAAAAGTGTGTAAGTGTGTGTGTGTGTGTGTGTGTGTGTGTGTGTGTGTGTGTGTGTGTGTGTGTGTGTGAAAAGAAAGAGAAAGGGAGGCAGGTGGGGGCTAAAAGCATGTTAAGCATTTTTATGGTCTTCCAGTTGCGGTTAAACAGCTACTTACAGCCAGGCCCATGGTTTGTCTAATTGAACTGGAACAACACACAAAACGACAAGACGGTGAGTTACAACCTGCAACCACAAATCATTAGCACCAACGTCGCCACGGCTCAGGTGAACCTCCCTGCATGGGGTTAAAGCCACTCTCCTCGCACCACTACATAACTCTGCACATTTGCAAAACAAGCATCCGCCACGGTATTTTCCAAGTAATTAGCTATTTTGCTATGGAGATGTGTATTAAATAATTAATCTGCTGTATTGGTGCCCTGCTGCGTTCCCCACTCCACTGCAGCACCAGCAGTGGGCCAACTCCATTAGCTGAGTCTCAGCCAACAGGAACAGAGATGTGTTCCCATAAACCCAAGCTAACTCATTTTTGAAATTAGGGGTGCAAATTCATTTCATTTACTCGCAGCTATTGAGCTCAATTAGGACACACGGAGTCTGAAACAGGCTCATTTTCATTTAGAAGGGGGCACCCTGTAGAAATGACCTGCAAAAGGAAGCCAAGCCAAGCATTTAAATCAAAGCTTTCAGGTTCAAAACAATTCATAAAAAGAAAAAAGAAAAAAAGAAATGCTTGCGGTCTTTCCCTGTGCAAGAGGCTCATATGATCATGTGTAATCACATGAAGCAGGCCTGTTATTCTCAGGAGGGGGTTGTTGAGTTTGGGTGTGATTGTGTCAGGCTGTCAGTGCCCACTCATCCAGACTCCGGAGTGAGACTGGAACAGACGGGAGCTGTTCTTTCAGCACCACCGGGGACAAGCAACAGCACTCTCAGCTGTCTCATCCACACAGTGTATTGGAGGGGAAAACCACCCAAACTCTCTCTGCACCCCCCCACCCCCACCCCCACCTCCACCCCCCCTCTTCCTTTTGTTCCCATATTTCAACAAAGAGGGAAGTCCAATGGATTAGAAATTGAGAAAAGGCAAACAGTTGGATGTTACCCGCATTGAAATCAGCAGATGTTTTCTCAGTAGCAAAATCTTTCCCCCTCAGGAGATTTAGGTTGTTTTAGTTGTTTACCACTTATGGCATTCACTTTCATCTGCTTCCCTGGTGGGTGGGTAACAGTGAGGAGGCGCATCACTTTCACTCTTCCCTAAAAAGCTCATTACAGTGATAATAATTTCAAAAAAAAAAAAAAATCTTTAAGACAAGACTGTTTTCACACACACAAAACGTTTCACACGCTCGGGAGACTTGCCTGAAAGAGGCGTAGGATGTTGGCAACCATGATCGATACTGAACTCGCCGAGGCTCCGATGACTCCCACCACTTTTTCAGGCTTGACAAACACCGGTGGCTCCCCGTTAGTGCACCTCACGTCGGACGTGTCCTTCGTGATCAGGGCTTGGACGAAAGTTAAAGACTGCTCCAGCGCGTAGGTATCCCTCGAACAAGTGTCCAGCACCCGGGCGCCTAGTGTGATGTTGGGTAGTAGTTGCTCGTCCATGTTTATCTGGTCCAGAGCGTACATCATGGCCTCGAGCCGCTGGATGCCGTTCTCCTTCTTGAGGTCCCCGCACGGCGTGCCGTCGGCCCCTCTGGCGTGCACCGGGAAGAGTCCGCCGAGGGTCAGATGTCCCTCAGTCCGGATTGAATGGGGCGCGTAAGTCTCCTGAGGCAGCGCGAAATCTACCACAGTCCTCATGAGCCACAGCACTCTCCAGACGGAGCTCAGCCTCACGCACGCCTCAGGACGAGCCATGGTCAACTTTTTTTTTTTTTTTATAAGGGAAGGATGGAGTGCGCAAATCCACCGACGATGGAACCAGACTCAGGGAAAGCAGAGAGAGAGAAACAGAGAAGTTTTGTTAACGCGGATCCATCCTGCAGGTCACCAAGGAGGAGATTCAACAAGCTGAAGGGCTGGAGAACCGAGACGCTGCTGTGGATGATGATGATGGTGATGATGGCTCAGACCAACTGCGCCCATCGCTTTGCTGCCGGGGAGTGAGCGGTGCAGCTTGTTGAATAGTAGTGGTGGTGGTGGTGGTGGTGGTGAAGCAGTGAGCCCCTCACGGTAATCCAGTCCCCCCCGCGGAAAGAGAGCCTACATCCATTAGTCAGGAGATATCAGTGAAAAAGAACAGAAGCACGCGCGGCGCAGACGAACTGGCCTAATTTTGTCCATTTATGCTCAAAATCCAAAGCGCGAGCGGAAACACAAAGAAGTCGCTGCTGATAACTGACATATCTTCACAACCTGAAGCGGCACATTTTCTAACCGAGTAAAGATGAATTTGATGAATTTCAGGAATTATCTCTGGGAGGAAAAAAAAAAAAAAGAGCGAGAGAGAGAGAGAGAAAAAAAACCAACAGCCTACTTAAATGTTAGAACCGGCAGAAGTGGGAGACATTTCTTCTCGCTCAGACCAACTCCACGGGAGAGCAGGGACGGCTCGCTCGGCTGTGGTGTTAGTCTCCCAGAGGTGCATATCAGCTCCAGTTAAAGACATGGAAAAAAAAAGAGATAGAAATGAAGAAAGAAGGAAGAAGAAGAAGAAGAAGGAGGAGGAAAAAAAGGCGTCTAGTCTGCGCTGTGATGTGTCTTCAGTGAGCAGAGAGGACTGAAGGAAATCCAGCTAATTAAAGTCCAGGCTCTTTCTGTCTCCCGCAACCGGTCGCATTTATACAAAATGAATGAGTCACAGCGAGGGATTCACTGTGTGCGCCGAGTTTCAGCCCCCTTTCCTAGCGAGACGTCATTCAGCAGGCTGGAGGATGGAAAAAAAAAAAAAAAAAAAAAAAAGTAGCATCACTTCATGGCAGGAAGTTGCTGCTCAGTGTCTTCAGACATCAGCTCAGCGAGGAGGTAAACAAGACCAACAACAAATGCTCTCATTGACTTAATAGTAAGGCAATTGTTCCTCTGAGTGCCTCTCTCTTCCGCGCGCCGCATTTCAGCATTCATAATCTGCCCCCCCCCCCCTCCTCCTCGTCCTCTTCCACCTCCTCCTCTTTTATCCCCCCACCTCCCTTCGAACACACACACACACACACACACACACACAGAGAAACAGAGAGAGAGAGAAAGAAAGTCTGACAATTTTTTTTTTTTTAGCGTTTTCTTTTGATGCTGAAGGTGGCAGGCATGAAACGGATATCTGTGGCATTATGAAAAACACGGCAGAGCGGCAGGTATATGTGGAGGGCTTCACTAAAAAGTGCCTTTCCTGAAATAGTTTTGGATTCATTACTGATGCACCTTTTAAAAGCGGAAGAGAGAGAGAGATACAGGCAGAGAGAGAGAGAGAGAGAGAGAGAGAGAGAGAGCAGACACGTTTGGAGGGGTCCAGGCTGGTCTCCCAGGCAACCCTCCTTTAGAAGACACTCCTGATTCATCCTGTGCATCCCGAGCGCCCGCGCGTGCACACACACACACACACACACACTGGCATGCAGACCAACCAGTGATAATTAAACCACACCTTCCAGGAGGAGACCCTCACATGTTCTTAACAAAACACTATCATCACCAAACTATTTAACCGTGCAGATGGTGCTTTTACAAACAAGGGAGATTATGATAATTTGCTCTCTTCTTTTTTTTTTTTTTTTTTTGGAGAAAGCATCAGCCTGGGACTCACTTGGCAATATATGGCATTAATTAGGCTGCGAAAAGGGAGTTTCTGTGTTCAGCGTGATTCAAAGTCAAAGTCAACCTCACATTCAGATAAATTCATTGTCAGGCTCGTCGCTCTGCTCATTCTGTGAGTTACAGTGTGGGGAAAAGGTGCCCACTGAGCACTTTGTAGATAGGCTACATAATTCATGCATAAGCCTTCATTTAAACTGACCACTATTAGACCAGCCACCAAATACATCCGACAATAGCGACCACTGCTGCTGCTGCTGCTGGTGTGGTTCCTGAAACATTACAGCAGCACCCTGGGAAACAGGGAACAGTAAATGGATTATAGGATAAGTCAGTTAAGGTGCTTGATCATTGAGCAATAAACAGCCTCTGAGAGTTGCTTTATCGAGAAAATGATTATGAGGCATAGAATCCCATTTTATGAACATGTTCATTCCATTCGTTTCTGTTCAATTAAAAGATTAGAAAAGGCAATGTAGCTCTCATTGAAACATGCCCTATTGACATTACAGGCTTGGATGGACAAATTTCTAATTAATTAAGTTGAATAGAGATTAATTCAAGCCTAATCCTGCCATGTAGTGTGTTTATCTCCATTAGCCGCACTGATTGCGTGAATGTCTTTCAACAGACAAATTGTGCATTTCCAACTCGTCAGGACGACAATAATTTGGTTCTGGGTGCAAACACTGCACACTAGGGCCAAAATTCATGAGATGCACCAAAAATATATTTAAGGCGACTGTGTGGGAACTGCTGGGAAGAGACTGCTGAGGAGAGAAATGAGGGATGTGAGAGAGGAGGGAGGCAGATGGCCTCCTCCAGTGTGAGCACACTGAGACAGGCAGGCAGCCCTGGAAAAAAAATGCAGCAATAGCCCCTACAAATGACACCCAGAGAGACTGGTGTCGCAACGCACAACACTAATTCCAGTGCCCGGACTGCGCGGTGAGCGCCTGACTCCCACTTACACTGTCAACGGAAAGGTTACTTTTGAAAAATGGGGCCCTCACCGTGATTTAATTCACTGACTAACCCCTAGAAGAGGGCCCTCTCCCCCGGGGTAGCTGTGTGATTTAGACTGAGATTACACTTCGGTTTGGATCTTCTCTCTTTCTCCTTCCTCACATGTACACACACACACACACACACACACACACACACACACACACACACACACACACACACACACACACACACACACACACACACACACACACACACACACACACACACACACACACACACACACACACACACACACACACACACACACACACACACACACACACACACACACACACACACACACACATCCACACACACACACACACACACACACACACATCCACACACACACATCCACACACACACACTTGGATAAATTCCCTTTCAATCTCATCATGAACGGCAGGTATAGCAACAAGTAAAGAGCAGTGAGAGTGTATCCTGGAAGAGGTTTTTTTTTGTTCAATATGTAGCTGACCAAACAAACAAACACAGCCATAGTCAACACATGCCAGGGGAGCGCTACATTTCAGTGCATCCCACTAGATAAATTATGGGCTCAGATGAGAAACCAGCGCTTTTGTTTCAAGCCTTCAATAACATGTCTGCTGGATGCAGTCTTCCTCAAGTCAATTACAGGGCTGGCACCGTGTGCTCCTTTAAAGAACGACAAATCAAACAACAATAAAAAGTGCACCTTCAGGACAAGAGGCAATAAGGTTTCCTTTTGGCCTGACACTAGGCACAATGGGGTCTGTCTGTCACATTAATTAACCTGGAAACCGCTTTAATTCCCAGACTCAAATGAAAGGGCCATCGCATCCACAGGAAAGAAATAACCCCAGAAGAGGAGGTAATTGCATGTCGAGGTGATTTGTTCGAAAGCACACAGGCCACCAGCCTGTTTGGAGTCATGCATATTCTGTGAGGGGTGAGGTGTTAATGTTAGATCAATGTAGGGGCAATGTTAGATTAGCAACATGAAGGTCACAGAGCTGCTGGGCCCCCATGCCTCATTTTGTGCCATCTGCTTTGGAATAATAAAAATCAGGCTACCTATGCTTTTCTTTATCAGTGTAAGCAGAATCAGTGCTTCTGTGAGGAGGTGGTGGAAAAAAAACAGAAAGAAAACACAACGTATTGTAATTCTACAGGCGCGCTGCATGAGAAGACAAATTCTTACCTCTTCTGCTGTTTATGCCAAAGACAAAGCAGGTGCACTGCAGCTAGGACGATAGACTCTCCACGCTCTCAATTATGACTGTAATCCATCTGTCATACCTGCTCCCTTCTAATTATGTCTCTGTAAAGCTGCTGCTGTGAGCTCAGAACCCATTCACACTCTGAAATGTGAAAGATAGACAGATAATGCACAAGTGACCACTGGAATACATATATCTGCAGTGGGTAGCGTGGTAACAAGAGCTTTTTTTTCTCCCCGGGCTGTCTTTTAAACTTGCGGGTTATATGACAACGAGTCGGCTTCACCGGTTACACAGAGATGTGGGCTCAGAGACCAGTTAAATTTAAAAGTGAGAGAAGAGAAGAAAAAAAAGAGGGAGCCATGAGAACAGATGTGAAGAGTACCTGCTTCTGATTGGGAGCCAGCCTGGTAGCGATAATGATCAGAGGGATTATATGTGGCAGTAATGGACACAAAGGTGCTGACCTCCCACCCACACAGTCCTGCAATCTTCCAGCGGCCCTATTAGTGGGTGACTGGGCCTTTGTTTTGATGGCTAACCACATGGTCCGCTGGGTTTACGTGATAAGTGGGTGCAGCTGTGTTAGTTAGCCAGGAGGACTTCAGCCACAAATTTGATTGTAATAGCAAATGCCTCTCGCCTTGTGTCTGTTAATTAAGCGACCTTCTGAGCCACTCTGCACCTCCGTGATTTATTTTATCACGAGCGTCTTCACGGTGCATTGTGATGGACGAGATTTCATCCACAAGTCTCTGAGAATGACTCATAACAATCCCTCTCCCTGCGTGCGTGTTTGTGTGTGGGTGGGGGTGATGTGACATGCCAGTGTGAGAATAGAAAGACAGGTGCAAGATGGCCCGACTATACCTTTTAATAACTGTTTATCTGCCAAAAGAAAAAAGTAGCTGCTGTTATAAATGAATTATATTTCCTGCAGGATACAATCGTAGTTATTAGTTATTGTACAAAAGGAACAAATGTTTGAGCTAAATTAAGATTTAAAAACCAATATTAAGTTCTCCCTGAATATAAACACAGCATTGCAGAAAATAATGATGAAATACTTTCGGGGAAACTTAAAAATTCAATGCTAAAACAACTGATCAACAGTACTACTGCTCCTACAGCTTTGAGAGGACCCAGATAAAATATATATCAAATTGTGCGGCTCGACTGGGATCAGTGTGGTGTTGCTTTTCTATAACCTACAGAAAATTATTATTTTTTGTGACGTAAGTTACGAAAAACTGTGAACTGTGGAAAAACTTCCCATAGAGAACAAACGAAAGGAGGTTTTATTGGACTTTTTCAAACATCGACTGCTTCAGCAGACTTTCACTTTCACCAATTGACTCAATTTGAACTTCAAAATGTAGACGCATGTCTGGCCTATTGATGTGGTTTCAATAGGTTTTTATAGCTTTTATCAATCACTGTTTATATAGATAATAGATAATAGATAATAGATTATAACAGGTGTGTGTTGCACGGAATGTTCAGACTAGAGTGGGTGACATCATCGGCTGGACTGCAGAGGTCGACTGCAGCATTAGTGTGAAACTCGTCTCTTTACACGCTGCTCCCGGCCACAAATTACACTCTACACACAAGATTTCTTCTAAACTGATCATCTCTCCCACAGTGGGCCTCATTTATCAAGAGTGCGTAGGATCTGGTGTCATACCTGGTGTAGAAATCAGCGTACGACAGGTCTTACATGTAATTTATGAAGAATGGTGTGTATATTGCCGATTTCGGTGTAAAACTGGGGGGGCAGCTGAAAACAAAATTTCAATAGCGCACCCTAGTATATTTATGCTTTAGTGGTCATGTGATTACTACCAGAGGCCTGTCAAGTATCAGACAACCAGTATCCCTAAAGAGCTCATCGATTAAAATGTTCTCTCCTTCGTTTGGTCCGTACAAAAACACCAACTGTTCAGCTTAGTTTTATGTGTTTTGCTGTTGCTTACCCTTGGTGCAGTAAACTTTCTGGTGTCTCCTCATCAGCATGAGGCTGCGGTGGAGCGAGGCGAGCACAGACTCCAGTACTCTTTGCTTATTGAGAGCGGTGTCGAGCAGCAGGAGAGCAGGTAGGCAAATTGGTATTGGTATTTGTGGTCTCTGTAGGATCAACACTGAAAGGGACAAAAAGCCTTAATTTAGTTTGCAGTTGTTGAGCATTGATGCAGGCATCGACCCTCTTTCATCTAACTTTCAGCAACACCACAAAAAAGCTGCATTCCCCCAAAAATATTGAAGTATTCCTTTAATAAAATCATATGTAATAACAATCACTTCCTAGATGCGTGAATCAACATACTGACAGCTGTCTAAATGAGCAGCACTTGAGTAACTCTGGTCAGCTGCTGCACAACATCAAAATAAACATAACTCATCTCTTATTATAGCTACTGTTTGTGCCCCTCAAGTAAAGTGATGAATCATACTGCGTAGTTTCATGTTTCTTAATGTGATGATTAACGTATCACCACACACACACATCCTCCTGATTAAAGAGAAACACTGCCATCTTCACCTGGAATTCGCTGTTAATTGTATTTGTTTTTTTTTTTGTCAATGACAAACCATACAGACAAGATTTTGAATGAGATAAAACCAGCTCTTGAACATCAGGACATTTCCTTTAGTAGATTATTTGCAGCTCAGCTTGTTTGGATCTACAATTACCATTTTTATTCCACAATGGCCGATCCTTGTTTTGAATTGATTTCTGCCTCGCCCCGTGGTAAAGGCTGTCCAGCAGTAAAGACATTTGGAAAAAAGAACAGACTGCGGTTCCAAACGAATCGTGGTACAAAAGGAGAGCTACACATCCAATCTCAACAAAACCACAAGCCTCCTTCCTCTCTCTTCCTTTCTTCCTCTCCTCTCTTCTCAGTCAGCCGAGGCTTTTCAAAACTCAAAAACAAGCGCAGGTGCCAAATGTCAGCATGTTTAAAATGGACTAATTTGGCCAAATTAAAACCATCTTCATGTTAATGAAGACGCTGATACTGAGACACTGCGCATAAGGCGCTGCAGGTGGACATCATAACCTTATCATCCCTTTCACTTTGGAAGGCGAGCTTTCCAGTTTGTTACTCATTTCAATTTATGTTTTTGGCAGCTGGTCACATACCACCACCACCACCACCACCACACTGAGTCTGCTGGCATCTGATGTGATTTGCAATTCATCAGCCTCACTTCAAAACTATTTCATTTTTCTAAAGTGCTTATTGTATTATTGCATCACAAATCAGCTTCTTCCTACATTTTTCAGATGAATTTTTATTGTTGTCGATGTTGTGTGTCTGGATTATTCCCGGGCTTCTTGAATTAACTGCGGTATACTGTTTGTGTTGCACATAACATATTTTCTTCATCTTACACAGCTCATTAGCATATGGAGCTGCCAGCGAGGACTGTGGTGGAGGGCAGGCCTACTTATTTCTGTTAAGTGCCCCTGCAGTCTTTACCAGACTTTGAAAAGCATATACACAAAAGGTACACACACACACACATATATACACAGGCACCCTTTTTGAACAAGAATTTGCTTAGCCCGGCTGCTGTGCAATTCATCATGCACATGAATTAATCTCTCTCACTCATTAGGTGGAAAGCTGTTACAAATTACTGCACATAGCTATCACATAAGGTGGAACAATAAATCACTATGGTGATGTAGAAAAGCCCTCCACTTGAATCGACACTCATGGCCACTGCCTCCATACGCCGCTCTGCTCATCACCTCCTCTAGCTGAAGGCCGTATATACAATTAAAAGAGGTTCAAGTTAAACCGCTCCCCAGTTTGACCATGTGCGAGCCTGAGGAGCGCAGAGTCTGACAATAATCCCCTGGGTTTATCTGTTCAGTGAGCTCAGTGCTTCCACGGTCCCCCAGTATCCCTGCTGTCTCTCAGCTTTGGTCTGTCTCCCTTTAGACTCCCCAAGGCCCAGTGGGTCCCACAGGAGCATTGTGGCTGGAATTAAGGGTCACAAAAGCCACCTTTTCCCCAAGGGCTCACCGCTGTCAGCACACTGGGTGCCTTTCGGAGTCCATTCCCCAGCTGATCTCTCGCGGAGAGAGATTCAAGGAAGAGGAAATGCATATTTGTGTGTGCATACACAAAGCTGCCTACTGGGTCACAATAACCGGAGCTTTCTTTGGATGCACTATGCAGATGAAAGAAGCCGCGGTCAAGTCCGGGAGCCTGTCCCCGAGTGACATCTCCTGCTGAGAAATCATGGCTCAAAGTGAAAGAACAGTCACAGGGAGCACAGTGTGTTTACAGAGTTTGGAGGGAGGAGTGATTGTGTATTGTAGCATTTAATGGGTGCCCGACAGTGTCGAGTGAAAGCCAGCTCTGTCGACACACAGGGCAGAGTACAATACAGACAGAGCAGAATGGGAGTTCTTATGGTTGCTCGGGGATTGAATAAAGCCCAGTTCATTTGCTACATATCACGTTTTGTTACATGGCCCCCGACAATTCCTCATATTTCATCCGTGGAGGTAGCAATGGGCGTTTTATATCCTTCCTATTTCCTCCACCTTTCAGCTCACTTTAAGCTCCTCCATGTCATGAGGTTTTTTTTTTTCCTTTGGAATTTCTCCCTTTCTGCTTTCAAGCTGAAAATCAAATCTATAAATCAAAGGCAATGGGAGAAAGACACGGGAACTGAAGGACATTTAAATCCTTTCAGAGTTCCCAAAGCTTCTAGAGAGCGAAATAAACAGGAAATTAAAATGGAGCTAGAAACGGTAGCAATCCTTCTTTTCAGGGGATTGAAACCAGGTGCACTTCTTAATGCTTCCTCCTGCTTTATATTCTGTTCTGTCGGGAACGGATCCTCCTCTCCCCTATTAATTTCCCTTGAAAAAGAAAGAGAATTACAGTCTTTGAGAAATGCTAAAAAATGCCAAAAATTTTCATGACAGATTCTTTTTGTCAAATTGTTTTTGAGTTTTTTTGTTGTCTCCTGAGTCAGCGAAAGCGGCCGTCATGCTTAATGTGCAAAAAAAAAAGGAAAAAAAAAAAGCCTTCTGCTGTCAAGGTGCTCTTCGACTGTCTTTCATCAGGCTGAACGTAGCTCACCAGCCTGTGTGTTTTACACAAGTGTTTCTGTGGATCAAAGTTGCCTCGCTGGCCTTCACATTGAACTCAATTTGCATAAAAGTACACGATTAGATGAGGCCCAACCAACACTGAGAAAACACGTTTGGTCACACTTGACGGGCACTGACCACATTCATAATAAATGAGTGAGTGACCACATTTCACCACAAACTAAACTTTGGTTACTAGAGTTTGCAGGATCAGAGTTTGAGTGTTGGAGGCTCTGAACAGCTGGATGAGGACGATGCAGCTTTGTTTTGAGCTACATGCTCATGCTAGCATGCTAACAACAGGGTCCGACGTTAAGGTTTTTTCGTACTTGCCCTGTCGGGCAAGTACTTTTCAAATCTACTTGCCCCATCTAAATTCTTACTTGCCCTGCCTAGGTTTTTTTTTTCTGGTTGTGTGGTGCATACTTTCGCTCATGACTTATATCTTACTAAAATCCTTCCTGTTGACTATACACAACACTACACAACACTTCTTTCTTCAGAAAGCAGTATTTATTATTATCTATAGTTGCATTTAAATGGCAATCATTGCAGACATGTAAAATTAACTGCTATTTCACATTATTTGACCAGTAGCAGTTACACCCTCCATGCCCTATCTGAACAGGTGAGCCACCTGTTTAATGCCCGATCACAGTTGAAATCTTGAACTGAAGGGCCTTTTAATGGCTAAAACATTAACCTGGACAACATTTTAACAGATAGCTGGCTCCTCCAATCAGATTTTATTCTTTTCATTGCATTCACATGCTGCAGTGGACAATTTAGCTTCAGTATTAATGCAGTATCTAAAAATATATATATATATATATATTAGAAAAGACCAATTTAAAAAATAATTTTGAATATGAAAATGTTCATGTCCATCTATATGCTCTCAATACTTGGTTGGGGCCATTTGACTTGAACTACTGGAAATAGCCTAGACTTTTCCATGTTACTCTAGTTTATTGAGTTGCCCCTGTAAAACTCAAGGATGTGGGACATTGAAACAACAGTGACAGGCAAACAGCCAATCATGTGTGTCAAACTCAATTTAGTTCAGGGGTAACAAACAGCACTATTTGATCTCAAGTAGGCCTAACCAGTAAAACAATATCATGATAGCCTATACATATATTTTAAAATTTCTATTTTTCCTCTGTTTTAGTACATTATTAAGATGTTTACAGTTAATGAACTATCCTTTTACAAAACATATTATGAACCACCTGAAATTTCTTGATAAAAATATGTGCAATTTAAAATTTTCACACTTGCTGAGGGCCGGATTGGACCCACTGTTGGGCCGGTTTTGGCCCGCGGGCCGCATGTTTCACACCCCTGGTTGTAGCGCCGTCTCCACGTGTGTTTATTGAGAACAGGATTATAACCTAAAAAGGACCCGTTAGCTCGTCGGTATGGTAACTAAACGGTGCGTCTGCCCCGAGTCTGAAACAGCGGCGGCGTTAATGAAGCAGCGTCAGGCCGCTCACCGTCAGTGAAATGCTCGGTGAAATCGCCGATTACGGCGAGCCGCGAGCGACGTACCTATCTCACCTGGTAGAGCACCCGCTGCAGCGACCCAGTTCGATCCCACCTGACAGTGCCTTTGCTCCGCGTCAACCCCCCCTCTCCCCCCGTCTCTCTCCAGCTGTCCTTTCAAAATAAATGCATAAAAAGTCCGAAAATAAAAAATAATAAAATCTGAGTCGGTGCTTGCCCGACCGGGCAAGTCCGCGCAGGTTCTACCTGCCCGCCGGTAATTTTTACTTGCCCCGGGCAATCGGGCAACCGTTATTGTCGAACCCTGAACAAGCTCACGGTTGCTATGCTAACATGCTGATGTAAAGTTTATGCCAATCATCTTAGTTTAGTGTGTTTGCTTACATAATTAATTATCACTAAACCACAAAATACAGTTGAGGTTGAGGGGAAGGCTGTTGGTTTTTGCATGCATTTCATCATAAACCAGTCAAAAATCTGAACAAATAATGGCACCAGAAGAAAAGTTAAAAGGAATCAGTGTTATTACAATTCTCATAGGCTACAAAGGGGAACATGAATTTATGAACAAACTTTGATGGCAACCCATCCTGTAGTTGTTGAGAAATCTCGCTGAGACCCACCAAAGTCGGCCTTGTGGAGGTGCCAGCAGTAAAGTCAGGGGATCACCAGAGTAAGTAGGTTAAATCCTCTGTGGATCATGTGCGCTTTTACAAAATTTCATGGCAATCCATCCCAAGGATGTTGAGATATTTCAGTTTGGACTAAAGTAGTAGGGCAGCCAACAGACCCTGCCAGCCCTACAGCTGCTGCTATTGTGGCTATAAAAAAAGAAGAAGATCCCTTTAAACACATTAATAATCAGGAAAAATGGAGCTCAATCAAAGAAAAATAGATTAAAAAAAGGTCTAATTGTCTTCGGACTTTATAGTCTCATCCAAGTGTCTGGGTCCATTGAGTCTTTGTAGACAAATCAAAGGAGATGATGTTTTTCCTCTCAGACAGCCAGGCATTCAGCAGAATACACAGAGACATTTAGTTGAAAGCTGACAATGACAAATTCAGATGAAATACATGACTCGCACTCCTACATCTGTGTAGAAAATGAGAGGCTATCACAGGCAAACATTATGAGTCATGTAATTCTTCACAGCCTCTCTGCAGAATTTTAATTAAAGCAAAGCCTAATGCCTACACATACATCACACCGTCTGTGATCACCTAAGTAATACTATTGATTAACATCCTATAGATCTTTTCACGCGGCGTCAAAACTGGTGTTTGATATCGAGCATTAATTTCAGGCAACATTTCTTAATCAAAAAAGGGGCCAGGAGCTCAACACTGTGCAAACACAAATAGATCCTCTGCTTGTGGTGCATAGATCAATATTTTTTCTTCATTGTTTTGACTTGGATGTGTGAACGGGAAATCTGAAGCACAAAACATAATCGCATCAAAATGACAGCCGTGTGAAAAATGATATGTCTGCTTCTTTCCTTCAAAAAAAAAAAAAGAGAGGGGGAAAAAAAAACTTCTATACAATAAATTGCACACCATCAAACTGAGGTTATAAATCAAGGCACTCTGAGGCAGAGGCAGGAATGAGAGGCATGCTTTCCTTTTAAGTGGAAGCTTACAATTGAACCTCAGGCACTAGAGTCCATAAATCGCAGCATCAATTATTAACCCAAATCTGTTTTAATGTGCCAAAAGAAACCCCAATGGGCAAGCTAATGTAACTAGCAGGAAACGAGGAGAACAGATAAAATGACCATAGTGGCCAGAGTCTGCCCCCTTTTTACGTCTGAGCATGCCTAGAGTGCAGGAAAGCATCAAGCGCCAGCCCATCCCGTCAGACTTCAGGGCCCATCAGGAGCCATATTAGCAGCTGAATAATAGAGAATTCCATTCATTTAAGTGTGGAAATACGCTAGAAGATTGGGCCTTGAGGACATAATTGATGAAGGCCTCAAAGCGGCAACGTCCCCTGTCCGCTCTCAGGATGCTTTTAGAAAAACATGCGTGTCGAAGATCACAAGGTGATACAGGAGATTATGAGAGTGCACTGAGAGCAAACAGTAAACCATTAGGAGACGACCTCAGCAATCACAACGTAGCTGCAGGGATGCGGGTATATCACCATCGCAGGCTGAGACCAGAAAGCAAATAGAAATTCAGTCCCTTCAGGGTCAGTAATTTCCTGCACAGTTCGTTTTTATTCCTTTTTTTTGCACTAGATGTTTTTTAGCGTTTTATTAAATTGTTCAAGATCACACTTGCACGCCGTATCGCTGAATGCAAAAACATCTTCAGGACACTCTTGGCATGAAAGCTGCAGTGAGGAGAATTTCTGTAAACATCATTATCTCTTGATTTCACAATCACAAACGGAGGAAGCGTTCATGAAAAGAAACAGGTTAGTGAAGGACGTTCAAGCTTTGAATCGAACAAAATGCAACAAAACTGCATCCTGGAATATGTTTTCTCCCTTTTCCATTTAAAGGAAAAGAAAATGTCTAAATCAAGTTGAGGCTGTGATGACATTTTCCTCGCTTCCACTATTTATTATTTAATTATTCATCATGCTTTCTGCGGAGGGGGTGAAAAAAAAGGCATACTGATACAGGAGTAAGTCCTAATTTTAAAAAGACGATGCTTGCCAGCATACAGCTGCAACCCAGTTGCCTCCACTCTGTGTACATGATGCAAAACCTGTAACTGTTTTTGATTTTCACACATTAAAACATTGCTTGGGGCGAAATCCACCACTACAGCACATCTAGCCAGTCAGTCGGTGCTTGTTGTTCTTATTTATTTAGGCAATCGGCTTAATTTCCATTCGGTGAACACTAGGGAGGCTCTCCAAGACGTTCTCAGATCTTTTCCTTCATCTGAGAAAGGGAGAAGAAGTGGAGTGTGCGAGATGAAACCTGAAGCTGTCTTATTAGTGCTTAACTCTTCTGCTTAGGCCTCCTGACTGACAGGGGAAAAAAGGAAAAAAAAAGAAAAGTGTTCATGCAGTCTGTGCCATAAACAGTGGCAGTGATAAATATCTGCTGTCACTTCCAACATGACTCACTTGTCTGAGTCTCAGCTTTACTGCACACAAAGGAGGATGGAGCAAAGCAACCATACACTGCTGCAAAATCTTTATCAGATTACAGATAATAGATGCACTCTATAAAATAGCTTATATTACCAGAGAGTGAGTTGAGCAGTGGAACACAGTTCAGCCCCAAATGGTGAATAATGAGCATAATTTTATTTTTTAAAAGAAGCACACAGGCACTGATACAGGTAAAAAGCCATATAAGCCCTCATTACTCTCAGAGAGCTTGGCCCCTTCCTGTCATTTCATGCATCGGCTTCAGCTGCTTGTCTTCCATGTGGCCTCTCCAGACCACCAGCAGTCACCACAGGGCTGCCTGTCTGTTAGTTAAGGTGAGGTTTTTGGCTTCATTAGGTGGAGAGTGTCAGTCCTGCGCCAGAATCGACTTAGGAGACTTAAGATGCAGGAGAAAACGATGGGCCCCGAGCAGAAAACCATATACCTACAACACGGACATTATATTTTCTGTGAGGCGAGTGGCATCTCAGCAGCGGAGGAGGAATTATTAATAATACAGAAACACTGCATCACATAGAAAATGTCAATCACAGTAAGAAGTAAAAAAAAAAAAGTATTTTTAGCAAAGCAGAAGACGCCATAAGGCAGAGACATCTTTCTTTATGCTGTTTTCTGTTACATCATTGGATCAATATTAGAATGGATGTGTCAAACTTGATGTGTTAAAGCATTTTAATACTGTAGCTGAGTCTAATTTGGACTATTTTATAAACTGTTATCTAAGCTTTAACTCACCAGAAGATTTCTATGTAAATTCTTAATCTGGTAAGTAACCAGTAGCTGAATCTGTCAAAGAGTGAAAGCATAATCTATATATTTAGGTACAAGTGCTATTTATTATTAAACTTGAGTGTGTGTACTTTCCTCACTGCATTTCAATCACAGACGCAAGATAAGGTAAAGGGAGATTTTTTCAAGCCAGTAATGGACTGAAAATATAATTTTATTTCGATAAACCTAGAAATAGTTGGTGATTTCATCTAAATAGTTTATAATCCTAAAAAAAATAAAACATAATCTGTATCCATGGTTTTATATGAGACCCTCACCTGTTGCTGTTATTCAGTTTTAATTATACATTTCCTCTCCCCGTGTTCATGAAGCTTCCCTCCCACAGTCTAAACACATGCAAATCAGGGGGATTAATGACTCTAAATTACCCATAGGTGTAAGTGTGACTTATTAAGTGAATCAGTGATTGCTGTGTGATAAACCAACTGTCTGTCCAGGTTGTTTTCCTGCCTTTATCCCACTGTATGCACTGACAGGTTCCTCAGACTCCTGAATACGAATGAGAAGACTGTACATTCAGTTTCTTTTTGATGCAGCAGCAGCAGCAGCAGCAGCAAAATAAAATAAAAACAGGATCTCTGTTATTACAAAGATTGGAAATCTTGGAGCTTTTTAATCACATTCCTTTAGTTAACAATCATTTAGCAGAAAGATATGCTCACATCCAAAAGAAGCAAGAATTTCAGGAGCTATATAGGGGTCTCGGATGTCTTTTTTCAGCTTTGTTAATCGCTTATTAATTAGTGCTGTATAGATCATTAGCGAGCCAAGAACAAAAATAAGTAGCTGGCTGCACGAAGCCCCTCTGGCTGGTGCACATCACACTCGCTTTATCATTTAAGCTTGCATTTAAATTCACTTGGAAGACCCGTCCAATGGAACATGTGACCACTTCTAGAGAAAGAGCTGCATAACCCCTAAATTAATTTATTCATATTTACAAGTCCAGCTTTGATAGATTATAACACTGAGATATATCTTTAGACATCTGAGGATTTTATAAAGTGAGAAAGCCATGAACAGCATTTATGAATGATCCTGTTTTCAAACCAACAATCATGGCTGCAGAAGTAGCTACAGCTCTGTATGACAAGATGTCAGATGAGATTTTTTTTTTAAAATGAAAAAACAAAAAGAGTCCAGGCATGTGTCTTTTTCTTGGAAACCCAGCGATATGAAGGATTAGCTGGTGCTCTTTGGCAAAATAAGAAATAGAATTATAATCAATGTGACTTAATTAAATCTTGTTTACTTGCAGCCCGCGAGCATGATTTATCTATATTTTGTTTCAAAGACGACACAGTGAGTTTTTTTTTTTCTCCCCATGGGATATGTCAGCTAAAGTTTACCTCTGAGTAATTCAGATTGACTCCCTCTCATAAATGCCAGACACACCGGGATTGAAGTGGAACTGGCAGCCCTTTAGAGTCCCTCCATTTTTATTTCCCAGAACAGTGGCAACATGCAGAGAACATATGCTGCCAAGGAGCCTTTGCAACAACAACAACAAGAAAATCTTACGGATCCTGCGAGTTGCATTCAGACGCTCGCTTTATTCAAAATGCACCAAGTGGGAGTGGAAACAGCATAACAGTCCTATAATCTTGCAGCTTTTAAAAAGCTAATGTGAGCACGCTCTCCCGTATGCAATAAGCCACTTTGTTTGTTGAAAACTCGCCAAGTGGCAAAAAAGCAGCTGCTATCTCTGCAGTCTCAAGGGGCTAGTTAATTTTAGAAAGATAATCTTCTGCAATATGCTGAGGGATTAAGACGTTAAAAAGTCCCAGCATGGGAAGACGATAAGGCTGTATAGTCATGGACTGTGAGAAGCATCCGGTGCATTTTAGGAATAGAGAAGCATGTTACTTATCATGCTAATCAGCATGCAGCTCAGGAAAAGCAAACACCAGTTGTTCAATGACATGACTATGTAATTTGCCACTACCCCTCTGTCTGTGAACCACAAATGATGATCGTGATGACGGCAGTTCATCTTTGGTCATTAGCATTGTCTCCCACGGCTGTATTGCAGTAGTTTCTCAAGAGATTACCTGCAGCAGAGGAATGCCACACTGAAGCAAAGAAAGTACTGTCTGTGGCTTAATCAATGTCATTTGCATATGCAGGATAAAACTAATCCTCATCAGAGGGAGGTTCTCCACCTTAGGCAATTTCTTGTCCTTTCCGAGCAATCCTTCTCCTATTAAATGATCCCTCGACGATATTCACCTTGCCAGAGAGAACAAAGCATGCTACCGCGCTGTGTGTGCAGTGGGAGGGAATTCTACAGGGATGTTTGGACGCGGTATGAAAGTGTGATGTGATGCAGAGAATAAAGACCCGGGGAAGCCTGTGCCAAGCGTTGGGGTGAGCGTATAACGGACCTGCTGTAATGCTGTTTGGCTCTGGAAGTCAACCAAACAGCAAGTTCCAGGTGAATAACAATGTGTGGATTTGCAGGAATCAGGTTCAAAGTCTGAGGGGAGCACAGCAAGCTTTTTTGCTTTGCCATCCGCTTGCTTCTTGGGCTGCAGCCAAGGTTTTTAAAACACTCAGTCAGGGGTAACAGCCGGGGTTCCCCTGCTGTTCCTTTGCTGCACTTGAACGCAACACATAGCATACAGGGCAGGGAAATGCAACTAATGTACCCAAGGCAAACCTGAGGATGGAGAAGCCATTCCTCTGTTGGAGGGATTTGTGTCACATTAGAGGGATGCTGAGCAGAAACGGACAGGGTTTCAAAAGATCCCTTAAGGCACTGTATTGTGGAGACAACCTCTTCCCTTCTCACCGGCTCCTTTCTGTAGAAGATAAGCAAATATACACTGGCAGACAAATGTGACATTTTCCTGGTGCAGGAGCTGCTTAAGAGGACGCTTCATAGGTGGGCAAGGCAGATAAGACGACAGCCGGGATTGGAGGGACTGGAAAACCAGCGTGAAACGGAGATGACATAAAACAGCGAGAGTGGGATTTTGCGCAGCCTTTCATTTTCAAATACCCCAAATGTAAAGATCCACCAAGAGGTTGAGGTTTAAGGCAGGGGTAAACCCACCTGCACTTAGACCAGTTCCCCTCTTCATGCATGTGTCTTTATGGTAATGTCTAACCCCCGGGTGCTGTTTGGCTGCCTTTCCTGACTGAGGCTCACGAGAGTCTCACCCTGTTTATAGCCTATCAAATGGATTACAGACTCATTATCAACGGCGCCGTGTGGCCGTGGAGGCCTGTCTTTTAACACCACATTTCTACTGTGTCAGCCGCAACACCAAATTCCACGGCAGGAGAGTTCGGCGGTGTGTGTGATGCTGTGTTTTGTGTTTGTGTGAGTGTGTACCCGTGTGTGTATAGACAGTGTAGAGAGTTAAAATGGCTAGACCAAAAGGCATGGCTGATCCTGTTTTATACGGTGTCTCATTCCTGAAGTTGGAGCAAAACGATGCCACTGAGTTTACCAAACGACTTACATTTCATGACCATGGCAGGGCTTTAACTTTCAATACACAGCAGCAGTATATTCACCAGAATATAAAAATAAATGGCTATTACTACTTTCGTTTTCTGCTCAGTTTTTTTTCCCCCTTTTACGGCCCTGACTGCAGCATTATGCTGAACTGAGATAAGCATACCGGCTGCAGAGAGCCACGGTGAGGAATGTTGGGAGTGATGTAATGTGATGTGAAGCTCTGTGAAGGTCTGGGGCTCTGCGACGCCATGCATGAGACAGTTTAACATCACTACCCATTCTTGAATTTACCTGCAAAAGGTGACGAGAGAAGAAACTAGTGTTATTCGGCTTGGAAATGACAGCACTGGCCAGAGTCTCTCTAAATCAGATTGATGATCCATTTTCCCTGCCCCGGGGCCACGGTAATGTAGGGGCCTGGGATCCACCGAGGCTGCACAGAGACAGATGGGACCTTGTCTGCTGTGACCTTGCTGAGCTAATATTTCTCCCAGGCCTTGTCTGTTGCCTCATCATTAAAGGTGCCATGGCTATCAACATTGAGGGAATACTTCAAAGACACTGTTTACTTGGACAGGACAGATTCCGTGCGAAGAAAAATCACAGCAGCAGAGTAACAAGGCAAAGAGGGATTGTTTGGCAAATGGTGAAAATGTGTGCGTCTATGTGTGTGTGTGTGTGTGTTTTTCTTTGGAAGTCGTGCAGGCTGTGCATATATTCTGCTTAGTGAAAAGATAAAGTAACTTATGAAGTCTAGACCCTGTCGCTTTGTACTTCAATTAATCTGTTAATATGCAGCTATTGTGACAATCAGTTAATTGTTTCAGCAAATTTCCAAATAAAATTGCCAAAACTCTCACTGGATTTCACGAGTTTATCAAGAATATAATGATGAAGTTAATCCTGACTGGAGATAATTTTAACTTGCTGCTCAAACTGCTTAAAAATTCTCACAAGAGCGGGATTTGTCTAAGCCTGTCAGATTAAAGACGTTCTCTTACAAAAGTAAACATCCTTTCATGAGGCCTTTAGAGGTTTTATTTTCCAGTTTTGTTTGTGTTTGTAACATCTTTCAAATTATTCTCATTGCATAATTTTTTGTTTGTGGAGCAATGACTCTTCATATGAAACTGCCTGCCATGAAGGGACGACTGGGCGGGCTCCAAAGTTATCACATTTTAACACAGTGGTTTAAAGGGATAGTTCACCCAAAATTCAAATTTCACTCATTATCTACTCATGTCGACTAAGGGTTGGGAGAAGTTTCAGAGTCGTCCGTGCCTTACAGCGGGGCTCGGCGCAGCACTGCTGTCCATATGACGGTTGCGAACAGAGCTCACTTTTCTTCGTCCAAAAAGACACACCAAAAAACATCCAAATACCTCCATACTGTAATGTCCCTCTTGTATTGAAGTCCCAACATGAGAAATTGTTCCGAAAAAATTACGTAAGTATATGTTTTAAGTAGGGCTGCCCCCAAATAGTCGACCAAGCACTGGTCGACCAAAAAATCATTAGCCGACCAAAATTTCATTGGTCGATTGGTCGCAGGAAAAAAAACAAAAACATTTAGAGCCGTGTCTTGTCAAAATTAAGCCAACATCAATGACTGAACTGTATATGAAAGGTTATGGGGCTTTTATTTTGAAGGGCCAGATACAGGAAGTCGTGACGTGACAATTTTTTTTTTTTTTTTTTTTACACGGCACGGCAGTCTCTCTCGTATCACCGCTGTCACCATTAGCGGTGCTGTCTGAGCCCCGGTCCCGTCCCACAGCGCTCACCGGCGGCCAGTCTCAGTGTCACGGAGCGGATCCATGATAGTCCCCGCTGCAGTCAGAGACCCGCACCCATAGACATATGTCTATGCCCGCACCGCTCCACGCCGCGGACCCCCACCCACCAGTCACAGCCTGAGCTCAGTAACTTTTTACCCTCCTCATCTAGCTACTGTGTTTATTGGTGATAAACGGGCATTCTGCCGGTAATAACGGTGAAACCCGACCGGCTTGTTGTTGAATCTCGGACCCAACACGGCCGGAGTCACGAGCATTAATTAATTAATTCTCAACCTGACCGCGGGCAAAAAAAAAAAAAAAAAAAAAAAAAATTATTTAAAAAAATGTTTTTTCCCCCTCAAGGTGGGGGGTCGATTAGTCGACTAATCTCCATAAGTGACGACTACTGGTCGACCAACAAAATCTTTGGTCGGGGGCAGCCCTAGTTTTAAGCTTGTTTGTAGCGGAAGCTCCCAGTGTTGCTCTGCCGGAATCTCGCGTGATTTGCGGAGCCGAGAACTGGGTGTCAATGCAAATCGCGCAAGATTTGGACGGACCAGGAAGAGCAGTGCTGTGCTCTGTAACTCAGAGAAGGCACGGAGGACTCTGAAACTTCTCCCAGCCCTTAGTCAACATGAGGGTGAGTAGATAATGAGTGAAATTTTAATTTTGGGTGAACTATCCCTTTAAAAGCTTTTGCAAAGATGTGTTAAGAATGCTCGATTGATTTATTGATTGATTGATTAACAGGCCACCTCTAAATTTGTCTTCGGCCTCTCCATTATGATTGTAGATAAAAAAAAATACAGGCTACAATCCATATAAGAAAAACACACTATGAAAACATAAAACATGTTCAATGTACAGTGGTGCAAATGAGCAGGTAGCAGCAGATGGGTTGAATGAGTAAATACCAGCGAGCACTTTTTATAAGATTTCATATAAGATAACAAGATGAGCAACACATGTTCCCAGGTGCAGTCGCTTCATGTTGAATGTCTATATATCACAGGTAATAGAATACTTCTTATAAATGCTCTGGCTGGCCCCTGGGGGCCCCGAACCAGCAGCTAGATGGAAACAGTTTAAACTCTGAGTCCAGTGGGTGTGAAGTAATATGTGTTTACCCTTCCTGTGTACTGCACTGTCAAATATATAGCAAAATTGTTTTTGTGACTTGCCACTAGCCTTCCATAGCCATGTTGACAATTTTAGAGAGCATGTCTGCACTTAAGTCAAGTTGCTGTAACCTGGCTGAATGATGAGATGTTTTCCACCAGGCTCCTGTGTGCTGTGTCAAACATGCGTTACAAAAACACAGCTCTTTAGCTTCCAACACCTCCCTGACCCACATATGGGCCCATTTAAGGTTCTGAATGGGTTCTGATGGAGTACACGCTTAAAGCAGAAGTGAGTGATATATTTGTGTTAATATAAGTCTTAAATAGTTATATCTTCCGACAGCAATCACTTACATAGAGTGTTTGGACTGAAACACGGGTCTCTCAGTCCCTCTGCTCTGAGCTGAAGAGAAAACATTTATCGTATCCTACAGTTTTTATCCAATGAGGAGAGAGAACGGCATGCAGGGCTGTGTGTGCAGCCAAGGAACGCCGTGAATGTGGTGACGTAGCAACGAGGACTGTTATGGTGCGTTCAAGGAAACTCGTATTTTTCCGACCGTGAAGTGGTACCAGTTCGATCTGGTACGAGTTCACCGGTCGGAAGTTACGAGTGGCCGTTATAGTGACTTTCACCGGTAAAACAGGTCGGAAAAACACGAGTGGGTTGCCTGGAACGCTACAAAGTCGTAAGTTGTGACTTGAAGCTGTAATTTACGATTTCAAAAGCCTGCCTGGAACGCAGCATTAGCGAAAACGACCGGATCACTCACTTCTGCTTTAAGTTTTGTAAATACAGAAAAACTGCACATCGTTCGACCACTAACTCATTTGAATTCAAATATTCAGTTCATTCTGCAATAATCATAAGCACATAAAAATAATTTATCAATAACCATGAGAATTGGACACCAGCACAACATGGCTCGCATTTATTTATACCTTTAAGAAGCTCCTGAACTCTGATTTCCCATCTGTTCCTCCATTATTTATAATTTAAGTCCATAAGGGTCGACAGATCACAAAAATCAAAACATTTTTTTTTCATTAAAGTGTTCTCAGTTATAAATATCCTCAACAAAATCCTCTACAGACTATTGAGCGACTGTTGATCTGAACCAGCTCTCCCTCACTTTCCATTTAGTTTTCTCTGCCCTGCTGCAATTGGGCTTGCGTCATTGTTTTTGTTCACTTGTGAGCTAAAAGAATGGCGGCCTCCCAGTAAAGATCTAGTCCGATTTCAAGGTCAGGAAAAGACAGTGAGTCATCGTGCATAAGACGTGATGACTTGTTCTCCCCATGTTCCCTCTGTTACAAGAAGCCTGTTTGAAAACATTCAAATATACAGAACATGAGTCAAGAGTTAAGATACTGAAATAAATGCAAATAGTACAAAATAATATAAAAAGCAAATTGAAATAATATTTTACAGTAGCCTACAATAAAAAAAAAGCTTCTTTCCACAGCTTCTCTAAATGTAGTTGGGTGTTTCTGCTGACCAATCAGAGCGAAGTGAGGGGGTGAGGCTCTTCTCTGACCTAAGCAACAAACTGGGGAAAGAGCTGTAGGCAACAGGCTGCTTATCAAACATGACATTTTCAAAGGCAAGGACCAAAAAACAACACAAAAAAAAACATGTTGCCTCATGACAGACAGACAGCTGATTTGCAACAGGAAGGTTTAAAGAGGAACTACGCAAGTCTGGTCGCTTTACCGCTGTTTTGCTAACCCTCAGCCTGGCCATGTGCATTCGTTGTTAACGAAGCCGCCGAAAAAGCAATCCATGGAGCGGTGGATAGCATTATAAAACATACACAATGTTAGGACGTGTATATTTGTGTAGTGTTAAATGTCACAAACAAAAGATTGCAGGTTACGGAGCACGTTTGTGTCACGGTGCGCAGAGACGAGAGCTGGGACACCGGGGCGACGGCCAAGTACGACACTGATGTTGCAAGGTTGAGCCATCAGACGCCAGGTAACAAGTTACAAGTCATGTCTTATTTAAAGTCCCACTCCCGCGACCCTTTTCGGTCATTTTAAAACCAGCTCATTAGCAATGCACATTAGCAATGCACCTCTGGGGGGTGGGCGGAGACTGCGCTGCTCTGCACCCGCCCAGCCACCCCCTCGCACCCCACCCCCCGCTTGCTGACAGCTGGACATTGTACAATTACAGATTCAGCGCGTTTAGCGTAAAACTCTACACTGGGATTCGATCCCAGACTGGAACATAGGGTTGGGCGGTATGACGGTATTATACCGTGTGACGGTATAAAGTGTCTACCGGTAGAGATTTTGCAATACCGTTTATACCGGAGAAAGAGCAGATGTCTGCGGCATCTCTCTGAGTCACTGTAGTTACACCGCCTCTACACACGGGGGAGCCGGCACTGCAGCAGACTGCTTGGCGTGGTTGCATCGGCACGACGAAGAAGAAACAGCTTTACCGTTACCGGAGGCTTACCGGAGTGATAACAACAACCATGGTGGAGGCAGAGAGTGAAAGCAGAAGTGGGAGCATAATACATCCATGAGTGGGAGTCACGAGGAAACGGAGGCAGCCCGACCCGCCCAACAAGACGAAAAAGTGAAAAGTGAAAGTAATTCACTCCAGCCGTAATTTTTTTCAATCGATCAGCTGTGTTTACCGTTTCATGTGTCATAGTTCTGATGTTTAGACAGATGAATTAGACCTCTAACACATCCTAAAGTTTGACTTGTCAGAGTTTTTCAGAAGAGGAGTAAGTCAGGTTATAAGCAATGCTAATTTCTGTTAGCCCGTCTATGGTGTTTTACATTATACGTTAGCATTAAGCTAGCGGGCTTTTTATGCTTAGTTGTGACACTGGCTGTGTGTGTTTTAAACGTTATTTCAAACTATGTAGGTTTGATTGAACATCTTTGATGCTTAAATATATATTGCCGCTTAACATATTGCTTTACTCCTCTTTCTATGTGCCATTTTTACTGTAGGACAGGCTAGCCTAGGACACTGTTTATTATGGTCACTTCCGTCCCTCCCACCCACCGTTTTTCCGTCAGTTGTTGACATTTGAGCCCATACTACCATAGACTGTAAAGGTTACTTACCTGCTCTAAAGTAACTTTTTTGATTTTCCCGGTTTGACCTGTTTGAACAGCCGTAGACAGCACAGACCGTAGGCATTTTTGTAAAATGCAAATTTGTGATGTTGTGATTTCTTTTTATATAATTGCACTAACTGGAGCAAGACTGGTCTGGCATTTTTCCTGTTTGTTTTTTAAATGTTTTAATAGAAATCCAAGTTAAAAAATAAAAGAGGAAAATGATCAAATGCGACAGTATGGTTATTTTAAGCACTTGAATTTACAGGGGGGAAAAAACATACCGTGATATATACCGTTACCGTGATATGAAATTACTCATACCGTGATATAAGATTTTGCTCATACCGCCCAACCCTACTGGAACATAGTCCTTGTTCACAATGCAAGCTGCTCTACCAGGTGAGCTATACCTGTTATATCTTGATAGCTACACCGAGCTGTGAACCCTTTACCTCTGAGCCAGATGCAGAG
The DNA here is from genome assembly GCF_905171665.1 of Trachurus trachurus. Classification (NCBI taxonomy): domain Eukaryota; kingdom Metazoa; phylum Chordata; class Actinopteri; order Carangiformes; family Carangidae; genus Trachurus; species Trachurus trachurus. The sequence goes on along the minus strand of NC_139901.1, from coordinate 23,316,542 downwards.
CGGGGCGGGAGCTTGTAGCCCTAGTGCCCTCCCCTGGAGCTGTGACACGTCAGCTCCAGTCTCCCTGAAACTGCCAGTTTGCGTCTGCCATTGGTTCACAGCAATTTGAAGGCAGAAAAACTCAGAAATGCAATTTTGCACTTCCTTTTCTGCTGATATGTGCTCTAACACAAGAAAAATGCCACAGGAACATGTGAAAAGCACGAAAAACACGATTTTCATGGGAGTGGGTCTTTAAAGCAGAAGTAAGCGATTCGGTCGTTTTGGTTAACTTCTTGTCAGCCGATGGAGTTAGCAGTCCCCGCCCTCGTCCCTACGTCACCACATTCACGCGCATCCCATGGCTGCACACACAGAGAGGACCGCCCCTTTATGCCATCTGCCATCCGCCCCCCCCCCCCCCCCGAAGGACGATGAGTCCCTGCCTCCGTGTAGGTACTCAGAGAGGCTACAAAAAACTGGGTGGGGCTTGATGTTTACTCTGTGCTGGTTTACTCAGAGCATGATGTGACGCCAATAGAAAGCACAAAAATAAGCAGCATTTTCAAAACTACAAGATAAGCTTAAGTAGAAAGCGTCTATACGGCCGGAAAAACAACAATAACAAGTGCAGTAAAAGTAAACAAGATGTATGATAATTGGACAGAGACTATGAGATTATGCGATGATCGAAACTGCTGCATAATGATTACTTCACCTCAAGAGTTTTCTTAACTTGTAAAATCAATCTTTTTTTCAGCTTTGTATGATTTCAAGCCTCTGAATACGTCCAGTGACATTTGGAATATATTGCGATGCCGGAGTCACACCAGGAAATATGGTCTAGGAAGCAATCCAGTGGGTCGCTGTTACTCAAAGCCAGCCAGTAAGAGAGAGAGAGGGAGAGAAAGATAAGGAAATAATCAGAACAGAGAGGCGAGGACTAACTTCTTCAGCCAGAATGCACTGACAGATGGGCTCCAACTTTTATTCTTTGGTATCCCTCCTGTCTTACTTTATCCAAAATAACCAACACTGTCTCTGCGTGTATGTGCTGGCTTATGGAAGCAATTTAGTCTTTTATAACCTTTATACAACTTTAGCGCTTAGTATACAATAAAGCAAAAGAACACCCCTGAAGCCCGAAACTCCCTTATCTCCAGTTTCTTATCTATCATTAGCTTTGGCCTTGTGATGAGTGCTGGGGGTTTGGCAGGAGGGGTGGAGGGGGGGATAATCTATTGAAATATGGTTTCATTTTGGATAGACTTTATCAGCAAAGCTATTTAAATTCTGATAATGAAGAATGCACTGTAAATCCCCCAAGTGCCCTTGTACCACAACATACACACAGCACAACAACACGCGGTGGGTGGTAATCATTGTGTAATCACTCAAACAACAGCGCACATCTAGGCCTCTGAGCACTGCAGCCACTCCCACTGCAGCCCAGCCCCTCATATTTGCTTGCATTTGTTGTGGGATCTAAGCAATAAGTAAAGCCTCCTCGCGGCCTCGGAGCCAGATTGAATTGCAAAAACATGTTGCACCTGGTGCAGCAAGAACGAGAGAGCCGAAGCAGCAACATTGTCTGCATTCGCTATCCGATGGCTGCAACCTTATTGAAAATCTGATAATGATATTTGGTGAGCTTAATGGTTGCCCTCTGCAGGCTATAATCAGTCTCACTCAATCCCGTTTTCGTACCCGCCGCTCTCCCCCTCTACAACCCCACCCCCGCCCCTCTCTTTTTCATCTTCTGCCTCACTTTCACAGCGTGCGGCTGACAGAGAAGCATGATCTACGGCTGCTTCTCTCAGTTTTAAAACTCCCGGCGCCACATCCATTTTTCCCTTGCCTTTGTTTTCCAGTCGAATTAGCATTAGCGATTCAGAGTCCTGCTCAAGGACCCTTCAGCAGGGAGCGATGCTAATTTGACAGAGGCTCGAATCTACGCCTCATAATTAAAGGAAGGGGTCCTTGCTCATTACACTACACCCCCCGCTACTTTATAGTAAATGTAGGATGCCGATACGTGGCACATGTTCAGAGCTTTCCTCTAACATGAAATGCATAATGACCCAATTTGCCCACAGGGATCATTAAAGTTTCATCTTATGTGTTGTAATGGAGTCATACAGACTTTAGTGAAGGCCTACATCTAAAGCTCTATCTGCCGCTGTGGCTGACATTTTATTAGGAGTTCCTCCAGAAGCCCGAACAATACATAACTTCCTCTGAAATACCTAGAGGCTTTCAAACCACATTGGCATTTTCATTGTAACACATTTGCAATAATTAACAGAGCTAACTTTTTTATTGTGATTAATAATAGAGTAGAAGATAGCATTATTGAGCTACACATTCAATTGCTCTCATTAAACTGACTTTCCTGAATTCACCAACTCAGACTACTAAGCGGGACCGTGGAAAGGTCAATGTGATCATTATGTAATTTAGCTGGAGAACAATTATGAAATGGTCTAATAAGAGTGATTTCTAATGAGCGGTGTGAGAGTGACACCTCCTTCTCAGTGGAGCTAATCTGTCTAATTGTCAAAATGAAGATCCATTTCAGAGCTTCCATGTGAACCTAATGTAGCCGAACGGCTTCTTCTTCCTGCAGCCGACGTAAAAACTGTACTTCAGTTTTAGCATATAGTGCTGAGAAGCTAAAACATCTTTTTCAGTTGAATATATTTGCATTTTCTTTATTTCTTGAAAAGGCTTGGGCAATGAGACAAAGAGAGATATATAGTTGAGTACTGAAAGTAATCTTAAATTGTATATTTATGTGTCACACCTGTGTGGCAGGTAATACCAACAGGAAGGAGTGTCTAGTCTTTTTTCTTGTATTTGTCATTAATGTCTTGTAATCCCATATGGGATGGGCCACGGTGGTGGCATGGCACAAAAAAAAAAAAAATTCATATAGTTGTACTGTAGCTACTTGAATATTTCTATTTTACACAATTTGATGCTCATACTCTCCTACGTAAACACATCTTTAAACATATGCCATATGGATCTTCTAAAATGCAATTCATTTTTAAAGATTAAACCAGTGGTTCCCACTTCCCAGCATTAGTAAACATAAAATCTGCATACCAGAGCCTTACTTTTTCCTCCTCTCTGCCCCATTAATCATCTCACAACCTCCCCAGATTTATCTTATGACCCTTCAGAGGCAACCACTGGATTAAACTACCTAACTGTACGTAAAGTAATTAAAAAAATGGCTCCAGTCCGACTGGCCACAACAGTGAAATGCTACTTTCAGGTTGATGCATTGGTATAAGCAAAGTAATAACGTGATATACAATTATAAATCAGCTGCAGAGGCCACTTCTCTGCACACTGAGGATAATAATACTTTTTAAATGCAGGACTTTTACATGTAAAGGTGCATTTTCCTATAGCTGTATAAAAAGATATGAGCACGGCTTCCTCTGCTATAGACTCACATAAGATGCTCTTTTTCAGACATCCTTTCAGAAAATAAGCCATTCACTTCCTCGTGTACAGCACAAAGTGGAGTTTAAAAGTAGCCTATATTTTGAAAGTTTTGGCACCTCATTGGCTTCGCTACAAATTCAATCCAAATACAGTCTTTTCCCTCCTGTGCAGGCAAATACCTTTGAGGTGTGGGGGGGGGCAAAGTTAGAAATGGTTCCAGGAGACCAACTCTCCATTTTGCTAGCTCCAGCACTCAATAGCTCCATGATTAAAGCCAGTCTATTTTATTGATTGAAAAGGAAGGAGAGAAAACCTAGAAACCTTTCTACTCTTCAGTCGTCGCTTTTCCATCTGTAAAAGTGGTGGAAAAAGCCTCCCTTGACCATGTCCAGGCAATCTGGTTTGAGCGGCCCCTCTGCTGTTGCACTCAGTGACTCCGGCTATGCTCTGTTACCTCATCTCATCAGCTGGGAAAGTATTTGTGCTTGTAGCTCCAGAGAAGGCGGCCACGAGTTAAATTGAGTTACCTGTTCAGAGATGGTTTCATTTTCCATGGATGGCCCCGGAGATCCTTGATGGAACTGCTAACTGCTCATCACCCCTCATGTCCCCCTGTGTCTGTCTGAGCAGGGCGCGGTGACACGCAAACAGCGACGACGCGGCTCAGGTGGCACAGACAGCTGGCTGCAGGATCCATCACACTGTCTCAACTGGCCTGTGCAGTCGCCGTAAACCTGCTCTGATGTTTCTAGCTTCCACCTCTGTGAAACAACATTGTGCCTTGTAGCAACCAAAAACGTAATAACAGCCAATAACGTAATCATTTTGACCATTTTAAATGTAATAAAGCCAATAATGTAATAACATTTTTGAGCCAATAACGTAATTACTTTTTGCCAATAATGTAATAAGTTATTACATTATTGGCCTAGTTTAAAAAAACAAACATTTAAAATGTAATAACTGGCGCCGATAATGTAATGTAATAAATACATAAATATGACTGCATTTCTTGAAAATAAAAGGGTTTTTTGCAGTTTTGTGCAGTTTGCTAATCAAAAATAGGTATAGTGGATGACATAGTCGTCATATTTATTCATCCAAGATATGTACTATCTTTCACCTCTCTCTCTCTCTCTCTCACTTCTACCATGCTTAATGATATGTTTGCAAACGGAGTAAGCATTGTAGGCTATCAACAACCTCCAAAACATAACCAAACTTGTGTATTGAATGGTGCTTGCCAGCCAGTTTATGTTTCAGTCATGTATAACTTCCTGCCTCAGACAAACCATTGGAAATAGGTAATGTGAAATGTGATAATCCCAGCACGGCTCGGAGGAGCAATGGCGATGGCGATGGTACAAGTGAGAGAGAGAGAGAGAGGTGAAAGATAGTGTATATCTTGGATGAATAAATATGACGACTATGTCATCCACTTACCTATTTTTGATTAGCAAACTGCACAAAAACTGTAAAAAAGCCTTTTATTTCCAAGAACTGCAGTCATATTTATGTATCATTACATTATCGGCACCAGTTATTACCAACTTTTACCAGCAAAAAGTTATTACGTTATTGGCTCAAAAGTTTTATTACATTATTGGCACATTATTACATTATTGGCTTTATTAGGCTATATTTAAAATGGCCAAAATTATTACGTTATTGGCTGTTATTACGTTTTTGGTTGCTACATGCCTCTCTACTTTTTCCCTATTCATGCACAGATCCTTAACTAATACAAACTACTTCCTGACATATTTGCTGCTTCTGCATGCACACAGGAGGACATGCACACACGCAATCAGGCATTTCAGAAGATATATGGGCAATTAGATGTCCTCATAGTGATAAGATAGTGATTAATTTTATGGCTGTGGTTTATATGAGAGCTCTATATTATGTACGTTAATCCTTATTGATTCATATATAATGAACTTTCTAAGATATGCCAATCCGCCATAAGTGATATGGAAAGGGTATAGAGACTGGAGGCTTGGCTCATGTCCTGTCTGTCTCTGTTGATAACCACAGGGCAAGAGATGGGGAGGGTGGAGAGGAGAGAGGTTTAAAGAAGTGATGTGGGGAGAGCTGAGAGGAAAGACGAAAGGAGGGGAGTAAAGGGTGAGAGCAGAGGGGGCAAGAAGCAGCTGGAGGAAGGTTTAGAGGATGAGCGAGAAGGAGAAGGAGGAGGGGGAGGAGGGAGAGAGAGAGAGAAGAAGATATGAGGACAGAAGAGAGAAACGAGATGACAAAAAAGGGAAGAGAGGAGGAAGGAGATGAGAGGATAACAGATAAAAGAGCAAGGGAAGAGCAGACAGCCAGCCAACCCACAGTCACGTCAGACAATTTACTATGTTCTGGCCCATAATGTTTTATAGCACAATCACTGATAGCACAGTAGTCAGTAGTGATCTCATTTCACAACCCATATCCTTCAGTAATGTGAACACAAAGGGAGAAGCAGAGCCATTAGCAGCGTCCAGTGCTCATCTACTGATACTCATACATAATTGGCTTCCATGGAAGGAAGCAGGAAAGGGTAAACAGCAAGCAATCATATTAACTCCTGTGAGTCCTAATTGAAATCCGTTAACAATCAGCACAGATGACAGAGGCTGCAGAGACGGGGGGGCCGTTCATACCGCGAGCCCTCCTTTCCTCCACACGCTGCTCTCCGTGTATTGACACGTGTGAAAACGTGCGTCTGCATTATAATCAAGAGTTATGTTTGATTCCTGTGCTCATGGGCTGCATCTCCTCTCGCCGTCTGCAGTGTGAATTAGCTGGATCTAAAAATGGGAAGACGTCCAGGGCAATGTCAGTCAGTGGTGCCATGAATGAATATCAATTATCAAAATAATTAGAAATTAATCTTAAAAGGAGCAGCATAACACTTTAGAAAATATTTTTATGCATCCTTCTTACTGAGAGTGAGACGACAAGATCGATACCACTCTCATATCTGTCAAAGATGAAGCTACAGTCAGCAGCTGGTCGATCAGCATATAAAGCACTGGGAAACCACAAGACTGGCTTTGGTTAAAGAAGGTAAAGACATCCTCCTACCAGCACCTCTCAAGTTCTCTGTTTTACAAGTTAAATCTCATTTGTTTCATGCTTACAAACACTAAAGTACAAATTAATCCACACATGCACATACAGCAGCAGCCTATCCCTATAGAACCTCTTGTCATTTTTGCACATTGGGTGTTGTGCTGATTAAACAATCGAGACAATGTTGAATTAATGAGCTTCGTTGGTCTGGTACGGCAGGTTTTTTAACTCTGGACCAGAGCCAAGACCGAAGCAACAGCTGCTCTTAACCGACGGCACATAAACCTGTATTATATATGTACGGCTGAGTAACGGCTAGTTGTAGAACAAGGATGCCGGAGTAGGTTTGAACTGATTAAGAAACAGTTTTTTTACCTGAAAAAAAAAATGGCACGTTGATTTTTTTCTAATACAGAATTTCCCTCTTATGTTTTATAGTCACATTATATAGGCTATATAATCAATATCAAGAATGTGTGTTTATGTGTTGTGCTAGATTATGGTGTTGACTACAGGCCAGTGCTATTATAAAAATTCTTTAAAAATACTGATATCAATATTGGACTGAGAAATCAAGTATTGATCATGATATATTTTGGGCAGAGCAAGGTGAAGTGAATGTTTTACTCCCTTTTTCTTTTACTATTTTTGTGTAGAATTATTACCTACAGTATTTCTGTAAATGTATCTGTATACCTTTTATCCTCAGTCCTTTATGTAGCACTAGTAACAGTGGCAGAGGAAGAGTGCATTGGCAGCTTCATCACTCCATTTGAGTCTTGCACCACTAGATGGTGTGCTTGTCTCTTCACCCTTACAGTACACCACATCCAGCAGATGGGTTGGAGCGGAGAGAAGCTCTGAGTCATATTGTCTTTTAACATACAGTGTGTTGCATTATGCAACGTATAGAAACTGTTCTCAAATGATGCACGGCAACTCAACGTCTACGAAACAACTGAGCGGCTCCTCGTGACAAGCAAACAATCTAACACCGTCTGACATGCAGCTTTTAGACAGAGAGCTCCCCCAGACTGCAAATTCACCCACGGAGAGAAAAGAAATAAAACCCAATCTCCCGAAACTTTACCCAGGCACTGACTCACTCATATTTGAGAGACTGTGGCTGCCAGCCATGCTGACAAAAAGCTGTTGAAAGGCAGAATAAATAGTGAACAAGGGTGCGTATGTTCGGGTTCAAGGGTTCAGCACTAGCGGACAGAGGCTATGGAAACCCTTGAGCTGCGGGGTTTACAGAGTTGCTGTTAGATATTTTTAGTGCACTAATGTGGCAGACAGGCCCGTTCTTTTGTCTTATCCCGCCCTGTCACTTTGTCAAATATTTATTCAATAACAAACATACAGCTAGACATTGTTTATTTCCCTGTCACTTCCTGGCCATTATCTTTCAAATCACATAACAGCATGTCACCGAAGGAATAAAGCTGCCTCTTGGTGTTAGGCTGTTGTGGATGTTGTTAACATTATTTTAATACTTATTATTTATGAGCCAAGTGTTTCTCTTTCTGAGTGCAGAGGAAGGACGATAATGGAAGAAGAGTCACGTACATTTGTGTTCTTTGTATTTTAGTGCTTTAATGTTCTGCAAAAATTGCAGGCTTCATATCATTGACTCTTAGTAAGCGTCACAGCTTCTCAAGGGCAAGATAAGAGCCAGGCGTTTTCCAGTCCTGTCGTGTGTTTCTTCTTTCTTTTCTCTCTCTCTCTCTTCCCCTCTGCAGCAGATGGTAAAGAGAAAATCACTTCCTGCTTGGGGCAGGATGCATCGGGGTCAGGGGTTTAAGCTTCGAGGTCCACTCTGAACCTGGCTGATTGGGCAGGGCTATTTTGCATACGCTGAGTCTAATCAAATATATGCGAGAGAAGGCGGCGGGATTTGCAAAGCAGCTTGATACAGAGATACTGATAAGATTAGGGATTTTACAGAACAGCAGGCTCGAGCCACACCGTCCAGTTCGACACAACAGACACTAACAGGAGCGTGCACAAACAAACACTAACGGAGAGATTTTGTTGGCGACTCTTGAGATGAAGACGAGTGGAAGAGATGTAGGTGGAGGTGTTAATATTGATATTCCAGAGGAGCTCATTCTGCTGAAAGTACATCGACCATTACTGCATGATGAGAGGCAATCTGTAGGAAAAGCCAAAAAATCATTTTCTTACAATTTGTGCGAATAAGTCGGCACAGAAACTCTGTGTTGTCTTGTTTATCTGTTCATGCCTTGATTGAGCTGATCTCTGAAGACAATGGAAATTGATTGCGCTCGAAAATGACAGATCCTTTACAGAATGGAAGTCAATACTGGAAATAATGAGCTGCTGAAATGCTCAAGTTATGTCAACACAGCAGCGAAACAAGGGCTGCTCGAGAGAAAGAACATGTTTTCCCCGCACAATTATACTGTAGCTAAAAACAAATGCAGCCACTGACATCCTGCTGGCACGATGGTAGACCTTATTTAAATGGTTCATATGCTCCTATCCTTCTGAGGGCACCAAACCATGAATCATTACCAGCTTATGCAGATGAACATACTGGTTTATAGGGCTTATGTGATCTGTTTACAATGAAGGACTTAGAAAAAAAAACACTACATACATGACTGAAGCAGCCTGTCCAACAAACAGGAGTGTTACATGATACCCTAAAACCAATGAAATCAATGAAAACATAAATATTTTAATAGATATCAGATCTCCTGTGGAGTAGGACAAAGTTCAATTTGCAGGAGAAAAAAAAAGCCAAATTACTTAGAGGCTATTTGAGCCACGATATAAACCCACATCAACATAACACCTACATGGAGGCCTGTTTAGAATCCCTTTCTAACATATCTCAAACGTACATGTGTGGGTGTGTATATTTCTTACATGTTCCAGCCAAGCTGATGACTAGCCTTGGGACAAGACTGTGTGTAATGCCACAATGCCAAAGATGGTGATAGCTTGCTCATTTTAACACAAATACACCCAAATGGTGCTTTCTCACCCTTAATCCTATTCATCAACAACACCGAGGAGGGATATTCTGAACTGCCTTTTGACTGAAGACTTGCACCTAACGATGCACCAGCGGCGGACTCCCCGTGTCCACCTTCCCGCGGACTGCACATCTGCTCCCATCACAGCTCACCTTTAGAGAGCTGAACCCCCATCCAGCGAGCCCGGATCCACAGGGGAGCCCGGCTCTGTGCCTCTTTCTCTCTGCAGTGTGAGTGAGTGAGTGAGTGAAGGAGTGGGAGTCAGTCAAAGCCTCGAGCACTTATAGGGAGGGGGGGAGGGGGAGGCGGCGGAGGGTTGGGGTGAGCAGTGAGGAGGTGGCTGCTGGGAGGCAAAGCTAATTCACTGTGACAGAAATCAGAGCTGTCAGGACCACCACGACCAAGCAGCATGGACAGCATATATCCAGTCAAACCCACAGCCGAGGGGAAGGAGGGATGTCGGGGGCTGAGGAAGAAAGAAAGGAGAGGATGTGCTGCATAAGGCATTAGTGTGTGAATGTGTGAATGTGTGCATGTGTGGATAAAGGAGGGGGGGGGGGGATCTAGCCACTCAAAGCCACTGAAATAGAAACGACAGTGTAAGGAGGAAGGTAAAAGAAGAGACCTTCGGAGTGATACAGACTCAGAGAAGGATTTGTCCATATTTAAGAACTCATATTTGTTGTATTTAGTGTGACAAGTTAACCAACACACACACACACACACACACACACACACACACACACACACACACACACACACACACACACACACACACACACACACACACACACACACACACACACACACACACACACACACACACACACACACACACACACACACACACACACACACACACACACACACACACACACACACACACACAACAAGAAAAAAAAAAAAGTACAGCAGGCATAGCTAAGTTTCAGTCCACTGGGATTACTGGTGGAGGGTTACTGGATAACACATGTAATATTCATAAGGAAAGCTCTGAGGTTCTAATAATCTGTTAGTAAGCAAAATACTAAAAGTTTAATGGAATAGAATATTAATAGCATATTGTGGGAAAACTGATATTGCAGTGAAATGGAGAGATAGAGAGAGAGAGTGAGAGAGAGAGAGAGAGAAGGGCAGCCACCAGTATCATCACTTAATGATGAGAGAGGGAGACTATAGTCTCTAAATGACACAGAAAAGGAGGAGGGGATTGTAGGAGATTAAGTGAGCGCCGTGCTGTATGTTACACACAGCAAAGCACTGCTGGATGTTTGTTGAGCGGTGCTCTCATTTGGGACGAGGAGAACGCCGGTGGGGAGTCCGCCAACTTAGCTGAGGAGAAAGGGCGGAGAGCAGAGCATTGTTCCTCCAGCGCCTCAGCAGGAGGATCTGAGGAGCAGATAAGGATTAGGGCAGCAGGGCTGTGAGTGCTCATTGATGGGAAGCAACTTCGAAAAAAAGGAAATGAGTTGATGTTGTTGCTAAGCAGTTTACTTTGGATTTGTGGACTGGAAGAGTTTTTTTTTTTTTTTTTTTTTTTTTGGGAGAATAGGATTAACTAAGAGAGCCAAACAGCACACTTGTCTGGAAGTGCTGTGAACTTTTCCCCTCTCTGCTTTCAAATTCGCACAGACTTTTACAAGTCAGCGGCTTAAAATCTGTTTGAAGTGATCTCTGATAATGTTGAACTTAAAGTCAGCTGATATCAACTGAGAAGAAACATCTTTACCAGGTGAAGTATTTCCCTCTGGTTTGTGACGACTTTAAAAAAAAAAAATTTAAACACTCGATGTGCTTAAAGGTTTCCTATTTAGAGGATAATGATCTATGCGACAGTTTTGATGAATGGAGAAGTTGATTGTTTGGAAATTATGTGAATCATTCAAAAAAAAAAAAAAAAAAGTAAGTCCATATAGATCCAGGGTGTTTTTTCTTCTGCAATGGTGAAGTGGAAATCATAGGGTTTTGGAAACAAGACGTTTGAAACATTTTTTCCATTTTCTTAAATTTATGACCGACCAAATAACTGATTAACCAAAATAATAACAATCCAGAGATGGATAGATGGTCAATATAAATGCTGCCACCTTACAACCTCAGGAAAAGAGTGCACTGTATGTGTGTACAGACATCTCTAAATAGTCTGGGGTGAGCATCTGTGATTCAAATGTTGAATCTCACAGATTTTTCGGAGGCAAAGGGGATTTAATGCTTAAACCGTTTTTCATTTTCTGCCATAGATACTGAGGCTTCCTGTGTGGTATTAACCTTGCAGTCATCTTATACGTCTACTGAGCGGTCACAGTGGCAGGTGGATTGAATAAGAGTAACTTTTTAATAGAAGCTGTTTCTTATCTGATTGTTATCTAACCAGGGGGAGCTCCACGGATTATAAACCTTATGGAGGATCCGACATCTAGAAAAATGACCTGTGGACTGTATCCAGGCTGTCTCCTGGTGCTTCTCTGTCTCCTCCACATCTCCGAGGAGACCTGTCCATCAATGTGCCTTTGTACATCTGACACGGTCAGCTGTAGCTCCAGTGGTCTGGCCAAGCTGCCTCTCACCCTGCCCTCCTTCTCCGTCACCCTGGACGTCAGCCACAACCATCTGTCCTGGCTGGGCCCGGGCAGCTTCAACAAGATGCCCAGACTGGAAAACCTCAGGATGGCTCACAATCAGCTCAGCGCTCTGGGGCACGGCGTGTTTCGCAACGCCTCTGGCCTCAGGCACCTCGACCTCTCCTCCAACAGGCTGCAAGTGGTGGAGCAGCACTACTTCCAGGGGCTGTGGCGGCTGGAGGAGCTCCTTCTCTTCGACAACAAGATCACTCAGGTGGAGGCCAGCACGCTGACGGGTCTGAGCAGCTTGAAGAAGGCCTACTTCAGCCTCAACCAGCTCACGCACTTCCCGTTCTTCTCCATCCAGGACCACAGTCATCCTTTCCTGACCATGCTGGACCTCTCGTCCAACCGGATGAGTCGTCTGCCCTGGGAGGACGTGAAAGCGTTGCCCGGGTTGGTGCAGCGCGGCCTCTATCTCCACAACAACTCCCTGATCTGCGACTGCTCCATGTACAGCGTGTTCTGGCACTGGGACCTGAGGGGTTATGACTCGCTGAAGGACTTTACGGACGAGCACACCTGCTCCATCTACGGGGACCCGCGAGCCGCCATCAGGTTCCTGCGGCACAATCGTTTCTTCCACAACTGCACGGTGGAGAAGGCCGTGTCGCAGCCGGTGACCGTTCTCCTCTCCAACGTGGTGGTTTCAGAAGGAGACAGGGTGCGTCTCGACTGCCAAACACCCCTGAGTAGCACAAACCTCTCATTTGCATGGCTCTCCCCCAGCAAGGGGTACATCACCCAGGCTAGCGTAAATGACACACTAATTAGCCTCTATCCTAATGGCACCTTAGAGATCCACGCCGCCAAGGTCAATGACTCAGGTCTGTACGTGTGCACAGCGGTGGATATTAAACTGGATCTGAATGCAACTCGGGAGGTGAATGTGACGGTGCTGCAGCCTGCAGGAGAGTCGTTCAACACCGGATATACGACGTTGCTGGGCTGCGTGGTGACCATGGTCTGCATCCTCATGTACCTCTACCTGACTCCGTGTCGCTGCAGCTGCTGCAAACAACCCAAAACTGTCATCATCCCCATCGCGACCTATGACCCCGGCAACCTGACGTCCGTTTTCTCCACCTCCACCAGAGACCAGCAGCACAAAACCCAAACTAACAAGCATGTCGCGTTCTTGGAGCCGATGATAAGTGAAGAAGGAACAGAATGGACTCCTGAGAGCTGATGCCGAACAGAGTATAGCGTCTCTTTTCCCTTTCATTTTTCAGAGGCAGAGGAAAGAGAAGACCTTGGGACAAATCAAAAGTCCTTACTCAGGAATTAGCATTGCAATGTTATTAGAAGTGAACGTTAACACTGTAAAGGAAAAAAAAAAAGAACATCATGTCTCTTTCCTGACTGTCAGCTGCAGTTAAAAAGGCTTCCTAAAAAAAAGAAAGAAAAAAAAAAGCAATATCTCCCGTTCCAATTCTGCTCTTCTCTGTCATCTGGCCCGCTAGACGAAATGAAAGTTTCAACTTTGGTTTATTACAGTCAATGTACTGACACTGCAAAATCAGAGTAGAGCCATTATCAGCCCTAAAAATCAGCTAATAACTTCTCTGTGTGCTCAGGTACGGCAATGGGGGAGAATATTTCTCTTGGGATCAGAGAATGAATCTGGTTCACTTTCCGCACAAAGTGTTTAACAAGGATTAAAAAAGTCCTGGAAAATGCTTCAAGCTTACGACTGTGACGGACTGGAGTAAGTAAATTCAGCCTCTCGTAGTTGAATTGAGGAGCTCCATTATTAGTGTAGCACTACCATTGCATTGCACTGAAAATAACTTTGAAATATATTGACTATATATCTTATGATATGCAGCTTTGACAAGAACCGAGACCTCTATCCAACCCCCGAAAGCTTCTGTCCCCTGTTTTCTTAATAAAGCATTCAGTCCCTTTAGATCTATTGCCTGCTCTTCTATTGTAGTTTAGGTTTTGAAGGCAATTATTATAGCCACTATCATATTAGGGGGAAAAAAAGGAATTGAGATACAGCAAGAAAAGCAATGACTGTTTCTGTGCAGCTGTATAGCTTCAAGCAAACATTTAAAAAGTCTTATCTAGCAGGAAACAGAGGTGCATCCTGCGGTGATCCATCATACATATACATATCTCGCACAAACCTGTTGCATTAATCTGGCAGCGAAAAAACAATGGCTTTCTATCTGCGCTCTGCTTATCTAGCAAATAGTGAAGTACAGAAATCAGGAGTGTCAACAAAGCAAAAGCAAACAACTGGACTGTTCTTCAAAGACACCATCGCTTTGATCAAACACCGCAGAGCACTTTGAACGCCGCCGAACAAACACAACCACAAAATTTCAACTCAAGTGACAAATACTTCAAGCAGTTCTAATGCAAAACCCCAAGGGGCCTTACCAGTACTTTATATTGCTTTGTTTTTTTTTTTTTTTGAAATACAGAGTAACATGCTTGAAATGACAGATTTACACACTGCAACAACAGAGATGAAAGACACAGAAGAAGTACTCGCCATGAAAGAACATAAGTGCGTGGGATTGGGAACATGGCGATGACATTCAAGACGAAGGAGAGCATATGGGTGGTCGGGGATAAAAAAAAATACTTGAAACATGATGAGACAAACTGTAGACTCAGGAGAAAAAAATAATCAATTTCTCAAAGTCCAAGCATCCATAATGTTTTGAGATTGTAGTTTAATCTGAATGCACACACTCGGTGGGACTAAGGATTGCATTGAGATTGAATAGGATTAGATGTAATCCTTCATATAATGTCACAGATAACTTGTCAGTAACCTCGCATCCCACAAAGGAAGGCATGTCATTAGAGCAAGGGGCTTTTGATTGTTTCTAAATCCTTAATTAAAATTTGACTCCTTTCAGCCCCAAGGAGAATAATGTTGTTACACAACTTGAATGTAAAATTACAGACAAAAAAAAAAAAAAAAAGGTGGAAATCTACAGTCAAATGGGCAACCACGCGTGTAACTAGGACAGACAAGCTCTTTGACAGCACTGACTTTCATCACTATTAAACTCTCAGGGATTAAGCTGAATCCGACCACTGCATTGTAATGCACTCTGTTTAATCAACTGAGTATCTTTTTTTCTTAACTTTAAATTTTTTTCCATAATGGTAAACATCATTTAAATTACTGAACAGCGATTATGTAACATGTCACCATGTGCCCGTGTGTGATGTAACATCTTCTTTTTGGTGTCTCTGCCATGATCTGTTGTTTTTCCAGAGACATTACATGGGTTTGATGAGTTGAGGGAGGAGGGATGAGGTTGAGGAGATTATGGCAAGGATATAAAAAACAGGTGCTTTGTCGATTTCAGTGTTTTTAAATCCCTCTAATCTGGTTGCGCTCCCCGACACAGCACACACACAGCTGGGTTAAAACACAGAGGACACGATGTGAGCATTTCATGAAGGGCTTTCTATTTCACAGTGGGACCACAGGTGACCCTGGTTATGTAAGCGCACGGCTGATGTGGGACTCGCTCTCAGTGTAGGCAGCATGTCAGTTAGAATGAGTGAAGTTAGCATCCTGGTATTCAGCATTTTATTTTAACCTTGTGGCAGCGAGTACTTTACCAACAACGGGAGGTCTAAGCAGTGCATTTGGAAATAATAGCGGTATAAAAAGAACAGCTTTTTTGCTCCATCAAATTGTTACACATATTCCTTTACTCGACTTCAAAAGCATTACAGTTTTCCCTGTTTCACATGAACCTGTTAGGGCTTGTCACTTTTTATACAATAGTCAGTTTTGTTTGAGTGTGTGAAAACATTGTGTGAATTTGTGTGTATTCAAACTGTAATGAATGAATGAATGAATGAAATTGCCTCTTTTAGCTTGAACTGAGCTAATAAAATGTAAATTTAAAAAAATGGACAAGGGCACAAGTGAGCAAAGCCGTGCTAATCCAATAACCACAACAGCGAAGCATTCATGTCATCTAGCAATATGCTATGTGGCTATTGAGCAATATGCTATAGGGGTTGCATTGGAATGAGTGTGTTGCATGTGACATTTACAAATGAACAGATAATCCTACTAATTACATTCTGAAATAATATCTGAATTTCCATTCTGTAAAAGAGGTACAAGCTTATATGGATCACTCGTTCTTCTCTCTGCATATTACCCTAAACCGCTCAAACAAACACCCAGATGTAAAGAGAGGACCGCTTGAAGCTCGAAATGATGCCCTTCCTGAAAGCAAAACACTCCATCAGGCTTCAATTAAAGGATGCACTTCCCTTTGCAGATTAATTGTTTTCCCTAGTTCAGCTGGGCTCCCAGGGATCCAAAATCATCTTATTCAAGAATCTAATTACTGTGAAAGGGGAATTTCACTCTGAATAGCACAAGCTGAATTGCTTTCATTTGTGGAGGGCTGCCTTGACTGTCAACAGGGGCTATTACTGAACTGTCAAAACAGTCATCAGGCAAGATTGGAGGCATCCAGCTATGGCAGACACATCCACAGATGCTGTGTCTCCCACATACACAAGCTCAGTGGAGGCCCAGTGTCACCGTATCAACTGAAACCCTTATTTAATTCAAGCTGGACACTTGACTTGGGATATGTGCTTCAGAAACACACACACACACACATATATATTGTGAACCATATTCTGCAGATCTTTTAGGAGGTAAGCCGCTTGCTTCCCAGAAAAAGATTAAAATAAATGTGGACTGCAGCACAGCAGACAACAGGCTGTTTATCATACCTCTCCGCTGAATATGAACACAGCTGGATGTTCGACAGGATTCTGGTCTCAGTCGGATCACCGTGGGGAACTTTGCACATGAACGCATCATTAACCAAATGTATGGATCCGTCGCACTTCATCGCAAACAAACAAAATGAGCATATGCAGTGATACAAGCTGATCTAAGCCATTAGATCAGGGAGAAGTCTCCAGGCCCTCCCTGCGTCTCTCTGGGGCCGTTCGGTCTAAGTAGATTTTAGTCGGATATTATAAGATTTGACGAGCACAATCATTCACAGTATTTGCAGTTTTATACGATGGCTCATGAGCACGTTTCTACAACATCCTCTTGTCTTTTTATTCTACCTTAGTGTTCAGCCTGTGTCAATGCTTCCACTGGCTTTATTGTATTATGTTGTAATAGTGCTTCCCTTGTTATTATCTGTCACACTGTCCACTAAAAAGACAACAATGAACTGATGAAATATGGCTTTGTTATTTCTATTAAAAATACCTTCACAGTCAGAGGCAGTATTGGCACCCCATCCACAAAGTCTTATAGTGATAGTGATACCCAATAATATATTTTATAGTACTATTTTTCAGCTGCAGTGATGGGGTGGCTCTGGGATAGCGATGTCAGCCTGCCGACTTTAGTCCAGACTGAAATATCTCTACTAAATGGACTGCTATGTAATCTTGTATTCATGATCCCCAAAAGGAAGAAACCTCCACATTTTGGTTTTCATTTGACTTTTTCCTTAAAGCAGATATCAGTGGAATGTTTTTGTTAATATAAGTCCTAAATAGTCCTATTTTCCATCAGCAATCACTTACATGAAGTATTTCAGCCTAAACACGAGTCTCTCCGTCACTCTGCTCTGCTGTAACCCGAGGAGAAAATTTTCCTTGTGGGATACAAGTGTTATCCAATGAGGAGAGAGAACGGCATGAAGGGCTGTGTGTGCAGCCAAGGGATGCGCGTGAATGTGGTGACGTAGCACGAGGACCAATTGATGCCTGACAAGGGCGGGGGCTGCTAACTCATGGTGCGTTCAAAGAAACTCGTACTTTGTGTTTTTCCTTCCTGTGAAGTCATACCAGTTCGATCTGGTACGAGTTCACGGGTCGGAAGTTACGAGTGGCCGTTATAGGGAACTTTCACAGACAACAGGATGGTAAAAACACGAGCTACGGGTTACCTGGAACGCTACCAAGTCGTAGTTGTGACTTGAAGCTGTAACTTACGGTTTCAAAAGCCTGCCTTGAACGCAGCATTAGCCGAAACGGCCGTGAAGCTGATATCTGCTTTAAGTTAAAACCCATGACAACCTCATGGGAAAAGTTTAATGTCTAAACACAGCTATTGGATGGAGTGCCATGAAATTAGGTACACACATCCATTTTCCACTTCAGCATGAATTGTAATAACTTCGGTAATCCGCTTACTTTTCATCTAGCGCCATCATCAGGTCAAAATTTTAATTTGATGTGTGAACAATTACCCTCAAAACTAATGTTATTCCCATCAGTCTCAGCTGTACTTTGTGTTTAGTGCTAATTAGCAAATTTTACTATGCTGACATTAGCATTAAGCTCAAAGCATTGAAGTGTCTAACAGCTACAGAGCCATCAGCATGGCTGTAGACTCTGATTATAGTAATGTTGCTTGTAGGTGTAGGCTGCTGATGTAGCCCCTTAAAACATTACTGGATATGTCCCTTTTCTGTGCAAATGCAGCCACTTCCTTTGTTTTGTGTGTCTAATCACACATCAGTGTTTTGCATACAGGCTGCAGGAGCTTTACATAAACTACATAACTTGGTCAGGTCATATTCACCTCACAGCCTGCAAACTACAAATAAGGGGAAAAAAGAAGAAAACAACTTGAGGTTTTTTTAGAGGTGCTGAAACACGACCGTACAAAGGAAACTCTTGAGGTAACACCTAACCCCAGGTAACGCCACACTTCACTGAGCCAATATGAGCAAATGTGCAAACGGTGCAAAGTGAGGATTTTTTTTTTCTTCAAATGACAATGTGTGTCGAGAGGAGGTTTCCTGTAGTCGGTGCATATAGTGCACAGGGAAGAAGTATTCAAATCCATTACACAAGAGAGCCAACAGCTCTATGCAGTGAAGCCATTGAAGCACATCTTCTCAAGTAAATGTATACATACATAGGCTACATAGGTGTGTGTTTCAGCCTACTCAATATTTAACATTACATATTGGAAAAGGGCTCTAGATATATTTTCAACAGAAGTTATGCTACCCTTTTTGAGTTTGACAGCTAGTGCGTAACTTCTGTCGACCCCTACAGGAACCTTACGTAATTACAAAAACACTACCGACGCTTTTACATTGTCTGGCAGTGGCCCCTGCAGTCATTATATTAGTGTGTGGTGAACATGGATCTATTATAATACATCCATGGTGGTGAATCATGACCAGTGATTGGAAACTACCAGGGCGTCTCCACTTAGCATAGCCTACCTGCTAACGAAGTTACTCTGGCAGCTCCTCGTAGGTAGCATCATCACCTCCGGCTGGATCTCAGCGTCCATGGCGCTGCCTCCGGTTCAGTCAGATTACAATCCACAAAAAGAAAAAAAAAGAAAGAAAAAATACAATCCACTTGTTTTGAATCCGTCCTGGGCGCTTCTTCTGGTTGTCCGCGGTGTTCCCACCTGTTGACATGGATGTATGTTGCTCAGAGACCTGCTGCCCCCTCACCTTGCGCTCCCTAAATCTAGGCTAAACCGCGTCATTTCCGGTGTGCAGCGCGGGAATGTCGCCGGTCAACAGGAAATTCAAAACAACGATTCCGAAAATTAGCGCGAAAGAGATTTGTGGAGCTTATAGTCAGTGTTGTATGTATCTCATCCTTCTTTTTACAGTCTATGATCTCATCTAGTAATGGCAAAAATATTCAATATATATGGTGTAAATTACGCACTACATCTTTAACGAAATGTTAAACCAGAGACGTTCTGAAGTTTAACTTTGGTTAAACTTAACGCATTTGAAAATGCTGTGGATATCTTTCAAACTTTACAGATAGGTTACCTGTATAGCCTTTCTAGCTTCTGAAGTATTGATTTTTAGTTGGTTTCCATACATTAAGTGTAGATGTATCATGATTGTTTTTAGTAACTGGTTGAAGTGGACCAAATCTCATAGCTGGCTGCCAGTATTTTCTTTGTGTTATTCATCTCATTTCATCATGATTTTTATTTTTTAATTCTCTTTGTTAATTGTTCTGTTCATAGAACTTCAGAAAATAGTTATAAATAGCCCACCCACCACAATTAGCAAGATCTCAAAGTGACCCGTCTGCAAAGCTTATTTTCTCTAATCAACAGCCCAAACTTTAAAATCATTAAAAACAAATTACAATGATTAAAACAGTTAGGCTACAAGTAAAACCCAGCAAATTATCACATTTTAGATGCAGGCACAAAGACATAATTGGCATTTTATGTGAATAGTGAATCATCAAAGTAGCTGTCAATTAATTTTCTGGTTAGTGACTCATCTGCTAATTGCCTAAATGTGTTTGTTGGGCTAAATGGACTTGTTGGGCACCTCAGCACAGCCGTCTACTGTATCTTCTCTGTCAAATGAATGCAGGGATGGAATGTGACTCATTCTTGATTAAATCTTTACACAATTTACAAAGAAGGATGTGTTACTGGAACAAAACATTCTTTGCTCAGTAAGCCTCTCCCAGAAAAATAAGGGTTTGTGTGACGGATCTTAGAATTGATTTAATGGGAATAACATATTTTCACAGTTTCCAAAGTCACCATGACATAACTATTGCACAACTGGAATGGGGCTCTGGAGATAAAATGTTAACCTTTTTTTTTTTAATCAAGAGGAAACGGCGCCCTCTGGTGTTTCTCTACATCATCAAAACATTAATTCTCATAAGGAAACAGTGCAATAAATTCACACAGGACAACAATCCTTAATTATTCTTTTAGTAGTGGTGTAGTTGAATTGTCGGCGGTGTCTGCGAGGTGCCTCAAACAGTCTTGAGTGCTGCATTTGCTCAGAAATTTCTCTCGACACACAATTTACACTGTTCGAGAAAATAGACTTACGTAGAAAACACATGTCTACTGCAGGTCTGTGCCTTCTTTCATGGTCAGGAAATACCCTTTTCACGGTGCTTAAGAATTAAGCACCAAAGCATCTGAATTGGTCTTTCATATGAGAATATTTAAATGTCATAAATTTTAGGCGTTTTTCATATCTTTTTTAATCCCATTTTAACCACTGCTTATGAAGGTTAAGATACCCATCCTAATGCTAAACATAGAAATCGTAGGTAGCTGAATGAGTCTGAGTGAAGGGACAGTAAGACAGCTGGGATTTATATTTTTAATGGTTTGCTTGACACTGTCATCAAACCTGTCACACAAACAAGATTTGAAATGTTTTATTTTAATAGAATTTAGGACAACCAAATATGTAAAATAAAAAAAAGAAAACCAACAGCAAAAGTGAAATTCCATTCACTAGTTTTTTTGTTTTTTCTTTAAAAAAATATCAGCCTTTCCCCTTGTTCACAAACCGTTTTCAAAACCGGGACAAACAGAAATAAGATGATAAATTCCAAGAACCTGGAAGGCCATTTACATTTGTTGGCAATTATAAATATAGTGGTTTGAACAGGGTCTCAAATAGCTCACATGGAAAGAGTGTACATACAGTTTACACGACAGTAGGACACTCGGCACTGCCTGTATCAACTTTTATTAATGTAGAAAACCAGGATCCTTATTTACTGATTCAAATCAATGTGTTTATGACAAGGAAATATATACATTCAGCCAGCTCTAATAGTCTCTGGAGTATGGCGTCTGTCCCCCTTAGCTCGTGATGATTGTCTATTCAGGGGCATAATTGTGAGAATATGTGTAGTCCGAGTAGTAATCCTGTGCTCCCCCCCTGCCTCCTGGGTAACCCCACGAACAGGGTCCTTCCCCCCGTTCATGTCCTCGTCCTCCTGGCCGAGGCCAAAGCCCCGGTGGGATTCCCCTCCCTCGATAGCCCCCTAAAGAACCAGGACCCATAGCACCCCGCATAGGCCCGTGGTCCATATGTCCCGGGATGCCGCCTATACTCCCGTATCCCACACCACACATTGGATGTGGAGGCAGCTTAGGTCTGACTACGGAGCCCCCCCTGGTGGCCACTGTGGAAATGCCCACAGCTGGTCCAAGGTTGTCAGAGCAATTCACCTGAGTCCTGCTACCTTGACTGCCGGGGGTGCTGCCTCCGAGCGTTACCCCGGTCTTAGGGAGCCCACTCGGGTCCAGCAGCCCCACACCATGGCCACTTCCAGTCTCACAAGCGCTGGTCCCTGCAGTGCCCCACACCCCCTCCCCTGGTCCGCTGAGTGTCCTGTCGTGCTGCGTGGGAGTCCCACTAGCATTTTTGGGAATGCCAGCAATGTACCCTGGCTGGGCTGTGTCACTGTGGTCTGTGAAAGGGGGGAGGGGGTGGTGGTGGGTGAGCAAAGAGTTCTCGGCGGCCCCTGCTCCTCCGGTGTCCGAGCCGTACGTATGACCCAGCATCATGAGGTGAGGCGGAGGCGGGGGCTTGACCTCCAAAGGAAGGGAAGCCAGGTTGGCTAGCGGTCCCGGAGTGGCCATGATGGGGGGAGTTGGGACTGTGGCAGAGGCCGTAGCCGGGGGCCGATACTCCTGCTCCTGGGTGCTGCTGCAGGGCGAGGCTGGGTAGGCCGGGGAGGCCGCGTAGCTGGAGGAGCCGGTGTAGGATGACCACGAGGCCGAAGGACACAGGAAGCTCTGGTGCGGATTGACGGGAAAACCTCCTGGTGACAAGCTGCCGATGTCTGAGGAGCTTATGCCTATCTGGTTGGTGGCTTTGAACTGAGAGATGGCCGTTTTGAAAGCACTGTATTCAGACAGCGTTGGAGTTCTCTCGGGGGTGACCTGCTGGTCGGGGAGCGGAGGGCGAAACTCCTCCATATCGGGCGGGGGCGGCTGCGGGGGCTTTTCCTTCACAACGCTCGCGTTCTGCTCCGAGGGATCTGCTATGGTGGGTGGCTCACCATCATCAGAGTCTAATGACATGTCCTCCTCTTCCACACACTCATCATTCACTACTGAAAGAGCAGGGGAGGGCAGAGAGGGAGAGAAATGGAAAAGCGGAGAGGAAGATATTATCAGCAGATGTGTTAGAGATGCATTAACACCATCAAATGTGGTTAAAAAAAACAGTGCTGATAGTACAAACGTCTTTAACGGTAAGATAACTGTATAGGACAAAAGGCAATTTAGCAAAGCAATTTCATTACAGCAAAATGACATGAAATCCAGGCTACTCACCAGTAGAGGGCGGTGTTGGAAGCTCATTCTGATTAATGGAGCCGATCAGACTGTGGAAACCGCTCATGACATCATCAATGCTCGCTATCACTATTCCATTTCTGGAGTATTGAAGGAACATCTCAAATGGCCTCTCTGTAGAAACACACCACAACAACAAACACTTTTATTTGTCTATCATTTATTTTATTGTATTCTTTTTTCCTTATGTCAGACCACCGGTGATTACATTAACCTAATAACGATGGGGATGATGATGATGATGATGATACCTGTGAGGAAGATAAGGTGCCGCTGCTGCGTGTGCTGAGCTTGGAGTTTGATCAAGCACTCCAGGTCCGGAGCCTGTCGAGACTGCGTGTCACACTCGTGATAGGGGAGGAACTCCACCAGGTGCTTCTTCTGATAGACTGTCAGAAGGTTCAGCAGCCCCATGGCGTTGGTGTTTAACCTTTAAGAAAACAGCAAACATTAGATACACACAATTTTTGGTTTAAGAACACTTTGCTGCTTTTAACAGCCCCAACATCCTTTTTTAGCATGATTTACAATGTTGTTTTTAATGTTTGTCTTTAATGTTTTTACAAGCCTGTCAAAGAAGAATTTCTGTAACTCGTGACAGACAATAAAGTTTGTTTATCTATCTATTAGGGCTGGACGATTATTGCAAAAATCATAATCACGATTATTTTGGTCAATATTGAAATCACGATTATTTACACGTTTATGCGCGCGCGGGGGGGGGGGGGGGGGTGGGGGGGGGACTATGCAGGATTTATAGCTTGACCATGCTACATTATTTCCTTAAATAAACAGTGCCAATGTGTGTTTAAGGTTTTTAAGTTTATAATTTTAAATATTTATTCAAAATTAATTTAAAACTTTTTTTTAGGTTTTATGATCCAGCAGCAGAAACTATACAGGATGTTTAGCTTAACTTTTCTACATTTTTACCTTGAATAAACAGATTTGGAGTAATTGTCATGGTTTAAGTTATTAAGAGGGAGAATGGAGGCTCTCTGCGACGTGTGTGTCGCTTATTGCGTCTCTGGGATGAAATCCAACCTGGGAAGATCAGAGCCTCCGCCCCGCTGCGCTGTCCCAACTCTCGTCACAAGCGCATCCCATAACTTTTTTTTTCTTCTTTTTTTGACGCGCGCCATAAGTGATCTCTTGTTTATGACAGATTAAACTACACAAATACACGTCGTAACATCGTATAACGTTATCCGCCGCTCTACAGATTGCTTCCTTGCCGGCTTTGTAAACATATGCACATGTAGCCTACGGGCCGGGGGAGGAGGAGGAGGGTTGTTGTTGTGCGGCCGCTTTGAGGAGACGAGCGAGTGTTTTAAATTATTATTTCCCGTTCATTCGTCCTGAGCGGTGGCCGCTGCTCTCTCTTCACTGGCGCTGATTTTTAAACGCCGCCGTCAACACACGAGTGGACTCGTCCACAGCATTAACTGAGAGAGGAGTGCAGTGCAGGCGCGGGGGCGAAAGCGCGCATGTGTGTTTTTCAGAATAAAACACCAATAGACAAAAAAAGAATTGTTTTTCTTCGATTACAGTGTTTTTATGATCGTGAGAAGCCAAAATCGTAATCACGATCAAAATTCGATTAATCGTCCAGCCCTACTATCTATCTATCTATCTATCTATCTATCTATCTATCTATCTATCTATCTATCTATCTATCTATCTATCTATCTATCTATCTATCTTATTTGTATTTTGGGGAAAGCTCTTCATCAGATACTGACCTCCCCAGCTCTTTTAACTTCTTCTGGGACTTGCAGTGCACCTTCCACTGCCAGGGGTGTTCAGGTGTGCTCTGCTCCTCCAAGAACTTCAGCAGCCCTTGCAACCGATCTGGATGAAAAAAAAAAGCAATGCACACTCTGAAGTTTTCCGCAACTGATGTATTTCCATGAACTTGTAAAGTTCCAACAAAGAAAAGTAAAAAACTTACCCTGTGTGATGAGTTCAGGGTTTAGGACAAACTCGTCAGACACCATGAAGCCTCCAGACACAAAGAGCTCATTATAAGTGTGGTTCTTGACATCGTCGAGACTGTCCACTCCAGCGAAACTCACTGAAGGTAACTTCTTCAAAGACACCAGAGCCGGGATCTGTCAGGTCAAAAGATTTATTTTTTTATAAACTTCTATCAGTTTTTGTTCAAATCAGAAATGAAATTATATTTTAGGTCATAAATATATCTGGCACAACATGCAAATAACATTTTCCATTCAAATAATTAGACTCAGCAACCAGATGAAAAAATATACCCTGTAGCAAATAGAAAAATTCAATTAAGATGTCATTATTTCACAGCCTGGCTCAGCTGGAGCCAAGAAACCTGAACTGCAGATTGGAGGTGAGACTGTGAAGACGAGGGTGACGGGGGGTGATCCTACCTTGTGCACATGTGCAGCGATGTCCTCGTTCTGAATGATGATGAGGAGCTTATCTAAACTACCGCTGTTTTCCAGAAACGTCTGCGGGCTGCACTCGCTGTTGCCAAGACTTTTCAAGTACTCCTTTGTGCCAGAGAGGAGAGACGTAATTGTTAGAGACAGACAGACGAATGTGTCCTACGCCCGTACTCGACTGACTGACTGATTGACAGATACAGAGAGCACTGAGACATGGGAACATGGTGACAAAGAGGAGCCAGTGTAGCGTTTCACATTTCTCACTGTCGAACTGTACATGCACTGAGTCTGCCTGTGCAATAGACTGCTGCAGAAAAAAAGTGTGATCCAGAATAAGTCTTCAGATGAAAATGACAAAAAAAAAGGATGCACAACTACACTTTGAGGTCATTTTTAAACAATCTGATCTTTTGAAAATTATTTATCAGGTGATGATCAAATAAAATTGTGAGTTCCAGTTTCTAAAAGGCACCTTTTAAATGCTAATTAGGGCTGCCACAATCATGTTTTTTTTGCCGCCGATATTGTTGCAGGTCATAATTGAGTGACATTGGCCAATTCATGCCCGATACTGATCATTTTTGGCAGCAATTATAGATGGTGTATGTAATATGAGACACACACACTTTGTAAAGGCTGACATGTTTTGTTTTAGTCACTTGTTGCACGATAAGACTCCACAGCACACTGTGCCTCTCTTAGCTGTAGACACCAGAGTATTAAGCACAGGTGATCAATTTAAGGTGGTTGCTCACATGAACCATTAATTCTAATCTACCCATCATGCATTTTTAATGAATATCGGACGATAATGATGAGCAGCCTTTCGATTGCAGCATCCCTAATGTGAGTTTTTACTTCAAAAAAAAAAAAAAAAAAAAAATCCAAATTACACACATCATTTAGGTTTCTGGGAAAGTACAAAGGACATTTTCACTCTGGTATATTATAAACTAAATAATTAATTGTAACAAGATCTACGTTCAGGGGCACAAAGGGACCGTTCACTGTACCTTTATCTCCTTGCAAACAGTGCTCTCTTCCCCATCTTCTCCAGAGTAGATGTAGAATTTGACTGTGTTCTTGGTGACGTCCTTAAAGATCTCTACCAGGCTGCTGAAAACCTCAGGCTTCAGCTGACCGATGAGGCTGCCAGCAAGCAAGCCAGACCCGCTGCCCGAAGCGGCCCCTGGGTTTTGGGCCCCCGCTTCTGGAGAGCCTGGTGTGACTTGAGAGGGAGAATACATCTCTCCCCCCAAATCTGTTGGTGCAGATTCTGTTTTAACCTTTGCCGACGCAGAGTCTTTGACGGTGCCCGCTTTGCCACCCTGAGACGAGGCGGTGGTCTTTGAGAGGGAGGGCTCTGTTTTAGTTTTGGAAGTCTGGGTGAGGGCTGGGGGTGGTTTTGAAAGATTAGACGTTGTCGCCGGGGGAGGTGGCGACGTGACCTTGAAGGGAGCAGGTGGGGCTGGGATCAGCTTGTCCATCTTCTCACATAGTGCTTTGACATGCCCCTGGACGGGGACGGGGGAGACGTAGGGGACGACAAAGTTCGAGAAGCAGCTGTTTGGCAGCCAGCAGTGGCGCGGGGGCAACCGTGGTGGGAGCTGCGAGGTATAGCAGATTTGGTGAGTCTGCATGATGTTTTTAATGTTAGAGGTGAGGCTGTGAATCTCCTGGTTCAGTATGGTGTCCAGGCTGATGGAGGGCCTGAAGGGAACTTCCTCTGCGGCCGGTACCGCGGGTGGCGCGGCCTCCTTTTTGACTTCCACCACGACGACTGCGGGGGGCTCCGGCTCCGGGCGACTCTCCGCCACGATCGCGGCCTCCGGCTCTGGCTCAGGCTCCGGCTTCGGCTCAGGAAAAGGTTGCGTTTTGTCTGGAGGGGGAAGCAGACATGAAACATGTCACAGTGATGCCCAAATCTAAATGTGGCTTCAAGGGTTAGGGTCTGTGTGAACCGACTGCTTTGAGCTACCTTCATTGACGGGGACAACCCAGCTTGGGTTATCTGAGGTGTGAGCTGGCTCCAACGGAGAGCCTGCGCTGAATGGGCTACCAGGGCTACAGTCCATGTCCTCCTGCACAGATAAAGCACTCGTGGTTATTTTTAGATCTGTTGAATGCATGATAAAATATTCCAAAACAACAACCCTCACCTCTGTGTAGTTTGTTTGTGCTGCTGGCTCATTTTGCTTCCTTAGATCTGGGTCAGACACAGACGGCTCCCCCCTGCCAGAACCTGTCGACGGCTCTCCGTGGTTCGGCTGCACCGCCATTGAACCCTGAGCCACGGCTTTGTTCAGAGTGGCCAGGAGGATCTTGAGGAGACGTTGGGTCTCGTTGACCGTGGACGAGTTGGCGTTGCCGCGGGCCCTCAGATCAGTGTCGTAGATGCCCATGCTTTCCATTACGGCTGTCAGATTGTCACTCTGAACACCTTCATCTCCCATCTCACCTGCTTGGGCCCCTAGTAGGTTTAGACAAACATCACATACACACAATTATTTTTGATGCATATAGCCCTTTAAAAGATTAAACTAACATTTACAGGGATTGTGAAAAGATACATGTTTCAACGAATCTGAAGTTAAAACGGTGATAATGGAGTAAAACCACCTTTCTTCAGGTTCTAGTGTTGTGCACTGGCGCTGGCATGAGTTGTTTATTTATGTAAACAATCGCAGTGGGACTTAATTCAGGTTTAAATCAAAGCACTATTATGGTTAAGGTGTTTTTTTTTAGCTGCTGAATCAATGCAGACTCATCAGACTCTGTTGCAAAAGAGGATTTCAGAGGAATTAACTTTCAAGGCACTGGGTGAAACCCCTTGTAAAATAAAAATTGAACAACGCTATTCAAAATTAAGTTACTCCATCACATGCAGCGCTCCCTCACCTCGGCTGGGTTCCCCGTTGGTGAGCGGGTCTGTGCGGTGGTGTTTGTTGATCCCTCCCCTCTCGTCTCCCTCGAACTTCCTCTTCAAACTGTTGACGTCCCAGGCCCCGTCCTCGCCCCGTTCCTTCCCGGGTTCCTTTATTAGTGCTTTTTTGTGGAGCTGAATCAGCTTCAGCAGCTGCTTCATTTTGTCTTTATCATATTCATTCTGGGACAGTCGTAACCTCTGGGGCTGAGGCTGGGACTCGTTGTGGGGCTTGGGCTGCAACTGTGCTCCATTTGAGTGAGCCAGCCCTTGCCTCCGCCTGCTGCTGTCTGGCAGTGATTTCTCCTGGGCGAGCCTCTCCTGCGCCGGCCTCTCCTGGGGTAATCTTTCTGGAGCTCTCTCTGCCCTGTCCGAGCCCCTGTCCGAGCCGCCCCAGTCAGAAACAGGGCTGTATTCCACTGGGGCCGGGGCGGAGGCGGGTGTGGGTACGGGTAAGGGCACGGGTATGGGCACTGGCACGGGCATGGGTGCAGGGTTGCGTATTCTCTCAAAGATGTCCTTTGCCTTGTTCAGAGGTAACATGTAGTTGGCGGGGCTGTGAACGTAAGAGCGCAGCACGCCCTCCATGTTAAACTTGGGTCTGGGAACCGGGTTGGTCCGTTCGTCCACGTTATATTTGTAGTCGGGCAGGATGAACGGCCGCACCGTGCCCGCGTCCATGCGCGTTAGGTATTCGGTGGCCTGCCGCTCCACACCGGAGCTCAGGTCCTTGCCCGGGTTGGGACGCAGCTTGAACAGGGCATAGTGCAGCGCGGGGACGAAGGGCTCCATGGAGGAAAGGATAGCGGGCTGGGGCTCCACGGTCAGCGGCTCTGGCTCAAACAGTCTGGACGCTGAAATTGAGGACACAAACCGGTGTCAAGACGTCTATTGGCAGAATAAGTTCATTTCACCTTCTTTGAAACGCTTTTCTGACCGGTGGTCGAATCCAGATTGTGAAAATGATGAAATTCAGGTTTTAAAAAAAGCATTGAGAGATCGTGAATAATACTTACAATACTTGACAACCATCCTTGACTCCTGAAAGATGAATAATGCTTGAAGGGTCTTTTCAGCACGCCCCCGCCGCTCTAGAAAACAAACGGCACATTTTTAGACTTTAAACTCTCACTGGAGGCAACAGGTAGGTGTTCTGACTGACACAACTATGAACTATGAGAGGAAAGTGAAGAAAAACGCATCTTGGTACCTTTGGTCTCAACCATCTGAGCTGAGGACAACAGGAAGAGAAAGCCTCTGTCAAACAGGGACTTCACCAGCACCTGAATGAGGAGAGCAGACGCTGCAGTCAGAAACAGTACCACAGTTTAACAGACGTTTTCTCTTACACAAAATCCACTTTAATTACTTCAAGTGATGGAAAACTGTAACACTTCTTTCTCTGAGAGATTTTTGCAACGAGCAGCCACAGAGAAGCTTGTTGTCTGAATACTGGACACCACTGAGTTTATTTGATGTTGACAACTTGTGCATCGATTCAGTATCTTTTCAGGAATTTCACGCATGATCACCTGGTCGCCAAGTCAGAGCTACAGGGTGTGACTCACCATCCTGTCTCTCTCCAGTTTGCTGACCAGCGCTGCCAGGCTGCCACTGGTCGGCTTGCCTTTTCCATCCACCACCTCAAACAGGCTGCAGAACATCCCACACTTCATCACTACGGACAGAGAACAGCAAGTTTGAATACAAAGTGTGTCCATAACTCATCTGTGCTCATTTCCTCTATGCTCAGTTTAATCAGAAATAATGCAAACGCTCATTTATAACTTCAATGGGTTTGCTAAGTTAGGTTTTTTTGTGATGCATAATGCATCACATGCATTTAGAACAGCTTTAGATATTGAAGTAATGCTTTACCGCCCACGTGCCCAGGGCATATTTCCACCATTTTATCACCAGATAATATACATGTGGTCTGAACTGACCTTCCCGTGATATTCTGTACGTGTCCCAGGAAAAGAGCACCGAGGGAATCTTTCGCTTCACCTGCTCCAGCTGCATGCCCCGACTCACCTCCAGCTTCTCAGGCCTGCAGGGGGAAAGGCAAGGACAATTATACGAGAGCAAATCACAAAACATTGGAGGGGGAAAAAAAACAACCATTATTATTATCTGGTTATTGCACAAGTGGATTATAATCTCTTCTCCTATATAATATCTAGTGTTAAAGTTCAACATATAAAAAGGCCTATTGTGGCAAAATATGCGTAATGATTAACAGAGGAAGTTCTTTTACCACTGTGGATGTTTTCTGGAGATACACAAAACTGTGCGAGAGAGTCAAAGTTTATGTTAACTCACAGTTTGAAAGGAAGGTAGGGGCGCGTAGAGGATCGTAAACAGATGGGGAACAACTCCTGACCCTTGTTGACCAGTGGACCACTCCACACAGTGTAGCTGGTCTTCCCTGTAATCGAGTAAACAGCACAAGCAACCGGTTAGAGAGAATATGGTTCATAACACTTTGTGACATACACTCCTTTATTACACTGTTTTTTTTTATCATTTGCATTTGATGGGATCATTTTGGGGGTGCAGCTCCTTAAGTGCACTGTGTAGCTGTGTGTGCCGGTCAAGGTGTGTTCAATTTAAAGCAAGTGATTGCAACTGTAAAAGTCTTTATACCACACAAATGTGACACTAACTTAAAACACATCAACACATGTCTATCAAATATGTGATATTAAAACGTGCTTTACCTCTACTTCCTTCAGGGGAAATAGTGTTAAATCTGTTAAGGAGAGAAACAAGAAGTTTGTTTATAAACATTGAACACAGCGGGGACCGTGTGTACATGTCACAATATCATCATCATCATCATCATCCGCCTGAACACGGCTAGTGAGTTTCCTGCAGGAATACGTACCTGTGTGCAGTCATAGGAGTTGCAGCAGCCTCTTTGCCTTTGTACTGAAAGGAAACCACAGCGTAGGGGCAGATGTGCCGTGGCCGCGGTTTGATTTCATCAAATGCAAACTCAAAAAAATATTGCTGGAAGACAAACAAACACAAGCATTTTCAAAACGTTACTTTTTGTAGAGACATACGAAACATCGAAGGTATGAATGATGAAGGAGCAGCGCTTACCTGCGTCAGCTCAAAAGCCCTGTAAGACAGCAAAGACGTGACCCTGTTGGCACTTTTGGACAAGTGACAGTCAAACTTGGGAGTGGGCTCTATTGCATTCTTAGGCATGTTCTCATGGATGTGCTTTATTCGTCCCTGAAAGACAAAACAGAGCAGCTTGCTAAAAGTCCCACAAGGATCAGAAATATGTCAATATCACAGTGGATAAGATAAGGATCAGAGTGGATAAAGAATGGTAGCCGTACCCTCATAACTTTAAAAACGATCATGTCTCCGAACGAGCCCACTTCAAAAGGATTGATTTGTAACAAATCTGAATATTTGGAGAGATAAACACCTACAATGACAGAAATAGCTGAATTAGAGGAAAAGCACAGTGATCACACGTCTTCAAAAAGCATTCAGATGTGACATTCAAACTCTTTAACTCCTGAAAACTATATATCAACTGACATTTTTCAGATAAAACGCAGTGTGTATTCCTTGAGCAGGCACTCAGTTGTGGAAAAACATCTTAATATATTGATGCATGTGTATTCCCAGCTGTTGATAAATTATGTTTGTGCAGGATTCAGCTCTAATTTCATCAGGTGAAAAAGACTCAAACATCCCCAGATGCAGATGTTAAAATGAATCCATGAAAAAGAGGAAATTAATCAGGCTGATAAAGCTCACAGCATCATCATGAGAGCAGCATTTTAAAAAAAAAAGACATCCATCCTGTCTGCTTCCATTCAGAGTCAAGTCTTCTCTAAAGGCAACAGCAATGTGCGAGAGACCAACTTACCCACTGACGGATTTCCTAGTGTAGTAATCCTGGAGTGTCCGACAGACAGACCCTTCTCACAAATCCACTGAAGCTACACACAAGAGAACAAATAAAGCTCAGAATGATCTTTAAAAAAAATTCACAACTTGTCCATCATCTTTTACGTGAGGCTTTGCGGACGGGCTAACCTTGGATTTGTCGGGATATAGGAAGCAGTACGACTCCGTCAGCTCGTGTTCGGCCCGCCCCTCCTGCTTCATTTCTCTCCGCTTCTCAATGAACTGGTGCACAAAGAGAGAAGACAGTAAATAATCAAATCAATAAGTCTCAGTATTTAGATGCACGGGTAGCGGTAGAGTGTGGAACTCGAAAGATCACATGCTGAAGACATTTTTATTACAGCCTGCCCTCAGCATGTGGTCTTTTTCTTTTGCAAGAGCAGCTGTGAAGGCAGCTAATTATGATTTTGCTATATTCTGTTTCAACCTACAAAAAAAAAAAAAAGGTCTCCATGAATAAAACGGGAGCAACTGAAATACTCGTGCCGACACTGTGGGGTGCAAAAGGACGGCGACCAACCTCTTTCTCCAGCAGTTCATTGTGGATGAGCCTGGCCTTGCAGTACGAGAAGGCTCCCCGCGATGATGCGTCCAGGTAAAACGAGGAGATGGTCTTCACCAGATCCTCAAACTCCCGGCTGTCGGGGGGCAGAAACTGGTACAAGCCTGCACACACACAGAGGTGAATAAATCAGTGGGTTAGTACACAGCATCTGCAGCTCACAACCTGTGTGTATGTGCAAAGTTTAACTTTCAGCAGCCAGCCACATCAAACGCTTCTATCATTTGTCAGGTAAACAATATACGGTCCTTTCTTTCCATGTTCTTGTATAAAAGACATCAGGTAGGGGGGGAAGTGATGTCAACTGAACACTTGCAGGGAAGAAATGGATGTTTTTACAGATCAGTGGAGTTGCAATGTAACCAGCAGCATCCTACGCCAAACTTATTTCTCACTTGTTGAAACGTTCTCCGGGAAAAGCAATGAGACAGTAGGATTGGAAATACACTGATCAGCAACAGCATCTGACCACCGCACAGGTGACCGAGCCGTGCATCTGCCTTTATTTACATCAGACTTATCATGTCTATCAAAACATATGCAAAGAGGCGAAACCGCCATGACAGGCGACCTGGATGGAGCATCACTCGCAACACGCAGCTGAACAGCTCTCGTGTGAAGCCAAAGGATGAAGACTTTTTTAGACACGACAACAGCGTGCATACTGCACACAGTCAAATCTGTCTGACAGATTTTTCAAAACATGGGTAATAAGACACTGTATGCACTAGATTCTGGGCCTGCTGGAGGTAAAGTTGGCCACATACTGTAAAGCACGGCTGCTTATAAGAGTCTCTTGAGTGATACATCCACTGACTTCATGTCTACTTTGTATTTAAAACACATAGCTGATGTTTCATTGCCAAGTCTGTGATAAGCACTGTGCATCCAACACTTTGCTGAGGATACTTCCACCTCGCTGAAAGGAAGGGGGGGGGGGGGGCAGTAAAGGAGGGTTCATGGGGTTATGCTCTGTGCTGTGTTGCAAAGCAAAGTGCTCTGTAGTACCAGTGTCAAAGGAGGGTGGGGGGTGGAGGGGGGGCAGCCCTTAGTTGGCATAGATGGTGGCCTTACAAATGTCATGGTATGGTGAAAACGTTTCATTTAGACGGGTGGGGTGGAGATACCCATGCCCTTCACTGAGGTCAATGAAGACACCCACATGTTGTCAAAGTGATGGCTGCAACGCACTCGTAGCTCCAGCATTCAACCACCATGAAACAGGTGAAGAAAGGGGGTAACCAGGTGTGTTTAAAAAAAAACAAAAAACGGGCAGTCCTCATAAAAAAAGAAGAGAGAAAGAAAAAGTGCCGCTTTCAAGGCGCCTGCACCCACAGGAACCGTATAGCTGCCTCTCTCTCGCTGCTGCTCGCTGGGAACTTGAGATGCCTGAGCTACCCTCCAAAGCTAACGTTATGTCTGCTAAAACAACTCCCGCTAACATCCATCCACGGAGAGAGTATCCGTGCGCGATGATGCTCGTCAAGCTCGGAGCTAAAAACAATAATACTAATGAAACACCCCCCCTGAACATTTCCCTTAATAAACTCTTATAAAACTAGCCCAAGACCTGCCAGCTAGTTAGCAGGCTAGCAACATGCAGCAGCAGCAGCAGCAGCAGCAGCATTATGAAAGACAGTGGCAGGCTCTGTTCAAAATAGCAGCGATATGGCACCACCTTTCCGTTCGCGTATCTTCCTCGGGATTTGGAAATTTCTCCGTGGCAGCTCTTCGCTCGGTCTCTGGCCCGTCAAAGGAGAGCTGCTGAAGCTCCGGGCGTCCGTCTGCGCGCTCCTCCGCCGCTCAGGGGCTTCTTGTTCGGGCATTACACTGCCGTCTCCACATCCAGCCTGATCGCCATTTTGGTTGGCTGTGGCCGAGGTGGCGGCTGAATTCTTCGGGGGCTCGCCGCCGTCGGGGTGGCCGTCGCCCGTCTCTGTACAGTCCGTGTCCTTTTTCCCCACCGCGCCGGGGTTCAGGGCCATTTTCGGGCACCGTGCACGTCTTACGGGCAATGTAGCTGTAACGATTACGGCGCCGCTTCACACACACACACTCTCCTCCTCACCCAACCTCCGCCATTGTGAAAATGACGTACACGTTCTTCTCCACCACTGCAAAACGCTGCCGTCACTATGTTTACATACGAGGGAATCCGCGCCACCTAGCGGCTGAGCGTGGTACTACTTATTCATTTATTTATTTATTTATTAAAGCTGGGATAGGCAGGATTTATTTTAGAAACAAAATATTAACTTTTCTTTTTAAAGAGGAACTATGCAGGATTTGTAGCTTAAAGGGACAACGAGGAGTTTCTATTCGGTTATAAAAAAGTCTCACGTTAATGTGGATGAATCTCCGCTACCCACACTTGTTAATGGGCCCATTTTCGATAAATATATCGTTCTGTCTCTATGGTTATTTTGTTATTATTAGTGGTGGCGGAGATGCTGGTCGAGCCGACCAGCGTTTTTTACTTTCAGTTTCGCAACGAGTCATGAGAATAACGCAGCTGAATCGCCGTTTATGGTCGGAACTACGACGGTATGTGAACCTCTTTGAACCTCTGACTTTAATTCTTGATGAATGAAAACATGAGTCCGTCTTGCGCCAGTCAAAAGAATTTTACGGTGCGCGTGGAGGCTCATAAATGTAGTGTGAAAACGCTTCGCTTTTCCAAAACTCCTCGTTGTCCCTTTAACTATGCTACATTTTTAAACAGCGTTAAAGACGAACTATGCAGGATTTGTAGCTTAACTATGCTACATTTTTACCTTAAAGGAGCATTATCGCAAATACAGCAGTAATAGCAATAAAACAAACTGAAATATGCAATAAAGGTCGAGGGGAGCCATAACTATATGTATACAAAATATAGCCAACAGTCTGTGGAGCAAATGCAGGATGCTACGTCCATATTTTTTACAGTCTATGCAGATGCGCTGCACCACCGGCCCCATCTAGTGGCCGAACAAAGAATTGTAATTTGCGATAATGCTTTTGAGTAATTGTGATGGTTTAATAAATGGCTTGACTTGTTGCAGGGAGGAGGGTCTCTTCATTCCACGTGCCTGTCACTTTGCGTCTCTTGGCTGACAACCAACCTTGCAAGATCGGGGCCGCTTCCCCGGTGTCCCATTTCTCTTCTCTGCGGCACCATGACACAAACATGCCCCATAACCGGTATTCTCTTGTTTATTACAGATCAAACTACACACATGTGTCGTAACATCGTATATGATAACGTTATCTACTGCTCTATTGATTGATTTCTGGCCAGCTTCGTTGTAAACAAATGCACATGGCCGGGAGGAGGGTTAGCAAAACAGACAAAAAGCAACCAGACTTGCATAGTTCCTCTTAAAGAAAATGTTTACTTTTCAGCTAGCCTATCAGTAAGAAAAAGTCTGCGTGTTTGGGGCGATCACAGTCTTTCTGTAGCAGCCTGAAAAGCTTACAGCTCCCAGTATCTTTGTTCAATCAAATCTATTTTGGGGTTGGGGGTTTCCTGATTGGTTGAGGGGCTGGCCCTACTCTGTTGGGGGCCCCTACTCGGTCCTCCCGGTTTGTTAGGACAGAGTAGGGCCGGCCCTTCAACAAATCAGGAACCCCCAGACCAATAGATTTGATTGGTCAAAGACACTGGGAGCTGTAGGCTTGTTTTCAAAACAAATCCTGCCTACCCCATCTTTAATTTGCACAATATTATAGAATTAAGCAAGCAAAAATAATTAAAATACAATAAACAGGATGTGCAGGTAAGAAGAAACCCGGAAAGGTTTATAAAGGAAATCTCACCTCAGTAATGTGAAAACAAAAAATAAAAGACCACAAACATAACAAGCAAACATAGAAACATAAAATTAAAAAGCGAGAGTAACTCAAAAATCACATATAGAACACAGCTTAACATATGAGTGAGGATGCAAGTGAATGTGTGTGTGAGTGTGTCACTGAACTGATGGAGAGGTGAGTGGTGAAGGTAGTGAGTGAGTGACAGTGAACACAACACAAATGTAGGCTGCTGCAGTGTTTAAATCCTGCTGCAAATAACATGATTATACATAATTATATTACATTTTAATTACATTTTATTTTACACCACAGTGAGATGGCAAGTGACCTACAGTTAGCCTACCACATGGAAATCCCACAGTTGCAATACTCTATTCAACCACCAGGGGAAGGCAAAGAGGCAGAGTTTCTTCTTTTCCTCCATGTCACAACAAAGAATAATGATTTGTGCAGTTCTAAATGTTATTTTTGGTGTATTTAGGCTATATGATATTGCATTTATATGTACTGAATACTTACAATAAAAGTGTAAAATGACAACACCTATTTAAATACTTTTTCCCCCCAAAAAAATGTTTCTTTAGGACCTATTTATAACAGTATTTTTCTTAACATACTGTAGGTGTCAGTGTGGCTGTTTTATTTTTATACAAATGATATTGCATGACTTAATGTGTGCATAAAACACACACACACAAACAATGCAAATGAGCGACCGTCTTTGTCCCTCTGACTGAGACAACTGTGAATGTGTTTTCACTCTGACACCATGCTGCCCCTGCTGTAAACATCAAACTCCTTGAAGCGTAGGTAATCTTTAAGCCTGGGAGGAAGAGGAAGGAAGTTGATGAAGACCGGGGATCTCAAGCGCAGGCGAGTGAGATGCTGCCTAATCTGCAACCGACAGAGGTGCTTCAAGCTCCTTACATTTCCTGGGTGTGAACAAAATCAGTAAGGTCGATGAATACCCTAATCATTAAAACATCAGTACACTTTTAGAGGTCGTGAGAGTTCTTCTTACCTTGAATTTGACAGATCTCTGGCCACTGTTTCTGCACTTCCAAAGTCTCCTTAAGTTTTGTGCAGAAGGAGACGTGGTCGGTGTAGTCGAGCATGATTCGCACCACCTGAGCAGATAAGTGCTTAAGCCAGGACACGGTTATCACCTCACAGAACTGAAGGACACAAAAAGAGAGACATGGCTGTTAAATATACAACAACTATTACATATTTAAATATCACTTTTTCTCTCAGACAAGCTTTGTCTCACCACCATGTCTTTGATGACTGAGTTCGACCATGTACCATGGGAACTGTCACCATAAGGGCAGTCAAAGCAGCGCTTAACATCATATCCATGGTTCAGGATCATTCTCAGCATGACCTCATCTTTCAAGGCGTACTGCAGTGCTGATGGGAAATGAGTGGTGTTGACTCGGGAGTAGTAGTTTACATTTGCCCCAAACTTCAGCAATAGGTTGATCAGTTCGTAGTTGCCCTGTCTAAGAGCCAGCTGCAAACAGCTGATTGGATCC
Source organism: Trachurus trachurus (assembly GCF_905171665.1). Classification (NCBI taxonomy): domain Eukaryota; kingdom Metazoa; phylum Chordata; class Actinopteri; order Carangiformes; family Carangidae; genus Trachurus; species Trachurus trachurus. The sequence goes on along the minus strand of NC_139901.1, from coordinate 23,278,149 downwards.
TGGTTCACCATTGCTCCAGCTTCTAATAGCAAGCGGGCGCACTGAAGATCATTGTTGGACACTGCAAAGAAGAGGGCAGACCTGCGATCGTCGTCATAGCCGCGCCGCACCCTTGGGTGAAGCATGAAGTTTGGATCATGGCCGGCTTTGAGTAGTATCTCCAAGCACTGGGGATGTCCCCCAGCAGCTGCAGAATGGAGAGGGCTCATCCCACTTTCCTTAACAGCATCCAGTCCAGTCACTGGGATGAGGTGCTCCAGTGCCCTGTCAAAGGGGAGTTCTTATTTAACAACATGACACTGGTTCAAACTCGATTTGAAAAGTGGGAATGTTGTCACAGAGATAGTCCTCACAGCCGGTGTCCATGGTAGGCCACACGGTGAATTGGCAGGTGCCCACTGTAAAGAGGTATATTTGGATCTGCTCCATGGTCCAGCAGTAAGGAGATCACATCAGGGTTTCCTGAGGCTGCTGCATCAAACAAGACAGTGCCTGAATCTGATTCACACCACACATTGGCTCCTGCAAAATGAATTGAGATAATATGAGTGTATAGGTGAATACCTTTATCCATAGAGCTTTTACCAACTGTGGAAAGCCCAAAAGCAAATAGTTTAAGGTGAATTAATAGAACAAAACTTTTGAAATCATTGGCACAGATTAAACCACCATAGATACCTTTCTGTAATAGCACCTCAACCACATTCAAATGTCCATTCTGTGCAGCCAGAGCCAGTGGGGTTTTCTTTTTGATGTCACAGGCATTTGGGTTGGCACCAGACTCCAGGAGCAGATAGACAAAGTTCTCCAGCCCTAGAAAGGAGCACTCATGTAGAGCTGTCCTGTTCAGTGGTCCTGTCTGGTCTACACTGGCATTGTAGCGAAGCAGGAGTGTGGCCAGGTCATACTGGTCATTCAGAATAACTAAGGAATATGGAGAATTAGAGAAAAACAATGAAGTTAAATTCAGTTTAAGGTTCTGCAAATGATGTGCATTTGACATTCAGATGGATTTGAAATCAGATACCTGCCACTAATGGAGAATCCTGCTCATCGTTTTGGAGATCCGGGTCACAGCCGTTCTGTAACAGGAATGTGGCGTTCTCTCTGAGTCCATGGACCACAGCGAGAAACAGGGGCGTCTCACCCTTGAGAGTGCGACAGTGGGTTGCACCTGGAGGTGACGCTAGAACCCAAACACCAACATCAATATTTAAAAATGAAGAGTCCTTGTGATGACCGATTACGGCCACATGACATGTGCAATAACTTTACTACCTGAGAATATAATCTCTAGTATCCTTTTATTCTGATGCACCGCAGCCTCGTGCAGGGGGATCCATCCTCGTTCATCAACTCTAAAAAAAGTTTCAGGTTGCAATACCAGTCTGTCCAGTGCACTCTCGTCACCTGTATGTGAGCACATGGTATCATATCATATCATATCATATCATATCATATCATATCATATCATATCATATCATATCATATCATATCAAAACTTATAGCAATGTTATAGATCATGTAAATCTGAGTTTACAGCTTACCCTCCTTGATTGCTTTAAAAATCTCATCAGGATCTTCACTGGGTTTCAGGTCACTATGAAAAAACACTTACATAAGATTCATGATTTATATAAAGATACATTTATTACTGAGTGGTCAGAGACTTACCTTGGATTCAATCCTTTGAGTTTTCTATATTGAATGAGACTTTGTTCAATTATATATTGCGTCGCTTCATCCTCATCCAAGTCGTCATCGTCAGATTGATAAAAGTCATCCTCTGTCTCTGTGTTCATCTGAAATTCACAAGGAGTTGCTCCAAGGGACACACAGCCAGGAAGTAAACAAGATTATGAAATGTGGTACCTGAAAACTCACACATCAGTTAAAGCCCTGTACATTGCTGACAGGGAAAAGTGAAAAGTAAACCTCAGCAGCGCAGCTATGCCGGTAAGCAGCAGTCAGTCTTGTTCCTGTTGTTGAATTAGATGTCACAATGTGTTTAGATTTATCACATATAAAAATTCAAATGAGATATCTTATTTTGTCCTGTATCTGCACAGAATTATGCCATATTTGTCTTTCAGCATTTCTGTAGTCAAGCTTATAAACAACTGCTGGTATCATTTCACAGCTCTGTTTAAACTGCAGAGGAAAAAGCGTAAAGAAAAGGCACAGCATTACAAGCCCTATGAAACACCCTGGGAATTCAACATCACATGTACACTCAACAGCTACAAATTAGGTCCAACAGGTTAATCACTACTACAGCAGCTGCTGCTTTCAAGCTTCACACTAATCAGTTTTTTTCTAAATGCTAAATGCATAATTTATTCTCCGTCTGGTGGTTACCTTCAGTCAAATGGCAGTGCTCCCTCAGTAGTTTTAACAACTCTGTAGCCAGTGGGGCTTCTCTGTGTCCACACATACTGGAGATATTTATATCTTGTCTACTATAAATATCAGATCACGGGGTCTTCGCTTTGACCCACTGAACACTGCTCCATGCTTTACCTCATGTGCAAGTACTCTCATAACATAGTTCAGGCCATTCTTTGAAAACAACACTCCGCTCAATCGCTTTTGCTATGACCCTTGCTCTAATTTACTTTTCATCAATCTGATACCTCAAATTGTTTTATTACTTTAAGTACTGATCCTGAGAGTGCCCTAATTTAAATTAGCATAAGTTACTGGAAGTACAACTTCCTATATGAAATTCAGTTTCTTATTGTTGTAGTGTAGTGTTTTCTTTGCTACAGCACTGTATTGTCTTTGTATGATTACAGTTAGTGCAGATCATAGTGCATGTGGGCACACAGGGACTAACAGGTAAAGGTACAGTATGTACAGAATATTTACACTGGCAGCATATATAAGAAAGGTCATCAAGCTTTCATAGCACCTCCAGTACTACAACCTCAAGGTTTCTTGTTACCAGTTGCTCTGGTTCTCATTACAAGCCATGTTTTTAATTTTAGAAAGACATTTTTACGTATGGCTTGTGACTACATTACTGTTGTGGTAAATGCATGTGAATGTGTTCGAAAGCAATGTCACAGTGTAAACGTGTAAATGGAGTGTAAATATTAAGTCCCCGCTTTTATTGTTGGAAGTGTTCATTAGGCCTGAGCGGAAAATACATTCATGGGACTCCACATGTAATTAATTAATACATTTATTTGTCTCAGCACAGAAAAATATTTCAATAGTATATGACATCAGTCGTCGAGCTGGCACAGCATGGCCACACCACGCTTGATCCAGTGTTGACAGGGTCTGCTGGTGGGCAACATCATGGTGATAACAAAGTTGGTGGAGTGGCCTGTGGTAGAGAGGGTGCCCTTCCTCTCACTGGTCTTGTAGAGAGGACAAACGTACAGTATCTTAGGCTGGTCGCTGCTATTCCTTTGACCTGTGTGGGAGAGAAGGGGGCAAAGGAGAACACATCAAAAACAATGACAGGAAAAAGTGCAGAGAATAACAATTAAGAGAAAATGAAACAGCAACTTTACAACATTAGGTTTCACGTAGACACAGACACACAACACAAATGGCATCCATTTCATTTGTCATACATTGGCTGTAGATAAAGAAGTACTTACTGGGTTTTATCCAGATGATGGGCATCATGTCAAACAGGATTTTTGGGTTCTGCTCAGCCAGAACCCCACTGATGAGAGACAAACAATAGTTAAGGTTTATCCAGTCCCCTTGCTTTTCACAGTTATAGTAAAACATGTAAAATATATGTACTGCGATCACCTACCTCTCTGTGTCCCATCGAGCTCCGTCCAGAAACAATCCATGAACATAAACACCGTCGTCAGGTGATGTGTCTGACTCACTGATTGGAAGAACCTGTGAGATCATAAGAACAAATCTTATTCTTGAGGTTCTTTGAGGTGAAGACAGTTTGTTATTAAATGTGTGTCATCTGACCTCATAATCAAACCCAAGCAGGTCAATAGGGACATGGTACTTCCTGGCATAGTTCTGCATGGCTCCAGTTAAGAAGGCCTGGGTGAAGAAGAAGCCTGACAGCCAGAACACCATGGGCTTACTGGTGTCGTACCATTGCTGCAGACACACAAACAAAAAAGTTAAATATAAGTCCTAAGTAAAAACCTGAACGAGTGTTATTCTCTCAATGGAATCAGTCTCACCTGCAAAAATGCCAGTCTTGAGAGAAAATCATTTACATAGCTACCCAAGGGTTTGAGGCTGGGGTAAGACCTCTTGGCCCATTTCTCTGGGACCTTTCCCACCATCAGGCTGCCCGCAACTGCTTCCAACTCGGCATCCATCACCACAAAACCCTTAATGGCCTTCAGCAGGTTTTGTAGACTCACACGGATTGCACTACACAGTCTGATAGAGAGAGAGAGAGAGAGCAGCAGTTAGTCAGATAAGAGTCAGATAACATAAGTGGTGATGTGCTGCACTGTGATGTTTGACCATACGTGTTGTAGCGCTCCATCTCTTGGACGAGCACAGTGTTCATACTCTCTTCATAGAGCACAGGGAACTTCAACAGAGCTGCTTCTGTGTCAAAATTATCTGGAAGCTACAGAAAAAAGCAGGACTTGTAGTTGCAAATATACAGATTATAAACTACAATTACAGTTCATCCTGAAGGTGATACGAATGTCTCTCTGTAGTTTTTGTCAATCTGTTGTTGGTGATAGAGGAAACATCAGGGGTGCACTGAAGTAATTAAGTTAAGAAAGATCTGACTTAACAATGTCTGTGAACAATGAATGTATAAAATGTTTTTATACCAATTCATCAGGTAGATGATGAGATATACAGTGGGATACGTGAGAATGAGCAAAAGTTAAAGTGAGGAGATCAATAAAGTTAGTATGAGTAATAAAAGTCAATACTCCATGTAAATCCTGTCAGTGGCTGCTGAGATGATTCAGTCTGAATCAAAGAAGATGAGCACATGTTGCCACTAGCACAGCCACCAGCGAGGCTAAAATCAAACAAACAAAAAAAACGCCACATGAAGAGGAGATTCTACAAGTCTATACTGTACCTTGGTGAGGATGTCATTCGCTATGTCGTACAGCGCGTTGTCACTTCCAGAGCTACCACCTCCCTTAGAGCCTCCGCCCTGGGTGAGCAGCAGGGAATCAAACAGCAGCTTCGTCTGCTGGAGATCTTTAGAAATGTCCACGTTCTCATGCATCCCAAACACCTCTGGATGCTGGCTGAATGGAAGTTGCTAAAACAAAACAAGGGTATCTCTATTACTGTTGAAATACATGATATGCAAGCCTAAATACAACATAAATAAATTCATTTTTGATGTGTGTTATATGTGTTTTTACCTTGATGAATTCAACGTAGTCCTCATAGCTAGATTTCGGCGGGGAAATGTAGTCGCCGCTGGGTGAGAAGGGGTAGCGATATATCTCAATGACATCTGAGTTGTAGAAATCTGCCAACATGGTTAACAGGAGCCGCCTGTCCCAGTCGTCTGTCACACGACCACCGTAGTTACACTGCCCGGTCAGATACGTTATGGCCTCAAAGGGCACCTCGTCATATTCATTCACAAACAGCTAAAGAGGGAAAGAAAATAAATACATTTTTGACTGTTGTGATCATGGTAGAAACACAGACATCACACTGAATCTTTGAATGAATACCTGTAGCTGCCTGATACTTATCCGGAGGTCAGACTCATTGAAGCCATAGGGAATATTCCAGCCCAGTGGACCAAACTTCTTTCTCTCCTGAACAAGCGCATGGAAGAAGCAGAGTCCATACAGGAGCTTTTCCCAAATCTAGTGTAGAGATTCAAGAGTCAGAGAGTCACCTCCGTGTGATATCAAATGAAGAGATGTGAATTCCTGATGTGTACAAAGAGAGGATGAGCTCACCAGCTCCTTATTGGGACAGTTACTGAAGAAGCTAGGATCAGAAACAGGATCTGTCACGTAAGACTGAAGTAGGTTGAGTCTTAGTCCTGTGGGAGGCTCATTTGTCATTTTCACCCCATTCTGCAGGATGGTCACTGGAAACTGGTCAGAAAAGAAATAATATTTCTTTCTGTACTCAGATGAAGTTTCTGTATTGCTCCTTAAAGTTGTTGCATGTCAGAATGAAATGCTTACCTTGGGTGAAGGGTAACTTGTGAGCCACAGGCGGAAGTCGGCGTGGCATGTTTCTGGACTTAAGTCCTCACAGATTTTCTCTAAGGTGGACATCCAGGAAACAGCCAGGTGACAGTTCTGTAAACATACCCATGTCCCATCTTGCATGGCCGTGGAGATCATTTTAGCAGCGATGGGGCCCTGTCCCTGACCCAGAGAGATTGACTGGAACTTGGTACCACCCATGCTCTTGTCAGTGGCAAACTTCAATAAGCCTATGGAAAGGAATAGTTATTTCTCATGATCGGAAGCAGCATTATGTGGAACGTTGACTGTCAATCATTGGTAAAGCATGACGTACTAGCCATGGGATCAGCTCCTGGAGATAGCACAAACACGAGAGGGATGGTGGAGTTGGAGTCCCGGTAGCTCTTACTCAGGTCAAAGGGAGGGGGCTGTACAAATCTCTTCCCCAGTTTAAGAGTCACAAATTTGGTCACAGCTGGTACCATCTTATCAGGCCGCAGACATCGAACAATGATCATTTGCTGCAGATCATTGAGTTGTTCACACCATGGTTCGGGCAGAGGAACGTCACATGGCTCTTTGCTGTCATAAATAGGCTTGAAGTCTCCTGGACTCTTGATGAAAGCCTCTCTGTGGAATAGATAACACCCAGGGTCACACCATTAGTCAAAAGTAATTCATGATAAGAAGCATTACTAATCAAATATTTGGTTGGTTTAGTGACGTTTTTTTTTTACTTTATTCCTTGTAAACCGGGCAGTTCATTGGCTCGACATATCTCATCCCAGCTCTTGTCCTGTAGCCAGCCGGGGTCAGGGTTAGCAATGGTGTTCTGCAGGCCCACTCCACCAGTCAGCAAGAATGTGAAGTCAGAGTACTCAATCTCTTCTTTTGCTCTGAACACAAATATTGGCAGAAGATACCAAAATGTAAACTTGACATTGTATTTTTTATGTCCACATGAAAACTAGCAAAACAGCTGAAATCAAATCCTGCAAACTTAATTCATTAAAGCAGTACCCCGCCCGCAGTGGTTATAGCACTTACAGGAGTAGATTGGAGCAGAGGAGGAAGGAGAAGAGGAGTTTATCTTTCTCAAACAGAGAGCGGCAGACGTTACAGTACAGGTTATAGGTGAAGTGGTCGATCAAGTATCGAAGCCTCCTATCCAGGAGCTTGGACTTGACACTGATGAACAGAAGACAAAACACAGGAACCGTAAGATGTACGAATACCAAATATAAGTTAATATCAAAAAGTTTACATTGGATGTCAGTGTACAGTTTGTCTTTTGTTCACAGATTTAAAATGTAGCTAAACCTGTTTTGACTTGCTGACTGACAGGGCTAACCACTAGTTAGTCCCATTTAGGTAAAATATACTCACAGTGCAATGAAACATATTGTAGTCTAAGATATATTCACATGCTACTAGTGTTGCCTGCATAATGCATATTTAAAAATCCACAAAGTAACGTTAAATTTAATCTACTATAAAGGAATACTGTCTTTCTGCCATAAATCATAAATATTTTGGCTTGTCTTCAGTGTGGTTCCTAACTGGACTTAGTTTTTCTGAAAATGTTTTAACTTAAAAGATATTGTTTACCACGAGCACCGAAAAATATCTAAATTTGACTGCAATTCTGGCTGAGACAAAAACTGACCCTGATATTCAAATAGAAACAAGACAGCTCGTGTAATAATCCTCTTTGTCCAATGTGTGATTCCTGTGTATTATTCAAGCTTGTGTTGACAATATGTACAGCAGATGGAGAACAATCTCTAAACTGCTGATACAGTCCCAGCAGATTTATCCCAGTGCATCACGCCTTCTGAGACACTGCAGAAGATGTTCATCACTCACCTGCATTTTATAGAATTAATGTAGAGGTTGACAAACCAGCCAAGTGAGTACTGGTACATGGGGTCTATGTTTGTCAGATCAGCAATGCTGAAGAATAGGATGGAGGAGTGATTGGCAATAGGTCTGTAACCCTCTCTGGACTCTGCTATCTTGATCTCTGTCTTCTCTGCAATCTGGGAAAAAAGTAAACAGTAGGAATTTACAAAATATCAGATTTATCGCATTCACAGTTCAGATCTTGTTTTAGTGCACTGCCCGCACCTGCTGCTTCTTTGTTATCTCAATGGACATGATTTTAGCCGAGTCCAGAATCTGAATGGCACTCTCATCCTCCAGGATATTTCCCTCAGAAGACTGCAGCGTTTCAAGGATTTTATCCTCAATTTCCTTAAGCTGCCTCTTATTGGCAGCCGACTGCAGGATTAATGCATTTCTCTCCTCCTCCAGTTCTGGACTGCAGAGCAAATGAAGCAGAAACAATGCTCTACCCAGGCGACAAGTAGTATTTCAGAGGAATACCAAAGTGACTGTTTTATGAGCAGTACCTCTCCTTGGCAACCACAATCCCCAGCAGCTGGTCCTCCAAGCCCTCTGGGGTGATCATGAAATTGAGCAGGGATACCTTGGTGGCCAGTTCTGGTAGGTAGTGAGGATTCCTCAGCTTAGTGGTGATGTAGAAACGGAAATCGCAGGAGTACTCAATCACACTCTCCCCCAGTCTGATGCAATCCACACCGCCTGAGTGAAACAAAAATGCCTGCTTACAATTTTCCCTTTTCTCATATTGCAGATTGATCTTTTTTCAGTCATATCATATTTTCAGCACCTTGTTTGAAGGTTTGTTTAAGCAGCAGTGGCTCCAGTGAAGGGTCTAACTCCTCTGCCACATTTTCCAGCAGGAGAGGTGTTCCAAACTGAATACAGTTCTCCAAAGTTCTCATGTAGTCTGCATCGGTCAGTTTGATCACACTCAGGTTGTTGTCTTTCTCTGAATTTTTCACCCACTTATTGGCCTGGCCTTGAGGGTCAATCATTAAGGGCCTAAAATAAGACAAACATTATAAGATGAATCTAAGGTTGAAGCAAACATGTTCACAATCTTCATAACTAAAAATGGGATGTTGAAAAAAAAAAGTCTCATTAGTGAGTAGATTTAATATTTCACCAAATAACAAAGACATTACAGACTCACCATCTACGTGAATTACTGACAATGACACCATTGTCAATAGAGAAAGAGTCACTGGGAAGGCCTGCAATGTTCCAAGCCCTGATTTTAATGGGATCTCCCAGGGTCTTACTGAGAGAGAAGTCGTCTGATGAAGGAATGTTCTTTGACTAGAGATTTTGAGAAAGTGAAAACAGATATTAGGCAATTAAATGCAAATGATTCAAAGACAGCAGATACAACAAGTATCTGACTCTTACTTGGCAGAAGTTGGTCCATAGCTTGGTGCAGTCCTGTCTGAAGCCAGCAGTAAAGGCCCCGAGGTAGGCAATGACACCAGCAGAGATAAGAACATCACCTGTCAGGTTGTCATATGTGCTCTGCAGGTCGTCTGCTGCCTTAGACCATCTGAGGACAAGCGTGATTGCAGTAAGTGGAATAATGTGATAATTTTAATCAGAGAAAATAACTAACTATATGTTTTTTTCATATCATCACCTGGTCTTTTCTCCACCCAGACCACCAATGAGTTTCTCTGCCCTCTCCAACTTCCTGGCACACAAATCTACTTGGAACTCCAGCTGAGCCTTCTCCTCTGTCTTCTCCTCAAAGGTTTTTTGAAGAGCAGCTAAACGGTCCTCGACCTCTTTCAGCTCAGCTCTTTTCCGGTCCAGCAGTGCCATGGTAGCAGCCAGAGACTCCTGGGCCTCTGCGAGGTTGGCCTTTTTCGGAGCCACGACCTAAAACCACCGAGAGCAGTTGGACAGAAAGAATGTGTAGGCATAAGCATGCATATGTCATCTGGACAGGTCATGAGAAAAACATCAATGCAAATCCACACACACTGCACCTTTGCCACTCTGTCATACACCTCCATTGCTTTAATCCACTTGCACAGGCCCTCTGCTGCAGAGGAGGCCTTTGACACAATGGTGGGGTCGAAGTCAGGATTAGTCATGTACTCACTACGGATTTTTTGCATCACAGGGACCTGCAAATGAGCGAGAGCAAAGTTAGTCATGATAAAATTAGAAACTCTTGATCAAAAAAGTGTTTCATGTCGGTGTCAGTTGTGTAGTTTTCCTGACACTCACAGGAATATTGTCTTTGTCATATTCTCTAAGATCTCGTAAGAAGTTCATATCCCCTAGTAGCTTCTTGCTTGGACCCCAGTAGTCAAAAACCTTGACAATGATAAAAAGAAAAGAAAAGAAGTTTAAAACAAGTTGTAATGTGAAAATGCATGTGCTTTGATGAGCTTTTGTACTATAAATAAAAAAGAATTATTTTCATTATGTACCTTTTTTCCAGACCCAGCTGGGTCAGCTATCTTATCTGGCTTTATGTCCTTCATCACACACACAGCGGACATCACCAACTTCACCCCGGACGGTGGATTTTTCATCGACTTCACGATCGTGACATCAGACGGCTGAAATGAAACGAGCAGTTCAACCTGCTATTTGCACTGCAAAGGTCTAAGTGGTCAAACTGTCTCCAAAGGAGCAGAGTGTCTGAGTGTCTGAGGAGTGTTAACCTTCAAAGTGTCCAAGGCGGAGAGAGCAGCTTCCAGGGCAGGGATAGCCTCAGCCAAGTCACTCTCACACTCATTCTTCAGAGCCTGAGCTTCATTGGCTTTTATAGTTGCTGCCTCCTCATCAATGCGTACAATTTTACTTTTGGCTTCCACCTCCACAGATTCCACTTCAATCACCTGAAAGTCATCACATTATACAACACATAAGTTATTCATATCAACTGCAAATTTATTGTCAGTGTTGGGGCTGATTTAAGGTGTGATTTATTCACCTTCATCATTTTGGTGTTGTCTATCTTTGCTTGCTCCAGCTTGGGCTGTAGATCTACCAGTTCTTGCTTCATCTCACCCACCTACAGAAAGACATTGTAAAAAATTGATTATTTTTTCTTAAATTATTTAATTTAAGAACCCTCAACATTTTTAATGAACAACAACAACAAAAAAGCGACTCAGGTAATCGGTGGTGTACGTATACCTGAGATTCAGCGAAAGCTAGTTTATCCAGGCCGTTGGTGTACCTCTGTTTAGCCTTCATGACAGTGTCTCTTTTCTGACTGAGCAGCTGCCGGAAAGCTGCTATCAGCTCCAGGTAGGATGTGGGTGTCACATAATTATGGCGGCCAAGTTCAGAGAGGAATCTGCAATGAAAGCAACAGTGTCGCACAAATGCACTCTACCTTTGAATAAGTCATATCACCACATGCCTCACCTCATCGAGAGCTGTTTGGCAGAAGTATGGAATGTTTTGCAGATAGGTACGACCTGCTGCCTCTCGTTTTCACTCATCTCTAGTGACTCCAGCAAGGAGTTGGCCACTCGCTCCAGAGCCTCCTCTGGCCATGGCTGTCAGGGCGGAGAGAGGGGAGGGGTAGCGAGGAGAATACAAGTAAATCTCTGGCGGACTGATTGAAACACAGATACATACAGTATACTGTTTTTGGTGTTGTTAATGCCTAATGCTGCACTATATCTTCCTGGAGATGAAACAGAAATCAATCCCTTAATGATGCTGATTTATTACCTGGAACCAGTCAATGGTACAGCAGTTGATGAGTGATGGAAACTGGCGTAGGCGATTTCTAAAGGCATCCCCGATGGGACTGAAGGCCACAATAATATGCAGGTTCTCTCTGCAGCGCGCCACAAAGAACGCAAACAGAGTCAGTGGACTCAGCTCCAAATTCTTATTACCACCCTGGGCAACGGGGCGCACAGACTGGAGAAAGAGAGATGGAGATGACAGTTATAGTCAATATAAATGATTAAAACTGTTACATGAGGTGTAAGTGGCTCTATAAGGGCCTGCAAGAACCCACCTCCATAATCTCTTGCTTCTCATCTATGGCAAAGAGATTGGGCACTTCTCCTGTGTTCAGCACGCTGTCCACATCTTCTAGAAAAGCTTCATCTTTGATCTGCGTGTCAGTTAGCAAGAACACCGTCTTCTGGCCTTTCACCCCTGCATTTTTCAGCAGCATCTATTATGATGAAAAACAGGGAGACAGAGTTCAAATCTTCAGCAAAAATCAAACAAACATGTAATGCAACAGAATGAAAGCAAGCAGAAATATCTCTAAAGCCACTAAGCTAACCTTAAGGTCATCTCTCCATTCAGTCATGCCGTAGCTTTTAGAGATCTCAGGCTGGAACATGGTCATGTGCGCCATGGATGTAGCCAGGCGGGTGATGGATTGGCGTCCACTGCCTCCCACTCCCACAAGCAGAGCGTTGCCTCCTGGCTGCTTCAACACACGGCTTATCCGGGACAAGTGCTCCAGGAGGTAACTACATAATACAGACATTTTGTTATCTCAGTTAAAGACTGGCCTGAGCACAAATAAGCTGAATTAATTTGGTTTTGTTCAGTTGTTAAATTTTAACTTTCTTTCAACAACAACAACAAAAGAATTCATCTAGAGAATCAAAGCTGCTTACCGGAAGATGACAAGGTTCATGCGATTCTTGTGCATCTGGTTGTATTCATCAAGACACAACGTCACCACCTCAGCAAAGCTTTCAATTGAGGGGACCTCGGCGTAAAGGCGCTCATCATCCTCCAGGTCAGGATTCATGTAGTCACCGAACAGAAGATTCCGCATGTCTTCCTCAACCAGCTGAGAAACAAAGTCATTTAATGATTCAAATTAAAGCATATAACTTTTCTATTTATTTCACAACAAGGTGTTTTGTATTAGTAGAGTAGAAATACAGTTGTCGATGTCTCGCATGCCAGTATAAAATTACACAATAATATTATGTATAAAATAATAATGCATACTAATTAATCAAAAACCTTTTTAAGAGCAGAAAAAAGTGAAAACAGGGCAAAGCTGTTTTCTCCTACGTTTACTGGCATAATGTAAAGGACATGACACTCATATAACTTAGTTACAACTTACTTTGCTGCCTTGTTTCAGGTGATCAAACACCTTATCAAAGGTCTCTTTGAAGTGATCTTTGAGGATGCTCTTCATCAGCTGGTAGAGCCATGCTCGATCTGAGTCGTCCACAAGACGGTCATAGTAAACACGGAAGACCTCATGGACAAACAAACGTATCATAGTGTGTTTGTTCTCCAGAGAATCCTTCTTCAGCAGCAGGCAGCCTTGGATAATGCGTGAGAAGTCCCGCAGGTTGAAAGTGTAGTGAGACTTGGCTGGAGTTGGGAGCAAGTTCTTCATTGCTTTCTTATACACCTTTGGGATAAAACAAAAGCATATGATCAGAGAACTAAAGCATTAGAAAGGACATGATTGCTAAGAGCAAAAACATATTCATCCATCACATGTCAACATTTCATGTGATATCATGGTGTGTCTTTTGGGGACTCACTTCCATAGTAGCTGTCACAATTTGGCTGCCAATAGTGAAACATTCGGGTGGAAATTGATTATTTTTGAGGTAGAACGACACCACGCTGGAGAAGATCCGAACCATGGTGTCATCACTGAAAGGATTAATGCTGAAAATGTTGAAGTGCCGCAAGAAGCGAGATGTCACTGCATTCCTCCCACCACCAGGGGGGCCCATAGCTGAGATGAACTGGAGGTCAACAAGAGTGATCTTGGAGGTATCCTTCAGATCATACCTAACAGAGTGTAAAGGTTAGGCTTGTCTGTGAAATTACAGCAAATCTACAATTTTTATGTTATATCTCACTGCTTGTTTTACTATCAAATTGGTCTCTAATAGTGGATGGTCAATACCAGTTTCCGTGGTCTATGTACTGCCGAAGAAGCTCCACTGGAGGCTGTGCTCCAAACTGTTCCAGTGCAGGCATATTCATGTCATCCACGAAGATGATGCACTTCTTTCCCATGGGAGGCCCAAACACTCCTTTCCTTCTCTTATCCAACCTGGACATGATGATATTCTGGAGGACGACATACACACAGAATAAAGGGTAAAAGGTAAGAAAATCAAAGAATCATCCTTCCTCGTTTGTCCAGTTTATCACCTGACATAAAATTTGTGAGTATGAAGTACTCTCTCTGTCTATATATCTTTAAAGAAATCAAAACATTCTTTCATTAATAGTTTCTAAATTCTTACCTGGGTTTGGTTGGCACTAGTGCGGGCTGAAAAATTGATGAAGAAGGGTAAATAAAGGTCTTTGTCCAGACTGTTCATCAGTTTGTCCTTCACATACACTGACTTTCCAGTGCCAGTAGGACCAACAAACAGGAGTGGCCTGAGCAGAGAAATAAAAATAGGTTACATTAAATTAAAAAATAAATACAAAAATGTCAATAACAAGAGAACAACAGTATATGTGGAAAAAGTTGAATTTAGAGTAATATATGATGATAAAATAATTAAATAATGGTTGATATATGTGTTGATCAATGCCCTGACAATACTCACATTCTGTAGTTGATGCACAGGTTCAAGAGGTAGGTGTAACGAACAGTGTCGATGGTAGGAACAATAATCTCTTGCACTTTGGTGTTCTTGTCTCCCAGGTTGACATTCTTGATGAGATCATTCCACTGAATCCAGCGGCCTTTTCCATTAAACTGTATAAGAGAGTTTATGTCATTTATATAGCAGCTTAAAAGCAAACAGTCTTTGCACCAAAGTGCTTCACAAACAAAACCTTAAGGAGATGTTGCAACAAAGGGCTTTGTGAAAACAAACATAAATGTATGTACATACAAGCATGAAATAACAACAAGCAAAAAGTCATCAGACAGAAAATAGAAACAGATCAAACACAATCAAGATCAAACACAGTAAATCAGATTAGAGTCTGATTTACAGATCTGGATTATACAATTATACAATACCTCATAGAAATAGTCATACACGAGGCCTTTTTCATCCATGGGACACTCCCATTTTCCCACAGCAGCGGGGACTGGATATTCTTCTGCTATTCCTGAAACAATCTCCCTAAAGAACTCACTAAACTTCTCTCTGCTGTCTGCATCACAGCTGCCACCCACGGACCACACCAGGGAGAAGGCAAAAGCTGCCTGTGATTGTGAAGAATGACAGGGGAAATTGTGAAAAAATGTGAGTGTGTTATAACATTATAATATTATAATACTATGATTTTTTTATTGATAATTTTGGCTTTATTAAAAACAGTCAGAGAGAGAGAGGGAGGAGGTAAGGGAAGAGACAGTGGACAACATGCAGTAAAGGGCCTTTCATATCAGCACACTGATAAAATATTATTTAAAAATGATAAGTTATTCAGCTTTTTTTACCATGATCCAGGAGCGAATATTTTTATCCCCAGGATCCGTTTTTACAGGTTCAGTGAGCAGCATTTCAAACAGTCGACACAAGGACATCACGGTGTTACTGTTGCTGGTGGGAACAACCTCCTGCAAACAAAACCATAATCAGGCATGATGAAACTTCTATACTTCAAGCAAAAATAAACATAAACTTCTTAATGTTTTTATTTTTATTTTTTATATCTGGCTTGTTTTGGAGCCTGGAGTCACTTACTCTGCAGTGTTTCCGCAACATCCTGAGTGCAGGCGGGAGGAGCCAGTGGAAGAGCTCCAGCAGCAGAGAGTGGTTGTTTGGGCTCTGCAGAACCTCAGGAAGAGAGTCCATCCAGGAGATCACTAAGGGTTCCCAGCCCAACTGAGATGGTTCCATGTAGATCATGCCACATCGACTGACTGTGGCAGGCTGCGGTGAGAAAAAAACAAACATGACCTTTTTATAACATCTAGTTGTCTTACTCAATCTAGTTAATATAGTCTGGTCAGTATTGGGTTTTTAAGGCTGATACTTAAATTGTGACCATGATACAGCACATACTGAGCTATACTTGTTCCAGTTGAAGTATTGGCTTATCATGTCTTTCTACTGGACAAACTGCAATTATGATACCAAGTTAGAATCAAATTTTCCTTCACGGCCCCATCAAGCATGCTGGGAACCATCTAGCAATGCACTACGATCTGCTAAACCTTAAGATGGGATAATCAAATCAAAACTAAAAGATATTAGTCAGAAACTAATGTGTTTTACTCCAATCATCTGACTTACAGAGGCCTGTGATAGATCCATTGCTTCAAAAATTAGACTCATCTGATTGGACATCTGGATGATCTCACCACTCATCAGGCACAACTGTTAGGGAAGAGTAAAGCAATTAAGTTTAATCGCAATGTGTAAGAAAAGAAGTACTGAACAAACATCAGAAATAAGACAGCATTAAATTACGGTTTTAAAAAAAAGAAGACATTATTTACCTTTTTGTTGTCATCCAGCACAGTGTTCATACTCTCAATCCACAGTGTATCTATGGGACCATCAAACACCACCCATTTACGGTCTGGGGTTTCAGCTGATGCAAATTCACGAAACGTGTTGGCTACGATACCATCTGTCCACTAAAAATAAGATAAAACAAAAAGTTAGAACTAAGAGGAAGAGAGGGCGCAGTACTGTGAAAACCAAAGGTTAAGGATACAAGAAGGTTCAGAACACAGGCCTACCTCATGAGAAACTAGATCAAACTGTCCAAAGAGCTGTCCCATGGTGATGGACTTAGGATTCAATGTCCGGTAGATGATCTTCTCCTCTTCACCATACCCTTTCTCATTCATGAGAGTCAGAGTATCAGCTAGCACGTGTAGCACTTTGGTCTTTCCAGCAAAGGGCTCTCCAACCAGCATGAACCTGATGTTAAAGAGGGAATAACGTGTTTCCCTTCAAGCCTGGTCTCAATCATGTGAAATACTGAACTGGAAAAATGGTACTGTAAGCATAATATCAGAATATGGTACTGTTGGAAATTGAAGTACTACATACCCGTGCCTGACTATCATCATCTCATACGTCTGAATCATCTTCTCTAGGAATACATCCGTCGGTTGTGCATTGTGATTTTTACAACACTCAGTAGCAGCCTCCAGAAACAGCTGCCAAAGATATGAATAAACACTGGTTATGGTTTACAAACCAATATTTAAAAAAACATGAATGCTCTCAGATTTTGTACAGTAGAATAAAATAATGACATCAACGTATCTAACCTGATAGTCAGCTTCAGGCAGGGAGATGCCAGGGAACAAATCACTGGTGATCCCATTGAATAGTGGGATATCATGAGAGAGAAACTTGGGCTCATTAACATCCTTAATGGACCTCAGGAGCTGAGTGTTACAAGATGTGTGTAAAAGTGAATTCATTAAAAACAGCAAACCAACAGACAAACAGAAAAAGTTTCAATGCATTCATTCAGTACAAATACCAGTATGTCTTCATTTTCATCAGGGAACTTGAGCTTGAGGTTTCCTGCAGCCACGAGCACAGCTTTGACGGCCCTCATGCCGTAGTCATAATGGAACTGGGACGAGAGCTGCTCAGAACAGAGCCTGTAGGTCATCACAATTTTTACAGACAGTGGTTTGGCATTGAGGAAGCCATATGAGTACAGAGAAATCTCTGCTATCAGTGCGTAGTTTGGGACCATCATGGCCACTGTTCGGAACAACACCTGCAGAGACAGTAAATAAATCTGTTACTGCCACTGTTGGAAAGTTGTACAATTTCTAATAATACATCACATTATATTGAAAGCATTCAAAAGCAGTTCAATCCTGAAATAATCTGAAAAGTTCATTAATATTATAAATAACTATATGGGAGCTAATGTATTCATAAGTGACAATGAAAAACCACAATGTCTGATAAAATATTTCACTGGTGAAAGACCTTGAGATTGTCCGGGAGTTCTGACCGTCCTGCATAGCCAGGATTCATTGTTATGGACACAAAGCAGTTGGGATTGAGTTTGAGCATAGTTCCTTCGAAGTCAAAGTACTCCAACTTCAACTCGACGGCCCTCTGGATGCAGAGTACCTGCTGGGCCACTACGGACAGCACCTCCAGCTCAATACGGTTGAATTCATCAAAGCATGCCCATGCACCAGATGAAGCCAGGCCTTTAAAAAACTGTGAGAGATTGCACCAATATACAGGGTAAAACATGATGTCTTGCATTTATAACTACGGCATTAGAATTCTGCAAATGAATCACAGTTTTTCCCGCTTCCCTTACTTTGCCCATAGCGATGTAATCCAGCCCGTCAGAACAGTTGAAGACCACACATTGTACAGCTAGAGCTTTGGCTAGATCTTTTGTGGTTTCTGTCTTTCCTGTTCCAGCAGGACCCTCAGGTGCACCACCCAAATTCAGGTAGAAGGCCCCAATCTAAAATAAAGATAGGGCTTTGCCAATTAAACATTGAAATACATGGCCACTGAGCAATATTCCAATAAAAAAGGTGGCATGTGTCAGTTAATTTGTCAGATAATCTACCAGGGTTCGATAGCATCTGTCAGTCAGTGGAGTAATGACCAGACGTGGTGAGTTCCCCAAGTACTCATAGGCGTATTTAACATCACAGTTAATGATGCGAACACGGACGTTTTCATTGCTCCAGTAGTAACGCAGCTGGGCTAGCCACTGGAAGTCTGTGTCGTGTGATACACCTGTTGAAAAAGGATATAATTTAGTTAGCTGAGAAACATTCTTTATTCAGATGCCATTATAGGTATTGAAGCAAAGGTCTGATTCACTTATTCACTTTGCATTTTGTGCAGTGAGGTACCTTTTTCAATTAGCTCCATGACCACATCTCTGGCATGGACATCAATTGTGACCAGTGCTCCCAAAGTGATGCGTGTTTGTTTGGGCAGTTTCCCTCTCACCAGCCCCACGATGTCATTCAGCTGATTCTGGAGTTGCTGATAGTAGTCCTTTATACCCTACAGAGAACAAAAGCCCAATTACTATTTTAACTCTTCCCCAGGTGATACCATTTAGGTGCCATGCTAATCTAGAGAAAATGTAGGTCAGTCAGTCAGAAGTGAGATACATCATTGCTTTGTACCTTGACACAATAGAAAGTAATTACTATTACACAATTAAATATTTTCAACCACATCTTTACAAGAAAATCTTCTCATATTCAGGAAAAATCGTGCATCATTTAAATAAAGTAAACTAATTACAATAATGTAAAAAAAAAAAAAAAGCAAATCCCTCAGAAAAAGTAGTGAAAAAACTCACATCTTTTCCTGATCTGATGGCTTCATGAACCTCCGAGGTCCAGAAAATCTGGGAGGAGCAAAGCACCACTTGCCCAGGCCAGTCCTTGACCCACTGGCTTCGTGCAGTCTCAGCATAAGCCTGTCCAATACAACCACACTCAAACACTCAGATGTCATGGACTCATTTTTACATAAATATATATACATTTATATTATTAGGTATGGATAATAGAGCTCTCACCACCCTGGACCGGGCCACTACATCTCTGACACTGCGAAGCATCAGATCCTCCACCTGCACCAACCACTTCTCCACAGCTCCTTTGGCTTCAGACGTAGATATATTCTCGATTAGCTGAACGCGCTCACCTTCACCGCTGTACATGGCCTGGACATGAACAGTATTCAGTTTAATGAAAGTTCATCAACCACAGTGTCGTGTAACAATGACAACAGGTGTCTTGCCTGGATATCCAGATTTGGTAGGAAATCCAGTTTGGAAATGCCTTCAAAGCATTTCTTCAGATGTGGCTGCACGCGCTGTGGGTCCTTGGTCTCTGACAGAATCTCGAGCATTTCATCATTGGACAGAAAGAAAAACCTGGAAAAGGCATCAATAGTATGTATTGAAATCTGTGTCATTAACAACTAAGTGACAAAAGAGAGATAGCAAAATCGTATTGTTTACCGTGGAAAAAAGAGACGTTTCTTCTCCAGATAGGCATTCAGCCCTTTCATGATGATATCCAGGAGGTTGTTGGAATCTTGAAGTTTTTCTAGCAAACCAGGCAGCGCGGTTGCTGGCAGAATCTACAATTAAAGATTCACAAGGTTGACTAAATAATATGTTTTCTTTTTTTTTTAAAGGCCCCATGGCATGAAAAATGTGATTTTGGTTATTTTTTCGTGCTTGGGGAGGTCTCTGGGCCACGTATATTCTGCCCCATGCATCAAATTGGTCATAAACGGAGAGACACACACCGCCCATTTGTAGTAACATTCTCTTTAAGACGAGCAGATAGCACTTCCTCCTTTCTGTGATGTCACACACAAGGTAACTCCGCCCACCGTGACCAGTTGTTTTTTTTCAATTTGTATGAATGCAGCTTAGGTTTCAGTTACTTGCCTGTGATTGGCCCGACCACATGCCACTCTAAAACAGTCAGCCAATCAGAGGAGAGGTTCTCATTCTCTCTTCTGATTGGCCAAATGACCTGTGCCTGTTAGAACTCCAGAAAGAGGCAACAGAAAGGGGCAGTAGAAACGATATTAAGCAGATCACAGGTACTCAAAACCAATGATACATCTTCTTAGGGATATCAGCAGGTAAATAAACCCAGAGAAAAGTGCACAGCATGGGGCCTTTAAAGATTTTTTCTTTTAGTGCTTACTAATAGATATTTGACAAGTACCTTCGAGTTCTTAACGCAGTGAGTCATGACCTCTTTCCAGTTTTTGTCAACAGTTTGGAAAAGTCGTCCCTCCTCGGGAATCTGCTGCATGATGTCCTGCGATGAGAAAATGGGCTCCAAGTAAAGCCACTGGGCCTGAACTTTCAGCCACTCATCTATGGTTTCCTGAATACGAAGCAGGCGCTCCTCCCACACCTGAGGTCAAACAACACACAGTTAAAGCTCTGCAGGGATGGGTACAGAAATACAACCTAGCTGTCTAGTTAGTTATTATCATTAGCTAATTAGCGAACATCTCTAAACTTTTGAAACTGACCTTAATCTCCTTTTCAAATGGTTTAATGAACGGTGAGCCCCTCATGGTCTGAGTCTTCACTATCTGGTCATCTAGCATTGTCTGAATCTCATCTAAGGAAGTCAGGATTGACACTCCTGTCTCCCTGTAAGGTTGGTGGTGGAAAGAAATGCCATCCCAAATATGCACCATGGTTTGCATTGCCTTCTCCAATGAATATTCCTGTAGAGAAATGTAGTGTGAATATACAGTGTTTAATATGTAGATTATCCCCTAATTTTGAATGCTGTATAAACAAAAACAACATTTTCTCACTTTACTAGCAGCAGCTGTGATGGACTCAAACTCTTCCAGGTAAGGAGTCAGGTTTTGTTTGAGCACTTTGCGCAGTGTAGTACCAGAGTCAGGAGTCAGATCGAACCCTGCTATGTTTGACATCTGGTCCCAGTGGCGGGTTCTGATTCCTGCGTTACACAAGATGGAAACTACAGGGATATTGTCCTGTTGACACAAGCACATTCCACATCTGCATCAGTACACACAAGAGTCCACTTACCAAAAGGCCTTGTTAATGAGCCTCTTTGAAATAACAGTACCCATACCTTGAACTCTTTGATCTGCTCCATTACAGTGGAGCACAAAAGTACTGTGGGGTTCTCTTGCTTCTTTGGAGCATCTTTACTTGGTTTCCCAGCAATCTTCTCCATCTCTTGCTCTGCTTTATTTTGTTTATTTTGGAAAAACTTCAGCGTCTTGAAGATCTCCCTGAAGAACTCATCCACTTTTACCTCCATGCTCTCGCCATCTAGGTCTTGGAAGGAACCATCCATCCATCTATACACAAAGTGGATTAAAGATGATGAGGATATTATTTCTCATTAAAATACAACATGCAATAAACTGAAAGCAGACCTGTTCTCAGTGCGCTGCCATTTCAGTACTAGTCCAAACAGCTTCTGGTATGGTTCAATGTTGTCTCTGATGACTTCAACTTCTGGGTAACTTGTTGGGTCCTTTTTGTAGAAGTCCTCTTCTTTGTTAATGAAGTCAATTTTGTCCATAGCCTCCTGAAGAAGTTTCTGAACTGTTCTGACTTCTGTAAAATACTGCCCAAAAGATGTTAAAAAAACAGTTAGATCTGCACTGGTGTTCTGAAAAGGTGTTCCTATCCAAAAATCACAGAGAAAACCAAACAATGCATCTGATCACTTGTACTGACACCATAACACACTGAAAGGCATATTTGAATACAAATACATAGCCTTTAAGCAACTTCAGGTCTAATTTTTAGTAGTTACATGATGACATTTGAGAAAGATGCTATTTTGCTTCCAAAAATGTTTAACTACTCCTTTAAGGTTTTTTTTTAATGACACTGTACCTGCTGCATCATATCCAACTCAGAGCAATGTGGAAACTGCTCTGTTCTGCGTCCCAACTTCTTCAAGTGCACCATCAGTCTTTCTCTATTTGCCAGCAGCTCCTGCTCCCCTTTCTGCTTGGCCGTCAGCATCACCTAGAAAATGAAAAAGTTGCCCAGAATCAGGTCATCCTTGAAAACATCCATGATATGTTGTTAAAGGCAGACACAAGAGTATTACCTCTTCATTGAGTTCGAAGGCACTGAGAATGTTTTTTGGCCAGAGAAAGATGGTTGTGTTAAGCTTCAGATCCTCCGGCTCAACGATGTGCACATCTGACAGGTAGATCACTCTGGTGAGGGATTCCTGTCAGAACACAGTGTACGTGATTAATGTTTGGTATAACTGATAAAAGAAACAAAAACGAAATTAATATATTTTTGTAACACAAAGAACCAATCATTCTGTTATTTACCATTACTTTCTCATTCAGTTCTGCAATACCCGTCGTTTTAGTGAACTTTATGTACTCAACCATCTGAGTCATCTCCTCTGAACTCTCTGGAACTTTCAGAGCTTTCTCTCTCACGGTTTCAAATTCAGAGCAGATCCTTTGAACAGACACAAAAAGTATTGAACATACAATCAAAATGTGAACATTTAAAAAGGGACTGTTTTGTTTAGGAATGTTACAAGAAGCGACTCACTGTCGATTTTGTTGACGATGGATGGTGACCATTTTCTTCAGGAGTATTTCCAAATAGGTTTTGGCTTTGTTGGCCAGTCCTTGTTTCAGCTCTTCACAGTCCAGATGGACCATGGCAAAATAGGCTTTTGCAGGGAGGCTGATAATCTCTTTTGAAAGAGCACGAAACTCCTCCGCTTGCTTTAAAAAGCATCAAAAGTCAGGAAACAGAAAAACTTATGATAAGAGAAGTACAGGTATATGACATGTTGAATATTAATTAAACTGTTAAACAGTTTGTCACCTGAGTGTACTCATCAAAAGTGTGCTCCTCTTTCATGAACGTCTCCATTCGAGTCTGAGCTGTTCCATTGACTAGCCAGTCATACTTGTCGACTGCAAAATAAAGTGAAAATGTCAGCAGTGATGAAAATTACGGTCAGTGGCACAATCATAAGAAATTAGTGTATGATGATATTACCATATCTCTGGAAATGTTTCTCAGGTTCCTCTAGATTCCTCCTCACAGTGGTCTTTAAAGTGGCCTGAGCCCAAGCAAGGATGTGATCAGCCACCTTGGCATCCACAAATAAAGATGTGGTTTGTGCCAGCCATGACTGTACTGTCTGTACTTTCTGTGGAGCAATTTCACAGAGTCAATAGATAAAAATACAATTTAGCATGAAAAATCTGCCATACAAAAGTTATTTTTCCTCAAGTGGTGAATACATGTAACTTTACCTGCAGTGTATTGGTGATGGAACTGAGAATCCTAAAAACAGCAGCTTCCAGATCTTGCAAGGTGGGGTAAATTTCCATCTTTTCATCATCAAATGTCAAGGCCATATGGAAGAGTGGCAAGTGGTGGCCATTGCTTGGATCAAAAAGGCCAACAAACTTTTCCACACTTGTCTGTAGCAGGGATTTCAACTAGCAATTTCCAAAAAGAAAAATGTCAGGGAGTCTATATGTCTCATCAAGGAACATAAGGAATGCTGAGAATGTATTATAAATGCAGCAGACTAGTATTACATAATTACTATATCTAAAAACTGTTTGGGTGTCAATAATGACTGACACAACCATACGTTACCTACACCTAAACTGATTTTTCTCAAGTCTAAAATCTGCATTATCTTACCTGATTGGAGATGAGGGTGGATGCACAGTCAAAAAAGGAGTCCAATTTCTGCTCTTTAACTCCTTTCAAAGTGTCTTTACTAGTCAGCAAGTGGATGACTTTGGGAAACCAGGTATTCATGACACGATCCTCTGTCCGCTTACACTCCACATCCACTTTATTCTGTAGGTTCTTACAATCCACAGGTCCTGACACCCTGATTTAACAGAAGCAGAATAAATTGAGCAAATCTTCACCTGAAATATTTTAATCAAGTGCTTATTTTAAACAGTAACATGTGGCATTCACAATGTTTTTTCCTACCTGCATCCTGAAAGATCAACCAGGATGAGAGAAGAAAATGTCGTGTAGCTAATATCCAAAACAGTTTTCATCACTGGATGCAGAATGTGCAATTTTGCTTGAATCGTCTTGCGCCTTTGCACAAAGCTATCGTGCCAAGACTGGGAGAAATCAAGAATTCTGGAAA
Source organism: Trachurus trachurus (assembly GCF_905171665.1). Classification (NCBI taxonomy): domain Eukaryota; kingdom Metazoa; phylum Chordata; class Actinopteri; order Carangiformes; family Carangidae; genus Trachurus; species Trachurus trachurus. Next base: position 23,253,549 of record NC_139901.1, on the reverse strand, counting down.
AGATTGAAAATGTATTGTTATATAACACTACTGTAGTGTATTAAGCATTTTTGTACTTTACACACTCACTTTGTTTGGGTAACAGTCTGCTCTTCTGACATTTCATCCAGGTCCGGATTCCTTAGTGTAGTGTCCACTAAGGAGAGTGAATATGGTATAATGAGACATGTTTCATGTGTAGTTAGTTTACATGTACTCCACAAACATATGAGGGCTGCAGCTATCGATTATTTTTGTAATCGATTATTCTACATATTATTTTATTGATTAAGCGAGTAATCTAATACAGTGTTTTGCCATATTAAATTGTTATATTAAAAGGATGTGTTTGCAAATGAACATTCAATAATTGCAATGTACTGATATGCTTACTAAATATAATATCTGTGTAATATTTGTGCATTATAAACTGCAATCTTAACCACCTAAATTTGATATCTACAGTATTTTGGTGCCATTAATTAGAGAGAGTGAGACAGAAAGGGAGTGAGAGAGGGTGCCTGTAAGAGGAGTGTATGTTCTTGTGTGTTCAAGGCCAAATCACTTCCACAGAGCTGGTCGCTTTACTACCAAACTGGAGTACCGTAGTTATTGTACAGTCAGTATCAAACAATGGCGACGAGGATGATGACGTTTGAGTTAAATCTGAAAAAGTGTAGTCGTCGAGGAAGATGGACAACCTTCTGTCGAAGTCTGACTGCTACCTAACCACGCTGGGGCTGGGACTGGACAGCGGTGGACAAGATTTGAACTGCGCGCAGACGGGAAAGGCTTGATTCTGGCAGGTGACGCGGAAGCTTCGGTGAGACAAAAAAGACGCGGACTTTGCTTCTACACCGCGCCGGTACTGTGATGTACAAGATGTTTTAGCAACTTTGCCTAGTATGATACCGCGGTTGCGGCACTGAACTACTTCGTACCGCAAGTAAACACTGCAGTGCTTTCGCCCGCCAGTCTTTCTACCAGACAACGCAGAAACCGGGGGAAACGGTGCAGCAGTTTGTAACCAGATTACGCCAGGCTGCTATTTAAACAACGGAGTCACGGATACGGAAGGAAGCTAACCTGACGCTGGCCCGCGCTCTGGAGATAACGGCGCAATGTGAACAGGTGGAGATGCAAATGGCGGTGATGAAGGTGAGCGACTACATCGGTGCGGGAGGGGGAGGAGGACGAGGAGGAGGGGGGGGGGGGGGGGGGGGGGGCTGTGTGCACCAAGAAAGAGGGAAAGTTCCATCGGAAAAAACTAAAACATGTGGACATGGAGATCACTTTGCTAAGGATCCTGCCTGCCCAGCAAGAGGACAAGCATGCAGAAAATGCAATGGAAAAGGCCACTTTGCTAAAAATGTGCAAGTCAAAAGGTAGCTAATAACAGACAGTGAGATGTGTTGAAACAGACTCAGAGCAGAGACTATGCCTTTGTAATGAGAGAGATTACTCAAACACACAAAGAGTGACATTTGGTGGAGTAGATCTGCTCCTGCTAATTGACTGCTAATTGATTGAGTGGATGAAGACACATGGGAAATGCTAAGGTATAAAAGAATCAAATGTGTCTTCCAAGGCAGCTGGTAGGCCTTTGTACCCCTACTCTTCAAAAGTGCCCATACCAGTAGAAAGTTTGTTCAAATGTCAAATAAGCATAGGGAAATGTAATACTGAGGCTGAGACAGTTCACAGTAATACAAGGACATGGAGAGCCATTACTTAGCAGGGAAACTGCTATTAAGCTAGGTGTACTGAGAGTGGGTGCAAATATATCCCGTGACTGACGTCAAAGCAGAAATTCAGAGACAATATCCAAAGCTGTTTCAAGGAGTCGGTAAACTGAACACTAAGCAGATAAGTCTGTCTGCACATTATTGAGAGAGTAGGCTAACACCTGTGGCACAGCCCCTGAGACGTGGACAAAAAAAAATCAACTGCTAGAAATGGACATTATTTAAAGAGTGGAGGGACCCACACCGTGACTACTTTTGCTGTCCACACAGGTACCTTTAAGTACAAAACTCAAAGCATTGAGGGGTGGAGAATATTTCTGAGGACATCATCGTCCATGTCCCAGACCGGAAAACCCATGACCAACGGCTCCATGCAGTTCTGCCGAGGCTGGAGAGGTGCGGGCTGACATTAAATGCAGATAAGTGTCAGTTCAACATGGATAAGTTGATTTTCATGGGCATGTTACTGTCACAGAAGGGCATCAACCACACAACTGAGAGACTGATAGCTGTAGCGGAGGCACGGGAACCTGAAAATGCATCAGAGGTACGCAGCTTCTTGGGTTTAGCTGGCTACAGTAGCCGTTTCATACCCCAGTTTGCCAGCATAGCAGAGCCGCTGCGCAGACTCACTAAAAAAGAAAGACACCATTCGATTTCGGGCCGGCGCAGAAAAGTATTTAAGAAAAAACTAGTTGAGGCTGGCATATTTTGACAAAGATGCTCCCACCAAAGTCATAGCAGATGCTGGACCGGTTGGCATAGGAGCTGTTCTAGTTGGTACCAATATGCTATGTAAGCCAAAGTCTCACAGACTGTGAAGGGAGATATTCGCAGACCAAGCGAGAGATGCTCACACTAGTCTGAGCCTGCGAGAGACTGCACCCATAGAGATATGGAAAAAAGTTTCACTTGGTGACAGATCACAAAGTGTTGGAGGCCATTTACAGTCCCACATCAAAACCATGGGCCCATGTTGAACGGCGGAGTCTGAGGGCGCACTCACACTAGGGCCAGCTGATCCGTGCCGTGCTGAAGCCCGAATGCCCCCCCTCCTCTGTCCCCCGCTGGCCCGCACTCACACTACCTCGAACCCAAGCGTGCTCAAGCACGGTTGCCTCCGACACAAACGTCATCACGTTGATATACCAACACGGCGGATGCGCTCTGACTGCAGAAAGAACGGCGCTTTGACCGGTTGTCATGGTTATCTTGAAGTTTAATCAAAGCGACGTTAACTAGCGATGTTTACGGCGCGACGTAATCGTTAAGTGACTGTTGTTTACATGCGGTTGCAGACACGTGGTGGAGAACGAGCCCGCAGCGCATTCCTGGCCAAGCGTACCGTGCCCAAGCACACCTCTCCCAACCGTGCCGGGCCAGTGAAGTGTACCGTGCTCAGGCACGGAACGCTTGCACTCACACCACCAATAGAATCCGGACTTTAGGGGGAAAACGTGCTTGGGCACGGTACGATTGCCTAGTGTGAGTGCACCCTGAGACTCCAACCACGTGGTTCATACTCCAGGAAAAGACAATATTGCAGTAGTGGGCACAAAACAGCACACATTGCACAATCTGAGGGTTTGGACTAGAAAAGAGAACTCCGGAAGCACGTCACAATCTATCAATCTATTATTGACCATTCCACAACTGGAGAGAGTCTGGCAGAGCTGCTCTTCAAAAGGAAACATGATCATACTGATCTGTACCGAGACTGTTGTTATTCCTTCACCCGAGTTAAATGATGCTGTGTGGAAAACCATGCTGTGGTCCGTAATCGAGGTGCAGATGAGTGAGTTTGGAGCTGACGAGAGGATCGAAAAAAGAGAGACGGAGAACGCGGCCCCGCGATCCCTCCCGCTACGACCCCGCCCCCGCTGAGGAGGAACTAGAGAACTCAGCTGTAGTGGAAAAGCACCTTTACTGAGCCGTACCGTGCCGTGACTGTGTAGTGGAAAAGCGCCATAAGAGGAAAGCTCCCTGACATAACGACACCACAAAGAGACAAGAGACACAGATGCTGAAAGGAAAGGAAAATCAAATATCTACACTGACAACAAGAGCAGAGCAAAACACTCGGATGTGACAGTTGAAGATCTAGGTTCTACCGAAACAAGATGGACAGATTCTCCACTACGTTCAACAAGACACCACATAAGGTAATCAAGAAGGACGGTAACAATGTGGTTGTCAAGTCACCAAATGGAGCTACATACTCCAGAAACACCACGTCCGTCTAAAACTACTACACTGAGGACCTTGCTCCACAAACAACCGACAAAACACAAATGACATGGACTGAGAATGAGGGAAACAAACAGGCTGCAGAGTCCAGTGCAGAGACTCACAGTGAGGAGAGCAGGACTGAGCCTCTCACACCCAAGCAGGAGAGACCCCACAGGCAGATTAAACTGCCACAGAAATGAACTGACTTTATCCTTAAGTGAGGTAACATTAAACAGCAAAAGTCTTCCAGGGTTAAGGGTGGAAAATTGAAATGTTTACTTGCTTGTTCTAAAAATAAGGTGATGGATGTTCAAAAAAAAAAAGTGCCTTTCATGCATGTCAAGAGACTGGTTTGATAGAGAAGAATACATAAGAGAAAAAAAGTGTTCTGTGAGGAATGAATATGTTCTGTGAATAGAAAGTAAGATGGCTGAGATAAATGTGTTGATGACTGTTTATCAACACATTTATGTTTAATATTCATATGTGGGAATGTTTCCAGTTTTGTTGATACAAAGTTAAGGGTTTAATCCCATGTAAAAGGGGGATGTTATGTATTGATGAGGTCATTAGCAGGAGACAATAGTGAGCATGTGTAAGATCAACAGGCGGGGGTGCTACACAGGAGAAGTACAGCAGTTCAATAAAGCTGGTCGCTTAACTACAGAACTGGAGTAGTTATTGGTTTCATGTACAGTCAGTATCAAACATATTGACTGTACATGAGTAATATTCAGATGTGGGGATGTTTCCATAAACTTACACATAATACTGTACATATGTTTAAGTTATGTTATATTGTTTGATACTGACTGTACATGAGACCAATAACTACTAAATATTATAATAGGCCTATACAAACAAATAAATGGCTATACCTGTGTGCTTTACAATCACATCGCGGAAGCCTTGGCTGACTTCTTCACAGAGCTCCTGAAGACGTAGATTTTTCTCAGGGCTGTCTATCAGGTTTGGAGACAACCGCAAAACAACTGAGCTCAGCCATTGCTGTGGAATAGGAGAGAATGGACCGCTCTCCACACACTTCCGCAAGGCCATGTATGTCATCTACAAATGGAGCCAAAATAAAATCAGAGAGGAGTGACATAAATATGTTGTAGTGTCTTAACAAATGTAAAACTAAATAGAAAACTCACTCTTCGCCTCCGCTTTTCACTCATCATCTGGAAAGCAAAAATTGAGACATACCACATTATGTTATCATAAATATATTTTGGATATTAAAAATGTATGAAAATGTATAGAAAGTTAAGTAATTATACCGATGGTGGAAACAGTGGCGGCTCTGGTGAACAGCAGCCCTCTTGTCTCTTTTCTTTGCTCTTGTTAAAGCTTTCCATTGCTCTGGACATCCTGTAATAATTCACAATAGTGTATAATGTTACACTGCAGGAATCCCAGTAGCCAACAACACGTGTGTTTAATTTTGCCTGTGGGGTGATTCTATCATAAAATGTATGAGAGAGGTACAGACAGAAAACATACAATACAGCACGGCGTTTCCCACATTGTAGATTACTTCTTCTGAGCCTCAGAAGTTTCTTGTAATCTGAATAATGCTTCGCCATCTCCTCCTTGACTGCTGCCAGCTGCTCTTCTTGCCGCCGCAGCTCATCCTGTCTGATCTCAATGGGGGGGAGAACTGGAAACCGTGGCATGTTTTTTTGATGAAGTCCTGAGATAAACCAAAAGCCAACAAAATTAAATTGTTGCTAAGATACCGCTAATGTAATTCAACCAAGTTAACGCTAAGCTAATTTCCGGTTGTTAACCATGGCAAACTGTCGCAGTAACAATCGCAAAAGTCAACCACAGTCATTAAAAACATAGTAGCTGTCATTTTTACCTGTTCGTTCGTTCAATAGTTGCACAGTTTCTTTGTATAGTTGGCAGTCATCGGACTCTCGGTTGCTTCAGTTTTTGCCTCTGTAAGCTCTCCTGAGACCTACGTTAACGTCGTTACCATAGAAACAGTAAACATGAGGACACACCACTGTGTAGTTTCTGTCCAAAACAGAATCAGTCTTTTAAAATCAAACAATAACAAAATAGTAATAATTCAGTAATTGTTGTGAAATCAAAACCAACAAAGGTCTGAAATGTTGATATATCCAGAAAATATATAACAGAAAATGAATACACAAGCAGCGAAAGGAGGCAGACCTCAAGTTGTATTTTATTTTATATAAAACCAAGTCCAGTTGCATTCGATTTAAATTTCCTTGAGATAACTATGACCTGGACAAATGAGAATATTCACAGGCTTTTTTGAATCATCTCCTACTGTAGTATGGAGGCCTACGTGTAGAGGGCAGTGCTGTGCAGCTAGTGCGTAGTTTATAGTCCCGGAAATGCGCAGAGGAAGGAGAAGAAGAAGAGGCAAAAGAGGCTCCCTCCGCTAGCTAGCTAGCTACTGCTGGGAAGTAGCGACCAATTTTTCAGGTATTGTGAAAGAAAATCACCATTATGTTGGTACGTGGCTGTAGATGGATGTCAACATAGAGTAATTAAACGAAACCGCACTCGTTCTGGACGTGTGTGTTCGATAAAAATGCTCAGAAAGGCGGAAGTTGTCTTTGTTTTCATTCGTGTTGACGAAATTTCAGGCTTCAATGTTGTTTTTCTCATCGAAGGCCCCCAATGTTGTGACTTGAGAATTTCCGGTGCCGCGTTGCTGTCAAACTGAATAACAACTTATTAAAACAGTTATAACCTTTTCTGATTCTGTTGTCGTGAGTTCTGCTATTTTGTTAACCGACAAAATAACCCATTATTTACCCCTGTAGGATATTATCATAATGAGTTATGCAGAGAAGCCGGAGGATATAACAAGAGAAGAGTGGATGGATAAACTCAACAATGTCCACATCCAGAGAGCCGATATGAACCGGCTCATTATGAACTATTTGGTCACAGGTAAAGGATCTTTGTTTCGTCACGTTAAGATAGAAAGTTGTGTGTAAATATCAATTATGTGTGACGTTTTATCGCGGTTTCTGTTCAATAGAGGGCTTCAAAGAGGCAGCAGAGAAGTTCAGGATGGAGTCCGGAATAGAGCCAAGCGTGGATTTGGATTCCCTAGATGAAAGAATTAAAATCAGGGAGATGATCTTGAAGGGACAAATCCAGGATGCCATTGCACTGATCAACAGTCTGCACCCTGAACTGCTGGATACCAACCGTTACCTCTACTTCCACCTACAGGTAAAGTCAAACCTACAGCAGACACCCCAGTTTATTTTTCAAATGTCATTTTACCACTGTTGTGTGTGTCTCTGCAGCAGCAGCATCTGATCGAGTTGATTCGTTTGAGGGAGACTGAGGCTGCCCTGGAATTTGCCCAGTCTCAGTTAGCTGAACAGGGGGAAGAGAGCCGCGAATGTCTGACCGAGATGGAGAGGACCCTGGCCCTGCTGGCATTTGATAACCCAGAGGAGTCTCCTTTCGGAGACCTGCTCAATATGATGCAGAGACAGAAGGTAGAGTCAAAGCACATTTCTTATTATACTATTATAATACTATTTCTTATTATAGAATATGTCCACATCTCACATTGAACAGATTAGTTTATAGTTATTGATGACATTTTCTTTTTCTTTCCAATGGTTAAACAGGTACATATGAAGTCCATGATTAATTCTTTGCCCTTTTTTAAACTGGACTAATTTTACCATTTTACATGTCACAGGGAGTACTTCTCAGCCTGTGAAAACAACTGTTTTTGGTCTTCCACTGCTCTGAAGGGATCTTAGTGTCATCTGATAAAAAAAAAAACCCTGATGATGTCAACAAGGTTATCTCAGATTGGGCTTGAAGCTGTCAGTGTTTGACAGATCACTTAGGTTATGATTTGGGCTTTGGAGTTTGAACGATGTGTTAGCAGACTGGAGGGGTCAGTAGAAAGAGGTTGATTGTGTTTTATTCTGGGGGGTTGAAGGCTCCACTGTTCATGACCTCTGTGGATGACTCAGGATGCCTCAGCCTGTGCTCTTTTTTATCCCTCGCTGCTGGCAACAGTGGTGGCCAGATTGAAGCATTATGTTTTTGGGTTCTATGTCCATCCGTCGCATCATCCTGACCACATTATCACTTGAGGAAATGTCTTCCGTTTTGGTAGATTGTATAGATGTATATGACAATAAACTAAACTAGATATGGTCACTGTGACTTAGGATAAACTGATTAGTTGATGGTCAAAGTTTGAGGTCACAGTGACCTCATGTTCTTATGAGCTCTGATATATTCAGTGGCATGCATGTAACCAGAAACAAGCTGCAACTTATGGGGTTGGATTTGTCTCAATACTGTTTTTGTGAACAGATTCATCAAGTGTTAATAAGTACTATTGAAATAGTCAAAATAGGGCTGGTGGAGTCATATAACCAAAGGTGGTGGTACTTGATGCTTATAACTGTCTCTTTTGCATTCCCCAGCCTAACTAATGTGCAACATCTTCCACTGTTAATGACAGTATACAAAGCAATGACATGTATATGCCTCTGTCTTTCAGGTGTGGAGTGAAGTGAATCAGTGTGTGTTAGATTATGAAAACAGAGAGTCAACACCCAAACTGGCCAAGCTCCTGAAACTACTGCTGTGGGCTCAAAATGAACTTGACCAAAAGAAAGTGAAGTATCCCAAAATGACAGACCTCAGCAAAGGAACCATTGAAGACCCAAAATAAGGACCCACGATGACAACATAACACAGCATTATAAAATGGACACATTTCCTTTATCTATTTATATCCCAACAAAATGACTCATGTAGAGTACAACCTTTTCTTTTTGTAAGGGTTGCTTTTTGATACTTCAGTAAAGTAGAATGTGCAAACTGGATTGATGGCATCTTAAAATGACCTCACACTTTAAATAACATGCATACCATTATTTTACTTGGTATTATAATTTACATATTTGTTTATGTAAAGTTTGTATTTTCAGTTACACTAGTTTTTCTGTCTGTTGGCAGGGAAAGTTGTTGGCATAGGACGATGTGAATAAAGCCTAAATTAGGCTGTCACTTTCTGTGAGACCACTTAGAAGGGGTTTGATGTTCAGGGAAAATGGTTGTGGTTGGAGTGTGCACTGCCTCATATGAACATACTTTTTCCTTACAAAACATACACATTTCAGCTCATAGCCTCCTAGATAGTACTCTATGTAACGGCAATAGCCAAAACAAGATACTTATAATATTTCAAAATACTGTGACTTTGAAAGTTAAATTCTACTTAAGAATCATATTGCATTACTGCTTAAAACATTACAGAAGTTCAACAACAAAGAATTAACTTTCAACAATACATCACGGTAGCTATGAACATGTAGGAGAGGACAAGTTTCTGGGAGTGTGATAAACTTAACAGTGGACTGTGCAAGCTGAATGGCAGCCACAGTTTAATATTGTAATAGGTATCAATAACAAACAATACAATAATAAAAGATGTGAATGGATACATCTATGTCCACAGATACTTCTACGGACGGGATAATTTACATGTATGGAATAAGTAGCTCTTTTGCTAAATTTGATGTGCTTTTTTTTTTTTGCTGGTATATTATTTTGCAATAAAAGTGAATTTTTAAACTGGGCAAGTCATAAAGGACTTTAGCGATGTGTTTTCAATTCTGCAAATTTCAAGGTGGTGCAGTAGCAAAGGTGGAAAGTACTGCTGAGAGTAACGTTGCCGAACTTGCTGACAATTTTGAAGAACCTTTATTTGACCCAAGTGTTTCCTTTTTATGGTACTTTTGTGTGGTAGATTTCTGCTTCACTATGTATTGGTGAAAAATATTGTACTTTAAACTCCATCGAACTCCACTATTAGACATCTGGCAGTTTAAGGTTTTACCAAAAGAATCTGATCAATTACCAATGTTTGAATTTGGGTGGCAAAAGTCAAAGTAACTGTGACCTCACAAAATAAACAAAAACAACTGATACATTATCAGTGTGTTAGTGATGAGTATCTGCAGATATTGCAGTATTTGCAGATAAAGATAATTTTAAGGACTTAAAATGCAGGTGGGGAGTTCCACTGTGCATTATATTTTGTAAGGTTGTCAAATGTCATTTAAAAACTCTTATGAAAGAATTTATGAAAATATAGAGGACACAATTTTCTTTAGAGAGTAGGATCCTATGAGAGACAATCATAGAATAACTTATTCACAAAAGCGCAATAAAATGCCATCCTTAAAAAAGTAAGATTCAATGTCCCTCAAAAAGCCAAACTGTCCTAGTGTCTCTACAGATGGGATTGGTGGTTTGTAGTACTAAACCTCATGTTTAGAGTAATTTTATTTTCAAGGTCATTAGGCCTTAAAATGGATAAAATACCAATGAGTTATTCCTAAAGTATTTACTCCTGCAGCTGAAAACAAACCATAATATTCTCACAGTATCATACATTCTTAAGTCTCTGTATGCTTGCTCTTCTGTGGTCTGACCACAAGTTTTCAGTGTGGTGGTGTAGCTACACATGCTCTGAACAAAATCAACTTTACTACTGTGTACACATACAGACAGACAGATAGATAGACAGATGTAGCTTCAGTTTCACACTGAAACATGCCAGATGATGTGAGCTAGAACATCTATACTGCACTTATAAGTTATAACTGTAGTTATAGTAGAAAATGTGACATGATGACTACAAATCTGCTCAGGGTAGCAGGTCTGTTCTACTTCGACTCTTCAGCTTTGCTTTAGCTACATTTGTTTGTCAGTTTATTTCCCCTGCCTCTTACTATTTCAACTATTTAACTGTTAGGAATTTCAAAATGTGCAGCCTTTTTTCCCACCCAAACATATTTACTGCTTTTAGGCCTATTGGCCATAGCTTGAGCCTTTAATTTCAGCATTGCTTCAGCCTTCAGCATTCATTCACATGCATTTTTCTTTAGGAAATGCATTTTCTAGTTTACACTGTGGTGCAATTTTAACTTAAGGACATGGGTACCTCTTCCACCACCACCACGCACTGTAAAAGTTATGTTGAATGCAGAGTATTATATAACGATCGGCTGCTAACTTTAACAACCAGGGGCAGACGGACCATAGGCACTGCGCATATCTCTGCCCCGCAGCAGCAGCAGAAGCAGCAGCAGCTCCTCAGCACGACCACCATCACGTCTCCATCCGGCAAGGACAGGTCAGTGAGGACAGTGCTCACATCCCCAGTGGTGCTGCTGCTGCTGGGATGCTCCGGTAGAGACGCCAGCCACCGGGTCTCTGGTACTTTCTCTGTATTGCACCGTCATGGTCGGAGACAGAGAGGGTGGGGGGGGGGGACCCGCAGCCAGAGGAGTCTCTTTGACGTGTTGTGTGATAATGTAATGGCTGAAACGGCTGAGTAGGCAGCTGAGGACAGGTTTAGAAAAAGAAGAAGAAAGAAAAAAAAAGACCAAATCACTTCCTGATGAACCCTACCGATGAGAAGAAGAACTGCGTGGCTGCTGCTGCTGGCCGGAGGAGGCTGGGGAGAAAAACTGACACGTGGATTACTCCTCCTTAGGGCATCAGGAAAAACAGTCTCCCTCCTCCGATAGAGCAGTTCCGCCACACTGTCGCCTGTTGTTGCCGTCAGTCCGGGTCTTGCAGGTTATGGATTTAAAAGACGAAGATCCGTGATATAGGCTATATTGCGCAAATACTTCTACAAGAAGGCTCGTCTTTTTTTTTTTTTTTTTTCTATACGCTTACTTTCCTCACTGGCTGACTGACTGACGACCGACCGACCGGGGTGGTGGAGGGAGGGAGATTGAGAGTAAAATAGCCGAAGCGGTTTGAAGGAAGCTGCCGTAACCTCGCGTTGAATGGCAGTTATTCAAAAATATGGCAAGAACTATAGTCCAGATTTGGTCTGTCACAAGGAAAACCATCCGTCTGACAAGATCGGAGCCCCTGGATGTCACAAGAAGTGGCCCGAACACAACACCAACTGGCCAAGGTAATATCTTTTTCAGCCTCCTCCAAGGAGACAGTTTGTCGTGTTTACACATGTCTCAGCAACTAAACAGACACACAAACCTCCTTGAGGAGCTCCTAAAATGTGAATCTAAATCAGCATAGGTACTTTTAAGTAACTCTTTGCCCCGATATAACACCAGAGATCCTAGTCTACCAGGAAGAGAGAGAGAGACAGAGGCTGTTTGTTGCTGAAGTAGTGAAATGACACGTAGCCTATCTGTGGCGTTTCATGGTTCAAACCTGAAGATGTAGTTTTAGTATCACGTGAAGAAGGATGCAAGTCATAAGCCTACTTCCATTATGAAAAATTACTTATCATGAAATGTTGTATTATTATGTTTAAGTTTATGTTTATCAGTTTTTTGTTTGTTTGTCAGTTGTTTTTTTTGTTTTGTTTTTTTTGGGGGGGGGCATTGCTGGCATTTCCCAAAGAGTTAAAACTGTATTAGAAGCCTTTTTATCCAATAATAAATGGTGGGCAACCAAACCAGGCAAGTAGTTCCCTCCCCCAGTTACATAAGCTATCCCCTATGAACTTTTTTAAGTCCAAAGTTTGTCCGTTCATGTTGCATTTGCTCAACCAAACTCAAATACTCCATCCTCCTGTGCAGGCCAGTGGCGAGGGTCTGGACGGTGGTGCTGCTGCTCGGGACATGCCTCCTCTACTGTGCCCGTGTGGCGATGCCCATCTGCGCCGTCAGCATGGCAGAGCAGTTCAGCTGGACCAAGAGAGAGTCCGGCATGGTGCTGGGCAGCTTTTTCTGGGGCTACTGCTTCACCCAAGTGTTCGGAGGCTACGTCAGCGACCGGTGAGAAATGTTTGTTATGTTGAGAGTGTGCACTGAATTCTTTCTTTTGTCTGCACAGATGTCAGCTGTGATTATGAATGTTGACAAGTGACATTGGTTTTCAACTGGAACCTGTTTCAGCTTCTTGCTCATCAAGTGTCATTTGCATGAGAGCAGTATTGGCAATGACACCAGCGGCCCAGTTGTTTGGTGTTTTTTTTTTTGTGTGTGTCTTTTTTGGGTGACGCTGGACAGATAATGGATGGCAGTGAATAAATGCTCTCTCTGTGCTAACTCTTCTAGGAACACAGTGCCTCAAAGAGATAGGCTGACAGATGTAGATAGCATTTTCACAGGAGGTACAAGTCATCCATGATATCAAAGTTGAGCCTCTCAAAGCTAATGCAGTCTGTCTGTGTTCTGTGCCTGCAGGGTGGGAGGTGAGAAAGTCCTCCTCCTGTCTGCAGCAGCCTGGGGTTCGATGACAGCCTTCACCCCCATCCTGGCCCACTTGTGCTCCCAGCCAATCTTCTCAATGACACTGGCCCGCTTCCTTATGGGCCTGTTGCAAGGTGAGATGGGTAGGCTAGTGTGCAAGATTGATCTCAGTTCGAGATAAGGTCGGTGCTGAAACATAATTTCTTTTCCACAGACACCTTTTACAATGTGTGCAAGGGCAAACGTGTTCAACTTATTGGAAAGGTGTTGTTTCAGTTTGCCCATGCTTCGTAGTTTCTCACCTTCAGTAGACACTTGTCAGTTGTCAAATAAACAAAAGAAGTGTTTTTACACTTACTATTTAGCAGGACACGCATTCTCACCACAAAATTAGTGAGATGCAGTGTCATTTCCCACATAGCTGGTTTTACTATCTCTGCTGGGTAATTAGATTCAGACACACAGCATGAAAGCACAATGACATGTTAAAATCTTAGTCAGTAATGTATTTTTTGATCTTTTACACTTACGTAAATGTCTCTTTATTTGATTCTTTATTCTGTGTTCTCTCATGAAATCCTTTTTCTTTAAAGCCCTTTAAGAAGCTTAAAGTGACATTTTTTCATATATTCACTGGAAAAGACACCCAATTAAAACTGGAAACACCGTCATATCATTGAACCTTTTCATACTTGAAGTGTGTTAACAGCAGGGAATTAAAGATTCTGCTCGCTTTAATCCGCAGTTCAGTTTTTATGTGTTGTCGCACAGGCCTTTGTGTCACTGTTTGGACTGCATAATGAAGAACATCTTTAATTTGCATGTTATCTAAAGAGGAAACTAATGACCGCAGCCTTTTATGGAGCAACCATATGTTTATAGACCTCATGAATTATAACATTGTAACATCTGTCTTTGCCTGAGATCACAGATGAATGGTGAGGTTGAAGGCTGGGTGATTGAGTGTCTTTGTTGCCTTTATTTTTGGAAGCAAGTTCTTTGTTTATTACAAAAACTGCTGCTATTTCTGATTTACAAATAATTCAGCATCTTTTTAATAATTTGCCATGTTATTCATATTCCTCAAAAAACTCCACAGTTTCTCCTGAAATGTTTTTTATGTTTTGTATGACGAGATTAAGAAAGATCACACTCTTACTGCCACTGTAGTTCTTTTTGTGACACTTGCTGATTGTTGTTTCTTCTTCTTCCCGGTCTTAGGAGTTCATTACCCTTCTCTTGCGAGTCTCTGCTCTCAAAAAGTGGTCGAAAGTGAGAGAGGCTTCCTCATGAGCACCGTGGGTAGTGGCTCCTACCTGGGGTGAGTCAAGCATTGTGTAATGAATAGGGAATTGTGGGAATGCGATGTGTTCCTCACTAGAAATTCACTGTTATGCCCCCCAAATCACTTTTAATGCCATTTTATATTTGGAAATGTAAATTTTATATCAGTATACAGATGTTTAGATGTTTTTATTACACTTAGACTTGTTTATTTTATACACTTCAATGTCATGTATGTATCTCATCAGGTACTTACTTACCCATACTGAAACATCATGTGTGACCTCTCATGTCTTTATTCCAGTACTCTGGTTATTGGAGGGGCTGGCTCCCTTATGTTGGACCTTTATGGCTGGGAGAGTGTTTTCTATGTCTCTGGTCTCCTCTCAGTCCTGTGGGCCTACTGCATGTGGAAATATCTACTCAAAGGAGAAGGCAAGGGAGTTTTTAACCGTGATGACGGTATCTGCTGTGTCCCAGCATGCCTCTGTCTTGTAACTGCTTATTTGTATAATTGGAGTCAGTGTCCTCTCTTGTATGCCCACGTGCCTGTGTTCATCTGTTTTTGCAGGTCCTATCATCACCCTCGAGTCCCTGGGAAGTGGCGGGCCCCAATCCAAACTATCCAAGAGACACTGGTTACGGCTCTTCAAACAGCCTGCAGTCTGGTGAGATAACAATAAAGGAAGTATGTGGGTGTGTGTCCTTTTACAAGCTCCTGTGTGTGTATGTGTACATTGTGTTGTGCACCCGGTCTATGTGTGTGTGTGTGTGTGTGTGTGTGTGTGTGTCTGTGTGTCTGTGTGTCTGTGTTTCTTATTCCGTGTAGCTCCCTTTTCCATGTTTGTTTGATTTCATATACAGAACTCGAGTCTGGAAGTTGCACCATAATCCTGTGGCTGTATTAGAGCTACACCCAAACTCAGAAAATCCACTTCACTGTGCGTATTTTTCATCTGTAGAAATATGAGTTGGCAGCAGATAGAGAAAATCGTAAATTTAACAGAATAATTTAGGAGGAAGAATGTAGAAATGTGCAAAAACATATGAGTCATGATGGATCATAATTTACAATGGGGTTTCCAGCTGTTTCTGCGAACTCAGATCCCGTTTTTATATGTGCCAGATTCACGAGCAGAAGATCTCTCTGGTTGCCTCAGATGTCTGATAATGTCTCTGGTATTGAGTTCTTCCATGTCCTTCCAGTGTCTCCCTATGGCCCTAGATATTTATATACTATAATGCAACTGATATGCTCCATTTTCTGTGACAGGAAGAACCTCTGTGGTTTTATTTGATGTGTCTGATCCACCCTGAGAATAACAGATCAGAAGGTAGTTTGATGGGTGTGGGATTAACATATTCCCAATCCCTTCATGCTTTCTGCCACAAGCTACTTGCTTTAACACCAATATGAACGGGAAAGGAGAACAATAGATGTCAAACAACCTGAACAGGAACAAGTTTCTGATAAATTAGTGACACAGCCCTGAAACAAATACAATGATTTCCTTGTTAATAATTAACCTTTGGTATGTGCAGTTGCAATGCATTTATTTTGACTCTCTTTTGTCATCCTCTGACCAGTGCTGTGATCGTTACACACCTTTGTACAGCGAGTACCTTCTTCACCCTTTTGTCCTGGCTGCCAACTTTCTTTAAAGACACTTTCCCTGATGCCAAGGTAAATATGCCACCATTTCCCCTCTTAAATGATCCTCATGATTACAAGGTGAGGTCTAAACCAAGAAAGACTACACCCTTGAATCACAAGACAGACATCAAGATAGGCATACATGGCAGCATACATGATCAGAGTGCATGTCTTTTATTAAAAACAATGAAAGACTTATCATATACAAGACATGTTATGCACGTGACATATAAATGTGAAAAGAGAACAGCGTTAAAAAATAATAGTTTAAGATTAAAAAAAAAAAGTTCTTCACAGTTTTCAGGACGTGTTGAAAAAAGCTGTAGCATGGTAAAATTAGCTAGTTTGTGCTATACTCAAAGTACAGAACACAAAGAAAAAACTATAGCATGCTAACATTTACTTATTAGTACCAAACACAAAGTAAAGGCCACATTAAAAGTTATAGCATGCTAATAAATTTGCCAAATATCGCTAAACACAAAGCACAGAACACAAAGAAAAAAGAGCATGCTAACCCTTGCTAATTAGCGCTGAACATAACACAATGGAAAAAGCTATGGTATGCTAACTTTTGCTAATTAGTGCCTACCAGCTCTTTTACAGGTCATAAGCCACAGTACTGGAAAATCAAATAAGTGACCTGATGTGGTGCTAAAAGAAAAGTTATGATACATCTTTAGTAAACAATGATGTTGTTTTGACCGCATGGTGGCATTTGTTGAAAAGTGATGATGACTGACAAAATGACAGAACATTCAAAGTTCCCTGCTGTTTTTTTTGGTCAAGGTCATTCACACATAAAATAATGTATCGTCCCTCCAGGGTTGGGTGTTCAATGTCATTCCTTGGTTGGTGGCCATACCCTCATCCCTCTTCAGTGGCTGCCTGTCTGACCACCTCATCAGTCAAGGTACAGCAGAGGAACTGATATCTAATACCGAGTCATTTGTAGTTTGTGTGATAATTTGATAACTATGTGCCTGGATTTCTGTCTTGATCTCTACAGGTTGTGATACAGCCTCAGTGAGGAAATTGATGCAGGTATAATATTTAACACTTACCATGTTATTATTCTGTGCATCTGTTACCCGTGTAGTCTCATTGTATGGATTTTCTTCCACTCACACGCAGTGTATAAACGTCCTCTTGACTCTTGTACATAATGAATTCTATAAGTTTTTGATTTATGTGTTTTTGTGTGCATTCATCCTTCTGTTAGTTTTTCTCCATGGGTGTGTCCAGTGTTTTTACCCTTCTTCTATGTGGCAATCCCACCTTCCCCTGGGCTGTAGCATTTGTGTCTGCCACCATGGGCCTCACCACCTTCAGCCACAGGTACTGGCACCCACAATGTCCTCACACTTAATGTCTGGCCCTGAAACAAAACACTGTTTCTTTCTTTCTTTTTTTTAGATTTAAATGTGGTGTTCCCCAATGATCAGTTTATGAGTGTTGTGTTTTGTTTTGGTGTTCTGTATGCTCCTTCTTGCTGATACATTTGAAGCCATTACATTCATTTCCATTTCTATGCTGGCAGCCTCACATAGCATTGTGCAGCTTTGCTTCAACCAAAAAAAAGATTTATGAGGCATAAATATGTACTTACATTCTTAATATGGCAAAACATTTCCCGAAAACAGTTTGCACGTATCATTTCAACACTGCGTAAATGTCCTGCAGAATTAGAGTTTGATTGCGTACAAAGAAAGGGTGGGTATATGTCTGTGGTTGTGGTGCTATTTAGATGGAACGAAGGACTGGGAACAAATTACCACAAGTATGAGAAAAAACAAGCTTGTGTTTTTGTACCCTCTATATGACCTTTCACTTTGTGGTGTCTTTCTTATCTTGTGCCCCTTTCTTGTAAACAATAACCAGTGATTTTATATATATATATATTATATTTATAATTTTCATATATTTTAGAGTTTTTTTCATATTTTCCCCCATGTGTATTTTTATTCCGTATTGAAATACATGTCATGTTCTTATATGTCTATATTAACAATAGTCGGCCTCTTAGATGGCTTCATGATGTCATTGTACAGTGCAGTTAGTAGTGTTATGGTATTATTTAATTAGTTATTAAGTTTTATTTGAATTAGTGAATATTTATCACTTATATGTTTAATTGTGTGGTGTAAAAACACTTCATAAAACTTGTTACCATGTTGTATCTTCTCCTCCTGAGAAAGAAAATATTTATGAATATAGAAGGAATGATCGCAGGCGGGGAACAAATTATGAATTGATGATCAGTGTCCCTGTCCACAGACATTAATGTTCTCTTCTGATGTGCTTGTAATCTGTTTATTAGCGTCATTTTCCCATCTGATTACTGGCTTCATTTTGATGCAATTCATGATACAGTCAGTCAGTTTATCAGCCTTAAAGATAACAAGGTTTATGACATTTATTTTACAGCGGGGTGTCAGTAAATGTTCAAGATCTTGCTCCTTCCTGTGCTGGAGCATTATTTGGTAAGTTTCCAACATTGCGGAAAACTTTTTATTAAATTTTCATGAAACCATTTATCGCTGACCTAACGGATATATTTTTTAAGCCACTGGTGCAAAATTAATTAAGTATTCAATTTTACATGTGTTGTATCTGCTTTTCTTTTTTTTCAGGTGTTATGAATACGTGCGGTGCTTTCTCAGGTGAGACTTTGAGAACAAACATCTATGATGAATCTTTCACCCGCTGCTGCTAAATTATTGTCTTTGCCTTTAACGATCTATCAAGTGAAATAATTCATTCACGGCCCTAAATTCAAACTTTTAGCCGGTGCTTCTCCTGTCAGTCATGATGGCTCCTGCATGCGATGCATATTTCATCAAGGGAGCATGATTGAGTTTGTGTCAGATGAATAATACAGCGAGCAGAGGATGACAGTTAGTGGTCCTGTGAGGGAGGTGGAGTGGACTGTGACACCTTTGTGGAAAACCATCTTAACCACCACATGGAAACTAGTGTGTGCTGTTTTTATGATGATGTGCTACTAATGGTTAATGTGTGTGTTTCTGTGTGTCACAGGGGTCCTAATGGTATATTTCTCGGGGTATCTCATCGAGGCCACAGGTTCGTGGACGTCTGTGTTTGCCCTCATCACCACAGTCAACCTGCTGGGCCTCTGCACCTTCCTGGCATTCGCTGAGGCCCGTCGAGTCGACATTGATTCTAGTAAGTTGCGCCACCACAACATCCACATCTAAGTCATTAGACACCAGAGGGACCACAGCGCTATTCCCAAGGAAGAGGGGGGACCTTGGGGTAACCAACAGCTGGGACATTATCCACTTTGGAGGACTGGCCAAAGGATAGCAAGCAGCATAAGGATAAAAAACCTGCGTATGACATTTGGGGAACTTTTTTTTTTTTTTTTGGCTCTACGTCTGGTTGAGGAAGTACTGCAACTGTCACTGAAAAGCACACAGCAGAGTCTGCACAATGTTACTGAAAACAATCTCAGAGTTGATTCCTACAAAAACACAGCTGTGTGGATGCTTTGTGAGTTCAGGGAGGAAGACTACAGGACCCCCCGGTTACTGAGCATCTGTATGTGCTTGTTACAGAACGTGTTACTGAGGTTGCAGAGATAGTCATCCAAAAAAGCAGTAGCTCACTTTTTGTGTGTGTGTGTGTGTGTGTGTGCATGCGTGTGGATGGATCTGTGAGAGTGATGGATGTGTTAGTCTCAGGAGCTCTCTGACAGCTGTGACAGACCAAGGTGGTGTGTTCTTACCCTGCGGGAATGGGGGAGGCGGTGTTTTTGACGCAGGGAGAGTCCTTTTAGAGTCTTTTATTACTGTGCCCCACTCACCCATCTCTGAGAGAACTGTCTGAGTGACACCTCATTACTCCGCCACTAATTACTTGGCAGGCGCTCTAATGTCCTGTACGATATACCTTCCACGGCCCCCATCTCCATGGTTACAAGCTCATCTTATCGTTACAGTTCAGAGAGGGTCATGGAAAGCTTTATGGCGTCAAGACTTTGAATTAGTACATTCTCCCCAGATTGTTTCCTTGAATAATATGTTTGGAGTCAGAAGACCAAAGGTTATTGATTGTTTTAATTTCATTTCTATGTGAATGCATGTGATAGAAATACCTCACTTAATTATTTTGTGTACTTATTATATATATTTATATGGCTCTTGATTTCTTTTGTCCATTTAATTTTTTGAGAGAAAGAAATATATATTCAGTTAGGTAATTTAAAAATTAAATATATCAGGTAAGATGATGGATAATCATTGTAAGTTTTCAAATGCCTGATGCGGTATGGAAAAGCCCAGTAGTTATCCTCACATTTACTCCTTTATCAGCTCTTCCCAGACTTAAGGAGACCTGTGCACTTGTCCATCATTGTTACCTCGTCTTTTGACAGGAAGTGATGTCAGTATGTGGGAAGGAGCTCGTTAGTAGAGGAGGGGTCTTATTCATCTGTCATGGCGGTGTGAGACAAAGTATCCTCACACTTTGTCTCATTAAGGCAACTTTAAATATCTTAGTCTCCGTGTTACACATGGACATGGTGAGAGGGTTCAGTTCAGTGGAGGAACTGGAGAACAGTGTAATGTTATAATTGCAAAGTCTGTAGCAACTGATAGTCAGAATTGTCTGTAGCATTGAGCTTCAGCGTTCACATTTTTTGCAATTTCTGTTTTACATTTGAAATATTTGAACGTCCAATCTAGATGCTTACTTGACATGCCTACCTTAAATCTATGCATTTATTATTTTGTGCCTAATTTAAGCAATGAGAGAACTACATAGATGCGTTCATTGTGTCTACGCAGTGTCTTTTATCATTGCACATTTCTAATATTTGCCTTGTTTGTAGGAGTTGCTTTTGTGTCACTTGTCATTGTTACTTACATACAAAGGCACATAGGCTAATGTATTCTTGGATGTCTTCTACAGGCATGTATGGCAGAACATTTACTTTCTAAAATGCCTCTTTTGTTTCTTTTAGTGTCATGATCAAAAGTTACAAAAATATGGGAACAGGGAATTAACTTAACTAGAGAACATAAATATCTGATGTCCTTAATATGTGATATTCATGACATTTTGAAATTGTATATATACTTTTTGGTGACTTTAAAGTTTGTTGTTTTTACATAAGACAGCTTTACAAAATAATCAAATCATACAAAATAGCATTTAATTTTCCAGGGGGCAATGCCACACATCCCTGAGATATTTAACCCTCCTTAGCAGATGTGTGTTATTTAGAGCTACATTCATTGCTCATCCCTTTTCTCTCTTGCTGTGTTTATGTCTGGTAAAATGCAAACATTATCACAAGAAGTCGCTGGAGTTTCTGTTCACCAACATATCTCACTGTAGGTTCCTGAAAGCCTTCTGATAAATAAGATTTTAATAATGTGTAAGATATGTATGATACAAAGAAAAATGTTATTGCAAGAAAAATGCAGTATTCTAATGCTTTTAAGATATGTTGTATTTAAAAGCATCTATTAACTTTGAATAAAAATATATTTTGTCAGCATTGGTGAGTGCTTTTTGGATATGCTGCACCGTCTTCATGTATTTCCTCTGTCCCGCCACAGAGAGGCAGCACAGTCTCAGTAATGAGGAGAGCATGTGGAGACTTCCAGCCTCCAAACACTTTAGGAACATTTTTTGTCTGTGGACCATGAGGCCTTGTCTTACCATCTCTTTAAAAGTTTTCAATGAGATCACTTTTATTTATTTATAGCAAATATGAACCATAATCCCATGAGTTTCATGCACAAACATGCATTTCATACAGGTCAGGAGTGAAGAGGGGTTTTTCCACTATGAAACCGAGGACCATTTATCTGTTCTTCAGTAGCCAATTCTGTATGTGGATCAGCTGCCGAGCAGGTTCGAGTGCAGGTCTGTCCTGTTCACACTCGGCTCACTTACAGGCCCAGATCCCGAGTCCGGGCCAGCAGGACGTATGTGATGGCACCATATGGCAGGATGCTGCGTGCCATGTTGGCTAGCTGGCACTGCCCACGTGTGAATGGCCAGACGCTAGTCAACCCAACCCACTCTTTCTCATGGGACCGAACGGCTCAGGTTGCCATGGAGATGGGTGGCTTGTGGCTGCCGCGTGGCAATGAAAAGAAAAGGAGGGGGTCACAAGTGAGTGAAAGTAACAAGTCAGAGATAAGTCGGTGGAGTGGAGTGAGTTGGCAGGGAGTTTGGCTTTTAATGCACAGTTCATACAAAAAAAACAGCCACGGTGCTCAAGAAGTGGTCAGACGCTAACTGGAGTGCTCTCACTGACAAAAAAAAATGGTGTTGTAAAAGCAGACATAATCATGATGAGTGTCCCACTATTTAATTAGCAGAGATGAAACACTGTAAGGGGAGTGTAGGGGAGAGGGGGAGATAAACCCTCCCCCAACTTGTCGGCTGGTAAGAGTAACCCAGTAAAGGCAGGCCCCATCAGAGAGCCAGAGATACATGTAAATGAAATAGCCCCATTAATTAGTAATTAACATCAAGTTAATGACATTTCACTGTGTCGCCATCTCATCCTGTGTCCTTCCTCTGTGGTGGAGGGGCTGTCTCTCCGGTCCCTGATCTGAATGCTAATTAGTACAAAGCTAAAATGCCATATAGGGCTACCTAATAATATAGAGGCCCAGTTTAAGACTGGTCATTGTGTGGGGAGGATTAATCACTTTGTAGTAATAGATCAGGAGGCTTTATAAGTCTGCCACTCCTCAGAGGGCTGTGATATCGAGGGCCATTGACAGGTTTTATGTGCTAATTGCGTTGCGCCTGTTACCCTAATGTTGGGCTATCCCTTATGACTTAGAACTACTTTCAACCTTTCTTCCAGTTTTCCAAACGTATCCAAGAAATATTTCTGTTAAATGAGCATAAAACGGTTTGCCGTGTCAGATCTCATTATTTCGGCGTCTTGCCTGGTGTGATTGAGTTTGAGGGCCCAGTGGTGGATAAAATCTCATATGCTTTGGGTCCCCTCCTGAGCCTAAATCAGCTCTATGACAGAGGTAATTTCACATGATTTGACTGCAGTCAGACGCAGCATCTCTGTGAAGCCAGATGAAACATGAAGCTAACACTCTGTACACAGCAGTGTCCCTGCGATGGACAAGAATGTCAGCCCCAAAATAAAGGAAATGTAGTCACACGGTGATGTGCGGGGTTATGTCCTGTGATGCTAAACTCTGCTTTGAGTCTGCAACAGTTTTCTGTGTTTCCATTATTATTTTCTTGTCTTTCTTTGCCACAGGAACATCACTCTATCCGTCTCTGTCTCTTCTCTGCTGCCCTCCTTCTTTTTTCTTTTCCTTTCATTCCAAACTCTGTTCTGATACATAATTGACCCTTTAAAGGGATCCCCTGATGCCAAGGCACATCCACCATTAGCACACCAACACGCACATACACACACAACCAAATATGTTGATTTCTGTCAATTAAACCCCATCAGCTGTTTGCCTCCTGCTAGACATATGGCCTGTGTTAAATCTAAAGAGCAAATGGAGCCGCCATTGAGAGGGGCATCATTTTAATGGAACCCTGAGGGACAAGACCCACACCTGCGCAATAATAACATTCAACCATGCTCAACCCACTGGCCAGATGAGGACAGTGTTGGTTTGTGTGTGCTGTGTGTGTGTAGTGCGAGTACATGCACATGCTATTTGTTCTTCTTTTTCTTGTTTCGGCCCCAGCAGCAACACAAAGTCTTTAGAGAACAAAGTCATAGGCCTATATCCAACACTAGCAGTTTTAGTGAAGCTAACATTGCAGCTAGCTGAAGAATACAGGTATGTTTGGTTTGACTAACTGATGTATGTCTTCTGTTTTCAGAGCCACGCCAGGGGAAGGGCAGCTCATGCTGTTTTTAGCCTCTAACATTGGTTATTATATAAGCCAGAAACACAAAAACACAAACGCACTCCATCACTGCAGAACCAACTCTCCCCTGCAGTCAGAGGAAGAGAACAATTTTTTTTTCTCCCTCTGTCTTATTTTGCCAAATGAATGCTTTCGGAGTTCACAGGTCCTTAGTCAGAAACGGAGACAAATAACTGAACAAATGTTTAGAAATATAATTTTAGAAAACAATATGGTGCTCTGCCGTTGGCAGGAAGCATCAGATGCTTAGTTTTAAGAAGGGAACAAATGAAATACTCTCATAACTGTTAATATGACAAATCCTTCCAATTCATCCATAACATTTTCAAGTGTTTTTATTGTGAATTCTTCTATATCATCTTTAGTAGCCTATTTTTGGTAAACATACTACTGAAATATGTTCACCGGGGCTTGAATTGAAAATTGTTATTACTGAATCTGCTCATTATTTGCTTGATTAAAAGTTTAAAAGATTTATAGATTTAAGAAAATAGTAACGTGTAGATTTTTGTCCAACACAACCCAAAGATAATCAGTTTACTTTTGTAAGGTCACATAAGACGAAGCAGATTTGCTTGAAAAAGGGACATAAATGATTTATCAACATCGTTATGAGACATAAAGATGCATGTAAAACTGAGAAAAGACTACTCCTTAACTACATTTTGAATCATAATAGTGGGTACTGTACTGTATAAAAGTAAACAATGAGCAATGAGGACAGATCAGGTGAAATATCAGCTCAGGAATCAATAGTCACATTGTTTGCTACAAAATCAATGAAAACTAATTACACTGCTGTAACTGGTAGATGCACAGTTAATTAATGTTTTCATTATGTTCTGTAGATTTCTTCAGTGAATCAATTATTTTCCTATGTGCTAGAAAATAGTCAAAATGGCTTTGAAAGTTTCCTCTGTAATCTTTTGGTTTTTGCCAATTCTAATTGAAAAATTACTAAAACTGTCAATCGATTATTAAAATAGTGACCCATTATTTTTCTCACAATAGACTAATTGGCTTATGATTACGTCTTTATGTAGATCTTCCACCATTTCTGCACATGAGAAACTGATCCTCAACAGTAAGTGTATGTTCACATCAAGCTTGGAGGGAGATGAAGGCGTTTTGGGCAGGAAATGATGAAGTGTTGTTGAATAGTTCTGCTTTAGTACATTTACTCATGGTTCCAAATAATCTGCAGCATTGTGTTTGTGCTTGCATTCTGGTCGGGGGGCCCCCCACCCCTCTTCACCCCCGCCCCTCTCAGTACCCCTCCGCTCATCTGTTCCAGCTCTCCCCAGCTTCACACCGCTCACATCTCCAACACCACCAGATCTCCCCTTTTTTCCTGCTTGCTCTTTTCTAAAGTTTGGCTGTCAATCAGTACTGGCCTCAGGCAACAGGCACTGATGAAAAGACCCCTGAGACAAGGGGACCCAAATTAGATTTCAATAAGGATGTTGAATATTCATACCAGGGAAACATCTAAAGGTAAATGCTTTTTGATCTCTGCGCACAAATATCACTTGTGTGCATTCCCAGGTCCTGGCGCTGTGGTTCTACAGTGTTTTCTCCCCCAGCCTGGTCCGGCCGCGGCCCCGGCCTCGGCTCTGTCTCGCTCCTCAGGGGATGCGGTGGAATAATGATGATGGAGCTACAAAGGAGAAAAAGAGCCATAATGAATGTTTATACTAAAGGGACCCAATAGAAAGGGCATCCGTACTAAGTATTCAGTAATTAGTATTTAGCAGAAGTTGATCGCTGAGTGCACACATTCAAACATGCAGAGACACACACGCACGCACACTTAACACACACATATCCAGGGCAGAATCACTGAGGCATAATCATTTACTGTGTAAACTTTAGACAGGGGAACCTCCCCTGACAGCAGCAGTCAAAACACAGTTTCATTTCTCCTGTCAACATGTTTACTTTATTTTTATAATTGAGCCCACTTTGGGCCTTTCTTCCCAGAATGTCAGCAGAATCCACAATGTGCTTGTTTATTTTTCTGAATATACCTGTGTTCTGCTGCTCATTAACTCCCCACAGAAACCTTAATTGTCACTTAAAGATTGCACATTGTGTTTTCTCCTAACCTTTTTCATGTCTGAACCTTGATGTGCGTTTTGCTTGTAAACTGCACTTGTTACTGTATGAGAGCATGTAAAAAAAAAAAAAAGGCCAACATCCTCCGAGTACCCTGCAGAAATTGCCATCACTTCCATCTTAGTGGAGATGGAAATGTGTGGGGATGGTGGAGGATGTAGGGGGATGCTTCGGTTGCCTGAGGCTCTTTTCCCCACAGAGTTCGCCCCGCTCGGGAGCACACTATGAAGCGAGTCCCGAAATGAGACCAAAGGGATGGGAACAACCATCTCCTCTTGACGCAGGAAGGGACCATCCAGTTAATAGTCCACGTCAACTTCTATCATCAATAATGCGTCAAGAGTGACCACGATAGTCGTAGTCGAGCAACTGTGGCTCATGATGCAGGGAGACAAGCCAACTCCGTCCTCCAGCAGAGCTAATAAAAAAGAAAACCACTCTCATCTTACGTTATACTTTTCTCTTGTTATTTCTCTCACTCTGTGTTCTTCTCAACCCCCCCGCCCCCACCCCCACCCCTTCTTTACAACACGATGGTCAGTCCATTGCCAGGCAATCTGGTCTGTGATGTTGTTCACACCTCCATCGAGCCAAAAAGAGGAAGAAAAAAAATCTTTGACAAGATATGATGACTTGCCCAGGTGGTGTGTTTCACTGGCTTTTTGGTCCTACGGGTGAGGGCAGTGGACCAAGGTTTGTGTGTGTGTGTGTGTGTATATACGTATATATGCGTGTGCGTGTGTGTGTGTGTGTGCATGTCTGCCTACAGTATATGATGGTGTGTTTACCCCAGGCCCTGTGTGCTGTGGTGCTGTGATGCTGAGTGTCACCCTGCTCCGGCCTGAGCCCTGCAGCCAGAGAAACCAGCTGTGAAACTGACAGGTTTGTCTTCTGCACTCACCTACACTCTTTCTTCCCCTGCACACACACACAAACACACACACACACACTCATACATACACATGCAACCACATACACATAATGAGCCACACATACGGACACTCGCACTTTCATGGCCTGAGGTTTAAGTACACATGCACACACAACCCCCCTCCACCACCCCACCACCAACACCACATCCACACAAATCCACAGACCATCACACAAGCTGCAGGCAGTCTCTCTCATGCCAGCTACAAAAAGAGTGCAAAAGGAATATGCTTACAGAGCTCTGATATATAGAGGCTACTCATAACCTGAACACATTTTAAAATCAGCAAAGATACTGAAAAGAAAAAAAACAAGAGAAATATACCACTATTTTCCATACCTCATAATTAGGGTCCGGGCAGCGCAGCTGACAGGACACTATTGTATTCCTAGGAATTCTTCTTCTTCTTCTTCTTTCTTTCTTTCTTCTTCCAAGGAAGTCATACTTCCCATGGGCGAAAACTCACCAAACTTTGCACAAAGGTTCAGTCCCATGCCAGATTCACTCAACTCCAAGGACATGTGCCCCCCCCTCCTAGGGGGGGCACAATAAGCGTTTAAATTTAAAAACTTTAAAAATTCCTACCAAACCAACGGTAGATGCTACAGTGTTGAAACTTCACCACAATGTAGCCTCAATACTGCTGAAACTTTTGTCCACTTAAACTTATTACAAATTATGAAGTCCATCACTCTGTTTTTTTCAATAACTGTAAAACTTTTAAAATGTATCTCCTCCCACAATTTTTGCTCAATTGACACCAAACTTGCTACAGAGCATCTCCAGACCGTTCTCCACAAAACTTGTTTCTCGGATTTTTGATTAAGCAAAAATTGAGCCTACAGTGCATGAAAACGTTTGACTGCAAACAGTACTGTAAACATATACCATCAAATTCTTGATAAATACATTTTCAATCTTCCTGAAAAAAAATGACAATATTCTGGAGTCATGGTTGATGAAGTTTGGAAAATATCAGAATTTTATCTCAAAAACTGAATTTTTGAGAACATTTTGAATTCTGCTCTCATGGGAACAACTGCAGTCAATGTGAGAGTGGAATTTATAAACATCAGATTTTCTCTTATGAAGCAAAACACTTATCATTAAAAACAAATCACCAACATTTCCATGCTGTCAAGATGCAATTTATGTATTATCAGATTTTTGTTTAGATGACTGAATTATTGACATTTTGACCATTTCATCACAACAGCTGCCCGGGCACTGACTCACCTGAGTGGATAAATGAAGCTACACAGCAGGACTCACTACCAGCCAATTAGCTCAGTGAGTTAGGAGCTGGTTCTTGGTGTCAGAGAATGTGAGTTCGAGACCCAGCAAGGGTGATGATGATGATGATGACGGATCAAAATGTCACATGTCCTTAAGCTGTTTTGCTGTCTAAATGCAATTTATGTATTAACAGATTTTTGTTTAGATAATAGAATTTCTGACTTTCTGAAATCTGCCTTGACAACAGCTGCCTGGGCACTGACTCCCTGAGTGGATAAATGAAGCTACACAGCAGGTCTCACTACCAGCCAATTAGCTCAGCGAGTTAGGAGCTGGTTCTTGGTGTCAGAGGTTGTGAGTTCGAGACCCAGCAAGGGTGATGGTGATGATGACAGATCAAAATGTCAGTTGACCTCAATATGAAACACAAGACAATAGTCCTAATGGTGGCATCACAGCAAGCCTCTAAATTAAAAAAAACCAAATAGCTTGGACTGGTCCATGCGCGAAGGCTCCTAACATCTTAGACTCATAGTAGATGTTTGACAAATATCATTATTTTACCTCAAAAACTGATTTTTCTTTTTACTGTGGTTTCAAATCTGCCTACACGACAGTGAATGGCTTACTCAATTTGTGAAGCCACTGTTGATCTGCCACTTGTCAATTAGCTCAGTGCGATAGACAACGGTCTTTGGTTCCAGAGGTTGTGGGTTCAATCCTCAACTGATGCAAATTGAACATTATAAGGTCAACTGTCTTGTCTTCCTATTCTCCTGTTTGTTGCTCAGAATTGCCTAAATTTGCCCAAAAGTAGCCCGGACCCGACCCATCGCTGCGCAGCAGCTATAATTCAAGCTGTATTTTCAGCAACATTATTTTAATTAGTGCAGATATTAAATGTCTTTCAATATCAGTTACAAGATACATTTGAGAGCAGGAAAACAAAGTAATTTGAGGTAAAATGCAGCCCAGTGTCTGTTTGTAAAGTTTTATCAACAAAGAAAATGACCACTGAAAGAAAAAACTGAAGAAAAAAAATGTACATGTACAATACATAATCAAGAAAAGAGTCCAGGTAATGTTAAATAAGGAGGCAAACCGACTAAACGGTTATAAACTGACATAAATAAATGAATTCTCTGTTCTCTCTCTGCATGACGGTATGTAACATATACGTGAACATGTGTAGTCTGTATCATGTAGGTCAATGAGGACATGCAACATTGCCACAAGCGTCTGAACTTGTGGTCCATCCAGGAAAAGCTGATGAGTTACCCTCAGGAGATGCTGCCTTCAGTGGCACCTTCCCCCACACGCACACCTAGTGTACACACACACACACACACACACACATGGACTTTGACACACAGTAGTGAAAGATGCCATGCGTATCCAGGTGTCTGGCTGCGTTGTAGCACCCTTCAGATGTCACAACGACAGAAATCAGTGTTCTGACCAGAAAGTCTGCAGGCAGCAGGCGTGTGTTACCGTGCCACATTTGTATACTTGAGTGTGTGTGTGTGTGTGTGTGTCGGTGCATCTGTGCACACATATGCATGTGTGTATGTGGTGCTTGTGGTTGTTACTTATTCCTAGAGGGTGGGGGTGAGAAAAACAAGTGAGAAAAACAGCAAAACAAGTTAAGAGACAATGAAGAAAGCAACACTGGCACCTGTTTCCCCTGGTGTGGAGGGTGAAGAATCCACCTCGGAAACCACCGCAGCCCGGACTTTGATGTCCTCTGCCTCTAATGATGCAACTGATAATTTTACCTCTAGATATTTCAGTCCAACAGCATGCACACCTTTATCTCTCCCTCTAACCCTCTATAAACATACTCCCTTCCTAACACACATGCATACTTTTTTTTATTTATTTTTTGGTTCAGTTATGTGGCCAGATGTCCAAGTTGACATAGCGCTTAAGGCGTTTGACTGGATGAAACAGTGCATTGGCTGCGGGTAAAGAGGGATTAAAACAGGGCCTGAGGCACTTGTGTTATATTGAAAACATCCTGGGCTGCTTTGTATGGAGATTTGCATACATTGGGGTCTGTGCGGCGATGGCCCATCTGCTGAAGTGCATTGTCCCCAAACAACAAAGTGTGTTTAAATATTTCACATCTCCATCTACTGGGACAGAGGTACATAGAAATAAGTAGAGAGTGAGTGAGAGAAATAGAGGGTAGATTGAAGGGGGGGTAAAACACACACACAAAAAAAGGAACTAGTAGATTGGCACAGCTTTGAATTTGAACTGCTCCCAAATGTGCCTCAGTCAGAGCCACAGTAAATAACACTATTGCCGGCCAGGATCTGGGAAAATGAGGAGACTCTAAATATAATATGTCGTAAATCTGAATCCTAGTGGAAAACATAGACGCCGAATACAGAAATGAAGATGTGAAATGTATGTTTTGTCCATAATGTGCTCAGATTATTCAGCTAAATATAAAAGAGGTCCAAATAACAACACATGCAATTTAACAAACAACTTTATATTGACTTTTGAAGCTCTGAATGCATCATAGTCCGTATCATGAAATGCATTTACCACACTGCGCATTTACTGTAAATTTTCTGTATAATGTATGCAGTGTTAAGGTAACTATGAAAAGGGTGATGATGTTGGTAGAATTAAACTACTAAAAATCCATAGTAGACAGTTTTTTACAGACTGGTCCAGTATTAAGTTATCATCCCTCTGGCCCAAAACCTCTTTATTGTATTAATGCCATAACTCTACATTTCTGTGACATTTAATGGCACTGTAAAATTAGATAATTACTGTAATATATCTGTGTACTCATGCCCGTGTCCTAGGTCAGAAACATAAAAATTAATAAGGAACAAGTGGGAGAAAGGGGACGGAGAGGAGAGATTAAATAAGGGAGCATGTGTGTGTATGTGCGCGTGTGTGTGTGCAGGAGAGAGTTTGAAGTGACAAAGATTGCAAAAGTTGGTTTTATTAATGCAAAGAGAACACCGTCTGAAGTTACTTCGACATCCAATGTTTATGCCTCCTCTTTCAACAGCCCTGCAATTTTATTTTCACTCTCCTCTCTCCCGGTGTCGTTCATTTCAACCAAAACACACATCAAATGAAAAACATGCTCAGGGCAGTGGATGGTGGATGGAACAGTAAGGTGATTTAACGACGGGACGGTTTGTGTGTAGGCTGGACAGAATGGTGCAGCCTCCGTCTTCACAACCAGCACACACACACACACACACACACACACACACAAACAAACCCATGTGCACATTTACACGTACACACACACACACACAGACACACACAGACACACACACACTGACACCAAATATCTGAAAAAACAGCCAAGATGGACGTGAGGAACATGTTGCCTGCACGGGGGAGGATTTTGGAAAGAAGAGCGTGGTCAATCTGTTTGTTTCTCTGCCACATCCAAGAAGAGTGATAATTTCATTTTCTTTCATTATTTTCTCCCTTTTATTTTACTCCTGATGTCAGATTTTGAAAGCTGCTGAGGTTTATGATCAAGAAAAGGAGCATATCAGGCGCTGTTTTTTATTTATTTTGGGACAAAATGTCACTCACGGTGTCTCCTGTTGCCGCATAATGAAACATTCAGACAGCAATACAGACAAAGCCACCAGAACCTCATACCTCTGCCTCGTCTCGCTGCGTCTCCCTCTCTGCCAGTTCATTTTTGCAAACTCTTAAGTCATAGAAGGTCACGGTGGGGGAGTCTGTGAAAAAGTATAACAGACACACATTAACCCCCATTTAATCAGGATTACAGAGAACAACCAAGCATTATTTAACACACATTACAGAGCATGACAGCAGCGCGCACGCACGCACACACACACACACACAAACACACACAAACACAAATCCAGCACAATCAATCTAATGGTGTGCATTAGTTAACTGCCAAATGTTGGGCTTTTTATGGCAGGATCACCCGTCCCTTGAAAAGATAAATACGGTGCACAGATCCCAGTAATTACAGCAATCCCCTTACAGCACACAGAGACCGTCCTCACTCACCAGCCTCTCTAGAGGACTGTCGCCCTCTAGATTAAGTCATTTAGGACAGTTTTAGGGCACAAGAGGTGGCTGACAGTAGAGAAGCTGGATGGAGAGGAGACAAAAGTAAAGAGACGGACGGTGTTTTGTCTTTATAGTATTTTAGGGGGAGGGGTTGTGCTCATACAAACACAAAGTAGGCACACTGGAAAAGAGATGCAGAGATTCACACACCGCCAAGTGCACGTTGAGACACTTGATGGCACAAAGAAAAACACATGATTCTGATCTCTCTTTGTGGCAGTTTCTAAACTTCCTATGATTTTTTTCTAAAGGTTATTTCACCAAGAATAAAAACCATTCAGCTAATTAATGAACGAAAAGGAACCAGTCATCAGGCAACACATAAATTAAAGGTTAATGGCCTTTGTATAGATGAAAAAGAATGTGGAATGAATCTTACATTATGATCTCACCAAATAACGCAAACACTAAAGACTCAGACTCTGATTCATATGTCAGACAGGGAATTATACACAACCAGATGGGCGTAAATATATAATGTGTGTGTACAAATTCCAAAGGAGATGGGTAACCTTAGGTACTCTTTTGATTTGTCAGCTTGGCTTATCATATTTAAACACCAAAATGTGGAGGTTAAAATATTAGTTGACCATTCATTTGGTCTTAAGTGTGTCCTGTGACACTGATCACACATCATTAGCAGTAAATGTGTTGAACAGGCCCACTATTCCCCCTTAATCTGTTAATGGATGAAGAGGTCATCTGAAAGGTCAAGGGAGCGCATGTGGGTGGAGTTTTTAAGTAACTCTAGGTGTCTACTGTTCAAGGACATATGTGTAAGTTGTATATATGCATTTCACATGCTGCTTTTGGCTGTAAACATGCTGATCTCCACCAATCTGTGTTCACTTCTTTGTCCCTTGTTCTTATACTTGCTCTATGAAATGATAAGTCTGACTCTGTGTTGTTGGGACAAGAAAACATTATATTTGCCATCTCTGTGTGTGAATCTTGTCCCCTTACTGATTAACAATAATCTTTTTATTAACCCACAGTCAGTCAGTGTTTGTGTTTTCATTATCTCCTCCACTGGGAGATCTTTTAATGGTTCAGTATCGAGCAAGAACTGTTTCAGTGTTTATATGGACACCAGACTATTGTTTAAACAGGTTGTTGTGTCCACTCCTGGTTCAGGCAGTGACCTTAGACTACTCTCTATAAAAAAGCTTGCAGCGCATGATACACTACTCTCTGTTATAGACCACAGTCAGTTTAGAGTCCTCAGGATGCCTCGACAGTGTCTGTGCATGTGTGTAAAGGATAGCGATGGGTGCAGTTTAACAAAGGGAGCTGAGTAAAGCCTTCAGGCTGCAGGGCGATTGATGTACATTGGGTGGCTGAGGAGCACTAACTCACACTGCTCTCTGACTGCAGCTAAAACTCTCATTAGTTTAAGTGTGTGCGAGTTCTCTGCTTCTGCACCTTTCAGACCTCACAGAGCGGCAGAGGGCCAAAACCCTCTCAGATGGCTCCCACTAGGGGAGGCATGCAAGAAGGCAAACGTGCATGTCTGGAAGCACACATGCACATTTACACAAAACTATATTTGTACACACACATTACTCTCTCTGCTTCTCCTTTTCCTTTCTTATTTCTTGCAGCATTCATGTACATAACCATGAGCAGGCAGCTTAACAGCAGGGCCTAATGAGGTCTGAAATATGAGCGGTAAACATTTGTATGGACAGATGTGGATTAATGTTCATCTTTTCTTCAAGCCAGAGATTAAACCTGATTTACTGCCTAACAGGTTTTAGTTTTTTTTTTTCTATTTGATTACAGAGAGGCAGAAACGAGGAGAGGAGGTAAGTGAGACAGAAAGAGAAACAAAGGAAGAGAGCAGAGCGATTGTTTCTCTTACTTTTGGGGAAGTTGCCAGAAGAAGCCAGACAGTGAAAGT
The DNA here is from genome assembly GCF_905171665.1 of Trachurus trachurus. Lineage (NCBI taxonomy): Eukaryota > Metazoa > Chordata > Actinopteri > Carangiformes > Carangidae > Trachurus > Trachurus trachurus. Next base: position 23,219,252 of record NC_139901.1, on the reverse strand, counting down.
GGAAGGAACAAAGAAAAAAAAAAGAAGCAGGATTGGATGGAAGAGGAGGCAAAGGGAATCGCAGATGCTCCTCATTCCTGTTGTGGGCTGCTGAAGTGAAGGAGGAGAAATTTGAGTCATGGGGACAGAATCAGAAATGTCAACAGATTGAGTCAGAGCAGAGCTGGGACCGTCTGGAAGGAGAGAGTATCAACACTGACTGAGGGGCACGCAAGATTTTGGGACCGTCACTGGGCTAATGGCAAAATTGTTGGACATTTTGTGTGTGTGCAAGTGTGCGTGTGTATGTGTTGCATGGGGGCGGATGTGGGATTGGCTTAGTCTGCTGTCTATAATGAATGGTTAATGTTAGTCGGGGAAAAAATGAATACGGTCACCATCTGCTCAATCTAAGTCTGCGTTCTGTGCGCACATTCGTGTGTATGAGAACCATGCAGACACACACACACACACACACACACACACACACACACACACACACACACACACACACACACACACACACACACACACACACACACACACACACATACACACAAGCACAATGTGCTCTTGGAGAGGGATTTGGAAATATGGAATGGAAGGAAAGGGAGGGAGGAAGAAAAGGAGGATAAATCTGCAAACAGAAGAAAGACATGCAACAAAAACCTGCACCAAACTGCAGAGAAAGACAATTGCAGTGATAGAAACGATTTTTGTGGAACATCATACTGTATGTGGTCAAACGTGGCAGAGATGCAGATACAGGTGAGCATAAATAGGGCACGAGTCACGAATGCTGTCGGGTTTCTTACACACATTTACCCTGTGACTGCAAACGTATATGCAGAGATACAGCAACAACAAAACAATACTGTCAAGAAACATAACAGGTTATTATTACCAGTCCCAGTACCAGTAGGAGAAAATGCCAATAAGAAACCTACTGTAAAAGTGGAGTCTTAATGGAGTTGAATTGAGATGGGAGACAATAACTGAAATGAAACAGATGTATTAGGGTGTAAGTAAAGTAAAAGCATGGGGAGTGCACAGTGTTATGCAGTTCCCAAATTAAATAAGGAACAGAATAAGAAATACCTACAGCACAACTTGTAGTAAGAATATATAGCACAGTGGATATCTACTGGAGTGCTGATCAGAGATATCATAAATCATCATATATATGTTTACATCAACATCTTGTGCTGAGTGGAGGTTTCTGACATTTCATTTATGCAATAACTAGTCAATTATTCAAGAAAACCATCAGTCATCATTAATCATTGTTAATTGCAGAATTAAACGTCTTACTTTAGGAAAATAACAAAGACACAGTGTTTTCAGTAAAATGTAATAGTGAAGTGAAAAAATACTGCTCTTCAAACGATGCCTTTAAAATTGCAAATGCAAATGCAAATTGCATTTCAATATTTAGATGTACAAGCCAGTGCTGATGATTCTTTATGCTATCTGAATTTACTGAACTGATGTTTTGTGTGAGTAATATTTAATTATCTAATTACAAAAATATAAGCAGCGTATAATCTAAACAGAATATACAAGTGTCTGTAAAGTTGAAATAAGTGATAATTAAGACTTAAAAAAAAAAAAAAAATCAATGCAATTTAAGATCATTATTTATTCCAAACCCTTAAGTTGACTCCAACATAAACTTTTCAGTTTTTAGTGTTCAGTTCAGTGTGAAATTTCTGTAAAACCAAGTTCATTAAGTAAGGGGGCTGGATTTCTTTTTTTAATAAAGACATCACGGGGAATGACTTCAAATTTAGGACCTCTGTACAGCTATCTATTACTAGACTACCATTTGAATAAACAGTAACAGTATTTAAAGCTTTAGGGGGATTACAAGTGTTGAGGACACCGGAACAGTATCATCCTCGGCTCTGCACACACACACACACACACACACACACACACACACACACACACACACACACACACACACACACACACACACACACACACACACACACACAATACAGTCTCTCTCTCGCCCACTCACACCAACACAGAACAAATGAGTTTGTTATGTTTTGTTTTTGTCTTATTTTTTATTTCTTGTGAACCCATCACATTTTGTTTCGGAAGTTCAAAACACAGAGACCCCACACTTCGCATGCATCATCATGCTCTTGGGTAGCCATCACTGAAAGGAGCTGCAGCACTGATAAAGCATTTGTGATACATCTCTGAACACTAGGTTGATAAGTAAATACAGCCTACATCGATAATCCTCATGTCAGTGTGTGCTTTGTATTATGCAGAGTTGCATACACACACATATGCACACACTCACACATACACACTCACACTCACACACACACTGCCAGGTTGTGATTAAATTCTCTGTGGCCTATGATCCGCCTCTAAATCTTTGCAATTTTCATTTTATGCAGCTTTAATATGGATCATAGTTGCTCTCAGAGTGCCCCATCTCCTAATCTGGAGCAATCTGAGCTGAGCTCGGCTGGGCCAACAGCTGACGCTAAGCCAACCAGTCACAGTCAACCAGCCAGCAAGTCAGCAACAAAGCCTCTGTGCAGCCAGCGGGCCCAAAATACCACAACATGGGAGAAGTTTGAAATATTTTGGAGGCATTATTGTGAAATAATTTTGCAGATATGCAGCTGCTTCACACCACAACAATAATTTATGCATGAACTCAAATAGAAAACAACATAAAATGAATAAAGGAAAAACCAAATGTAGAAAATTACTACAATGGTGACAATTTAGCAGAAAAGGGTCATTTTACCGAATGAATGATGAGAAACAATGATGGTGTTTAATGCGTATCTGAATGTGGATAAATATGAATCTTGATCTGATTATGATGGGATGGGCCTGAGTGTGAGAGCAGTGGCCAACGGGGGTGGAGTAAGGGGAGGGGCTGAGGAGTAGCATTAGTGTTTGCTGGGGTCATGGAGGTGCAGTATGTTTAGGGTGGAGCATCAGGGTGTGTGAGACAGACACACACACACACACAACACACATACTGTAAGTATATTGTCATGTTATCCAGCACCTGCAAGTGCACACACACACACACACACACACACACACACACACACACACACACACACACACACACACACAAACTCTCACACACAACCACACATGACCCTATTTTTTTCAGAGCATTGGAGGGGCCGTAAGAGGATTAAGTAATTAAGGGTACACTGTTAAAAAATGTATATTAATACGGTAATGCTTAGATCCAGGAAATCCATACCCACGATCTCCTCATTAAATCATGCAACTGTTCGTGTTAAACAGTAAAGAAATTATACTTATTTGCAGGCAGAAGAAGGAATTTCCATGTTGGTGTCTCATTCATCTCTGATTAGATTAAACTGTCATGTCAAAATGCCAGCGAGTAACCAGCTGAATCGTTGGACCAGGAGCAGACACCCTTCTGGGGCTTGTGTAAATAATGCTGATGCTGCTGCTGGAGGAAAACCCACAAACTGAGCGCGACTAAAGCCAGGCTTAACTCTCTCTCTCTTACACACACACACACACACATAGACACATAAGCACACACACACGCCCATAAACAAATAAATAGATATGCTCTGCTTCCTTTCGCCAACACTCTAACTGAATCCATTTTGGGTGTGATTAATTCTTCATATGATTATATTGTTTCTGATGTTAATGAGGAGCAGAGAGTGGAGAGTGAGGATGTGAGAGGGAGAGTGAACATCAGGGGAAGGGGGTCACCCCACCACCTCAGCCAGCTTAATCCTCTCAGTGGCAGACGGCCGGACCAGTTAGATATCAGGAGACCCTTATGGACATATTTAGAGTGCTGCTTTTACAGGGACACCTTGGTGGGCTACCACACATGACACTTATGTGAAAATGGTGGGAGGAACAACTAAAGCAGAAACAGTCAGTGCTTTTACATCATATCTTATACTGGTAAAAAATAAAATATTGGCAAGCTTATGTTGTAAACTTACATTTCAATGCACAATAAAACACCTTATGCATGTATGTGTCAGAAACTGAGTTGATTTCACCTTTTGTGCATTGTTCATGACACAGTTTATCCTCCTGACATTTGCTTATCCATAATCTCCCTACTATCTGTCTAGGGATGCTCCTCTAACTAATCCATCTTTGTTAACGTCCTGTCACAAAATGTTAAAAGTCACATGACCTCCTACACTTTCTCTTCAACCTTAACGGATAATTGTGGTGAAATACTACATTATTATTGACATCAACAAATGCCATGAAAAAGCCAAAATTAGCAATGAAATGATCCCGCTGACAGTGATCAGTGAGTCACACCATTGCACTGGGTGACACATTTCCTCAATGTGGGGGGAACTGTAGTTTATTTTCAGTCAGTGTCACCCTGCTGCTGTAGATATACTCACTAAACCTATACCAAATATACTATATACGTATAGTAAATGTGCAGAAGAAAATAGTCCCCTACTAATACAACTACTACATTTTGTCTAAAGTGATTTGGCCAGATATTATAAAACAACATAAAACTTATATATTACATAGTTTAAAGCTTTACACCTTTACGTAATAGGAGTGTCAGTAATGGTGACCACAGTCATGATAGGGTCATCTAAACAACTAAAACACTAAAACATTGTTGTGCATCAGTCATTGCACAAGTCACTGCATAAGACTGTTTAAAAATCCTAAACTATGAACACCAGTGCTGTGTAACATACCAGCAGTCTGGTTTTAGTACCAATAAATCTGCCCCTCTCAGTGCTGGGGCATTAAGCCTCCTGTCAGAAAGTGGATGTACAAAGTGAAGTGAGAGTTCACCTCAGTGGACATGATTAAATCAAACAATAACCTCCTTCCTCTTATCAAATCCTCTTAAGCAGGCTGTATTACATATCTGCTAAACAAAGAAAACTCAATCAGAACAATCAACCGAGCCAGGCCAACCCCCCACCACCACCAGCTTGTCTGATCCCATTGCATGATTAAAATGAAAATGGAGCCGGGACATTACCAGAAATCCCATGTTCACCTTATAAGGAAGAGCCGAAATCTGCGTATTTGTGTGTGTGTGTGTGTGTATGTGTGTATGCGTGCGCATAAAAGGGGGATAATATAAATGTGCCCTGTGTAATTCCCTGGCTTGGATCACAAAACACAGTTTTTTGTATTGTCTGCGATATTAATAGAAGATTATGATTGTTGGGATGGGATTAAATAATATTTTGCCTGTCCATTCTCAAAAAGTAATAAATTAATTTGTTTGTGAGCGGTGTGTTTTCAGGAAAACATGTTTTTTTATTGTGTGGCACTGCAGCACAGGTATGAACACGAATAACCTGAGCACAACATCACAGAGATCCTTCAATTTTAGGTTTTGATTGTTACAAAATATTAATGAATGAGGCAGTAAAGCTGCATTTAAAACATTAAATACAAATCACAAACACTTGACATTTCACCCTACCATGTTCTATCATAATATTTAAGTAGGGCTGCAACCACTGATTATTTTTCATGCATGGTTAATAGCTAATTATTTTCTTGAAAATGTCAGAAATTTGTGGGAAAATGCCTGTTACAACTTCCCACAGCTCAAGGTGACGAAAACAACAAATGATTGACATTTTGACAATTATTCAACTTCAAAGTAGTTAGCAATTTATGTTATGTCAATTTATTTAATTTGGCTATCACCCAGTCAATAACATAAGGTTGCCAAAAATTATAAATCAACACAACAAAATTTGAATTATGATATATAATCTCTCCAACGAATGACTCAAGTTTATGCAAATAGATTGTGTTAAAATGACATGAGGCTGCTGGGTACATGATACGTTCATGTTTTAATATGTGGAAAAAAAAGTCTACAAAGTCAACATCATGGGCCTTTGATGAATTACGCATTATGTATTTATATCAGTTTGTGTATGAGTGAGTGGGAGAAAACTCTCTCTCTACAGTATATCTGTGTGTGTGTGTTGTGTGTGTGTGTGTGTGTGTGTGTGTGTGTGTGTGTGTGTGTGTGTGTGTGTGTGTGTGTGTGTGTGTGTGTGTGTGTGTGTGTGTGTGTGTGTGTGTGTCAGAGACTCCTGGGCAGGCTTACAGTAAGAGGCAAGCATCACATTACTGTTGCTCCAGTTCACTTCCTGGGATAATCCTTAACACAACAGAGGGAACGGCAGGTGACCTGCACCAGCAGAGCTACAGTATGGGGCTCCATTAACAAACACACACACACTCTCCCACAAACACACGCATACACACAAACATACATACTGTATATACACCTACTCACACACACAGAGCCATCCATTCATAAATAATATCAATATGACCCTCCCTTCACCCTTCACTCTTTCCCTCTGTTTTATCGGTGCTTCCCTACTGTATTTCTCTCTCCTTCCTTCCCCTCCTCAGCTCTTAGTGAAACATATTGTAACCCTGCTGCCCGAGATGATGGAGTGTCATTCATCCACAGCCCCAAAGTCATCTCCTCCATTAACAGCGGTGTCTAATTAAACCTGTAAATGACAAACACGTAGGCACAAACACAGGCCATGCTCTAATGGCCCACTGTAGCAGGAGACTGATGGGCAGCTGTCTCTTGTCCATCCTCCGTGCTGATCAACCTTGAGACAGAAGGCCTGGGGGACGACTATTAGACCACTGAGATAACAGTGGAAGGTTAGCAGAGCATTGATAATGAATGATGAATATACAGTAGCCTGGTAGTTAGATAAGGTAATTGATTCATTAATTGAGGGCAATATTGTCTTTTAACAGAGTGCTGTTTTCATTGTGCTGTTTGGTATGTCTCACATATGATTTCATCTCTTTCCAGATATTCACATTCGCAAAACAAAAACAGCAGGGCACGGCGTGGAAAACAAACAAGAGGTGTTTTTCTGTTGTTTGACACAGAACCAAAAACAATGGGAGAACAGTAACTGTCTCCAGGGATCATATCTGACATTATTATCCTCTTATTTGCATTCTATGAAAAAGGAATAACAAGGTAGCAGCTTATCTAGAGCTCCTGTATTAGTAACCACTGCGGCATTAGCATTAGCAGCCAGAGTTAACTCCTTCGTGCAATGTTGCATAGAAAGTGGTGACAAAAATCAAAAAATCTTGGAAGATTGAACACAAAAGAACAAGAGGCATCTTTTTGTTCATTGCATAATTATTTTTTGTGAAATCCTACCTCTCCCCACAATACAGTGTCTAATTGTTTCTTATATCAATCATAATATCGCCCACTCTCCTATCATGTTGTCCTGAAGAAACCTCAGGATACAAAAAAAAAAAAAAAAAAAAATCAATTTCCATATTAGTTTGAAAATGTTAGGATATTTCAGAAGAATTATCCCTTTCAAAAAAAAAAAAAAAAAACAGGCTAAACCCCCTCTTATTCCTGCTAATCCTTCAAAGACTGTGATATTACCTGATAGGATGTTGTACAGTGTGAATACTCGCAACAAGACAAGCCGAAAATAATAGAAGCAGGTCCCCATTGTAGAGATTAGAGTGAGTATGTCTCTCTCTCAATTTATCTCTTCCCTGGAATAAAACGGCTGGTTTTTGGATTTAACCCTCTCCACCTCTCGTTTTTCCAGCCAACTGGAAGCTTCTTGTTTCTTTTTGCTTCATGCCAAAGCTTATAAAACAGAAATAATTAACAAACTGTGAGGGCAGTTGTTAATGAAGAGAGATTAACAGAATAATTTGAGAAGGAGCGCATCTCCGGGAAAATGGTACAGATGACACTGTACATGGGATTTCCCCAAATGTTCACACATCAGACAATCACACACTTGAGGCCTGCAGCCACAGAGCGCTCACACAAGACAGTGATTTATAGTCACGTTGAGATGGTCCCAGAGTGATGATTTCAGTTTGACAGCAGGTCGATTCTTCACTTTGTTCCATTACGGCCAAACCATCTGATGTATTATCAGAATTTAAATTGCGCACACAGACATTCATGGTTCCCAGATGATATACACCAACAGGCCAAAGTTTTCATGTGTTCACTGAAATATCTCAGCATCTAATTCATGGCATACATTTGTACAAGCATTCATAGTGCCAGGATGATGAACAAGGTAACAAATAAACGAAAAACTGGTATGCATGCATGAAGCATTATGATAATTAGCTAATGGACAGTCATTGGTTAGCTAAAAGTTGTGCAGTGAATCCCCGCAAAGCCTGCAGCAGGCAGCAGGAATCAGAATATCCTCAGGCTAAAATGCAGGCTAACAGGCTAACAGACTCTGTCTCTTCAGCATTCTTCAGCATGCCAGTTTCAACAGCTGAGGCAAGTATGTGGGTTGGCTATATGAGTACTGTGAGTCTACTGTATTCCCATGTTAGTCCCAGTATAAGCCTCAACCAGTCTCCTGGCATTATTCAAATTTAAATAATATAATGTTTTTGTTAATGTCTATTGTTGGTAGTAAGAGTGGTCATATGTAAAAGCCAAGCAGGTGGGAAAGGATTAAAGGTTCTGATAATGTAAAGATTTAAATCGTACATCCCAGCATAAAGTTGATTGACTGATGCACACTGGTCCTCACTGCAGAGTAACAAAGGAGCCTCATGTCACAGAACAAAGCGTTCAGACTGTTTGTGTGTGGTAATTGGTCCTAGACAGAGACTGAGCTGCAGGACACTTTAAAGCCCCTCAAGTCCGGCTCTTTTCTGCTCTATACATATTGAACAGTGGAGTCAGGGGGCCTAAGAAGATTATCACAATGGGATGAAGGGTCCATAAGAGCCTTTGTAGCCTCACTTGTTGGAGGGTTAGAGGAGCATAGTGAAAGTTGCCACAGCACTCTCAAGCCCTTAAAGCGCTTGAGCTTAAAAGCCCTGTTTACAAGCTTTCAAAGAAAAAAGCTGTGAAATGAGAAGGGGGTAAAAGAGAAAAAAAAAACAATAAGAAGAAAAACAACAACAACACAATACATGAAATGACAAAACACAGTCCTGCTAATGCTAATACAGTATGGCAGCATCACGCAAAGAGGAAGAATACAAAAAATATTGTCAGGTAGAGAATAGGTATCGTCAAAATGCCTGAAGCAAAACATGTTATTGTTTTATTTTCACGCAAAATGTAAAAATCCTTGGTGCATCTTGTCCATTCAGCAGAGAAATATCCTATTGTGTCCATGTGTGAGTGTGCGTGCATGCGTGTGTGTGTGTGAGTGAGTGAGTGTGTGTGTGTGTGTGTGTGTGTGTGTGTGTGTGTGTGTGTGTGTGTGTGTGTGTGTGTGTGTGTGTGTGAGCCAAGCATTGAAATGACATGAAGAGTTATTTGGGCTGTAATGAAGCTGCTTAATGAAATCAGTGCCCTTGAAAGTTCTTCATCAATTTTAGCTCCCTTGCTCACTTGCTCGCACTCCACCATTCCAGGCTGTCAGCTAATCCACGTGCGCGACACAATATTAATTAAACACAGCGTTTCCTGAAGTACTTAAGTGAAGCGCTATCATTGATAATGAGCAGGTTTAAAGGAGTCACATCCCTCCAAAATTACTTTTTAAACCGGCCTTATTAAGCAGAAAATGAGGCCCAAATCAGCCTACAAGCTCCTCATTAAAAGCCACTGATCCTTGGCCACGCGCATGTTCCAATGGTTTTAATTAGGCTAGCGCAAGATCGTCGCCGACAGGAAGTGCCATTAATCTTGTCTTTTCATTCACAGAGAGGGGGGGTATACCATGTTGCAGCCTGGTGCTCCAGCCTGGGCCCAGTGGAGCCTCAAATGCCACAACAGGAGGAGAAATTAGAAAATCAAGTGACATACTTTGGATTGTTCTTCATTTGTGTGCAAGCAATAGAAACACAGAGTAACACGTCCCCCGTGTTGCAACTTTTTGGTATCACTTTATAATTACAAGTCAGTTTTGCTGCTCAAGTACATCATTAACACACACACACGCACACAGAGATACACACAAACAGGATGAAAAGTGTCTTCATTTACTCTGAGTGTGTTTATGAGTTGCACTCGCTGTAGATGATGGTCCTGGCCCTGCCTGTCACACCGGCTCCGCATGGAGGATTATGGATGGCCAATTACATCGCTTTTGTCATTAATTAATGAGGATAACGAGCTCCCCCTGCTCCCCACAAAACTATGGTGCTCCTCAGCTGGTACCGAACAAGAAGAGGGGCCATGTGCATGTGTGTGTGTGTGTGTGTGTGTATGAGAGGGAAAGAGAGAGAGAGAGAAACAGTGAGGGAGGAACAGATAAAGATAGTCTATGTAAGTGAGGGAGGTTATAGTGTGAACAAAAGGGTGAACACAGTGATGATTATTGACCCCAGGGCTTTGCGTGTTCATTTGTCCAGCGAGTTAAGGTGTGTCTGTGTGTGTGTGTGTGCATGCGTGTGTGTTTGCACACCACCAGTCCTGGTATCTGTGGGGCCATTACAGAGATTAGGCAGTGCTACAGTAACGGATGCCCCCGTTTGTCAGCTCGGATCCTCTGTCAAGACAACAAGCTAAAAGGGAGAGTGATGAGCACAGTTATAGAGAAACAGGGGGAGGGTCTGTTGGTGGAGGAGAAACATGGGGGCATGTGAGTATAGAAGAGAAGTGGAGGAGGACAGAAAAGGTTTTAACAAAGCTGAGGGGAAGCAACAAATCTACGGAGGTGGAGACCCGAAACCTCCTTCGATGTGACCCCCCACCCTCTCACAGAGCACATTATGCAGAAACCTATGAGAAACAACTGCGACATCATTTTAAACAACAGCTCAGACTGTTGTCATCCGGTTGCGATGCGATCCGGCCTCCGTCTCCACTCCCTCCTCCCACCAGGCCCAATTTGGCCCCACTGCCACACTGTCTGGGTCCACCATGCGTGGTGTCAGGTGCCTTGTGGCGATAGGCAAAACGCTTTGCCTGACTGCCATGTTTCGAGGGTTTTGCGGCCATATGAGCACAAAACACACACACATACACATGTACACACATACACACACAATGCACAAACACACAGACACATACAAACAGACATCCCCTCTCTCCACCCCCCCTTTAGCCTCTGATTAACGAATGAAGGGCCCCAGCCCGTCCCGCTTGCACTTGCAGCAATGTCGCCCCGAATCACATGGCTCCTCGGAACCAACTGACTCACCCACTCATCGCTTCCGACACGGTGGGGCTGGGAGGGACGACGGAGTGTGATGTCACAGTGGTAGCAGAGAAGTTTTGGGGTTCCATGGGTGGGTGGGTTGGTGGGTTGGTGTGTGGGTGAGTGGGTAAAGTGGGGGCCATCCTTACAGTGCCACCGCCAGCACGAAAACACTGAGGCACCAGCACCTCTTAGTCCATGTCCTGTGTTCTCCCTCCACCAGCCCACACACACTCATGAACCACCACACGCTCATACATACACACACACACACACACACACACACACACACATGCACACAGCCACTAGTCTTATAGTCTCTGTTGTTTATCTCACCTCTTCACCCCACCCTCCCCCCTCATGAACCTGCCTGAAACACCAAACACTCTATGTCACTTGGCATCTAAAGCCACGGCTATGCCTCTGTGGGCAAATTTTAATAATAATAATAATAATAAAATAAAAAAAATCTAATGTTTTACGGTCCCTGTACTAGAAGCATAATCAGAGCTGAAGTATGTTCATTTTCCTTCAAGGCCCCTGTTGTAAATACAGTCTGTGCTACAGTGTGCATCAGACACATGAGCTCGCACATAGAAAGAACTTAATTAGAGAAAACAGCCCTGTCAGAAGCATTAGGCAGAGGTACGCACTTAAGGGCATATGGTTTTAGTACTATACCATCGGGTTGGAGAAAAGCACACAAACATACCTCAAAGCTCCGAGCCATGCTAATGAAATCACTCCCTTTCTATCCCACTGAGAGCAAACACAAATGTTTACAGACATCACACAGTCTGTCTGTACCCTGCACCACACTGGGCTGTCGTGAGAGTGGTAGTGCACTGACTGTAGTGCTGTTGTGGGTTTGTCTGCAAAAAGAGACACTGTCAACAATAAGCAATGGGTGAGAATAGGTGGTGAGTTGTCAAACTGTAGCAGCGTTTTTGCAATGTTGTGATTTATTTTGTACTATCTCATTTATATCATTTGAGTTTAAGATTAATATTTATATTGCAACAATTTGAACTGGCTTTGATGGATTAGTTGGTGTGTGTGTTTAATGTAATAAATGGCAGCAACAATGTAATTATGACCGGACATTATAATTACAAAATTATGTTCCTCTGCAATACTCCACGTAGTTGTAAATTTGTTGCGAATTAAAATGTGTTTTAATTTTTATGCTCTGTGTGTCCTGTGATTGTGCACGAAACAATTAGATACAAGGGAGATATTTTAAACTGGAATAATTGTCCCTTTATGTAAATCGTAGTGCGTTTGTTGTTTTAACTGACGACCTCCCAGAATATTTGTATAATTACAGACCTCTCAGGATTTTTTTTTAATAAAGAGCTGTTTTAGGGTTTTACATCTTGACACACATGGCAGACTTTCTGCAGGGGCATGCCCAGGGCTTATTCAGCCATTCATGTTTGCTGCGTTGCATCTAGACATGAAACAAAATGAGTGTGTGTGTGTGTGTGTGTAATTTTAATTGTATTGTTTAAAACCATCCTCTATACTATACAAATATATTTGTTTGAGCGTACATTTTAGTTTTCTTAATACATTTTTGGACTAGAAAACAAAACACTGAGTTATAACGACTGGCTATCACACTAGGATGCAAATACTAAAAAAGGCATAAAAGAAATTGTATGTTGATTAAAATGACGGTTTCTACCTCTCGCTATCAAATAAAGACATAACACACACACCAACACACACTTTGCACGCTACGCAAATACACTATGCACCTGTTTTGCTACGTTTTTTTTTTATTGTGTAGTTTCTACACATCTCAGGCATTCATCAAAGAAAAAACAAACAAGCAAAATGTAGCTTACACATCCCTAAACCACACAGCAAGCCAAAGTATAAAAAATTATGATATTGTATGTGCACATCATCCACTGCTCTTAGGCAAAAGGGCCAGGATGCATTAAGCAGCAAAATCTCAACTCTGTCTTGATGTATAGATACAGCCTACATGCCAAATGACATGCTGCCACCATGAACACTGACGGCCATTAAGATAATAAGGTGACACAATAAAGCATATATCTCAGCAGCTTGACATTAGGGGCCTATAGGGAGCAAAAAGTGACCACCCAACCATCCGTGCAAAAAAAAAAAAAAGGCAACCAGCTCATTTGTGGCAATTAGGCTGTACAGAAACCAAGGGAGCGCAGGGCCTGAGTCCTCACATCATCAACAGCATTTGTCACATTTCATCCCCACTGCCCCTGAATGTCTCGTGGGGGCCTCAGAAAAGACGTGCCATCAGAGGGCCAATTTAAGATGCCATGGGTGGCCTGTTGTTGTGACATAAAACTAAATTGTAAGAGAGAGACTGGGGTGGATCACTTAGTCACTTTCTGAGTAGCGGAAATAGACTGACCTGATCTAAACGTCTGATCTAATGTATTCTGAGGAGTGTCTTAGTTTGTGTAATGAAAACAGAAATACCAAATAAATGCAGACATGTTGCTAAAGGAGGAAACACCTGTGGGATTATGAATACTGATTTCTCTTGGTTTAGGACAATAAAGATGTTTATGAGAGATGTATGCTGTTAAACACATACAGCACAACCATTCAGCTAGAAAAAACAATATTTACTGGCATGTTTGGCCACAATACAGTAAACAGAAACTGTTAAGTTTTTTATTTATGCCAAAAAAGAAAAAGAGAAATCTAAATAGAAATATAATTAACACAAGAAAACCCACAATATAGCACCAACATATGGACAAATGTAATCCAAGAAAGTTCCAGTCTGTTTCCAGGTAAATAAAATAAATCAAAGACAAAGAAATCACACATGTTTCCAGGGATGTAAATATCACCTCACTATATCAAACATCAATTTCCAGATACTCCCCCCCCCTCTCCCTAAATGCGTCCACTCCACAACCTGCAAACAGACACTGGCGCTGTAACGTTCACTGAATTAAGTCGAGCGGGGAGACAGGAGCTGAAATCGCGTTAATAGCTGTCCAGGGTATAAGAGCCCGGCAAGGAAGCCTGCAATCACCCAAATACCCAGAGACAGGTCCTGGGTGCCCCGGGCGGCTCGTGCGCCCTTCCCCTCAGCGCCACCGACCCCACTGCGTGCCAAACGGGCCTCACCAGCCCCATTGAGCTCGTTTAGACTTATCTCTTCATGTCAGAGGCTCCTCATGCGAGAAAAGAAAGTTGCCAACTCATTTTAGCAGAGCCACTCAGAGGGTGAAGGCTGGGAGTCATTTTAACAGCGTGAGAGGCGACAGTTTGGTTTTTTTTTTAGTTACTAATTGTCTATGATTTTACATTTCATCTTCATATCTTAAATCATAGACCATTGTGAAAATCCTGCCTAGAAAGTAGCCTATAGGATGAATTTGCAAACTGTCACCTTACATGTCCACATCCTAATTGAAGTCTAAAGCACTCATTTGAAACAAAAAAATGGATATGATACCTTTATGTTGTATGCAATTGTGGCTGTTATTTGTCATTTTAGTGCGTGTGTGTGTGTGTGTGTGTTATAAAATGTCTGCCTAATGTGAGCTTTAAGAAAAAAAAGGCAGTGAAATGGTTGTTGAAATGAAGCAAACCGGGATCAAGCATAGATATGTGTTTTAATTATAAAGACATATAAACAATATATGAAATCCATGTTGCAACACAACCAAAACGCTTCTTCCGTGAACAGGCTGTATGTCACCATTATAGTATAGCCGGGCTTGGAGCGGGTGATTTTTTTCCACAGTTGTACAATACAATCATGTGAGATGTGCAATAACTTAAATAATAATAATAAATAAATAAAAAGTTGTGAACAGATATTTTCAGAAAATATATCAGCCAACATCACATTAGATTTTTTTCACCCCCACACACAAAGCATCAGGGCAATCAGTCCAGGGAAGTCCTTTCATATTTGTTGTACCTATTAAATCTAAATGTTGAGATTACCTACGGCGCATTTCCTGGCATTTCTACTTGTCTTATTGTTATTGTACTGTTGCATAGATCACAAATAAGAGCTGATGACAGAACATTTCTAAAAGAAAATGACCCAAACTTTGAAATTTGGACATGGCCTGTAGTCTCTGTAAAGTACAAGCGAGAGAGAAAAGTGACAGGGTTTTTTGACTTCATCCTATAAGAAGGCCTTAACAAATCGTTCTCTATGCAGCGTCTGTTAAATATGGATGAAACATTGCAGTATAATTACTTAACCATATCTTAAGATTATATGCATTCGACTAAAATTTGTCTTATTTTTCCACAGAATGATTTAAAAATAACTAGAGTGGGAGAGAGAGAGCGAGAGAGAGAGAGAGAGAGACCGACATGGGTGCAGTATAGGTAAAAGTTCAAGAAAAGAGAGATGAAACCAGATCAAGGCTTGTCGTTACAGTGTTTGAAGAGACTCGACGGTGTCCCGGAGTAAGTGGTGCACTTTTCGGCACAGGTGGCGAGAGCAGAGCCCGAGAAAGGGTAGACGGCAGCCTGTCCAAAAGGAGCCAAGGCGGTGGGGATTGGTGAAGTTATGCTCTGTCCCTGGTTCAGATACGCCACCAGCCGCCTCATCTCCTCCAGAGCCTGAGCCTGCATGAGGATATAGTTCTTGGCCAGGAGGAGAGTGGCTATTTTGGAGAGTTTTCTCACCGAGGGGCTGTGGGCGTAGGGGATAACGGCGCGCAGGCCGTCCAGTGCGTCGTTCAGGTCGTGCATCCTCCGTCTCTCCCGGGCGTTGATGCTTAGCCGCAGGGACCGCTGCTCCTTGGACTTCTTGGCGAGGGGCCCCCCGGGCTTGTCGTCCCCAAAAGACGACCCCCTCTTCCGGGACTCTAGGGAGTCGAAGCCGTCCTCGTCGTCGCTGGTGTGCTCCCCGCCGCTCTCGTTGGACTTCGCGGTCTGCCCGGAGAGGAAGTCGGTGGCCGGTGTGAGCGGGAAGCGAGCGGGACTTCCAGGACCATGGCCAGCGCCGAAGCCGAAGGCTGACTGGCCGTAGCGCTGCGTCAGGTCGAGGAGCGCGTCGTTGCTGATGGATTTGAGCAGGTTCTCTTCGCTGACATTCATCTTCTCTACCGGAGCAGATTCTGACAAGGGGGAAAAAAAGTCTTGTCTTCCCGTTGTTCCCCCGCCGCTGTCCTGTCTTCTGCGTTAAAGACTGTAGGTTCCTCCTTGCGCGCTTCTTCTCTCCAGGAGTTGTTGTTTTCTAGGAGTTCCTCTGTCTTCCCTCACTCCTTCCTTTCCTCTGTCAGCGCACTGACTCTTCAAGAAGGAGGCTGTGTTATCTGAAGCTGAGCCTCTACATGCGTTCACCTCCTCTGTACACTGCGCTCCCCCTTGTTGCGCGCATAGCCCACGTTCAACAACACTTCTCTTAACTGTGCACGGTGAGACCGGAGCGCTCGTGTCCCCCCTCGTAGGGCTATACAGTTTCGCTTTTCCTCTCGCGCGTCTTTCTTGCCCTCCCTCGCCTTGGGCAGATTGTGATTCGCGCGCTGCCCTGCTCGCAAGTTAGTAGGAGCACGAGGCCCACCGGGGATTATCTGCCCGTCCAATCAGGGGGGCGTTTTAATTAACTCGGGAAGAGCGCAGGTCTGCTCCCAATTTCAACCATAACGTGATAATTGCAAGGCAAACTGTCACGCAGCCCAGACGTGTCTGATACTGTATTGTTCACTTTTATGTTGCAAACTATTTTGACCTAAATTTGCATTTTCACAAACTTGAAATGAGGTGTATTAAAGGGTCACAAGCAGTAGCCTTTAACACACAGTTCTCGGGCAGTGCAAACTAAGACAAGCAGGTGAATAATAATAAAGTTGGTTAGTACTCACCTGTCCAGGGCAGATCATCTGTCACAGGTGCAGGAAGTCACACTCGGGACAGGAGGATGTTGGGAGGTTTCAACATGCGACCTGTCCTCTGCTCCACGTCCCACACACAACACAACAGCCTCAGCTCACAGAGGAAGTGTCTTCTTCACCTTGCACATGCACTCACAGTCAACAATGGCACCAAATGCTGAGGGAGAGGTCACACTCAGTCACACTTGCAGGTGGTGTAGCATCTTAAACTCCTCACATGGTGATAAGTAAAACAGTTTTCAGTTTTGTTGGGTTTATTCAAGTTGGCTTATTCAATCCTTCATGTGCACAATCAATCATGAAACCTAGGCCAGAAATAATATATTAAAGTGGGCCTACTGTAGATTGGCCTTCATAAAATTATAAAACCTTTAGAAAATAAATGAAATTATAAAGATCACACAGAAGAAGTAGATCTCACTGTAATTCACTGTTAAATAAACCAATCTCACAGTAATACAGGGCTGAGTATATAGAGAATTACTGGAGAAGATTTCAATTAGACTAAAGACAAAGAGCAAGTGAAATGTTTCCTGAGGCTAAGGAACAGGTGTCCTGACTGCCACCAGCTAAGTATGAATCCTAATAATGAAGGTGAGGCTGCCACTCTGTGTTCACTAGGGAGCATTACACTGTGGTGAAGACTCATGTGTTACTACTGCAATGTATAGCTGGCAGAGTTTCCACATGTCTCTCTGCAAGCCCATTCCTTGCTTACGTTTGTTCTTTACTGTAAATTGTTGGGAAAACTCATGAGGTGATGGTACCACCTTGTGGAGGACAAAGGTAAAACAAATGATGGTTTGCAGTGTTGCATGTGTTTTGTATAGAAATCCACCTCCATTAAAAAAAAAATCATTTGGAGGTGGGGCATGGTTTCAGATTTATTTGCACATTCATCTGCATTTTGTGTTATTACAAATAATCTAGAGGCCTGTACTAGTCCAATATCCATTATAGGAGTTATCTAAGTCTCAGTTACTGTAACATGTATTTGAAATGGGGATCTCACATCTTCCAGTAAGGGTTAGTCAGGATTGTTTGTCCCTTTTCAGCTTTCTCTTTTTCCACATCGCATGCATCTCAACCTGTTTCATCATGTTGCCTTGAAAACCCACTAATGAAATGATTATAACCACCTGTATTAAAACTGGCATGCTGTTAATTGGCACTTACTTTAGATTGGCTTAATTGTTTAGCCATCAGTAATTGAGATTTACAGTGACAGCCACTTATCACATAGTCTTTGTACTCCTTAAGGATCCAAGTATAAACACATTAATGCTTTTTTAAAAAAATGTACAACCTACTGTATGTATAATGTATAGAATATAATTTAATAATTTTACATAATATATAAGGGCAATGTACACTTGTGTAGGCTACAGTATATAATACACTGTATAATGTCAATGATAATATCTTTTAATTATTGTTTTGCTTTTATATTCATGCTGTTCATCCATCTATTGTACCTATACTCTTTATCTGTTCAGGGCTGGAGTCATTGCCAGCTGAGGGTGGGATATAGCTCGCCATTCTTTCAAGAAATGTTTAATTTGTCAAGCCTGTGTAAAGACTGAGTCTGGTCTTCAAAACACGATGATGAAGACAGCCGACATTGAGTGTGACTTCATTAATTCATTGGGTAGATTTACATTGTACTGTAAACAGACATTTCATCTCAATCCAACCTGTAGAGAGACGACTGTCATTTGGATCACTGTCACTTTGCAGAAAGTTGAATTATCTGAAAACTCTGCTGTCATATCATTCGTCATTGATTTTTTAATATAATCCCACAGTCATGATGTTGTTACTTTTTAGGGTCAGACTGTTGGACAGGTGAAGTCATACCTATACTGTAAGTAGCCTTAAATTTGAAACAAACTGTGAAGCTGTGTCTAAGGGTCACCAGCGTTTGTATTGTTTGAGGAAGCTGTCCTATTTTACAGTAATATCAACAAAATCATGATGTCCTGCTTTTTTAAAGAAAATGTTGTCCTTTTCCTTTGTGTGATGGTTTGGAAACAATTCTTTAAAGAACAGAAATTCCTTGAATCAGATTGTTAAATGGTCCAGTAAGTTGATTGGTGAGTCACAGCTGAACATGGAGGTCATGTGCACCAAACAGTTACAGTGATTGCCCAGCTCCATTACAAATGATGATTCCCATCCTTTACACAGTGAATTTCAGCTCCTTCCCTCCACAGTTTCTAAATGTAGAACAAAATGATTCAAAAATAGCTTTGTTCACAAAGACCCAGCCACCAGGTGCCATAGTTGTATCTCTTATCATAGGAGGCTTTGGAATCGCACTTAGTCTGGCCCGTCATCGAGGACCGGTTTGCCTTGGGAGATCCTACCAGGGGCATTTAGCCCCCGACAACATAGCTCCTAGGATCAGTCGGGTGCTCAAACCCCTCCACCACGATAAGGTGGCGGCTCAAGGAGGGGATTTTAGGATAGATAGATAGATAGATAGATAGATAGATAGATAGATAGATAGATAGATAGATAGATAGATAGATAGATAGATAGATAGATAGATAGATAGATAGATAGATAGAATATTTACAATTTTTTTCTCTGTTCTTGTATTCTGCAGCTGCTCTTTCTCGTTCTTCTCATGTTTGAGATTTTGGTAGCACTTTATTTGACGCCTATCTCTATAACGCATTATAACCATACTTATAATGAGTTATAATGCAGTTATAGCACTGTATAACTATAGTTATAAACACTTATAAATGATCATACTACTTTATAACAATAATCATAACACTATAAAACACTATAAAGCATTTTATCTTGACTTATAAGGTCAGGTATTATAATACGCTATAACTTTTAGTAACTCGCTGACAATGCCCACATCGATAATGCATGTGTTATAATTGGCTTATAAACATGTATAACTATCATTATAAACACTCATAAATTGTCATAAGGCTTTATAACAATAAGTATAACACATTATATAGCATTACAACTCTATTATAATACTTGACCTTATAAGACATTATAAAATGCTCTATAACTGCATTATAACTCATTATAAGTATGGTTATAATGCGTTATAGAGATAGGCGTCAAATAAAGTGTTACCGAGATTTTCCTCCAGAGCTAACCTTTGTCCGCCATTCAGTCTGACATTGGTACATCTTGGTCTCCAGGTCCTTGATGCTGACCTTGTCCTCTTTGTCCAGTGTCATTGATTTTCTCTTGGCACTTTTGATCACCTCATCCTTTTCCTGGATGAGTCTCTCTATCCTCTCTTCACAGCTCTTCTGCAGAGTTTTAAGCTCAGCAACTGCTTTTTCTTCCTTGGCATTCATCTGGCTCTGCCATGCTGCATTGAGCTGTGCAATAGTTTTGGGTAGAGAGAGCTCCATTGCTGTGATCATGTCACACTTTGCCTTCAGCTGCTTTTTGAGCTGCTCTGTCTCTATTTGACATGAGTGAAGTGCTTCCTTCACTGAGCAGATGTGGAGCTTGTGTGTATCACTGTTTTGCAGACCCAAGTGTTTTTTGCAAGTTGTCCTGGCAGCTCTTGGTCATGGAGAGTGTTGACACCAAGGACGCATTCTCATCCAGCAAAGTCTTCTTCTCGAGCTCCCAGCTGTTTTCTTTGGTGGCCAGCTGCTGCTTTAGAGATGCATTTTCTCCAGCCAGCTGTTTGTTTTCCTTCTTAACCTCAAGAAGGGCCAGTTGAAGGGGCGTGCAGAATTGTGCTGGGTACAGGTGTCTGTTGCTGGTCGGCAGCTTCAGAATGTCTTTCTGACATGTTTGCTGAGCACAGATTGTGTAGCACGGTCAGAGATCTGGTAAAAGCTGAAGTCACTGTTTCGTTGAACGGTGTCGTTCTGTGACTATATCCACAAAGATATTTGTCTCTTGCAGTAACTTTAAGTAACTTTTCAAGTGGCTCTTTGTTGAACTATGTCGTTCTGTGACTGTATCCAAAACGCTTTTGGAGTTCCAGGGGGGGGTTGGTCCGGCTGGCAAGGGATTTTCATATAATGGCGGTCGATTGTGCTCACTTTTTAATCGTCCAAAACACACACACTATGAAACATCCAAACACCTCCATTTGGATGTTTCATAGTGTGTGTGTTTTGGATGATTCAAAATCCATTGCCAGCCAGACCCCCCCCCGGAACGCCTAAAGCGTTTTGATAACTGCAAAAGTTCTCCAAACCCTTCCTTGGCATGACGGTGAGTAGAAAATTGGTGAATTATCGATTTTGGGTGAAGTATCCCTTTAAACATTACGGTGGTCAGACCTTTTTGATGGTGATTGATTTGGATACACGTGATGCACTAAACACAATGCAGGTCTGTCATCAGTGCTAACAGTGTAACAGTGAAATGGACAGAGGAGAAACACAAAGGTATAATACACAGTCTGAGTGACAGTGAGTCAGTCAGTACTAAGTCAAAAAACAAATAAGCTGCAACAAAGATGTGAAATCAAAACAAAGATATAATGCCGGAGACAATCAACTCAACAAGGTGACTAAACACGGTCTAAGCTCTACAGGCATTGTGCAGCTCAGTGGGTAGAGCAGGCGCCCCGTATACAGAGGCTATAGTCCTCGCTGCAGCGACCCCGGTTCGATTCAACATGTGGCCCTTTGCTGCAGGTCATTCTCCCACCTTCTGCCTCTCTACTGTCCTATCCAGTAAAAGCCTGAAAAAAGGGCTCCAAAGAAAACATAGAACCAAAATATGTGAAATGTATTTGATATTGAGAGTGAAAACATTGTATTTTGGTCCATAACTAATTACATGAACACATCATTTCATTAAAAAACAAAACAAAACAAAACATCAATTAACCTTTTTCCCAGCACCAGGCTGAAGCCAAATTAAGCTTTTACAACACACCACCTCCAACCTTTGACATCCAAATTTAACACCAGACAAATTTTACATGGACATTAAAGAAGAAGGGGGAGATTTTTTACATCCGACCCATTAAATCACAAATTGCTGCTTCAGTGGGTTTAAATCTTTAGCACATGACACAATAGATGCTTTCAATGGTGACAGAAATGATAATGAAAAACACAGTGTCTGTCATCAGTGTCACAGAAGACATTTCTGTGTATCATGTGTTCATTTTCTCTCAGACGAGACTGTACTGTGTGACTGTACGAGACTTGGACCAGCAGATGGCAGAAAAGCCCACGAATTGAAATTGAAAAGTGCCTTAACCACATAATGGACAACACACTGTGTTTATGCATCAGTAAATAAAAACAATTGAGAAGGCCTATTTCCTGTTTTCATTATGGTGATTTATATCTGTTAGCTTTGCCCTGTGGGTAGCCTATTTATCTGTAGACATCTAAAAATTAGAAAAGGGGCTATTTCTAAACAGGTTTCATGCCTACACTAAAAAATAAAAACAATAAAAATAGGTGAAATATTTGCTTTTAACAGCTGATCCATGGTGAGAAAAGTACCCAGCGCAGTCAGCGATGGCACAATTTTACTCCTCGGTCGATTGTGATCCTCTAGTGTTGGACTGGCAGCACTACACATGGTCGTCACCTTTCTCCAGGGGGACCGAGCACTAAAAGCCTCTGATTCACAGAGAATGGTGGAAATGCAAAAAAAGTGTCAACACACCAACTAATAATACAAGATGCTTTTAAAGCCTCCGCTGCGGCTCTGTGTCGCCATGGCAACTGCAGGCTCAGTTGCCATACAATGGTGGCGTACAAAACACCGAGCACTCACGTTGGTTGCAGTGACGGCGGAGAACCACCATGTGGCAGGAAAGTATCTTCTATTGGTGTGTGGATGTTTGACAGCGAACAATGCATGTGTGCACATACACAAATGTGTGTGTGTGTGTGTGTGTGTGTGTGTGTGTGTGTGTGTGTGTGTGAGAGAGAGAGAGAGAGAGAGAGAGAGATACATGCATGCATTTAGACATGTGGTCACCAGCATCCACACCATAGATTATTAGCCAGTCATCTTCATATGAGCATATTTTGCAGTTGGTACACTCGTGTGGATGTGGGAGCAGTGAACACAGGATTCAGTGGATGTTGATGAAAAGTTACACAGGATCTTGTTTATTGCTAATATGTTCTATATCAAGACCCAGCAGGCTTCACACATGAGGGCTCTCTCTCCAGGCTGTCTCTCATATCCTAATTTTGAGCCCCACTCTCTCTCTCTTGCTCTCTCTCTGTCTGACTCTCTCCTCCGTTCACACACACACACATACAGACACACACACGCACACATCAAAGTGCTGCTCTGAGTAAAGATGGAACAGGCTCCTTTGATCTCTCCCTGCCGACTCTGATTAATGTGTGGATTTACAGTGCAGACCTACAGGGACCTGGCAGCCATGACACCCTTCTGCTGCACTGGAATCTAGTTTTTCTCACAGCCAATCACAATCCTTGATTTGATTAATTGTTCCAATCATGATGCTTTTTTTTTTTTTTTGGTGAGGCACTTGCAAAAGAATGAAACAACAACAACATTCAACCTTAGGCACCCGAGCGAAATTTCCAAAATCCCACCGCTGTCACATATCACAGAGCACCATTCTCTGTACCTGCCCAATCAGAGATATTCCACAAAGTCTCTGCTTTGCAAAGCCTTTCCTCCCCATCTGAAACCCTTTGCTTCATCTCAGAAGAGAGAGAAAGGTACATGAGAAAGCTGTGGATCGGTGTGGTAAATGTTTTATTCAGGCAGCCTTGGCAGTCATTTGCAATGGTGGGTACAGTGTTGGTGTTTGGTGGGAGGTTTGCTGACGACGACGGATCAAATGTTAGAAAAGTTTAGCATCAAGCATCAAAGGAAGTGTTTGCACGGCACACATTGCACATTGTTCTTTGTGCATTGCACATTGCACCCACGTTTCATCACAAGCCAAGCCAAAACAAGTAAACAAAGTACCCGCTCTTCGCTCTGTCTTCGCTCTTTTCACCCTAAAACCTTTCTCCTCCATGACTCTTCGTACTCCTTATCGCTTCCTCTCCATTTTCTCTCCCCTCACTGCAGTGCAATGCAGATTTTTCACAGGGTGGAGGTAAGGTAGAGATAGGCGGGGTCCCATGAATAATTGTTGAAGATATTTTTACTCTGACCCACTTTGGAGTCCCTTTCGTCCCCCTTAAAGGTGCCGCTGTTTTAAGTCAATAGGATGTATAAACGGGTGCCACAAACCAGTTGGGCTGGTCAACTGTGTGGTCTCAGCTGTCAAACGAAACCTCTACAGCTCCGTAAGCTTTATATCAGGACTGAGTAAGCAGAGCTTGCTTACATTGTCATGGTCCACCTGACAAAAAAGGGAAGACAAAGGCAGAACGTCCAGCCTCACGATGCTCTGCTCAACATGTAACTGTGGAAAGTAGAAGAGCGCAATACAGTTTTTAATATACAGTGTGTGTTATGCTATCTGGGTTATGTAAGGCTGTTTTACTTTACCCTAACTGTGTCAATGCTATGTGTGTGACTAAACAATAATCTTTTACCTCATATATATGTGTTATTTCATGACAGGGCAGAAATAAGAGATGAACTGGAGGCGATCTAAGTGTTTGAATCAATATGCAATACAATAATTAACAGTAACAGTGATTAACAAGTGTTTAACTACACACAGAATAGCGGGAGAGAATCTCTCTAAAGTCTGCAGTCAGCCAGGAACAGTATCCACAGGCTAACAGGCACCAAATTCACTGCCTGACTCTGATACATGAACAAATCATGCAAGCCCCAGAGCTCCCAAGTGGATTCTTCATACAGGCTACCATTGGGAAATATCAAGGGTGTGTTAGAGAGATTGTAGGAGCAGCAGCAGCAGCAGCAGCAGCCAAGTGGAGTGAGGGTGAGTTGAGGATATGGGTTTGTGGTACTGAACAGCCTCAGCACCGACAGCATGCAGCTGCCTGAAGGGGGAAACATGTATCACTTAATCACCTACCACACTGCTTAAAGGAAATTAGACTTTTTCACACAGAGATGATTGAGTTTCTAACAATATTTAAAGGTTGTAATGCCATCATTTATATGGCTGTCAGTTACTTTGATAACATAGAAAAGTCCAGCAGGCAGGAGAGGGTGGGAGCCTCTGTCAATACCAAAGGATGTGTGCAGCCATTTCCTGACGGCAGAACAGACCTCGCACAGACTGAACTTGAAATAAATAATTAGCAATAAAGACACTTCACTACTTCAGTTTGGTCGGTAGATACCTTTAGCACCGGTTAGTGTTAATGATGCACATGTCGTTTTAATTAAATTATCTTCACTTAATTTTTTCCTGCTGTCATGGTACAACATGGCAGTAGCACAGAAGTTAAACCAACACAATTATAATTAAAACTCTCCTTAATTTCACAGGTTTTCAGCCTTAATATAATACTCTCGCAGGAAGATGAAGCCCAATTTCCCCCCCGCATACTAGCATGACTGTTTCTGAAGTGTAGTCATATGATTATGGTGTTTGTGAGCTTGTAGCTAACACAGTGGTAGAGGTTGTGCAAACTCTCGCTCGCTGTTCTGACAAGCCTTCAGATTTATTTTGCCCATTTGACTAAACAATCTGAATCAACACAGTGCTTTGTGAAGGTCAAGGTCAAGGTCAGGGTCATATATGATCCCCGAGGGGCAGTTTGTTGAGCAGCCAGCAGAACATAAATTCAGGGATCACACACCTCTAACTTGTAACATTATGTGATACTATTTAAACAAACAGTGGTAATAGAGACAAATACGTTTTTGAATCTGTTGGTCCTGCATCCAGTGACCATGCCTAAATGAAATTAAATGATTAAAGCAGATATCAGTGGAATGTTTTTGTTAATATAAGTCCTAAATAGTCCTATTTTCCGTCAGCAATCACTTACATGAAGTATTTCAGCCTAAACACGAGTCTCTCCGTCACTCTGCTCTGCTGTAACCCGAGGAGACAATTTTCCTTGTGGGATACAAGTGTTATCCAATGAGGAGAGAGAACGGCATGAAGGGCTGTGTGTGCAGCCAAGGGATGCGCGTGAATGTGGTGACGTAGCACGAGGACCAATTGATGCCTGACAAGGGCGGGGGCTGCTAACTCATGGTGCGTTCAAAGAAACTCGTACTTTGTGTTTTTCCTTCCTGTGAAGTCATACCAGTTCGATCTGGTACGAGTTCACGGGTCGGAAGTTACGAGTGGCCGTTATAGGGAACTTTCACAGACAACAGGATGGTAAAAACACGAGCTACGGGTTACCTGGAACGCTACCAAGTCGTAGTTGTGACTTGAAGCTGTAACTTACGGTTTCAAAAGCCTGCCTTGAACGCAGCATTAGCCGAAACGGCCGTGAAGCTGATATCTGCTTTAACAATCCCTGCCACAGTCTATTTTTCCTCATGTCTTTTTAGGTTTAGGTGTAATACAACCAGACGTCCATCTAACTGCAATCCTTCAAAAACACAACCCTCACAATCATGTGTGGATAGAGTCTTTCAAAAGGTCTGTGTGGCCCCTTACTAAAAGAGGAAAAGCCACAGAACCACTCATATAATGTGGTAATTATGGCAGATTGCCTAGGATCTAATTTTGTGTACTGAACAGAACAATTTAACAAGTTACAGACTCAACTTAATGAAAGACTGAATTGATGAATGAATTTGAATTGAATTGGAGGATTTGAAGCAGCAAATTGATTCATAAATGTCCATCACTGTGGAAAGAGTAGAAAGTGCTTACTGAGTTAAAAACAGTAAAATTGAAAGCAGGTGCAAATCGAACGTATACCAGAAGTCCTCAAAGTCCTAAAAGCATGAAGAGGCACGAAGTAGCAATAACGGTTCTGATTCTTTATGGACATATTATCTTGAAGGTGGCCATTGTGAATGTGGGTGTTACTCAGTTAGAGACTGACTGGATATTTGTGTTGTAGATGTTTATAAAATCCATGATTTCGTACATCAACACCATAGAGGACATACTAATTTAGGAAACTATAAAATATTAAGGAAGAACTACAGAGAGATAGATTTCATCAAAGAATACCCAAGCTGGAGACGAGTAAACAGAATTCACTTGAATGTTAGGATTGTGAAGAACTTTCTTGTTTTTTGTTTATATTTAATTCTCATTGCACTGTTGTAGTTTCCTTAATACCATGAAATCCGGCTGCCGGTCCACATCCAAGCCAAAACTGATGAGAGGCTCTTTTATCCACACTGGTCTCCAGAGGACTGAAGAACTCTGTTGAAAAGTTGTTCTGGCTACGGAGATACAAAAACATACATACACAAAGGAAAATGAGTGAAAACATTTATATTTACAGAATATGAAAAATAGAGAAATATGCTGCACAACTTTAAAAAGTTGGTGACATGGACTCAAACTGGATATACAATACCTGTCGTATCATAATGAATCTGGAGAAAAGGTCTTCCAATCATCACTATGGCACCATAACATTTTCCATAGACACAAAGTTACTTTGATTTTTTTCTAACTTCCATCCTGCATCAGTGAATGAGCACAATCTTGAGACAATACACAACAATCTGTTCTCGCTGCGCGGTGACAGAACTGTGACATAAAGTCGTTTCAGATTCAGAGCCGTCAAGTATTTTGAGCTGAAAAGTTGTTAGAGTTAGGCAGAGAATTGGACAGAACAGAAGACACTGTATCAACTTCCACCTCTATAGGGCTTTTGAAAATAAATCCAGGAAAATATAAAATTCTAGAAGTGACATTTAGCAACAAACAGCAGCAAACACATATTGTAGGGAATGTAGTCAATGCAAACAAAAGGGGTTGAAAATCCACCGTCAGCTATGAGCTAGCACCATCATATCACCCTGCTGCAGGTTAATGTAATAATAATATTAATAATAATAATAATGTAAAAGATTTGTAGCATATACTGTATGTTTGACAATGTATGTTTAATTTCACCTTTGTTTATTATCATTATCTCAGTATGAAATATGTTATTCTGAAAGATTGCAAAGAGTTTCATAAATTGTAAGAAGGCTCGAGCAGACAGGCGAGTGGAATTTTGTATAAAGGCTGTGTCCCAATTCAGGGGCCGCACTGTACAGAGGCTGCACTTGAAGACTAGTTGCATCATAGTAGCATGATGATTGTCCCATTTTGAAGGCTCAAGCAATTGCAGCCTTCTTTTTCTGTACAACTACAACTACAACCGGATGAACCAACCG
The DNA here is from genome assembly GCF_905171665.1 of Trachurus trachurus. Taxonomy (NCBI): domain Eukaryota; kingdom Metazoa; phylum Chordata; class Actinopteri; order Carangiformes; family Carangidae; genus Trachurus; species Trachurus trachurus. Next base: position 23,191,042 of record NC_139901.1, on the reverse strand, counting down.
ATCCCACGACCAGTATGGAAGCAAACAGCACAGGCAGATAGTCAGAGGATTATTCTTTTAAGTATTGGCCTTCTGGTCATTTCAGCAGGGTTAGGGTTAGGGTCTAAGGGCCTTAAAGGAAACATATTATGTCCCCTTTCCACAAGTCAAAATAGTTCCTAGGTGTCTTAAAGACATATCTGTGACATGCTTTGGTCAAAATACCCCAAGGATCAAACATCGCAGCTTCAGCTTCATTCATACTCTCAAAACAGCCCTGTTCAAAACGACTGGGTTCAGTGCCTGTCCCTTTAAATGCAAATGAACCACTCTGCCCCACCCCACCCCTTCTACCGGACCCAGGCCGCCTTAACAGGAAAGAGCTGCCGCCTAAACTAACGTCTTTAAAAAAAAAAAATGTAGCGATATTCGGATTTCAACCCAAGGAGCCTGCACATTACAGATTTTTTTTTTTTTGTCAGTTCTCACATTTTGGGGGCCGGAAGGCAAGCCAAACACCCATAAAGTGCCTTCAAAAAGTGATATTTCCATAATATGTCCCCTTTAATACATAAAAGTCACACAAATCACACACAAAGTTGCGAAGATCGTTGGCCTTCCCACCCCAGTCACCCCCTTGCCCCATAGTTCATACTCCTTCCATCTTCCGTTGCAGGTCATTTGCCTGGAAAAAGGTCACGTTCAACAAAAGCTCTAACCCCAATGCGATAACTGAACTGAACAAAACACCGAAAAGACTGTAACCTAATCTAATCTTAAAGTCTTCAGAAAACAGTTACGTGTTGTCAGCCTGGCTCCGCCCACCTACACACTTCAGCACAATTTTCTTTTCCCTTTAGTACTCCGCCTGGGATTGAAATGCTGTCACAGATTTTTTCCTGCAGAGAATCTACCGGCCAATCAGCGAACAGAGGGAGTGGCTGAGAACAATGACGTTGAGGTTATGCGCTAAGTATGAAGTTGTAGTTCATTAATGGTGGCGGATGTTTGTAAAGCCATTGGTTCCATTGTGGCAACTAAAATTTGTCAGGCAAAATCTGGAGCTGTCGGTGACGGATGTCTTGCACACACTCGCTCTGCTCATTACAATGGGGGATGGTCGTTGTTTACAACACGCAGCAGCTTCATTGCGTTCCGGCGCATGACAAACCAAACATTAGCATGGGTAAAGGCAGATCAAATAGTTGTAAGCTTCAACAGAGTAGCCACTTCCAGTTTCTCAATGGAGAATGGCCAGTGCACAAATAAAATAAAGTGCATGAGACTGGTTTGGACCAGGCTAACATGTTGTTGCTAAGGATGGGCACAACTGTGACACAAAGCATAAATCCTGAGCAGGCCAGACCAACCCATTTCACTTCATCCTTTGCTGTCATGGGCCACATCCTTCGTCCTCCTGAACTGGGACACAGCTGAAGACTTTCTCATGGGAAAACAGCTAGCTTAGCTATAAAATGTTGAAAATCTACCAACATCTCTGATGCACAGTATCACACGCTGTGACTATTTCTTGAAGAAACAATGCTCCAAAAAACAAGGATAAAGAGAAAGGAAAAAAGTCAACAAAGAAAAGAAAGAAAAACAACTGATGTAGATGAGGTAGTTAGTCACAGGACATTCATTTTTCAGTGATATTTGAACCTCTGTGTAAATGCTCATCCTCTACAAACCATTACATGCTGCCTCAGCCATGAGAGAGGTATCAATCTTGTCACCTACTGTAACTCCAAGCAAAAAAAAGAAGAAAAAAGAACATGTGTATTTCCCAAACTATGCCTTTCAAACTTGAATTCACAAAGCAATTCAGTTCTTTTTCAAATCAGCACTATGTAATTTTATCATGCTCTGGGTTAGTATTTTTGTTAATTTGTGTTAATCCTGATGACATTTCCACATTTATCTTCAAATTCAAATAATAAAAGAGAAGAAATAAAAAGAAGAACACAGTTTGAACTAAATTAAAGGAGCTATTTGGCCCCCACATAGTCGGTCGTACTTGACTCCGCATACTCGAGGCGGACTCAATTAGGACCCAAAACGGATGTCCGTTGAGAAAAGCTCAATTTTTACCACCGTGCAGAGTCCGCGTACACATACTCAGTGTTTTAAATGTGACACCGTACGCTCAACTACGAAGCCAGTGTGCATGGAGTCTGCGCCACTCACAGTACGCCCAACTATGTGGGGCTTTTAGTTTGGCAGTGTCAATGCCAGTTTAGCATGTTCAGGGGTGGAGAGCAGTGTGACCACTCTTTTAGGATGCTAACCAGCTATAGCCCTGGTCTGTCTTGACAAACTGAAGAAGTAACAGAGCCATAATTCACAATAAGTGGTAGTTCTTCAACTTGTTCTATCTCCTTTCTCTTGGTTAGGTCAGCAGCACTGTAACTTTAAGACAGATGATTTTTGGGGGGTTCAGCTGAGATGTGAGTTGCATTAAGGGAAAAAAAACATGTGTCTAGTTTTGGTTTGAAATGCATGATCCTGTGAAGATGAACAAAACTGTCCATTTTTCCTGCAGTTTCTAGAAGGGCGCGTTAAAACCACTTGTCTTGTAAATCTTACAATGCATTGTGACACTGTGCTCACTACACGAAACCACACTCTTGAGTCTTAAGTTACACTGGGCATCTTTAAAGTGATTGCATTGCTTTGCCTCTGTGGAAAACTGAATACGGTTTACATGTTATTGTCCAATATTGAGAGTTGACACTTTAAACAAACATACTTTTGTTACCTTTGAAGTAACTTTGGGTGAAACAGAGACTAAGAGGTAAAATATATATTTTTTAACACCCATCTGAACACAAACATAACTACTCATAACAAATGGTTTATTCATAATGTAGCAGTGAGCTGAATCTAGGTCCAGTCAGAGCATTATTTTTGCAAAGGCAACAAAAAATACAAAGAAAACAATCAGATTTTAACATTTTACACAAGCGTTTCTGAGAAACTGTTTGGTGCCAGACAGATCTTTAGGCTTTTGGATTTGAAACATTTTTGAACTGATCTATCAACAGAACTCATTTTCTTCCCATTGCCTCTTCCCACTGCATCTTTATCTTCTGTGTTTTCTTCTTTTTCACTCTCGTTTTTTGACTCTGTAATGATTTTATGACATTTGTTTCCTGTCTGGGCTTTGAATATAGATAACAACACGCAGATACACAAAAAAGAGAAACACACTATGAATGCAAAACTGACCCGACGTGTGCTCTGCAAATTTAGAGATCTGACAGATCCTCTTCAATTTCCACCTCACTGCTTTTGTTATCTCGCTTTGCTTATCCCCCCCCCCCCCCCCCCCCAACTCTGCTATATTTCTCTCTTTTGTCTCTCTATGCATTAGTTTTTTTTTCTGCTTCCAACTCCCATGCATGCCCTCCTCCGCCCCCACATTCTTCCCCACATTTCACAATGTGAAAAGTCACACAGAGTTTTCCTTCTAGGGTTTTTGCGGACAGGAAGTCCATATTTAATGAAGTGACTCTCTTGTTAAAATGCTTTTAAGTGCTCCTGTGCAGGGCTTCAGGCTGGAAGGGAGGGGAGGAGGCGGGGGCTGAGGCTTTTATTTATTCATTGGGCGGTTCAGTGCCTCTTCCCCGCTCCGGCTCTGTGAAGAAGGAAGAGGATTAGAGGAATGAATCCCCCCCCCCCCCCCCCCCCCCCCCTCCCCAACACACACACACACACACACACACACACACACACACACACACACACACACACACACACCCTTCCTCCCGCTCCCCATTGCTGGCCGTGTTTCCTCCCTCGGGGGACACCCCTGCGTCAGTCCACATTAACATCCATCAGAGCATGGTGCTCCAGAGGGGGACGAGCCTCTGTCCCACTGAGTCGCACATACATGCATGAATACATGTGAGCACACGCGCATTCACGCACACCCACATACACCGACGTGCGAGGCAAGTGCACACGCAGGGACGGTGCACAGTGCAGCAGCAGACACATCCTCAAACCAACACTCAAACTGAGGAGTCACGGACCCCAAGTGTCTCCGTCAACCCCACCTCTGCTCCCGCCTTCAGCTACGCTCAAATACAGTTTTGTTTATATTCTACATTCAAACTGGACTTGTTTCCACTGAGCCCTGCAACATTTCCGAGCTGCACAAGTGCGCCCGTCCTTTAACTTGATCAGTAGGTGTATTTGAACAAGTTTGTACAAGAATCTGAAGACTGTCGGGAAACAGACGGAGGAGAAAAGAGACAGAGGAGAGGAGAAAGTTTGCGCAAGTGAAGGATGAGATGGTGCGTTGTGCTGATTCCTCTCCTCTTTGTGTGAAGTTTTGTCTGCTCCCTCGTTATCTCTCCTCGCTCGCAGAATGGGAGGGGAGCTGAGACTCTGGCTGGATGAGAGAGGCATATCATTAACCAGGAGTGTTTCTACAACAAAGCGCAGACTCCATCAAATCCCACTCATTCTCACACACTGGTGTCACACTCATCATTCTCCTGCACTGAACTGCTGTGTGGAGGGAAAAAAAATGCCCTCATTTGTCAAAGGCACATATCATTTTTTTTTGTCAGCAGGCCTAATAGAAATTCCTTTAATATTTTCCTTTTTCAAATCTTTTTGAATTTTGAAGGTCTAATGCTCATATCTAAAATTGGATTATATTTGTTAGGGCTTGACTGATGTGCATGTGTGAGTATGTGCTTGTGTGTGTGTGTGTGTGTGTGTATGAGTGTGTGCGTGGGTGTTGTGTGCATGTGATGTGAAAATGCATGACTCCTCATTGGGAGGATTCACTGTAGCCGTGCGGAGGGATGCAGACTGTTTCTTATTCACCGCGCTGACCTAGATTCCAAAATCAGGTGCATAAAATGCAAGATGCAGCCCCATGTCAGCACACACACACACACACACATTAACCTCTATGTGGCAAGATCTCTCCTTTCCATTCATCACTTCTTACCTTGACAGATCTAACAACTGATTTGATCCATTCACACCAAATTGCATATCTGTAACTCTCCCCCTTTTCTTTCCTCGTTTCGGAGCTCCCACTCCTCCTCTCTCATCTTGGAATCTCACATCAAACTGAAATGTTAAAATGCAAATTCATTTTTTTCAGCTAGCTCAGTTCACACAAACTTATAATTGGATTCTGCCTATTAATATAAAAGCCTTCTTCATCCTCATCATTCGATCTCATATTATAGTCTTTTTGCGATGCACATGAACCGGCCTCGTTCCACGATAAGGGAAAAACGACAGAGAGGCAGAGGAGGACGGAGAGGACAGTCGCCTCATTAGCATGGCAAAGTGTCTTATTGAATCAGGGAGTAAGGCCAAACCAAGGTAGCGCAGTTAACACGAGTTAGGAGCATAATGGAAGTGTGCACATCTGCCTTGTTAATGTGGGGTCAGTAGTTTTGCTACTCTCTCCTCTTCTCCCCCTGCGGTTCCCCCCTCCCATCAGCTGCCATGTTCGAGCTAACCTGAGAATTTCTTCTTTTTTGAGGTGGATGGAAGATGCTTGGCAGGTGGGGGAGGGGGTGAAGCTGCACCCTGCGACCCGAGCTAACTAGCATGATCAGGCAGAGAAGCAAAAAAAAAAAAGGACGGATGCCACCGAACGACAGAAAGAGGAAAAGAAACGCAGAAGCAGATAATCAGCGTGCGACGGTCGGGAAAGAGACAGACGGCCTGAGAGAGAGCACCAGATGCTGTGTGGGAGGGTTATTTAATTGATGATATCACGCCTCTCTTTCCCTCTTTCTCTCCCTCTTGTTCTCACTCTTTTCTTCCTCCAACACACACACACACACACACACACACACACACACACACACCTTCAACAAACACATACACACATAAAGACTTGTGCACACTGTATTTGCCCTGTCACCCTCTTATCCTTGCATGACACGACGCCCACGCTTCTCCCTGGTCTGTTCTGCCCACCTTATAGGCTCCCTGGGGATTGTGCGAGGCCTGTAGTGTGTGTGTGTGTGTGTGTGTGTGTGTGTGTGTGCGCGTGTGAACCCACAAACACAAACTTGAATCAGTAACTCCCACCACAGCGACATAACAATGTTGTAGACGCCTCATCTAAGATTGTGATTACTGTAAGAAAGGAGCTGTTTGCAAATTCATGTAGCAACAAAACACCCAAAGGAGGAAAAGCATCTCAATTATATGTTTTCTCTTCTCTGTGCATTAAGTCAATTGAAATTATGTAACAAACCCAATTTGATTCCCAGTTTGAAACAGCATCACCACAGCTCTGTGTTACACTCGGCCACAGTTTCTGTTTTCTTTGCTTCCCTACATGCAGGTAGAAACTGTTCCACATGCTTTCTGCTACACCAGAAAAGCCCCAGAAAACGAGTCTCATTAATTAGCTTCTCATTTGTAAATGCAAATGAGCTTAATTAAAAAATAGACTCTCCTTTTGCGGGCTTCAAAGGGAGACAGTGAGGCCTAATCAGGAGGTTTGTTCAGCTGTGGCACTAATGAGACATATTTGGCCTAACGAGGGAGCGATGCCCTAATTTGTTTATGCTAATGATATGAAACAGTGCTTGTCCTTTTGGTGTATCTGGGAAGGGATCAGTCACACACACTCCTCTGTGCGATGTACCTTCAGGGTTTCGCTCAGTGTTGGCGAGGTGGCGCAGCGGCCTTGCTCAATTGTTTCAGTAGGTTAATTGGCTTAATTAGCCTAATAGAGATCATTGGGGCGATGACTCAATGTCAAGGCATATGTGGGTTTCTGAAGCATTTTCCATGCAAATATTGTGCAATGAAAAGTAATGACAGAGATGTAAATTCTCTTGCTGTGACACCGATGTCCGATTCACTCACTCAACATTTTTAATAGGTAATAAGTGTTTGCGGGGAAACAAACAAAGGAATACAGGTCCAGGTCAAGTCACACTGCTTAAAGGAGAACAGTTCTTTGTTACAGCTTGGCTGTTATTTCCATTGCTGTCCCTTTTTTTAATCAGTAATAATACATTTGGAGGGTGTCAAGGTGAAGGTGTGGCCCCTTGTACAGACCATGAAGCAGAACCAAATTGGGACCTTAAACCTCCCGTATTAAACCTGTTATTCTCTCCCTTGTTTGCTCTCAAACAGCATCTCTTCATTTTCTCTCCCTTGTTCTCCCAGGACCAACAAGGCTCCCAGGACCAGGTCAGCACAGCTGCTTACTGGATCAACAGCTCTGCCCTGCAGCGCTGCTTCTCAACAGCAGGGGCACGAATATCTGCATAATATTAACTAAGAGTGAACAAGTTTACCCCAGTGTCAGCCGCTACAACACAAAGTCTGACAGCTGATTCTCCAAGCAACACGAGCCACTGCAGATTTAGCTAGAAGTGAATTTATGCTTCCATGTATGAAATTTATATTTGAAACCCTATCACACATTGCAACCGTATAGGAGCAGTTCCTGGTATGCAGACTTTATGCACTTGTTTCTCTCTCAGTCAATTTTCTGGAGATGTGCATGCTGCCTTTACATAATTTTAAACCTTATAACTGTCACTGGCCACATACTCGCACACGTCTGTTAAAGGGGAACTATGCAAGTCCGGATGCTTTTCAACTGTTTTGCTAACCCTCCTCATGGTCATGTGCATTTGTTTACAACAAAGACGCCAAGAAGTCAATCAATAGAACAGTTCATAACATTATATAGCTATCATATTTGATGTTAAGACATGTATATTTGTGTCTTATCTATCATAAACAAGAGATTATAGGTTATGGGGCGCGGTTGAGTCGCGGTGCGCAGGTGAGAGCTGGGACACCGGGGCGGCAGCGCTGATCTTGCAAAGTTGTTTTTCAGCCAAGAGGCACTACGTTAAAGGCAGAGAGCCTCCATTCTCCCTGTAACAAGTTACATGTAATTTCTAAAATCCTGCATATTTCCTCTTTAAACAATGCATCCAGAGGTAAATGTAAATATACATGTTTAGGTTGGGGTTAGGTGGCTACTAATGTCACTCCTCACTGTAATATTTGATATAGCTCTTTTATCCTGCCACCTTTTAGGCTACAGGTACTGGCTAACACAGCTCCACAGAGCTAGCATGGCTGTGGACTTGATATACAACAGATCAAGTAAATACATGTTGCACTTCCTGCTTGATGAGTTAAAAAGCAATTGCAAACATGTTCCCAGCAACAACTTTATAAGGTTATAACATGTAATTGTTGCATGTTAAACTTTTGTTTTTGCCTCGAGGTGCACAAAAAGATCAATGAATGTGTCTTTACACCAAACCTTAGTTCAGAAAGCAGAGTTCGAGCACACAATGAGGTGTGATTACTGACATTTCAAGTGAGCCTATTTTCAATTTTAGATAATCTGGCTAATCATTGGACTGCTTGTGTTGCTTGCCCCGTCTGACCTTGTTGTACAATGCGGTCATGTTCCCAGAGCTCAACAATTACTGCAGTAATTACTATGTTGTCATAGACGTAATTGCCAGAACCACAAAGACCCCGGCAGTAATGAACAGGAATTATCCTTTAAGGCAACATCACTTTAACTTTGTGTTAAGTATTAGCGTGCTGTGCATGATTTTTATGAAGTCATATTCCTCTAATGTCCAATTCCTATTAAGGTATATTTGTGCGTACATGTGTTTTTGTGAATACTTTACATGCACGTGTGTGTGTATGTGTGTGTGTGTGAGTGACAGAGTTCTCTCTGTTATTTTGTTCACCGTTGACTGAGTGTGAGGCCGAGTGAGACGGCAGCATGGCTGGCCCTCACTGATAACTAGGCACAGGCAGAGTCCTGAGCTCTCTACTTCCATTCAAAACACACACACACACACACACACACACACACACACACACACACACGCTTTAATTAATCCAAAAATGGAAGGGAAATCGAAAAAAACCCACTGTCTCCACTTTTAATTGGACCGACTGTCGTCCAACCATAAAGAGAAAACAAGCTCAATCATTCTCCTCCATCTTGTCGCTTGTTGAATTATTGATAGACGGAGCAAACCGCGCTAGAAAATGAAATGGGGAAAGAGCACTGGGGTGGAGTGTGTTTGAAAGTAGTGATAAAATTTGATTATTCATGTGTGATGCATGCTGCGTGGATTCTTGTAACCGAGTGAGGAGGAGTACTGAGTTTCTCCATGGTGACTGTAGAGAACCTGTATGTGCCAGACAAGCCAGCTGGTATCTTGTTGTCCAAGTACACAATGCTCCAAAAAAAAAAAAAAAAAAAAAGAGAGAGAAAGAAAAGAAGTCAGAAAAAAATAAAAAATAACTGATGTAGATGAGGTAGTTAGTCACAGGACATTCATTATTCAGTCATATTTGAACCTCTGTGTAAATGCTCATCCTCTACAAACCATTACATGCTGCCTCTCTTACTCTTTCTCTTTGCTCGACCAGTCTCACACAGTATTTGCCCCCGCCCCCCTCCTCTAAACCCTCTGAATATGCTGCACTCATCTCTTCATTTTTTTTCTCCCTCTGCATCCTGAATTATCTGGTCCTGGTGAAAGGCTTTTTATATCAGATGGGCTTTTTTCCCACAGTCGCAGGGATTTTTTCAGATGAGATTTTGGCATCTGAGCTTTTCTATTTTTCAAGATTTTTTGTCCTCTCACGGCTCAGGGTGACCAGAGCCAGTGGGGTCTTTTTTCTTTTTAACTGAACGGTAACATCTCTTTAAAAATCTAAATGCTGCGAAAGCCTCGCTGTAAAATTATATTATACAGGTGTATATCTTTAATGTGACATATTAGATGTCCCCTATTATAGATGATAATGGCCGTAGTGAAAAAAATGATATTGTATAATGGACTTTTTGCTGTATGATCCCAGAATAGAAGGACATTTTTTGACCTCCAATGTTTTGATACCTCAACCAGATAATGAGGATGGGGAAATCCCTGAATAGACGTCTGTGCTTTGACAGTGACAAAACATGTTCGACTTAAACTTCTAGAGGCCAAATAGAGACCTTGAAATATTCCCCTCATCAATTAATCTCCATTCAATGACACACTGCTTTACTTAGCCAACCATTCAGCCTCCTCTGGCTGCTATAATTGTCCCAGTTAATTGCTTTTCAACTCTCTTTGATTACAAGGTCGGCTCTGAATGGCTCGTGTACATGGCTCAAAGTTGGGTGCTGCTCGCTCGTCCCTCTGTCCGCCTACTTTCCACCCCCCTCACCTCCCTCGGTCACAACAGGTCTCACCCTCTCCTCTCCTCTCCTCTCCTCTCCTCTCCTCTCCTCTCCTCTCCTCTCCTCTCCTCTCCTCTCCTCTCCTCTCCTCTCCTCTCCATCAGTGTTGTCAGCAGTGTCATTTTCACAAAAGTAATCATCACAGACATGCATATACAATGGTGTCTCTTAACTTTCATATACTAATAGAAAATAAACTTGTCCATGTAGACGACACCCATTGTAAAGAATAAAAAAAAAAGAACTCTGTGATGACAAGGGGAGGGGGGTTACACTTTCACAACATCTGTAATACAAGCACAAGATATTTTAAGACAAATGTTTAATCTGCTAACAGAGCTGTGTTGGCTCGTTCTTTTTCTCATTACATCAAAAATGTGTAACACTTAACTTTAAAATCTCCTTGTTTAGCATTTATAAAAGGTTAGTAACACACTATAATGCAGTTGTGAGCAGATGTAAGTGTTTTCCAGCAACTATAACTCTTTGGATCCCCATTAATAGAAGCTGCTGTGTAACCAGGTGATACGTAAATGACATTACTGTAAACACAGTAATTATACAATGAATATATTTAGAGGAAGCTTTGGTTATCACGTTAACAAATATTGTACATTAGTAAACACTTTAAAATGCACTTACAGCTGCATATAATTATCATTGTAATGTGTTTTCAACTATCTTTTAGTAGGTGTTAAGACTGATTATAAATGTTACAGTAAACAGAGGGACGGGGTGCTGCTCAAAAATGATGTGCTTTGTTTAAAATAAGGTATCGCTGTTTCACCGTGAAGTGACAAAGGGAAAAAATGTAAAACTGTACAAAGAGAAGATATATTGATGTTAGCTTTTGAAAAGAGTGCTGCTCTACAACTGTCCCTGACAATTTATGTACTGTTGAGGTTGGTTAAGGAAGCAGAGTCCATGATTGGAAAGAGATGGGGGTTGGTTGGTTGGTGTGTGTGTGTGTGTGTGTGTGTGTGTGTGTGTGTGTGTGTGTGTGTGTGTGTGTGTGTTGCTCCTGCGTCTTTCTCCTCTCCCTCCACAGCTCACACGGAGGCGACAGAGTCCCTCTCATTACTGAACAGCACAGCCCCAAACAAAGGCTCACGTACTGACAGCGGCGCGTGTTCAATACCGATAACTAGTGTGGCCTCTCATCTGAATTAGCATGCCGTATAGGCCTTGACACATATTCACACCAACACACATGCAGGCACAGGCATGCATTCAAGTCCAAACACACAAAAAAATACATACATGCACACACATTTAAAGACACACCCTTATGTGTAATTATTCACACAGGCACACACCCATACACACCCACACACACACACATACTCATCCTGCAAACTCTTGTGTTGAACAGATAGCGAGCACCGGATTACTCTGCAGCGGCAACTTGAAAATGCATTCAAGCTTTGCGTCGTCAGCATTGGCTTTTGTTCTCCATGTGGAGAAGAGCCACACAAAGCTTTTCGACATCAAAGACACCGAACAACAGAAATAGAAAACTGCAAAAATACTAACTGTGGTTCTGAGGGACGCTGCTGGGTTGCTGTACAGAAGAACCATGCAAATAAGCAACGCAGCATTATTTCTGCTCCACTTGAATGTAGCTTTCCCCTCATCTGGCCTTCTGCATGTTTCACACCTGGCTGGTTAAATGTGCTACTGGGCCCGGAGATGTCTGCTGAGGGGTGAACAGCAATGAGGCAGCGCAGGTGCATGAACACTCAAACACACGCATGCACTTACCAGGCTGACCTTTGTGCTTTCAAGTTTATTTTGGGCTAAGTCCTTTCATTGGAAAGCAAAAGTAAAACGCAGTGTAAGACTGTCAGAAAATTGTGTTTTTTAAGTTTAACAAGTAACTCCATCACATGACAATTATCAATGACTACATGTGTGTTGATTATAAATGATTTGTCTATCATTAGTTAGTTGTCAACCTCTATGTTAGTATGTCTTAAGGCGTCTGTGTATTTTCGTGTGTGCGTATTTTTGTAGGTTATGTATGCACTTTATTTTTGTTATTAATTTTTCTTATTTTATTTTATTATTAATATTCATATCATCTACATGTCTACTCTAACTGTCATCCTTTTTTTGTGGTAATTACTCTTACTTTTACCATTTTTATTATCATTACTATCACTGTGTTGTATGGTATCCCATGACACGTCCTTATGTCTTGGGCCCACTGTTGGTATGCTTGCTGTGACAATCTATTTCAGTAATATAATCCCTGAAGTAACTCGAGTAACTCCTCCATATAAAAATGTCAAAAAATGACTAAATAATAAGACCTATATTATATATTTTTTAAATTGTGCATTTACATTATCCAAAATGTTTCTAGCCATTTTCAATTCAAAATCACAATGGTCCAGGTCATTAGGTCACCTGCCGATGAAATCATACCCAATAGACGTGGGACAGTGCTGTGGTTTCCTGCCAGAAGCTCTGAACTGAGTTTTTTTTAGTTTAAAGCCACATGTGCCTTGGTTGTTTCAAGTATATATTTTAACCAGGTGAAGGAATTTAGTTATCAGAAGTCATCAGAGAAAAAAGTCTGGCAAATTTCATGCCGCTCAGCTCTGGAGACGTCCTGTCCTGTCCGGTGCTGTGCCCACTGAACTGCGTTGGGGAATCACTAATTCATTTACCATTTTTTCAATCACCTGGTCTATTTGTTATGGAGAGGAGGACGAGTGTCTGTCTGACTGCCAGTAAAGACCTGCTGAATATCTCGTTCAAGGAACTTACTAAAGGTCTGCAGTTATACCAGCTGCTACAACATGTTATGTGTCCGCTGAAAAGCACTGATGACTCACAACGATTTGTTTTGAAATTATTTGTCGGGAGGCATTTTTATCTTTACACCACCACAGAGAAAGAGATGGGACGACATGTGGGCCATGAGTTGGACTGGAACCACAACCACTGCATGTAGGACAAAGCCTTTGCTCCAGATGACTGATTTTGATCAGCGACAGAGTTTAGCAGCAACATCAGCTCTAACATCTTCACTGATACCTCATATTTGTGATTTCTAATACTTATAATCATGGGGATTGACTGATTTCCTGACCAGTTGTTACTGAGGGAATCCAAACCAGGAGAAGCTACAGAAATGTTGGCGAAGATGACAACTCCCCTGATCCCACGCTATCTCATGATGTCATCCATTTTGTTATTTTTTGATTGAGAGCCCCCTAGTGGCACTAATTACATCCTATATTATAAAATATTAGCCTATAGTTGAGCTAATTTCATAGAAAACAAAATGAAACCTTACTCCTTCTATGGAAACCATGTCATAAAACGCAGGCTACACAAACATCACCTCCTGTTGCGAATAATTTCTGCACTGTCTCCCTGTCACACATAGTCACAGTGGTTTGTTTATCTTTCTGTCTGTCATATCTCTTTGATGCAGTGTTGCTTTCTGTTGTGATTGGGCCAATAGTCGCTTGATAAACTGCAGCTAGATTCAATGACAGCAGGGAGCAAAACGTAGGGGTCTTTAAAATGTTTTACGTTACTGCACACGCAGCCGCACACATCAGTAATTGCATATTTGTGGCAAGCACGGGAGATTCTTGCCCCTGTGCGTTGTACTATCTATATTTCAAAGGACACTTCAACGCGGGTGGCAGTGACCCGCTTTGCAAATGAGTTCAGGGTTGAGGAATATTTACCAAACAGGCGGATAGTGTGTCATTTCTCACGGTGATAATGAGGGGGAAATGTGGGGGAGGAAAACATGGAAGAGGAGGAGTGGAGAAAAGAAAAGTGAGGAGAGGTAGAGTGCAGGAAGGAAAGCCTAAAATATGCATGTCATCATGTGGATGACTGATAGCTTTCTGTGAAAGCTTCTCTTGATGCGCGTGTGCAAAGCAGGCTTCTAATTGAGCACTGCTGCCAATCACAAGTGCTCAAAGTGTGTGTGTGCATGTGTGTGTGTGTGTGTGTGTGTGTGTGTGTGTGTGTGTGTGTGTGTTCAGTAAGTGGGGGAATGTAACACACACACATGCAGAAGTCTGTGTCTTTGATCATCTGAGTGAGACTGTTCTCTCCACGTTCTAATTAGCTTGGTGTTAAACGCAAGAGACAACAGAGATCAAGCAGCAAAGCCAAAAGATGATCAGTTCATATTGAGAATGTGACTATCACCCCAAACTATCAATACAACAGCAGCACCCGTCTGCGGGACTAACCGTCTATCAGGGCTGACGATGCAACTACAAAGAGACATGATGATATGTTCTGTCCTCTCAGGCTTTTTGTTGCATATTCTTGTAACCCTCTGGGAAAAAAAAGATAAATCTTACACATTGGTGTTTTTCATCTCAAGTGGAAACGTAAACAATCAAACCAGCCAGAGGAGAAAAAGACCAGGACCCACGACTGTAAACCGCCTGAAAAATTCAACCCAAGTAACTATAGTAACCGTGTGGATTTCTGTCTTTAAGTTTATGAAATAGTGAAGTGCATCATCATCACAGAAGCAGCGGTGTTTTGATTCGCTGTGCACCAGACCCTCACTCAGTTGCTTTGGATGAAGAAGCTGTTGATGAAATATGTTGATTTCAAATCAAAGGCATTAAAAAGAGGTTTTGTTGTGGTGTTTATACATCAAAGTAAAGGTCGCAGGTTAAATAAAAAGTCCCAAGGCCTCTTAAAGCGATGAATAAAAAGGAGCAGCCAGTGCAGACATTTTATGTTTTCACTAAACCATAATTCTCCTGACCTCCATTTGAAAACACGTTTTTCCATTTGAGCGCCATACACAGTAAGATGCACCTGCAGACCTCTTCTGTTTCATCTCCCACTTCCTTCTTCTGCTGGCCCACCACTGTCTCAACACATACAAACACAGGCAGCTCACACACTAGTAATATCAGTGTCTCCCACCTCCCCGCCATTCTTTATTACCCCTCTTTTTCTTACTCTCTCTCCCCTTCTCTCTCCCTCTGTCTCTCCCTCATGAATAAACATCCCTTACATTCACTCAGTGCTGGCATGAAATGGCCACACAGCCCCTGGCACACGCAGGAGTAATGCCGCAATCATTATTCCACTGCAGTGGTCCCACACAAGCATATTTCACCAATCATGTGGCTCTCTCCCCTGGCTTTTGTTTGGATGACTTAAACAAATGATGTGGCAGTGAGGAGGGCCTGTGTACCACAGCTCCCCCTGTTAACACGGCAACCGTTGACACGGACACAGCAAAATTTGCATAAGAGTACGCTTGAGTGGTACTGGCAATTCCAACAGGGGTCCGCAGATTTTTCCCTCCCTTTCTGTGAGAGGGTGGGGTTGAAGGGTTGGCGGTGCAAATGGGGAGTGGGGGTGGGGGAGGTGTGAGGGGGGGTGGGGGTTATTTTTGGTTCTCCCGCTTTTCTCCTTCCTTTCATCCTCTTCTCCCTCTCTCCTGTTCTCTTCCCTGACTGCCAACTCCTCTTTTCTCTGGGGTTTAGTGTTGAATTGGAAGTAATGAAAGATGCACACATGCCATGAGGCTGACTGGGCTTTCAGCAATAGAGATGGAGGAAGTCTATTTGGCAGAGCTATTAAACACATACAAGACAATGGTGGCATCTAAGAGTCAGGCCAGTTACAAGTGATATATACCTCCCTGTGTAGTGGATCTGATGCTGATGGCCAGGCACTCACACACACACACACACACACACACACACACACACACTATGTATGCATGAGTAGGAGGAAATGATTGTATTTAATCATATATATTAGTGGTGTGATTATTTTGAAAGTATTCTGGCGGCAGTCACTGGATCATTTCAGAATAATGGCCCTGCTAAATATGATGGCTGCAATGAGTGAAAGGAGGAGGATGTTTAATAAAGTCTGACATTTGAGGAAGTGTGACGATGACAACTATTGTGTTGATGAGGGCAGCGATGCATTTAACAAGGACAGCACTGCTGCTGAAGGTGAGGAAGAGGAGGACAGTCATGATAGTGCTTATTTCTGTTTTGGCTTTTTTGTTGATGTTAATATCTGAAAATAGATCGAGTAGTGCTGCATTCAGAGAAGTTAATCAAGCAGCCCGAAGGGCCACTGCTCTGTCCTTTTATGTGCCTATCTCGCTCCACATTTCTCCAGTCTCCGTCTCTTTCATTCGCCTTATCTCGCCCTTCTTTAATCATAGCATATCAATGTGACTGATACATCTAAGAGATCTGTTTGCGTGCTGTTCACTTTGTGAGAAAGTTCTATTTGAATTCCATGAATTTGCTCCCTCCTGACTTTCAGACTTCTCACAGTGAGACGGCGGCTCACAAGAATACCAAACAATGAAAACAAGCAACAATATCTTCCCAAATGTTTGCGATGCATGTGTGTGTGTGTGTGCAGCTCGGTGTGTGTTAATATGTGTTTAGACGCACCAGTTACTCTGCTCGAGTCCTTAGGGTGGGTGTGGCGCACCGCCATGCAGAGGTTGTCTCCATGGTGATAGATGTGGGGTCATCTCCATGACGATGGATCAGAGGGGGTGTTTGGCCGCCAAGGTTGTGGACCAAGGACAAGGCAAGAGTGATTGCAGCCACCCAGACAGGAAATCGAAGAGGAGCACTCCAAGGGGTGTAGGGGTGTGCGTGTGTGTGTGTGTGTTTGGGAGTGTGGGGGGGGGGGGGGGGGGGGGGGGGGGGGTGGGGGGGGTCGAGGAAAAAGGTGCAATTTCACAAGCCAAATTACTTCTGGGATGGAGGAGAGAAAAATATCACAGCAATAACAGCACCAGGGATGAAGGGAGGGAAGGAGAGGGAGGCGGGGGAGGAGCGGGAGGCAGCAGGAAGGAGGAGGGAGGTCCCAAACAAAAGCTCAATTATCAAAGTCATCAAACATGCGTGCTCACATAAGCAAATAGAGTGACACCCTATTACCTTGACGCCATACATACAAACTTCCCCATCTGACTGGAAGGAATCGTCAGCGCTGTGTGTCAGAGTCTGACTGTGATTTTCCATGTGGTTTATCAAGCTTGGTTTATTTCTGAGACTGATGCCGGCTGTGACTAGAAAATATTGATTGGATTGTGCAACATGTTCCACTGCAGCCCTACTGATTTCTTTTTCTGTCTCTCTCTCTCTCTCTCTCTCTCTCTCTCTCTCTCTCTCTCTCTCTCTCTCTCTCTCTCTCTCTCTCTCTCTCTCTCTCTCTCTCTCTCTTCGCTCCTCCTCTGCTCTCTGGCGATGCCACAACATTAGTATGTGGAACAACAGCACATCAGTAAATTGTTAACAAGAACAGGCACAGTGAATAACTGACGACGACAACTTAAAATTTCTGCCTCGCTGCCTTGTTCTCTCGCTGCTCAGGGTTTCCCCCGCTGCATTTTCTACCTCACTCATGTATGCCCTCTATTTTCTGTGCGTGCGTGTGTGTGTTTGCGTGTCTGTGTGTGCTTGTACAGATGAGTGTCTGTATCGGCAGCCTGAGTGCATTGAATCATTAAGTCCACAGTGCCACTGTGCCCATTGCCTCATTGCACCTAATTAAGCCCCTTTTGTTTCCTATCAATTAACACTGTAATTAAAACTAGTCGTGCTTCTGTTTACCCAGACTCTGCTGATTCAGGGGGAAATGACACGACGACAGTGATGTGCAGGAATTCTGCTGTGCACCACAAATGCATGTACGTACACAATATCAATGTACACACCTCTGATACAACACGTGCACACACATTCTCTCTCACACACTCACACACACTTTTGCAACATCATCCAAACGGTGGGATATTTTAAGGGAAGATCAACCACCAGGCCTCGGTTCGCCCAGGACTGTGATGGAACAAGGGTTTGCTGACGGGGCTGGGAAATGAGAGCAGGATCCTTCGGTGTGTGTGCGTGCGTGCATGTGTGTGTGTGTGTGTGTGCGTGTGTAAATCTCTGTTGAGTCGTTAGCAGAACCAAGGGATTCACCTCCTGATAATCTCACACTAATCACCTAATCCGCCATCCCTCAGGTGAACAGACGGAAAAAGGAGTACTTGACATCAAGTGGATGTCTGACAACATGAAACCCGCTCGTGCACACACACACACACACACACACACACACACACACACACACACACACACACACACACACACACACACACACACACACTTTTATGTGCGTGCATGTATGCACAAACAAATGAACAAGTCAAATGAGATGCTACTTCAACCCCGCCCCCGCCAGGCCCATCCTCCTCAACATGCCAATGTACATTTCACCCAAAAAAAAAAAAAAAAAAATACACCCTATCCTCTTGTTTCCATGGCAACTGACCGTAGAGCTGTGGGTATGTGAGGCAGCAGGCGGCAGGCGAAATCACTGGAGTGAGAGGCGTAGCGGTCTGTCACCTCAGCCTCCCCGGAGAAACAACACATAATACTGTACTACTGTACTCTCTCCTCTCTCTTTCTCTCCGCGCATCTATCACTCCAATTTACAGGAATACAACCATTTATCTCTCCCTCTTGCTCTCTCTCTCTCTGTCTTTCTCTCTCTCCTTACACACACACACACAAGCCCACACATGCACCATCCTCCATGTTGTCTCATGTACTCGGGGCAGACGAGGCTACGACACGGGATATTTTTGGTAAAACATGTGTGATGTTCTTATTAAAACACCATCATGAACTGACACCACCTCTCTCCTTCTTCCTGCCCTGTAGTTGTGGTGTTGGTGTGTGTGTGTGTGTGTGTGTGTGTGTGTGTGTGGTGGTGGGGGGGGGGGGGGGGGGGGGGGGGTTACTGCTGTTACTGCTGCTTCTCTTGGTGGAGGCCAACCTGTCCTTGCAGTGCAGTAAAGGATTACAGCCACACACACACACACACCATGTGACCTTAATTCTCCCCTGCCTGCTTGTGCGCCTCGCTCAGCCAATCAGATAGGAGACGGCGCATGTACGTGCGTATATGTTGTGCATAGTTGTGTGTCTTTTTATACGTGCACGCCGCCATGTTTGTCAAGACCGTTTGTCTCAAGCGTACGCGCACTAATAGATGGATTAAGCTTGATAAAAGAGGGGAAGGGGGGGGTTGCTGTGAATGCTGTGATTGTGTCTTCATCCGTGCATATGTGTAAGAGTGTGCATGTGCCAGCTTGTGTTTTTTAAAGGGTGGTGGTGGTGAAAGGGGAGGAGGGGGTGGGGTGGGGGGGGTTAGTGTGAATCAGCAGCAGCAGCAGCAGCAGCCGCCCCGGCACGTGTCGCACATTCAGACGACCTCATTCATCCCCAGCAACCCCAAAATCCCTCTGCTCCTTCCCCTCACCCACAAACAGACCTCAACCCCCACACAGCCGCCACCGCCGCCGCTACTGCTGCCGTCAGCAGGCTCAGCTGGTGACAGGGGGGGTGGGATGGATGGATAGGAAGAGGGGGTGGGGGGGGGGGGGGCAGGTGCTGAGAAAGGTATTTAGTAAGCACCCTTTTTTAATATTAATGCTTGTTTTGTTTTTTTAAAAGATGGAGCAGAAGAAGTGGTGAGCAAAACTAAAATATGGAGGATAAGAGAAAGAGAAAGATAAGGGAGGAAGGAGAGAAACCCTGATAATGGGAGGGTAATGTGTGTCTGTGTGTAGTGGGGGTAGAGGTCAGAGTGTGTGTGCAGGGGGGTGTCAATTAGATATGGAGATCAGACAGAATAAGCAGCAGTTTAAACATGAGCATTACATCAGGGGGAGATGTCCGGCTGTTATGTCGGCTTGCACCCGCCAGATAAGGCCCACAAAGCTTTGTGTGTGTGTGTGTGTGTGTGTGTGTGTGTGTGTGTGTGTGTGTGTGTGTGTGTGTGTCTGCGCGAATGTATGTGTGTGTCTTTTGTGTCTGTGTGACGCAGCAGACTAAACAGACGCAGCACCTTGCCTCATAAGACACCCACTGTTGTTGGCAACCTTTGACCTTAACTAAACCTTGACCCCGGCAGAAGGCAACTGATTTACGCAACAATGACACACACACAAAAAACCACAGCAGCGCTTGAAGCTAGCGCTAAACTGTGACCTACGACCCCGTCAGTCCCGACCCAAACTCCATCTGAAGCCAAACACAAACCTTCCCCCTGTCGACACGCGCGCACCCATTCAGACGGGCAGCAGGAAAAACGCCACACTCATCCGTCAACGCAGCAGAAAATCAATAACATCAAGTAACATACATATGCAAGTGAAGCCAACATTATTATGCTAACTAGTTCAGTTTGCTCATTATTTATGGGCTGCAGCAGGAGCGAGACACTTCAGTTTGTCTGTCCTTCACTTTAGATTAAAATAAGATGCACAGCAATCTGCTGAGGTGGCATTTGCATAACACATGTTTGGTCAGATTTGAATCTGGGCAAATTCAAAGCTTAATGAAAATAAAAGGAAAAAAAATTGTGTAAAGATTTCAAGAGTTTCAGTTAATTTTACCTCAGTTGCTTTGATGCAGTTCGCACATCAGACACGTCATTTATCACAACTTTTAATGCAGTGCTTCAATCCCTAAATCACCTGAGCAAAAAAAAAAAAAAAAAATCTCTGAAACAACTGTTTCACCAGAGCTTGGAGGCTCAGACACCAAATGTTTGATATTTTTGATAAAAAACCTGATTGATGAGGCGGTGTTTAGCTGCAGCCACTCCATGTGTTGAGGTTACAGTCCTAACTGCAAGCGACCCCAGTTCGAATCCTGCATTGAGTGGCCCATTCCTCCCCATTTCCTGTCTCTCTCTCAACTGTGCTTTCCATTAAAGGTGAAAAAGCCCCAAAAATATACTAAGTAGAAAAAGTAAAGAAAAAAAAAATATTGATTTTAGAAAAAGGAAAAAGTTAAAAAAAAAGAAAAAAAAAAAAAAGTTGAGACAGTTAAAAGTAACTTTTTAGAACAATATATGGATACAATGTTGTGTTTCAACATTGCATTGATGTTTACTGTACTGTACATTTCACCCCCTCTCAGCTGATCACTATAACTTACACTGTATGGAAATGTATATACGAGCGTCTTGAAGACAGAAGAGCTTTAGATTTTTAACATGGTCAATCCAGTGGTGTTCAGCATCCAATGCAAATGCTTGATTGATTTAGATTTTTTTTTAAAGTGTGATGGTTTATTCAGTGACATGTTTCATTTCACAGAAGATATGTACAATATGTTGCAATTTTTGTTTTTGCAACCTGAGACCTGATTTAGACTCTGTGAAAGCAGTTGTAAAATACTCTTATGTGTCAACTCAAATATAGCGTAATTGATGTAACCATGAAAGCAAAATAGGAACAAATTTATGCAATTAAACCTGGAAGAAGGCATCAATTATAGTAGGATAAAATATCTATGTATGTGTGTGTGTGTGTGTGTGTGTGTGTGTGTGTGTGTGTGTGTGTGTGTGTGTGTGTGTGTGTGTGTGTGTGTGTGTGTGTGTGTGTGTGTGTGTGTGTGTGGTCTTTCTTTATCATACATCAATTAACACACACTGTTGTATACAGCATTAAGAGTCATGAGAATGATGTTTCTGAGTTGCGTCAAATTAAAAAAAATATTGATTATTATAGCATATATATATATAGCAATTTATTCTATTTACGTAAAATACTCAGGTGTGGCAAGCTGCTTTGCAAACACAATAAAAGTGTACATTTAAAAAATCCGTGACAGATCACAAGTCTGATGGCTTAAACCTTGTTTGTTTTGTAAATTTAAAACACATTCCTTGCGACTAAGAACATGTGGCTGCACTGATCATCTTAGAAGTCATTTTTGGACCTGGTCAATACTTATTACAGTTGATTTAAATGTTATAGCTGAGACAAATAACAGAGTGCAACTCATTATTTCAATAACAGAGGAACAGAACATGATTTGATCAAAGCTGATGCATCATCTATTTCAGTTCACACAAGTGATTTAACACTGTTTGAGTTGTTGTATCTGTATTATGTTGAATTTTACTATTTCGGTATCCAGCATCAGGGATTTTTGCTGTAATTGCAATGTTTCAGGTCCAGGTAAATTCTTTCCCTCTGATTCAAACGACGAATGAGTTCATGTCTGTCACATGTAGCCCTGTCATGCATATTAGCTACATATGGTCTCTGGATGTGTTTCTGTCTCTGAGTCATGTGAAGTAAATGTCTGGCCCCTGCACTGCCTGTGCGTCTGTAACAGATGGTGTGTGTGTGTGTGTGTGTGTGTGTGTGTGTGTGTGTGTGTGTGTGTGTGTGTGTGTGTGTGTGTGTGTGTGTGTGTGTGTGTGTGTGTGTGTGTGTGTGTGTGTGTGTGTGTGTGTCCCACTAAGTCTGGCAGAGGCACCTTATCACTCTGTGGTACATCATGCCAACTGCTATCGGGCAACCGCACAGCACCTTCCAATCTATCGTCTTCTTCCTCTGGTTTTACCTAGACTTACAGTAAAGTATCATTAGCTTCTCTGGGAGGGATATAGACCCTGATCAATACAGTAAGATGAATTTAGTATTATGTGACAAATGCAAAACAAGGTGTTGTACTTTTTTTTATGTCACGCTTTTGCCCTCATTTCTCCTATCTGTCTTCTTTCTGCACTTCGCGCTGCTCCAATCTCTGCACACGCCTGCCATCAAAATTCTCTCAGGCACAATTAATATTCCGAATTCCTCTTTAAGTGCTCCCCTCAGATGACAGATATACATCTACAGCGAACATATCTGAGAGACGCGAACCTGTCAGTGTCATGGATGCTGCAGCTCAATGTGTAATGACAGGGATAATGACATTGTTAGATCCGTTTCTGCTCTACATAAGAGCTCTGACATTTGTTGAGAGAGATTATGGAAGCAATGTCGAAGAGAGATAGAGATAGATAGATAGATAGATAGATAGATAGATAGATAGATAGATAGATAGATAGATAGATAGATAGATAGATAGATAGATAGATAGATAGATAGATAGATAGATAGATAGATAGATAGATAGATAGATAGATATCAACAAAAGGAGGAAGAGATGTAAAATCGCCTGACTATCACATTTCTCTGGTAATCCAGAACACATTGGGCTTCAAAGTTATCTCAGCAAACTTTGTGGATTCATTGAAAATGTGATTGAAATGACAAAAAGGGAACGAAGGCGATGAGAGGGGAGCAAAGAGAGACCCTCTGAAAATCTGTCAAAGTAGTTTGGAATTCATGAGCGTTTCTTGGGGAAGACGCGCACGTAGATTTCATTTCATAAAAGCAGAAAATGCAATACCCAGCTGACGAGCCCCAGCGCTACAGAATTCTCTTTGGCAACGCTTTGGTACCATCAAGAGCTGACTACAAACAGCATAGCAACACTGATTTGACACGTGTCATGGGTGTTTTGTAAATACTTTGGATATTTTCCTCCCCCAACATTAGACTATGGCTGCCTCCTGTCAAAGTGTTGCTCATATGACAAACACTCCAAAGCTTCCCTTCCTCAAAGGTCAAGCAGAAAACGCCGTCAAGGTTTCATGCAGGCGGATGAATTTTACATTGTTAAATAAAAGTAGGATGGATGTGTAAATAATTATTCTCAGTGTGTGTGTGTGTGTGTGTGGCGGTGAACGTACACAGCATGGAGATGGAGTCGGTGTGAACGAGAGCAGGCGTGTGAACTTGCAAGAAAAAAAAAAAAACATCTTAGTGGATGTGATCACAGCTCCCAGCCTCTCCCTCTCGTCTGTATGCAGACTCCGTCTCATGCCGTCCTCTGCTGCTGAGGGAGGCAAAGGTAGGCTTAAGGTGGGAGCAGCGGGGTGGGTGACAGGGCAGCAACCATGCCCAGACAGACACAGCCTCTCCCTGAGCTCATGCTACCAGCGGTCCTTGCTTCTGGAGACACGCACAGATGAGTCCTGTCTGCAAGCAGTGCTGCAACCACACACTGTCTGTGTCAATGTCATCAAGAGAGAGAGAGAGAGAGTGTGTTATCTAGTGTTCTCCCGCTAGTGGCAAAAAGAAACCAAGTGCATTCACTTACAGACAGTGGCTGCAATACTGTCCTGTTCATAATAATAATAATAATAATAACAATAATAATCATTATTTTAATTATAGTGAATTACTAGCTGGTAAATATAGTGGAGGATTTGGCTGTTGAAGAGCTAGATGTGTTTCCTCAGGAGTTGAGACTATAAGACCAGAGCTAGATGAGGGAGGATGCAGGACTTACATTCTCCAGGTTCCAAGTGGACAGTGATGTTGCTTCTCCGCTCCGGGATGTTTGCAGACACAGTAGCCACAGTGCGTGGTCACCAAATAAATCCTCACAGCTTGTTTCCGCTGCCCCTGAGTGGCCAAGTACAGAAAGAAAAAGTAAAGAAAAAAAAACAAGTATTACAAGTTTAAGAACAGCTGGAGCAACTTTCACATCCAGGCAAACAGATGTTGACTGGACAGGTCTAATAGTGTCACCATGGGTTCAGTGAGTTACTATCACATTTAACTCTTATGGCTTAACTCTTTTTTTTCTACAAATACATTGTAGAAGTGTCTCCAGTTCTCCTTTTCCTGTGTACCATTGGACCAGCATCAGTAAATTACACTGATACAGAAGAAATCTTAAAAATCTGAAAATATCTATATAATATATCTTGAAATTAGACGTTAGCGTTAGCAGGTTGGGATCTGGTAAAAGATATTTTCCTATGATTATAGGATCAGTTCATGTAATTATCAGATCTTATAACCTGGAGACACGGACATCATAATTACAAGGTCTCCTACTCTTTTCTTCTCATGAAGTGTAGCTTGGAACAGTAATGCAGTGACCTATACTTGTTCTATTAGGTGCAGTTTTATACTGTACCTCTATTACACTTCATTGTTAGATAATGTACATTTATTTCACTTCCTTTAATATGTTAGAGCAATCATTTTAATCAGTGCATTTAATATGATGGATCAGTGACTACAATGCAAGTTAACAATACTCACCTTCCTTATATTAATTTTCTTCTATTTTTCTAACAGCGTAAAATGTTAAATGCAGGACTTGTGCTTTATTTAACGCCATCGCTTGTGTGTAGTTTCAGATTTTAAATAGCTTCATGGTAAAATGTGATGTCTTACAGAATAAATGTGTAATTGTAATTTCATGTCTAACAGGTAGTTAGACATGGAAGTGCTTAAGAGCAGAGATGATGCATGGCCTTGGACACAAACATCTTAGATATTTTAGACTTCAACAGCAATGATAATAAGACATTGCCAGCCTATAAGACTGTATATTCACATTGAAAAAAGGTTGTACAGATATCAGTGGGAGTCTCTGTGTAATCAGTGCAACACAACCTACATCTTCCAGTATGATCATACAGTTGAATTGGCACCTCTCTAAACATTTTCAGCATAAACTGAACATTATAGCTTTCAGGCCTGCTGCATTAGACTGCATCACTTCTAGCAGGGCACATCTAATAAACTGCAAACAGAGTGTATATTGGGGTTAAGTGAAGGAAGTGACTTCCTCCTCATGTACGTGCTCCTTCATGCCGCTGAAGCCTCCATGTTAACACAGTGGCAGCACCCAAACACTACACAGGCTGTTCATAAAGATAATCAACCTCCGCATACATCTCCTCCAACGAGTGACTGGCGGAGGAGCTGCACGGCATAGGTGAGGTGAGATGAGGTGTCAGGGGTGAGTGGCAAAGAGGGGAGGAGAGTGGGGGAGGAGGTGGAGGGGGGCTTGGAGGGTCTCTGGGAGTGAAGGAACGATGGATACAATGCTGCGGGGTCTTGGCATCGTCTCCTTATAACGACATTACAGTGGAAAGAACAAGCGGCAATGAGCGACACCATCATTAACCTCTGGCTGGGCAATAAATCAACAGCAGTTCACACAAATTAGACCAATTCCCCCCGATCTGCCTCCGAAGGCCCTCGCTACGACTGTGCCATTATAAATCACATACAGGAGGGAGAGGAGGAGGGGTACACACACACACACACCTACATATACAGATAGGGAGAGAGAACGCAGACACTTTTATTGGTGGTGTTTTACAGTGAGTCATATAAACTAAAAGAATTAAATCTCTCAGGCATGCCCTCTGTGATTCATACATATTTTCATCATGGCTGCTTATTAGAGATAGTTCTTGATTCTGTCTTGGGGCTCAAATAAATTAACGTTACTTGTACCCATGTTACAGGAGAGGAGAGGAGAGGAGAAGACAAGACAGCAGAGCAGAGAAGTGGAGATACTTTCAGAATAAAGATGACATAGGTTATGCAATTTCAGATTATTATTCTGCGCAGTGCAGCCATGGGGATTGATTTGATGTAACTATGAAAGCGCACAGCATCACTTTCTTCTCAGGCAACAAACAGAAACCAAAAATAACAATGGCTGCAATTAGAAAACACTAACTGACCACAGTTGTGTTAAACGTCCCTTTTTTTTCAGAATGAAAAATGTCTTTGCTCCAGACTAAGCAGGAACTGATAGTAATGTGTTTTGATTCATGACACTGTCTGTCAGAACTGTAGCCTGATTATCCTCCATGGAAAATTTCAGCCACATTTGGGTTTGGGCTGTGTGGTGAACTGTACGCTTGTGTCCTTGCAGGGCGGTGCAGGGAGAGGCATGGACAGCTGCCGTCTCTCCGCAGTCGTCTGTAAGAAAGAGTACATATTGCACGTCACTCGGAAAGGTAACAGATATGGCAGTATGTCCCTGCCATCTGTCACTGGAGCTTCACACGTCCACGAAGACAAAGGAGGGCCAGGCCGCCGAGACGGCAACGAGGCCCCAGCCTCCTATTGTCCTTCAGGCTTGTGGGTGGACGGAGGGCCCCGCTGGAGCGATGCAGCCCGGCTAACAGCTGAACCGTTCAGCACACGTAGGATAATGACACGTAGATTTCAGCATATGCAGTTCATCTCAAAGAGGAAAAATGATTCAATTAATGCCCCAAAATCAAGATGTCATGATAGAATGATCTATGAAAGAAAGTCTGATTCCTTGTCCCTGATTCAAACAGTTGTCTTTGCCCTTTTTATCTCTTGAATAACCCCTGAGACGCACACACACACACACACGCACACACACACCATCTAGTGCAGACACCCACAGATAAGGTCGCGGGCTTAGTGGACAGGGTCGATTTTCCATTATGGAATTTTATAATAAAGATAAACTGTCACAGCAATCAAAGCATCACTTAAAGCTATCTTAAAGCAAAGTCAGGACCTCTGTTTTCATCCAGCAACCTTCCCCCCAATCCCCAAAAATAATCATCCTCAACACCCCCCCTCCAAAAAGAAAAAATACTGCAGACCATCCAAGAGCCCCATCCTTTCCTTTATCTCGCCCACAGAAGAGAGAAAAAAAGGAAAGATGAGGAAGGTCAATGATCTGTCAACAGCAGATAAAGAAGGATGGACGAAAGAAGAGATCGATAAAGAAATCTCAGAAACTTTGGTTTTATGTATTTTTTGCTCTGAAAAGAAAAAAAACAGGAAGATAAAGTGCTGCCAGAATTTCGATATTCTCGAGTTTCTGGGTATCTCAGTTGGAGTTGTCTGTTTCTGAAATTTTGGAAATTTGTTGCCTTTTCCAGCATGTGATCCATGTGGCCTATTTCTCTGTGCAAAAAAAAACTCTCTTTGTGTCTGAGTAGCAAAACAAAGAAAAAACAAGCTTCACGTTCATACTCTTTTTGGACAGCATTGCAGAGCAACATGTGAGATTACACCACTTAATCCCTGTGTAATCTCTGTGTCCCTGCTGTGGAAGCTGCCTCAGCATGAAGGTCCAATGGCCTTGCAAATCAGTTCTTAATACAGTAATATAGAGGGCGACAGAATCAGGACTAAGCCAAAACAGGGACAAATGACGAGTTTTCGGGAGCTGTCTGTGTTGTTGCAAGATACTTAAAGGCAATTTTCTGTATAACTTTAAAGATTCTTCCACTAAACAAGCAACAATCGAGTTGAATATCTGCAAAAAAAACATCCTTATCAAGAGTTTGATACAGAAAACCTCAGATAATCTGCCTTATCAGGACCATGTGAATACAGCCTGATAAGATTTGATCGAGACTACTGGCGACCAAAGCAAGCGCAAGAAAAACAAAGCCACCGAGAGGCTGATTGAGAAAATATGTTTACTTAATTCTTACAAAAAACGTCACTGTGAATGCAGTGATCCCTGAGCAGCTTGCAGCAGAGGGTGAGGTAGAGCTGAGGGGGACCGGCACACTCTGAGGTCAAGGTCTGACCCCTCAGACCCCAGCTTGCTGTGTGCGAGGGCGGTTCCTCCATGTTCTGATCTCGGGGTTTCCAATCAGACAGATTGGAGTTGGGGCCACGTTTGACACAAGGGGGTCGGGGGGTTGTTTCAAATCCTGGTGGGCCAACTGGCAGCCTCTCAGGAAACGTATTTCAATTACCATAAGAGCCTTGGCTTGTTTCCCTCCGTCCTATTCTTTAATGGGCTATGCATGTAGCATTTCATGCAAATAACCTATAGCAAGGTCCTTTCCTTTAGTGCTGTTGTTTGTCAGAGTGTATTCTTGTCGGTGTGTGTTTGTATGCAGCGGTATCATGTTATATCTCTTATCCATGACGTATTCCTGACCCTGCGGCTGCAGTGTTTTTTTGGATAAGTTGATTAGAACAAACAAAAACACATAATTGCCGAGGCAGTCTGTGTTGACATAACATGAGCAGGAGCAATATCTATGAACCAACTAGAGCGTGCATCAGAAGCTGGAGATCAGACACGAGTCATATCTGCTTTTTCTTCTGAGGCAGAGGGGGGAGAGACCCGGAGAGAACGACAGCAGCAAGACAGAAGAGGAGCTCGGAGGAGGATGTGTGAGAAATACAAAGTCAGTCGAAAGAGCAGAGAGGAGAAAAAGTTGTACTTCAAAGAATAATTTGAGGAGTACTTGCTGAAATTTCTGTGTTTGTGTTTGTCAGATAGTCTGACAGAAATACAGCAAATCTGGCCATTCTCCACCACATCTCCACTTGTTTTGTAATAAAGTTTCTTGTAATGAATGGCTGCATATGGGAACATAAATAAAGTCTGATAACTTTTGTTTCAGGAGTAAAGGTGAAAGATATTCTCGACCTTGATGTTTGATATAACAGCCCAGCTTTAGGAAAAGAGGCAACAAAAGACATAATATTCAACAGTAAAAAGAATCACACAATAGGCCATTTTCCATATAATAACAGTAATGACGGCTTCAATCTATTCAAGTGTCTCAGTAAGACACGACTGTGTGACCAAACCAAGGTCACGCTGTAGGCTACCTTACAAATGCACTTCAAGCTAAATGCTAACACACTGACATTCATAGGCCTGACATGCTAATGTTTAGCAGGTATAATGTTTATCATGCTCTCTATTTTATTGTAGTTCAGTGTTGGCATGCTAACATTTAGCCCTAACAGGCCTGAGGCTAATGGGAATGGCATTAGCTTTGTAGCCTTTTAGAGGATAGGACCCAGACAGTCAGACATAACTTTCATTTATGATTAATTGTTTTGCTCATTTATATCAGTAAATTAGCAAAAATGTAAATGGAATATGGAAAAGATCACACCGTCTACATACACACAACTCATAAACCAATGTTTCGGGTTTGTTCATCATTGTTTATTGAACTCAAAGAAAAAGATCCTTGATGAAGTTTGCAGTCTAAAAATTTTTCTGTCATTTCTGATCAGTTCTCAAGTCAATAATTGTGATTCTGTAAGATGATTTCAGCACATAATAGCTACTGCATAACTGTCGGATTTACGATTGCATTTATGGCTCGTAATTTATTACTATGATCTATGTTTGCTAATGTTTCAGCTGCTCATATTAATTAGTAAGTCTAAGACTAAATCCTCCATGGAGGTGATAAAGGCAGCTGAACATACATTTAAATAAACTCACTATTAATTATGTGTATGCGACTATTAAAAATACACACTTGCATTGCCCACAATACGCACACTCCTTGTTCCATGTGTTGTACAGACACGGCACACCAGAGGATTGGTATAGGTATTTAATCTTTCTGAAGTGAGAGCAAACCTGACAACAACTTTGGACTTGTATGAGATCCAATTATGAGAGGTGGAAGGGAGCTTCCTGCTTCTCTACCCAGGATAAGAGTTCATCTGCTGGGGATGAGCTGTGGGATTACCTGGCCATGGGACTGGTTCCCAGGCTGCAAGGAAAGTCTATTAGCAACTTGGTAATCGTACCTCATGAAAACAGCGTGCCTGCTCAACTCATTTAGGTGTTTATATTTAGCCTATATATATTTGTGTCTATGTGTGTGTATGTGTGAGTGTGTGTGTGTGTGTGTGTGTGTGTGTGTGTGTGTGTCCATCTATCCAGTGTTTCTGATTAGTATGCTTGGGCCATGAAGCTACACTGACAGTGGGGCCTCTGAGAGCAGCAGCGCCATGAATTCTTTAGCATGAGCTTGCATGTACCCTTGCTCTCATCACGCCTGAGAGGACAAGTCCAGTCAACGGGAGACAAGGAGACACACACACACACACACACACACACAGATAGACACACACAAAACCCATCATTTGGCGCATACATCTATGCCTGCCAACCTACTTCGAGTTAACTGAAGGTCCCTCTGGCCTACATGCAAACACAGTCTGCATTTAATCATCTCATCAGCACACTCAACACATTTCCTTCTGACTCACAGAAGTGGAGGCAAACATACTCACACATCTACACACACACACACACACACAAACACACACACTCTCCCCCTCTCCCTCTCTCTCATACACACACACACGCACAGAGAGAAAAAAAATCTGAGGGAATTTTCAATCTCTTCTTCTCCCTTTCTCTCTCTCTCTGCCTGTGGAGAACACTGGCAGGAATCAGGGAGAAGAGCAGGGTTGCTAGGCGACAGGTTGTGGTTGCCATGGTGAATTTAAGTGGAACAGCTGGTCCAATCAGCATAAAGTGCGGGCAGGCGGGGGCAGAGCCAGGGGGGCTCATGCCAACACAGACAGACAGGAAGGAGAGGCTGCTGAGGCATGCAGGATGGAGGAGAGGAGAGGAGAGGAGAGGAGAGGAGAGGAGAGGAGAGGAGAGGAGAGGAGAGGAGAGGAGAGGAGAGGAGGATAAAGTAGGCTAATGAGTGAAAAAGACAGAATGATGAGAGGACACTAAAAAAGGAAGGATATGGAAGACGAGGCAGGAGGTCAGAAAGACAGGAATTAGCTCAATGAGAAAAACCCTGACTTGTAAAAAGCATAGATGTGAACCACAACTAGGAGAAAAGATGACAATAATATTGATCTAGCATCTATTGTCAGCGACAGCCCCAGTCAAGGATCACTCAGAGATTATTCTCCCCAATCAGAGCAACAACAAGCTCGGCATCAACTCCATCTCATGAAATGTATGTTACAACTGTTTCACAGAGCATCGCTGCACCTACTGTCGGAGCCGCTGTGATCAAAACCTGATAGAAAATATTTAAAGGCACAACACAGGGTGTGATATAAGAAAACAACACTGGCACCATCACGCTTAGATGAAGCTAATGACAACGTGGTGATAACATGGTGATAATGATAACGCGGTGGGAAAACGTGTGGGTGTGGGGGATCGGGGGATTTCACAGTCCCGTCAACTGTGGTGTGTGACGGGGCATTTAAAAAAAATAAAAAAAAACTCAAACGTGTCTTCGAGGGGGAGCGAGTGAGAAGTCGAGGTCTGTTTGGTGTTAAAGTTTTCAGTCGAGTGTGATCAACAACTCTGAAAGACTGCGAGGGTATGCTGAGGTGACAGAGGGAGGATGGAGGAATACAGGTGAGATTATAATGATGCAATCAAGAGAGGCCTGAAGACTGATGTTCAAACAGATGTTCAAACTGAAATAATGAATAATGGATCTGCAGAGATGCTATTACCTCCCCCCCTCTTTAATTTTATTATTATTTGTTGGTTTATAATGTCATTAAGTGTGTAAATCTGGGAATGGCATGTTGTTGGTTTCTTTTTGAATGTGCTGAGATGCACTGTGCTGAGCTACAGCTTCTTCTCTGCATGGATATATTTATATTGGAGTTATAAATATTTGTTTTGAGGGAAAATTTTTAGGCAAAAGCTGAAACTGCACTGGGAGTTAAACTATATATCAGAAAGCGCTGACAGGTTCTCCCCGGAGTCAGTTATTTCTGATTTTGCTTATCTGGTCAGTGTTCAGGAAAAGGTCCGTTTCCAGGTTCACCACTGGACAGCACTGCCTGCTCTGTGATACTTTATCAGTTATTGGTCTCACACTTTATCAGGCCTCTGAGATTGAGCCCTGCACAGATACACACACACACACACGCACCAACACACACACAATTCAAAATGTAGGAGTCGATTGTATTGACATAAACACAGACACCTCAATCCGACACATACACAACTGCATGTATTTATTGCACACTTTGCAACCTACAGTGCACACTGTCCTTTAAAAAAGGGAATTATGTATCACACTGCATTACACACTTACACATACACATGATACAATACTTAAAATATGCATCACACAGACATACAGCATGATACACAGCTACCTTCAAGTTCTGCACTTAAGGGAGAGGAGACTTAACATTCTGCGGACACACACACGCACTTACACACACATAGGAACATGTATGTCTTCTCCAAGGAGGACACACTCTCGGAGCGCTGTGCATGAGCGAGCACAGAGGGGAACAAAATGAACACAGGCTGCCACTGCTGTAACCAATCATGGCAGCCACTTATCCTGCTCATTCCCCTCAACAGCAAAATTATTTTTGCAGCTCTAGTCGCAGAGAATTTTCCCAGAGAATAAGAATCTGAACATGAGAAGAACAAGATAATTACAGCGTATCTTTATGTCTATCCATCCCATTTGGACAGAGCCACCGTGTTTGAACTGACAACACAAACCCTGGTTAATAAATGATAATATTGTTTTCAGAATGTGACAACATGCGAAGGGGAAACAGTGATGCATTAAGGCGCTGTTGATGAATAGGAAAAAAAAAAAAAGCTTTAGAGTTTGTCCAGCTCGCAAGATGTCCATTCACACAACACTCTCACTCTGTCACACCTTCCTCCTGTCACTCACACAAAGCATGCTGGGAGGCATGGTTTCCAGGGCGACCAAGAGGCACCTTTCCTTGACGACGGTTCAGAATGCAGAGATAGAGGACATTAGCTTGCACCTCAGGTGTGGCGATATTGGTGCCTATAGCTCGACCACAAGCAGAACAAAGCAACCGTGACCATTGTGGCAGAGGAGAAACACACAGAGTTTGATGTGAGGCGGCGGAAAAACACAGCTGAATAAAAAACGACAGCAGAGCAGCATACATATGGATGAAACAGCAGCTGAAGTGGGAACTGACATTAGCAACAAGCAATTGTTCCTCAATGAACTTTGTAGGTTTTGTTTTGCAGCTAGTTAGGATCCTGCAGAGTTTGGTGTGACAGAGGACCTACTGGGAGTTGAAACAGCTCTCTGGGTATCTCTTCTCAGTGATAAATGAACTAAGCAGCTTCACACTTATAGTGTGAATTAAAATTTCACACACACATACTCTCTCAAAAGACCCTCACACACTGTCCTAAATATGCAATAACACACTCCTGAATCCCCCTCAAGGCTCCAAAATACATCTTCAAAGAAACCCTCAATCTGCTTAACACATTTTACACACTGCCCACACACACGCACACACACGGCCATAGCTGCATGCATGTGCACAAAAGAACACATTGAGACCCAGAGCACATAGATCAATGCAAGAAACGGGCAGTCTTTGCGATATCGTGTTACTTTCAGTCAAGGCTAAACCCATGAAATTCATGAAGAGGAGACAGAAGCTGGGTGTGTCGTGTGCAGGGGAAACACACGGGGTACACAGGGAAGACAACACACAACACACAGGCACAATACACACATCTCAGGAGAAACACACGGCACCAGGAGGGCAAGAGGAAGGAAGGAAGGGTGAGTGAGTGAGTGAGTGAGTGAGTGAGTGAGTGAGTGAGTGAGTGAGTGAGTGAGTGAGTGAGTGAGTGAGTGAGTGAGTGAGTGAGTGAGTGAGTGAATAGAGAATTGAGTGCAGTTAGTAGTGTTTCCCCCTCGGCTGAGGCATTAACAAG
Organism: Trachurus trachurus; assembly: GCF_905171665.1. Lineage (NCBI taxonomy): Eukaryota > Metazoa > Chordata > Actinopteri > Carangiformes > Carangidae > Trachurus > Trachurus trachurus. Next base: position 23,156,665 of record NC_139901.1, on the reverse strand, counting down.
CCTATAATGGACCCTCTTAAAAAGCCGACTAGGATCTCCTCCAAAACTAACTGATTTAGAGTGGCCAGGGCCCCCATGGGCAGTGGCCAAGTCCCCCTCTGTCCCTCCCCAGCACAGCCACAGCCAGCCCCGGTGGCAGGCGGCACAGAAACACATTGTGTTTGTCTACTGAACCACAAGCAATAGCAGTTTATAACACAATAAAACACCATGAGGAGGCATTAATTGGATATAATAGCCAGGGAATGATTTAGATGATTTAACACCTTTTTTCCAAGACGAGTACATAAAAGAGGGAGAAAAGAGGGGAATAAAAGGGAATTAGAAATTGACTTACACACTGTTTCCGACTTTTATTTCAAATGTTAGGCTGAGACAAGTATACACACACACTTGAATACACACACACACAAAAATACAGATGTAAAAACACCCTCACACATTATTGCAAAGCAACTAGCTGTATATTTTATGGTGCTGTGCAGCCAATGCAGTGCTTGCGAAGTCAGATATACCTAATTTACATTTATGCTCGGGTATATCTACAGTAAGTTTATATACTGTTATCAAATGGAGCCTTTGTCATGCTTGAATGGGATATTGGAGGCACGGTACAGTGAATAATCAGTAAATCTAACATGTAAAATAAAATCATCTGTGCTGCATTAAAATGAAGCCACTGTGATACCCATGTTTTCTATGATCTAGTAATCCTTGAATTGATGAAAATAATCAGTCCATCACAGATGCAGCTGATGCTGATAAGATATGACAGGCTAGCTGGTGGAAAAACACACCCACGTAACCTCCTTATCACTCATCAGTGCCTCAGTGGTAGCATTTTATTGACAATATAAGGATCAGGAAAATAACAGTCTCCAGATTCTTGCAGCAAATTATCCTCAAGACCCGCTCGCTAACCCTTCAAGATATTTCCTCGCCTTATCTCTCCTCCCCTCTCTTCCTCACCTCCCTGTCTTTTCACTCCACATAGAGCTGAAAGGGAGCAGGGCCTTGCATGTATGTACATAATTGGCACTTTACTGTCATATCAAATTCATATCAGCGGCAGGGTCTCGGGCTGCGAAGAACAATGAGGGCCAGACAAAAGCGTGGCTCCGTGCTCTGAGAGCCGCCCTGATAACCACAGCATAGGCCGGTCAATAAAACCAATCATCTCTAATCTCCTTATGGGGGACTAAACAGTTCCCCCATGCCCACTAGACACAATGTGTACCACACTGTACCACTATACGAACTGCCCCAACAGGGAGGAAAACAATGGCTGCAACATAACCTCGCCGTACGACCTCATCAACCTTATCTGCAGCTGTATTATTATCTAAACATACAAAGTTCTTTAGGGTATGAAACTAAGTTACGTTTATGGGGTTTATTATAGCATTTATATTAAAAAAGGCGTATTTAATGCAGGTTTTATGCACCTGTGTAGTGAAGATTTTATTTTTCTAAATGCGATATTTCAAGTAAATCAAATCAGCAATGCATACAAACAATACATTACATTGCTGTAATAGCTGGGATATTTTTGTACTATTAGGTGTAATGTAGACTTGGAGAAACCACAGATTGTTCTGAGGAATATTTTCAGGAAAGAGCAGGGGGTGAATTGTGATCATTTTGTTTATGTGCCCACATTCTTTGCTCTGAGTTACCATACACACCTTCATCTCCTGGACTCTATTCTTCTGTTTGTCTGGAAGCAACTCCTGCAGCACATAAGGGATGATTAAAGGTCAGCACTCCCGTCCTTTAGCATTTAGCTTCCACCGTCTCACTCAGGACCACCCCTCAGATTTTTCTGCATTACAGCAAAAATCAAACCTTCGTGTTATTTTGACCACAAAAACTAAATACATTTTTAAAACACGTACATATTTATATGATAGAAAATTTTGTCACATATTTCAGTAATTTCCAAAACACTCCTCCATTAGCCCCGTCAGGCGAGTTGCCCCAGACTTGAATACAGCTGTATGCAAAACCTCTCTGACGCACCAACGCCCAAACCTCTTGACTGGGGCCTACTCAATCTGCAAAAAGAAAAAAAAAAAAAAAAAGTGTGGGGGGATGGGAGAGGTCAGAGGGGTGATGCTATATGGTTAGTGTAGCTCAATCAATCACAATCCATCCTTTTATAAAGATGCATGTAATGTCATATATCCAGCAATACACACAAACTAGAGGAAGACATTCACACACCAGTGGAGCAACAAAATAATACGAGTGAGAAAAAAATAGTGCATTAGAACAATATCAAATGAGGCAAAATTATAAATAGAATTATGAACTTTGGTTATTTGCAGTGTTTCATGTTTAAATTCCCTATTTACGCGTGACAAGATCATTTCCCGCTCTCTCCATTTATCTGTCTCTCGCCTTTCTCAATCTTCCTCTCTCTCTCCTCCTCTGTCTCCCTAATGATGTTTGGCTGAGGTGCGGGTTAATTGCAGGGTTAACTGACAGCGCAGAGGAGCAGTGTGCTGTGAATATGAGACGAAAGCCAGGTTTAGTCACAGTGTGCGGATGTTAGAAAAGCTGGGCAAAAGTTTATTGAATTGTCGCAGGTTTGTATTTTGTGTGTGTGTATGTGTGAGAGAGAAAACGAAGGACTTGTGTGACTTTGTACGACTCCACATGCACTTATAGAACAGCATCAGCTGGGCATGAATGAGCATCAGTAAGAGCAGCGCTTTGAAGGGAGGTTAAACGTGCGCCTTTGTTTTCATGTGAACGGCTGACATGCAGGATTTGTGTAAAACTCACCTCAGCAGTAGTGTCACCTCTGCTCTCTGTCTCTGAGGAATAAAAAAAAAAAGCATCTTTGCTGCCACAGTATTACACTCACTGGAACCTGACTTGTTTTACAACATCTAGTAATGAACGTCTATGTAGTCAATGCTATTGGTTATTCAGTGTGCCCCGTGTCATGTATGAGCTGTGTAAATGCATGTATGAAAGACTAGACAATACACACCCAGGTGAAATTTGCACCACTTATATATCGATCTGTGCAGGGTGAGGTCCCATCAGCACCACCAACCCGATTTAAAGCTTTATATACCCACTCATTCAAGTAGATATTAATTCAAGGCTTCACTGTTTTATCAGTTCACACATACAAACATAAGTGTTTAGGGAATATGGGGAGAGTTTGCAGAGTATATGAGACCCAGCAGCCGTTCATATATACAATAAACATACAAGAAGAGACAGGATAATGACCACTTTCCACAGGCTGCGTCACAAACAGATCAATGCAAACAGCTCATGACATTTATCAGATAAAGTCAAGGACCTCCACATTAGCAGTGACGCTCACCTCACTGGTCAAGTGGCTCAACATTATTGAGTGCACCAAGCAAAAAAGGACAAATGTAATTAAATCAAAACATCTCAAATGGATAACTGCTAAAGGCAGTGTGTATCAAACAATTGTGTTAGGAACGGTGCTTTTGTGTTTACAACCTGAGAATGACTGTGTGTGTGTGTGTGTGTGTGTGTGTGTGTGTGTGTGTGTGTGTGTGTGTGTGTGTGTGTGTGTGTGTGTGTGTGTGTGTGTGTGTGTGTGTGTGTGTGTGTGTGTGTGTGTGTGTGTGTGTGTGTGTGTCATATAGTGGCGTCCATCTCTCAACACACATGTAGTGCATCTTTTCTAATTGATAAACAATGACATATTGGAGGTCTGTCAGGGAACACAAATCTTTTTTTTTTCTTTTTTTTGTTGCATTATTTCTATGTGGGTGTGTGTATGTCTTTATTGACGTGTGTATGAAATAACTGGTGTTTTTATTGCTTGAATGCAGCTTATTACAATGAGTGTAAAATATCCAAATGCCATAAAATATCATAAAATAAATCTAGAATTTCTAATTACATAAAAATGTCCAAGGATTAAAATACTTAAGAGATAATTTATATTCAAAAAGCCTTGTTTAACACTTAAGTTATGGCTAAGGTGCAGTGTTAGCTATAACCACTGATCAGCTATCAGCTATCGGATGGCTATGATGTATATTCATAGACTACACTACATTTTCTAGAACAAATAAGAGGTATTGTATGATTTTAAAAATAGATTTTTCTAGAGCATTTCTGCATTAATGCATTAGCTTACCTGTGACCATGATGACCACATTAGCTTTAAAAAAAAAAAAAAAAAAAAAAAAAAAAAAAGTCTGGAGCAGGTGTAACACACTGGATCCAAAGTACAGTAAAGTTTTCCTCTAACTCCCAGTTTCCAACTTCTCTCACTGTCTCTCTACTGTGTGTGTGTGCATGTGTGTGTGTGTATGTGTGGACAGGGCTTGGTAATAGCACGGTTTGATATAGGCTGGTGTTTGTTATATCTTGCCATATATTACCATTTCTCCTTGGAGGGGCCCCTTGCATTCAAATCAGCGGCCGGCTGCCTGATCGTAGAGGACAGCTTACTAGGCCCCTTGAATTGTTCACCAGGAACAATGGATTCCTTTGTCAACGTGTTTCTCTTTCTCTCCATGGACAATACTAGAGGGTCCTTCTGGCTCTCTGCACTTAAGAAATGTTTGCAAAATTACACCTCTTTATATGCCTCTCAAAACAAGTAGTGCCAGTAGAAAAGTGTGGGAGGTTTAAGGAAAAAAATGCACCGGAGATTCGTTTCTTTTCTCTTTGATAAACTTCAGTCAGTGTTTTAAAGGGAAAATGTAATGCCTTTAAGAGCAGCTTATACCATCACCTTTTTTGTTTGTTTGTGTGTGTGCGCGTGTTTTTTTTTTTTTCGTGAAGCCCCTCGCTGAGTTGAAATGCTGCAGTGTGCTAAACTGTGAGCATGGCTGAGTAAAAGAATAAAAGGAAAAGGAAATGGAAACAGAAAAAAAGGAAATACAAATATTTTCACAAAAAAAGGGAAACAGGAAAATAAAAACAACAACTTGGAACTATGAAATTCAATACTTGATTCCAAACTAACATTGAAAACGCGATCAAATCAACGCCACAAAATATGCCTTATAATGAAATGCCTGTGATCACCTGCTGGAGGTGAGTTATTTACACTCTGAGCTGCAAGTTCGGCTCCAAACTATAAACTGTGCATCTGCATAACGAGCTTATGGTGCGGAGCTGCCCACCGGGCCGCAGCGCTGACCTCTCCCTCCTCCTGATGAATAGGCCCATAAGCAGATGCCCAGCTGTGCCTATTCGGGCCTTCAACAGCATTTCGGAAATCGGTATGATTTCCCTGGGAAAGTTGGCTCTCCACACCGGGACTATTTCTCCAACATTGTCCACCATAACAACCTACCGTCGATATTGAAATCTTTATTAGGCCTATTATTTTTATTTGTATAAGTAGGAGCATTATTAGCATTGTTATTGTCATTATTATTATTATTAGTCAATATTTTAAATGCATTTTGATTTTATTTCCCACAGGTGAAGAGCTATATAGATACAAGAAAAAGCGATGAACTGTTTGTTTGCATACGTGTTCTTTACAGGTGAATGAAGCAGCATCAAGGTTGCAACTTTAGGTTTAAATTATAATAATAATAATAAAAACTATTGTCTTCATTTTTTCACCCTATATTTAAATTCCCTCCTGGTGTTATTTGAGCTCGAGTCACTGCCCCGAGGTCTTGTGTAATTTATTCTTTATTTTAAAAAGGCACATATGCACTGCTTTAAATGTAGCATAAACTATAAATATAAACTGCCCAACTTCCATGGCATATACGTAGTTGTGCATATTCTTGTTTGACACCCTGCAGCCTCTCTCTCCCTCCCTCTGTCTTTGTATGTGTTTGCACCAACTTCGCAGATTGTGGACGTGCATCCGCTGCCTTTACATGCAGGGCTAAGTTAGAAAAAAAAAGTTTTGCAGGCTGCACTGCACCTGATTTGAACATGTTATTTGAAAGGACTAACCAGGATTCACCTGCTGCAAAGAGGCTCCGCGGCTCACAGACACGGGCAGGGAGGAATTAAAGGCAACATACACATTTATTTTTGAAATGCTTTTGGTGACAACTCCACATTAAACTCCTCCGCGGCACGTTCCTTAATGAATTCAAATGCACAGGAATATTTTCCCAGCGTACCTCAAAAGCAGCTCGCACAACTGGGGCCGACTCTCCTCTCTCTTTTGTTGGGGCTATTGTGGGGGGCTGCGTGTTGGGATTGGGGGTGTAATGAGGGGGCTGCGACCCCCCGATGGGGTTGCATTTGCTGTCCAAAGACCGTTAGACAGTGGGTGAATGAATGGGGCCTGAATGTCATTGTAATGCACAGGGACAACTCCCCCTTCATTCAGCTTAAGATGTGGAGGCCGCTCAGCTCGGCAGAGGGAGAGATGTGGGGAGAAAAAGCGACTGCAATTCAACACACAATCTCGCCCTCTTTGCTTCCTCGTGCATGTGGAGAAAACACGGAGGCTGTTTCCACCAACGTTAGGGCGTCCTGCCGCTGCACTCGCGTGCGTTTTCTGCCCGGATGGAGGCCTGCGGCTGCACAAAATGGAGAGGAGATGTGACAGAGCCACAGAGTGGAGCATAGCTGGATGATACCCGCAACGACGAAGAGTAAGACACTGAACAAAGGATTGTGAGTCCAGGTCGTGGTGGATTTATCAGTGTAGGCTCTGCTATGTGTGGACAGAGGACGCTTCTGCTGCAGCAGGCCGCTCCGAAGGCTGGGTTATTATATTTTCTCATTTTCGGCAACGGGGAGCCAATTGAGCTATAGGCCTAACAAATGACCTGCATTAGTTCATTGACTTGCATTAATGTAAATGCAGGAAGCTCGTTTTGAGATGTAGATTGCGACGGAGGCTGAGATGAGACAATAGACGTGCCTATTAAAATAGTTAATAATTGCATTTGTTTGAAAAAAGACCACATTTGCGATTCTATAGGCTCCGTTATGAGAGTAAAAGGGCAGCGGTTTCATCTATACACCGCTGACGGTCCCTCCTCTCTGTCTCTTTGTTCAGCCAACAGTGGGAGGTAGACACAAGCTGCAGAGGGAGGGAGAAACATTTGAAAATCCAATGACATTTTCTTCCGGGACACAAATCAATATATTCCTGCAGGATTTTATATTGGGTGGCGTTTAAATGCATCATATGAATACATGTAGATTTGTAGTGGAGCTGATAACAATACGTATTACTTGAGGAAAAATAATGATTTAAAAATAAATAAATAAAATAGCCTATAGTTTCTGAGCTGCAGACCAGGGGACCACGCGTTTTGGGTCAACTTGCACCATATAATTAAATAGATTAATACCCTTAAAAAAACGGAGCACGAGCCTCGATTAGTTTAATGGGGAGTATTTACAATTCTCTTTGAAATACTTGAATTCAGTAACGGGACATGGAGGCAACAAGCAAAAAAAAAAAAAACCATTTGCTTTGTAGGCTATATTTCTGAAATATAACCAGAGATCTATTTAGATTAGTTGGGAAAATGTTAGGTCTAATAGGTCCTAAAACCAAAAAAAATGGGCTGAGCACCTATGAAGTCAACATCTGTAACAAAATCCATTTTATAGGCCAAACTCAGAGCTCCACAGCCGGACTCTGTATTTACTACCATTTACATTACAATCACTTATGCTGTAGGAATTTTCCTCCAGCAGTGGCGCATAGGATCCAGGGCATAATGTGTAGTCTGTATCTTATATGCACGACATACAAATAGCCAAAGTATTTCTCTATCTTCACCTTCAGTGCAAAACTATACAGGGATGCACACTGCTGCAGCATGTGGTATTAATCCTGACCATCTGAGATTACAGGTCACAGGACTCTCTGGCAGAGATAGAGGGACACAGTTATATATGAGTGTTGTATTAAAGTGTCGTCCAAGAGGGAAAAGAGTGGCCTGCTTAGATGTGGTGAAAGGTTAATATATTTACTGCAAGTAGATGAAAACCAGTGTGTAATTTGCAGAGGTCTTCATCCACCTTTTGACAACCTACTACTTCTGGGTATAATAGAGGCCAACTGGCTGTGCGATGGGGGGGGGGGTTTTGGACGTGAGAAAAACTAGATTTTAGTGCCTTTTGGAAACTCGGTTTGCTTCACAGTGATGACAAAGTGCAGATCATGATGGAGCCCTTCATCACTTCGATGCACGCAAGTCTGCAACATTGGTGCGAGGCGGCAGCGATGAGGGCGCTGGACATGCACCTGTCTGTATGGTTGCAAGGTGCTAGTGTTCAGGTGCAGGCGAGCGACAGTGGACCTGTCGTGTTAGTTTTGACTTCTCTGCGTGCAGGGCAGGCTACATTGCATTTTTTGTTAGTAAATACCAAGCGTTGGCTGCAGCTATTATCAGCAAGACTAAACAGTAGTCTGGGCCGACGCATGCATGCATGACGCGCTGCAGAAAGTCAGGCCGGTGGTTTCAAGGACATTTGGGGCTGATGAGGATTTGGTTTTAATGGGGGGTGGGGGGGTGGTGGAGGAAGGCGGGGGGAGTTTGACTTGGGCCCCGGGCCATGACGTCATTGTGCGCCCATGTAATCCTCTTGCGCTGAAGCCCAATCAGCAGAGACTCGCAATTGTCTAGGATGGGAAGAGAGGGGCGCTCTAATCCGGGAGACAGTGGATCACACAGCCCGAAAGAGAGAGAGAAGAACGAGAGAGGGGGGCATGCATCCAGGGCTGGATTGTGCCTGAAATGGGTCAGATTAAAAAGACACGAACCGAAAGGGACCGACTGACTCTTGGTAGAGAGAGGACCTTTATGAAGACGAAGAAGCCATTTTTTCCCTCCATCTCAGACACGTGAAATCCAGCAGCAGCAGCAGCAGCAGCAGCTTTAGGGATATGCAGCTAGAGTGATGTGTGGCGCAAAGCAGAACGACCTGCTGTTTTATACCCAGTAGAGAAAAAAAAGTCCAATAGAAAACTAGTCATCTGTAGTTGTGTCAGCTGCATGAGAGGAGAGAGGAGGCATCGCGCGTTTTGTCCGAGGGCGTTGATCGTGGACAAGTCGGGGAGCTGCATCCAAGCCAAGTTAAATGGAACATACAGTACTCATCGCAGTGGGATGTAAGCCTTCAAACAAATAGCCATGTGATGTGCTGCCTTCGTTGCTTTCCATCTGTTTTCCACTCTTTGTCTTTGTGTTTTTGGGGGGTCAGGCTGTATGTTGTAATTTTTTGAACAGAAGGACAAAGCGAGAGCCTGTGTAGCTTCAGCTGTCATTCTGTGTGTACGAGGTCTAATCTGCCGGGAGATGCGTAAAGACGCACATCCACAGAATCTGAGGATAGAGGAGTGTTTGCAAATGCTATGCTAATAACAAGGTTTTTTCAGATGCAAGCTTTGCTTATTATTATGGGCTGTGTGCTGATGGGGGGGTTTAAAGCCGAGCTGTGGCGCAGTGATATCAATATTTCTTTACGTGGAATCCAAAGAGGCGCAGAAGAATGTGGCCGCGCGCATTATTGCTGGTGTAGGCTATAAATCGGCTTTAGATTTGAGTGTCTGTGTGCGCGCCTGTATGCGCGTGGTTGTGTTGCAAAATCGGCTTTAGGGTTGTGTGTGTGTGTGTGTGTGTGTGTGTGTGTGTGTGTGTGTGTGTGTGTGTGTGTGTGTGTGTGTGTGTGTGTGTGTGTGTGTGCCCGAGCGCGCGCACGGAAACGGGAACTGTAGCTACTTAAATCGCAGTCATGCAGTCTCTCGCATCCTCCTCCTTGGCGGCAGATGCTGCAGGTTTGAGCTGCTGGTGGAGGTGAGACAGGGTGAGAGAGGCTGCCGGCTCGGCTTCACTCTGCCCCCGCGAGGAAGGGTGAGAAGAAGGCGACTTCTGGAAGGAAGGAAGGAAGGAAGGAAGGAAGGGTTGTCACTCTGCGTGTTCACAGCGGACCTTGATTTAATGTCCATACAATTAAGGCACGCGGTGAATGCCAAGAGAGGAATCTACACAGCATCACGCTTTCACGTTTCTTTTCTCGTATCTGTTCTCTCCATCCCTTCACCAGGCCGCAGGCTTCAGCTCGCTGCTTTGACCCCTTATACCGGTACAGCACCAGGGGGCCTGGCTGCCAAACCACAGCAGCACCAGGGTCTCAAGCTGCTGCTGTAGCCTGCTGTCACTCAACTGCGCGTGCATGTGAGCCAGCTCGAGCGCAAGCGTGTGAATGCGTGCCTGCGTGTGTGTTGCTTGGACTGGGTGTGCGCAATGCGTACTTTAATGGGCTGTTACAGCATTAAATGAGGTTACTGTCAGTTATTAACTTCAATAACACGTCTGTAGTGAAAATCGTCGGTTTGGAGCGGCGGAGTTTGTGCGGCAGTGTAATAAAAAAAAACAAAAAAAACACAACACGCAGAAAAAAGACGCAGGTTTACGAAAACATTTGGACCTTCGCCAAGTGAGGTCAACCGGCCTAGCTCTGGCTTTGATAAAAACACAATGAGGGGACATTGAGGTGTCGTAACTGCATCTTAACTTTATTTTTCATTTGGGATTAAAGGTTCAGCTCATTTTCAAGTGCGCATTTTTTATCTCTTCGCCAGGCGTAAGGTCAGCAGCCTTCATCTCAAAGCAGGACGGTTGACCTAAATACAAAATGCCAAAATAGTGACTAATTACATTTTAAACGTTGTCTAAACCTATAGGCTACCATGGCTTTAACCATGAGCGGATGCTGCTGACGCACCGGCCACAGCCTGCAGCCTGCAGCCTCACAATTAAACAACCAAACCGCGTGAGTCTGCTGTCATGGACAAATCCACCGCTCAGTGCACATTCACGCCAAATCCATATCTGTAGGAGGAGATGCCGCAGACTCTACTGTCGATTACACTCCTTTTTTTCAAACTAAATGTTATAAAAGGCCATCACCGAGGCTCTGTAAGCTTCAGCTCAGGTTGAAATTGTTGTGCGATGTGTTAAGTTTAATAATTAAATCTAGGCCTGTAGATCCGGTCCACCACACCTTCAGTTTGTGACTGAAAGCCTGAGAGCTGAGGCCCACAGCAGAGGCTGAGGAGCTCTGAGGGAATACAAACTGACGACGGCTGCAGAGTTTAGTCAGATGGAGTCAACATATAGAAATATGAGATTCAGCGCCACCTACCGGCGACCTTCTCACAATGCACCACCGAAGCTGTAGCCCACTAAAGGCCATAGGAACTCATGGCAAGACTCAAATTAAAGACAGACACTATACAGACCAGCTACACCCTATAATAGTTTCAAATTATCCATTGTTCATTAGGTTTTAGCCACACTGGATTATATTCTTGCAGCTGATTTAAATTTAAATAAGAGGAATGGGGTGTTTTATGACAAGGCGTTGAACACTTATGTTTGAATAAACATGACTTCTACAATGAAACAATCAAAATAACCTTAACTACACAGGAAAATGTTGCAAAAGCTTCTTTCTCTCACATACTATGGCCTAGATCACAGGTTCAATGCTGGTACCTTTCATGTAAGTAGAAATATCCAGGTTCTTGGATGCTTATGTTCCTATATTTAGACAAAATGGTTCTTTAATGGAAATAACCACAGAGTGTGTAAAGTAGAGAGCTTGAATGTGATATTGTTTGTGGATGTCTCATATGGATGCTTTGCAATGACATGATAAATAAAGCCTGAGCTGAACTGATTTTCCTGCTTGTTCTTGTGATTATTTTTTGAGTCATTTTACATTGTAGATTTTTCACTACCAACATTTACATAAATGCATCATCTGCTCTTGACTATTTAAAAAAAAAAAGTTTGTTCAAAGTTTTTCTTTCCATGATATTACCACAATCTAGTGGGGTACATTTGTTCAATAGAGCCGCCCCGCTGAGCAGAGGATTATTGCGCAGCATAAAATGTTATTATACTGTATCTAACCCATCACATACATCCAAAACATGATTAAATCTCAATCTGTATTTCATGTAAGATAACTTGCATAATTTTTACTCAAGATAGCATTCTTTACTTGGTTATGTGACTCGATCATCCCACCAGCCGTGCCTCCAGATCAGGGAATCAGCACCACGGAGAGCTCCTGTCAAGGAAAGACAAGAAAATCTTTTGACAACTGTGGAACAAATGCATTTTATTGTAACCTTTACATGTCATCAGACTGATGAACGGTTGGATTATCAAACATAGGAGTTATGGGAAACATGTACATAAGGATTTTAACACCAAGGCTTCTGTTTTTAATTTTGTTTTTACAGTTAGCTGCTAAGATGTGGAAATATGTATGAAATTCAAATACCATCAACTTTCACTGCAGGCTGCAGCACTCCCATTACTGCGCTCAGATTCTTCTGTGGACCATTTGAGACTGTGGAAACGGAGGCCTGCTTTAAAGGAAAGGATTTACAGATAGATGTAGCAGCATGATGAAATAAGACAACACAAACAATTCCAGTCCGGAAAACCTTTCAGTGACATTTAAGTGCCGAGTCTGCCCTACAGAGCTTCTCCTCTTTGGATAAGGTCACTATAGGTGGCTGTTTATTTACTGGAGAATTCACGAGATCAAGACAGAGTAATTTGAATGGACAGTTTATTAAGGCTTGATTTCTTCTAGAAAGAAAAACCAAGATAGCTCTTTTGAACATGTTATTATGCCCACTACAACTGTGGTCTATAAGATAATCAATGTTTATTTAATATTTCATGTCATTAATCCTTTTGTAGTGTTGATACATATACTTTGATGGCTAGCCTGACATCCGTCTATTGCAGCAAACATCTTCTGACAGTTGTCATTAACGTGCATGTTAAGCCCTGTACTACAATCACAACCAGCTCATGCTTCCTGAGGCAAAGACGGCTGTGGCTGCGACATCGGTGGCATCCTTTAGCTTCTCACCTCCCCCTGACTCTGTCGCTGGATGGAGAGAGCAGTGTCGGTGAAGGCGAAGGCAAACATGTGAAGGGCGTTCACCGTATTGCTTGGATCAACCTAGCTAACGATTAGTGCAGGTAAAAAAAAAAAAAAAGAGAGAGATAGAGGAGAGATGGAGAAGAAAGGATCCTGTTAGAGGTCTGGTCTCTAGATTTCAAGGGGGATACACTGGCCCGGTTTAGAAACAGAAAATAAAAGAAAGAAAATATACAATGCAGCTTCACACATCTCGAAATACAGTTGTGAAGCGTACGGTTCAGACTCACACTCAAGTGACCCCCAACAAAGTGCAGTACTTCTGCCATCTCAACATTATAAAGGGGATAAAGTCCTGACAGAATCAAGATAGATCATACAGCACATACACAGTCTAACATACTCTGAAAAGACCAAACGGCTTCATGAGTCCAGGCCACATCACCTAAAAAAAAAAAAAAAAAGTCAATATCAACTGAAATACTTCAAACTGAAATTTGCGTAATGGGATCTGAATATTTGATTTGGTTACCATGAAGCTACATCAACCTTAAACTGATACACAAATAAATCAAAACAAAAAATTAGTCATATCGAGATTATGAAAGAGACAGCCATGTCTATAAGCAGCATTCCTCTCTGCAACACGGTAACCTCGCAATCCACAAAATACAGAAGTCACTATCTGAAACTAATCAAGAGAGAACCTGCTGATCTCAACCCCTCATTAACAAATAAACTGCGTTCTGGCTCCGAATGCCCTGAAACGACTGACACCACAACAGGGGGACACTGTCTTTTAAAGGACTCAACAACATCACCACTCTCACCTCACAGAGAAGCTGCAGGATGGATAATAATTTCAACATTTCCAGCAGACTCAACTATTATGCAGCTTGCCATGCATGGCACACACATCTATTAGTGACTTTGTTCTTTTAATAACCAATCATATTTTTTCCCATGAACATACCTGAAAGTACTTTACTGTATCATAGTCAATGGATTCAGTCTAGAACAAACTTTTTTTTTTTTTGCAACAACAACCAAAAAACACACAGAAACCACATTTCATTCTTATTTTTTTTCTTACTCGATAGTAAATCAGTTACATTAATTTTTAGGTTATACATTTTTAGGCTTTCTCCATGAATATATAGGCTCCTACGTTAAAGCTTAGCATTACGACCAACATGATAGACTTAGCAAAACCAAATTCAAGGAAAAAAACAAAAACAGAGGATTAAGACAGAATGATGGTGAATGGACAAATATGTGAACCCTCCCCCCATATTGTGGAACAAAAATGCACAAGCAACAATTCATTCTGAATTGATTATAAAACAATTTAAAATGGTGGATGCGACAGTTCTCTCAGACTGGGTTGCACACACAAGCAGAATCTCCTGATGAACAATACAAAAGACCCCTTCAAGACAAAACATCAAAAGAAAGCAAAGCAGAGGGGTGTGAAGGATGTTAATAGTACAATTTTTGATTTTAATGGTGAGAGTTCTGGTTGTGGAGGACACATCCGTTATTTCTTTCCCAGAGGCCTTTGCAATTCCTCCTCTGAAATATCTCGAGTCCCGTGTGACTTCACACTATCCCTGATTTCTCCAGCAGTGTCACTGTTTGAGCAGTTCTTTTGAGAAGTCACCAATAATTAGAAAAAAAAAAACGTTAAGGCTCCAGAAAACAGATTTCTGAAATGAAAATTGTCAGTAGTAAGCCAAAAAATAGAGATTTTGTTGTTTTGAATGAAAAATAGATAAACCATTGAAGTTTTATTATCGCACAGTTCCAAGTCCAACATTGCCTTTGGGATCCTCCAACCCGGTTGGCACAGTTAAAACTCTGAAGCATGGCAATGTTGCCCCCAAATGGACAAATGGGGCAGGACACATCCGTTCCTGATTGTACTGAAATATAAAGTGGCAGATTTTTTTCTCCATGGTGCAGTCAAACCCTGATTCAATTGGAAAGAGGAGGTGGGTGCAGGAGAGAGAAAACCAGTCTGGTGAGAGAAGAGTACAAGATGGAACGGGAAGAAAAATACTTAAAAAAAAGAAAAAAAAAGAACCTGAACTAAAGAGTGTGGTGGTGGCTAGGTAATACATTAAATCAGCTTGTTATCCCTGCACAAGAAGTGGGTGGTATATGGGGCAAAAAAGCACAAGTCTCGACAATGGCAGAGATTCACCAGGATTAAATAGAAAAAAAATGAAGGGCTTGGTTGCATTTTTATATTCTTCTGTCTCTTAAATCAAAAGTCCTAGTGTAACTGTTGATCAAGCCAAGGATAAATGTCCTCTATTGTTTATTCCTGTTTTGGCGCTCCTGTTTGAAAAACAGAACAAAAAAAATATCATCAGACATACAAACATTACATAACAGCACACTAAACTAAAGGACATTTTCATCAACAGAGGTCTGCATTTATCTATTTTAAGCAGTGATCAAACATTAGATTATCTAAAATCGTCATCCTCACAGTGTTAACAACATAATCAAGAGCAAGTGACTTTCAGAGGAAAATCTTTAATACTCCTGAGGGGTTTTATGACACTGACAAGAAAATATAACAGTTCTCAGTTCTTTACCTGATCCAATCGAGAGCGGTTTTGTATCTGAGGAGGTTCAAAAGTCTGTCAAAAGGAGCAAGTCAGAAAAAACAGACAACACATTAGTTTTTTAGAAATGAGGCAAAAATAATCAGTCAAATGAGAGACAGTCTAGAAAATCTAGAAATGAACACAATAATTACCCACCTTGCGGACCTCCTCCTCCTCTTCCTGCCTTTTCTCGTAATGGGAGAAGTCATCAAAGATGGAGGTGGTGTGTTTGTAGGTGGCGATGATCTTGAGCACCTGCTTGGCCTTCTCCAGAGGAACCTCCTGGGTATCGCGGGAGTTGGTCACTGGCTTGTTGTCGTTGTTTTCCAGGCGGATGTGGCGCAGTTGGCTATTAGGCACGTCCTTAACAAACAACCAGTCCACGTCAAATTTGCCCTTCCACTTGTCCTGCGCCCAAACACCAGCACTGGTGCCATAGTCCACTGGCGAACGCATCTCTGCCACGCCGCAGAAATGACCGCTGCCGTTGACACTGAACAGCAGGTACACAGGACCTTTAGCATTCATAGCCCGGAAAGCTGAGTCCAGACGCTTATTGCCATGCTCCGTGCTGCACCAGATCGAGTACTTGATGGATCGGTGGATATCGTCCTCAGAGTAGCTCTTAATGATGAAAACACGACCGTTCTTCAGGTTCCATTCAAAGTCCTTGGGATTGTAGCTGTGGGAGGCACGCAGCTTCTCCAGCACGGGGTGGGACTCTCCACCAGGTCCCTGACTGGCAGACATTTGGGGGCCAGTGTTACCACCACCAACCATACCCATCACACCACTGCCGTCTTGGCCAAGGCCACCCTGCCCGTAGCCTTGGTTGCGATTGCGTGGGGCAACCCAACGGTTCTGGGGCTGAGGGGGTTGGCTGTGGTTTTGGTAGGGCTGGGGTGGTGGCTGATGGTGCTGGTGGTGGGGAGGCTGGGGCTGTAAGGCCATAGGTTGCATCTGGGGCTGCACCAAAGACTGGGGAGGAGGGGGCTGCATCGGTCCTTGCTGCATGGGGGCTTGAGGTGGCATGGCATGAGGCAGGCCAAGAGGCTGCTGCTGCAGTGGAGCTGTGGCTACTTTAGGCACTGGGCCCTTATCCCAGGTCCCAATGTTCATGTTGTGTTTGATGGGTGGCGGGGGCAGAGCTCCCCCTGGATTGGGCATCCCTGGCTTTACCTTAGCTTTCAGCTGCTGCATTTTGGCGGGCTTGCTGGCGATGGCCGCCCAGGAGGTGGGTTTGGGAGGGGGCATGCCGATAGGCGTGGCTCCATTTCCTTGGGCTGCCACCGCCGGACCACCAATCACGGATCCCACAGCTTTGACACCTGACCCCTGGCCAGTGACATCCCCTCCGATCTTCAACCCAACCATACCCTGCTCCAGGCTGTTCATACCCGGAGCTTTGTTGAGGGTGTCACTGTGAAAGCCCGTCTGACCGTCAGGCACCAGGGTGCCCCCCAGGGAGCTGGGAGGATAGCTGTAGCTGCCACCATAGGCTGAACTTTGAGTCTGCTGGCCCTGGGAGCCACTGGTGCCCCAAGCAGAGAAGGCAGGATTCTCAGGGAAAAAGTTAAACCTGTGGGGGTAGATGCTGCTTCCCAGGCCCCCTGGCTGGCCAAACACTGATTCGTGCATGAAGTGATGGTCTCCATTACTCAAGGGTCCGTAAGGGGTGAGGTATGGAATAGGGGGGTCCCCACCTGTGGACCATGGAGCCTCACTAAGTGGGTACGGAAATCCAATGGAGGGGGCGTAGTAGCTGGACAGGTAGGGGTCGGTGATGGACTGGTAGCTGTTGTTCTAGATAAATCAAAATCAACAGAGCCATTACAGAACATTAGCAATGCCAAAAGTAGGCAATAATTCACCTTAATATAATCAGACCTTAATTCTACTGGCATACTTCACTCTAAACATAACAGGAGTTTTGCTTTATGTAATGCTTAACAGCCACAACAACACTTCTCTGGGATTAAGACATTGGTGTAATTGTTTTGTGGGCGACTGTGTACACATTTGCTTTGCCAGAAAATATCCTTACATACTATAATGTGATAATGATTTGAACGATTCTGAGTTGAGTCCTTGTCTTGTCTGTACTCTTAATATATGTTAATCATTTGGAAATACTAATTTTCAGAAGATGGAGAATGAGTTTTACCTGAGTTGATTGACCAGTGAGGTATGGCTCAAAGTCATTGTCATGGACAGTCTCCTTCTGATGTAGTGAACCATTTTGCACTGCAACAAAACAAATTCACATTATTGAAGAGAAACATTTTTAAAGGAAAGATTGCATCAGCAATTTTAGTTATCAAGTTGCACTGTGTTACCCATGCAGTCCATGCTATATTTAAAGATAACATCTGATTACCTAATGCCATTACATAAAAATATGTTTTAAATCACATTAATCCATGCTGAGATTCATTTCTTTGGTTGCATCATCAAAATAGTGCTATATAAAGAAATATTGATCTATCAAACTATATTCAATTCACAATACCAGTACTTAATCTGTCTGTCCCTATTACAAGTGCTTTTACCGGTGAGCCATGAGACAGCCCCATGGCCCAGGAGACAGCCCCATCCTGGGGGTGAATCAGTCTGTGGCCTGCTGCCAACCAGACCTGCAGGTACAAAGTAAGTCAAGACCTGCCTGTCACTCCACCCTCTCCAGTAACTGCAGTAAATCAAAGATGACTTGAACATCATAAAAAGAGAGAATTACAAAGCAATAACATCATTGTCGCCAGTCGAATGGTAATAAGGAACTGACAACATTAAATTATAATACTGTACAAGCGGGGTTAGTGGTGGGTTTGAGAAAATGGTGACATTGGAGCAACCACCTACAAATCCCAGCTGCGGATGCCTTGGCTGTGAACTACTCAGTCAGTACCTGTAGGCTTGAAAAGTTTGCAGCTGGCTTGCTCACACAGGAAGGAGGCTGTGCTCTGCTAGAAATCACTACAATCTAGAGCTAAAATTGACTAGTCAATCCATCACTTAGTTGGGCAACAGAAAATTAGTCAGCAACTATTTTTTTAAGCTGTTAATCATGAGCCATTTATTAAGTTCAAATGCCATAAGACTGCTTGTTATGGTTCATCCAGTGTAATGCTTTGCAAATTGAAAAATCTTAGACTGCTATACTCTTCAATGGACAAAACAAGAAAAGACATTAGATTTGAGGACATCAGCTTGCAGTTGAAGAATCATAATGAGCATTTTCTTGCCAACATCTGGAGCGAGCAACTAATTGATTAATAATTGACATGTTGATCAATAAAAAAAAATCATTAGCTGGAGCCCTACACAGTTTCAAGATTTATTGTGAGGACTAAAGCATAACAATGTTAAATGAAGCTTTCAAAACCTCTCAAAACTGTGTAGAAATATTACTTTTAGGAGCATCCACCTCCTTTAACTGTCAGAGGAATTATCACTGACCACTTGACTAATGAAGAAAAAGGAGGTGAACTATCTAATGCGTGCAAACCAAAAACCACCCTGTACCAGTGTGCAGGCTGAGGATTAAAACCGAACCAGTATAATTTTTCAAATTTGAGAAAACAATTGTATCATTGAATGTGGATGGAAAGTAGCATGCTTGATTATACTGCAAGTGTGGTTTGATGAATTTCTACGAGACTCCAAGCTAACCACATCCCCCATTCTCTGTGAACATGTATTTATAGATGTTTTAAGGCCATAATTCAAGTATGCGGGTGCCATCTATGCTATAGTCAAAGGACATTTTTCAATGGAATATAACTAAAGTACAGATTTAAGTGCCAATCCATTGGAGACTGCACCACCACCACGCAGAATTAACCCTGCTTAATCAAAGCAATATACTTATAACCTATCAATGTCTCTGTATCTATTCACAAAGAAATAGAGAATTACACACAATCCCCACAAACCACAGTATTGAAAATGTCACCAAATATTTCCCCACAGTGTCTAAAGGTTTATGAAATTCATCTGTCCCTTTAATAACATGGTGTACATCCAACTTCAATATGTCTCTGCACACATTTATACCACCAGTGGAACAGCTCAGTATTGTTTATCATCTGTATTCATACTTTGTTGCCCTCAGTATAATCATGATGCACTCAATTAAAATATTGAAGTAAAAGATAGTTCCTTTATGGCTTGCTATTCTGTGATAGCAAAAAGTTAATTCAGCCACATATGCCAAGATTTTGCAGTTCATGACTACAAAGTGTCAAGACTCAATATATTACACAACAAGATACAGAATATTGTGTTGTCTGACATTAATGTGTGTCAGAGCCAGCATCAGTCCACCAGAGGCTTGTGCATTTAATCGGAAAAAAAGGTAGGCCCAGACTAGATATCCAAACAACATCATCTTGAGTCAATCTTCTGTGATGCCGCAACTCACCTTTAGATGCTTGTCCCTTTGATCTCTGCTTCCAGGTTTGGACCATGAAAAGAGAGAAAAAAAAGAGCGACATGGTTACTTTCACTCGGTCTGAGATTTCACACATAGGTTGAGACTGACTACAGTCTTGTGTCTGTTTATTGAACAGAAACTCAAAGGCTACTTCCTGAAGACAGACAATGCACAACATTTACCCAACACCACCACAGTAAAAGCTGCATATACTAACAGTAAGCTACAGGTGTTACCGTCATTTATTCGGTGTGTTATATAACTATATATAAAAGGTGTACAACTTATGGTTAGCTTATCAACCAGCTAAAGCTAACTTTGCTAACTAACGTCGCCCCCTTTAAAATGGCTTTCTAAAACGCCAATGGCGTTAATGCAGCTTGTGATATAGTTAAAAACACAACAAGCTGCAAACATATGGACCAGTCTAGACATCACACAGACACCACACTTTATTAAAAAAGTTGTGATTGATTCGCAGAGTTAGTTAGTTAGATAGCTGGAGCCTCTGTGAATCTGGTAACATTAGCTTTAGGTTTCACGTCTTCACCCACAGGAGGGTGAGGAGTTGTCTGCTACGTCGAACATATAGTTTCACAAACACACAAAAAAGGCATCTGACAATAATTAGCAGTCTAACACGTTGGTTTCTTTTTTCCTTATTAGGTATCTATTTAAAAAACATTCAACCGTTTCACAGTGTATTTCTAACTCGCCATCTAGCTGCATGCACCGGCCAAGGCTAGTGGCTACAGCTAGTTAGCACTTCCGAGGAATAGCCATAGCCCAGTAGCATCGTTAGCGTTAGCATGTAGCTAAGCTCTCTCTGTCTTTCTCTTTTTCAAGGCGATATAACACACCGTCCTTCTTCCTACCTGAGGGTCAATGCTTGTGGCAGACATAATTCATTAAGCAAGTCCCTGGATTTTCACAGAGCCTGGGCTTGTGACTGGATTTTTTTTTTTTCCAAAAGCCCCCTTGATGGTTTCACAGCTCAGTTAACAGTTTAGCTATGTGGCTAACTGTGCCGCCGCTTAGCGTGTGGTGGCTATAGCTCAGCTCAGCTGTATATTATTTTCCGCTGTGGGCACGTATCCCAACTTCCACAGTTCAAGTCTTGTCGCCTCCTCGGATACTGTGTCTCTCCGAAAGCAAAGCAAGCCGCCCGGGTCCCGGTACAAGGTTTTTTTTTTCAAGTTCAAATGTTTCGTGTCGCCGACTGCACCTTTCGTGTATCTCGGTTATATTTCTATCCTCGCTCGCCTTTTTTACTTAGTATTTTTTTTATTCCACAGAGAGAGAGCGAGAGAAAGAAAGAGAGCCCTCCTCAGTTACGTTAAAGCTCTGTAGCTACACTTCCCCAATGGCTGCTGCTCCATCCGGGCTTTGAGCTGCTGCCGCTGCAGTTCACGTCGTTCCCCGCGGGGGGGTGGGGGTGAAGGTGGGGGCTAAAGTTTGAAGCATCCTTTCCATTAAAACAGACAACTGACTGTAGCTGGTGATGTCTGCGAATCAGATAATACATTGAAATACATGCACTCGGATCATAAGCACCGATAAGAGGAAGAAGTGAAGTTACTGTATAGCCTTTAAGTCTTGGGGTTTTACTGGCATTTGGTGCTATGTTCTGCAGTGTCTGTGGTATGAAGAACAGCGCCCAGGGGGCTATCACCAGACCTGACTGTGGTTTGGTGTCTGATGGGCCCCTCAGATCTGATACAGTTCAGTTCAGCACAGTGCTCATGTGAGACTTACTGAATTGCAAAATTTAAAAAAAAAGAAGAAGAAAAAAAAGACATTTGGTACAATAACTCCAGAGTAAAGTTGGATTTTGCAAAACATCTTTGCTCAAATCTCTCATGTAGGCTAATTGAAATAAATCCTGCATCTTGTTTTTAGATAGATGACCATGATCAAAAGTGGGTGTCATTGTGTAGGAAATGTTTAAATCTGATCGAGGGCGTGACTTTCTCAATGCTACATACATCGACAATTAAATTCATAAAAGCAGATCACTCCTATGTCATTGATGTACTATGACCATAGCAGTTTAGCGAACCAGTTAGGTTCAGGCCTGCAGTAAGTTACAGCAGCTATTACTCTCTTTCACCATTAGGAGGTAGCAACGATGCACAACGCCTAAACTCTGTCAAAGGTCAAATAGCTGCTCTCTGTTTAAGTCAACATCAAAAGCAATACAACTTCTGATATTTTACATAGTAACATGTGTAATGGTCTTATCTATAGCAATATGCTTTTTTCCCCCCCAAAGGCCACTCACATTATAATTTAAACAGACTATTTTATTTCCTACTTTATTTTGCCTTTGCTTTACCACTCACTGACCCACTCTCTGAACTCTACAATGAGTAGAAATAATTTGCAGAGAGTTTTTTAAGTCCAACTCAGTGTTCTCTCTAAAAACACAAACACAACACAAAACTATAGGGAATATGTTTGCTAATTTGCATAATTTGTTGTGAAATGAATTTAACTAAATTAATTTTTATATTAGCAATAGGCTACTTACTAGCCAGGCTAGCGCCGCCTACTGGTTCCGGCAAATTTCATTTGCCTCAAACATGTAGTCAGGACACTAGCAATGCGTTTCGGTTTGCTCCGTCCGCCAGAGCGGACGGACCAATCAGCGAACAGACGGGTAAGTGAAGGCGATGACGTTGAACTCAAGCGCTCAAGATTAACCTATGAGTTTAACCGGTGTATAGCACACGTGACCACCAAGCAGCAGCGATTAGTTGAAGCAAATGTAAGCAACCGCCTCCCGGAAGCAAACGAATCCCTATGGCTCGTGTTCAGACCGCTATATGAAATGTAATGAAGTAAGCGGCTGATGCATCAGGCTAGCTACTTACAGCCTTGGATGGAAATATATGAACTTCTACTGAGCCAGATCCACGTGGGATTATGACACAGTGGTGTTATAACTACAAATGATAATATGATCCCAAGCTTCCCCCACTTCACTATGAGTTCACTTAAAATTCAACAATAAGGCCATGTCCCATACATAAAGCTTCTGTGATGACAAAGGCCTCCATATGGCAGCTTTTTAGCTAGTTTAAAACTTGTCTACTTCTCTCTGTTGAGCTCAAAGGGTTAGAACCTATGAATCGAAACCACTTTTGGATATAATTACTTTTTGTGTTTGTTTAGTTTGTTATAGAGACTCATCTTCATTGTTAATGTTACTACAGGTGCAGATGGAAGAGAAATCCTGTCCGGCTGTTGAAGACACAAACACCCACCAGAGAGAAAGGTCGGTGTCAACACGATTACAACAAGCAGAAAGAAAAAGCCACCCTTGAGCTTCGCATGCTTTGAAAGGTCAAGTTTTCTTTTCTGTGTAAGATAAAATCTGTGAAGATTTGTTGAAATCAAACAACAAACCCCTCACTGAAAAGCACCAAGTATTTAGTCTATTCCTGTACAGAGTCATATGTCGTATGGTTTATTGTTACTAAGTTGTATCCTGTATGTTTTAATGTGTGTGTGTGATATCTTTTAATAGTCTTATTAGTTGTAAGGCTTTAATAACCCTGTAAAATTATTAACATGGTGAGCCATTTTCCCTAAGAGGCAGAGTAACATTCAGGCTGTCATTCATTCAAGCATCAATGAGCATACATTCTGGCATTCAGTGGCTTTTCTGGAAAGCAGTCTCCTGTAGGCCAATGTGCAGGCCCCCACAGCTGATCATATTATTTCAGTCAGTGTGCTGCACTCACCTTCAGTTCGCGCTCCACTATGGACCGCAAAAGGGATGACTGGCACGAGACAGCAAGAGAAAGGAAAACCTTCATGCCACAGAATGACGGATGACAGGAGTACTATGCTGCACATTCTTGAGGAGCCTCAGATGCGGGGGGAAGGAGAGAGACTTCGAACTTTTGACAGCTGGCCAACGGATGCACCTGTCACATCTGGAGAGCTGGCCAAGGCGGGCTTCTTCTTTCTTGGCCCTGGGGATAAAGTCCAATGTTTCTGCTGCGGAGGGATTTTAAGATGTTGGGTGCACGGGGACAGCCCGGTCGCAGAGCACAAGAGGCATTTCCCCACGTGTAGCTTCATACTGGGCCGGGCCGTGGGAAATATTCCTCTCCAGGTTGGATCCTCGGACTCCGTGGATGGCCAGTTATTGAGTCAGCTCCAGAGGATGACCATGGATGATCAGGGGACAGCTGGACAAGCGGTCTACCCGGAGATGGAGGCAGAGGATTCCCGGCTCACCACCTTCCACAACTGGCCCACCGAGGCCTCAGTCCAGCCGGATATTCTCGCCAGGGCAGGATTTTTCTACACAGGTGCCTGCTATGAAACCTAATAACATTTATATCCCAAACATCTGCTTTGTTTAATATTTTATGAGCAACATTTGAGTATCCATGAGTATATATCAGTGAAATATTCAGCACTGAGCCAGTCGCTGCTAGAGCGACCTCTCTTTGTGAGAGAGTTAATGGCACAATTGTCCTGCTGAGTCATGAGTTGTGGACAGAACAACCTGGACAAAGCTGGGGCTGCTAAAGAAGTAGGGCTCCACAGCTTCAGGCAACACACAGCGTGTTGACACAATATCATGAAAACCTATATATACAAAGTCATGCAACTGGATAAAGTCACCCAAAGTGGCCCAAGCAATTCACCTTTGTTGTAATATTTTGTTTATGACATTTATACTTGGTATAAAATCAGACATTTAAGATGAGTTTGGTGTATGTTTTGTTGTCAATTTAGGAGCAACAGGAGGAAAAGGCTCGCACACTGATCAAAAATGGCAATGTCCACCAGAGAGCGCAAACACCTTTTCTCCTTTTTGTTGTCAATTTAGAAACAGAAATGCTGTGTAAGGATCTTCTCTGTGTCATTAGCCTCCTCTCTCAGTCATCTCCTTCATCCTGACAGGACACGGTGACAATGTCAAATGCTTCTACTGTGATGGAGGGCTGAGAAACTGGGAACCAGGAGACGACCCATGGCAGGAACATGCCAAGTGGTTTCCACGGTAACAACAGGACCTGTCAATGCCACATACAAAGACAACTGTTGAATGATTTACCAAATGTGTTTTGTTTTCTCTCTCTCTCATCGATGCTTTGAAAGATTATAAAACTGCGTATTTATATTCCTCAGGTGTGAGTTTTTAATCCAGACCAGGGGTCAGGAGTACATCAGCAACATACAAGATACTCATTTCCATCTGGGTGAGACTGTGGTGAGAACCTTTGTCCCACTTATCGAGATAAAAGCATCATCATATCAGCATTGTCACACTGCAGACAAAAAGAATAATTCCACATTAATAAATGACAGGTTTGCTATTCCTGCATTTAAATCATTCATGACATCCATTGTGAGTTTGGCATATGATTACTTTTCAAGGGTGGATCACAGACCTCCACAGGCAGAGACATCGGCTCCAGAAATGGTAAGTCATATAACCCCCTCCCCCCCAAAAAAGACAGAGAATGAAGGATCTGCACCAAAAACATTTTCAAAAAAAAAAAAAAAATCCCCCTGTCATTTCTGCTGTGTAGACTGTGATAACAAGGTAGCAGTCTCCCACTTTGATGCAAATCATCAAAGTGTCAACATCCACTCCTGCTTGCTCACACAAAAGTGGAAAGGTAGAGCAAACATTTTGAGTTACACTGCAGGTGGTGGGAATGGAGGAAAAAAAGAGGGCTGCAGACGGTTCATTGAATTATTCTTAGATCATCATGGGAGTAGCTACCACCTCGGTTGAAGCATGGATTTGAAGGATAAAAGCAGACCTTGCACAAGCGCTACTTAAATCCCCCAAATGAGACTCTGAACACACTCAGTAGGTTCATTATTACTTTTTTTTTTTTTTGCAAGGCTGCTGAAAATGAAATAACGGGATGTTCAATTACCTGAGCTAATGTTTGCTCTCAGGTTGCTGTAATTAGGGAGCGCTATGGAAACCATGGTTGCAGGGCAGTCATGAGAAGGCAATTATTCCATACAATGAAGGCATCACAATTAGAATCCATTTCAGCAGATATACAGAAGAGATCTGTGGTTTGAAATGTTAATATATTGGCAGACAAAGGTAAGCTGCACAATTTGCAATTTATTTGCCCACTTATCTAGACTGTATAGTATGTGCAGCTAAATTGAACCAATTGTCCACCAGTGGCTGCCACCTCACCTTTCCTCTCGTCTCACAGATATGGTCGGAAGTCTGGGCGCTTCCTCAGCCATGCTCTCTCCCGTGGTGCAGACTGTGCTTCAGATGGGCTTTGAGGCCAATCTGGTGGAGAGCCTGGTCCAGACCAAGTATCTTTTGACAGGTCAACACTACACCTCTGTATCTGACCTGGTCACTGATGTGCTGCAGGCCGAAGAGGAGGACAGACAGAGGGGCCCTCAGACCAGAGGTAGCATTTTTTTTATACTTTCTTCCGCTACTAAACGAGGAAATATGGTACTTTCCACTTCACCAGGTATAGGCAGCAGTTACATCAGATCAATATTTTCTATCAAAGCATGCTTATATGAAGCCTATAAAACACAATACTTTTTTTTTTGGTTTTTAGACATTTCGCTGCTTTAAAATCTCAACAGGGATCAGAGTTTTGAGGCAGAACGTAGTTTATTCTTCTTTCCTTCCCTATGAATCATTTCACGATTTATGTTGTGACCCATTTGGGGAGGTCTGAATCATAATGTGCTGCTGGAGGTCCATATTTTTACTCATGTTTTGAGCATCTGAAATAGTCTTACTATTGCACTTTGTGTGACTTCCATTTGGGAGCATGTTGATATGTCACAACGGAAGTTCATGTTTATTGTCTTCATTCACGTTCATGTGCTTCAGAGCCAGAGACGCGGCAGGGCCCCAGTGCTGGAAATGTGAGGACACAAACACCCGTCAGAGAGAAAGGTCAGAGGTCAACATCTTCGAAAACTACCAGAAACACACTTTAAACCATGATCTGCTTAAATATGATTGCTATATCCTGCAACAACCAGGGTTCAGGCACTCAGCTGGGAGATACAAAAATAATGTGTTTATGTGTTCATCTGTTTTTCTTTATTCTCTGTGTGGTCTGTCAAACAGTGAAGGACCCCAGTCCAGAGGAGCTGCTGAGGCAGCTGCAGGAGGAGAGGACCTGTAAGGTTTGCATGGACAAGCTGGTGTCCATCGTCTTCATCCCCTGTGGTCACCTGGTGGTGTGTGGAGACTGTGCTGCCAGCCTGCGTCACTGCCCCATCTGCAGAGCTGTCATCAGAGGCAGTGTCCGCGCTTTCATGTCCTGAAGCTGTAAAGACAAGCTGCTGCTATACAGGTGTTGCATGAGCGGCCTTGAGTTTCGCTCCAACTCATTTCCCCCCTTGTACTGATAAAAAAAACAAAAATCAAGAGTGCTGGTTGCTTGTTTTGTCAGAGCTCACACATTATTTTCTATAATAAACATTTTAAGCTGATTGTGTTTTCTCATTTTTCCCCGAAAAGTTTCAAATAAACAAAATATCTATTAAACAAATGACACCACTAGATCATTAAAAGAGCACATTGTTTTATTAACAAACACCTATTTACATGAACACAAAGCACAGTTCTGGATAAATAGGATTACACCATCAAGGTCACAAAGGGACGGGGCAACACAGGACACAAAATAGAAGAGAGAAATACAAAAAAAAAAAAAACCTTTCCACTTTCTATGCAAAAAAGGAAAAAAAAGAAAAATCTTCAAAGAGGTGGAATCTTTTTTTAAGTGGATTTTAACACACATAGAAAACCATTACAGGTCTGAACTAATTCCAGTCACTGGGTTTTAGGAAGAGGCTGTATTGCACTGAGAGGAAGACTCGTTTTTTACACAACGATTTTAGTAGCGTTTTACTACTAATACTGACTATGTTACAATATGAGGTGCTTTGTGTTTTTAGTTTAGCCCACACACCGGTTCACATACCAGGAGTGTGTGAACTTTAAAGTGTGAAGACAAAGACTTATAAATTATTATTATTGCATCTTTCCAATAGAGAGGAGACCAATCACATCAAAAGATTAATCATCAGTCTGAAAGTGGTCAGATCGTTTTCAGAATCATTTGTAGACTGTCTATCTGAACAAAATGAACAAAAAACATTTTTGATTGAAAAACAAAATAGCTAGGCTTTCATTTTGCACAAACAATTACTGCAATCAAATGACTGATGTACTGAAAATATTCTTAAATTCACAAACTAATAAAAGATCTTAACCAAAATGATAAAGAAAAAAGGAAACATGGACAGCTGGCTCCTCTTTCATGACAGTTATCCAGTATTAACACTGCTCTTTTGAGATTCACTAAATAACAAAATCAATGTTTAATTGTGGATCTGAAAATCGGCAGCCTCACAGCTTGTGCATGAACACTTTGGCCAGCAGAGGGCAGTGGTGCTTCACATAATTAAGGTGGGAACAGGGGATCTGACTGTATTTGACTTCTGTCCTGACAAATAAAAACATTAAGCAGAAAAAAGTGCTACCACTCAGTTTGGGAGATATGACTCAGGTGTGTGCGCTTCAGCCTAAATCAAATTATAATATTACTGAGTCAGAATAAAATAAATATGAGTATGAAACTACCCAGTTTATCCAGTTCAAACACTGTGAAGAATTCCAATTTTGCTATTTTGTCATTGGTTAATATGCTATACACATAATTACAATACAAACCCTGTAAAAAACATGCTATAAAACAATCACAACTGAGACTATCACCGATGAGAATCTAAACTGTTGAAGTGACAGGAGACGATGCTCTGATCCACTCACGTATAGCCATGCTACTTCTACACTGACGACCATACCCATTAGACTCGACACTGCTGTGTGCAATATGAACAGTAAAACAATTTCTATTGTTCTCTCAGAGTTAAATATACGCTGTGTAACCTTTACTCGAGTGTGTGTAATGATCCCCCCCCCTCCCCTCCTGCCAGCAGCCCAATGTGTCAGTAGTTAGAGTAGCGGAAGTGAGGTGAAAACAAAGCTTTCAACACATCATCTGACACAAACTCCCGACACTTCAGAATTACTGACGAGGCCGTTGGTGAAAATAGTCACGATAATAAGACTCCAGAAATAAAAAAGTAAGACTCGCATGCCATTCCCTGTGTTTGAACACCTCTTACACGCTCGCGCTCTTTTGCATTCTTGATAGTTTACATGTCAAACTTTCAACCATAACTCTCAACCACATGTCAACCCCCCCCCCCCCCCCCCCCCCCCCCCCCGATCCCCCGGCTTGTTTCATTATTTACATTTTCTATTTTTTGACGGATGCCCCTGTAGGTTTGGTGCTTTTGTTCCCTCCCCTCCCTGTACCTCTACACTCCCCTGCCTCTTCCTGCTTTACTCTGTGTATTTATGCACACAGATCCTGGCCTAAAGTAAACAGGCTGCACACAATAGCTCATTCCACAGGCTCCACTGTAATTCAGCCCTCCGGCCAAGATCTGAGCCAAACCGGCAATAACATGCTAAATCACCGCGTCCTCTAAGACACAGCACCGCAGACTGGGAATGCTGGGCAGTCCCTGATTACATACACAATGTATTTATATGCTGTACATGTTCTATACAGACATGTTCTTGGGGGGAGTATTAGACCAGTATGGGCAGGTCACAGCGGTGGACCCTCGGCAGTGATCTCACACACAAAGAAAATGATTGATATTTCCCTAAATACACAATATGAGGCTTTGTTGAACTGTAATCCCCCCCCCGGTTCCCAGAACCCGTCATCCCTCCCTGGAAAACAATGGACCCTAACTGAGAAGTGTTGGCTTTTCTGGGCAGGATACCAGTAAATGACATGTTTTAAGCACTGAAATCAAGAAGTGGGGGGGAGAGGAGGAGTGTCTGGCGTGTCCACAGTGCACTGAGATGTTTGTCTCCGTGGGAATTTGCTGTGTCACCTCCCTCTTATTTACGTAGACCTGGAGAGGACAGAAACGTGGGAAGGAAGAGCAGAGGGTTAACGGTTGTTGGGCAGCTCACATGTACAAACACACACACACACACACACACACACACACACACACACACACACACACACACACACACACACACACACACACACACACACACACACACACACACACACACACACACACACACACACACACACACACACACACACACACACACACACACACACACACACACACACACACAGATACACACTTCCCTTTATGAATTTATCCAGGATATAACTCCCAGTAGATTGGGGAGACGAAAACTTCCTCCCTCCCATTAGAGACGGAGCTGATTAAGCTGTCAAGAAGCTAATAAAATATTCATTTCATGTTGGCAGAGACTTATTACATGACTTCCCAGGCTTATTGTTATTAAATTCTCTGCACAACCTAATTGATTAATCCAATTTTGGACAGATTTTTCTCTGTTCTTCTTCATATGCCTCTATCACAAAACTGCCTGTGGTATGAGGACACGCACACACACTACACACAAGCATAAAAACACACACCAGGACCATGGAAGGCCTCATTTTCCCCAAAGCCCTCTGACAGGATGTAGCATGTTTGACAGAACGTGTTACACCCCAGACATGACATGAATCACACAGTCGTCTGCAGAACCTCCTCTCGTCAGTGTCGTGTTTTAACCTACCTATCCTGATCAAGTAATGAAAAGCTCAAAAACAAGTGAGCGAGTGGACCTTGGGTTGAGGTTATTTCGTAAACTCATAAAAAATAATTCTTGTTTTGATTAATGAATAGTTTCAGGGAAAAATCAAGGAATGTAACCTTTAAGAAGAAACAACTATGCGGCCAATAAATAAGTAAATAAGCAAGTATATCCACAAAAAGGCACAAAAGGCAATGTGTTAATGGTAATGTGCGTATTCACATTCACCTGTTCTGACAATCCCATTTAAAACACACAGGGATACACAGACACATTATGGGATGACAGCACAGTCATACTTACAGGTACATGGGCTTTAAGAGGAGATGAGATGGTTTCTCATTGACATGGTAGAGTGGGAATGGGTCAAATCCACCAATAAAATCAACTGAAAATAAAGGATTAAACATAAATTATGGAGTAAATCAAAAGACAAACAGTAACAGAATATGACACTTAACTAAAAAAAAACACATGCATGATCACAGAACAGAACATAAAACAACACAAGATGAATGGAGAATGAAATGACACAGTGGGAACAGTAGTAACAGAGATGTTGAAAAGTAGTCAGCTCGACATGAGCGGTGCACACCGTAACTTTTTTTTGTTTTAACTTTGACAAATAAAAGTCCTTAATTTTAAAAAACAAAACCCAAAAAACTCTGCTGAAACTTTTTTTCATCTGTGCATCTGCCTGGAGCCAGAGGGAAAGCTTGGGAACAGGTGAAAGCTGGCCAGCTGTCATAATAGCCTAAGCCTTTTTTATCGCTCAGAAACAGAGGTGACCTTCAGCCACCGACCAAATGCTCAACCTTTTCTGTTTATTTTCTCACTTAAGAGTTCAGACTCCAGGCGAGGGGCAGACGAGCAAACTCGTGTTACGCCATGCGAAGAAGAAGAGAGACAAGCCGGTACCAAAGTGCTGTGCATTTTTCACAGATGCACAAAGATATTTTTCTGAGATGAAGGAAAATGCTCGCGGCTCTTGAGGGGACACCGAAGGTTGAGTGGAAGAGAGAGGGGGGGGGGGGGGGGGGGGGGGGGGGAGGGAAAGAGGAGGGGAGGACGGCCCGCGTCACGCTTGTCGTTCTGACTGACAGGGGGCCAAAGAGATTAGGTGGTAGGAGTGCATGTGAAAAGAGGCCGGCATGGCCACAGGCTCCGAGACTACTAGTAAACACCACAAGGGGAGGAAAGAGGAGAAACTGAGGTTGAGCCTGATTCAGTGGAAAAAGACACCAAACAAACAGCGGATCCTGGTCACTGAGGAAAACAAAGAAAGAGCAGATCTGTTACTTTCTGGGAACCAACAACTGTGGGGAAGGAAAAACAAACACCAGCCAGCCATGGAAACTACTGTAAGGCCAAATCAGTTCCATCCTGATAAGAGGAGGCAGCGGTGGTCTGCTGAATACTGATAGGTAGGCAGGATGAGAGCAGAGAGCCACAGGGTGGTGGTGGTGGTTGGAGGGGGGGGGGGGGCAACTGTCCCTTTACTCTGACCCTGCCCTGGTTTCCACTGTTTCTCCATTTCATCTGTACACCACACACACACACACACACACACACACACACACACACACACACACACACACACACACACACACACACACACACACACACACACACACACACACACACACACACACACACACACACACACACACACACACACACACACACACACACACACGCATCAGAACAGAAACACACAGAACGACCTCTGTCCTCCTCCTTGCTTTTTTTGTACCACTGATTTTCTCATTACAAGCAGGTGGGGATCCGACCCCCGCCATGATAAACTGTGCTGTGGAAAACTGTGATGACAACGACGGCTGCCATTTTTAGACACACTAACAGCTCTGGGGATGGTAACGTTGGTCGGGCCATCCGTCAGTTTCGACTGAAATATCACGGCTGCCATTGCCATTGCTGTCAACTTTGGCAGAAATATTGAGGGTCTCCAGAGGATGAATCCTAATGACATTGCTGATCACTTGACTTTTCATCTGGCACCACAAACAGGTCAAATCTCCCACTGACATGAGGACTCGTATACCTCCACAACAAATGGAAAATTCCAGTTCCTGCTACATACACAGGACAGGAAAGTCTTTGCATATATATACTACATTAGAGCTGCTCCGACAGGTGCCTCTAATTGCCCCTAACCATTCTTACTCTAATGAAGATATCCTATGTGTCAAAACATTAGTTAGCACCTTATTAAAAGCTTCATTTATAACTTTGGTCTCTATTCTACATACGGTATTGTGTATGCCAGCCAGTTAATTGCTTGAACCTCTTTTCCACTAATTATTAAACACATTGATATGACCCCGACCTTGAGCTGAAGCCTCTGTAAAACTCACTAAGTCTTCATGGTTGAGAAATCAGTGTTTACAACGGTAAAAACAGAGCTTTTTGAAAACACTAACACACTGTATGTTGGGTGATATTTCACTGTAATGTGCTCCACTTTTTAGTATGAGACTTGCTAGAGTAATCTGTTCTTGGTGCTTGTGCTGTAAACAGCAAACAACACTATGTGATCTGTGGCCTGTTTACTCTCAAGAGCTGCTTTTAAAGAGCCATTTGTAGATTTCTGCCATATCGCTACAACGACGACAGCGTTAGCATTAAGAGCTGTTTACTTACAAAAATAGCGGAAACTCAGTGAGTTCAGCATCAAACGGCCCTTCACGCACCAGGAGCTGTCTCCAGTGGTGGAAAGCAGCTCACTTATTCTGCTTGTACGTCTATCAGACAAAACACCTTGGACACACCTTCTCATTCAATGGTCTTTCTTTATTTTTATGACTTTCTACATTGTAGATTCATACTTAAGACATCAAAATTATGATAGAACACATATGGACTTAAAGCAGAAGTAAGCAATATTTTTGTGTTAATATAAGTCTTAAATAGTTATACCTTCCGACGGCAATCACTTACATAGAGTGTTAAGTCTGAAACACGGGTCTGTCAGTCACTCTTCTCTGCTGCAAGCCGAGGAGAAAACTTTTCTTGTATCCTACAAGTTTTATCCAATGAGGAGAGAGAACGGCATGAAGGGCTGTGTGTGCAGCCAAGGGATGCGCGTGAATGTGGTGACGTAGGGACGAGGACCAATAGATCCACGACGAGGGCGGGGGCTGCTAACTCCATCGGCTGACAAGCAGTTATGGTGCGTTCAAGGCAACCCGTAACTCGTGTTTTTCCGACCTGTGAAGTCGTACCAGTTCGATCTGGTACGAGTTCACGGGTCGGAAGTTACGAGTGGCCGTTATAGTGAACTTTCACAGGTGCAACAGGTCGGAAAAACACGAGTTACGGGTTGCCTGGAACGCTACAAAGTAGTAAGTCGTGACTTGAAGCTGTAACTTACGGTTTCAAAAGCCTGCCTGGAACGCAGCATTAGCCCAAACGACCAGATCGCTTACTTCTGCTTTAAATAGTAAATGCATAACATAAGTGTTATCTGTCACCTGACTGACCCAAACCCAATTCAGATGGTTTGGGATGAGCTGGACAGCAGAGTGAAGGCAAAACAGCCAACAAGTGCTCAGCACCTCTGGGAACTACTTCAAGACTGTTGGAAAACCATTCCAGGTGACGACCTCATGAAGTTGAAGACAGAATCAAAAGTGTGCAATAAGCTGTCATCAAAACAAAAGATGCCTACTTCATATTCTAACATATTCTGCTTTAAAGCAGAAGTAAGCGGAATGTTTGTGTTAGTAAGTCTTAAATTGTTATATCTTCCGACAGAAATCACTTATGTGTTTGGTCTGAAACACGGGTCTGTCAGTCACGGCATAAAGGGGCGGTCCTCTCTGTGTGTGCAGCCAAGGGATGTGCGTGAATGTGGTGACGTAGGGACGAGGGCGGGGACTGCTAACTCCATCGGCTGACAAGAAGTTAGCCAAAACGACTGGATCGCTTACTTCTGCTTTAACACTTTTTTGTTTACTATATAATTTCCATACGTGTTGCTTCATAGTTTTGTCTTTGAACACTGAATGAGAAGGTGTGTCCAAACTTTTGACAGGTAGCGTTCTATCACTTTTTTTCCCACCACTGAGGTTAGCATGCTAACCAGCTAGCCCTGACCCCGATCAGCCCATCTCATCACTTTACCATATCCAGTCGCTACAGTGTGCAGTCTGACCCTGCTTCACCAGGACCATTATAACCTGTGGTCTTACAAACACAATGATGGCTGACGCTCTTGGCAAGATGGTGAAGTAAACAGCTGTTGAAGCTAACAAATAACTCAGTTAAACACATGTCTAATGTTTCAACATGTGGATGGCAGATTTTTTACAAGGTGATCTGAAAATGCCAGGGAAGATGGCACACTTTCAAAATTAAACAGAGTATTAATTTGTCCTCTCTGGTTCGGATCGTGACCTTGGGAACAAGCACTGGCAACCGATCAGTGCATTTGATCCTCCAATAGTCAAAGTGTTTGGTTGCTCCCAGGCAGAGGGAGATGATTTTCACTTGTGTGGACAAACGCAAGAAATGAAAGGTATGTAGGTCAACAGTTACGACATCTATGTGGTGCCCCTCAACAAGCAGGGAATAATACAATTCAGGTTTAAGTGGAAACTGGTTGAAATCAGAGGACCTATACTGAACCATGAAAGACACTGGCAGTGAATCTGCAGTACACTGCCACATCTCACACTGTCTGTGAGTGTGTGTATTTGTGTGTGAGAAGCTGGCGAGCTGACAGTGAAATGAAACCCAGGCACAGGAGATAAAGGGGAAAAAAGACCAGGAGGGAAAAAACTGGGTTGGTGAGAATAAATGAGAGGAGTGTGAGGAAGATTAAGAAATTCAAGGAGAGACAGGGAAGAGACAACGGCAGCGATAGAGAGATAAAGGGCAGACAGATAGCTCAAGACTTCACAACGTATCTGTAACAATCTTAAAAAAAGATGAGATATAAGATGCTGTTGTGGTCTGGGTCTCACTCTCTCTGCCTCGTATATTGCTCCATTCTGCAATACTGAACTTCTGTCCTCACACACACCATTACACAGCCATGATTGCTGTACAGGCTAGTCATTTATTTTTAAGACTGGTTTAGTGGTTTATGCTTAGTTATTTAGCATAGAAAAAAATCCAGGTATGTTTGATTGAGAGTGTATTTAAAGTTAATCATCCATGCAGAGAAAAGAAAGGTTCCTCCAGGCAAAGATAGACCAAGGAAGTCTGCTCCAAGTTTGTCTGTCTGAGGAATGAAAATGAACAAGTGATGACCTTATATGACTATAATATGCAACCTTTCCTCATTAAAATATCTAAAAAATGAATGGCTAGACCTGTTATACACATATTAGGAGTTGTTTACTTAATCAAAAATATTCCCAGCAATTCTCAAACCTTGTGCAACTCGTTAGATAAGATGATGAAAATAAGACATATTGGTCGATTATAATCCAAGCCAAATACTTTGATTATACAATGACAGTCCTGCTGCTGCTGATGTGATTTAGTATGAGTGACTGTATGCACATCAAGTTTACTTGCAGCAAATTCAACATTTGTATTTTCTAACAACGAGGTTCCATCTCAAAAGGGCAGATCTGCTTTTACAGATGCAACAAGGTCAATCAGGCTCAGGCTGTGCACGCCCACACTTTAAGAAGAGCTTGAATCAAGCGGCAGAAGTGAAAGCAGCTACGTGAGCTACATGAGTCGACAATTCTTTTCTTTTTTTTAATATGGCAAAATTGTCATATTCATATATTTAAATGTTTAAATGTACCTAGGAGAATTCATGCTCTTTGAAAGGCAAATTTCGTCGCATGTAATATTGATTTGAATTTCTCTGCTGTTTACTCCAATCTGTATGAAGTTAATTGATCAATAAAAATTATTAATGGAATTATTTTCTAAAAAGGATCCTTACTTTACTTGTATTGCTTTTCTTTTTTGCAGGTTGTTATTTGAAGACAGACTTTTTGCATAGCAGACAGTTTGACTGGTTACTATACCAAAAAAGCACAGGTCTTACTATAAGAATAATAATCATAATAGAACATCTGTCCGCACCAAGAGCCTCAAACTGAATCCAGTTGCCATTAGTTTAGTTTAGTTCTGAGTGTATTTTTCTACTGCCAAAATCATTAAGGCCTTTGTTGGAGAAGGTCTATTCATAATGTTCCTCTTGCTTGACGTCATTTTCAATAACACTTTGGGGTGATAGCAGACTGAGGCTTTTTCATGCTCTGACCTTTTCTCTCACACACACTGTGCTCGCACATTCATCCATCCCTTGGAGTTGCTCTCTCTGCCGTAGAGGATTTTCTGGGGATGTGACTCAGCACACAGGGCGGCAGCATAATTAGCAGACATGCTAAAGCGAGCTTATCCCAGCGCTAGGCGGCTAACTCCATGACCTACTTTACAAAGAGGATTTTCCCCACCACTCACTCTGCCGGTGTGTCTGCTCTCCACCGATAACTCTGTGGAACAAATTCATACACACAAACACCTACACTCAAACAGTCAGCTAAAAACACACACACGCAGCATATAGATTTGCATGAGTGCTCATACGCAGGTGCATGTACTTGTAAAGATAGGACGTCACGTTGAAAGAGAAGATCTCACACACACACACACATACACACACAGTATCAGTAATAACGCCTGAAAGCCATGTCAAACTGAGCTGATGGTGTTTGATGCTTGTTATTCTGCCCATTGTGTCTTCTTGGCTTCTTGCGAGTGCACGTTGACGTGCGCGGCGCGCCTCTCATTCCACTATTCTTTACGCAAGCCTGAGCACTCAAATTTAACTCGCCCTTTTCCATGGAGAGTGAGTGAGTGCCCGTCGTGAGAGGAATTCCTGTCTCATCTCCTTATTCATGAAAAGCTCATCCTGTCTGCTGTTGTTTGTTCCTGCATATTGCCCTGTCTCCCTTTGCCCTCCTTGGCTCGCTCCTGACAAACACCTCCCCCCCCCCCCCCCTCACGCCCTCCTCTTTCTTGTCTTTCCCTCTTTCTCTTTCTGTCTCGGAGGATGCTTCCTACCTTTCTTGTCTTGGTGAGGCGCAATCAACTGTGAAGTTATTGACCAGCAAGGCGCTTAATGAGGCTGATACAACGAGTGACCAGAGACCTCTAACTTTTTACAAGCGCACCTCATTAAAGTTGGGAAAAAGCAGAGACAGGAGAATAGATGGGGGGGGGGGGGGGGGGGGGTTGGTGGGGGAGAGGGGGGCAAGCCGAGATTTCTCAAATGCTTTGGAAGTGGATTCTGATACATGATTATTACATCTACCTGTGATGAAACTGTACGGCAGACGAGGGAGAAGTGAAGAGAAGGAAAAGTTCTGAGTAGGAGGAGATATGCTGATGCAGCCAGGGAGCTGAATGCTTTAATCTACACATCAAATGAGAGGAGAAAATGAGAGCGGCAAAGTGCCTTGGCTGGGTTTTGTGTTGGTGTGAGAGAGTGCAAGTCTGCGCACCTGTGTCTGCATGAACAAATATGTATGAGTTTGTGTGTGTGTGTGTGTGTGTGTGTGTGTGTGTGTGTGTGTTTAGGCTAAGGGTTGATTACAATAACAAAGAGCGAGCAGTTGGAACTGATGTAGCTCTGTTTTACTCCTGCGCAGTCGGGATCAGAGAAGAACTACGAGATAATTAAAACCAATATAAATCACAGCATGTTCTGCTTTCACCCTGAGCAACCTCTCCTTGTTGCTCACTTTCTATTTTTATCTGTACTGTTGTGGAGTGTGGACGATTGTCTGCGATGACTTTAAACAAACACGCTCTGCCAACTGTCCACACTGGGAATGAAAGGAGCACAAAGGTCAGAAAACACAAAATCGTCGTTTGAATGTAAGAGTGTTTTTTTTCTTTCTTTTGCTTCTTCTTTCACTTCGTTCTTGATGAAGTGGTATTTCCCTCCAGGGATTACTTAGGGGCGAGTGGTGATTAAGCGGTGCAGCCCAGAGCTGGGAGGGCAAATCAGTCGGGTGGTGGTGGTGTTAACCACTTACAGCCAGTGAATCTTTGGTATGTGACCACCAAAGAACAGCTTGGACCCTGTGTGTCCCAGTGGTCTCCAGGAACACACACACACACACAGAAACCACATCAGATTTCCCCTCTGATCAACATGCTCTTAGTTCGTTCATTACGCTGTTTTCAAATCAAATTACAGCTCTGGTTTTTGAAAAAACAGGGAGAGAGACATGATTACAGCCAAGCTCCAGATTCTTCATAATTAGCATTCTAACAAGCACATATGTATGAATATGTACCTGAGGAACTCCTTGGCTAATCCTCACAGAGGAACGCTTGTTTATCCAGCCACTGCACATCCAGCTATCTGACACCTACGCCGTTCTGCATTCGGTTTCAAAGCATTGCTTGAATATATTTGTAACAGCACATTCTCGCGCCTGTGGACATAGTTATGGATCCTACTGCTGCACAAGAGTCCTGCGGTGCTAATCAGATATTTATGACTCCCACTGACCCCTCAGATCAAATGTTTCCTGTCCTTTGATTGGCTAACCTCCCGAAGGACCTCTGACCTGCAGCCTATGAGGTCACAGCAGCTGGGTCATTTATCACGAGTGTCCGTTTCTGGTTTCTCTGTCTTCTCTTATGACTCACTTTAATGGTCCCCTGCCATCTTCTCCCACACCCTTTTCTCACCCTCTGCAGTTTTTTTTTTATGCAGGTCAATATGAACTCTGGAGGTCATCTGAGGGTTTAACTCAGAACAATACACATCGCACAACAACACGGACAGAAGCGGAGACAAAAAAGTACAGAAATGCTTCAAAAGAAGGATGTACATGATTGAATGATTGCGAGAGACAGAGGCGGGAAGGTGTGTGTATGTGTGTGTGTGTGTGTGTGTGTGTGTACGAGGGAGTGGGGGAAGTGCACAAAAGCAGTAAAAAAACAAAAAAAAACAGGCAGCAGACAGCTGGAGTGTCAAACCAGGGGGCCCAAGGAGTGAGGAAAGTGAGAAAAGTGAAAGCCAGAGTACGTTTAAAAAAAAAAGGCGAGTAGCGGAGGTTTTACAACAACAGCGAGGACCACACAGA
Organism: Trachurus trachurus; assembly: GCF_905171665.1. Lineage (NCBI taxonomy): Eukaryota > Metazoa > Chordata > Actinopteri > Carangiformes > Carangidae > Trachurus > Trachurus trachurus. The sequence continues at coordinate 23,116,969 of NC_139901.1, read as the reverse complement.
ACGTTGAGGAGGAGAGACGAGGCGACGAGTGTACACATGAAAGAGAAAGGGAAAGAATGGGCTGAAGGAGGTGTGGAGAGGGAACACATGGCTCCTTTGGTTGGTTCTGGAGGGAGCGAGGGAAAGAGAAGGGCCCAGCTGGTGTGGGGGAGGAGAGATGAGGGAGAAAGGGGAGAGAGCTGAAGCGATGATGGTGTTTGGGGCGGGGTGAGAGATGAAGAAAGATGTAGCCCTGTTCTCCTCAACTCGGGTGTTTTCTATCTCATCTGTGTTGAGTGGGTCTGGGTGTGATTCATTCATTGTTACACGGTTCCGTTGCAGGGAATTATTGTGTGTGTGTGTGTGTGTGTGTGTGAGAGGGTGAGGTTGAGCGACTCACAGCTGTCCTCCTCCTCAGTGATAGCGCTGACAACATAACAGGCGTACACGAAGCCCAGGAGCTGTGAACACACAAGCAAACAAGAGAGGGGTTAGACTCCGCAGAGCTGGCGGTGTGCAGCTGATAAACAACAGTGTGTTTGCTTTTTATGGGAAAAAAAACAAAAAAAACAGATAATACACAATGAACATCTGGGAAAGTGCAAGCCCCGTGCGGCTACAGACACGATTTGAGAGATGCCGGCTGTGTGCTCTCGGGGGTGTCCCAGTGGGCGGCTGATGCACACAGAAAAGACCAACAAGAACAGAACTGCAGCTGCAATGATTTGTTGATTATTTAATAAAAAGAAAAAAAAAAGTTTGCCAATCATGTTTATAATCAACAGAGTCGTTTTCGCTACTTTAAGGTATTTTAAAGACTAAACAATCAATCATCAAAAACATCAGGAGGTTAACTGGGGAAGAAAATAAACACTTGCAGCTTTAAAGTTGCTATAATTAATATACATAGAATTCAAATGGATCAATTTCCTATGTATGTACCTTCAGTGTGGCTTCAGCTTCAGCCCCATAGAATTTTGTAGCATCTTTTGGCTTTTCTGGCAACTTTAATAACTGTTTTGTTTCACTTTTCTCTGTTTGTGTCAGTTTTTGCAACAGCAGGCAGCTGTTTTGAGCAAAAACCCCTCTGTACCCTCGGTTCCCACCAACCAAGAGACAAACACTACATCCCAACTTCATTTTCCTTTTGAATTGCATCTCTTGCTAGGTTTTCACCTCCTGTTCACCCTACTGCTGTTTTTTTTAGCACATAAATAATGGGACTTTTGGAAATGCTGCTGACCCTGTTTTAGTTTAAGATCTCCAGCACCATATTGTAGTCTGAACAAGCAAAAACAAAGACTTTAGGAAACTATGACATAGACGCCCCTGTGGTCGCTCTCTGATTGGATCTTATCAGAATCCAACACAGATAATGAAATAGGAGCAGTGCCCTGGTTGTCTTTGCTTGTATTTTAAAGAGGAATTACACTATGCAGGATTTTTACCTTAACTATGCTGCATTTTTCCCTTAATTAAACAGCTTCGGAATAATTGTAAGGGTTAAATAAATGACTTGTAACTTGTTACGAGGGAGAATGGAGGCTCTTTGCCTTCCACATAGCGTCTCTGAAGAGCCTCCGACCCGGTGTCCCAGCTCTCGTCTCAGCAGCGCCGCAACACAAACGCGCCCCATAACCCATGATCTATTGTTTATGACAGATAAGATTACTCGAATATACACATTCTAATATAACGTTATCCACCGCTCCATGGATTGCCTGGAATTGCATAGTTCCCCTTTAATGCTACAACTGTCTTTTCTTTTTTTGTTCATAGTATTTCTTTATTTTTTTGCAGTAAATGAACTGCAGAGTAGACGATCTGCTTCTTGTTTACACTGGCTTGCCTGGGTATGTATGTGTCTTCAGATGTGATAGTATGGACAGAACTAAAACGGTTGTCTGAACGGAGATTGCCAAAGTTAGAAACTCACAGCTAAAGCAATAAAGTTGGAGATGACTTAAAAAGAAAACCAGCTCTCGAGCAGTGTGGTTCCATAAGTGTTGGATGTGTTCATCTTATCACCTTAAAACAGTGGCAGTGTGTGCTGTTTTCACAGGTCTACTAAGTTCTACTGTTATAACCGTGTTGGCAAATGTCTTGGAAGTCGTCAGGGTTTCCAAAGTGTGCATACAGTAGTTGCTTGTGTGCACAAACACACTAGAAAGCAACAGAGCGAGCACACCAGTGACTGTACGGCAACACGAGCGCAGACAAACACCCAGTGCTGAGAATAGCCCGTGGAACTGGCAGATGGCTGTCATCGACTCAGAAACAGACACAGTGAGAGACAGACACCGAGAGACTGTCTCTCTCCACCCAGCCATCCATCCATCATTTGGCGCTCTGCCATGCCAATTAAAACAGCGTCGGGCACGCTGCCCTCTTCGCACACTGGATACACAAACACAGAGCCCAGGGGGGCAATGACTGTGTGTGTGATGGTGGCTATTTATAAAACATTCACTCAACCTAAAACTTAGCTTGGCCTATGTAGCTATAAGAGGAACAGTTTGTAGGTCTTTCTTCTCCATCATTTGGGTTTTAGTCTATTTTTCATGAGAATAATTCACAGTGACGTCCACAAGTCTGAGACTACTTTCCTCTTCAAATGAATCTCAGACTTCTGAACCCCACTATATCGGACATTTATTTAAAGTTTATCCAGATGTAGGTTAAATGTTTTATTTATGAATGAAACGCAGGTGTGGTGTGTGGTAGCACAGCCTCTGTGTGGGCTAGATGGGATACACAACTCTTCTCTCTCACCTGTTCTCTCCTCTTTTGTCTCTAATTGCTGGTCTCACCCCGTCCATTACAGTGGCGGTGAAATGGAGGTGAATTAGCATATGTATAAAGCCAGTGTCAAACACAAGATGGTGTTAACAGCAGGGGGGCACACCCTGTTTTTTTTTCAATCGTATTGTGTCTGTGTGTGAGTGAGTCCATGTGTGCTTTTCCTATAGAAGTGTGCATCAAGTGTGCGCTCGTACAGGATAATATCTATGCATGAGTGCACGTTTGTTTAATTTCCATGAAGGGCTGTGATTGCTGCTGTGGTCTGGGACCGAGTCAAACACAGCACCGCCAACGTGTCACAGCAGAGGAAGCTCGAGGCTGAGAAAAGAACAAAAGTGTTGTGTGGCGTGTCATACAGATGGGTGACAAATTGAAGGAAAACCCAGCATTAAGTGTGTTCAGGACAGCTTCACCCGTTTAATGTTTAATGATTATGCTGGCGGAGAGGGTTGTAGAAGAGCCACTGTTCACATCGATAATGCTGTAAGGAAAGACACAGGTTTAAAGTAAAGCACCCCCCCAATAAATGTTTGTCAAATGTGACACACAATCAGCTTGCAACCCACAGCATTGATACAATCTTGCAGCGGTACAATCCTGGTAAAAAAAAAAAAGTTCTTATTCTGTTTAATGACCTGGAGATCATCAAGACAAAGGACAGAATAATTGCTGCTGTGAGCCGTAAAGTCCTGTCTCGTGGTATAAAAAGCCGTGCAGTGTTCTGGTGTTTGATTAAGCTTTTAAACTCAGTCAATCCGCCCTCACAGAATCAATTTGCTGGTAGCAACATCAGGTTTCTCAAATGACTGTAATGAGAGACTCGATCCTTTCCATTAAAGTAGGAGGAAATGACCTATTGCAAGTTTGTTGACACTCTCAACCTCTCACAGATTGTATTTCATTCTCACCTCTGCCGTTTAACACAGAGGTGCTAAGTCTCTAGGTCTTCATATGATAACATGGCATGTGATTCATCCTCACATCCTCAGTTTCCTACTCATCAAACCATTCAGTGACCGTCCATGGCCCTGTGCTGGCATCTGCTTTCCTGGTGTCACCTTAATTGTGGATTTTCTTTTGATTTGTCATCTGTCTGTGTCTGTAGAGCCATGTAAGGAAAGCGAAATGTAGTTTCAAAGAGAAATGCAGCCCAGGAAACTGTGAAGAGGTTGAGATAATGATGACAGAAACAATATGAAGCCAATTTGAAATCTAAAGCTGAGCTACCGCCCTGCATACATATATATATATATATAAAACACACAAACACAAAACGACTGTCATACCGTGGCTACATTTAGCTTCAGTCCACACTTATAAATAGAAGCCGTGAATAGACAAATCCAACGCAGCACAAATTTTCTTTGAACAGAATGAATACCTTTAATCAGGACAAGCTTTGTGAGAGTGCCTGTCACTGCTCAGTAATGGGAAATCACTGCCTTCTTCTCTCAAACCCCCACTGACGACTGCTGTGAAGCCTGGACACTGAATCAAGATGGACTGCAAAAGAAAGACTGCAACTAATATCTCCAACCATGCCTGCTTTTCCTCTCCTCACTCACTCGCCGCTTCCCTCCACGCACTCATCTTCAACCTCGTCTTTCAGTTTTCGTTTCTCAGGCTGCGGTGGATTTAATGCGATGTAAAGGAAGCCCAGATCAGACAAGTGACCGCTTGGTGTGTTTTTTTTTGCCGGAGGCGTTGCTGTCCTTAGCTAATATAGGTCAGTGTCCTCAATAACAAGTGACAATTCCACTTATATATGCTTGCATATTAAATGGCCTTCACTCACACACATAAATTCTGTCCGCCACCCACCCACCCACCCAAACACACACACGCACACACACACACACATTCCTCAGCTGTCCCTATGACTCGCCCCTGACAGTTCAGGGATCATTTTAGAAATTAATGTCATATTAATTAAGCTCATAAAGCCCCCGCATGTCCTCAGAGACTTGATCTCAGTCTGTCTGCGAGGACGTGCCACACTAAAGCAAACTCTTTTAGCTGTCAATCATTTGCTTTTTTTCCCCCCCTTTGCTTTCTGTACAGTCCGTTTCTAAACTCCACATCTCTACATTACCATGGCTCCACCGTCTGTACATCTGCTATTTCTCTTCTCCACCTCCCTGTGTGTCCTTGTTTTAAATCGTCTGTCTAACAGAAATTGCTGCTCTCCTCTGTCTCCTCCGCGGGTTGTTAGATGGTGAACAGTTACCTGGACAACCTGACGGGAGGGAAGCACAAAGGCAGAAAACAGGGCACCAAAAGTTCAACCTTGGATGTGGGAAAACTTCAAAAGGAAAGCTATCCTCTGGTGGGCCTTCGTTTACTGTTTACCATAGTGTGGAGGAAACTAAGGAGGGTATTTGTGATAGTTCAGCATTATCTGTGTTGCTTCTCGCAGAAAATGAGGGGGGAAAAAGTCGAAGGCTCAGGAATTCATTTGTGTGTGTGTGTGTGTGTGTGTGTGTGTGTGTGTGTGTGTGTGTGTGTGTGTGTGTGTGTGTGTGTGTGTGTGTGTGAGCTGCTGAGCTTGTATTTGCATAGGCTAATGAAGGTCAGGTTTATAGTGAATGTGCCAGTCTAGAAAGACACATAAGCACCTTTGACACTTAAACTCATAAACATCGGTCCATCACACATGACTCTACTTCATGATTAGAAGCCTCCAGGCTTCTTTATTATTGTAGACAAAGACAATCAATTGGGGTAATAGTCAATCACTTGTTAAGACGTCTTTCCTTTCACGATTTTCTGGACTATCATTTAATCAACTAATATTTTTGATAATCTATTTATTGTTTTTAAGTTGTTTTACTTACACCAGTTGCAGATTCTCACATGTTTCGGTTTCTCAGTTTGGTAAAACTGAATATCTTTATGTTTTGGAAACCGGTTGTACTAAAACGTACGAAAAAAATGGTGGATGGATAATCAGTTAGTCGAAAGAAACAGCGGACAGATTGATCTATTATGACAATAATGGCTGATTTCAGTCTGTTTCTCATACGCATTAGATCCTGCCTCCTGTTCACAGCTGACTGGCCTGTGCACGTGTGTATGTGTGTGTGCAGTGATGGATATCTGAGTCAATCTACAAGGTAATTTACACACTATTGATTGTGGCTCGGAGTCAGGAGAAGGCTCACCGAGTGTAGCCTACTACAATGAAATAAATTTGTAGCTAAAACATGGGCGGGAGGAAGAGCAGAGAGGGAGGTGGTGCAGGTGTCTTGTAGGTTAATTACAGAGGACTTTCTGTCCGACAATGAGGCACAAGCTTGTCTGAAGAAAATTAAATGTGTGTGTTTGTGTGTGGGCAGCTGCATGTTTAATGACAAAACCTGATGAGATAGGGACTTCAGAGACCAGATCCACCTGTTCTCCTCTACCAGCCCCCTCTCACACACGTACACACACATAGATCTATACAGCTTATTTAGGACCACATGGGGTTTTTAAGTGTCTGTGGTGCTGATTCGCATCTTCCACACTAAGTAACTGCAAATAAAAGCCTGTTAATATCCAAAAAAAGACAAAACACAGATGCAAGGCTGCTCATGCAGCAATAAAAGCTGCATGGAGAATTAAAACACAGCTTGTTCTTCACACGCAGCACCATACAGAAGATTTAAGATGAAAAAAAAAAAAGAGAAACAAATGGAGGAAGGCCAAACACACAGTTAAATAAAAACAGCCAGCACACATTCAGCAAACAAAAAGAAAAGCGAACACGCCGTGAGAGGTTTACTCCTTTAATGCTGCTTGGTTTTCTCTTCTCTTCTGTTCTCCTCTCAGAAATTTTAAAAGACCAAATATTAGAGGAAAATTAAAATCCATTTCCCCGCAAAACATATTAACAATTAAAGCTCTTGGCGGAGATAGCCTTTGAAGAATAATGGCAGGCAGTCATGTTTTTATGATGTTCTGCGAGTAGCCTGACCCAGTGTTCGGTGGCCAGCTGGAGACTAATTCTCTCCTCTGGTCTTGCGGTCTTTCTCTTTTCCTTCCTGTTTTTGGCAGCAGCCAGCAGACCTAATAACTGCTCACTACGGCATCATAAGTCTTTTAATCCTGGGATCTTCATAATCCTTTGAAGCAGATGCTGTAAAACTTACAGCACCATTACAATGCAGTGTCAGCCCCTGACATATTGCAGCATGTACTTTATGCTATTATTAAACCAGACAATCCATAGCCATTTACTGATTGTGGACAATTTACTGGACTTCAAATACAGGCACATCAAAGATCCCTTCAGCTGGGCCCCCATGCAGCATGCACACAAACAGAGAGAGAGAAAAAAAATCACCCTGGTGGTGATGACAGTTCAGTATGAAAACACCACATGGACTAATGGACTTATCAAAGCGAGAACCATGACCTTTTGGATGAGCGAGGGGGTGCGTGGGGTGACCGTGCTGTTTTCATGCTGCTGAACTGACTGAACCTGAACAACCACAAAACACACAACTGGCCTCCACAGCCCCGAGTGGTAATCACAGGGGCCCACACGCCAGACCTGCGGCGAGGGAACCGCCTCTAATCAACCAGGGGCCGTTATTCGTCCCCCCCCCCCTATCCTGGCCCCCGGCGTAAAACAAGACTTTGACAAACAAAGCCACAGCCACTGACATGACGTGACCTTTAAAGCCCTGGAGAGAAGAGGAGACGGAGGAAAAGTGACAGTGAGTGAGAGATGCAGAGAGAACGACACGTACGTTGTCATTTTTTTTTGTCATTTAAAAGGGATAGTTCACCCAAAATTGAAATTTCACTCATTAACTACTCACCCTCATGTCGACTAAGGGCTGGGAGAAGTTTCAGAGTTATCCGTGGCTTCTCTGAGTTACAGGGGGTCTCGGTGTAGCAGTGCATGTCCATATAACGGTTGCAAATGGATACCAACTGTCTTCGTAACAAAAAGACACAACAAAAAACACAACAAATACCTCCATGCTGCTCGTATGTAATGTCCGTCTTGTATTGAAGCTCCAAAATGCGAAATTGTCCCGAAAAAAATTAAATAAGTCTATATTTCAAGCTTGTTTGTAGCGGAAGCTTCTCGAAGCTCCTCTTCCCAGTTCGTCCAAATTTGACGAACCGGGAAGAGGAGCTTCCGCTACAAAACAAGCTTGAAATATAGACTTATTTAATTTTTTTCGGAACAATTTCGCATTTCGGGGCTTCAATACAAGACGGACATTACATACGAGCAGCATGGAGGTATTTGGATGTTTTTTGGTGTGTCTTTTTGTTACGAAGACAGTTGGTATCCATTTGCAACCGTTATGTGGACATGCACTGCTACACCGAGACCCCCTGTAACTCAGAGAAGCCACGGATAACTCTGAAACTTCTCCCAGCCCTTAGGTCGACTAATGAGGGTGAGTAGATAATGACTGAAATTTCAATTTTGGGTGAACTATCCCTTTAGATTGGTAGGAATTTTGATGGACGCGAAGGTTAAACAGCGTGAGAGGCGGGCGGGGAGTGGCAACAGGAAGACGGACAGAGCAGAGAGATTGTGATGAGGGGGAAAATAGATGAAAAAAGAGGAAATAAGCAATGGAATGAGAGAATGACGCAGGCCACCGTTCCCTCCCATTATCACCTTCCTCACGATCCTCCGAATGCAGGGAAAAGATATAGTAGGCAACAGAAGAAAGCATTGCCTGTGGCAGCAATAACCGACACTAAATGATACGATATCTGTGTGTGTCTGTGTGTGTGCGCTGCCTTTGGTTGTTTTATGAGAAGCTCAGCAGCTCTGACAACACTTTGACATCTCTCACTAGTCCCTTTAGTGTGTAAGAGTTATGTCTACAGATGTAAACTGAATCTCACATCTCGCACCGTTTTTCTTCTTCTCTCTCCTTTGCCTTTCTTTCCTACTGCCCTCCATCTCAACGGAGATGTTTTCTCAGACTCGGCTGTTTTATTTAACAGTGGAGACGCACAGGAGCAGAAGAAGTCAGGACAGAGGGAGGAGGGAGAGGAAAATGTGGATTCTTTGCTTACTGTCTTGGCAGGGAAGACAGTTAACAGCAATATGTATTGTGGGAGGGAAGCTTGGTTTCAGTGAAGGCAACAAAGAATAAAAACCACAGACATGGAGCAAAATATTCCCTTCAGTGATCAATGAATTATGCATTATCCCAGTTTGAAAAAGGTTGCCTCCACTTCAAGCTCATCCTTTAAACCTTGAAGTTGCTTTTGGCTGGATTCTGCCTAAAGCATCAATAAGTAACAACACATGGCTGACTTTTCCAAATCTGAAGCTTCACTTCTTCACTGAATGGCGTCCGTCTCGCCTGTGACAAATCTGAGCAGATAGATGACAGTGATGCCTCCATTATTGGCCAATGGATCCACATTTTTCATCTTAATGAAACATGCTCCTTGGAGCCCAAACTAAATATTTAATGGCCTCTCACTGCAACCTTGAATCCCCTTTAACAAAGACAAAGGGACCCCCCCCCCCCGACACACACACACTTTCTTCCTTTTCAGTTCATTCATTCCTTCAACTCTCATTCTGCCTGACCCTCTGTTCAACCAGAGAGAAAAAAAAGACAAACCAAAACTAGATTGGACATCTCAAAGGAGTCGATTTTCTTAAGCAGTGCTCTGCTTTTAGCCCGAGAGGAAGTGAGAGGATATGAGGAAACTGATGCCATTTGTGACACTGGGATTTCAGTAGCAATTTCCCTGCTCCTCTGGGGAGCTGTTCCCACAAAGATGCCGTTGAATGCTTGGTTGGACAATACCATATAAAAATGCAGGCATAAGGGTGTTACCATTTCATATGGAGGAGTAAAAGCCCATGTGAGGGGAGGAATAAACCAATTCAGCGCCTGTAGTGCAGCGGCTACGGTCCAGTGAGAGAGTTGGGGTTGTAAAGTGAGTTCAGCCATGTTATTGCCGTGCTCCGTGGGGGTGATGGGATGAATGGTACAATCCAGTGGCTCTGCACACTGGCTCCCCTCTGCCACTTTTCTAATCTGCCATGTAGTCAGCTGTGCTCTCCCAGGTGCAAATAAGTCCAAGATTAAATGGTAAGAATGAAAACTTGGTCACCTACTGCCACGATTAAATCCACTCCTCATGTATTAAAGTAACAATGACTGGGTGTGGGTGAGTATACGTGCATCACGATGGAGACAAAGCGTGTGTAAGTGAATGTTACTGTGAGTTTTGAGTGTGTAACGTGTACGTCTGAAGCCAAGGGGCCTGCTGCGCTGGCAACTACCGGTGTCCTGGCCCGAGTCCAGTGAGGTTGGTTAGACAGTCATACATGAGTGTGTGCAAATGTGAATGCTGGCAGGATGTGAGTTGCTGGTGTATTCATACCAAGCTGTATAAAGAGGACAATAACAGTCTTTCCAGTGTTTAAGTAACCTGTTAGCAGCTGGCAGGTCTGAGCCTCGGCCAGACAAAACAACAGATCAATTTTTCATTCGGCGACCGGGGCAAAAGGAAGGGAGGCAGCGATAGACAAAATAACAGACTGCTGTGGAAGTAGTATATTGAGAAAAGTGCTTGAAGGGAAACAAAAACACCACCTTCCTCTCTGTCACGGTTACCTTTCACGTATGTAAATCCCACAGCGAGCGAGGCTGCTTATGATGTTAAGCATGTAACATGATGAGCTCCGGCCACATGTTCAAACATGCACGGAGCGGCGGCATGTGAAAATGTCAGTGGTAATCTCGTGTGGATTGCCGACTTGTACTCACAGCAACAAGAATCTGTGTTCCACTATGCACCACCTCGATGTACTGGTATTCCATCAGGCAGCCCATGACAGTGATGTAGGAGTGGCTCTCTGTGGTGCGGACCCCCGGAGCCTGCGGCATCTCTCTCCTCACACAGCCGGGCCCGTGTTCACTCCACCAGGAGTGATGGGCTGAGATGTTAAATGTCAGCAGGTCACTGTCCTAGAAGGAGAAATAAAACATTTACTTCGTTGTTGGGACGTTGTCGTGATTTAGGATGCACATTCATTCATTTTTCATGAGGAAACAAAGGCTGGATCAAAAGTCAGAGTAAAAACGCATCTTTGGAAAATGATGGTAGAGGCTTTATCCTTCATGTGGCAGTTTCATTTTTGTTCAAACGGTTACAAGTATACAAGTACAAACAAGACAAAGGCTCATTTCAGACCAGGCATTCGTGTGAGTCTCAGGTGATTCAGTCACAAGCGGCACGTCAGTCCACACCTGGTTGTTCTGATCCACCTCCATGTGTCTCCAGTGACCACTCATGATTGGATCTTACTTCCGTGCTATATGCCTCTGCCTGAGGGAAGGGCAAGGAGGGTCAGGAGAGAGGCTCAGGCCACACAGGTGGTCCGAGCAGTGATTTGTTTAACCTTTATCGAATGCGACTTGGGTGCATTTGCACCTGTACTTGGAACTGTCCAGCTGTGATTGGATCACCTGAGACAGATGTTAATGCCAGGTATGAACAGGGCCAAAGGTCTATAGAGTCACGCTGGCAGCTCAGTGCAATGAGCGAAATGACAGCCTGCTAACGATTAAGTAGTTATGTTTACCATGTTCATCATTAAGTACCTTTTCTTACACCCAATATTAGTAGAGACATTCAACTAGAAATTTGTGTAAAAAACAATTAAAGGGGAACTATGCAAGTCCGGTCGCTTTTTTGCTGTTTTGCTTGGACCAGGTCCAGGTTGGTTTTCGTCCAAGAGACGCTAGGGGAAAGGCAGAGAGCCTCTATTCTCAAGTCACTTAGCCATCACAATTATTCCCAAGCTGTTTTATTAAGGTAAAAATCTTGCATAGTTCCCCTTTAAAGTTATTCAAATTCATGCTTTAGAGACCACACATGTCTGAATGAAATTTCATGGATATTTTTATCTAATAGCTGGTGAGATTTTCTATCTTTATCAAAGGCTGGGTCAGACGTTCCCACCCATAAAGCCATATTACTAGTGTATAAACTACAAGCTCTATCTAACCAGGTGACAGTTTTGGCCTTCATTGTATTTTCTCATGTTTTGAGGTACACTTGTTTAAGATTTCTGCTGTCACCGCGATTCAACAGTAGTGAATGAAATTCTGTTTGTGCAGCTCAAAGGTTTAGAAAATAACATCTAATTCAAAGCAGCATGTCTCCAGAGAAACAATGTGTCTGTTTCTGAGGATAATCCCCAGACCTCGCAGTAAACAGTTTTCTTTTGGAACTACTGTACTGTACTTTCTGGTGAATAAATAATCCCTAAGAAAACTGTTGACAGTGTGTTTTATGATTTAACCAGAGTAACAGGAACATTGTTCCATGGAAGAAATGTTTCTGCTAAAAATGTTTTTCCCCTTTAAAAAAAAAGAAAAAAAAAAAGAAGGTACCACAACTTTTAGACACAGTATTTCATACATAACTCTTGTTATATTACACCCTGGCGATGTTCAATTTGCACAGAGCCATATGAGCTCACACATACAGATATAGAGACTCACACTAATCAATACCCCAATATAGCAATCTAACCCCACATCTGCTCCTCAGTGACAACACATGCATTATTAACAGAGGCAATGCCTGTCAGAAAACATCTCTGATTCTTATCAACCCCCTCTCACACATCAACAACACGTATAGATGATAATATTAGCTACAACTTCAGCTGCTGATCTGTGCAGTCGGGGGAAAAATTGCAACGAGTCATGAGCAATATTATAAATAACGCCATTGAATATAATGCTCCTCTGTCATTCTGTTGTTCTCTCACACAGAGTCACAAAAACAAGGGCAGCTGAAGGTCACTATTCAGGATTGTGAAGACTAATGACTTGACAGATGCCATTGATTGAGCCTGCAAGCTAGGGAAACCCTCTCTACACCAAGCTGCAGCCACACTCATGACTGCAGCACGTCAGCAGTCGATACTGAAGAGGCTTTTGGCAACTTACTGTCAGAAGTGTTATTGTTATGCTCCCATGCACCCCAAAGCGCAAATCAATCCCTCCATATCATAGATTCAAGGTTAGTCTTCTGATAGTGCTCAAACTATATTCTTTAACAAAAGTCAATACAAATTTGGAGACAATCCTGTTACTGGAATCACTGGAGAGGTATTCGATGAAGCTAAACATCAAATGATGAGAGTCTCACCGATTTCTTGTCCCAGAAATACAGAAGAACAAAGAAGAGTTTGTGTTTGTGTGATCACACTGGGGAGCAAACCTGAGTGGCTAACTGGATGTTGTAAACTTTACTGGCCCTGTAGAGTCTATATAAGATATACTTGGATTTCATAAAGGTGCTGGAGAGACTGTTCCCGTACTCTGCTATCATCACAAAGGGTTTGTTGGAAGAGGGAGAGACCTGAAAACTTGTTCATATTATTGCTCTGAAGTTGGTTTTTAAAGTTTCAAAGCAATATTTAGACGTTTACATTTCTTATTCTCCTAATTCAGCAACGGTAAAATCTTCTAACAGACAATGATTCCTGCATCTGTTGTCGGACACAACATCAGGTATGAAACTGTGCAGCTATCACAGCTCATACATCCTATCTGGAAACCTAACAAGACTTCAAAAATATTCACATGAATCCATCCGCTAGTTGTTGAAATTAGTCTGGACAAAAGGGATGGACAGTCTGACAGTCTGACATAGCAAACCCACTGAGCCACAAAGTCAGCGGCTAAACAGGCTAAAAATCAAAACGACTTGTGATGAAAGAGTCTGAAGTGGTAAATGTGTGAGTTTTCTCTGCAGTTAAATGTGGATTCTTGCCGGTAGCAGGTGGTGGAGATGGTCGCTTGACAAGAGATTCTCTGCCTTTGCTGAATTTACAATACAGAAGGTTATAACAGCTCCTCAGAGCAGCGCTACGTCTTCAGGGCAGACCGGAGGCTACAGTGAGTCACTATCTGAAAGGCTCCAGACAGACCGAAGCTAGCTGGTTAACGTGATAACTTCAGTGGAGGAGAAGATGTGATAGAGGCAAGTGAACACTGGCTCTGATTGCCACCACTGGAGAGAGCTCTTGGCAAGTAATGGAAGTTTGATGCTGGACTGTTATTGCTAACGCCGGCTATAGGAAAAAAAACACCTCCTTTCAACTCCTGCCAGATATATTACGTTTCCTACTTAGACTCTCTGCTTTATCCAGTGTTCTGTAGATTTGTTCTTTGCCGAAACCAACACATTTGAAAGAGATGTGTCAGAATCACAGCTTCATGAGATTTTTTTCTTTTCTTTTTCTTTTTTTTTTTCTTAATGCCAAAATGACCATGGAAATAAGCCATTTCAAATTCAGACAGCTTGGTGAGGACAAAGTCTCGGTGTCTGCCGTCACTGTGTGCAGAGTGTGAGAGTGAATGAATAAAAAAGGGGGAGCAGTGAATGACTTGGCACCGTTTAAAACAGAGGTGTGTGTAGAGAGGCAGGGGTCTGTCTGTCTGTCTGTCTGTCTTGCCCTGTGGGGGAGGGGATGAGGGATCAATAGGAGGTGACGGAGCATGTGGCATATGACTCTGACAACCTGCCCCTCCTCACGCACACTGTTCACCCACGCATTAATGGAAACACATCCTCTATACTGTCCCGTCAAGTTCGGTCAAAGCGAGGCAGACCGAATGAGCTGACTCTGGTTTATGATAAAATGTGTTGGGGGGTCCTCACGGAAAGCTGTGTGTCAAGTTTGGTCATGCATGTGTACATAGGATGTGTGTGTGTGCGCACTCCATTAGCCAGCTCTCCTCCTGGCCACCATATGCAGAGCTGGGAGCCCAGGCTGGCTCCATCTGTCGGGTTAATGCCCAGTCTCAGCCCCAAGCAGCTGGCCCCTACAAGCCTCATTATTCTAGGAGGAACCATGCAGGAGCGCGCACACACACACACACACACACACACACACACACACACACACACACACACACACACACTGACATATGCAGTGATAGACAGACACACTTGATGGACCAAGGTCTATCACACAATGACAAAGTCACCCGAGCTTGGGAAGGTGTTTCTGAAATTAATTTTGGTTGTCTGGGGTGGTGTCAGATGACCGTTTCCTACATAAATTCATTTCTCTCAATGGTCAGGCAGAGGAGAGGAGAGGAGAGGAGAGGAGAGGAGAGGAGAGGAGAGGAGAGGAGAGGAGGAGAGGAGAGAGGAGGAAAGGAGAGGAGAGGAGAGGAGAGGAGAGGAGAGGCGAGAGGAGGAAAGGAGAGGAGAGGAGAGGAGAGGGGTGTGCTGAAAAAAAAAAGCGAGATATGGAATTCGCAAAATATGTGGAATAAATTAAAAAAAGAACATCAAAGAAGGAGTAAGCAGCGTGAAAAAAAGCTGACACAAGACAGGCTGACAGGATGGGGGAGGGTGGATAAATTTACAGGTTTAGAGGTGACAACCCAAACACTTCTCTTTGTCTGGATAAATACACATCTAATCTGCACTTAAGAACCACAGAGGGGGGCCCAAAGGATTTCTATGAGCATGTGTGTGTTTGAACGTGGTGGTTTGGGACAGCCGATTTTTCTCCTGATTATTTACCTATTACGTTCTAATCTTCCACTTGAAACTCAACAGAGAGATAAGTGCCCCCCTCACAGGGTCAGCCCGAAATGCAACGCACACACAATTTAAGGGACACAAACATTCTTCAAGATAAAATTATGTTTCTGTTGAGGTACTTCAGTTGCTGCTGCTGCTGCTGCTGCTGCTGCTGCTGCTGCTGCTGCTGCTGCTGCTGCTGCTGCTGTGGCACAGAGTCCTACAACTAAGAGAGCAATTCACAGTGAGGTCTGGTGTAGGATTCATACTGGATAGCTGTAGCTCCGTCAAACATTCACTATACACACACGCCGCAGGAAATCGTGTTTACTTGGGCTGTACTCAGCAGGGCTTTCAGGTTTGTCACAGGCTCAAAGCACTTGTTGTTGGTGTTGCATCAATTATAGTTCAAATCTATGTTCAGCATTAGCCAGAATATTCAATTATGCTTTTGTATTTTACAACAGCAGTTCCTATTGGAATAGCTATGATGGCTATGCTAATTAAAAGAAAACTCTACAAGGTCAGAATTAAATAATTTTCAAGGGGAAAAAACAAACCAAAAGACAAGAGTGGTGTGTGTACTGTATGTGTGTGTGTGTTTATGGATTTAAATGATTATTGCGTCTCACTCCTCCCTGTGATAGCGGCATTTAACTCTTCATTTAAATGCGGCCACCATAAATGACAATCAGCTCTAAACACATCATGCACCTTTCACCATGGACAGACAACATGTTACCTTCCCTCCTCCATGTTGTTTTTATCAACACTACCAGACACAGACAGACAGGGGCAAATGGCTCCTGCTGAACAGGTGGAGGTGGAGTTTTCGCTTTACTGTTCATGAAAATACAGCGTTAATGAAATAAATGGTCGATTACCAAGGACAAAAATGTATCTGCATTCAAATCATCAACCTTTAAAAGTTGTCTTGAGGTCAGTTTGAAACCTGGGGAGCAGTCCCACCACCGACTGTCAGCAAAAAGTAATGTTTGCAGACGTGCTGTTTAATATACTGTGTGTTGTGCATAGACTCAGTGACTGACAGGAGCGATGTTGAACTGATGATGAACCGTGTTATACGACTTCGATGGACATATGGCAGGTAATCAGAACTGAGTTTTTTTTTCTGTGGCCGTGCTGGAAGTGTACATTATTTATGACAGAGGTTCTCCATTTGTTATAAAAGAAACCTGTAGTGTAGGTGGCACCAGCGCTGCCACACAGGAATATAAATCAGGCTTTATTCCTCCATCAGCCTGCAACTACGACCTGCAAGTGTGACCTTAGGAAGCGGAGAACATTCATCATAGTTCAGCCCAAAGACTCTGAGGAAAAAAAAAAAAAAACAGACTGACATTTTTTGAAAGTCTCACCTTGGACAGGCCGCCGACATCCAGGTAGAAACAGATGATGAAGACGTTCCAGGCGACCCACAGAGCGGCCCATACTGTATACTGGAGGGCAAAGACACAGACAAGATCAGCTCCATGGCAACTATAGACGGACTGAACACAACAGGATACGACAACTACTGAGAATGTGGCAGGTTGAATGAATGAGCTCCTAAACCGAGTACAGCCAGTGGCCAGTGTCCTCCCACACACACCACGCACCCACACACATATTCTGAATTAAAGCGCGCCCATATGTTCTACACACAATCACATACAAACACACACATAGAAAATATGTTTGTGTCTATGACTAACGCTGGTTTTAAAGGAGTCAGTAAGTCTATTCGGGCCCTGAGGGAGTTGCAGGTTTGTAAACGACTGAGACGGTTACAAGTTCACGACTCAACCATTTGCAAAATTGTACAGTCAGACAGCCAAGTGTTGACAGATAGAGTGGTACGGAGCGGTATTCACTCCGAGATAGAGACACAGTCATCAGTGTGAAGGTTGTGAAATCCTCTCAATGGCAATGAATTGTGTGTTTAAAATGTCAGAGGTGTGTCAGAGGAGGAACGGGGGCCACTCTCGTAAAAAAACCCAACAACATACATGTTGTATCATGAAACCCCTGAGTTAGCTCTCATCCAATATCCACTTGTTATGACACAATAGGCTCTACTTTCCCTCCTTCCCCCACTCCCCCCCCCCTTTTAAATTGCTGCTTCCTCTGTTTCTTCATCTTATCCTGTGTGGCTCCCATTTATTCTTCTCCATCTCCCCTGTCTCTCTTTGTTCACTCTCTTTTCCTGTCTATCCCTTTCTGGCTCCCCCAATCTTTTCCTGTCATTAACATCGCCATCTGTGCTTCCACTAATGCTGCTCAAAATAGGCTTTTAATGCCTCAGATGCAGGTTATGGCGTCAAATAAAAACTGAAGTGCGTTAAAGCGCATTTATGAAGCTTCATGGTCGTGTTTTTCCCGAACAAAAGCAGCGTAGCAAAGGGCGGCACATGCTTTGCACCGTGTTTTCAAAGAATGACCTTCTCTGTCCAGAACCTCAAAGCCGAGTATAAATCTGATGAGCTCCTTAGCCCCCCCCCATCCCCAAACACCCCAACCCCCCATTTTAATTAGTTCTAATTACCATGGGATTAGAGTGATTTAAGGGTGTCGCAAAATGCACAAGAGATTGCTGCATGCTTTGCAATTAGAGAGGAAAGGCAACAACACGGCCAATCTACACAAACAGAAGACTAATGCAAAGTGATGGGACACTGCTTAACAAAAACCGTGAGGAATAGGATTATGGGACAGACTGTACCTGGTGTTGCATGAACAAGTCATCTTCATTTACATCATGTATGTACTCACCACCACGATGTAGCGAGGCCGGTATTGGATGGTGCCAAAGAGGCCGAGGATGACGATGATGATGTGGAAGAAGTTGGCGAGGATGGGGGCCCACTGGTATCCCAGGAAGTCAAAGACCTGTCGCTCTAAAGCCAACACCTAGAGAGTGGGAGAGAACAAAAGGAAGAAAGACATATGTTATTCTTACTGGGTTCACATGTTCTTGATGAAAACACACACACAGGAAACATTGCTATGTGCTGTTGATAGTTTCTTGAGGACAATATCCATTCACCTCACAGCAACTCACTGGCCGACAATCCTACGCTGAGGGAGTCGACATGAACAGCTTGAGTGTTGAGCCTCCGACCATGGGAGAGCCCAGAGGTGAAGACTAAAAGTTTTATAAAACAAACAATGACAGATTTATCGATTCATCCCCCGCTGAGCTAAAGAAGAGCTCACTATTTCCAACCTTCCTGCCAACGGCCTCCAGGAATGAGAATACTCTGGGAACTTTACGGGAGGTGAGAGCCTTCCTTAATAACACCACTGCACTGAGCTTAGGTGCTTATTAAAATATGCGCTCGCAAACGTGCACACATGCACACGTGCACGTGTACAAGCAAAGTTAAACCCTGGAGAATGAAAAGAGAGATTCCAGTGCTGCCCAGATACAGGTTCAACCTCTTCTCCTCCTTCACCAATAGTGGTTCCAGACCGTCTTTTAAGAAGAACTGCACTGAACAATTCCTGATGTCCTTTTTTTTTAAATTATTATTTAATCATCCACAGATTCATTCTCTCCACCTGAGGTATTTGCAGGCAACATTTGGTGCAGCAGTAAAAACAACAGCAAACGATAGAAAAGGAGCGAAACGAATAAAACAAAAACCCTGCCATTCAACCTTCAAGACTGTGTCGCCCTATTTCTATCACCTCAATTAGCATGCCATTTGGGGGGAAATACACGGAGGGAGTGTGTAAACCATTTATTTAAAATTCCATTGCCAGTGTGTGTGTGTGTGTGTGTGTGTACCAAAATGCTGGTTCTCACCAGTTTAAATGGGTTTAGGGATGGGCACAGTTGTGACGGTTAAGGTTAGGCTAAGGGGATAGGGAATGCATTTTGCCAATCAGGAGTCCCCACAAAGATGGATGTACAAGGTTGTGTCTGTGTTTGTGTGTATGTGTGTGTCTCGAGCAATGATGTGTTTTGTTGTGTCGACATGTCATTTCCAGCCAAGCGCTTGAAGATGAATGAGGGAGGGAGGAATCTCGTCTCTGCTGCAATGATAGGAACGCACCAACGAGCACATTCACGCAAACACACACACACACACACACACACACACACCCCACATGCTCGACACACAGCCGTGGCTTCTCTTCCAAATGTAATGGAAATGTTACCAGCAACCCGATGAGACATTGTGACAGGCAGGGGAGGGAGATGATCAAATGCTGAGTGATAATTAAAAATGAACAGCCTTTTGCACAGAGGGCAATAACTCGGCAGACAGGCTGTGAAGCGACACAGGGCGAGGTGAGTGAAGTGCGACCTGCACCGAGTGTTACCTTACCAAAGTCACAGAATAACTAAGCAATCTGGAAAGACAGCGCTTCATTGTAGTAGAATAGAGCAGGGGGGAAAAAGAAAAACGAAGTTGAATAATGGCTGCACAATAAAACTGAGATGGATGGGGAGAATTTTATGTGAGAAAAAATTGCCAAAAAAAACAGATAAATGGAGAAATGAGAGAAAATACAGAGAAAATCATAAATGACATATGCTAACGTAGAATGACTGAGCTCCCTCTCTCTTAATAACCTCTGTCTATCCCCTGGATAGAGAAGGGGCTGAAGGAAATGAATAAAGTCAAAAGACTCATAGATCTTCTGTTCGGCCCAGGCTCATGGTTAGAGAGCTCAATAAAACTCATGCAGGAGGATGTCAGCAAAGATGACGCACAGCCAGGCTGCAATTAAATTGGTGGCTGTGGGTGGGGAGGGGGGGCGACCCCGACAACATACGTGGATGAACCATCACTTTTCAGATGCATGTCTGAATAAACAGCCATGATGAATCCTTAAATCAATTGCAATTAGCTGCAAAATGGATGAAAAATGGTAATTTCTCACCTGATCAATTATATCAATCAGCCCTCCATTACCACACACAAAAACGCGTAAACTTTAAGTAAAAGGGGAACACATCCTTATTTTAGTATCTCTACATTTGCTCCCCATCTCTTTCAGGATTGATTTTAAAATTACATTACAGTGTATAAGACTGAGAATGGCTTAGCTCCTCCATACTTGGCTCACTCTCTCTGTCTATGCCATCCGCTGCCTCAGGCCGCAAAACACTACAGCATTAAACACGCCCAAAGTTAAGACTAAGAGGTATAGGGGGTAAGACTAGTGTGAGGTTTTGAAATCCTTTTCATCTAACTCTTTAAGGTTTATACACTTCTACCCTCTTTGTATATTAATGCTGTGTTTGCCAGGGTTTAATTTATATTGAATGCATTTTATCGAATATGTGCTCAGTGAGCACTTTAGTAGGAGCACCTGCACACTTGCTTATTCGTGCAATTATCCGATCAGCCAATCGCGTGGCACCGGTTCAGTGCATATAATCATACAGGTTGAGGTCGGGAGCTTCAGTTCACATTCACACAATGGAGAATAAATGTGATCTCAGTGACTTTGACTGTGTGGCATGATTGTTGATGCCAGATGGGCCGATGTGTTTCTGAAACAGCTGATCTCCTTTGAGTTTTTTTTTATACTGATAATGGTGCCAAAAACTAAAAACATGGAGTGAGCAGCAGCTCTGCAGACAGAGGTCGGAGGAGAATGACCAGCCTGGTAGGAGCTGGAGGAAAGACCACGGCTACTCAGACAACCACACTTCTACAACTGTGGTGAGCAGAAACAGATCTCATCATGAACAAGACATCAAACCTTGAAGTGGATGAGCTAAAATAGCAGAAGATCATCACACTGGGTTCCAATACTGTTGGCCAAGAACAGACATTTGTGGCAGCAGTGAGCACAGGCTCACCATTACTGGACAGTTGAAGCTTTGGAAAAACAGCCTGGTCTGACGAATCTGAGTTTCTGCTCAAACAGCAGATGGTGAGGTCAGAATTTGGCATCATCAACATGAATCCATGCACCAACCTGCCCTGTGTCAACAGTCAACAGGCTGCTGCTGCCAGTCTAATGGTGTGTAGGGGAATGTTTTCTTGGCACACTTTGGGCCAATTAGCACCGATCAATCATGGTTTTTATGCCACAGCCTATCTGAGTATTTGTTGCTGATTTATGGCCACAATTTTCCATCTTCATCAACATCGTCTCAAACAGGTTCCATGAACATGATAATAACTTTAGTGGCCTCCCACTCGTTCACCAGATCTAAAAACCCAGAGGAGCACCTTGGGGATGTGGTAGAAGAGGAGCTTTGGCAGCACAAACGTGCAGCTGACAAATCCGCAGAAATGATGTGATGCAGTTAAATCTACACGGAGCAGAATCTCGAAGGAATCTTTTCAACATCTTGTTGAATCCAAGCCATAAAGAACTGAAGCTGTGTGAAGAGCAGAGGGAGCAACTACCCAGTATTAACACGGTGCAGCATGTGAAAGTTCATTATTTTTTCTAATAGATGTGATAGATGTACAAATCTGAATGGAAAGATGTAAAGTAGAGATGCACCGAGAGTGAAAATCTGGGCCCGTATTCACAAAGACTCTCAGAGAGCTCATAACTTAGCCTACAAATTCAAGGAATCTTAGCTTAAGAGTGATTTAGGAAGTTTCTGAGAGCAACTCTGAGCAAGGAGGGGACAGAAACTTTTATCTTAGTGAGGAGGGGTGGTTGACCCCGTTGCTAGGGATGACTCATTCGTTTTTAAGCTCTGATTAGATTAGAAAAAAGGAGGGGAAAAAACACAAATTCACTCCTAGTGATGAATGGACAGTGAAATTCACCGATCACAGAACTTATTAAGACATGGTGTAATCGTGAAAATAATTTTATGTCATGAACAATTGAACAAAGTTCAATAAATTGGTAGTCAGATTTAAAAAGAAGCTGCAAATTGTTTGAACATTCAGACTTGTGCAATGTTCACATGCCGATAATTATTTGCTTATGTTTAATCACCATGCTGACCATTTCTCATATAACAATCTTGTCCATGACTGTCCGTTTGTGGACATCCAGCGGAAAATGACCAAACAGCACTACAGTACGAGGCTGTAAAAAGTCCTGTAATTGATAACTGTGCTGACAGAGGGTTGGACTGTCATGCTGCATTGGTGCATGTTTACAGTTAAACTTGATAATGGTGCGATTACCTTCATTTCTGCTGTTATTGTCGTATTTCGCGGTGGGTGGTCGAACACAAACATTATCCCTGCACAGGCTAACATGTTGTGTTTAATTAAATCACTGTCATTCAGTGTTGGGGGGATATTTTTTTTCCGATCTCTCTGTCTTTCTGCCATTTCCTTATCTGCTTAAGAAACTCTTAGGCCTCTTAAAAGTCATCCTCCCTCTTAACAGTTTGTCACCTTAGGAACTCTCTTAAGGGCTAAGATGCTTCGTGAATAACTTTTATCTTTACAAGGTCCTACTCTTAACTTTAAGGGGAAATTCTAAGATTTTTCTTAGAATTATGTCAGAGCTACTTTTGGATTCTTTGTGAATACATGCCCTGGGCCGCTACTGGTTACCGATGTTTAAAATACAATTTGGCCGATGGCGGATGCTGGTATTGATGTTTTTTCTCTGTTGTTTATTCCTCTTTTGTGTAAAGGAAACCAAGAAATCTTTATTTCTTACAAAAAAATCAAAAAATAGCATTTTCGCTCACTTAACTTTAACAAATTGAACGTGCATGTGCCCTCTGGCGCCTCACCAGAGTCATGTCCCCCCAAACAAGAGGAAAAAAAAAACTGGCTTCTCCTCTGAGTCAGCACAATATACCACATAACAGATAAACATTGGCCACTGCCATCAATATTTACTGATTGCCAGTGTCAGTCAATGAGCCGAATATCAGCCGACACTGATGACAATAGGATCAGGAAGTGTTTATCCACAGCCCATCTCTGCTTATGACAATTACAAACAGCAAACTTGCAAACAGTGTAAAGTACCTACATAGATTAAAACGACACACATTATTATATATATTTGGTCTCTTATGTCCATTTGTCAAGATTCTGTCTAAAGCGGATAGAGTGACATTTATCTTCTGGTGTGGACAGAGATAGTGGAGTTGGTGTTAAGAGAGTGTCCTCTAGTAATCCTGGCGGAGAAAGAACGGCTCTGCAAAATCTGCTACACAGCTTTTATTCTTTTTGACTAGATACAGGGAAATAGCCTCAGGGTCTTATCTGGGTGTACTTGGTACCTTTTTTTTTTTTACATTAGAATAATGAAGAGACATTCTGTGAGACATCTAATCAGCAAAATAACACTGCATTAAGATACAGTGATTAACTGCAAATTATCTTTACCATGACTGCTAATTGGATTTGTGACCATTTCTTTTTGAAAAGTGACCGAATTATAGTGAGCAAAGCAAATATATTTAAACTTCTAAAATGTAAACCTCAAACATTCACTGCTACACACACCGAGTCCACTGCTCCAGTAAAGTAGAGCCCTCATCCATCCAACACACACACTTAGGACCCCTTAATGTATTCATTACACATGGCCGTGGACCCTTTCCTTGACATATTTCCATCAGCCATTGCATTAAAGAAATGTATAGGCATGAGAGACGCGTGCGTGCGTGTGTGTAGATGTGCGCGTGTGCGCATTTCTTTCCTTTGAGATGCTGTAGTAAGCCTATCACGTTCGCTGCTAACTCAATAATCCACCAAGATGACAACAATCAATCAAGGATAGAAAGGTCTCTGCCCACCCAGACACACAAGCAAGCACACACACACACACACACACTGGCTCACTCACACACAATCACATAAACCCACATGGCACAATTAGCCCACAATTCATAGGAAGCACGTTACTGCAGAGTGGGGTAGAATTTGATCAAAAGATACCAATGCTCTTCCAGGAATAGTGAGCCGGCTACATAACGGCCCGTAAAAGCCTCCCACCGACCTCCTGCGAGCACAAATGACTCCCACTGGGGTGACGGAATCTCTTAGTGTGTATTCTGGTTTTGGGTGTGTAGTATATGTGGAGAAGCATGTTGCCCACACATACCACTCCTCCCACCATAAATACTAAGCAATTAGGGGGTGGGTATGACAGCAGGATGCAACAAGCCCCTCTTGCTCCTCCACTACTGCCCGTCCTTTGTCTGCTCCATCATTTTCTCTTTTTTTTTAAACACTCTTGCTTCTTCCTTTTTTTTTTAAATCTTTACCCCAAACTCTAAGAAACCACCAATTACTTTCTACTTCAGCCATGTGATACTACAGTTGATTGTTAACAAGGATCGTAGACCTAACTGATGCTGTTGTGACTGGATGATGTTAGTGGGAGAGGAGACACAAGGAGCGCACAAGTGGACGCAGCTTTACACCACAATGCCTTCACTCCTTAATGCCAAAATTGAGAATATCAAAGTCTCGAAACATTTCAATCATCATCACCACCTTCTTCAACGTGACATGAAGAGTGGAGGGAAAGTGAGCTGCGAGAGTGATAAGAGTGATGAGCAGATCAGAGTGAACGCGTCCGCGAGAGGAAGAAAAAAAAAGCGTTTGATCCGCATCGTTTGAGAGCTAATTAAGATCTGCATGTGCGCTCCTGATAAGTAGCGGAAATGCATGAAAAACAGTTTGCGGTGCCTAAGCGTCCAATTGGGATTTCAAGCCGAGAGCCAACCGGCGTGTGGCGGGCTGACTTGACAGTTGTATATGATTAATAACTCTGCTGCGTTGTCGCAAGTAAACGACATGGAGTAGTAGCGGTAGGACACGCTTCAGGTGAGGTGTTAGGTGTGAAAGTGAGAGGAGAGCTGACGATACAACCCCCCCCCCCCCCCCCCCCCCCCCCCCCCCCCCACAGTGAGAGGATGGAGGTGACTGGTGACCCTCTCATTTCCACAGCTCTCCACCTTAGCCTCCAGACACTATAAATCACATCAGTGTTTCTCTTTCTGTGCGTGTCCTCTGAAACGACCTCTAATAACATGTTACTGAATGTGTCATGAGGATCTGCAGCTTTGAAAAGCGGCTCTACGTCTGTGTGTGTGTCTGTGTGAGAGAGAGTCCATTCTGTGTGACTTGAGGCTGCATGAGTCAGTCTCCTGTGTTCAATATAACTCTGACTCAGACAGTCGAGCATAAGGACAACACCAAGGATTGGCAGGCGATGTGAGGGCTGAATCTACTATGTTATCTATTCCTCAATGGCTTCACTAATGTGTTGTTTTTATTGAGATGTGCAAAAACATTGGCCAAGCCCGACTAAGCATTGAGATACATAGGGGTAATTTAATTTGCATGCAATGTCCAACTCACCACCTTTTTTCTTTTTTTTTCGCAGACAGAGAGAGAGAGAGAGTTTCTTGCCCGGTGGGAGTCACTGGGAGCAAAGACAAGCCAGGGCAAAGCATGGCACATTTTAAAAGGCCAGACAGTCACTGATTCATGGTTTATCTTAATGTCTTTCTCCTCATGTAGTTTTGACATAGTTGTCACCAGTTGTTTGGCTCTCTCTTACGAATATAGCTATTATTAACTCTAGTTCTACTGGTGATTGTATAGCACTATAAATCAGATTTCAACATCCAACATGGGTGTTGAAATCCCCCCGAGGCAAAGGCAGCACAAGTCAGGGGTCAGGAGATGGTTAACAGGACAGATAATCAGAAAAAAAAAACAAAAAAAAACATCTCTTCTCCACAAAATCTGCTGTATATTATTCGTGTGAATTTTATTTCTTGAAGGCTCAAGAACAATTAAGATGAAACAAATAGAAAAGAAGAGAATCAACATTTGGAGGGAAAAGTAAAAAGAATTGCAGCTTATAGACACGTAAAAATGTAAAACATAAATATAATACGTATAACTTATGTCTCAAAAGGTTTACTCAGCTCAGTCAGAATCCAAATTATATCCAAATGTTATTTGTATCAGGAAAGGTCACACTTTCATGAGTCTCATTGTTTACACATGTTAAGTGTACACATGACAGGAGTATCAGTTATTCTTAGTAATTGCTTTGCAAATTTTAAAATAAATAGACAACTTTTCTGTGCAGTAGTCAACCACAGTTTATTGCTGGTGGGCTTTTCATTTTCTTAGGAACTTATTTGACACATTACAATATTTCGGATCTGTGAAGACCTCTAAAACATAGGCAATCTGTGTAGCTTCATTTTGAGGCGTCACCAGCCAAAATGTTTGGGAAAGGCTTCTCTAATTTACTCGGTGGGGGCAGAACGACCGTGCCACTGGCATTTTATGGAGCTTTTTACCACCACATTGATGAAACTGTTGGAGAAAACAACAGAAAAGGCTGTTTGGCGGATACAAAAACACTCTGCATCTGAAACTGGCGTTTCTCCAAATCTTGTTCTCCTCTTAACCTAAATAAAAAGAAAGATAGCGCCGGAGCCGAGCTATGAATCAGCAGCTGGCTGGCTTTTTTACATGTGCCGTGCTTTGCCCTGGCTTGTCTTTACTCAGCGACTCCCAGCAGGCAGTAAAGTACTTCTCAAAAACTTTCTCCAATCCAATTTTTCACCTCGCGCCTGGGTAAAGTCATTATACTCCGGTGCCTGCCTGGTCCTTGTGTAACTAATGGTGCCAATCTCAGTATGTGTGTGATGGGGTGTGGGCGC
The DNA here is from genome assembly GCF_905171665.1 of Trachurus trachurus. Classification (NCBI taxonomy): domain Eukaryota; kingdom Metazoa; phylum Chordata; class Actinopteri; order Carangiformes; family Carangidae; genus Trachurus; species Trachurus trachurus. The sequence goes on along the minus strand of NC_139901.1, from coordinate 23,090,046 downwards.
GTGTGTGGCTTTTCATTGGGCACACGGAGAGTTGGATAGATGGATAGCCCTTGGTGGTGCCTGGTCTACCAGAGCTGAGACAGGGATTAAGAGGTAGGGTGCCTTCATAAGCCACTTTCTTCTTCGCTGTTTGAAATATGGTCTGCACAGGGGAACACACAGCGACCAGCGCCTTTGTACTTTCCCCAAGCACCACTTGTTTCAGGTAGTTGCGCTAAACAGATGCAGAGTGAAGTGCCCGCTATAACTCAAAGTGACTACTGACAGCCGTTGAATCAGAGAGCTCTCTGTTTAAGATGCAATATGTTAAACTGTCAGTGCTCTTAGCACTAATAACATGCTAATCTCTCAGCGCAATTGGGACCACACAACATACAAATCCGTCTCACTGAAAGAAACACGATGAAAGCCGGTGCTTTGAGCCCACTATCCCTCTGGACACTGGAAAAGATAGACTCACAGAAATACAGAGTCTTCGCTTCTGTGCTCTGTCCTGTGTTGTGTGTAATGTTCACTCTGTTTCTGTCGCTCACTTAGAAATTAAGATATGAATATCTTCTGGGGTCCATAATAATCTTCAGTGCAGATCAATAGAGTTGAGTTAAGTTCAGCTCAATGAGGATCTCCCCTCTCAGTATACAGCCCATGTTCAGGCCAATTAGGAGTCCTCACTCAGCCTGATCTGTGGTCCAGCCTTGTGAGAGGTCAAAGTCGTCTCCGTCTCTAATACACTGATCTCTTTTCTATCTCTCCATCTGTTTCCTCATCGCACAACTCTGTTTTTCCACCAATCTCGTAAAAAATCTTTTAGGTGGACATTGCATTTGATTTCCCTCAGATCACAGTAAGGCCAGAACACAAGAAGAAATACAGACTTATAATGTAAAATAAATATTACAGTTTCACAGTCTATGATTAAAATATGTTATTGTGCAGCTAGGTCTGGATGTTTTTGGAGCCGAGTGCTTTGCAAACTAGCTTTTGCAATTAGCCCCTCAACTAGAACTAATGCATGCGGATGGTTGTCTGCCTGCATTACACTTTTTACACCACAATGTGTAAAGATCACACACTTTAACCTGCGAGAGAAAGAAAAAATGATTTCCTTAGCGCTTTTCACACCTCGAGATGTTGGCATGTCACAATCTGGGTTGTGGCAGTGTGTGTCTGCTGGTTTGGCTGTTTCACTGTCACATGTGTTATTACCAACATCTGTCCCATCCTACTGTGACGACGCCTCCAATGAAAAGGTTTTGTTCAGTAATGAAACACTTGATGCTAGGCAAATGTGAACAGTAGAGTGGAATAATGGGGGTACAAGAAAGGAGGTTTCTGTACAGCACTAAGTGTTAGATCTCATTTGAACATAAAATAAGAGAATTGGTCAAATTTCAGTTAATCGAGAAAGAGATCAGAGTGAATAACGATTACATGTGTAGTAATGTGTCTCCATGGCTTCGCTAATGTGTTGTTTTTATTTAGTCGCATTAAAACATTCGCCAATGACATCAAGCCTGACTAAACATTAAGATTCACTGGGGTAATTTGTATGCAGTGTCCGGCTCACCACTTGGTTTTCAGAGAGGTTTCACCCTCTAACTGAGAGAGAGACACTTTTCTGCCTGGCAGGAGTCACTGGGAGCAAAGACAAAGCACGGCACATTGTAAAGAGCCAGCCGGCCGCTTATTCATGGCTTGTTCTCCTCAACATCTTCCTCCTCATGTAGTTTTGTCATAGAATAGTTGCTTTGCTCTCCTTCACTATATATAGAGATAACCTAGTAGTAGCTCCAGTAATATTGGTGCTTGCACAATACTATAAATCAGATTTCAACACCCGATGTACGTGTTGTAATCCCCTGCGGTGAATGCAGGACAAGTCGAAGGGGTCGGGAGATGGTGAACAGGGCTGGCAATCACAAAAACATCTCAGCTACACAAAATTACAACACAAAAGATAAGAGAATTAAACTCCCCCTTGTAAAAATGATGCGTCATTAGGATACATGTAAACTGCATATGATCAAACCCAGTTGAGCTATGACTAGGCTTGGCCCTTTTAACAATCGGGATAAAGATCAGAGAGAACAACAACTAACATGTGTACAAGAGCCACAAATTCCCTCAGAGTCTATGTTCTCACTCGGCTTCCTACCGTGAGTGATTAGGTCCTACATGAAGCTGCTCAAACCTCAGCAGGAAACAGTGTGTCTATTTTCAGCCCAAGTTTGAAGAGTTTTGGTTGTTGCACATTAGATATTTCTTTTTCTCTTTATTTTTCCCTCTGCTCCTCTCAGTGGTTTGAAGTCGACAGGACATCAATCAGGATTTGAATAGGAATCTGCTGACGGTTGGAGGTTGTTTTTTCTTTCTTCCTTAAACTGTCAATCACGTCTGATCAAACCATCCTCCAGTCCAACCGATTTGCTTATTAAACTTTTAATGAAAAATACACCGCAATGGGTTTTTTTTAATTTTTTTTACTTACTTTAATTGTTGCCTACACGTGTTTATCTCATGTTACAGACACGTACTTATAATTTCAAGCCACATTTTCAGCAGCTTTACGTCTTGTTTACATGTTCAGCTCCAGGGCCGAGCTACAACGCTTTTATAGTTAACATGTCCCACATTTGCCACTGTCTCACTGCTTTCTGTCTCACTCTTGTCTGAATTACAACAACCAACACAAATCTGACCAGGCAGCATCTATAGGATTTCAGCAGCACCCCCCCAAAAAAAAAATCAAACCTCTTCGATGATGAAGCAAAAGGTCGACTGTGATATTCAGCCCAAATTCAAACACTATGACGGCAAACGTCCTTCCTCTCATGTCTGGTATCTCTTGTAAAACGCTTATTTTGCGCCGTCTCTCTTCCTCCCTTTATCTCCCTTCCTCCACTTTGCCGTCAGCCAAACATTTCTTTTAAGTTTATCTGCAAAGGTGGCAGCAATGGTTGGATTATTAGAGGCTAATTTAGACTTTAGCTGCATCTACTTGAAGCAGGAATGCAGCAGCATGTGATGATTTCAGCCTCAGCCCAGGGGATTAATGTCACTTGTGAGGTTTTGTCTCCTTTTCTTGTGGCTCCAAACTCGCTGTTTGTTGTGTGGGTGTCACATGGAAAAAGAAGAGACGAGACGGCAACACTGCATCACGCACAGACACTCGTAAACAAAGTATATCAGGTGACGCTATCAAATGTTCATCTACAAACCTGTGCGCAGACACACACACACACACACACACACACGGACACTTTGACTTCTCAGAGGGGCTGACTGAAGAAAAGCAGGACAAGAATACGGCAACAATGGATAGGATGGAAGAAAAGTGACGAAATGAGAGCGGCTTAAACCAGCCAATCCGCTCTCCCTCTCTGGTTCCTCCATGTCCCAGATCTAACAAAAAGCTGTTTAGGTTTTGCCCCAATTAACAAGTAGGCGATTTCGCTGCGACAAAGGAAATTCTCATCAAGAATACGCAGTCAAGAACGGCAAACAGCTGTCAGCAGTTTGCACCCTCCAGCTCTGCTTCTCATAATTGACTCAGTAATGTTGCTCTTTTCATCATAATACCATCACTCTTAATCTTTCATCCACCAGTGGAGGAAGTTACGCTGTGTGCATCCCTGCTGTCCGACCGTTTGATCGCACGACACAATTAGAGCAAAAACATCCGTGAAGTCATCAGCCACTTGTAAAACAAGGAGTGAATGCCACAACAACAGTAGGGGGATTTTTGAATGAGATGAATATGCTTTTACAGCCATTCAACTGAATGTGATCTGTCAAGATAGTCATCCCAGCTGTGGTGCTCCCAGAGCAATTTATTCAATGCCACACTATAACAAATGACAACGCTGGAACCGCTGGAATGGAAAGAAAGAAATGGGCTTGCAAATAGTTCCAGTTTTATCTCCATTATAGCTTATTGCAGTGTCACTGATGTGGAACACACACGGATGCACTCGCACAAGCCCCGTCCATGGTTGGATACATGCACATACACTGAAATTTGCCAGCCCAAGGTTTTTTGCTATAACCACATAATTAATGGTCTGGCAAATTGAAGACATTAAAAACGGTGAACGGTTGTAAAAAAAAAGGGCCACCAGGGGCAAAGAGGAGATGGTTTTTCCAAGAACATACATATTATTATAAACCAACATGCACACAGCAAGGGCGGCGACTCCCCGGACACAATTTGGGGGGAAAGGCTGAGAAACAACAGCAGGTCACCACCTCTTCTGAATTAGCATAACACCTTGCTGTGTTCACCCCAATCAGGGAGCAACCCTCAGCCAAAAAGTGCAGATAAAGTTGGTTGCGAGTAAACTGCTCAGCTGCGTCCAACTGGTTGTTATGTTGCATTTTGGGTGGGTCGTTTCTGCGGTGAGGTTAAAGGCTATATACGTAAGTGGAGCTATCTTTAGAGTGACAGTTGTCCTGAAAGCAGGATGTGTGCTGAGCCCCGCGTTCTGTGCTGCCCAACCCCCTGAGGTCGTCTCTACCAGCGCCGGTGTCTCTCCTCGGCACGCTATGCTGTAGCTCAGATTTGCATCATACATTCCCACGTTTTCCCTTTTTGACAGGTGAGGTTTTTATTTCCTGCTTTTTCAGCATCTGATTGTGTTTGTAAAGGAGTTTCCGTGGTAGCGGTGTGCGCGAGAAAGAGGGAGGGGAAGATGGGAGAGAAAGAGAGGGAAGAGGGGAAAACGCTAAACATAGAGATGTCAGGTCTCTGGGGTCACGCTCGTAATTGGCCCAGAGTGAGAGGTCGAAGCCACCGCCCATCCCCCCCACCCCCCCACCCCCCTTTTTTTCTGTCTTTTGCTCTCCACCTTTTCTATCTGCATCTCCCCCCAAATCTCCAGTGGCTCTGGCCTCGCTGATGAATCACATGCTGATCAATAATTCAAGCATATTCCAACCTGGGATGCCAGCAGGAGGGGGGAAATGGGGAAGATGGTTGGGGGGGGGGGGGGGGAGGCAAGGGAGAAAACACAAAGCCTTGTTGTGTTTTAACGAAGGAAACACGTTAAGGGTGGAGTGTGAACATTCATTACACATTCAAGCAGTGCTTCTCGTCACGCATTAGGCTCTCAGGTGGGATGACAACACACTGTGGGGGGGGGACCAAACTTGGACTCAAATTTATGATGGGGTAACCTTGACTCATGACCTACAACACAAAACAGACATTTTCTCAAACATTATAGGCTGTTTAATTTACTTTTTTTTCTGGTAGGGGGCTGGTTGCTTGCAGCCATAAGGCCAGACACGACCTGTCAGGGTCCACTCTTCCGTGGATGAAGGCTGTTCAGGTATTGGCAATCAACGAGGGCTAGTTTCCGAGACCACAATCAGCATTTAACACAGGGGGTCCATCTGACAGCACAAGCGCAGCGCTCACACACATACTATAACTAATTACGGCGACCTGCATGACCTTCAGAGAGAGAACAATAAGGGCCAGAGACAATGTGCAGGGGTGAAGGCCTTCATCTCTGAAATTACATGAACTACTGGAGCGTCTGTGGCTCATCACACCATCAGAACCTCCTGCCCTCCATCTCCACCTACTTCCATAACATCTATGGAAAGAAAATAAACAGTGCACCACATAGATCCTTAGGTGTGGCAAAATAAAATATTCATTGTCGAGTTTATCCTGACTGATTGGTGGTGGAAACTGATTTAATATGTTGCCCTAAAGAGTTAGGCCTAGCAAACAAACCTTTTTTGCAACGGTTGACTGCTTTTCACCATTAAACTGAACAGCTTTTAATCCATGATCCTGTTGTTTTAATTGTCTAAATAGCAACTTGTAATGAACACATCTAACTAGCTGCTAATGACTTTCTTTCAATGATTGTGCCCTTCCATGTTCTGAGCTGCTGAACCATTTCCGCCAGCAGGGCAGGCTTTAGCAGGCTTACCAACATGCTTGTGCAGACTGGCGAGACAGTGCCTTGGGGACCCGGACTAATACATGTGGCTTCCAATCTAGGACATAAGAGGGCTAGTATCGATTCAACATTATTTTCCATTAAATCCTTACTTAGGCTAGACTGTGGATTTATTTGCAGGCTGCAGTAAATATAGGCTTTGGTGGCACTAGCCTAGTGTGGGTTGGTTGTTAGTAATGATGGGAGGTGTTGTTATCCCATTTATGTAATCACTTTTTTTCCTGTAGCTAAACTCTGCAAACTAAGAACATGCTTGGGTAAAAAATAAAAAATCAGTTGAAAACAGTCATTATTGTCATAGCCAGCATGTTTATAGCGATTGTGTACGACCTGTAAACACTCCTACAGCTCCATTTAAATGTGTGTTCCCAAATAAGAAATTGATGAAGATGCCAAAAAAAAAAATACATTGCTGTTGGCATCTGCTGGCATTTGGTGAATACACCTCGTTTATGGGGAGCCCATGTCTGCACAGCAAGCTGTGTCTAACACGCACAGACACCACATTTTGTTTCTGCATGGATAATTCAGACAGGGATGCTATCTTATTCTGCCGCCATCTGTGCAAGCCAAAGCAAATAGTGAAAAAAAAATGTGTTTCTGCTCACAACGATATGAATCACAGTCCAGAGAGGCTTTATGAAAACTTAATAGCAGGCCCAGAGAGGCAGAGACCAAGGGAAAGGAACAGAGAGATAAAAGAGCTGTGACCGTCCACTTTATTCCCGCTGGCCTATCTCCTCCATCAACCTGGCAGTGCCAAGGAAATACAGTTCATTATCACTGATCCCACCAAACATGCATGCAGAGGAATTTACACACATACAGTTAAAAAAAAAACACACCAACCAAATAAGTTACTCTAAACAGATGTCTGCAGCATCTGTAAGAGGTAAAATTGAAATCCTCTGGCACTTGCCAGGAACCAAGCTTTCATATTTCACCATTTACCAGGTTTGGATACATCATCTCTCAAATTGGCATGTTAGGACAGGATAGTACAACAGGAGCAACTCTAACACTCATGTCTGCTGGCCTGATAGCATACATGTTTTATTGTCATGCAATTTGTCGCAGTTGGAGTAATTATTCTTAATTGCAGCTGTGTGATGCATTAATATCAAAGCTTTGGGCTAAGACCTTGTGTGTGTGGTTTATGTGTGTGTCTGTAAGCGTCCATGTAAACCGGCGAGGTGGGAGAGACAGTCTATGTTGATAGACATCCAGTGTCTCTAAGTAGCTCATGAATATTCAAAAGGAAATTTGAATGTTAGCACTTCCATAAGGCAAACGAGTTAGCAGTGGAAAAAAAGAAAAAACAGCCTAAATCCTTTGTAATGTGTGGGAGATGACGTGATGCCTGCCAAGGGATAATGTCGCGCTTTCAGAGATAACACTCTTCGGGATGAAGCGCTCTGCAGCCTATCTACTAAAACTTTCTTGGAAGCACTTTGGTTGAACCCGGCCCTTCCTCTCTGAAGCCTACACTACAAAGTTAGTATATTCTCTAGCTATGTCATCAAAAGGGGAGAGGGAAGGTAGGTAGTGTGATGCAAGACATTACACACACTGGAACAGTGCCTGTGGATGGATAGTCTGTCTGAGGGGTGAGGAGGATGAGGTAAAACTTGCAGATCTCTGTGCCAGGGGGTCACCGAGTTGACGGCTCTGTATCCCACAACAACGGCACAAATCAAGCCCCCTCAGTCTGACAACGTGGACTTTTTCTTCACCTTGCATGCGCTCAAAAACTTCTTCCAACTCCTTCCTTCATTTCTCCCATCTTGTCCGAGGCCCCACTGAGCCCAAACTTCCTCCAAAGGGCTGTAATCTTCACCCCCTGCTATACCATCTAATCTACAACTCACTGACTGCGCAGCTGCGTCCGTGTGCGTGTGAACAGAGGCGCATGAAATAGTGTCAGTGTCTCTGTGAGGTCGCATCCGTCAGTGGTGCTGGTGCAGTTATAGGGCAAGCCATTTTCAGGGTCAATGTTCAGCTCTGAGCTCATTACCCTTGCTCGCTGTGATTATATGTGTGTGTGTGTGTGTGTCTGCCTGTCTGCCCTTTGCTGAAAAACCACCATGACCAACAAAGAGGCGTCCTGCATCAATCACCTACTGTCCACTGGGCCGCATTAACCATCGGCTCCATTCAGGACCACGTTCCCTCCTCATGGCCGGTCACTGTTATTCACAATATGTCTGTTGTCTGGACCGGGTCTCGCCATCTGAGCTATTGAAGCGCTTCCATGCCGAGGTCAGCTTCAGGTCAACACTTGGTAGCAAACAACCACTGATTAAAAAAATGAACTCGCTTGAGTCTTGAAGTACCAACAAATCATTAGACGGACAGGACTTCCTGCCACCGCTTTTCGCCATTCTCTCTAGGGCCGATCGGGGTACTGACAACCGTCCAGCCCCCTACTGTCTGGAATAGTTAGGCAGCAGAGGCAAGAGGGAACAGAGGCGTTTCGATCAATACAGGCTCATTATCTGTTGCCTTCTGTCCCACAGAGATGAGTCCCACCGCTCGGCCTGTTGATGAGGAGAGAGCGCACCACAATTCAATTAGGGGATGGCCGAGATGCCAAAAGAGGTTTGATCAAAGCACTCTGCCTGGCTAATTAGCTCACACAGTGGTTCACGAGGGCTATTTTTACATCTGAGGAGCAGGGCATGTTGTTTTGTTAATGGTAGTTTTACCCTGTAATGGACTGGGAATAACCTGGCTCATTGTCAATGCATAGGTTTCAGCCAGGGGAGAGCGAGGGGGAGGAGGGGGGGGCTTGTGCTGCTCCACACACATGTATATTCATGGGAACACGCACATAAGCACACACACACACACCTACAACCAGATGACCTTTCAAAAAGGTCTTGCAGAGTTTAACGCGCCCCCTCTTTGCAGGTTAAACTCATCAGGCGTGTGCAGGTGTGTGAGTGTGTGCGTGTGTGTGTGTTTCGGCAGACAGGAAGTGTCAGGTCATCCAGAAATAGTGCCAGGGGAAAATGAAGCTGTTTCCAGGAGTCTTCAGGGACTTTTAGGCAGCCTGCTGACAGCTTTATAAACCTCTTAACAAATGGTCGACCTCCTTCTCTCTAATGAGGCAAAAAGGTCCAAAGTCTGGGAAGGAAAAACAGGTGTGTCCCTCAAGGTGGCTCCATAGTGCTTTGTGTTTGTGTGTTTGTGAGTTTGTCATCAGAGAGCACAATTCTAATAAGGCAGCAACACAAAGTCCACAGTGACCTATACTATATGGGCCTCTGAGTTTTCTATAACACATTTACAGAAGTGAATACTGAAAAGATACACAAAGTGTTACACACAAATACGCACCAGTTCTCTATTAATTTTGAAGATGAAGTGGGGAACAAGCAGCGGGGAAACTAAGGCCGGAGGCGGTAAGAGCTCATTCGAACGACGGGAAGGAAAGAACTGCAACAAACACTGGTCTTAATCTTTTTTTTTTCTTCTCAGAGAAAGTATATCAACTCGAGCAATGGTTCATTTCAATCCTAAATGAACAGCGTCTTAGGTTTCTAAGCGTATAAACTTAAGACAGCATGCGCCGACCCAAACAGCAGCAGGAGACCTGTAGAGCGATGTAGAAATGTTGGCTTGGGGAGTACAACACTATGAAAGAAGAGAGCTTTATGTTTCTACTTAGTGGCAGCCTAAATATGAAATATGGGTTTTTTCTGTCGAGACAGTCATGGCTGATACCAAATGCCATTTCCCATCACATGCTTTCCCTTTGTTTCTGTTCATTTTTGCTTTGTTTTTGGATTCCTTCAAGCATGTTACAATATATCAGAACTTCCGCCATTTGACTGTCTCTGGAAAAGATTTTATAGCTCCCTTGGCTGTTAAAAGTGGCATTTACTCGAGGGCTTATGGTGTGAGCAAGCTCAGTTTTTAATACCATCATAAATAACATTGTCACACCCCGTCAAATAAACTCTTCTCTCAGGGATCATGGCGAAGGCAAAGCTGGCTTGTGACTCAATGGGAAGCATCATCTGAGACTGCACAGTTACCATCAGTAAAAAATGTCACTACCCCACACTTCACTGATCAGAAACTGAAATGCTCCGAGTCTCCGACAAGCTGTAAGCCTCTGCATCCGCTGCTTTTTGTGGATCAACAGTTCCCGAGACACAACTGGTTTGAGTCGTTGATGAGCAAATTCCTCAAATGTAAAGATCAGAGAGGAACTGCATGTATTAGCAGACGTCTTAGATGTTTCCCATCATGGGGCAACAGCAACTCTGAATATTAATCTGAAATACAGACACAGGGTTTCAACAAATAGCGAATGCCTAGTATGTGATTGTGACAATAATAGGTCACCATTACAATATTTACAAGATAAAATCCTTAAATTTGCTTATGCACTTTCATCACACACCACATGGCATACTGTAGTTACCCCAATACTGTCCATCTCTGTGCCACAACTTGAGCCTGGTAGTGTTAAGAGGAGCTAATTTCAAAATGTCCTGCGTTTTCAGTCACAACAGTGAATTTCCCCATGAATCAAGATGGGAAAAACACAACAGTGGCAGTATGAAATATCACAGATGTCTAGTCAAACAGTTATCAAATGATAGGAGCACAAGTGAGGAAGGCTAGAAAATACAATAACATGGAGATTTGCTTGGAGTGAGCATCTACGATTAAAGTTAGACTATAACTTTTAGGATGTAGCCTGTAGATTTGTGTCCTACCAGTCTAACACATGTAAACATGGCCCTGAGTGCTTGCCCAATTAAAACAGACATTTCATTGTAAAGCATTCAGAGACTATAGTGGTAACATTAAGGCTTTCTGTCGCTTTGTTACAACTTCCAAACAACAAGTAGAGACGTATTCAACTCACCAACTGTAAAGTGCATATGAAGATGAGAGTGCATCGCCCGCTGCAGCAGCCCATTGTGTGTGTCAGCGGTGGAAAACGTGACTCTGAGTCGGGAGAAAAAGGACTTGGAAACGGGTCTGAGGAGCTCTTAATGTGCCGACCAGACTCAGTCCTGATCCAGGCACCGGCGTCCCATTTTCCTCCTCTGCTCCAGCGTCTCTCTCTCTCTCAAAAAAAAGAAAAAAACCCCGCTCTGGCTGGTCGGGGGTCTGCTTGTTTGCTTGTTTGCCTGCTTGCCTGCGCTCCAGCCGGCCGGTCGCACTTGAGGTGACTGGCTGGGTGAATGGTTGCGAGCCGGTGTGTAAAGGGAGGAGGAGGAGGAGGAGGAGGAGGAGGGTGGGAGGTGGTGGTGGTGGGGTAGTCAACCGGGGGGGGGGCTGGGATGGGTTTGACTGAGGACGTCAACTGCATGGTTCCTGGAAGAAGGCTGAGAGTGGTGGTGGCAGACGGAAAACTGAATTAATTCAAATTGTTTTAACCAAAGGTGGTGATCAATTAATTGTCATGGCGACCAAATACACGTCTGTTACCGTAATAAGGCAATAAAAATTCAAATTAGATTTCCAATTTTAAGTGAAAAAAAAACCTTCTTTGAACATACAGATAATTGTTGAGGGGTGTTACATAGGCTATTCGTAAACGTTTTTTTTTTTTTCTAACAATTTATGTCTCTTTTTCAGACTCCACAGACAGATTTTCTTGTGAGTGTTATGAGGAGGGGCACCGGGTTAAATCAGCCGCTGTAGCCGTCACTGGCCATTGGGGGTGGAGAACAGGCGCCATCTTGTGCCTGTGATATGCGTCACACTCATAGACTGTAAAAAAAAGGTCACACTCTGACAAGTTTCAGAAAAGCTCAGCGCCTCTCATTGATACTAGTTGTGTTTTGTGTGACCTTAATACAGACCTTTTGTGTGACCTTAATACAGTTGAGGATTTTCTGTTTCAATTGTTCTTTGTATGACGAACTGAGACAGGTCTCGTTTGAGTAAGCCCAGATGAAGAATCCAGACTTATTTTGGATGTCTATAAGCATGATAGCCAAGGTTGTGTTGGTTTTTTAAGGAGATAGATTCACTGATAAAGCCTGGGCACTGAGACAGGAAATATTATATCCCATATAAAACAATAAATTACTGTTTATTGTCTTGGAAGCTTTGTTTTGCTTTTTCTCCTTTCTTTTCTTTTAGGATGACACGCTAGCCATTGTTGAATGTAGGCCTATGCACATGTAGCTACTTAATGCTTAGTGTCTAATAAGCCCACAAAAAATGTGCATGACACTTAAACAAATCTTTTTTTTTTTTTTTTAAAGGGACAACGAGGAGTTTTGGAAAAGCGAAGCGTTTTCACACTACATTTATGAGCCTCCGCGCGCACCGTACATTTCTTTGACCGGGCGCAAGACGGACTCATGTTTTCATTCATCAATAATTAAAGTCAGAGGTTCAAAGAGGTTCACATACCACCGTAGTTCCGACCATAAACGGCGATGCGGCTGCGTTATTCTCATGATTCGCAACGAAGGAAACGCTGGTCGGCTCGACCAGCACTTCCGCCACCACTAATAATAACAAAATAACGACAGAGACAGAACGATATATTTATCGAAAATGGGCCCATTAACAAGTGTGGGTAGCGGAGATTCATCCACATTAACGTGAGACTTTTTTATAACCGAATAGAAACTCCTCGTTGTCCCTTTAAAGTAGGCTAATTAAAGGCCCACTCTGTTCAAAATGGAAATCAAAGCATTTATCATGAAGTTTAATTTAATATGTCAAATTCAAACACTAAACTGGCGTCAAACATGTCTGCTCACATTGAACAATCCCCTTTTAAACAAACTGCTACAGCATCGTGCCCCTCATTGTCGTCCCCTTGTGTGTCTCCTCTAAAACACACTTCATCTCACTACGGCACTTTCCAGGTTTAAATATTATACTTATTACTATTTCATGCAAAGTTCCCTCATACAACACAACTTCTAACACCTTCTTCTGCCTCAAACCTCCCCTCTTCTCTAAATTCCTCCTCGCCCCGCGCTGCCTGCCTCTCTCCACATGGGCCTTTTGTTTGGATCTCCATTTGCCTCCTGGGCAGCCACCACTGCTTGGTATGATTTATAATAGAAAAGATCTTAAAAGCAACTCTCTCAGTTGCCCTCCTCCTCCTCCTCCTCCTCCTCCTCCTCCTCCTCCTCCTCCTCCTCCTCCTCCTCCTCCTCCTGCTCCTCTATGGAGGCTGGTCCCTCCTCTCTCCTCACCACCAGCTTGATAAATGTTTTATGCGTCTCCGGGCTGGCTGAGGGAACACTTCACATCTCATTTCATCACACACTTCTCCGCTCTGCCCCGTTATAGTAGTCTCATCTCTGCCGCTCCTTCCCTCTCTTCTCCGGGGTCCCACCACCACCACGCCGACCAGCCCAGCCCACCTGCGTCCAGCAGCAGCAGCAGCAGCAGCAGCAGCAGCAGCAGCAGCAGCAGCAGCACGGTCCATCTGGGCCCGGGAGGAGCCGCCCCACCCACCATCGCCAAAAATAACCTCAGAGTATTTATGGAAACCAACGAGCAGCAGCCGAGCAGCTTTGAAAAACAAAACAAAACAAAAAAAAGCATATTTTCTTTCATCATGTAACTCCATAAATAGCCTGAGCATCGTGGTCAGTTTGAAGCCTGAGCATCACGCCAGTTGTATTGTTTGATATTTTGTCATTTTTCTCAGACAAACATTCTTACACTCCTATCCTGTAATCTGTGCAAAGTGTGTATCTCTATTATTTTAAAGCACAGTCAAGGTTATCCCTTGACAATATGATGTAGCATAAGCCTATAGCTTTTTTGTTTAATTATGGTCAGAATCTACTTTAATGCTTGAGCGATGACACCGTTTGTTCTATTGATCTGTAGCCTACAAATTTCACGAATCAATTCAGGACAGTACACTAACAATTGACAAATCCTTCCGTTGTAAATGTTGGAATCATAGCTACTGTATACAACTCTGACATTATAGTTATGTGTGTTTAAACAAAGCTTGGTGACACAATGTGGTTTAATAGGTGGACACACTGGAGGGTCTACTGTAGCATGTTATCAAATGTGTGTGTGCGTGTGCAAGCATTCAGTGGTATTAACCAATTTGTAATAGCTGTCATGTTTTACTGTAACGCATCAAGCCAGGAAGTGCCAGAGCTACTAGTAGAATACATTAGTGACTGTCCTTCACTTGCATGAACGATGCTCACTCATTCAAAACTGCATTTCTTATGAGAACATGTTTTTTGAATGTGTGCCATAAAAATGTGTCTCTCTCGCTCTCTGCATGTGTGTTTGTGTGTGTGTGTATTTAGGTTGGTGGGTGGCTGGGAGAAAGTGGAGCTAAAGCTGAAATAAGGTCACTGTTATAGTTCTTTTAGAAGCTTTGATGGAGGTTCTCCTTGTGCTCCCATTTTGCCCATTTTGCCCCAACACCTCCTTATATCGACCCACTCTGTGTGTATGTGGGTGTGCATGTGTGTCCACTACACTTCTTTCATGACAAGTGTGTCTGGGCCCTCAGGGGCTGCTGTTCTCCACAAAGACACTAACGTGAAGTGACAGGACAGCCAGTGGTGCGCTGCTCTAAGGGGACCTGCATTGTGGAGGAGACCCAAGAGTCTGGCTCACAGTGGACAACAATAGAAAAAAAGACCTCAAAAGGACAAGGCTTTTCTCTCTTTGAAAGCGTCTTAGGCTGTCACTTCTACTTCCCCCACTCTCTCTTTCTTTCTTTCGTCTCTCATTCTCTTCTCACACATTTGGCGCTCAAATGTGAAAATTCCTCATGCAGTGACAAACCAAGAGAAGTCTTTTTCACTATTATCTTACAGCCAGTTCATCATTTCTGATGCTGATGAAGACCCGAGAACAAAACAGCCTTTCCTATGCTTTCTTACAACAGCCTGAATGACTCCCCAAATGAGTGTAGCTCTGCAGCAGTTTGCTTACAAATGATGGCATAACTCAGGCTGTAGTGGTGTGTCACCTGGGCAGCTACTGTGGGTAACAGAAACAACACAGTTTTTTTTTTTTTTTGCACTGGTGCAACTGACACACACTGTGACTTATAATACATAACTT
The DNA here is from genome assembly GCF_905171665.1 of Trachurus trachurus. Classification (NCBI taxonomy): domain Eukaryota; kingdom Metazoa; phylum Chordata; class Actinopteri; order Carangiformes; family Carangidae; genus Trachurus; species Trachurus trachurus. Next base: position 23,075,029 of record NC_139901.1, on the reverse strand, counting down.
AACCTTAAATCATTCGCACAATTAGTTGCCCCCTTCAGGTCTACAGTATACATTTATCAACGCACAGTAGCCCACATAGCTGCAAATTACAGCTACCCCTGGCTGTCCAACAAGCATATGAATGCTTTCTTTATTTAGGCCCATGCTCATAAAAGTTTAAGATTATGCATGTGCCCTTGGAGGCAGAGTCTCATCTGATTTTTCTCCTTTTTTCCCCCTTCTTTTTTTTTTTGCCATGAAGAAAGTTCCAGACTCAATGAAGAATAAATACAGAGGCTATTATGAGGAGCATGTCAATAATTTATAATGGGATTATGCTTTGGTAGAGAAATACTGGTGCCCAGAATGTTATCTTAAGGCTTGCCACTGGTAGGCGCCCGTCTGTGAGGTCGGTTTTAATTGAATGGGTGCCTTCCTACATACAGTCTATGGTGCCTTCACAGGTGCATCAAGTCAGACACAAGCCCGGCAAGAGCAGGAAATCTGGTGGGTTTCTTTCAAAATAAAAGCATCGCATTAGTTGGGCGCTCCTTAACTAGTAGTAAGTTAGGCCTATGGACTGTGGTACATTAGTGGTAGGCTATTCTGAGGAAAAGCATTACGCTTCATGTTATTTCAAACAGTCCAGTGTCTGGCCTAGATGCATATTTAGACTGGAAAGAAGGGCAGTACAAGCAGAAGACTGGATTATATGGCTGATAAATGAGAGGTAGGCTTAATCTGAAGCTAGAAAAATACATTCAAGTAGTCAACATACCTCAGATGGCCTAAAATGTGAAAGAGGATGTTTCTAAAATGAGATAATATGTTTGTTTTTTTTTGTTTTTTAACCAACATTCAGATAATTTATCTTTTCGACCAGGCGGGAAGTTAGCATCAGCCCGGGTTCCCTGGAGAAAAAGTCAAACAAGGCTAACTGGATATCTGAAGAAAATTAATTCTGCTATATGCAAAAGTGTTTGATACTTACAACACGATAATCTCTGCAGATGAATACAAGTTTGGTGCAAGCAGAGCCAGTCTACGACTGACGACGAATATTAGAAATTTTCTGGTGCAAGGCAAGCTAGTTTGGCTAACGTTACAAACAAACTACACAGTCGCCCAACTTCTACGTCATCATCACTGTTTGTAGTTTGTTTGTTTGCTCTGCTTCGCTGTAGCATATCTGTAAAAGCCACCAGAGGCTTCAGTCCTGCTAAATGCTGAATGTAAGTCAAACATAATCAGTATTTTTAATCATGTTTTGCTCCAGAAACTTTGCCACTAGCAGTTTCATGCTAGGTGGAGCTGTAAACTGTGGGATAAGGTAAGTTAAAGGTAAGATTGTGTGAGCTAATTGGTTGCAACGAGCTAGCTTGTGCCAACGAAAATATTGCAAATATTTTTCTGTGATATTTTATATGCACATTTACAATATATAGCCTATTAGAATATGTTCACCGTTTTTCTTCATTAATTTAGATTTTAGTCTTTGTCCTAAAACACAATAGTTAAGTGGTAGGTTACTCTTCACCTATATAATGCCATCAATTATGGAAGTGTTTCATCTAGTTGTAGATCCATTGCAATTGACAATGCCATTGCATTAGCACTTTAAAAAAATATATATATTTATAGCTATAGGCCTATTTTGTCATCAGTTAAATGTAGGATTATATATTTTAATTTTAGCTTGCTGCTGTTTCCAGACTTTTTTGGGCCAAACATTTTTGAACGTTTTTATTTTATTTTGAAAGCCATAACCGGAAACCACACCTGCCACTGCGTCTGTCTTCACAGTGATTTCAGTCACATGGTGCTGCCTAACCGAGAGCTGATGGAGCCAGATGAGAAAGGCAGGAGGCGAGCCCCTCCGGTTGCGCGTCAGCATCCTCTCAAATAGGAATCCGCTGCTGTCACTTCTGCTCCACATACTGAGAGACGGACGACTGTAACCCCCCCGAAACAACAATTTAAAGGCGAATTTCGTTCGGCATGCAGCTGTTTTCTTCATGTGATGTCAAAGAAGAAGAGTAAGGGGAGGCTGTGAGGAGGCTGGAGCTTTTGCAAAGAATGATAGTGAGGAGGATCAAGGCGCGCTGTCCCAGGAGAACTCATCTGAAGAGCTGGCCGTGAAGAGACCGGGATGCTCCTCTAACGCACCGGGGGGGTGAGTAGAGTACCATACACCCGATCTCTGTTGGGCTCCACTTTGGTGACATGTTGACAGTTTTTGGACAGTTTCTGCACGCAGGTCCCCCCCTCTCCCTGCCTCCCTCCCCTGTACCGCCTCTGAAATATGTCCTACACGATCCCACCTGTCTGATCAATCATTCATAGGCTTCTTAGTAAAGTGCAGCTTAACCGGTTGGTCAGCGATGTGTGAAAGTTGCCATGTTAATTTGGAAACGGTGCACTTTCGCCACTACCACCACCCCTTTGCAAACACACTCACTCACACACACACACACACACACACACACGTAACTTAATGCATGCGCGCATCATCAAGGTTTAATGTCATGCAGTGCTTTACAGTGGGTGATTGGGAGGTCGATCATGTTCCTTTAAAGTTTTGATTAGAGTGAACATGTGTTGCACACTGTGGCCACAGTGTCAGTGTTAGGCTAATTAATGAGGCCTTTGTCAGGGGCTCTTCTATCACAGCCACTCATCACTAATCCGCTGATGGCCCGGAGGGCGTGGGTTGCTGTACGTGATGATAAGAGAGAGGCACCAGCACTACTTCTACTTACACAGCAGGGTTGATTAATTATGGACTCAGAACCGATGAACTCCATCACTGGTAGAAGACACAGTCATGTCAAACAGGAACATTTGGCTTTTAATGTCAATTTTAATGTTTAAACACTGAGAGTGATTTTTCTTTAACAATAATAGAAACTCTCTTTTGAGATACATTGGTGGCTCCAAATCAAAGCTGTGCCTGCCTTGAAATGAGGTGTTTGCCAAGTGAAACACAAAGCAGAGTTAATCCTCACTAAGGCTATATATATATATGTTGGAGTCTGCAACGATTTTCTCACCTGTAATCAGCTACGGAGCGAAACACTCCCTGTGCTGCTAAATGTGTGGGCGTGGGTGTGAGTGGAACTTCCACATCAGGTTCAGTGCATGTAGATGAATGAAATCCACTTACTATGCAGCAAGGGTTCCCATCTCCAGTGTGCGTGTGTCCATGTGTGCTTATGTGTGTGTGTGTGTGTGTATTTCACCTCATTACACTCATTGTGTTGACTTAAGCAGGAGGGTCACCCCTGAGGCCCATTCTCCTGCCTTATTGAAGAGTGATGCCCTGAATTACACCACACTCGGGCCGATTGCAGAAGCACGGGGGCACATTGGGGAGAGGGCGTTTCAGCTTACGCCTGTTGTTTTATCTGAAGCATCATGTTGTAACGAATGTGACGTATATATTTTTTTTCCCCGGCACAGATATGTCAGTGCATTACACAATCGCCAGCGCGAGGCTGCCCCCCCACCCCCCCCCCACTCACCACAAGTGTGCTCCGTTGAGAGGTGCTTAACTCTTGGATCTAGTATATTTCAAATTTGCGATAGAGCCCCCCATCTCTGGTTCGAATCCCAAGCAATTATGTTCACAGCCTGCCCACGCACACTTTGTACAGGAGCTCCTCTCTATTCGTGGTTGTTGTACAAACTGACAAAAAAAAAAAAAACTCTCTGCCTTTCAGCCTAGCTGTGTGCTGCATTTCTCCTGAGGCCGTCTCAATATTCTCCCTGTGTATGTATTAAACATCAAGCATGTCGAACTGCAGGCGCAGGGCCGAGCACTTTAAGGCAGAGTCAGCCTTCTGTGGAGGGTGACAGAACAGTCAGATGGCCCCCACAGGGCAGAGAACAATTCCTGCTGCTGATGCACCCAAGGCGACAGGACTGGAGCGCTCCTTCCTCCTCCCCCCCGCCCTCCCCTCCCTCCCCTCCCTCCCTTTCTCCCATCTCATCCGCCCTCCGTCCCATCATCCCTTCCCACCCTCATCTCATAGTGATAAACACACTCTCTCAGGTCCACTCACACAGCTGCACCACAGCGCATCCCCCTCTTCGTCTCCTCTTCTTCTACACTTGCATGCGTACACATAAGTATATCTTTCATAAACACATATGCAGACGTTTGCCTAAGAAGTCATTTTTATGACTGGTCATGAATCATAACTGCTGTCAAACACAGCATCGCAATACTTCTCAATACTTTACATTCCTTTATCCAAAACTATGATATCTTGATATCTTCTTTAGTAAGTACACCTGTACAATCTGATACAGCTCTGTTCTGTGGTGAGTCAACTACTTGATGTCTGTTCAGTTTTTGATCCTTCAGTCACAGATATCCGTTAAATTCTGTGTTTTAGCACTGAGGTTATAGTGAGGGATTGTGTTACACCTGACTGCATCATATTGACCGATGTTTCTAATATTGCGTCAATGGGAGGATGAAAAAAACTATGATCTCACACCATCCAGCATAAACTACATAAAGTGGAATTTATGGCAGATATGATGCATTGAGGATTGTGCAGGTGTGTCTAACAAAGTGTTATCTCTATTCTCTAGTGTCCTGTGGATATGCAGCCATACTTTTAAACTCATTCTGTGCTCTAAACATGATCAGACTGAAATGGAGGCAGATTTCAGAGGCGGTATATGATTGAGTACAGAATCAGTGGGAAATGCAAGTAAAAGTGAACAAATGCAAATGTAGTCTCTAGGTCATAAATCTATAGTGACTGGGGGAATATTATAGAAATAACTCAGGTCTTATGTGTTGAGGTCAGCTCTTACACAGACATACATTGGGCTCTTTGTGTGTGTGCACACAGTCATTGCGAACGTTGCTAGCTTAGCAAATGCAACACTAGACGCTAAGGGGTGAGTAAACAGGCACTCCACAATACAGTGGTTGCTTTTCCACGAATGAAGCAGACAGAGATGCAAGAGAAAATGATAGCTTGCTGCATGATGAGACGTGTGTGAGTTTAGTGGTGTGCGTAAAACAGAATGATGGGCAGAATGATAGAAAATTACAGTATGTGTTACTGAGAGCGGCTGTGTGTGAAGGTTTGATTGAAGGGTAAATAGTCTTAAACTTACAATTCACAGTTGCCTTTCAGCTTTTGATCACACGTAATAGGTTGAATAATCAGACAAATCAGGGTGCTGCTAATGTTGTTGTTACAGACCTCGGTGCATTTGAGGCCGTCTGTGAATTCTGTGACTTACTTTGAATTCTCAGAGATGTTTTCTAGTCATTTCGACACCTTGTTTTTATGATAGGATGTAATCCAATCAGAAACCGAAACTTTGAGTTTGACTGATGTCTGAACCTTCTACCTTCGTTTCCAAATAAGTTCACCCCTCAGCATTAATTTCTCACCACATGCACAGTCATTCTTTTTCTGCCACCTCATAGGGTGTCACAGTCACACACACACTTAAAGTGATACACCAACATTTTTTTTTGTGTCTTGCCTGAACTCCCGAGTCCATGACAAACAGATAGACACCATCCTTTCGACTGTGCATGCGGTAACAAGGGAGATAGAGCCGTATCGCCAGTAATTAGCTGAGCTCGAACGCTGGAAGTGTATAGGTAGTGTTAGCCTGCCTGCTACCTGAGCCGAAATCATCAGTCAGAAGCTGATTTCATTTTAGCTCTAAACTCTGTAAATATATCACTTTATCAACATTTCAAACATTTTTAGTCGAGAAAGTAGCCGTTTAGATCAGTGTCAGTGTCAGATCAGTGTCGTTAATTTGTCTAAATACCAGCTGTTTACAAATTTGTTCGGACGAATTTGGCGCTACTCAAGCTAGCCGTTGTGACCAACGCACTTCTGGTTACTTCCGGTTACTTCCGGTTACTTTGCCCTTTAGATGTGCCGGTGCATATTCTCATTTGCCCAGGTCATTTCCTTTGAAATACCCTTTAGATGTGCTTTTACTTTGAAATAGGAAGCTAACCTACCCTCGATGTAGCTAGCTTGAACTAAAATAAACCGTCTTTGCTTGAACCCTCCATTTTGACCGATCTCATCCCATTACCGGCATTTGACCGCTCAAGATGCCTTACCGGAGAGTTTTGTCAGCTCTGAGACGAAGATCGGACCGCTTAGAGTGTCTGACGAGTTGCTGAAGAGTGTCTCTGATGACTTTAGGTGGAGGCAAGCTAACACTACCGATACACTTCCAGCGTTTGAGCTAAGCTAATTAGATACGGGCTCTCCCTCGTTACTGCACGCAGAGTCGAAAGGATGGTGTCTATCTGCTTGTCATGGACTCGGGTGTGAGGCAAGACACGTAAAAAAAGAAAGAAAATGTTGGCATATCCCTTTAAACATCTGTCAGACACATTTCTGATCACACACACCCCATTATTCTCCCTAACAGACCAGCTACCATCTCATACGAGCTGCCATTCACTGAGCTCCCATTCACTCTGTGTTTCATATACATTAACTATAGAGAGCGTGTGTATGATAGTGTCTTTGAGTCTGAATTATAGTGTTTATAATAGAGGACGGAGTCACAGTGGCTCCCTTATTGAGGGGTTCTGTAAATGTCAGTCATTGTTTGTGGCCTTTGCTACTTTGTATGAGGTGCGCAAGTCTGCTGTGAGCTCTACAGATCACACACTAAATGGTCCGTGAATCTTCGAAGCGTGCGTGTGCGTGCGTGCATCTCAGCCGTGTGCAGAATAGCTCAGGGATCGGGGGGCTGTAGATTGGCCAGTCAGCCGGACAGATGTGCCCTAGCCTGGACTTGGAGTGCGGGGCCTCAAACTGGCCTGCCACCCAGCATTAGTGCCATAGATCCATGACCAAAGGGCTCGGGGCACCAAAACTCACTGTCTGCATAAAATGCTCTCTATTATTAATGCAGTGTGTACAGGGCAATAAGAAGCATTGCTGCTGAGACCATAGAAAGAAAGGAAGACTCGATAAGGTATGCCAAACAGAGAAGCGGAATAAATTAATTGAAGGATTAGCTTTAAATGAGTTTCCTTTCATATGTGTAATTCAATAGTGTAGTAAACATTGAGTGTGAGCACATAATTACACATTTAAAGAAAAGTAAAATCACTATAGCAACTAGAGATCAAGAAAATGATGGCGTGTCTCATTGTTGATGCCCTCAGTGAGTCTTAAAAACATTAAAACAAGAAATCAAAAAGAACTTCTTAATCCATACATTTAAAATACAGTCACAAAGAATCCTCCTCATTAATGGTGGTTTAGTATCCATCATCTCAGTGTGCACTAAATACATTTCAGACCAGGCACAGTATTGCAGTAGCTTGCCATTAGAGCAGGAGCACTGTAATTCATAAGTATTGATTCATGTCTCAGCAGCATTACAGCATAATGCCCCTGAACGCCACGATATACAAGAGCAAACACAATAAATAAAGCAGCAAAGAAAAAGCAGTGATTTACATAGATATGCTGTTAACTCCCCATTATATCTAATGTAATACAATCATAATACAAGAACGTGAAATAATGTGTTTGTTCTGAACATTGCAGCTCCATTATTGTATGGAGACAATGTGCTCCATCCTTTTCTCCCATTTAGCAGCCTGCCATGTGAATGGAGAGAAAATTCTCCTGAAGCTTTTGGTGGCTTTGTTAACTTGAAATTTGTTTCAGCCATTTTCAATCAATGAAAACCACAGCTTTATACGTCACTAGAACATTTTTCTATTCTATTTTCCTTTCTCTTTATACTTCCTGTCAGCTGGTTTTAGTCTCAGCTGCCGTTATGGCAAAGCTTAAAATGACCAACATTTCTTCAATCTTGTCTTATCTCACATTTATTAATCCAGAGCTGAGTCATGAGGTTTTTGGTTATTCCAATATTAGTATTGGTAAAGTTTGGACTATTTGCTAAAACATTGCACTGAGTATCGGCGATGCAGCCATCTGATATCTTGTAATTTAAACTTTATAGTTTTGCCTAAAACAGCAGTTTTCTTGGGAATTAATTCTTCTTTGCTGCTCTAAAACTGTAGCTTACACAGGAAGGTGTGCTGTGCAAGCCAACGGCAACTACTGCTTTAATGCGTCAAGGAAGAACTGATTTCTGGTACAAATTTTACATTGGCCATTAGCAAAATGTCAGCAGTTTGGAAATGTGTTACACCAGAAAGTCCTACCAGTGAGAAGGCATGTTGTACAGGAAACAAGGCTTTAATTTCAAGGAGTACTAGTGGGAGAACTACCGTAAGAACTGTTATGTATTTTTCAATGATTGATAGTGGGGCAATAGAAGAGAGGTTCTATTTAATTCTTTTTTAAGGGGTTTAACCTGAGGCAACCAGACAAACATGGGAGAAATTATCTATACAGAATTAGAAGCAAGTTAGTTAGAAGTATGTTGTTGTTTAAAGGGATAGTTCACCCTAGAATGATATTTCGCTCATTATCTACTCACCCTCATGTTGACTAAGGGCTGGAAGAATTTTCAGAGGCCACCGTCCCTTCTCTGAGTTACAGGGGGTCTTGGCGTAGCAGTGCATTTCAATGCAACGGTTGCAAAGGGACACCAGAGCTCTTCGTAAAAAAACACACACAAAAAAACATCCAAATACCTCCATGATGCTCGTATGTAATGTCCGTCTTGTGCTGAAGCCCCAAATTGCGTAATTGTCCTGAAAAAAATTAAATAAGTCTATATTTTAAGCTTGTTTGTAGCGGAAGCTTCTCGAAGCTCCTCTTCCTGGTCCGTCCAAATCTCGCGTGATTCGCAGTAACCGCACTGACGCCGGCGCAAATCACGGTGGACTCTGAAAATTCTTCCAGCCCTTAGTCAACATGAGGGTGAGTAGATAATGAGCGAAATATCATTCTAGGGTGAACTATTCCTTTAATATAATACCATTGGATCAGTACTTGGCATTGACCAATATGCAAGTCCACATAAGAGTGAGAAATGGGATCAGAAAACCCCTAGCGTACAAAGACTAGCTTAAAAAATATGCATTAGAAAATTGCTTCTCTTTTATAATTTATCACGGTCACTGCCACCTGTGCCTCTTTCCTTTTTACCTTTTAAAGCAAATCCAGGTGCCACTCAGGTTTTAAAAGCACAAAGGGGAGTTGCTGTTAAATTCTGTGAAGCTGAGGCAGCGAAAATGTCAATGTCACCAAAAAGCAGAAGTCTAAAAAAACACATGGAGGATCTTTATGAGCGTATGACGTCACAGTTTAAAGTAACGTTAAATCAATCAAACCTGACCCACCGTGACCTTTTCAAGCACCGTCAATATCACGCCGTACTGTGACCTCAGTGGTCTGATCCACAGTGCGTCAGTGAGACAGGCTTCTACAGCTGCAGTTACAGCTGGATGCTCTGTACCCACACTGAAAACAGAAGAGGCAATTTTGTTTTTTTCATTCTTAAAGTTTCTCATTTCTTGTGGGTGGAGAAGTGTGTATACCAACAATTTAACGTGCACAAACAGAGCGAATCATCTGGGTCTCATTAGCAGGGACGGGTTCTTCTTTATCACACTTGTGCTTTGTGTTTTATTTTATGCTCTTAGAGCGACAGTCTTTAACATCAAAATCCTGCCTGCTCTTGCTGTCAGGGAGGGGGGGGGGGGGGGGTTTACATAACCACTTCTCGTGCTCTGATTCGGTGCTCAGCTTGGTGGCAACAGGTGTGTTTCTTCTTCTTCTTCAAAAAAAAAACATTACCCAGGACGTATTAGTTTCCATCAAGATATGCAGAGTGGCAACACACAAGACAGCTAATGGTGGCGGCTAATGCTCACATGCAAGTAAAAAATCCTGCAGTCAGCTAGCAAACACAGCTGCAGCTAGTGACGCCTGTTGCATCATCAGATGGAGATAATCATCATGTGTCGCATTTAAATTTTAATATGAAAACTCCTGTGAATGAATATCTCAGCAGGAAATGTGACTCAAAGAAAAAAAAAGAGTTACTTTGCACTAATGTAGCTTAGTTCCTAATCACTGCTGTCAGTGGTTCATCAACGCAGCAAAGCAGAGATACACAATTACATTACAGGAAAATATAATGAGAAATGGGGAATGTTTTTAAGACTATATTCTTTACAGGGTAGCTAAAATGTATCTGCATACACTGATCATTATGGGCTGTTCTTGGGGGGCTGGCATGGAAATGAAGGTGGAGGTGGGCTGGATGCAATACAGGGTTCTGTTTACTGGATGACTACCTGTGGACAGTGAATTTATTTCACATGGGACAATGAATAGACGTGCAGCAGCGTGGTGGTTGTCTCCTAGAAAGACTGCTTAACATATCGAGCATGGACTAATTTTACCTGTCGTGGACTTCTTATGTACTTATTTTATTGTTTTTACTTTTATATTTTAGTGTCACAATAAGATTGTGTATCTTAATTTTGCCTTATTTTCTGCTGGTTTTCAGTTTGGTGTTGTAAAAAATTCAAAACTCAATGTAAGTCAGTAAATCATAAAACACTGACATTACAGGATTTAGTGTATGAACATGTTTGACTGTGTTTATTTCTACATCCTCCTAAACCATCTGTCCATATTTGCATATGTACAGTGAGCATTTACCGTATGTTGCATGTTTTTCTCAAACTGGCAGCACATTTATGGCGTCGACGTGATGAGTACGAGCTGTGTCACTCTGCCTCTTCCTGTCTGAGAGTGCAGGCAGCCAGTGTAACCGCGGTGCGCACGCCGCGCTTGATGGGCGAGTTCACCTTCGCAACAGTAGCTGTTCATCGATTCCTCTGACAGTCACACAGGTGTCGGCAATGGACGATGAGTCTGTGCGCTCACTTGGGGGGGGGGAGGCGAGGACAGCGGGGGCATTCATGCTCACTGCTGTATTTATTTATTCATTAACAGGCGGCCTGTTCCCCGGCTCTGCCTCAGAGGACCGTTTTCACCTGTTTCCCCTCCTGAGGTTTGAGATAGCGAGGCATTTGGTATCAGATCTGTCTCGGGGCGTGCAGGATCACACAAATGCGTACACAAATATACACACACCTCACCTTGGTGCTGCTGCTTAGCATGAATGAGTATAGGAACAATGAAAGCAGAAAGAAGAATGAGGGGTGGAGCCGAGGCCTCTGTGGACTTCGCCAAGGCAGATCCTATATTGATTGGTTCAGTAAGAGAATCCTCAGGCTTTTAGTGGTGCTGCTTAATAAAGGTGGCTTGTGGAAACAGAGATCACATCGGCCCGAACTCTACTCCAGAGGCCGCCTTCAGCTTTAAAGAATAGTTCACATAAGCAAGAGTGGACTAATCCATTTAGATTGTGGGATTTTGGAAGTCAGCAACTTTTAACATTTGGAAATATATCTCCACACTGTCTGTGTCTCGACATTTCCTCTGTAAGGACGGTTACACCGTTCATTCAGGTTTTCAAAAAGTGAAATAAAGGGCATAAACTTTTATCACCTGTTGAGCACAGATGTTGAGCTCACTGTCGCAGATGTGTGATCTCCCCATGTCGAAACCCAAGCAGCCAAATCTGTGTGTATACGCCTATCACACGGTGCGTAGCAGGATCACACAGAGTGAATTTCCAGATCTTGCGCTGGGTGTATGTGTATGTGTGTGTGTATGCGTGTGTGCTTGTCACAGTGTGGATGTTGTGGTTTATGCATTGACGTTTTTTTTTTTTTTTTGCACGCACCCTATCCGTCTATCTTGGTGTTAAGTCAAGAGCCTGGCTTCAGAGAAACACTGCGCTATTTTAGGAGGCAGCAGATTGTGTTAAGCAAGGAAGCGAACTGACACAACTGGAGTTGAGATTTCTTGGTGCCTGAAAACCTTGAAAAAATATCTTTATTTAGTACTTTTGCTCCCCCGACACCTTGCAGATTGCACCTAGCTTCCATCAGATAATGGATAGCTATGGAGGCAAGCAGCACATCAAAGCCCGGAGATACACAACCGACACTGCTGACAATTATTCTTTAACTTTTTATTGTAAAATGACATTTTTAATCAGGAAGGCTCTTATCTCTGTACCCAGCACATTTGAATTTTTGTGGAACGGACGCAGAAAAAAAAAAGATATTTTTGCTAGCATTTGACATTTTAATACATAGATTATTAAATTTGAAGACTGTTGCCAACTAATATAACTTTGAAGAATGTGGAACGCATGATACTTTGAGTGTGTGTATCTTATTGAGAGGAGGGCTGGGGCTATTTTGGGCTGTTTTTGATGATTTAATTTTATTATTTATGTATTCACCTCCACATGAAAGAGAGCTGAGGTCCCAAGTGGTCTCTCTTTTTCTCTCTATTTCATGCTCACACACTCACACACACACACAAATCCATATTTATATAGCCATTTGCTGCCATTCTTATAAATACCCACCATTACTTTCAGCATTTTTGTATTATATTTTATTATGTTCTATTATATTTTGTATAATATCGGCCGGGACCTATTCATCTCCAGCCTCCCTCCGCCAGAATTGAAGTCCCCGTGTAATCTGATCCGTGTGTGTAGCTTAGTGTGTTTGAATGTGCTTGCACTTGTTTAATGAAAGCACCTGCTGTGTTTGCCCCTTTCATTCACCCATTTGATCGATGGCAAGCTGAGTCTGTCAGCGTGGTCGCTGTCATGGAATCTCTGCTAACCCCATTAACCAATGTGCACTAACCCAATTAGCAGAACCCCTGCTTTAGATTAACCCGATTCATGCTGTCACACACATACATCTCACTGGCATCAAATGTGCAAGGCCAGCAGGTCGAACATCAAGTGAGGTCACTGCTGCTGATATCATTTTCTTCCTCTTTATCAAAGCACTGATGAAAAAAAAATCACATTACAACTATAAACACATGTTGAACACAGGTAACTGTACTCAAGTACTATGCACACGATAATGAGCTACTGTAACCTCCACTAAGAGATCTCGTTGTCAGATAAGGGCAAGTAGCTATATGCACTGAAAGGACTGCAGTTATAAGACAAAACATCAATTAGTCATCAAAAATTAACCAGCAACAACCCTTTTGATCATTAGATAATCATCTATGTTATTTGTCAAACAAAAGAAATGGCAAACATTTTCTGGCTCTAGCCAATCAGGCGTGGAGATTTGGTGCTTTTATTTTGTCGTACATGAAAGTAAACTAAATATTTGTTGGTTTGGAACTGAAAACAAGACAATTGAAGTTTTCAGCTTGAGCTGTAGGAAATTATAATGGGCTTTTTCTGACTTTACACAAACCATTGATGACGTGACCCCATTTTGACATCAGAAATTTCCGGCGACCCCGTGATCACGTGACTCGCGGCCGTCCATCAAGATGCGCCAGCTCAGATGCATTTTATTTGAACTCGATTTATATTCGAGAAAGTGAAAGTATAGAATACAGTTGGTTAAGATTGTGTGTGGTGTTTTTAATCATAATTTTAAAAAGAATAATAATTAGTAGTGGTGTCCGAATGTTAGTGATAATGTTCACTCATTGTATCCCGCAATTCACCACGAAATGTGGACATCCGATGGTCACTAACCAAAGCAAGATATCCCATCATGCATTGTGGTCACGGATTGCGGTATGATCGCGGCCAGCATTGATCTGGAATGTTTTAATTACGCAACATAATACGTAATTAACTGTGTGGCAGAGTAGTGTCTGAAAGTATTTTTTCATTTGACCATTGAGTTAATTCACTATATTGAATTCCCTATAGGGAACATGAGTGATTTGGGCCACAGCAACAGGTCCTCTAATATCCTACATCACTGTACTACTTTTTGTGCAAAAAACTGATATTGAATACACATTCTTGAATTGATAGTGCATCAGTATTTTCAGACAGTGTGTGTGGTTTGATAATTGTGAACAGGATGTTGGTATTATCATTATACAACAGCAAGTTTTTAGTGCGAAAAGCAGTGAGTGAATGAACTGGCATCACACACGGTCCAACCACTAAATATGCTATTTTGAACATTAGATGATGATGTTGATAATAACCTTATTGATCAAAGTCATGGGCTTTAGCTTTCAGCACCACACATTTTCAGTGTAGCAGCAGGCGTTTCGTCTGGATGGCATTAGTCATCTGTGACTTTTCTACACTGTCAGAGGCTGTGAGTAGTGTAATGGATGAACAGGAGTTGTAACTTGGCAGCAGCTTTGCTAGAGTGGAGGTGTAAGGTAGGTGGCCTTGGACAAGAAGTGTAAAGAAAGGCAGCATGACTCACCTAGAGAGGAGCCTGCATACTCCATTGAGAAGCAGCAACCCACAGAGCTCTCTTTCCTGTCTCCTCTCCATCTGCGGATGGCGTGTAGGATAGTCAGAGAGAGAGAGAGAAAGAGGGAGGGAGAGTGATGGCAAACATGCATGTAGGTGAACGTTTCAGAACCCACCTGGGGTAATGGTTTTTCCATAAGCCGCCATTGTTGAGGCTGACCTGGCTTTTAAGACTGAATCAAATCGATGGCTTCTCTGTCTGAGGCGGGGAGGAGCAGGGTCGGCCTCTCTCTGTCTGCGCTGCCACGATAACGCTGCTCAATGGGTACCGACCACCTTTCAAATGGAAATGGAATATCCAGCGCAAATTAGACACAGTCATCTGGATGGTGCTTAGCACTGGGCAGTGAATGGGAGCCGGGGGGGTTAGCATGGCGGTTGAGGGGTGTGCCGAGCGTTGGCTTTGTTGTGTCAGAGCTTAAGCTCTCACAGAGCTGCTCCAGCTTCGTGTTGCGCTTTCTTCAGGGGTTGCATATTGAGGCAATGCGAGATTGGATGCAAGCTTGCAAGTGCAGAAGAGTGACTCACCCAAAACCATGGGGGCGTCTGCCACAGACAGTATGCTAACTTACAGTATACACAGAACCGGTTTGTTCTTCCTGTGCCCCCCCCCCCCCCCCCCCCCCCCCCCCCTATGCCCTACACCCCACCCTTCTCTCGCTCCTCATCTCCTCTTCCTCCCCCTCTCTATATCCCTCATTAGCTTGCTTGCAAACACACATGCACACACCAAGAGAATCTCAGGATAAGGGGGCGGATTCATAAATTGCTGACATAGAAAGCGAACGCTATGATCAGATTGAGTACTGGCTCAATCCCGTGAAAACCCCTGGGGAATGGTTTAAAATAAATCACTCATAGTCTGCCTGCCCTAAAGATTAAAGTCGAGGGAAGTGTGTGTCTGTGTGTGTCTGTGTGTGTGTGTGTGTGTGATCTGTCAAAAGTGAGACAGCTAAGTTTGTGCGCCCGCGCTCAGCCTCGTGTTTCTGTGAATTCACTGCATGTACATACTGTGTCGTTACGTCACGCTGTGTCTGCGGGGAGAGTTGCCGACTGTAAGGCTGATGAAAAGAGCCACTGGGCGGGTGTGGTGTGGTAAATGGTTGCATGGAAGTGTCGACATGTGTAACTGCTCCAATTGGCTCTCTCCAGAGCCGTCCTCGGGGAAATAAGGGCAGCGGCGGCGGCGGCAGCAGAAGCACAAGCAGAGATAGAGACTGCCACCGACAAAGAGTTATGTGCATGTTTTCACTTCTTTTAAGTCAGAGATTGATATCAGGAAAAGAATCAAATCTGCAAAATGTGCAGATGTAGAAAACACGTTTGATGTGTTGTGCAGTTGTGTTTGTGTGCATGCATCACTGTGTGCATGTAAATAGGTTTTAAATGTGTATCTTATGGCTAATATATGATTTGCCTCTGTTTACATGTAGGCTACATGTGCATGTGTGCACAGAATGTCTGTGTCTGCAGGCTGTGTGTGCGCAGTGTTTGTTCAGGACTTCCTAGGACTCCATATGGTGTCAGGGGTGATAAATATGCTCTAGGGGCAGCACTCAGCAGCTGTTTGTGGACTCACAGCAGCGCACACTGAGTCATGGCCTTTATAATCCACTGTGTAAAGGTCTGTGGCTAAGTGGGCTTCTGCCCAAAAACCCCAACATGAACCATACGATGCACCCACAATGTTGCCAGGTTTGAATCCACCCAGGTCGGCACCTCTCCTGTGTCTCCTGTTCTTTATGTCTTGTCTTTTGCACTTTTGCACAGACATGCTTAAACGAAGAGTGAATAAAATAGCGACGAAA
Organism: Trachurus trachurus; assembly: GCF_905171665.1. Taxonomy (NCBI): domain Eukaryota; kingdom Metazoa; phylum Chordata; class Actinopteri; order Carangiformes; family Carangidae; genus Trachurus; species Trachurus trachurus. Next base: position 23,058,938 of record NC_139901.1, on the reverse strand, counting down.
AAAACGTGTGATCTGTGTCAGGGATGGAAATAAGAAATTCCTTGTATCAACAACAGACTCGATATGTTGTGTTTCAGTTTCAGACCACATGAGCGAGACTACACGAGTTGTTTAAAATGCCCTCTTGCACAGAAAGGTTGAACGCCACACCAGCTGAGTTTCAGTTTTGCTGGTAATTCAAAAAGTCTTTTTCTTTGTAACCGTTTATTGAAGTAGAGAGGATCGGAAGGTGCACAGTTGGCTCAGAGAGAAGATAAGGGAACTAATTCCTTCCCTCTTCTCCCTCTGCTCTTTGATCCTCACCTCCCGCTTCCTATCTCTTTGATTGCCATGTTTATGACAGCTCCTTTTCCTTTTCCCCTCGTGCCTCTTTCCTCTCCCACTGTGTGGTGTGGCATGTCAGCAGTTCATCTTCTATTGGAGGTCTTCCCGCACACACACACGCACTCACGCACGCACTCATGCACGCGCTCAGATGCACACGCAGACATGCACACGTGGAAGACGCACTCTGAGCAAGACACACCCTCCCCCTTCCTTACAGAGGTAAAGTGAGTGCACCAGCATCCGCGATGAATAATTGAGTTATCTGGCTCCGCGCAGAAATAGCAATCTCCCCACACAAGTGTGAAAACATCACTTGCCACCCGAGACCTGGGAGCTGGCGCTGCCATGTGGGTCTACACGTGTATGTTGGTGTTTCTGTTTGCGTTCATTCTTGTCTTACTTTTGTGTGTTGTTTTTTATAAAAAACATTTTAGGGCGGGGGGAAGCCATTAGATGTTGCACTGAGTCTGAGACATTTATGGATCTAAAATGAAACCTACGGTGTAAAAACAGCATTAGAGGCAGAAAGGTCATAGAATTAAAATTAAGGGGTCACAAAAATCCAGTCCCCCCTGATGCCCTGTCGCATCTTTATTTCATTGACTTGAGCTGTGATTGCGGCCCCTGTAGGCTGCCATAAATGATTTGAGGGAGCATGTGACTCCGTGATGCTTTTGAGTCTGTCAGGAGCAAAAGAAATATATTGTTTTTTGATTACAAAACACACAGCCTGAAGCACATGAGAGGAGAGCGGGCCTCGTGTACATATATATATTGAGTTGGTTTATGAGGTGCAGCTGTACAGTGCAACACAGCAGACCTGAAATAATTCCTCCCTTTTGTGAAGCGTCTTATGTATTTTATGGCGGCGTGTTAATGTGGTGTAGATTCACTGCCGTTCCAATTTTTGGGGCCGGATTTAGCAGGGAGGTGGTGTTGTATTACTGAAAGATGTTTCTAATATTTAGCTCATCTTCATTTACATAAAATGTGATTATACGAGGAATCAGTGCAGTCACAAGGGTGTACATTTTTTTTGTGCAAAAATACGGTGTATCTTTACTATAAAATACATCAGAGTAAATTGTCATTGCTACATAGAGGGTGAGAATTATTTTTACCACCCTGCGTGTGGCTGGCGACAGCACCTATTGGAGATTATCATAGCCGTTTAAATCCTCATAATTAGTGGCATTGGTAGAGTTTCGACGTTCTCAGTGAGGACTGACCTGATGTAAATCAGCTACGAGGTCGGGTAAATATTCCCCCCATGGGGGCGACTCCCAGGAGCCATCTGAAGCCGTCTGAATTGGTGACACAACAAAGCTGAGAGAGCAGAATCACAGCGAACTGACAAATAAGGCCAAATCTGACAGGCGAATCCTCAGAGCAGCTCCACAGTTTGACGGATCCTTCAGCAGAGGAGCGCGAGCCAACGCCCTTCACAGCAGCATCATTCATTAATGCTATTTCATAACACTACAGTAGAAATGATCGCACAGCGGCGGGGGCCGCGGCGTGAAATAAATGAACCCAGCGTCACATGTCAGAAGTGATACAGATGGATATTCTCCCGACAGTATTTTAGCGTAAAGTGAGTTTCGTGGGTGTCCAAAAGCCAAAGGTAGCCCTGTTAGTTCTCTATGTGCAGTGCAGCAACGTGGGCTTGTGGGTAGACGCAACCAGCTGTTAGGTCTAAAAGCTCTGAGCTCCGTTATGGGGAGACGGCGGCAGATTAAACAGCAATCCTACTGATCCAGCCCACACACTTACCCCCCCCCCCCCTCTCTCTCTCTCACACACACACATACACACTCATCCATCACAGTGAAGAGGGGCTGCTATGAGTGACCACTTCATCTTCTGCTAGGCTGTGATGTTACAGAGAGATCTGGTCCGTGCGTGTGACAGTCTGCCGCCATAATAGGTAACAAACCTGAGGAGAGGGCGAGGATGAGACGGAGGAGGAAGGCTGAACGTGCGTGCGGGTGGGGGGGGTTAAATCTGGGCCAGGCCGTCCCTGGATGGACAGCTCCTCCAACAGCTGCCAGCGTGGACTTGCTTCACTGGGAGGGACGTTGGGATGATCGTGACATTATCAAGACACTCGAGACAGCGAGAGATGATGCCATGAACAAAAAAAAAAACACTAGTTCCCGGGCATCGTCATGCAGTTATGAGAGTTGTTCTTTTTTTGACAGCGAGCTTGCACTGGTATTTATGCTGTGGAGTGTGCGACTGAGATTTAGCAACAGTGTGCCAGTTGGGTTTCAGGCAAAAACAAAGTGAGCCTCAGGCCCGAGGTCTCTGCTCCCTCTGTGTTTTCAACAGGGTTAAGAGTCTTTAGCGTGGAAATCGTCATTAATCTGCTCTGCGCAGACAAGTCAGGCAGTGCTGGGAATATCAAAACATGTAGGGAGAAGTGTCCCTGGCTCATTTGAAATCCTGTTTGGATGTTTCACTACATTGCAGCGGAGAGATTGAGCCGTCCCTGCTCCTGCTTTTCTGCGTCTGTCTCACTCTGTTCTTTTGTTCTGGTGTTTTCCTCTCTCTTTTTCTGTCGTTCTCTTTTTCTGACGTTCTTGCTGTGACTTCTTTCTCTCCAGTCTGCCTCTCTCCCTCTCTCTCTCTCTCTTTCCCTCTCTTTCCCCCTCTCCCTCTCTCGCTTCTCCTGTTTTCGGTGCTAGCAGGGGGATTGGGAGGGTTCCTCCAAATTGGCACACAGATGAATAATGCATCTAAAGCAAAAGCAGAGAGCTGGGGTTGGATATATCTGTCTGTCAGACTCTTTCTCTGTATTACAGTTATGTAGGGAGTTAGGCTGATACTTCAGAGGAGAAAAAAAATATGTTTGTTGCTCTTTACCCGGATTCCCATTTACTTTTCCCTCTGTCATTAACTCCTTTATTGTCAGTAAACGTGTGGGTATCATGCAACTTTCACACTGATACACACTGTGAGGAATTCTCGCATTTTTGAAGTTTTTCGACAAGGCTCCTAGTTGTTTGTGCTACAACACACATACATAATGCATGCGTGGGATTTTGATTTCATTTGATTCTTTGTCGTCGTATGCATGCGTTATTTTGTGTGTGCGCGCGTGCATTTTCTTTCCATATTCCCAAACTGAAGCGCTAAAAAGCAAACTGCACTCGTGAGCATAAGCTCTCAGTAGCACCATCATTAAAGTAATGAGTAGGAAGTTAGCACTGAAGTCAGCCATAAACACAGAGATGGAGAGAGGGAAAGCAGAAAGGAGAGAGAGAGAGAGAGAGAGAGAGAGAGAGAGAGAGAGAGAGAGAGAGAGAGAGAGAGAGATCCTCAATCCCATAAGGGTAAATCTTAAATCCTGAATGTTGCTTCTGACTCATTCTGGTTAATTAAGTCGAGTCAAGTGAGAGGAAAATGGGGTCCTGCCTCGCCTGTGTCTGTGGGATCAGCACTATACTGAATTTTCGGCTTATGAAGTCTCTCGCTGGAACTGTCCTTTGTGCACTCAGAAAGCAGAGAGAGAACAAACTGTATTCAGTCCATTTCTCCTATTTTTATTAGCTTGACCCGTTGCAGCCTCTTTACACACATTTCCCCTCAGGTTGGAAATTTACATACACACCAAGCATAAATGCTCCCATTTAGCATCGGGTTTCAGGGCATGGATGCTAACAGAGTTTTATTTATTACACTTTATCATTTAGCTTCCATTTGTGGAAGATTTTATTTGCACATCCTGCACTCAGCAGTTAAAACTAACACACACACATGATACAGTAGCCTACACACACATCCACCCCGAAAAACTCTGAGAAACAAAGAAATCTGTAGAGCAACCTTTGGGATTTTCTTTGTTGTTTTATGGCGGAAAGATTTCGCCATGCGACACAGGATGAGGCAAACGAGTGAAATGTCAAAATCCTGTGTAACTCTAAAAATAAAACAGCACAAGGGTTGCCGTTTGAGGACATCATGGGCACACGATCGGGTGTGGAACAGATAAAACAAACAATTCTTTACACCCAACAGCAACCAGAGTGGAGCTGCCAACTGTCCTCTGCTGAGAATAGAAGAGGGAGGATTTTTTCAAATATTTACGTATTTAACATTTTTAACCAAGTCCCCTCAAGATTAGTTTCTTTTTTCCCACACCCATTATCAGAACAGATGTAGTCAGCGGCAGACAAAAGAACTAGAGTCTTCTCTTCGCATCTGCAAAAATAGCATCACAATCGCATATCAGTCCAAGTGCAGACATAGCCTATTTACATCACGTCATTTATTATATATAAATCATTACATAATATTTTTTAATGAGGTCACACACATCAGATGTGGAAAAAAAAAACCTTAACTGAGTCCGCCTTTGATACATTATGATAAAAAAAAAAAATGAAATCACTGTGATATTTATTTCTTAAATCACATGGCTGACATCATTCTGTAGCTGAAGAGTTTTGCTAATAGCTTCAAAGCTAACGTTCGCATCACAAGCTATTTACTTACCAGTCTTTCCAAGAGCTTCAGTCATGCTGCATTTAAAATACAAAGGTCTTTTTTATTATTCCTTCATGGCAGAACTGATGCTACAGTGACTCATTAACTTAAGTGATGAGGTGGTCCAGTTGCATGGGGGCTAGCTTATTGGCATCCTAACAGCTGTAAAAGAAAACATAATCCAGGGGGGGTGGGGGGGGGGGGGGGGGGGGGGGGGGTATAAAAGACAAGTTGCTTTCCACCACTGCGAACAGCTCTTGGTGAATAAAGTTTTATCCTGAATTTGCAATGCTTCTGATAGACTGGCCTTTAATGAGCTGCTAATGCTAACTTTAGCTACGTAGCAATAGCAAAAATCTTTCTTATAGCTCCTTTAATGTGTGCAAATCTCACCAACTCTCTCTGCCAACTATAAGTTACTGTGTCCCTGTGCTGTCTGTGGCACTCAGCCCACTTATCCCATAGTGAAAAATCTTTACTAAATATTTCCCAGAGACAACTGGGCACTCTAATTTCCTGGCAAATGCAACTCAAACAGGAGTAAGTTGCTCATTTGCTGTGGCCTATTTCCAACCGAAGATAAATACACATTATGCGCTCCAGTGTGTATCTACTGCAGCGGGATGGTGCATGTGGCTCAGCATAAACTGCAGTAAGGACCAGTGCAACAGTTGGGACATATTCTGAATAATGATAGGAAGATCATTCTTGATCAGACTTTAATCTTATTGTGGGATTTGTTGGCAATAAAAAAGCACCAGAGTATCACCAGCCTTATCCTTTAAAATTGTATATTTGATATAGCAACAAAAGCCATGATCATATTTAAAAATCTTATTTAGAGACTTGTCCTACTTAATACCCTCCGCTCATTAAGGAAAGGATGTCGTCAAAAGCTTTGGGCAGACTCCAAATCATATTTGTTCTTGCTTATGGGATTAGAAAGTTAGTCTGGGACAAATAGCTGAAGCTGGTTATGTTCACTTGATCTGTTATGTGACCGCTTGTTACAGGTCACTTTAGGATAGGCACTGAATTGCAAACTGAATTTCCAAGTGCCGGTGCAAGGTCTTAGTCCTCAGTGTGTGTGTGTGTGTGTGTGTGTGTGTGTGTGTGTGTGTGTGTGTGTGTGTGTGTGTGTGTGTGTGTGTGTGTGTGTGTGTGTGTGTGTGTGTGTGTGTGTGTGTGTGTGTGTGTGTGTGTGTGTGTGTGTGAGAGGCTTAGAGATAGGCATTGCAGCTGATGGCAAAAAAGTCAGAGGGTTAAGCTGTAACCTCCCCACCCACCGCTGCCTGCCACTGTCTCCCTGCCTCCCTCACTCACCCTTTTTTTTCCTCCTCCCCCGTCGCCCCATCACTCCATGTTGTTATGCACAGCGCAGTGGTGTCCCGCGGGGCCGGAGATTGCTATGGACATGATGTGATTTCTCGTCTGCTCTCAGCTGTAATGTGCTGTGGTCTGGGGCCTCTGATGAACTTGCCTCGCAATGTTTTTGGAAGACATGTTGTCCTCTGCACTGCCCTCTTTCTTTTTTTTTCTCTCTCTTTACATTATAGCCATTTATATCTGTCCTTCACAGATTATGTGTATGCATCAATGAGCAATCATCATACAGCCTGACAGATTGATTTGGGGGCTGGAGCGGATGAAGGGCAGGGCAGGTTGATATCAGTTACAGGTTGGTGCCGATGAGGTGATGTGGTTAAGCTGTAACTGATGTCCTGGTTGTTTAAAGCTTGTACAGTGGGATATGTTTATTTCATTTAATTCATTTATTGAGGAAGATAACTCCCTCCTACACACACAGACACAAATGCAGTGGTTTACTTTCTACACATCTCGGGGTATACTTCATTGTTGCCCTTGATAATAATCACTTAGTTGGATTTGTCCTAATGTGATGACAGAGACTGAAAGCTGCGCTCAGGAACATGACGGGCACATATCGGCCTTGTGAATCTCTGGCTACAATTAGGAAAATTGCATGGATGCTGCCTTTGTTAATCCAATGTGGGGAGGAAAAAAAGAGGCTTTTTTGGGGGGGCGGGGGGGGGGGTCTTTATGTGATAACTACAAGCAGCTATGGATGCAAAATACAAGGGACAGAAACCAGCTAAGTGTGGTGGCGTGACCACAGCAGAGCTGAGAAAATACTAAACTTACTTCTCTGAAAATTCTCTGAAACACATGAACTTGAGTGAAATGCTATAAATAAAGTTGCAAAGAACAGGTGTACATCCTGATGGGCCTTTAACACATTGCCTCAGTATGTAGTTGCAACACTTACCAAAACATCACTTCCCCCAAATGCATTCAGTATTTTCTCACTTACCCATGGTGCTAATTATCTATACTGAAAAATCTGCCTCCACAATAATACAAAGGAGATGAATGGAAGACACTTTGTCCCACCGAAGGTTTGTGGAGCTTTGCATTGGAAACATTTAGCAGTACAGCATCTTTCCAGAAATGGTCTCCACACTATCAGCCAGGGCTGAGTTATGTGAGCAACTAAACAAACAAACAAACAAACAAACAAAAAGAAACATGGTTTACATTGAAAGATTCAGTCAGTCCTCTCAGGTGGACGTGTTTAAAATACTGTAATAATTAGACTGATTATAAATTATTTCAAACCTAGTTTAGCATTGCTACACTCTGGTATCTTGTTACTGATTGGCTGCCATATTGACACGGAGAGATCAAGGGGGGAATTGTCGGTCTGAGAAGTGAAGCTCACTTCCGCGTTCAAAAAACTGCAATCATCTTGGCTGCTGCTGGGGGCTGGTGTCAGAAAGCAGAATTCTCCATAGACCCCCATGTTAAAATCGCAGATTTTACATCCTCAATAAACATGATCAAAGCCTGGTGTCATCATGTTTTTTGGTCTCAACCGATAGTTTCTACCCCCGCACACACTCTGAGGGGGAAAGTACACGCCCACCAAAATCCAACATGGCGCTGTTCAGGCCGCCATATTTGAGTCACAAAAACGACTCCCCAAAACCAATGGTTGACGTCACGGATGCTACGTCCATGTTTTTTACAGTCTATGGGAGAGATATGAGCATAATAAGCTTTATTGGTTGATAAATCAGTGACAGGACAATCAAAAAGCTCAACAGTTCAACATGTATATAAATACCAATTAACCATCTGTTTTTATATGGGACATAATCATGTTCCAGGTTTTGCAGCTTAATTTGAGAGTTAAAATTGTGATGAATCTCATGTGGCTGTAACTTCACTGTCACGTGGTGTTTTAGGGTAAGGTATCATAAGCACTCAAGTTTACTCAGTTATCAGTATTTTAAGCATCTTTAAATATTTCCCTCTGTCACTTCTTGTTAACGAAGGGAATGGGCTAACTTCATAAAACAGCAACAATACAGAGAGTGTATATTGCTAGAATAAATAATGTCTGTTCTTAATAGCTAGTTGTGAGATATTGGTGACTTGATGTTGAATAATTAAAAAAAATAGCTCTAATCTCTGTGAATTGTTTTGAGAAGACTTCCTAGTACACTTCAGTATGTTGTAAATCATTTTGCTGTGTTTATGTTGAAGTCAGCTCGGCTCAGTTGTTCTCTCTCTCAGTACAAGCGAAGCGAGCCATGATGTAATCCAAAATGAGACTGTAAATGTAAATGGCATCCCTGAAACATAACTGAAATCAGGTTATACTTATTTTTAAACCTTTAAAAAACTGTCCTACTTTTCAAGCAGGGCTGCGATCCAAGAGACCCCAGCAAGATATATTTTTATAGTCAAAAGCATTGTTTATAAAACAGCCTCTTGGTAATTAATTACTCATACAGAAATCGAATCAAACAGATGACACGTAAAGAAATAAATAATATTAAGAATAATAATAATAAAAAAAACACTGTAGTATTCACCAGTATGTTATCAGGGGCTGTTGAATCCTGTTAGGAGGAAAATGTTGTCCTCTTTTTGGATTTAATCTCCATGTGACAAGGTCGGAGAATCATGAATGACAGACATATACGGCTTAAAGAGACTGAAATAGGCACAAAAAGTGGAAATGAATTGGGGGTCTGTTTAATCCAAGAGCTGGAAACTAAGGCTATAAACCTAATTATCCCAACAACAGTTTTTTTTTAGTTCACATGAAAAATTAGTTGATTTTCTTTTCAACAATCCATTTCATGACTGCGAGTAGAGACTATAATTAGCTTTTGTTTGAGCAGATATTGCATAATAAAGAGGCTGTAGAGTCTGTTAGACCCCCGGTTGTGCGTCTGAGTTTGACTTTTTGATTGTGTAATCCAAAAGCTTGTTGTCAGGTTTTAAACACAACACAACGTTTTTATGCTGGTGTATGTGCGTGTGTGCGCGTGTATGAGTGTGTGTGTGTGTGTGTGTGTGTGATCTCAAGAGGCACACACAGAGGAAACCTTCCACCCTGTGGTTGCGCTGCACCGCTGCATCCTGCTCGCTGCTCTGCCAGTTCTTGCTGCCTGCATCCGCCCCTCGGCGCGTCTTCGCAGCTCTCAGTTTGACCTCATTATCACCATCATTACCATCAGTATTAGTAGCTGCACCCTTCCTCATCATCATCACCACCACCACCTTCGTCGTCGCTGATGTCTTCTTTTTCTTTTTTTTTTTCCTTCTAATCATCATCACCATCATCGCCAGCAGCGGGCATCAATAGGGCTATCACCGCCGTCGTCATCTTTCTCAATATGCTGTTATTATCAGTGTCATCACTCGGCTCGTAATGTCTGAAATGAAGACAGATGCTGGAATAAACATTCTTGCAACCCTGACTGTGTGTCATTGTTGAGCGTGCTGCGGGGCTGTTGTGCGTCGTGCACAAAGTGAGCCTCTCCTCCTCCTCCTCCTCCTCCTCCTCCTCCAGAGTCTTGTCTTCTCGCCACTTGTGAGCTTCACATACTGCAAACTGTGCCGCCAGACATGTCCTCCCATCTTGTACTGTGTTGTGCTGCCGGTTCAGAGACGACGTGCCCCTCGTATGTGTTTCTCCTCTGAATATTTCAGAAGAGGGGGCTGACAAAATGCAGGCAGAATCAGACCGACGATGACCTCCTTCTCATCACCTCCTCCTCTTTTCTTCCCTCTCTATCTCTCTCTCTGTGCCCCCCTTCTCCTCCTCTCCTCTCCTCTCCTCTCCTCTCCTCTCCTCTCCTCTCCTCTCCTCTCCTCTCCTCTCTTCTCCTCTCCTCTCCTCTCCTCTCCTCTCCTCTCCTCTCCTCTCCTCTCCTCTCCTCTCCTCTCCTCTCCTCGCCTCGCCTCTCCTCTCCTCGCCTCTCCTCTCCTCCCTGCCTGCGCTCCCTCCCCTCCTTCCCTGCGCTCATCGCACATTCTCACAGGCTTCCCCACTATTTCTCTCACTGTCTTCATCTTCCCGGTCTCATCACTCTCTTTTCTCTCTTCCCTCCCCCACTGTTCACACCCTCCCCTTCCTCGTTCCTCCTTCGCGTTTCAAGTGCGCTCCCTTCTTCCTCCGTCTTCCTTCCCGCTTTCTTGCATCTTCTCCCACCTGTCTGTCCTTTCATCCCACTCATTTGCTCCTGTGTATCATCACCTCTGTCTTACCCTTCCCTTTTCATTCCCCCCCTCTCTCTCTTCTCTCATTTTTTTTTTTTTTTTTTTTTTACTTCTCTCCATGGCGTTGTACACTGCCTGCTGCCTGCCTGCCTGTCTGTCTACTCCATGAAGGGCTGTCTGAGGCCTCTGCTCTGCTAATTCATTCGCTGTGCATCGCCTCACATATCTGCAGGGTCAGGCAGACAGAGAGAGAGAGAGAGAGGGAGAGAGGGAGAAGAGGAGGGGACAAGATCTGGAGGAAGAGAGAGGGAGAGAGGGAGAGGGACCAAGAAAGGAGGACATGGCAAAAAAAAAAAAAAGATGCAGTTTTATCTCCAAGAAACAGAAAGCCAGAGCCAGATCCTGTGGTGGTATATTCCAGAATCTCCCCACACACACACACACACACACACACACACACACACACACACACACACACACACACACACACACACACACACACACACACACACACACACACACACACACACTATACAGTATCTTCTTGCCATGACCTCCTTCTGCTCACTGCTTGCTTTGTCAGTTGGATTCCTGATGTTCAGCCCTTTCTCTAATCTAATATTTTAACCTCGTTGCTGCCATTGTTTCTCTCACTAGAGAAATTCACACAATGTATAGCATGTGCACAATGTGTGTTGTCGTATACCTCTTGGGAATGTGCGGAGTAGTGAGGACACAACAAACATCTTCCACTGATAGATACGTCAGTGATTGGGATAAAACCTGAAACCTGAAACCTGTACCTGCGAAACTACATTATATTAATAATAACTTAATATATATACAAAATTGTTTGCAACATTTTGGACTAACTTATCAAGAGTAATAATGGTCACAAGCAGGACAGAGATAAGGTAGAGGGAGGACAAACAAAATATGCTGCAACATTAATGAGCAGTGGCTGATTTCTTTTATTTCAGACTTAATACGTTGATGTGGAGATTCACCAGATCACCAAATTAAAACTGGATGCTGGTCTGCATACACATTCGTTTTTGAATATATTGTATATTATATATATATAGTATTATAGTATATTGAATATCTACACCATGGATGTATTGTAAGATTTAATTATAAGTTCTTATAATACATCCACACCAAGCTACTTGACAGAACTCATGACTGCTTAAAAAGATCATATTAAATTGAATTTTAAAAAATCAACTCTGTTTATTTCAATTCACGCAATAAATCAGTAGTTACCGTTACCTAACTTCAACTTCAACTGTTTCAGTGAAGTTTTCATAATCAGATATTTCCAGTTAACTTGATGTGTCACTACAAGCTTTGAAATCCGTGGTTCTCTGTGTGTTTAGAATTGATACCTACATCTACAAAGGATTTGTGTTGAAGTTTAGTATATTGTTTAGTCCTCTGAAGCTGTTAGTCTGGTTGTAGTTATGTTCCTGCTTGTGACGCTACAGCGACGTGGACCAGGACAAGAACGCCATAAAATCAGAAGTTATTGTCTCAGTTACTGTGATTGTGATGAGTCACAAATTAGCAGGAATTATCATTTTGGTATTTCATTTTATAAAGATTATGACTAGTGAGATTGTTGCTGGGATGTTACAACGCAGGTTCCTTTACATTTGGAGAATATGATTTGTAAAACAGGGAATCTGGACATTTACACTGTGATCTGCTGTGGCACATCATGGCTTCTGTGATTTGGATATTTTGCTTGTTCCATACTGGTGTTTGGATAATATGTTTGATGAATTGTGCTGATTTACTTGAAATATACTAATACAGTGTACAGATATTTTGTGAAAATGAAAAGAAATTAAATATTTATTTTATCTATATAGAGGGATTTGAAGTAAAACACACAACTAGGAAAATCTCTGCATTTTTGAGAGTTTTATTTGTAAACTGTAACAACAACATATGCTGCTGGCTATTTTGAAGCTATAAGTCAATGTAACTTTATCTCTGAGAGTGAAATGAGTAGACGGGGTATTTTTTTGGACAGAGTCAGTCCGGCTGATTCTCTCCTTTTCCTTAATGCCCAGACGTGAGGTTGGATTTTCAGCCTCTCGAACCACTTTCAGAAAGAAACCACAAAGGCCCAAACTCTTCCTTTAAACTTCAGCAGCACATCATATTTTGGAGCACACTGTGTAAGTTTCCCCACACGAAGCCTCATTCTGTAAAATATACAGAATATTTACTGCAGCTGCTGCAGTTAAAAAAAAAAAAAAGTATATATATTTACAGATACAGATAACTCCAACTTACCTTCTACCTCTGGCACTAACTCATCTTCAACCACCTACACAGTTTACGTAGAACACTATGAAGTTTTTTACCCTCGCGACACTTTGAAAGCCTTTTTAGAAGGTGCTTTTGAAGCAGTATACAAATCTGTCTAAACTCATCCAGCAGTGCAGGAACAGTGTGCAAATCTCCTCAGAGATAATTTTGTCTGACGTGAATTAAGCGTGTGTGTGTGTGTGTGTTTCTGTGTGTGTGTATGGAGGAGTGGGTTGTTTTGGAGGATTTTGTTTGCCCTGGTGTGTCAGAAAGACTTGAGGTATAAAGACAGGTGAAAGCGCCGCCTTGTTTGTCGTACAACAATTACCGCAGTATGAACCGAGGTTTAAACAATTGAAATCCTTGTTGTGAGAGTTTGAACCTGCAGTTGATTAGAGGGGAAAGAAAGAAGAAGAGTGTTCTGCCAGGAAATGAAGTGTAACAGCAGTGGATCTGGTCCTTCTGTCAGTGAGAGTCTACTCTGGGGAGCTCAGTTGATTTTTTTTTTTTTTTTTTTTTTCCTGTTGAACTAACAGAAGAATCTCTCTGGCTAGTCAAACACATGTTACGGTATCATTTGATCTTTTTTTTAAACCGAAAAGAAAGAATGTGATGAAACCTCTTCTGGCATGTTCATACTGGCTGCCTTGTAAGGTGTTCTATTTTCTGTGCATTATTCTGCTACTGAGTCAAAAATAGAAACTGATATGTCAGAAGGAGACAGTGACAAAAAGCCGGAGGCAAACCAAACACACACACACATGCACACACACACACACACAGTTTCTCACTCGTTCTCTGCAGCATTGTTTCAGTTTGCTCTTATCTCACGTGTCACTCATATGTTGTACCTTCTCCTTCTCTTTCTTCCTCTCCCCTTGTCTCTGCAGGTTTTCCTCAGCAGACGGTCTGTGTGGCAGAGTTTTAGCTCGAGTGGAAGTGAGTAAGTGAGTGAGTGAGCGAGCGAGCGAGTGGGTGTCATGGATCAGAGAGGAGGAACCGAAGAGGCTCCCTACGAGAACCTGCTGCTCCTGGGAGCCATTGCAGCAGCATCTGCCTTTGTGGTCACCATCCTTATTGTCCTCGTGTGCGTCGGCTGTCAAAGGTAAGAGGACGGTCGAAACGTGACAGAAGAAAGAAGGGAAGGGAGTGATATTTCAAAAAAAAAAAAAAAAAAGAAACAGAGAAAGAAAAAGAGAAGAGTCAGAGTTGTATCATCTCTCTCGCCAGCTTCCAGTGCCCTCCCAGATCACTCTCATCATCCACCCCTTCTTTTATGTGTCTCTACTTCTTCTGAACTCTTCTCCTCCCTTCTTTCTCTTCCCTCCGTCCGCCCTCTCCATCTCTTTTATCCCCTACTCAGAGCAGAGTGGCAGTAATGAATGTTAATGGCTGCGAGTGTCAGATCAGATGAAATGATGTTTACAGGACGCTGAGGAGACAGGCCAGAGTCAGAGCAGCCTCACATCACCCTCCTTAAGCAGACTACTCAGCAGGCAAAAGCAGTGGAGCACCCCGCGGTTTAAAGAGGATCAGACTCTGAGCCAGGCAGAAGCAATGGAAGAAGCTGCCTCTTTTTTTTTTCTTCTCCTTTTTCTTCTCTTTTTTTTTTCCCACCACCCTCGGGGACCAATCAGAGGCTGCACTGTGGCTTTGTTGCCATGGGATACACAGATAAGGATGTAGAGAAATGTCAAACCAGCTCATGTCATGGAAATAAAACCACACCATTGTTAAGATCTAAAGAATGAAATATTTGCTCCTGCGCTGGCTGTAATGTCAAGGAGGCGACTGTTCAGTAGTTCACTGGTTTGAATTCACTTTGTCATGTACAAATAGTATAGATCCTGAAAACCTGAGACCTGTTACTATTGATTTCCTGCTATTGATTCATGCTCTTTTTGAGGCGGAGACTTCCACTGGATTTTATCCTGAAAATTACAACATAACAGTTGCCCTTTCTTTATATATCTTAACGTCTCTATGTCATTTTTCAGCTAAAACCCTATCCTGTGCCAGACTATTATGAACATCTCCTGACCTCCTCACGGTCCCCTTGGGGCCTGGTGGCCATATGTTAGTCCGAATGGGATGGAGTTCCGGCTCACTAGAGGAGACAATAGCTATCTGCAGAAACACGGAGTTGACAAAAGTGACCGCCCGCTCTTTTTCCTGCTCAGACAAACTTGTGCGATTACATGGTGCACTGTTTTCTATGATTCTCGCACCTGCTAGCGAACCGGAGGAGGCTATTTATTGCTACATTGTTTGCAGCGCAGCAGCTGAATCTCACACGTTACGCAGTGCACATCCTCACCCTCCAAAGTGAGAGGGAAGAGACGAGGGTAGAGCCGATCTCACATTCACACCTGCACCCAGGAGCTTTAGTCTTCTTCTTACCTCACCTTGTCACTCGATCTCTCTCGCCATATCAACAGTCTCCTATGGCTACAGTTGCAGTCACCTCTCGGGATCGGCAGTCATGCGTAACAGCACTGTAGATACATTTGTTGCACAATAAAAAATACCAGAGGATTCTGAGGTAAAACAGCAAAAGGGATTAGCATGAAAGAAAATGATAACTGTGAGTTTGCTCTTATCGTGAAAGTAACTTGGAGGGAAAAAGAAAGAACGGAAAAAAAAGAAAAGTTTGTCAGTGAAGGACATCCTCCGCTTTGGCAAAGACCCGAGTCACGCTCCACTCAATGTTTGACTGGGCTCTTGTTATCAACCAAGGACTTTTGTGCCCTAACCAGAGTTGGATGCTGATAGTATCTATGTGCTCTGAGTGTGTGTATGTTCTCTCTCTGTCCACCGGCTCCTGTTGACCTTCCTCACTTTGATGTTGTGTCAGAAAAAGCAAGAGCAAGCACCCCCCAGCTGGAGAGAAAGGGACATCTGTAAATATGGTGAGACATGCTTTCCTTTCGTTTTACTCCCCTCCCTCCTTCTCCATCTCTTTCTTTTCTTTCCTCCGTAATCTTCCTCCCTCAGTCTCTAGTTGTGTATACAGATGTGTACGTGTGTTTTATTCCTGTATTAACATGTCCCTGTGTGTGTGTGTGTGTGTGTGTGTGTGTGTGTGTGTGTGTGTGTGTGTGTGTGTGTGTGTGTGTGTGTGTGTGTGTGTGTGTGTGTGTGTGTGACAGCAGGGTACACTTCGACATCCCAAACTGAACTCCATGAGCAAATCTGACACCAGACTGCATGAGATCAATCGCTTTCCCTGCAATGGAAACTGTAAGTGATGACTGATAGTTTGTGACAATATATATATGGCATGCAGCACTATGCTGTAATTACATTTCAGTCCCCCCGCCCCTCGCCCCCCTCCCCCCTTTGTGTGCAGCTGTTAGTAAGAGCCGTCCAGCCAGCATGGACCTCCTGCTCCTCCACAGTCGGTGTTCCCAAACGGACCTGAGGCCCTCCCATGGGCGCCAGCTTCCCCAGATCCCCACCAGTCCCCAGGGATCGGGCCAGGGAGAGACAGGAGAAACAGGAGGAGACGGGGGAGGAGGGGGAGGAGGAGGCGGAGGAGGAGGAGGAGGAGGAGGAGGAGGAGAGGCCAGAGACCACACGTACACCGAGGTGGGCCTGCGCAACAACCCCACCCCGACCTACTGCCTGGACGACGGCCTGTACGAAAGCGTAGGAGTCCGGGAAGGTGACCTGGGCCCCAAGGTCCCCTCCGCCCCACCGCCCACTTCCACCAACACTCCATCTATAATCAGAGCTGCCCAAAGCCCCCCAGCTCACGCCAACGGAGCCCGCAATGGGAACGGGAACGGGAACGTACGTATATACACAGATCTAACATTTCATTTATGCTTCACTGCTGAATAGAACAGTTTTAGCAGCAGCACGTTAGACCTGTACATGTAGACATGAGGTCACAAAGGACTCATTTCTGATGCACTTGTAATACTGGTGCTGCCTGCATGAAGTTAATGGAAGAGCTATAACAGGTAATTGTTTGTTGGCTTGTAGACAGCATGCACTATAATCTGTGCTGGAGCTGCAGCCGGGCCTTGAGTAGTGTACTTTGCATCAGTACCTCTTTGTTTCTATGTTCATGAATGACATTTATCAGTGTTAAAGGGATAGTTCAACATTTTGGCAAATTGGCCCATTGCCATAATCCCTATGGTTTTAGAAGTAGGTTCGTTATCTTTAATTGTCGGTGCAAGCGATTTTTAGAACGGCGGAGCAGAGCCGCAAGCTGCTCAGAGCTACTCCACAGAGGCTAATGGGATTTCTTGGTTTCCCTCACCAGACTCATCAAATACACAATCCAACAACTCCAAAATGCTCTTGTGGACAAGTTGTGACCTGCACATTCACCACGCTATGAGATAATAACAGAACGTTATGAGATGGAGTTGTTTTCGAGGTAAATTCATGCAAAACAGCTGATGCGTGTTCCTGTCAGGGGCAGTTTTTCAGCAAGCAGTCTCTGCATTTGTCTAGAAAACAACTCCGTCTGGTAACGTTCCGTTATTATCTCATAGCGTGGTGAATGTGCATGTCACAACTTGTCCACCAGAGCGTTTTGGAGTTGTTGGATTGCGTATTTGATGAGTTTAATGAGGGAAACCAAGAAATCCCATTAGCCTCCGTAGCGTAGCTCTGAGCAGCTCGCGGCTCTGCTCCGTCGTTCTAAAAATAGCTTGCACCGACAAATAAAGGTAACAAACCTACTGCTATGACTATAGGGATTATGGCAATGGGCCAATTTGCCAAAATGTTTAACTATCCATTTAACAGTAATTGACATCTGTAGTAAACCTAAATCCTGTGTGTTCCTTTTGTGCGTTTTCTCCTCGCAGGGCGGCAGAGGGAACGGCAGAGGGAACGGCACCATTAACAGTCCAATGACAGGACGAGGAAACGGAGCCAGTGGGGTCAATAGGTCTCCCATGTCCTCTGTTAACTCCCTGGCCATTCAAGATCCAACCGCAGCAGAGTACGCCTCCATACGGAAGTTCAGAAAGGTAATTAAATTCAACCTACATTTCTTTTTTATCAGCTGTGCAGGTGCTAATTTGAAATGAAAGAGGTGATGCTTCCTCTTTTGATTCAGTTAAATGAATGAGTTTGAGTTTGATGGAAATGTCATGACTTCTCTAATTAAGCCCAACTTGGATAAACTCATAAAGTTTGAAGGCTGCATCGGTATTGTAGCATCTGCAATAAGAAGTCAAACGTGTTAATGCGGATACATACACACAGATACTCTACTGGTACAGTATATCGCACAACTTTGTCAACAAAATAACTATAACATCAGCTGAGAACTACTGACTGTGTGTGTGCAGTGGTAACAGGAGATGTGACCATGCTGTATCCATGGCTACTATTTGCGTTTCTGTGATGGAAATCAGTCTCAAGGAGAGCAGTGAGTGATACAATCAACTGTGGTTTAAACAAGCAGGTACTGCAACAGTTTTTGCAGTGAGAATGAAAGCATCGCACTAAACTACAGTCTGATATAATTAGGCTACTTCAGATGCTTTTGCTCTCTACACACAGAGATATAAAAAAGGCATCCATCAGCATGACTGGCACTGGATAATTGTGTCAAATATTAAAATGAACCAAACTGAAGCCACTCCATGATATAAAATGCATCATATTTGACATGAAACGCAGGAGAAATTGAAAAACAAAGCTTGATAATGTGCACTTTTGATGTGTTCTTTGGCTGAAACAACAACAACTTTGTGTGTAATGTTCTCACCGGTGACTCAATACTTAAAGGTTGACAAGACAAACAGGAAGGAAAATAACGGGGCCGACAGCCAGTCAGACAGCCAGTCGAGCGTGAGTGACTCACCCTCCACTGCCCCCCCACCGCTGCACCGCAGTCAGGAGTTTCCACGCAAGCCGCTTGAGCCGTTTCACCTGCACTCCTTCCCAAAGGTACAGCAATCATTGCTTCAATATGCTCTCCATCCACCTTAGGCATTGTACAATATTACCAAACCGTCCAGCTGTTGGAACTGCAGGTCTGCCTGGTTTCCACCAGAGGGCACTGTCTACAAACAAACGGCTCTTTTTTTTTTGGAGGATCCATATTATTTATTTTTCAGTCACTTGATGTCTTCTTCTCAGATTCTACCACACGTTTATACTCTGATACTGTCATTTATTGTAAATCTATTCATGTGTGGAAATATTTTTAATGTTTTGAACAAAATCACCACTGGTAAAATTCACAAACTCACATACCAACCAACTTTTAGGAACTCGAGTTTTCTGATTTAGTCTTTTATTTGAATACTGTTGTATGTTGCCAGCTGGGCTGTGTTTATAAACAGTCAAGGCCACAGATTAGGCCAGTTCTGAGAGGGAAACGGAGGCACAATGATCGGATGGTGATCGGCCTCTCCTGTGGGGTTTGCTGGCACACACACATCTGTTTTTCATGCGCGTGTGTGTGTTCGGCAGAGCAGAAGACGTGACTCTGTCTCTTCTGTTAGTAATTGAAGGAGATTGATATGGTTGTTTAAACAATTTTGCCTTAGCCGTGGATGTCAGCCCCGTTGTTGACCTGCAATTTTACTGTTGTGTATGCTAAATCCTTCATAGTGTGTGTGTGTGTGTGTATGTGCATGTTCGTGCATGTGTGTTTCTTCTGCCCCTTTGCACTGTGCTGCGCAGCACGCTATTAGAGTGGCCGGAGTAGAGCGTGGAAGGATGGATTATGTAAGAGCTTGGCTGACTGCCAAGCTGCTTGTGTATGTATGTGTCTGTGTGTGTGTGTGTGTGTGTGTGTGTGTGTGTGTGTGTGTTGAATCTATCAGCAAGTCTATCTAGAAATGGCTAACAGGTAGCCAGCAGCCAGTGTGGGGATAAATAATGTTAACATGCTGAAGCCATTTACTCTGCCCCGGCTTCTATTACTCACTCACACTGCACAGGAGGAGCATATAAAAGTTTAATCATCCTCGGTCGCATGTGCACACACACCACTACATGCTTTCTAATTGGTGCCTAATTGGTTTCGATCACCAGTGGCGATAAAAATTTAACAGGCGCAGTTACTTGTTTAGTTATCGTTTTATAACGTCGTCCATTTTCTAATTTAGGCCGGCCAGGTTTTATTTTGTTTGCCATTTTCAACTGCCGTTAAGCAGATAGAAAATTCAGGTAACTGGAAACATAAACATAAAACATAGATATCTGTTATCTTCTCCAAACTTTTGCTAAAATGACCTCGACCTGTAGAGTTAAACGAGGGTTATGTTTTTGCAGCATTGTCTGTTTGTCGGTAGGTCTTCCTGTGTGTCAGCAGGATATCTTCAACTGAGTGGATGTGTGTAAAAAAAAACCTCGAGGAAAGGTTGGTCGCAAATGAAGGAGGATCAACTAATAAACTCTGTGTAATGAAAATCCAACAACTGAGCAGCCATTCCCTGGTGCTTACACACAGCGCAGGCCGTGGGTGTTTTTAAAAAAAGATACAGAGTTCATTAACACTTCACTTAATGGTAACAGAAACGTACAGCTGTGGCGACACAGGATAAATGTCAGTGACATCTGATTCCAGTTAGAAACCGGTTTTCAAAGCAGCTGCCAGCTGAGGAGGAGATCGTTCTCTCAACGCCAACACAGTGACAGTGTCACTCTCTGACTTGTTTGTTTGGATTTTGGCATCAATGCTACTCTTGGAGAGCAAAAAAAAGAAAAGAAATAAGAAGACAGATAATTTAATAAAAGGAGGACACAGAAATAAAGACATCTGTCATCAACAGGCTTTATAAGCGACACTTTTACAACCGTAACCATGTTTGTTCAGCAGTTTTTGTAACAGCAGCGCTGGCCAAACTTGATAAAAAACAGTCCACTTTATTCCCATCGTGCAAGTGTGTCATCGTTCATGCAGTCATGACCTCTGACCTTCAAAACAAATGCTCTCTCTCCCACACATGGACACACACACACACACACAAGCATGCACCACTCTTTCCTCGGCCCATGCTGTGCACCATGGCCACTGTTTACCTATTGAGCAAACATGGCAAATGAAAACTTCCACAACTGGCAGGTTTTCGGATAAACATGCGCTGAAAACAACAACAACTTCAAAACAAAAAAGACACACAGCGGAGCACAGCACGGCGTGATTATGTGTAATTACATGTTTTAAACATTTCTACACTATTGCACATAGACTTCCAGATTTTGATTGCAGCTGCTTGTCCAAGCCCCCTCATTTGAGTTTTGTTTACCAGGAGCCGGTGTTCATGGGCAATGGCGAGCAGTACATCTGGAAGCCTCCAGAAGACGATGACATCATCACCTTGCACCCACCTCCAAACCGCGGAGAGAACGGACAGGGGCACCCATCTCCCCCGACTGCAAAGGAGGTAGTATAGTCTGCGTATATGTGTGTGATGGTAGTAGTTGAGGGGGGGGGGGGGGGGGGGGTCGCTCCACAGGAGAGCGGACGGGCCACAGGCTGATGGACAGACGGACACATCTGTGATTTGTGACTGCCGTGTTTACCGAGTGGGGTGCCCGTTTGATTTGGCATGCCGTCATAACAGCGCTGCCCTGTGACCCGCCTGTCATACGAGGTTTCTGCTTACAGCTAGAGGTTACGTTACATGCATGCAAAACCTCCCAACCCCCCCCTGCCTGAACCTTGACCCCCATCTCCCAGCCCCCCGCTCATCTGTCTGTCTCTCTAACGCATGACTCACCAGACGGATCGGACATCAGTATATCAGAATATTTAATCACTGCTTTGCATTCAAAGAGGTGTTTGTCAAAGGTTAGCTGTTCTGTCTCATCAGGCCAAACAGACACAATGTGATCAGCCCCAGCTGACCTAAATGTATATATATGGCAGAGAGAGAGTAATGTCTGGTGGTGATCGGAAAAGGGAGGCGGGGGTCTGCACTCGCCAGTCATGTCGCATACTCCAGCACATGTGCTTCCACACACATTAGCTCTGTCTCTCAGTCCCTCTCAACGTACTGAGACAGTTCCAAGCCGTTCGGGAGCTTCTGTCATGCTCGGGGTGCTGGGGGGACGACATGAGGAGAGGTGTCCCTGAATAGGCCACTGTTTTTTATTAGTCTGTGTTTGACTGAGCCTCCATTATCATCCTCATCAGCTCGTGTCAGTAACTTCAAGCTGAAGGCTAATTCTGTACTTGGACAGAAAAATATAACTTCAAGCAGTTTGTGATTATTAGGTCACATAAATGATCTTCTAGATAATCAGAAAATGAATAGCTGTTTTTTTTTCATCTAAGAGGGGGGTGGTATGTAAAAGGCAAGAAAAAAAAAAGCTTCTGGTAAGTTTCTTGTTTGAGTCATTGTTCAGCTAAAAAAGTTTGCAAGCTGCTGTGTGCGGAGATTAAAGGGTTAAGTGTCTGCTCTTTGGCTCAAGAGTTAAACTCCTCCTCTGCAAATCACACTAGTACACAGTGCAGCTGGCCTTGACTGCATTCTCCACTCTCTCTCTCTCTCAATTTATTTTTCTTTCTTTCTAACTTTCTTCCCCATTTTTTTTTCTTTTTTTCGACCTTTTTCTCTCCCTTAGTTGCTGTGTTTTTCCATTGGATAGTTTGTTGTTGCCCTAACTTGCCCATATACTTTGTATCCTCTGGAGGTTGTCAGTTGCAGCCGTCAAAAGGTGTTGAGTTTCCACTCCCACCTAAATCTCCTCCTCTCCGCTGGCGCTCTCTCCTTCTGCTCCACTCCCTTTGTGGCTATTAGGAGGCGCTGCCTTCTCCAGCCAATCACATTGCGCAAAGCGTGTCTTACCAGATGAATATCAACTGCCAGCAGGCCGTTTGGAAACTTGTGCCATATTTGCTATTCATGAAGTTGATCACACACAGATGCATCGGCCATTGCATGCTGTTGTGTTTCCATGGATAATCAGTGTTTGCAGAAAATTAAATATGACTTCTCAGCGCCACAGTCTGACCAGAGAGCGACGGCAGTATCAGTGGAGGCAGAAGAGAGAGAGAGAGAGAGAAGCACAGGCTGAGGGGAGGAGAAAAGAAAACATACAGTGCACAGGCTTCCTCAACAGCTGCAGCCCAGTTTTGAAATCCCCATCATCTTGTGACTTCCTTCCGCTGCTGCAGAGCTGCAAATTCTCTGTGCACAAATGCACACACAAACACTTGCACAAACACACGCACGCACACACACACAATGCACATTGTGTGCACACACTTGTAGCATACGCCAGGGTCTTTGTTTATCCAAAAAGGTCACACTAGAGATTTGTGGGGGCAGGGTATCTGCGTCGCTTGAGATTTGTCGGAGACAGAAAGAGGGAGCGATCTTCACGATGAAAGTTACATTGGTTTGCACTTTAACCATATTTTCCCAGCTTAGCTAAAGTTGTTTTTCTCTTCTGAAAGATGTATATTATATAGACATGAAAGTCATGAAAGCAGTGGCAAGGTGAGCACACAAACACAAGTCATGCTGATTGCCAGTGTGTTCTCAGGTTTCAGTTTTTGGGAGCAGAACAAAAACAAGCTTAATCAGTGTGTGTGTGTGTGTGTGCGTGCACGCGCGTGTGGGAGGGAGTGAGGGAGAAGATAGTTTGCATAGCCAGTGTTTCTCAGGGCCACTAGAGCAGAGCTGCTGGTCTGGGTGTGAACACGGAAGGTAAACATGACCATTTCCCACAATCCACTGCTCTTATTCTCCCCTCATGGAATTTTGACACAGAAATGCCAGAGGTCACGGCACTGGTTTATCTGAATTCCCCGCAAAACCTCACACATGCCTTACAGCTGTGAGTCCTAGTTTCTCAAATCACACATGCTTCGCCGTAATCGCGCACACACTTGCACAGACAACACACATACACCTGCAGTAAAGAGGCGCATAAACGTGACGTGTGCATAAGCTCCATTCAAAGCAACTGAAATGTGAGCAAAGTCCATTGATGAGCACTGAGCAGGTTTTGTTGTTTTTTTCTTTTTTTTTCTTCAGCGAGTTGGCCGTGCTCCAGATCTTTCACACCATACCACGCTGCTTCTGTTGCCAAAGCAGTTGTGGTGAAATTTTAACAGGTCCATCCACTGCAGAACTAACTCCGTCCCTCTGCCCAGACCTCAACAGAGTGATAACACAGTTTACTCGGCCTTATCCTGCCCTGTCAAAATAGGTCAGGTTACAGCACAGAGCAAGCTCTGTCAACACATGTGCAATCTACTGTGCACACACCCACACAAGCCATGCTCACACATCAAATTAGCAGCATCATATGTTTGCTCTCATGTTCACATGTTATCCCTTTGTGTCTGGCAGACATACAGACAGATACATAAATATATAAATATGATAAATATTCACAGCTAACTCAGGAATTGGGCCTCAAAGGAGGAGAAGAATGACACAGTGTCTGTTCATTCATTCATCCATTCATTCATCAGTGCAGTATAAAATGCGTAGGTTGAATCAGCTGCTGCTTATAGAAACAAGGCCTGTGAATGAAGCAGAGTAACAGTAACCGTCTAGTTCAGGAGCTGTCACCCATAGACGGTAGGATCGAGTTGAACTGTAGTTCAGTGCGGTTAACTGATGCCATATCCCTCTCTGCTCCTGTGTCTGTTCTCAGATTGCAGACACTTACTCCATCGTGTGTAAAACTCAGAAGAAGAAACCTCCTATGGAAAACAACGGAGCAAAGACCCTTCCGCGCTCCTTCGGCGGCGGGGAGAGAGGAAACGCAGGTTCCAGGGGCCGAGGCAGAGGAGTCCAGGGCCAGGCGCGTTCCCAGGAGGAGCCCTGCTACGAGCCGGTAGGAGACCGGTCCTGGCCCTCATGCGTAATGGCCGAGTCCGACCCGGCGTATGCCACTATTGACACCCACCGGAAACGTGAGCAAGGGGGAACCAATAGCAACACAGCTGGGGGTAGTGCCACTCTGAAGAGAAAGAAGCAGCCGGTGCCGCCGCCGCCACTGCCGCCACAGCCGCCGCAGCCGCCGCAGCCGCCGCCGCAGCAGCAGCAGCAGCAACAACAGCAGCAGCAGCAGCAGCAACAGGCAGCACCAGCGGCACCTCAGGGCTCAGGACCTACCGCCCCGCCTGCCAGAGGAATGCCTGGTGGGGAAAACTTCTACGAGACCATCAGTGATGTGAAACAAGGGGCCAACAGCTCCAGCACCACCACCATCTTCACCTTCAATGACGGGATGGAGATGTACGTCACGGGCCTGTAGCTGGCTGACGCACAGAAAAGGCCCAGAACCCTCTGGTACAGAGTCATGAAAGGGATCTTTCTGTTCACCGGTCAGCAGGTTGCTGTACAAAGATACAAGGCCCTCTATAGACAAACAACGTGAGGATCCATTTTGTGTTGACATCAGGTACAAACAGGGTCTTAATCCAGGTTCAAATTTCCCTTGATCGGTCTGTACTTCAGAACCAGCCTAAGCCTAGTCCAGCCCAAATATGGACCAAATACATTTCAACAAAGGAAAAAAAAAACAAAGAAAAGAAAACTGGAATATACATCTTCAAGTTACTGTGTCACTGACCATTACTCACCTGTTTGTGCATCATTTTCCATAATATCTTTATTTTTATATGAACACTGTACTCTTTAAAGAGTATGTGGTGTAACTCACAATCTGAGGAAAAACACACTTTAATATTATGTAACAAAAGAAATGTGCATGCGTTGTGCAAACTCAGACACAACCAACTCACACCTGAAGTGGGACAGTAGTAGCAAGGAAGCTGGCTATATTTGGAGGCACACCCTTAGCTATTGTCACCCATATACGCACACATATACTCACACATGCCTCATCTTGGAGGGACTTATGTAATATACGCAGAAGGATGTCAGAGATTTGCGGTGCTTAGCTCTCACTAAGCAAACATTTGAAACAGGTTCTCTGTGCCGACTGGCCTATTGCCTTGCAGAGAGCCATACGGTGCTTTGTTCAAACATAGGCCTATCATTTGTAGGCTGGTTTAAGCATGGAGGTGAACGAAGACTATTGTTTCACAAATGCCCATCAATGTGCCATCACCGTATTAGTATTTACCAGTAACAGCCCTCACGATGACTAGTAAAAGTGGCTTCTGGGCATTAATGTAAGCTTCACGTACATTATTAGATTAGGTAATAATCCATGCTCAGATTTGACAAACATCTGTAGCCAGAGGCATTGATGACACACCCCACCCAACACAGCCCTACACAGATACACACTGACTCGGCAGAGTCATGCAGGGTAAAGTCAGGTCAGGGGCATTGAGTGGGTTGTGCAAGCGTTTCCCCAGAGTGATATGGCGGATAGATTTCACAATGGGAGACCTTTACTGTATTACTGGGAGAAAGGAGAGAATACATTTTTCAAAAAAAATAAGGAAGTGAAAGAGAGCCCAAAATAACACAGGATGCTTCATCCTGGACAGTTAATGTATCATGTCTGTTGGGCTCTGTAAACATCTGATTTTATGACCATTGTGATTTTGCACTGGACAGCTGCAGGACTGGTTGGCTTAATTGTGCATTAGCATGCTGTAAAAGGCGTTTCTATGGTCTCAAGTCATAGCCAGAGCTCAGCAGACGTAGGTCTGCTGGTTGAAATAGCAACAGGAGGCTTGGACTCCAAGAAAAATAAAGAGCTGGGCACAAAAATTACCAGCAAGTGTCCTTTGGAAGGTTGCCCCTCGCCCTCTCCCCACCATCGTCTCCAGCCTCTGTTCTCTTCCATTATAAACAATGTCTTTCCCATGTAGCTTTGGGGAACATTAAAACAGAAAGAAGAGGGAGAAAACAAAACATTAGAGCCTTAATAAATGGGCATAAAGATAAGGGATGAGGAGGAATACAATCTGCTCACAGGCTGAGAGATGAGGCATTAGAATGAGCTCACTGTGAGACAACCATGCAAAGAGAAAACGGGTTTAGAAAGGTTAGTAACATTAATTTGTTAATGCTACTGTGTCAAGAGAGGATGTAAAAATAAATGCACTCTGTATTTTAAAGCACTGTTTATTTTTTCTTACCTACTGACAATACCATTGGTTAAATAGCTCATGCCACTGCCATGAAAACAGTACATTTATGTTGTTGGTGCAATTTTTCCTGCTTGATCAAAAAAGTGCATGCTTCGATGTGTGGAGATGAAAACAAATATTGTGGTACTTAATTGATCTCTTGTTTGTTGATCTTTTTCTGTTGTACTTTTTTGCCATGTGATGCAAAGCAGCAATCAGTTTTTCCAAAGCAACAACTTGGAGGAGGAGGAAGAGGAGGAGGAGGAGGGGAAAGAAATAGGGTTGAGCGTTGTTTATCCTCCCCTCTGTGGGAGCGAGAGAGAGAGAGGAGAGAGAGTGATAGAGGAGGGGAAGGGAGACGAAGAACAGCTAACAACTAGATGAGGACCACCGCAAATGGACACACAGATCCAAAGGACCCTCCTCCTGCCAACACTGGGTTTGCGTGCGTGTTCACACACACACACACACACACACACACACACACACACACACACACACACACACACACACACACACACACACACACACACACACACACACACTGGCAAGCACACACTCTGCAACATTGAGCCATGTGCGTTTCCAGTTTAGGGGAGGAAGCACATTTTGCTTCCACTTGGTCAGCCCTTGAATACACTCCCTCCCCCAGCTGTGTTCATCCTCCAGTAACCGACACAGACCTCTCTTTTCTCTGCTTCACCTCGCTCCCTCGCTGTGCTGGGGAGGGGCCTTTGATGTCCAGTTCTGAGGGACTCAGGGAATGATATGGGGGTTGGGGAGGGGGGGATGCAGAGGCTCTGGGTCAGGCCAACCCCAGGCTGATATCAAGGATGAACCAACGGCTCAACTACTGTCTGTTATGAGAAATGGCTAACAGCTGAGACGCTTTACAAGCCCTGTGGAGGCTACCTTTGGACAATACTGGCTGGAAATCGCTATCACACTTAATCCTTTTTCTCTGGCTGTCACTTTACGTGTCACATTTTCTTTATCCTGAGAGAAAGCACTGATCTGATATATTTTGTTGAACACTGATTGAGACAGATGTTCATTGCACAAATACAGTATGATGATGTAAATGTGTATAATACTCTGTTGCTGTTCTGATGTTGTTCCAATGTAACATACAGTATACAGTATATTTGTTTAAAAAAAAAAAAGATGGTTACAGACACATTGTACTTTGTGGATGCAACATGTTTCATGCTTTCCATGCAGATACAGATGCTGTTTGTTAATTGTCTTCAGATATAATTATGGGCCAATACTGCTGTGACAGCTGTAGCCAATGTTGTATGTTCTTAAAGCACAGGGTTTAGTTTAAAAATAGTAAATATAATAAAACATAGTGACAGTGCAGATATGCAAAAGATTGTAATGTTTTATATTAACCTTCATAAAATATTAAAGTGAGTTTTTACTTTTCTAATAAAGTGGCACATTATAAAGTGTGTTTGTCGTTTGCCTGCAGTCTTATTGCTTTGCACAGGGTAACAAACCAGGCAGCATTACAGCACCAGTTGTTAGGGCTCTGTGGCAGCGTCACAGTAATAATTGTAACTTGCAATAAATGCAGTGTGCAGTAAAATGGGTTTGTGTAAAATTAAGCAATAAACTAGAGTGACTAGGCTCTGCAGACAGGTTAGAAATAGGTCAGATAAAGGGACATTCAGATGTCTCCAACGACTGAAATAAAACAGCTGTTTTACAATGTTTGGGAATTTTGTGTTTCTATGAATCTTTAATTCTAGGGGAAGAAAGTTGCTGAAAAAAAAAAGTCATACTAAATATACAGAGACAGTCTAGTCTGCTCGATATTGTGACAGGACTAGTCAAAGTGTATCTACAGGAAGTGGATGCATTAAAAATACACAGATAAATGTGGAAATCTTCCTTTTGAGAAGCATTCACTGCAATTTCCCTAAAATGTAATGCAATACAAAAGCAATGTGTTTCTGTCAATTTGTCCACTGTATGATATAATCAACTCACATGCTGGATCTCAAAATTGTCTTAGATGTAAATCAAGTGCACCCATGTGACAGTCATAAAAGTGTATTTACTGCAGTGCTTTCATTTTGGATTGCAATATTATGCACAGGGAATCATGATATTGTATCGAAGTAAATACATGATCAGGTCCTTAGTAGTTGCTCTTCTTCACACATGACACCAAAATAAATTCTCCTATATAAATAAATGAATGCACATTCATACAATTCAAATTATGATCATATCATGTTTCAAAAAAAAAAAAAGTCAATGGGCATAGTCTTACAGGTTTGTCCAAAACAGGCAAACAAACCAGGGAGGCAACAGTGCAAACAGTTGTCGGGCAGAATAGCAGAATATTAGTCGAGCAGGCAGGCACACAGGAAAGAAATCTGGCAGGTATGAAGGTCTTGAGAGCTTGGCAAGCAGTATGAAGACAGTCTGACAACTGGTGTGTGGAAACAAGAATGTGTGCTTGTGCTACATACTGTAGTGAGGGGATGATTAGGTCAATTGGAGCAGGTGAGGGGCGGGGTGGCCAGTAGACTGGAAACTGGGCAGAGGTGAGTGGCTGGGTTAATTTTTAAATTCAGTGTTATGTATTCCCTCTATATATAGCTGCCAGGAACTGGCCATTTTGCATAAAGATTGCTTTTACTTCTATACTTAAAATGTCACTAGTACTTTGTGTTGGGGAACAGGCTTGCTAATTACACAGCTATAACTGGTTTCATCTGTTAATACTGACTAATTTTCATTAAACATTGCTTTGGAAAGGTCAAGGTTGGGGCAATCCTGCATCTACCAACAAATGATATTGAAAAGTAGCCTACTGAGTTACATTATTTTAACCAATTTCACTTTTAACCTTCTCAAGTCAAGCCGTCTATCCATAAATACACTGGTTTCAAAAACTCTCAGTACTTCTTCCCCCACCGGTTTTTGTTTCCATACCCTATTCATTTATGTAAAAGCATAACAAAAACAACACTTTTAATAATCAGTTGGGGTTTCTAACTTGTGGTGGAGTAGACGATCTGTCTTTGAGGTTCACTTCCTCGATAATAACTCGCTTATAAAGTTAAGATCATAAAACAGGAGCCGCTAAATCTTCATTTGATATGCAAACACGTAAATGCGCAGTTTGTCGCTGGGGCCTGCAGGCTGTTTTCCCTCTGCTCTCCCCCACCTCCTCTTCGCTTGCCTTGCAGACCGGCACGTCGTCGACAGACACCGGCCGGTAAACTGTAGGGCACGCCCCCCCGTCTCTTCCACCCACATTACGTGGTTTGGAAAAAAACGCGATTGACAGGTCGGCGGCAGCCAATGAGAGGCCGCCTCGCCGTGGCTGCGTGCCAAAATGTAATGTTTATGTATGCAGTAAACCAATGGGAGTGAAGCTGAGGGGGCGTGGCATTCGTTTGGAGGAAAGAGGCAAAACAATCTTTTATCCTAACCGGGCGGCTTTTTGGATATCCCTGGGTCGTGGTGGTGGTGGTGGCGGCGGTGGAAAACTTTACATGTAGACTAGAATAGAAGTTAAGACACAGACAATTCCTATCAACTCGCGACAATCCTGATAAATGTATCTAACTCCAGCAATTTGCACTAAAATCTATAGAAAGCTGGTTTTCTTTCTTTAGTCTCCACTCAACCCCGTCTGAAAAATGGATTCCAGATATATTTTGGAGAAGTCGTCGGTTGGGACGAGGGTCGGTGTCGGAGGAGGGGAGCGGATCCGCTCCGTGCTCCACGACACCCGGGTGCCCACGGTAGAAAGAAACGGTCCCATACCGGCGTACACACACGGTCCAGTCCTTTACAAATTCGTAGTGGACGTAGGCTCAGCGTCGGAGGTGACCAGCAGCGAAAGAAGCTCTCTAAAAGGGAACGGACTGTCTCCAGGTGGTCGAATATTGCACATGGAAAAAGTAAGTGTCGTTTAGTCGTGTTAAGTGCGCACATAGGACTCCATTAGGCCGGTAAAGTCAACTGTGCAGCCAAGTAACCACATAGATATCACTGAGTTATGTGACGTCAAGCCGTCGTTACACTGTATTTTTTAAAAGTTTGACAGTTACAACGGCTCACGCGGCGTTTTTATGTTGTTGTTTTTTGGGGAATTGACGGTTGAATCTGACTTAACGGTCACACGAGACTGAAACTACTGTGTATAATGTTGCGTTGTGAACTGAACACCGCCTTTAAAAAACAA
This sequence comes from Trachurus trachurus, assembly GCF_905171665.1. Classification (NCBI taxonomy): domain Eukaryota; kingdom Metazoa; phylum Chordata; class Actinopteri; order Carangiformes; family Carangidae; genus Trachurus; species Trachurus trachurus. The sequence continues at coordinate 23,028,060 of NC_139901.1, read as the reverse complement.
AACAAAACAAAACACAGCAACAACTCGTAACCCACGTCTGGACAGGGTTTGTAATTTCACCGACTGCTGTCAAAATGCTTCCTCGCAAGTAATTACGTCGTATCCAAACGGCTTTAAATGGCGGCTCAGTCTATGTGCAAAGTTTACAGAAAAAAAGGGGGGCAGGGACTTGTAACTACGAGCTGAACCCCCCTCCCCCATAACTTCAGGGTGGAGCTACAGCGAGGGCTTCCTGGCTGCACAGCGAGGCCCGGCTCCTGACACACGACCCAACTAAAAAAGAGGTGGTAGATATTTTCTAAGACCCCCCCCCTCTCTTCATGCTGCAGCTGATTGTTTGCATTGTGCTTTAAAACGTGCATTGCATGTTGTTGTTGTTTTTTATTGCATTACCTTGTGTGAATTTGTCTCTCTCTCTCTCTCTTTGCAGGGTCAGTTTTATTCATGTCAAAATAGGTCCAAATTGACCCGCCCCCTCCCACAACAACATCAAATATGCCATAGACCTCCAACATCAAGCTATAGCTTGATTGACAGTTACTCAGCAGCTTTAATAAACATGATTTCAGTAATCTTAAAAGCAAAAAAAAAAAAAATCCCAATTGTTACTAGATTTGGCTGGTCAGATGTGGTGATTTGCAGTAACAGTAAATTCAAAGTCTTTAACTTCTGGACTGAAAAAGTAAACCCCAGAAACTTTATAGAGACCAATGTGTGCCCTAAGAAACTACAAATTTTATTATTCAAATTTTTTTTAAATTTAGACTCAGTGATTCATTGATGATATTTGAAATAATCGGCAGAATAACTTTTGTTTACAAAGTAGGTTATTGCATTGATCGGTCAGTCTCTTCAGAAGGTGGTAGCTTTCTATTTATTTATCTATCAAATAATTGTAGTATTATTGGATAATAAAGTTTTTTTTCCACCTGTGGCTGCCTTCTTTCCCGCTGGTTTCAGATGGTTCATCTACAGTGGGAAATGACAATACAGATGTCATTGATGACTTTAATGTGTTTTTGCCCTGTTTTCTAGACTGGCCGAGGGGACCAAAAAGACACCGGTTCCACTGGGATCCTGAAGAGGGCCAGTCCCACTCACTGCCCAGGCGTAAACGGGCAGTCACATGGCGGCTTCATGCATTTTGACATCAGCAACCCAGGGAAACACGCAGAGCTGGCCAACAGCTTCAGGGCAGCACAAGTGCAGAACGTACCACCGACAACTGAAAGACAACCCCTCCCCTCTTCTCACATCCCTGTCCCCAGAAACAGGTACAGTGCAGCTGCTCATATGCACAATCATCAACCGCTGTTGTGGCTTTATCTTTGTTTTATTTGTGCTTTTTGCTGTTTTGTTACATGCTAAGTGAGAGAGATAAGATAACAGCTCCGGGCAATACAGTCATTTGATGGGATTCAAAATTTGGCTTGGCATTAAAACGTGAGCTTAAGGCAGATGTGTAACCAGCCCACTGGATTCTGGAGCACATAGTCAACTACTAGACCTATTTATGTGTGCACAGCTCCATTTTCTGTTATGCCGAATCGATGAGTTAATTTGGCACTGAATTTGTGGTGTTTAAAACAATCATCACATTCAGTTTTTATACTGAACTCTAAACCAGTGTTCCTCAACACAGAGTTTTGACTAGAAGTGGAATTCACCCTCTGGCTACAACTGTACAGTGGTTTGGGCATGAATGGTGTGGGGGTGTACTGGTCAACTGACCACATGTTTGGTGTTCCATCCAGAATAGTTTTGAAATATGCCCTGAGAGAGCCAGAGCTGGAGAAGAGGCCCAGGATTGCCCAATCACAGAAGGAAAAGAGAGAGAAAGAATGGGATAGTGACAGTACTGTGTTGTGGACGGCTTTCAACAGGCATTTCAGTGACTTGCTAAACTCGTTCTAAGCTGAATGGCATCCAGGTTGACCCTCTTTTCACAGGTCAGGCTAGGGGATGTATCAGCATGATGTCCTCACTGCATGTGAGGCAGGGCGACGAACTTTGTTGTTTGTTGTGTGTTGTTTGGCGTTGGACGTACAGTGCAGTTAACGTTTGGTCCAATTTGTTTGACATCATTTTTCAAACACTCACACTCAGACACATGTTTACGCTCAGGACATTCTTTGATAGTCCTAGGGCAATCATGTATGCACATGCACTCTGTTTCACACAGAGTAAGCAGAAAAATACATCCAGGGACAAGCCTAATGCGCTGATAAATGATTATGTAACAGTAGAGAGGACTGGGAGAGGCTGCAGGCGGTACCTAGGCACTCTTTCCTGTCTTCTGCTCAGCTATTGGTTACTGTCTGTGTTAATTTGACGCTTACACATTACCCCGTGGCGGTACAGTTGTATTTACAAACTTGGCAGTGCTTTTTTAAAGATGCATGGAGGAAGTAGGAACCTATGCCCTTTTCTGAGCCACAGTGGATGATGATTTTAAAATGTCAGCATACTAATATTTTATATCTAGATAGATTGCAAGCCGATATAAGTCAGAGTACAACTGCTAAGAGTGTGCTCAATAGAGGGTGTCCTATGTGTTCAGGGGGAAATACCACACTTACTCCTTCCCTTTTTTCTCTCATCACGTGAACTTCACATGATGCAGGTCATGTATGATGTGAGGGAGGCTCTCGGGGGGAGTATGCAAGACTGGACATGCTCTTGAGCCAAAGTGATGTTGAGCCTTTTGCTCTGTGAGTGGGTGTAGTGTGTATGCATGTTCTCCCACTACAGACAGAAAAGCGGTCCTTCTCACCTCAGGATCCACATCTTAACCACATATGAAACACGTCTTTTCCACAGCACGCCGCTATCACAATAACAAACTCTGCATAGAGAGCCGAAGCGGAAGCAGAAGAGAAGCTTACCGTGGGACCTCAATTCGGAAAAAATCTCTATGCAAGTGAATGGGAGTCAAAATTTGATTTCGTGATCCGATTGAATGCTGTCATATATGACCTTAACTTATTTAAAACATCTGGTTTTATGCCAAACAAATCAGCAGTTTGTCGTAACACAGCAACGGAATAATTTATTTTGTGTTTTTTTATATTTTATTTTATAATGGTTTTAAATAGGTAGAGGCCATATATTTTTCTCGTGGCACAATTCAATCGGATCACGAAAAAAATTTTTGAGTCCCGTTCACTTACATGGAGATTTTTTCGGAATTGACATCCCATGGAGAACGTCACTTCCTGCTTCCGCTTAGGCTCTCTATTGACACTGCACAGACGCTAAAAGAAGTTGCATAACATTATATAACAGTGTGGTCTATTCGCCAGGCCTCTGTGTTGCTCCATTGACCTTTTCAGATTAAAAACATGTCTTTTACCCTGCTTATTGGTGACAAGAGGCTCTCCTCCCCTCCTTCACAATCAGCTGTCTTTGCCATTATTCACATTTTACTTTAAATCCTTTTAGTATTCACTGAATTAGGTGAATGCTCTTTCCAGCCCTGACTGTTTATTCAGTGCATGTGATGTTTATCACAAAAGACAAAAGCACTTTTAAAAGTGACTCGGGCTGCCACATAATTCCATAAACAGTCATTTAGTTTCACCAAGTGGCATAGTTATACTACATTAATACACTTTTAGATGACAGTGTGATGCAATGACAGTATTTTTCTCCAAGCAAGGGTCACAGTAGTCGGTCTGCCCATACCCTCCCAGTTTGTTCGCGCATCTGTGCATGTGGGTGTGACTGATTGTGCATTTGCTGCACTCCGTGCCCTGCTGTGGATTGCCAAATCATTCTCATTTGCTCCCCACCAGTGTTGGTAGTCCCACCATTGTGTTACAGGATGAAATATGTTTAAAGAGACCTTAGCTGTAAAACGGTTACAACCACTGTATCACTCGTGTATTGTTTTGTCAGGTACAACTTTCAGTGTGTTCACACCTTGCATTGTCGGTTTGCAAATGCTGCAAAGTAGGTCACAATCCTTTCGACAAGCCTGGGCAAAGATCTTGGAGGAAGAAAGAGGAGTAACTAATACATTCACTCCCGCACACACTTTCTTTAAACATTCAAACCTACACCGTATATTTTGCCCTCCCACCTATCTTGTCAACCCTGACTCCGTGTGTGTGCGTGTGTGTGTGTGTGTGTCTCTTTTCCTTGTTCTGTCTCTGATTAAGACTCTCTTTCACTCACACCCGTATAGCAGAGCTCGTTCTACCTGTCAATACTAATCAGTGTGGGATCCAGCTCACTGATAACAGAACAAAGACCAGTCTGAATGAGAGAAAAAAAGGTGGTGTGACGAAACGAAGAGGGGACGGGGCATTTTGTATTGATGCAAAAAGCTTTTCTTTCTTATCTGTCCTTGGTCAGGTACACTGTCACCACAGCGGGGCGGCATGAATAGAAAACACTGAATCGGCATAAACAAGACACCAGAGCAAGTGACTGCAGTGAGGGGAGTCGGTGGTGGCGGGGAAGAGACGGCTCTGTTTTTAACATAATTATTGCCCAGCCTTTGACTCAGCCTGCTAAGAGTCATCGGGAGGGTTTAGGCAAAGGCAGGCAGCGCACCATCCCCCTTCGACCACCCCACCACCAATTCTCTGCTCCCAAAGGAGACATTACAGCCGGTTGTTGAAGGTCAGAGTCAGAGGAACAGCTACCAGCCCCCACTGTTGTCTGGGTTGTCTAACCCACTTCCAGACTGCTGACATGGTCTCTGGAGTAGACAGCACTGCTCCTCTCTCAGGTGGTTATTTTATGTGGTATTTCCATATAAACCATATTTTCTTCTATGTCTTTCAAGCCAGTGAATCATTGGTTATAAAATTGAATTCTATACAGCATTTTCATATCTTCCTATAGCCTTTTTCCCGCCCTAGACCATAAGAGGTTAAGGCGCTTGCACTGACACATGCAGGGGTGAAAGGTCGACCTCAATGAATGGCGTTATGCAAAGGGGGGTTGGTGGCGGTGGTGTTAGGGTGGGGGGTCAGATCAGGACACGTGAGCAGGCATCTCGGCTTCTGGGTCAACCATAGGATCTGGTTGGCTGATGCATAGACGATTCATAACTGCAGAGTGTTGTAGCTCATCATTTAACTCTACAGCTTGTAATCAGCATGGAGGAGCGAGGATGAAGTATCAAAGACATTTTCAAAATTTAATTTGAGGGTGCAGATTTGCACCAGACTCTGAATCATTCAGTTTGAAAACAGTGATGAGGACCTCCAGGAGAAGCTCTGGTTAAATGTGTGTGTGTGTGCATATGTCTGTTTACAATGCCCTAATGAGAGTTTAATCATCTGGTATGCAGTGAAGATGAGAGATAAAAATCAATTTCATAAGTGAAGAGGAGAGGAGGTGGCAAATGGCGATGAGGGAATGTTTTTTGCAAAGAGATTGTTCTGTTTACATGGACAAAGTTAGAAGTGGCTCCAGCATGTCATACATCGGTTCTGTGTAACATTATAGATCCTAACATACTTTTTCATGTGTAGTAGTCTACATGTACATTTGCCCTCCGGTGGGACCCTAGGGGGCAGAGAAAACAGGAAACACTTATCAAGATGGAAAGAAACACTTGTTGCATAGCTCTGGCACTACGGCAGTAAAATGCCTTATCACTTGCTCACCCACACTAATAGACACTTACTGTACCGAACACCTCCTGTTCTTTCACAGTAGCATTCAGAGATGCCACAGTCAACTGTCTTTCCCTCTCTTCAGTTGGTCTTTCTGCCCCTCGACCCAGCTCTTCATACCGACACCAGCTGCTCTGTGGCTTCCCCCTCTGTTCTCCAACTTCTCCTCATCTTTCATCATAACCCTCCCACAGCTTTTCTTGATCTTTCATACAAGTATTACTGCTCCCTTTGATATCCCTCTCTCCTTGTCTTTGACTTATTGGCATGCCTATAAAAGAATGAATAAATAAACACTCAAAGTACAGATACGTGAAAAATGTACTTAAGTACAGCACTCAAGTAATTATGCTACAACCCTGGTGGTGGCGTTGAAGTCATGCAACTGAGGTTTATTTCTATTCTAGCCTAACGTTAGCTTTTTTTGTGACATTTCTGAACATTGGGATTATCGTTAAGATTCATGAAAGTGGTGCTCATTTGTGAAGTTTATTAACAAAACATGTAAACATGAAACTTTTCTTCATCTCAGAGCTAATTTTCTAAATTAATCCAATTTCCAACGGCTTCTTGTCCAGTGAACCAGTGTGACATTAATTTTCCAGTTGACATGGACAAACAATTAAAAGAGGAACCACAGTGCTGCAAGGATAAGAATCACTGTCAGAACTTTCAGAATAAAATCAGAGCAGAAAAAGATTGCAGAGATTTGTGGTTTGGGTGTTTTGTGCAGAATTTAAGTAACAGTCCCCGACCCCGCCTCTCCTTTTTGTGTGTTTTATCTTCTATACATCCCATTTTCCGTTTCTCTTGGCCTTTTGCCCTCGCCCCCTTTGTTGTGAAGGACGCAGGCTAAATCCTACTGCAATCCAAAGGAGATGAAGTCTTCTGAACAATGCTGATTCTCTCTCTACCAGGAAAGATTATTCCATGGTCCTATACAAAATAATGTCACTTCTAATCTGCCTTGCGTGTGTTTGTCTTTCTCTTCAATCATCCCTTTTGTTTTTCCCGCAAACACTCATAAACACACATCTTCAGTATATATGTGACAGTGTTTAATTTCCACTAACTTTTAGTTGAAAAATGACAGCATACTCATCACTGGAATGTTCACAATGTTTGAAATCACAAATTTGCAGACATCACACTCAAGCCAAAGTTTGATTTTTAGGTTGGAGAGCAACTGTTGAGCAAGTTCAAAGCATCAGTTTTCTTAAAATCACACAGATGATGAGATAATCTAATTATACATTTAAGACCTAGATTTTACGCTTATCTTTCCTGTTTTATTACCTTTTGCTTTGGCAAATAAACCAACGCAGCCCAGAAGAAAAATTGTGAATGTATACAATGCTCTGGGGAATATGCTTCCAAAATCAGATCATTGGTGGTTGAGAACAAGCTTTTTAAACTGTTTTCAAAAAGTCCTGTAAGCTTTTACTTTCAGGGTTTTTGCCTCCTCCTGCTCTCAATCACTGTACTTATAAATATCCTCACATACAAACACACACACTCATGCACAGTGCCTTGCACAACTCTATCATAAGTCATCCCAGTCTGTTGATGACAAGCAGTGAAATTCAGTCCAGACTGCAAACAGAAAGAAGTCTGAGAAATGGCTAATACTTTGTGCTGTGCAGAGCTGAATGTCCGACATCTGTTTTGATGTCAGTGCTTTGCTTTTGTATTAGTGCTCAGCATTCATTTGCATACGCTTTATCTTCACTGTCTTTGTAAGAAACATATTTTAGCCTAATATCTTTGTTTTGAAATAACTAAAAATACTTACATACTCTCATTCATCCTTCCTTTACTTGTAAACATTTAACTGTTGCCAGTTACCCTCTCCTCTCCCTTGCTCCACCATTTCCTCTTCTACCCCTTTACTCCGTCTGTAACCCAGGACACATCATGGCTACCTTCATCTCACTATGGCAATATGCAGGACATGGCAAAATACAGTTCTCACTGGGGTTGCTGACTATATCCTGAATAATGTCAGATGTCGATGATCTCATTTGTAATTAAAGGATTACCAACTGTCCTGTCTTTTAGTTAAGTTGTGTGTGTGTGTGTGTGAGAGAGAGGGAGCTGTACTGAACATTTGGCAATCCACTGGATTCACAGTTAAGTAATGTGGGCAGTGACTTTCCAAAATGCCTGGCCCTGCAAGAGATTGGGTAAAAATCAAAGTGTGAATAAAAAGCCGAAACTCTGCAAAGATTGAACAGCTGCTATACTGTTAGCAACTTCATTAAAATACATTTCAAAACATTCAGCTCTAATAAACCATTGTAAACAGCATGCCACACCCAGCTTGCTAAAACCAGTGGGCCCAGTTCCTAGAAACCCCCTATGCTCTGTGTGTATCCTTAAGTGTGTATGTGTGTGTGTGTTTATATGCACATCCTTAACAATAGAGCTCTGTGGGCCAGGATAATGACTTATCCTTGTGCTCTCTAACAAATAGTGCTGGAGGACAAAACAAGCAATAAAGTAGCTCTAGAAGTGAACGGATTAGTGGTATTTTCTTTTCTATCCTCCTCCCCCTTTACTCTCACACTTAACATACACACACACACTTTTCCTTCTGTAGCCATAGTGAGGTAGTCAGGTTTCATTTGACGCTGGTCTGCTAATAATGTTGTTCTCCTCACACCTCAACAAAGTGTTTGCTCTGCTGTGTTGAGCCTGTCAGTAATATTTACACATGCAGCACAATCATAAAAGTTATCAGGCCCCTTCACCGTTTCACATTTTATTAAGTCACAGTCTTTATGCTAAAGTGATTTAAATTATTTCTTCCTTCAGTAGTTCTCGTTGAATACCCCACAGTGACAAATCCAAAATAGAAATGTAACTATTGAGACTAAAAAAAATGTGTGCTGTCTTTTGATTTCATTTTGCTTGAAGAAACAACTGTTTGTCATATTTACTTAAAGTTAATTATTAAAACAAATAGTTTACTATTTGATGAATTAAATTATTGTTAGAGCTCAATTTTAAAATTATTTTTTATTTTTACTTAAGTTTACACTAAAAAGTTATGAAAAAGATTTAAGTCTCGCACCCAGTGTGTATCATGTGAAAAGGTGTTTTGGCTAGGAGAGGTTTTTTGAGTCGAGTCTCTTTAAACAGGAGCAGACAAACACCCCTGGACTTCTCTGACCGCTGCCAAGATAACGTGGAGATTTCCGGCCTGGGGAGAGGTAGAAAGTATCCCTGCTTAACTTTAGTGTAGGTGGCTTCCAGCACCAACATGCCACTGCATAAAGCACTGAGTGTGTGAAGCTGTTCAGTCAGGTGCAGAGCAGAGCACTGGTTACTGCCCAAATAACTCAAGGAAGTCTTGTAGCTGTTCCAGGACATGGGAACACAGAGATTTTTTACAATGTGTGTAATTTTCTCTCGTCTCTGATAGGATGCATTTCTACCAATACACTTGTTTTCATTTTGACGCGCAAATGTTCACTTATTACACAATAATCACTAGTGTCGTAGTCTCTCAGAGCTTTACATATTTCATTTGTCTTGCTTGTTATCAATGCTAAAGGGAAATGCTGATCTTTAGTGTCTTTTCTAAACCCTTTTGGTTTTCCTTGCTCTTGTCTGATCTGCCTCAATCTGGTTATATTTATAATCTGGTTATATATATATATATATACAGTATATACACATATTATATATATATGTGGGTGTGTATACTAATTTTGTTAACACTGTGTTTTCTTCACCATAATTATACTGTGAGGAAATGGTGGAAGACCGAGGGCGTGAGAGAAAGACCAAGAGAGTGAGAGAGAGACAAAGGAAATCAGAAGTATAAGACCAGTAAATGCAAAATTTGTGACTGTCATCCCCGTAAATTATTACAGCTGGTGTAGCATCAAGATGTCCCACTTTCAGCAAAATCCATTCGCTATCCATTCCACAGACTTGCCCTATGTTGCAAAGTCTGCCATTAAAGACCTAGAGCTTAAGACTTCACTAAAATTCCAGTTTTTACCTACTTTTCAACAGTTTTTATGGCACTTTACACTCTGCGTCGCCAATATTATAACCTTTATTTATTCTCAAAGACCATTGAGGAAGGTCCTCATTTACAATGGGGTCGAGAGAACATCAAATACAGCAAAGAAGAACAAGAGTTTACATAAAAGAAAATATTAGAAAACAGGTAAGATCAGTGAACACAGTCAACACAAACACAAAAAAATCCCTCAAACATTTTGCCCATATACATATATGATCATCACATCCACATATCTTAAATGTAGCTTTCTAGCACTTTGTTTAATTTACTATTAACACATGGTAAACATTGCTCAGTTACAATATATAATATAAACAAGATGGTAGTTGTAGTAAGGTGTAATTAAGTGGCCACAACATTGTCCTGTACTGTGAGGCTCTCAGACCAAGACAGAGAACGAAGGGGAGTGAAACAGTGAAAGTTTAAGACACCACTGCACTGTATTGAGGAACTAGGTAGTGTAATACATTATATATGCATGTTGAGCAGCAGTCTCTGTCTCTGGGGGATATCATGTCAAATTCCCTTACATTTGATCAGATTTGTTAGAGATGTAGATGCAGTAAAAGAGGCATGTGGTGCCAAGTACGTGCATGTCTACACGTCTTGGCTGTATGAATGTGGTGTAATTGTTGGCATTTCTGAAACTGGATCTGATTTAAGCCTCTGAGGTCTCACTAGCTTAACACAAGGGTCCCGTCTACTCTCTAAACAGCATTAACCAGTCTTAAACCTTGCCCTAATGCTAACTACCCTAACTGCCTACTTCCTCTCTGCTTAGGTTTGAAAATGTTGAAAAATGTTTTAGAACATGTGACAATATGACGTTATCTTCATCAGCAGATTGAATTTACTTAGTTGGCATTGACGTGTAGATGTTTTAACTTTCATTCTGCAAAGATTGCAGATGTATCATATTTAATATGCAAAAGCCTCAGCCTTTTATTGTGTTTTGTTGTGTGTGTCCATAAGTCAGATAGTGAAGAGACTTGGCTGTAGACAGGCCTGACTGTTCGACAGAAAAACACTTCAGTCACACAGGGCCTGACTTTCCCTGGGCCAGGGCTGCTGGCTGTGTCTGGCAAGCTCTCCCATCTGCTTGTTTGTCTGTTCAGGAGAAAGAGTCTGCCCTAATCTGACCATTGCCCGGCTTTGGCCTTGTTAAAAAATGTCCTACTCTCACAGGGGGACCAACCAGTTGCATCCAACAAACAGTCAGTCTCATCCTGTTCAGTAAAACTCGGCAATCACATTTCACAAATGATAAAATGCTATACAATGTACTGCTATGTATAGCAGTATGTATTTTCTCTGGGCTGGGTTATTATTTCAGAAGAACAGTGGAAGATAGCCACAGTTCAGACTTGAACCCATAGGACAAAGCCTACATGTTATGTGCTTTACCTGGTGAGTCACTAGGGCCACCCATAAAGCAGTATGGTTTAATATCACCTCAGATGTCTCATGGATGAGCAGCTCTCTGTCTGAAAGTAGATGCTCTGTTTTATCATCTTCATCTCTCCAGTGTTTCCATAATGTGCTCTTATTGCCTCCATTCGTCTTATTAACTATCCCATTGCTGGCGCAGCAGGGTGATAGAAGGGCCATTTTCCTTTCCATATTCCCAGTGGTGTCACTGCCTCCTCCTGTAGGATGGTGAAACTGATACTTTGGAAAGAGGTGAATGGCTTTTGTAGGCGCTGGGCCAGAAGATCGATTGGGAGTCTAGAATTTTAAGTTTTGTTTGTTTTTGGTTTTTGCTATATTATTGGGTCATGTGCAGTGAACTCTGATTGGTCCAGTAGGTGGCCAAGGATGGGATAATGCACAAGGGCTAGCCTACTCACCGACTTGAGGATTAGAACACTTGAACAAATGAAATATATTAATTTATGAAAATTAAAATTACAAAAATGAAAATGTCGATAAAAATGTCACTTTGGGCTACCTGGTTAAATAAAGGTTAAATAGATATACATTAGATTCCCAACTCAGATGTCTTCTTTCTTCTCAATAAATACCCAGGCTCTTTGCACCAACAGGCATGCACAAATATTTTTAGTTAATGTACTGTTAAATGCCTGCATCAAATTCATTAAAAATTTTTTACAGTGCACCAACACCCGGTTAATAATGGTAATGTAACTTCAAAGAAATTGTACATGTAAATGTCACCACACCTTGTGTAGTGCTCATTGACTCTATTATGGTTAAAGCATTCACGGACTTTCATAGTTTAGATTACAAGTTTGTTCACATTTTCATATAACCCATAGACGTTGGATTCTGATACTGTAGATGCATGATAAGTGTGCCAGAGCTTTCAGACACTAAGGTGTTAGGCAGACAGATCGGTTTTTGTTCATAACTTGTGCTGAACGAGCCCAGGCATCACATTTTTAAACTGAAGTAATAGTGTAAGCTGCTTTATCTGAGCAGTCAGTCCAACTCAGTCTTAAAATCAAACCATCATCCGGAGGCTCCGTCACTCTCTCAAATCTGCAGCCAAACCACTGTAGTTTTCTACACCTTTAGCACTTTACTCGTCTAAGCCCCCAGCTCTATCACTTTCTCTCGCAAGAAAAAAAAGATACTGATCAGTTTATTTTACTGGCTTGAGGCTTTGTCTGTCTGACGCTGGCCTGAAGATATTTGGCTTCATGGGAATAAGTAGAGCAGAGTGGCTTTGGAACAGCATTAGTTTGCTTTTGCAAAACACAGGAAACCAGGCAAAGGCTTGCTCTGGCTTGTGATGGCAGGAGGGCAAATCTCAAGAGCAGGCGAGGGAGGGAGTGGGAAGTGAAGAATGAGGAACAAAATAAGAGTATGAGCACTGCAGAAAGAGAACTGACCACTTTGGGGCTCTCCAACATTTTAATCTGCGTCCCATGTTTCAAGATGTTATTTTTCTGTTTTTGTCGGTTCCCATCTTCCTTTTTATATCTATTTTTACCCTGTTTTTCACTTAACTTGCTTCATGTTTAAAGGAATATGTGCTATGACACTGTCATTTTCTCTTCTGTTTTCATGTTTCAATCAAAAAAGAAACAGGCTTAGGTGATGATGTGTAGTATTAGCTGTTCTTAGTTTATGTGATCTTGTTTTTATCTTAATATTCACTGAACAAACAGGTGGCTCTATGACTCAGGATGACTCAGGAACTCAATAAAATATCTTAGTTTATGTACAGTATGTCGAAAAAAGGAATACAAATGTTTTTCACTGAGAAAGTAAAAAAAAAAAAAAAAAAACCTACTTGGCTGACTCCTCTGCCTCGCTGCATCAACTCATGACTCAAATGAAAAAGGACAAGCATTTTGATAAGGAAGCAGTGTTTTCATGCAGAAGAGTCTGTCTTGTTTGCCTCCCTGTGTGGAAGAGGGGAAAAATACTAAGGCCACTGCTAAAGAGAGACTGCCCTTCATTCCCCTAGCAACAACATTGTTATTGGAGGGGATGGACAGAAGTTACAAGGGAAGTTGCTATAGCTACGCGTTAATCTTTTTGTGTCGTAGCCTGAAGTGACAGTGGGGTCATAAAGTAAGGCACTGGCAGTTGTCAGCCAGTTTGACCAGAGAACCTTTGTGGATTGTCATCCATGTGTTAATGCTGCATTTGAAGACCAATTTTAGTTTTATTCCACATGTTTGTGTTCTGTTTTATAGTGTTGGATGTGCAAGCAATATTTTTTTTATGATTTTATGTCTTTCATTTATATTTTTCAGCCGGTGTTTGCCAGTACTTGGCACACTCGCACTGCAAATGTAATGACCCACAATTTTCCCATGTCCAGCTATTTCCACGAGATGTGGGCACGCCGTGCAAGTCAAGTCGGTGCGTCATGATCCTCTCTGTCGTCAACCAGTTAATTGCTTCTGCTGTGTCAGCATTTTCTCACAGTGGATCGTGCGTTACGAGCTTGACTCTAATCTTGAGGTTGTCCATACAGGTTAATCCCGTCTCAATAACTTGTGAGTATGAGTATGTGTATATAATTCTGTTTCTATGCTTTATTATGACATATAGAGCAGAAGTGGGGAGTCAGACATGACAGAGGGAATCATGCCCTTTCCTTTCTGTCTATCCTATCCTCTATTATTTTGCCACAACAAAGCTGTCCGTTGTTTGTGTTTGGTCCTAAGGCTACAGATTGCATTCGAGGATCAAGAGAGAGAAAGAGAGGGCTTTTTGTCCTGGTTCTGAATAGCCTTACACTCACAGCCCACATTAAAGAGACACGACTCCTGCCTAACAGCCTCTCCCTCTCCAGGGGGCTCAGAGCCTGGGGACTTACATAAGGGGCAACATGCGTATACGCTGCACAGCAATGGCCGGGTTACAGAGATGCTCACACATACACACACAGTGACTGATGCCTATTTACATGTAGAAATTACATCAACTACTTATTTCTAAAACATACAGCCATGGCAGAAATACCAAAATAAGAGGGTGATCAGGACAGAGGATGAAGAGCGGGAGGGGTGTGCAGCCAGGCATGTGTTGGGTCAAGGGGCAGTCTGTTTACTACCAGTCTTGACTATCTGCCTGCAAACTGAAGGAAGTGAGATAGGGAGCGAGGGACAGAGGGCGTTACGTAATACAGTGGAGCTGAGGCACGATGATGGGTGACGGAGGGATAGTGAGACGGAGAGCAGTGGGTGTTCTATTAATAGTGGGTGTGGATGGGGCAGCTGTCGGGGGCTGCACAGCAGGCAGACCATCATCAACACCAGCCTGGTCAGTTCTAATAGCTTCAGTTGTCACAACATTGCCTTATTATACAAGACATCCCGGTTTGACTTCATTGTACCATTGCCTTTATTTTTGACTTTATGTGTGTGCGCTGATAAGTCACATTTTCAAAAGCCTCCATCTCCGCCGTTATCACTCGGCATGCTTTAAGATAACAGGCTCGCTCGTCTACATAAACAGCGCACAGTCCCGTTTCCTTTTAGAGCCAATCACGGTCCTTTGAGGCCTAAATAGGCTGAAAGAAACCAGTAAAGAGAGATGCATATCAGGACATATGACAGTAAAGAAGAATGGTTAACAATTGTCATGTGGCTTTGTGGTTCCCGTGCCTTTCTTCGTCAGCCTCCCTCACATTCTGAGTGTGAATGAGGATGAGCAATGTGAGCATATGTTTAAGAGAGGAATTAAGGAAAAGCTTTGCCTAAGGGAGCGTCTATCTCATGACATTACTCCTATTTTTGGTGAGCATATCTCTGCCGCTCTGTGCATTTGCATTTGTTTGTGTTCAGAGGAGATAATGAAGAGAAACAGTTTAGGAAAAAGAAAAAAAAAGCAATGTGAAAATGCTGTCAGTATGTGCTGAATGTGTATCCAATCATAGCTCAAACAGAGTGGCGTTTGAAAGTTGGTTTTGTTTACGTGTGACAGTGTTTTCCAGCTTTTTTAGCTGCCAAGGTCACACACCAGTCTTCATGCCAATGCGAAGCACACACACACAGCCGCTCTGGATATCAAGAAACTGGCACACATGCATATGCATACAGTTCATACAGAGACACACAAATACACCCTGGTGCCTGTTTTGGGGATCATGTTGATCACATATTGGATGGATAAGTGCTATTTAAAGAGACCACCTCCAGGGCTCTGGGGGAGAGCAGAGATTATTGTTGGCAGTGTACAGCCCTCGTGAAAACTAGACCCACCATATTAAACTCAGCACATCTTTGAAATCATCCGGATACAAAATAGATAAGGTTTTTGGACAGCCATCTCAAAACAAAGTAATCTACTGAGACTTTCCACCCTGTCTTCCTTCTTTCTCTTGACCTTCTAAAACTGGTTTCCTCTAAGCAGCCCGTGACACACAGGTTTCACACAGTCTCTTTAGAACGAATCAATCGTCTGCTGTACCTGTAGACTTGGAGAGTCGCTGTAAAATGTTCATAGTTTGCTCTTTCACAAACAGCAAACAGTGTGTGTGTGTGTGTGTGTGTTGGGGGGAGGGTTGGGGGGTGTGTGGGAAGTCATGTTCTGGTAAACACAGTCTTAGTTTTGCCAAACAGGTGGGATACACATGGCGATTAGATTAGGTTTGGCTGAAAAACAGATGAAAAATCTAACTAAGGAAGGTCAATACACTACCAATGAACATGTCAAGTTTTTTGTGTGCAGCCTCACTGGGCTGCTTTTTTTTTTTCAAATTTCAAGGCAGCTCCTGGAGATTTCTACTGGGCTGGTAACTAGAGCAGAGGTGCTGTGTTAAATATAGAGGGAAGGCCCGGTCGTCTCCCCAACAACAGTGGAGAGCCCACTACAGTACTGGGTGGGGTTAGTGCCAAACAGCAACAGGGTGGTGTCATATCACCATTTGCAGTATCAGAGTCCAACTTTCCTCTTCGGTCCCGGTGTGGGAATCCACATGTTTTTGTTGGGAAATCTCAAGAATCATCTCACAAAAATGCTCAATCTGATCCTGGATTTAGGGATGACGCAATTGATTGGCTGCCAATATTGATTGGTTGTTCTTTTGTTAGAAATACTGATCAGTAGACGAGTTGATGCTTCTAGTCACCAATCACCTTAAACTGATCACCTGTGATTAATGCTCAGGTGCAACGTGACAGATCACCAAAACAGAACAATGCCTGCATTGTATTGAACTTTCACAAAGTGTGTGTGAGACACAGTGCATGCTGACTATGATTGGTGTTGCTTTTGTATTGCCCAATCCCATTCGTAGATTATTATTATTATTAGGGATGGGCGAGTAAAATCGGGCCGATACCAACCTTATTTCAAAGTATCGGTACTTGTAAAGGCTGCTGATACCAGCCGCCGATACTCAAGGCAAAAAAACAAGTTTCTTTCGTTAAACAGGGTTTCCGCTCCTTAATTATTACCACTGCTTCAGAATCTGGTCAGGGCAGACACAACCAGTTACCATTACTTTGTAGCTAAATAATAAACCTCGTTAAGTGTCTCAACCCCGCTTGCTGGCGCTCGGCTTATCAATATACAACGCCGAAGAGGTTAATTATAAAAGCCCAAAAGTTTAACACCACATGACCTTTTCTGTGTACGTATAATCTCTTCCTCTCCCTGCTCACATTGATAAACACACGACGATGATGCTGCAACCGACGTTGTAAATCAAATTATCCAACGTCTCTTTTTCTCGCTGGCTCGCTCCCACCACTGTTCAAGATGATCTGTCATTATGTTAATTGAAATTTTATGTGTAGGCTATATATATTATATATATCATATTTAGGCTGGGCTATATATAAAAGTACAAGTACAAAGTACACAAGTACACATGGTCAAAAAAGGACTCATTTTGATTTAGTGCAGGATGGTCTGTAAAGGTTAACCTTTAATGCACACAACACACCAGTGCTTGGATATACATTACTTTCTCCCGTTCTACGCATGCAGCTTGCTGTCACTACTTGTCTCTTGGCTCAGATTGGTAGTCTCTCTCTCTCTCTCTCGCTCTCTCTCTCTCTGTGTCTCTCTCTCCCTCCCTCCCTCCCCCCCTCCCTCTCTCTCTCTAGCTATGTGCCTGGGCCTGGCTTGTTGACTTAAGCTGGCCCATGTGTTGTGCCGCTGCCTGAGGGGAGGGTTCTGGGCCTAGTAGGCAAGGCCAATACAAGTTTAGGGAGGAAGGAAGGTGAGAGGGTGTGTGAGTTGTGTTTTTTTTCTTCACATGCACAAATGAGTGAGTGAGTGAGTGAGTGAGTTTGTGTGTGCTTGGGAGTGAGTGCATGTTTTTTTTAGTGCTTGTATTTAAGTATGCAGAATGCTCCAATCAGAGACATCCACAAACGCTTGTACACACATTCACACCCAGAGTACAACGGGGCTTCCCTTCGAGGCATAGTACCTGTCTCATAAAACACATATCTTATCAGTGACAGGGTCTGTAAATATGACAGCGTATGAGTTGTGTCACTATTCTACCTTAAATTCCTCACTTACAACACAGTCTTTATATGTGCCTACTGCCTACACATGTTCATCTGCGTATATGGGGGAGGACTGTTATGTTTATCATGTCATCATTAAATTTACTGCATCCCATAAATGCATCATGGGCGGACTGTTTTTGTAAACATCTATATTTGGGGAGTCAAAAACCAAGAAACCCCAAAACACCCTTCCCCTTTCTCACACACCCCCACACACACATACATACACATACACACAGACCAACTTTGTTGACAAGAACCTCTACTCTCCAGTGGCCTCTCTCTGGCCGCTAAATAAAGGCATCCCTAGTTTAACATGCTCCAAAATAAAGCCTTGCATAAAAAGATGCAGACAGATTTACTGTTGCATCAATAAAGTCACTCTTTAGTCCGCCCTCCACTCCCCCCAAGTTTTATAGCTCCATAGTAATTTCACAGACTGACAGACAACAGATGATAGAGAGAGGAGAGGATCATGCCATTTACAGTATCTGATCCGCAGGCACTGATCCGTTCATCAGAGTGAGCAGTGAACAGGAATGACAGGGCCGTTATTTGTGCGAGCTGCTTTTACGATGGCAGAATCTGGCACCCGTCTGCATCTAACCTGGTGTAAACAATTTATATCAAAGTCTGATAGCAACAGTAGATTAGCTTTTCCACTGTCAGCAAGAGTGCGAGTCACTCACCAACCGGCCCTCTGTTTTTAACATGCCATTAGTGTTTATTGTATTTATTGCTTAACAAACGCACACATACAAACACTCGCACCAGATGTAATACAACTGTGGTGGAGTATCGAGGTTCTGCCGGGAAGCAGAGGAAGGAAAAAGCTCAATGTCAGGAAATCAGGGTGGGTGGAAGGGTTGGAGGAGGAGTTGTGGGTATTAATGGGGTTTGGCGTGTGTTGGTATCTGTGTGTGTGTATATGAGTAAGAGAGAGGCGGGTAGAGGAGGGGGGTATCAAAGTTTGAATTAGAGTCTGGAATCAACTAATAGGTTGTATTTGTATTTCTTTTCTAAACTGTCTCACTACACACACACATACAGACAAACACGACTGTAAACGTTGTGTTATTAGTACCACTTCTCAACACCATGGACAGTCTCAATGGCACTTTAGCAGCAGAGTTGAAAACAACACTTCTTGTTCTCCTGAGTGAAACTGACAACACGTCCATATTAGTAACAAAATGAGAAAAATAGAGAAATGTTATTAAAAATAGACAGAGATCCATAAATCAAAAGCCTGTCCCTGGTTGACCCTGTTTAGTGCTGAAAACAAGGCTAATGACTGCAACAGGACACGGCTAATCTTGTTATCTCTTTATCTCTCGTCCAGACTGCGTGTGTGTTTATGCAAACGTGTATTTGTGTGTGTTGTGTTGTGCACATGTGTATCACCAGTCTCTCCTCTGGGTTATGTGTGTCTTCTGCTGTAGTGGTCTTGATATTATTCTTTGCCTACTGTGATTCTATCGATGTTGGTATTTATAATTGCACACAACTGTTTTGCCAGCCGCCTGCATTGTATTCAGAGCACACACACACACACACACATAGTGTTCAGATTCCTCCATATCTCGTACATTCCTCTACATCTAACACATTCTCATCAGCGTGGGAGCTGAGAAACTTTTCTAAACTTTTTCTGAGTCACACAGTGTTTTTAAATCTAGTCAAATTTTAATGGTGTGTGTGTGAGTGAGTGTGAGCAGGTACATGTAGCCTTGCTCATTTAAAATCTAGTTTTGTGCGTGCTTGTGAACACTAGAGTGAAGTTTTTGTGTTGAGTGTGTCTCTGTGTGTGCGCATTGAGACTCAGAGTGGATCTCTGCCAGGGCTTAGGGCTTGGCTGAGAGAAAGCCTCAAACCAGTTTACTCTGGTTGTGTAGTGGAGAAGTCTGGGGGCGGGACAAGGACCTCTTAAAGCTGCAGACCATGTGTATCTTTGTCTGTCTGTGTATAACTGTCTGCTTTGTGTTTGTGCATGCGTGTTAGTGTGTGCAGTCGTATGTTAACATTTCACAGCATTTTGTTTTGTATGCTACACACAGCACATAGCTATTCGCCACGTTGTACGGGGTTTAGGGATTTTACATGAGAGTTTTATGTGTGTGGGTGAGTTCTTGGCCCTGCATTGAATAATTTTCCCCGTATTTCACTTTCAAGGACAACAAGAACAGAGGTTAAGGGTGCAAAATATAATAGACTGAGAGAATAGGTATTGTCAAGCCGAGACATTTGTGCTTCTTTGCAGGATGGCACAAATGACTTCTGTGCTCAGTCATATTTTTATTTTAACACCGGTTGCCAAGGCATACTCTTTGAGCACACTGTGCATGTATGTGCAATGTGTGTATATATATTATGCTGCCAGTTCAAGTGGGCAGTATAAATAAGGTTTAAGCTTTGGAGTGGACTGCTCAGCATGGAGTGCACTGAGCAGGAGGGGAGGAGTAAGTATCTCTCTCGCTCTCTCAGAGCTGCGTTGCAAAAAGCTGTGCAGAAGCACGCCACAAAACCTTCTCTCTAGAGACTTTCTATTACATCCTCATGCGTACACACATGCAACATACACAGAACTAATAGGTTCCCTCAGATTCATTTGTCTCTGTGTGCACTGGCTCCTGTTGCTGGATTTGTTACCAATATCAAATTTCCTGAAACTTTTGGGGTTGACAGGGATTTTCTAGTTTTCTCTGGAGACCAGGCTTCTTCTTATGAAATCATTTTCCATTACACACACAAACACACAAACAGTCAAAACAACGCATTCTCTTACAGAGTATGACTCATGTTTGATTTGTTCAAACATTATGCCTGTGTGGTCAAATCTATATTTGTGTGTTTTGCAGGAAGCCCTCAGGTCATGCTGATAAGGAGGTGATGGCTGCCACTGTCCTGACCTCACTGTCCACATCCCCTTTGGTGCTCCACCCTTCCTCTGCATCCACAGGTAACACCACTGCCACGGCTCCAGCTGTATTTATCCTGGCAGCTGATCATCTACCGTTTTAGCAAATGAAGTACATGCACTTCAAATCCCCTGTTGCACACTTTTAGTTATGTAAAGCAAAGCAGGGGACAGTGGGAAGATGTTAGTTTAGCCTGACACAGATGGAGATGCTGACTGATCTCTGTTCTAAGCTCAAGCTGTATTCATCCAATGGTAGAGCATTTTAAAGTATTATTAGCTCTATTCCCTTATCTTTGTTTGCATGCACTTTTATCCAGATTCATCTCTTACTGCCAACTGTTCAGCCCTGACCATATTTGCTCTTTCAAGTAATACTGTGGTTTCCATCGCCATGCCAACCCCACCTGATGGCAAAGCTTTTTTTTTTTTTTTTAAACAACATTTAAAATAAAGCTATTGTTTTTGCTTTCCATAAAGCAAGATGTTGAAGTTAATATCACAAAAGGCTGTATCAAAGCACAAATCAATCTACATTAATGTGAATGTTTATTGTTGAATTCAGCAGAGGATGCTGTGGGGTTGGGAGGAGCTAAGCGTGATGAAAGGTTTATTGAATATGAAGTGTTGCAGAGACGGGACCTTAGTTGATTTATCACAGTTTGGTCAAGTCTCATAAAAATGTCTGCATAGTGTACGCAAGTAGCAGTTTTGAGTAAAAATCCCATTGTGTGTCCCCTCCATTAACACCACTTGCTCCATACTTCCCTCAACACCATTAAAACATGAAAGTGGCTGTTCTTTGATTTTTATATGATTTGTGTCACTTAGTAAAAGTTATGACATGCTTTACTCCCAGCCTGATGTAATTCTGTCAAGTTGAACAGTAATCCTCAACAAAAACACGAACTCGTCAAAACTACATCTTCATTTGAACTGAGATTCAACTCCTTATATTTCTATAGGATAATATAGTTATTGGTTTGTATACATTAATCCCCAGCCCACATGATGTGGATTCCTCTGTCAAAGTCAATTTTTTTCACATGTTTTGCAGATCAAGCCAGTGTGTTTATTAAGTTTACAGGATAAGCAATATTGGATTTGTCATAAAAGCCCGAGTGTATGAAAGGATTGTGGGACAAGACTTGTAAATAGTGCATCACCTGTTCAGGAAATTGAAGCTGTGTCGGGCTTAATTAGCAGAGCTCAGTATATCTTAATGAAAATTGTTAGAGTGTCTACTGCTACTACATGTAAGGTATTATAGATATTAGAATCGACATATTAAACAGGCTGTCATGGTTTATATCTGGGCCTCTTAAAGATTTTTATTCCCATTTCAGCGGTAGGATTTGGGTCAAGATTGTTATGAATTTCCAAACATTGTTAAAGTGGATATAAAGTCTGTAGTTTATAGTATATATTGTGTTGCAGTTAATCTGAAGTAACCTGTGTGTATTCTTCAAACAGTCCCAGAGCCAGCCAACAGGGCCTGGAAAGAAGTGTTGTCGGCTAGCTACAGCAGTTCCACTAGCGGCAACTGGAGCTGGGATGCCAGCGACCAATCGGTGCCCTCCACACCGTCCCCACCTCTGTCCAACGATACCAACAAGAACTTCCTGCTCTCGTCCCAGGGTGATGATGTCAGTGAGGATATCACAGAAAACACACACTTCATGTTTGAGGACCCCATACCTCGGAAACGGAAGGTAAAGACGGATGTCTAATGTGACCTTCATCTCATGTCATGTATCAGACCTTTTAGCAGTAAACTGAAATTGTCACTTGTATTTTCTATTTGTTTATTTTCACATATTGGAACTAAATGAAAACATACATTTGAAATTCTGCATCTAACACCGAAGCTAATTTTGCTCCCAGCCAGCATCTGTTTCAAATGCTGCGAATGAAACAATGAAAAACTTTTGTGAATATTCTTAGCAGTGAGACACAAAAGGGTGCGATACTTCTCAATTCCTTTGCATAATAAATGTATCGGCATGTTCGAATTGGATTGAGACAGAAGAGAGAGGAGAAGAGAAAATGAGCATTTCTAGATGTGGCCAATTTAGCCTTCAAAATAGTCTTCATGCTTGAATAGACTTTATTTGATACAGCTGCATTTTTCATAGTTTTGGTTGATGACTAGATTGACAGCGGGAAGATTTTTATTGTGTGTTTTAACCGAAAAGAAAAGTTGACATCCGCAATCACTACACAGTTTGTTGACTCAACCCAATGCTTGACACAGCCGTGGTTTTGTGGTTGTCACAGCAGCCCGAGACGCTATCCACTTCACTTTTAACTAAAAACTAAAATGGAACACGTTGAGTAATACTTAAGTTGTAGGTGAATAATTTGGATGTGCCTTTATAAAATGTTAGCAGAGAGAGGCTTTGGAAAAAACCCACTTGAAAAATTCAAAAAATGTAAGAACCATGCAGTTTAACAGCCTCTGACATATGGCTTGTCGTTCTCTGCTTGTGTGGATGATGGATTATGTCCTCTCTTTCACTTCTCCCCCTCTAATTTTTTTTTAACTATAGCAACAGTCCAGAACGTCAAAATGTTTTCAGTGTCAGGAAGCTTTCTATCCCCCTTTCAGTCTTTTAAAGGAGAGGTGGGAAGGTTTAGCAAGAATGAAGGAGAGGAGGCAGACGGGGGAGGGATGATCAGCAGAAAAGCAACAAAGGGTTCAAGGGATGCATGGAAATGAGGATAGTCAGAGTGTAGAGGAGGAGAGGAGAATTGATGCTCAAGGTAGCAACTGGAGGAGAGATGAATCTCAATATATCCTCCAGCCATACGGTGACAGAAGAGAGCTCATATACAGTACAATATGTGGGAGTTTGCAATTCAACCTCCCTGGAGTGGGGCAGCGGTGAAGATTATTGAGCTGCTGAATATATGAAACCATAAAGTCTCCAAGGGATGACGCTTCCAGAGACCTATGCCATACCATAGATAAGCAGACAGGAAATGAAGTAGGGAGGAATACAGACATACAGAGTTGTGTGGAAGGGGGCTGAAGCGTGAGCTAACTTGCTTTGTGTTGTGATACAGCTGTCGCCAACCCCAGAGGTCTAAACCGTCTATGAGCAGCTGCCCCTTGGATTGTAGGCTGTTTGATTTTGTGCAGGCAGTGAGTTAAGAGGATTATTAAACATTGCAATCACCGGTTTTACTGTAACAGTGTTAAGATGCAAGAAAAACGCTTAGGGAATTAAGTGATTTGTGATTGTTTGTGGGATTAAAGACCAGCTTCGCTGTGTAATTTTTATTAGGAAGGTTGTTTCAAACAGCATGGCAGGGGACTTGCATATGGCCAGCACAACCCCATTAGTTTAATAGCATGTTGGTGTCAAATGCAATGAAAGGGAGTGGCAGTCAGGGAGAAATAGTTCAGAGGAACAAAAGTGTTGGAGACCATTGATAAAATCTGTTCTACTCTGACTTCTCTCTCTCTCTTTCTCTCTCTCTCTCTCTCTCTCTCTCTGTTCCACCCTCTCCGTCACTCTTTTCTTGCCCTTCTTTCTCCGAGGGCTGTTAAAAGGTAATGAGACTACACACCCACTGTCTTTCATTAGCAGTGATGCATGTCTCTGCCTGCTCATGGGACAGCTGCCAGCCCCTGATGTGAGGAAGAGAAAATGAGTTGAAATAAAAAAATTTTTTTTTTTTTAAAACACCCACTTCATCTATCCATCCATCCCCTCATGGCTTACTTATGAACCATGGAGGGTTCTTCTTGGTTTAATGCAAAATCAGATATGAGCAGGACAAGATATGAGAAGCATTTTCAAATCCTCCAGTTAATGATATGATCAGAGGTCAGAAAGAGGTCACAGGTGTGCATGTGTGTCAGTGTTTACATGAGGAAGTTCTTATATTTAGTACATCTACTGTATATTCTGTTAAACATTAGAGGCATTACTATTTCCAATGCAACAGATCTTCAACCCGGCCCACAGCATGCACAGACAGCGGGAGTAGATCAAAATGGTACATTTATTTTGCTCTTCATTCTGTCAGTGAACATGAAAGTATTGCAAGGTAGACAGAAGAGGGTACAGTTTCATTGTCCTCTCCCTGTCCCTGTCTTTTTTCTCTCTTTCTCTTTTACTCCGTATGTGTCTGAACTCGTCACATATCGGGTTTCTATTTTTATAGGCTTGCCGTTCTAATAGCTTTCTAATGAGGTGTAGTGTTTGGCCCCTTGTAGAGTGGCACTCA
The DNA here is from genome assembly GCF_905171665.1 of Trachurus trachurus. Lineage (NCBI taxonomy): Eukaryota > Metazoa > Chordata > Actinopteri > Carangiformes > Carangidae > Trachurus > Trachurus trachurus. Next base: position 23,003,295 of record NC_139901.1, on the reverse strand, counting down.
ATCCCCCACAAAGGCTTTTCTATTGCCAGTGAGATCCACACGGGGGAACATGAGACCACATGCTACGTAAATGTCTGTTTCCTTTAAAATACTCATGAGTGCTTTGCAGAGAATATGTTTAGTTTTGTCAGTTTCTATCACAGCTGACAGCGGATCTTTTTTTATTGCAGAGAAAAATGATTTGAAAACCAAAGTGCTTAAGGAAAGACAGATGTGATAGCCTACATGCACAGATTGTGAAGCGAACATCAGTCACGTTATGTGGTCTTTATAGGCAATCACACAGCTCATGTTGGTTTTGGGCTGAATGTCTCTTTCAGAACTCCATGAAGGTGATGTTCAAGTGCTTGTGGAAGAACTGTGAAAAGGTCCTCAGCACCTCCTCAGGGATCCAGCGACACATCCGCACCGTCCACCTGGGGTGAGTCAGAGAAAATCAAGCACGCAGATGTTGTGTCCTGAGATTCAGATGGGACTTTTAATCCAACACTTTGTTTATTTTTTAAAATTTTTTACATATCTTACAGATGCACAGTAAACGGTTTTAAAAGAAAAACTGACACTGAATTTAAGATTTTCCATTGAGTCTTAGATGTTGCCTAGTGTCGGAGCTCAACCCTTCCACACACACTGACTGTTAATATAAACTGATCAGGCATAAATTATGACGACTGACAGGTGAAATGACTAACACTGAATAACACTTCATCATGGCACCTGTTAGTAGGTCTGATATGTTAGGCAGCAAGTGAACATTTTATATTCAAAGTTGATCTGAATCAGGAAAAACGGGGAAGCGTAAGGATTGAGCAAGTTTGACAAAAGCCAAAATTGTGATGGCTGGACGACTGGGTCAGAGCATCTTATAAACAGCTCTTGTGGGGTGTTTCTGGTCTGCAGTGGTCAGTATCTATCAAAAGAAGTTAATGTTGGTTCTGATTGAAAGGTGTCAGAACATGCGCCGCTCTTTTTTGCGTACAGCAGAAGGGAGACCAATGCAATATTAGGCAGGGGGTCATAATTTTATGCCTGATGGGTGTTGTATATTCATAAGGAATCCATTCTGCTAATGTGGACAATGATACTTATGATGTATATTTATTTTATAGAACTGCAGGCATAACTTTCCTTTAAAAAAAAGGCGATCATGGTGCAGGTGGCAGTTTAATAATCCTTGCTCTGCAGCTTCAATTTAACAGTGGCAGAGCTTATTTGAGTAGGGTGGTAAGACAAGAAAAGTGATACACATCTGATTTATCACCACTTGGATGCTGTCCACAAGCCTGCCTTCACACCTGACAAGCTGAGCCTGTGCATCATCACATCTTCATACATGTGCGTACTTGACTTTGAGTGAGTATAGTATGGTATTAGTTAAAACGGTTTTTGGAGTGATGGTCCTTTTTCATCTTCATCTATTACTTATATATGCACAGAGGGACAGAGTCTTACTTGTACTTCATGCATTAGCTGAACCTCATGCAGTTGAAGGAATAGGCGTCCACACATGTGCAGCCTGTTTGTGTGAGGATGTTGGCACACTGGCTTTCACTGCCCCCTGCTGTAGGAAAGGGTAACCACTGTCTACCATTTTTTTTGGTCACAGAAGTGGCAGCTGTGCTAATGTTTGTGCAGTGGTCAGTGACACTTAAGTAAAATGGGACATCACAGGCAGAGATTCAACGTCTTTCATAATCACTATGTTTTCTAAATGATCTTATGTTGGGGTTATTCTCATTATGCGCTTCTTCTCAGTAGTTTCTGTTTTATGTGGCTCATCTGGGGAAAGAAAATCACATATATGTACAAAGAATTAATGTGTTGGTGTATTTTTTGTAAAATGGAAGCTTTATTAGGTCCAAATGTAATAATAATAAAAAAAAACATCTGTGAATGAATATTCAACTGACATTTTTAAATTGAATAAATATTTACTAGTATTTCTGCAGTGCACAGTAATGTTGTAATTTCCAGAGAAATGTCAATTTGTAACAGCATCGACACAATATCATAGGCTGACTCACTCCACCTCGGGCACGGGCAAGAGTCTTCAGGCTAATGCACCTCAGAGGAATTAGCGCATTTGAGATCAAGGAGCTCTGCCACCAAATTAGAGATTGCAGACTAGAAAGGAGAAGCATTAATTCAGACACATACAGTAGCACAAGTGCTTCATATTTTCTGGCTTTAATGCTTAGGGATTTGAAATGGAAGTGAAAAATATATTTGCCATCTCCACTTGCATCACTTGTGTTAAATGCGTAGATGCTCAATTAAGTCATAACAAAAGGTTTATGATTCTGGCATTTATAGCACTACTGTAGAAGTCAACAGAGTGTAACGCTGGGCAATTAAAATGCTGTGGTCAGAGGTATTAACAAGCAATAGGTACAATATGAGAAGGTCTGGATTATAGCAATTCAAGAGGTGCGTGACCCCAAATTCTAAGAGGCTTTGTGAAAAACAGGGGATGTGTACCTTTTGTCTCCTGCAGGCGAAACAGTGATTCGGACTACAGTGATGGAGAGGAGGACTTTTACTACTCAGAGATCGAGGTCAACATGGACAGCCTAACAGAGGGCTTGTCTAGCCTCACACCGACCTCCCCCACTACGGCTGGTCCTCCACCCATCTTCCCGCCGCCGCTCACTGATGTCCCTCACTCCGAACACATCAACATGAACGGCTCACAGAGCCACGCCCCGACACTGCTCAGTCAATCAGCTCCCTCCACGCTCTGCCACATCCGCACTGACCACGCCTACCAGGTAATCCACACACTCCAGCCCACAGAATTTGGACACAGTCTCTCACTACCAAATTTAATTTCCCATTTAATTGTATTGCAGTGGTGTTTCTTGCAATGTAATTAAACAGCAAGGAAGAAACGTGAAACTGACCACAAGTTACAAACCAACAAATTGCAGTTTTCTATCGTATGGAATTTGCAGAGGCAGTTTTTGAGATCAGAGTAGCAAAGAGCACAGAGGTCAGAATTATTTAACTCCTACACCAGTGTGGGAGTATATATATGGGTTATAGCTGGGTGAGAGCAGGAAGAATTTTCTTGCAAATATTAACATAAGTTTACTTGAACAATACAGTCAAACTATTTTATGCCAGTAAACTTTTAGCCATAAGATTTTATTATGCTTAATCCCTTCTTGCAACATTTTATTTGAACAGCTTTGTAGCAACTTTGGAAATCAATGCCTCCTCCCTCTTCCTCTGCTCGTCTGCTTCTTTTCTTCCTGTTCTTTTAACCAAAACCAATTCATACACACACCCCTCACTTGTTTGCCCTTGGAGGTAAAACATGAAGTGTTTTCAGTTGGAAGAACATATTTAGTGAGAGTATAAATCTTTAAAATATTCAATATTGAATTCAGTCCTTCGCAGTGGTTAGAGGTAGTATCCAACTTTCAGTTGTCGTGACAACACAAAATGCACACAAATGCAGACTTGCGTTATGCATATGAAATGGCTTCTTAAGTTTTATTTTCTCTATTGCTCACACTCATAACTCTCTATTTGTAACGGCTAACCTCATGTCCGCATTGCTGGTCTCTCTGCTCTCTAGAAACAGTTCTGAGCCACAGCCTAGGGCTGCCTGCCAATGTTGTTTAACAACAACTGTAAAAAATATCAAAATTTTCTCCTTGTAAAATGCTATTTTAAAAATATGAAATACATTTGTGTGTTGAGGAAATTGATTCAGTAATCAATCAGCCATGATATGAAGGCACTTTTCACCCTCAGGTGGAAAGATACCTTCCCCACTAATTACGTTATCTCTTTTTTCTGTGCTTTCTGTTGGTTCCTGTCTGCACTTTTCCTGTCCCTCCTTGTTTCTGTCATGTCCTTTCTTTCCTGCGGTGGGGTGGTTGTCCATGTTCCAGGCCACTGCTCCAGTGAGTATCCCAGTGGGTCCTGAGCTGGCAGGGTTAGGCAGTGGTAATGGGACCGGGCCTGGAACTGGGACGGGGAATGGCATCAGTGTGTCGTGGCAGTCCCCTCCTGTCATTTTCAAAGGCGTCCCGGTGAGTGAGGCTTTGTCTCACGCCTTTTTATCTTAATCTTAATTACTCTCCTGCTGTTTCCCCACTTGTAGCCAGTTGAGCTTCGTGTCGCTCTGATTTCCGCTGTCCCTGCTTCTCTATACTGTCATCTCTTCATACAGAAAGGTGTCAGCCTGTCTGTGTATAACACAGTCCATCCATCAAAGCCCCTAACATGTAGTCAAGAAGAAAACCATCAACTAAATGTGCATGTATTAACAACATTTATTATAGCAGACATGTATGTGCTGCCTCAATGCTATGCGTGTAAGACTTGTACAACTGAATAGAAATAAAAAAGCTAGAAAATAAAAACAAGTTCAATGGAAGGAAACTGAAGGTTTGTGTGTTTAGAACAAGTTTAAAATATTACACTGTAAAATCCTCAGTGTCTCAAGTGGGCTGTTTTACAAGCTGGAGCCATAATGGTTGAAGGCAGCTTTGCCTTGAATCAGAGGCTGGGCTCAAAGAACAGCCAGGAGACAGTCAGAGGACCTGAGGGATCCCGGAGGCACACACTGTATCTTAAAAGCACATCAGACATACTCAGGCATAGTCCTGTTTAAATATTTACAAACCAATAAAAAAAGACCCTAAAATCAATAACAAACCTGACAGGCTACCACTGCAGGGACACGGAAATGTATGTAACACCATCTTTTGTGGTTGTAGATCGAATATGTGCAAATGAATTTTATATGAATTGGTTTTGAACTGTGTCTGTTTTTTTGGGGGAACATCTTAGAAGAACATCGAAACAGTGCAGCCAGCTGGTGATGGAGGTGCAGATCGATTGGTTTCCTCTTTAGTAATAAACGCGGAAAAAGACAACATTAAGCGCAATAACAGCGATGCAAAGTTAGATGTCATCAGTGTGACAGTGTTAACTTGTGCGTGACTTAAGATACAGAGCTTTTTGAAGTGACACACTGCAGAGCTCCACAAGGTTGTATAGTTAAAGCAGATATCAGCTTCACGGCCGTTTCGGCTAATGCTGCGTTCAAGGCAGGCTTTTGAAACCGTAAGTTACAGCTTCAAGTCACAACTACGACTTGGTAGCGTTCCAGGTAACCCGTAGCTCGTGTTTTTACCATCCTGTTGTCTGTGAAAGTTCCCTATAACGGCCACTCGTAACTTCCGACCCGTGAACTCGTACCAGATCGAACTGGTATGACTTCACAGGAAGGAAAAACACAAAGTACGAGTTTCTTTGAACGCACCATGAGTTAGCAGCCCCCGCCCTTGTCAGGCATCAATTGGTCCTCGTGCTACGTCACCACATTCACGCGCATCCCTTGGCTGCACACACAGCCCTTCATGCCGTTCTCTCTCCTCATTGGATAACACTTGTATCCCACAAGGAAAATTTTCTCCTCGGGTTACAGCAGAGCAGAGTGACGGAGAGACTCGTGTTTAGGCTGAAATACTTCATGTAAGTGATTGCTGACGGAAAATAGGACTATTTAGGACTTATATTAACAAAAACATTCCACTGATATCTGCTTTAATCGAAAGGCAATAAAGAATATTCTTCTAGTAAGGTACTGTCACAGTGACAATAGTGACTAAGGCCAAAGTCTTTCTGAAAGCATGAAATGTTCAACAGTATTTCAAGCTTCTTAAAGGAAACAACACTGAGCCATAACTTGTTTGCAGCTGTTACTAAAGCAACGTCTGTGATCCCTGTGTTTCCATGTTGGTTACATTTAAAACATAACTGTTGAGGGTGGCTCGGCTTGTTGGCAGTGCCAGAGCTTAAAAAAAAAAAAAACCCACATTGTATAAAAACAGAAAAATGACGTGCACATTCAAGTATGTGTAATCTGAAATTATTGAGGGGAACTTCTGTCCAGTTCCCATGGACACAATATATTCTGGATGAACTGGTTAGTTTTTGGTGGTCAGGGTGGTTTAAACAAATGCTTCATATTTTATTTGAGTCTGTATAAACAGAGATGTGAAGTTAAACTAGTCTAATCGTAGTCTTGCTCTGACGGGGACAAAGGTTTTGCCTTTCTGATAACTGACTTCTTTCTCTCCAGGTAGAGAGTAAACCAGACACAGTGAGGCGTCACTCTTGTCTACTGAATTGAGGACTGCACTTATGATGTCTTCTCACTTTTGCAGGGGCCTGTGACTCACGTCCGAACAGTTAGCATCGGCGAAAAGCGGCAGCCGGCAGCCAGCACACACACCACTGTTAACAAGACCCATGCTTTAATAACGCCACCAGCGAAGTCGATACCAGGAACCAGGTACGCAGCAGCTGTGTGTGTGTGTGTGTGTGTGTTATTGTGTCATGTATTTATCTCTATGACTTAAATTCATGGGACTTTGTTATTTATATTTTGCATCGTTATCATATGACTCTGCAGTCAGCAGTTCCTTATCCTCTCAGGTCACATCCACTTACACGTCATCTTCTCTTTATGGCGAAAAATTACAAACAAATTGCTGTCCTCGCTACAGTCTGTCACAGTTATATAAATGTACTCAACAGCTCATTTCATAGAAATTCAAGTACTGTTATTATAAATTGTCCTAACCCCTTAAATACAGAAATAATTGAATATAATTACATTTGTAGCAGTGAGTTAATTAATGGCTTATTGCCAGCGGGACCTAAAATAAGGACATGGAGACAAAAATTTATGTCATTACTTTGATGTTAAAATACCTGGATAGCATCTGGCCACTATTGATTTTTAGGTCACATTAAAAAATAATAATTGACTTGTTTAAAGGAACGATTTCTGCAGGTGTGTATTTGTATCTGTATGTGTCTCTGCCCCTGCACTTAAATGTACATGGACATGTTTAAGTGCCTTAGAGCAGACTGTACGTATATATACGTATGTGTTTTTTGCCAGTGTGGGCGCCTGAATGTCTCTGTGCATGTCCTTATGCTGTCACATCTGCTGTTACCAAGGAAACCCCGTGGGGAGGCAAAGAAGTGCCGAAAGGTGTACGGCATGGAGAAGAGAGACATGTGGTGCACAGCCTGTCGCTGGAAAAAAGCCTGTCAGAGATTCACCGACTAATCCAGTCCCCTTCCCGTGTCTGTGAGATGAGCTCTTCCTCACTCAGAGCGACAGCGATGTGGACTCTTCCACCGAGGAGATGAGGGGAGGTTTCTTCACGATGGAGCTCTCAGTGCTGCTTCCTCTGGCCCAGTAGGGGCTTTGCCTTCTCTCTTTTCGTTTCGAAACACAAAGAGAAAATAAAACTGGTGGGTAAAAAAAAACAAAAAAAACAACAAAAAAAATCAGCAAGAAAAAAAAACTTTATGCAGGTTTGGAGACTTTTCTAAGACTGAGACATTTTTCATTCTGTTGATGAATAAGGAAAAAAAAGAGACATTTAAATTGGATTTTTAACCTTCTGATTTGATTTTTGTTTCTCACTCGCCATTTTTCACGGCCTCGACTCAAGGCAATGTTTAAAGACTACAGATAAGCTTTTTGGTATACTCTGTTGTTATTATAGGAGCATCATGTAAGCTACTGTTTACAGGGTGGATAAAGACTTTTTTTCGGGGGTTCAAGGGTTAACACCAGATTTGCTCGGTAAGACCTCTGTAGCATATCCGTTTTTCATTTTCACTGTTTAAGGGACTTCAAACCTACCAAAGGCAAAAAGCCTGTTTGCTTACAACTAACAGCTTAGATCAGTACAGAATCTAACATCACTGTCTCCTGCAGCCTTACCGGGTATCGACTGTATGTTTAAACACATATTGTTCCATATCTAACAACATGTTCATCAGCCAGCGACACTTCTCATAATTAAGCAGAAATGCACAAAAAAAGTGGTACAAAGAGTTTTCCCTTGACTTTCCAAAATATTTTAGAGAGATGTAGATGATATATTAAATATATTTCCCTCTCTTCTTTTCTATACTTATTACCTACAGATATGCACCTTGAAGAAATAAGTCGACTTTTGGAGTATCACTGTAACCACAGCCAATTACTGAGAGAGTGGATATATATTTCTTAAATAGACTTTATTCTCAACAATGAGTTGCTTAAGCAACAAGCAGCTGCACTGTGCAATCAGCAGAATTACAGCATTTAATATTGTCTTTCTTGCTTTATGGTTGTCATTGTTATTTGGGTGAATTGAGGCAGAAAGACTCATTCTTTCCTTTGACAGCTCATGTTCTTCAAGAGATTGTTTACCACAATGAATGATAACTACCCCTTAAACTTTAATTTACAGTCTGACTGGTGTTAATTGTGTACGTAGGTAAATAACCTAGAGATCGTAACCCAACAATCACTACCTGATAATTAGTCAGGCATTCCAATTCATTTCTCACAGTTTGAAATGGAGAGGTTACCCAGTCTTTAATCTTTAGATTAATTAGAGTGATTAATTATTTAGCAGCAGTGTAACAGTTTGTAGTTACCAAACCTAACTTCATAGGAATCAAGACGTTTCCCTTGGTTTTCACTAGATGTTCTTAATCCTTTAGAATGAGCTTTCACTCTGGTCTGACATTCGGATTCACATGGATGTAAGTGTAGCATAAATTTAAAAATGTTATACCAAAGTGGAGTTTTTAGAACCGGCCTGTAATATTTAAAAACAGGTCCAGTTTTCCAAGCATTAGATGAGATGTAAGTGGTAGACTTTTAGATAATTAGGATTTTTTATCAAACATTTTTGATGTATCCCTATTTGTTTTGTTTTTTTCTACAATTCCCAGCTATATTGACCATCTTGAGTAAAAAAAAATATGTTAAGACCCAATTTGTTACTTGCTTTGTATCTCCATATTAGTTGTTTAATATATAAAACAGAAAAAGGAAGAAAAGATAAGTAAACTTTCAACCCTTTTCTAGAAATATTTATAAAACATGCTCTTATGCAACTACACAGGAGAGTTTCTACAAAAGACAAACATGAGAACACAATGATGATCTCCTATTGGTGATATTAGAGATAAAAGTAGAAGAGCGAACCACACATCAGCAGTCATAAGTACAAATATTTGAGGTTATTACTGTATTGAACATTTTCTACGAGTTTAACTTTTTTCTTTTTCTTTTCCCCTCTTTTGTAATGTCCTGTCTTTGTTAACCTGCTCTGAGTCGACTCGGTCACAATTCAGATTTAAATAACTGTGATAGAGATGATAGCCGGCTGTCTGTACTCAACCATATAGTCAAATCCATTTATTTATTTATATAGCCCCATTTTCCTCAAGGTGCTTCACAGTCTGTACCACTTAAGACGCCCTCTATCCGTACACCCACAATCCAAACAAGGAAAAACACAAGAAGAAAAAAATGTTTCTCATTTGCTCTCAAAAGTGGAGTCATGACAGTAGATGTATATATATTTTTTTGAAGAGATTCACCCTGGTGCTGTTTGTCAGCAGCTTTTTGAATGTAGATTCTGCTGCGTGTCCTCTACTATTTGAAGCAATTTCAACACTGACCTTACCTGATCACCATAGTAACTTATCACACACACCCATGCACACACACACACAGAGTGCCTGTCCTTCCCTGTATGAGCAGGCTAACTTTGAGCAAGCTCCTTGACTGAGGATTAGTGTGACTTTAGGACCTCTGTCGCCATAGAAACACCTGCACTGTCCTCGGTCACCACAGGGTCACTCGTGCCGTGTGCTGTCGGCTGACGCCACCTTACAAGTGACCAGCTTTCACTTCTCCATTAAAAAATTGCTCATTGCAAGCGTTAAGTCAATGGGCAAAACAAAAGATAAACATGAAGCACATGTTTGCTGTGATAGTAGTTCTTAATATCTCACTCAATCCCTGTCATAAACCACCATTGTTTTGAAAATTACTGATCCTGCCTGTAAAGTGTTTATTCCAGTGGCATCCCAGATAAGCTAGGCCTCCCTCTGCCTCGGTGGGCAGGCCTCTTCCGGTCAGAAACTTCACAAAGTGCCAATGAAAAGAACATTAAAAGGAAAAAGGTATACTGACCTAATGAAATTGCACTATGTTGCACTGCGCAAAGACATGTTTTTATACATGGACATTTTATATACACAAATTTTGAAGTGAAAGGATTTTCTTTTTTTTTTGATGGGGTGGGAGGGGTGTCGTCACTGCCCGGTAGAATAAATGGGGTGTCAGGGATAGGGGTCCAGTACCTCTGGGGTCCCCCATTATTAGCAGGCGATCTTGACAGTTAATGTCTTTTCTCTCTGTGTCAGATTTATCGTACTAAACACAGTGGTGCTGGCTGTTGTAGAAGCGTGGTACTGAGAAGTACAGTGTGGTACTTAGGTAGTCAGTCACTTTGCCTTTCCTTGGAGGAGTGCCAAGGGCCGAAAGCAGCACCTGCCTTGTCTCAGTGATGGGAAAACACCGGTCTCAGTCAGCAGCTACAACGTTATCGCCTTGATAGCGGATGCTTTACAACGTTTAATTGCCAGGAGTTGTTTTTTTTTTCTTTTTCTTTTTTACAATACACTTTTCTTTGAAATCCGTAAAGCTCGTCTTTGTGCTTTCTTTACTTAGAATAAAAAAAAAAAAAGAATAATACAAAAAAAAGAACAGGTTCATGCTTCTTTACATTTTACTGAGCTGAGGTGGTAACTGTAGATACTGTTATTAGTGCTGGATACCACTTTTGATTCTGTTATCTCTGGTTAGGTCATAGATCGAGTGTCAAATGCAGCCCATCAGCTCGCTCTCTCCATCCTCAGTGTAAGCACTTTTAGATTCCACCAGCAGGGTTAGAGGCCAGTGCTTTTGCTGGCAGTGAATGAGGCCGTTAGCACATGTTAAGCTAACAGGTGCCTGTGGTTGTTGGCCACTATTCCACCTTTTTTCTTTTTTTAATTTTTAAAGTTGCACTAAACTGGCCCATGACGATTAAAAGCCAGGCTGCATCATTAAGAGCTTGGACTCGGCTCGACTTGGCCTCGGCCGAGTGCGGCGTGGGTCATCATGGCCTGAAAGAACTCTGGGTACAAAGTCGCTCTTGTGCACAGATCTCAGACAAGAGAACCTGATTGGTGAATTTTTTGTGAAATAGATCATCAATTAAAACGTTCACCTAGAAAACGAGTGATGGAGATTGGAGTTGACTTCATGGGTGTGCGGGGAAACTGGGGATTGACAGTAGACCGAAAATAGACACGAGATGCGCAGTGACGATATTGATGGATTTGCAGTTTCAGGGCTTTTCTTGTACATATGCAACAAAAGAGAACCGTGAGGCTTTTTCATATATTGTTGTTTTTGTTGTTGTTGTATCTCTGTTTTATGAAAAGGAAACTTTTTTTACAGTACAGTTGCTCAGAATATTTTTCTTTCATTAAAAAAAAAAAAAAAAAGTCAATTGAGAAGCTATAGTGAACATAACACATAAAGATTCAATGTATATTGTAGCTTAGAGGCAATGGGGAGAAAAACAAAACGTGTTGAATGTAAATCCTACAAAAAAAGAAAAAAAGAAAAGGTCTTTTCTGTTGTGTTATTTGCTGGCTAGTTTGTACCGCCTGTAGTGAACCAGTAGCGCATCCTGATTTTTTTGGTATCCAAATCTTTTAACACCCACTGACAGCTGTCGCCACACTGCTAATTCATAACACAACCATGCAGTATTGCTTTACTATCTTACTTTGTGCAATGATATGCTTTATAATGGAACAAGAACTAACTTGAGCTTTTTGGTGACATCTGGGCAACTTGCTCACACTGTTGCTGTTCGTCTTTTGTCTTTCTCCCTGCCAAGTAGTACCTTTTTTTTTTTTTTTTTTGGAATGTGTGTGGTTGTCGTTGTTGTGAATGTTTGTGGTTGTGATGTTAAGTTGTTGTTAGGCAGGATAACCTTCGACCTTTTTCGGTCATGATGAAAATTGTAACCTTGTGGGAATCTGTGTCCTGCCGTGCACATTCCAACAGACAGCACGCTTTCTGTGTCTTCCACTTGTTTCCCAATAGACATATCTTCCCATTTCCTTCTCACTACAGTGATTTCTCTCCTGATCACCTTGTCTTTTTTCCCATTTCCCATGTTCTTGTGCTATCCTACAGCTTTACTGTGGTCCCACCCAAGCCTTTACCCAGTATATTAAGCTAAACTAAACCCTTGAAATGTGCATAAAAAAAGCCTTCGTTTTTTCCAAATATGTCAAAATCTATGTGCTGCTTTTCTTGAATGTCAGTTTTCATTTTGTGTGTAAACCAGCAGCAGCAAAGCCAATAGATCTCCTTCCAAATCAAATGTAATGCATTGCAATGGCAGCTCCACTCAGTTCTCGGCTTCTTCTACTGTGCTCTTGTTGTTTGTCCAGGCTTTTACCCCCTGTCTGTCAGATCTCTCATTTCATGACCATTTCTTTTCTCCTCTTGTGTTTTTACTGAGCCTTACACTGGCCGGTGTGAAAACTGACTTTTGCTTTGTTATTGTTTTCTCATTGATTGATTGATTTGATTGATTGATTGATTGATTGATTGTCTGGCTGAATTTGAGGTTGTTTTGCATGTCTAGCATCGCTACATTTTTTTTTTCCTGTTTGTTTTCTTGTTTGGAGATACAACACTGAAGGGTTTTATGTGTTAGATTTTCCCTTTCAGAAATTGATAACCCAAGGCTGATTGTGTTTGTTTTCCTCTAAATGTTAAGATGCTCATCGCAGCCTCAGACACAGACACACACACACGCTGCGCTAAAAGCTTTAGATGGAAACACTACGTCAGCCTTGGGTCTTCACTGGAGGGCAGGATTTCTCCTGTGTGTGGGCTCAGCCTCTGGTCTTCATCAGCAGTCCCACGCACATGGAGGAAGCACTTTCTGAGGAGTGGTGCACTCAAAGAGTATTTGTGTGAATGTCAAGCCTATGACTAGCGCTTGGAAAGATGGATGACCATGTATGATGCTGATAATGTGATCTATGTGATGTAATGTGACAGAAAGAAAATAAACCTGAATGGAAGAAAGTTGAATGGTATGGTGTGTTTTTTTAAAAATAAACTTGGATATGCAGATGAATAAATCAATTCAGGGGTTGTTGATAATGTAAAATCTTCAAAATAAGTAAACATGTAAGATTGTAGAGTGGATTCATTTGCTGCTTTTGACTTGTCTATTCTGACCCCTGGTGGGTAGCAGTTGTAATAACACTTCTGTCCACAAGGAAATAAAAGCCATAGCACACTTTGGTCACTTCTTTACAGCAGCAATTTCAAAATTTATTGAGACTGATTGGTTTTTGCAAATAATAGTCAAGCTAATTCTTCCACTAAACATGAAGTTAGAAAGAGGCTTGGACGGCCGGCGGGCCAGCCCCAACATCAAAACAGGAGGCTCATGGTTGACTGTAAAAATGTTTTGTGATCAGTACTATCAACCAAAAGATATCTGCACAAGAGCACTTAAATCTGCCCAAAACAAAACAGGTGTAAAAACAGGACAGGTTTTTTTGATTATTTAACACATTTTGTTACAAACACAGGTTTATGATAATCATCAATATAAAGTCAGTATCATATTGAACAATATCCCCAATGAAAATAAACAAACCTCAAGCTTCAAGGGCAACCTTTTACAAATTAAAGACCCTCTGAAACTCGAGAGAGGAAAATAAATAATATATAATAGTAATATAAATTCATATATATGAAGGTATACACACATCACTCTTAGTAGAAGAACAAAATCTAAAGTAAAAAGCGCCAATTTTGAAATATAGTATAATATAGATATACCCATATCTATGGCTTCATGATTTGCACGTGTGAATCAAGCTATACAGGCTAAATGAGGATTGCAATTTGTACACGTCTAAGAATACCCATATTCATCTGCAATAGAGCAAATAGTTCCAGTTTTGCATCGTGGAAATGAGACAGTTGTGTGCAGATGCCGAAGACGTCGCTTTGGTATGACAAAATGAACACAGGCATGCAGTTAAGACCACAGAATCAGGGCACAAAAGGTCATCAACACACGGTGGGAAGGAGAATCTAGTCGCCCATCATGATTTGTCTCTTTGAAGTTTCATCCTCAGACATTTTGCACCTCTAATCTGATCAGTCACATCTTGGTAATCTCTTTCCATCAATACAAATATTCAGTCGTCTCTCGGAAACAAGCACTCTCACAAGCACACAGGTGAAATGTCATTGAGGCACATATTGAGGGGTTGATGGCAGACGTTTTCCTGAAGTACAACCCAGTATGAGGAAGAAGACATACAGTACAGGTTGTGAGAAGAGCGCAGGAACGGGGAGTCACGCATACATCCAGACGTCTCGCGAGTGGCCACAACAGCACCACAGGACAGAGATTTGTCACTGATCATGGGCTCCTTCCACACCCACCATTGACATTCATAAAAATCCTACCCCATTGTCTTTCTTCTTTTTTTTCACCCCAGAAAAGTACAACTATTTAATAAATGGGTTGAACAAAAACACAATAAATAATACCAATAAAATAAAGACATTTGCCAGACATGAAGAAAGCATCACAAATCGCATTGTACTGAGTTTCTCAGTGGGGGTTTATGGGAAGTGCAGTCCATGGCACCTGTAGCAGGAAAGCCTGATGTGTATGACCTGCACTGGCAACAAAATGTTTCCCAGAGTTACTACTGCATTGCTCACTTTCCCTTTATGTAAATGAACTAGAGTTCAAGCCAGTAAAACGCTGGCGGATAGAAATACAGGATGTAGACTCAACTGCCTTCGGTCTGCGTGCTGCATTTCTACTTGATTGTGTGTCATGCGCAGGCGTGAGACAGTAGAAACTAGAAGAAAAAAAAAACAACAAAAAGAAAACTCATCAGCTCGGTTTTGCAGTCTTCAAAAGCTAGCCAGTTCTTCCACGCAGCCCTTCATATTCACAATAATACCATAACATGTGCACTTTTTTTTTTTCAAACTGTGACAAATAGTGACAGGTTCAAAAAATAAAAACAACCCAACAACAAAACTGTTAACCACAACAATAAATCCAAAAAGCACCTGCACACACAGACTGTGAAACAAAAGCACTTCATGTATACAAGGTACTAGATTGGTTTTGGTTCGATATTAATCAATTAGTGTACATTAGTGATGCAAAAGCGTGTGCTGAATATATGTCTCAATCAATATCTAACAGAGAAGTTTGACAGTGAAGTTGTTTTTCCCCTTGGTAAAAAAAGCAAATACGACAGAAAAAGCGTAAACTGGCACAATAAAAGGTTGATAAAAGCCCCATGGCTTGCTGTCCACAACAAGGCAAAGTATAAAAGCTTTTTTTTTCTTATACAAGATATAAAATATCAAAAAAAAAGAACACACAATAAAGCTTAGCATCCAGCACTTAATAATAATAATTAATAATCATAACATCAACAACAGTAATCATAGTTCTGATAATCATAATAATAAGACATGTCATCTGCCTCACTTGAATTGTCAATAACTTTGCCAAAAAACATGGAAAGAATCTTAAGAAATCAATATAGACTTTTTTTTTGGACACTGGACACTCAGACATTCTTGCATACAAACAGCCATCCTGTCCCACACAACACAGAGACAGAGACGGAGAGAGGGAGAGGGAGAGAGAGAGAGAGAGAGAGAGAGAGAGGAGGGAGAGAGAGAGAAGGGAATGACTTGTCAAAAATCAGGAATCCACAAACAGGTTTTTTTTTCAATAAATAGCTGTTAAACAAAACAAATTAATATTACACTCTCTACAAATATCAAACTCTGAATTTTCAAGCACAATTTTTGATCCTCTACTTTTTTTTCTTTCTTTCTTTCTTTTTTTTTTTTAACCTTACAAAGCCGCAGAAAATATGCATGTCACCAAACAAAAGAAAACTGTGGAAAGAGTCTGCATATTCTGTGTTCAGAAACTGGAATTACATCATGACCAAAAAAAAAAAAAACATATAAAAAAAAAAAGAAAGAGACAAACAGAAAAAAAGAAAAGAAAAGAAAAAACAAAGGCAGCTCCTCCTCAGTTGTGAGAGACTTGGCTCTCAGGTCCTAACATCATAACCTCCAGTGTGAGAGAAGCTGAAGCAGAGACAGTGAGAGAGACAGAAAGAGTTAATAGTGTAGGTCATGTGGATCCACTGTGTGCTTGTGTTGGGTCTCCAACACAGGGAAGCAGAAACTGTGTAGAAAGACTCTCAGATACACTGTAAAACTCTTTTCCCAGTCTCTCTCCGTCTCTCTGTCTCACACACACTTCACTCCCCCCTTTTAAAAATTCCAAAAGTCGTATGTACATTTTTGTCAAATCTCCAGTATTTGTTGGAATGGATCGATAAGAAACCGTGTGGTAAACTTAAGTGAAGAAAAAGATTAAGGACCCCACTGAAAGGCATAGGCTATATAAACAGCAATCTGCACAAAGATTCAGTGATCTTCTATATCGTGATAACAGTCAAGAGGACATAAAGTATATCCTTAAAGGTAGGTGCGGTCACCGAGTTGTTTAGGTAAGTAAAGATCAGATCAAAAAATGTAAACCACGGGTTCAGGGCTTTGATAGGAGTCAGTTGTCATTAAAGTGCAAGTCTGTGGCAGTAGGACTCTGCATCAATGTGCCATCGGGCTGCCCGGTCCTCTGACACACGTAGCTTTGCAATAGATTTCGACTCTTCCCCCTCTTCAGACACACTCTCCCTGGGGAGCGTTACCCAAGGTGGGACCAAGATAACCCCCCCTCCCCTCCCCTCCCTCTCCCCTCCCTCCCCTTTCTCCTGGCTTTTTTTCCCTACGCTGTCAGTGATCCTTGGTTTCCATGGTGATTGTGATGGCAAACATACATAGTCGCAGTAAAGTTGCAGTCTAGCATTGGCCGTGTCCTTGGCAGCGGTCCTCGTTGATTCCTGTTGTGGCAGAGTTAGAAAACTACTGGACTCTGGCCTGAACCCTCAAGAAAAAGAAACACAAAAACACTGCATCAGAAGTAAAGGAGGTAAGCAGAAAAAGCCTTGCACTCGAGCCATCTCCTGACCACTCTTCTTCTTCTTCTTCATCTACTATGGCAGTCAAAGTTGAGAATAGCCTAAGTGTGTGTGTGTATCTGTGTGTATGTGCATGTGTGCGTTTGAGTGTGGTTGTTTTGTTGTTGTTGTTTTTAGATCATTGTCGCGCATCACCCTACAGCGTTTCCATTCAAAGGAAGGCCTGCCCACGGTGGGACGAATGGGTAAAGAGAGCAGAGTTTTCCGCCCAAGAGATCGCAGGAGATCTTCGGAGACTGGTCGACGTGGAGCCGCGAACGGGAGCCTGGTGGCGGTGGATTCTAGGAGATCCAGGCGAAGTCCCTCTCGCTCCCGTTCTGCTGCTCCCCCTCCTGTGCCGAGGAGTCGCTCTCCTCCTTCTCATTGTCCAGTGCTCCGTGTGCCTCAGCGGTCATCCCTGAGTCCTTCCACTTCCCTCCTTCTTCCTCCCCCTCTCCCATCATCTCCCCGTCCCCTTCCACCATCATCTCCTCCTCCCCCTCTCCGTCGCCATCGCACTCCGCCTGGTCATCGTGGAAACGGTCGCCGGGATACAGCTCCTCCTCCGGGGAAATGTCTCCTCCCACCTCCCCGTTGTGGTCCAGCAGGGCGGCCATGCCCCGGCCGGAGCAGTCGGCACAGACGCCGTGGCGACGGGAGCCGTGTTTGATTCCCACGCTGGCCGCTGACATGAAGACTCTGCTGCACACTTTACATACGTACTTCTTGTCTTTGCTGTGGACCTGTAGGGCGGAAACACATGATTTCAAAATGTTAATTCACACTTTGGACCATCTCTGATCCACCGCCCCCCCCCCCTCCTGTTGATTGTGAGCCCACTCACCAGCGTGTGCCTCTTCATGTGCTCCCGTCTGGTGAACTTCTTGCCACAGATTTCACAGGGGTAGGGCCTCTCGCCAGTGTGAGAGCGCATGTGCCTCTTTAGGATGCACTGGTGCATAGCAGAGAAACTGCAGTAGGGGCACTTGAACTTTTTACGGATCACTGTGAAGTCATTCACTGTGGGGATAGACAGAGAGAGGGGAGAGGGGGAGAGAAAAGAGAAAGAAAAAAAAATATTAGTGCTGAATGAAACTCATTTAAATAAGCAGAGACGTCACCTTTCAGTTACTACATTTAATTAGCAGCATGGTCTAGAAATGTACCATCAATTCCCATGGCCACCCCAACCCCAGTCAAAGCTACAGTTGCCCTGGCAACAGCTCTTCCTCCATACTAAAGCAATAAAGGCAAAGAGATACTATAAACACACAACACAACAGTCAGTCTGCCTTGGTCGCTCTAGAAGGTCTCTGCTACGGACAGCAAAAACACAGACAGAAAGACAAACACAGACAATGACAAGACGGCTGAAGGTCGGGAAATAATCACACACACAGAGGGAGGCTTCAAAATAATGATGAAAAAAATAAGAGCTAACGTTAATACCATGTCCCAGTTTGCGTAGAGGTCTGGTAAGTCAATTATCTCGAGGTCTAGACTTAAATGGTAGTTAAGCCAGGTGAAGGCGTCCAAGTAAACAGATTGTGTGTGCGTGTGCGTGTGTGTACTAGTGCGTGTGTGTGTAACCAATGAAAAACTTTACAGTAGAAACGTATATAGACCATAACCAGGAGCAGATTTAAGCACACACTGTACACGTCTACTGCACATGAGGGAGGGAGTCACACACACGGTTAAGGGTTAAGTTCAGCTACTAAGAATTCAATATAATTACCTCCATCTGCAAAACGACTTCTGCTCTGATTAAGCACTTGACAGCACATCAAAAAAAACAAAAAAAACAACATGCATGTATACATATACCGCACAACAGATTAGTTTGTTTTGTTTTTTTTTACGTGAAAATGCAAAGACGAGGAAGGAAATGTTGTGATTGTGTGAATGTGTGCACGACACAGACGACTAATAACAAAGGAGTTTTGACAGTTTCAATAACAGTTTAATTACAGCATGAAAATTACAAGCAGAATCTCATTCTGTTTAGAAAAGTACAGATTATTTTATACAGTACATGGGTTTTCTTCCATTATCTAAAATGAAATATCTTTCTGTATTTACAAACAACAGGTTTCCCAACACTGAAACGCTACACAACATCTGCACGGTTTATTCCTCCAGCATTTTCTCCTCAGTGGCTGATTTTGCAGAGTTCCTGATTAGTTCCTGATTTCTCTGAGCCTGCCAGTCTGCTTCAGCTGCAGGCCGGGACAGTGTGTGCTACCTGAGATTTGGGATTTTGTATCAGAGAGGATTTGGCATTTGGGAATTCAGTGTCTGCATATATATATTTATATTACATACATACTGTAGCAAATGGGTAGATTCTCCAACAGACACCAGCTCCACCTTATTGCACACATTCATATATTACAGTTCTTTGTGCTGGAGGGACTGTGGATTATTAGAGGGAAACACAGGTGGATGTCTTCTCTTTGGATATTCACATTATGGGTGTGCACAATAAACTGGGCTGTATCAAGTCAGTATTTTGTTGCAGGGTAAAGGCCTGCTGTAAACTCAAGGGAGAACATTTTGGCAGAGATGTGTCTGAATTTACATGAGCAAAGATTTCTCCTCCTGCAGGCCGTGCTCAGTCTTCACCACCTCCCTTATTCCTCCTCAGCATTTTCCCCCCTCTTCATCTCCCATTTACCTCTACCTTGTACTTACAACTGCACCATTATCTGTCTGCTGCAGTGACATCACCCCGCTCATCTGGTTTAAAGGGCATCTGCCTCTCGGCCCCCACTTCCCCCTCAGATGACGGGGTCAGGGGTTAAGAAGGGTCGGAGCCATGAAGGACCAATTACTGTCCAGCTCCAGCCACACTCAGCCACTAGAAGACTTACAGATCTGGGACAGAGAAGATGGACAGGGAGAGGAGAAAATGACACCACCCAACCCCCATCTGAGCTGCTACTGGTCTATTGTTTTAGCAGGCTTTGTCTCGTTCGGCACATCCCCTCCATCTGCACTGATCTGACAGCACTGACAGAAGGGAACTGTGTCAGACTGATGACTGAGGACAAGCTTCTGCGAGTCCAGTGGAGGTGGATCAGTGGTAGTGGGACTTTGTTTTCCCTTTCTCTTTGAGATACAAGTATCCACATATACTTTTATATATTCCATTAAATTCTTTCAGGCCAATTCTTAATATTTATTGATGCGCACTGCAACAGAAATAATCTCATTTGAGGGTTTTTCTTCAGCTCTCACTGCTGCAACGCTACAAAGTTCCTGCAGGTGGTGTGGTTGCGTGGGCTGTGAGCAACAGTAAAGCCTTGCAGATATGAACTGTCTTTGTGCCCGTAATGCAGGGGTGGACACAAAGATAAAGATCTCTCTGCCTAAAAAAGGAGAGAAGAGTTTAGTCAGACTGGTGACTGGCGACAGTGAGCCGGACAAGTGGTTTAGGTTGGGGAGGCAGAAAAGACACCACCACTACCACCCCCTCCCCCTGTCCCTCCACCCGGCACAGCAGCAGAGTCATTCACCTGTTTATGGGTCCAGCCACTGCTCCACTAAACTATTAACACAGCCTTAAAAAAAAAAGTTTTTTAGCTTAAAAGATCAGCGTTGCATAGCAATTGTGCACTGTTGAAGTCAATTTGTGTTAAATCGTCCTTATAAAATAATAATTTAACACGTAAAAAAAAATAGATAGATATTTACAACCATGTCAACAGGCATTTGATTGTAAAAGGAGCTCATCCCTTCTGAGTGCACCGACACCACTGATCATTTTTGGCATGAACGTACAACACAAGTGAGGATACGCTGCTAATTAATGGGTATGACTGTGTGTACATAACCCTGCAGCCTGCACATCCAGTTTTAGTTTTCCCCATTGATACTGCCATTATGATTGTCAACTTTCATCTCTGGAGAAAGCCGCCACCGTGGATATATACCCTGAGACGCCCTGAGACATTTCCATCCCAGTGCGACCCCCCAGCAGGGCTCCTGGCATCGAGCCCACCTGGCAGCACACTTTAACATGTGTCGCCAGGTTCTTCTGGGTGCTAAAACCCTTGGCACAGGCGGGGCAGGTGTGCCCTCTCTGTTTGGAGTGCACAGAGGACAGGTGCCTGTGCAGGTCTGTGCGGTCTCTGAAGTGTTTCAGACAGTACACGCACTGCATCAGCTTCTTTTTGAAGTGAATGGTCTTCTCGTGGCGGTCTGCGTTGGACTTGAGGGTGAAGCTGGCGGGGCACTGGGAGCAGAGGTAGCGCGCGGGCTCGGCCGCCGCGGGGCGGTAGAGAGACTGGTCGGAGAAGTGGAGCTGCTGGGACTGGGGCTGGTGCCGGGGCAGGGGCAGGGCGGGTTGGTGGTGGTGGTGGTGGTGGTGGTGGTACGGACCCGGCATGCTCGGCCAGTCCAGGGACAAGGCCATCAGAGACAGGGTGTGGCGGTACTCGTGTTCCCTGAGATGCTCCAGGCTGCTGAACAGCCGTTTGCACAGGGAGCAGGCGAACCCCTGTGAGGGCCAGGCACCGGGCCCTGATCCGGCCTCTTCGCCCAGCACCATCAGCCCTTTATTCTCTCTGCCAGCCACGGACACTGACGCAGGCATGGTCAAACCACCAGCATAGCTCCCACCGCCCATCTGATCCTTCTCGACAGGAGACTGGTCACCTTCCAAGGCTGAGACAGCAAGAAGGAGGGTGAGAATGAAGAAAGTGAGAGAAATAGAACAGGTATTAAAAAAAAAAGGACCAAAAAAATCTCTGTTAAGTTGTCTAGACTTGACATACTTCAACTCTTAAAGCCTCAACCATACCTGCGCTGTACTCCTTCATGTCGTCTTCATCTTTTATGCCCTCCTGTAAACACAAAGCGTCCCGTTATGTCACACGCACACAGATTTATACAGGCTGTATGGAATATTGTCTGGGCATGCAGGAGGCAGGCAGGTGAGACAAGCTGCGAAGACAACCTTTATTCACACTTGTGAGAAACAGAAGAGAAACAAAGACATGAAAACAGAAAGGGGGAAAAAAAGGACGACAAACAGCAGGTCAGCATGATTTAAAGACAGATAAATTGTAAGAGATAAGCATGAAAACACGGGAAAAAAGTCTTGTACAGTAAATAACTGACGCTTCCTGGGTGCTAGAGCTGTCCTACGAGACACAGAACGAACACTTAGGTTGATCTACAGTATTAATAATATTATCTCCCTGTTACTCAGATACTCAACCGTGCACCCATCCCCACTTTCTTCTCCCTCCTACATCCTTTCTCCTTTACTGTATCCTTCCTCCATCTACTCTACGCTCCTGCCATTCCTTCGCCCCCACCCATTTCCTCGGTCCCTACACCTCCTCCTCCTCCTCCTCCTCCTCCTCCTCCTCTCCAAGAACAGAACACAGTGCACTGGGCAAACAGATGGCTTGTCCGTAGAGATAGGGAGGCTTGTTGGGAGGCAGGTCCGCTGAAATCAAATGCTGCTCCTAAATGCTCACCCGCACACACAGACTGGCACAGAACTCACATCCACACATGCTCATACCGCCATGCTCACACACATAACATTCACACACACACACACACGCGCGCGCACACACATTCGCGCACATCAACACACACGCGGAGCAGAACAAACAATTTCCTGGGCTGTGAGAGCAAACCTCTCATTGTCTACTAGTATTGATTCTACTCAGTCTCATCTCACTACCTTGCCCGTTATCTGCCATATCTAAGCACACACTGCCATTGTGACCAGATGTGTCATCTCTAATCTAACCACTATATAGCCACATTACTACTAATGCTGAGCAAAGACCG
The DNA here is from genome assembly GCF_905171665.1 of Trachurus trachurus. Lineage (NCBI taxonomy): Eukaryota > Metazoa > Chordata > Actinopteri > Carangiformes > Carangidae > Trachurus > Trachurus trachurus. Next base: position 22,980,480 of record NC_139901.1, on the reverse strand, counting down.
CTGGCTTGGAAGGTGAAATCTGCTCTAGCTATATTAAAAGAGTATTTGAAAAGTGAGGCAGGAGTCAAGAATTGGAAATCTGAAAGGAAGAGAAAGCAAACAAATCATACAGAAAAGAAAGACAAACAAAAGAAAACAGACAGACAGTGTTTCTTCTCCAGTGTAGCAGGAAATATGCCAGATTCCACACAGAGAACAAGATACAGAGAGGGGTTGAGCGATGATGTAGTTGCGTGTTTAGAAAAGAAAAAGACTTTCCAATCATGACAAATAACCCCATTAACCCCTCCCCCCCCCCCCCCCCACTACCATCATGTCACCAGTCACTTTTTTACTCTCCATCACCTCTCGACCCCTCTCGGTGCGTTTGCAGAAGCAGGGTGAAGCTGCCCCCTGGATTCTCGTCTCCACTCGGTTTTACGCGGATCAAACTTTCATCCGCCTGGAGGCGCAGCGCCCAGGGAGCAGCCCCCCCCCCACCCCCCCCCCCCCCCCCCCCCCCCCCCCCCCCCCGTCCCCCCTCCCCACCCGCCCTGGAGGTGAGCCAGGCTGTGTGTGCTTACCTCGGGCAAGGTGCAGGGCTCTGGGCCCTCGGGGGCCTCTTCCACTTCCATGTCCAACCCTTCTGAGCGCAGCGGGGATACCCCAGCCCGCAGACCGGGGGCCTCCAGGGGCTGAGGCTCAGAGGGGAGCAGTGGCGTGGGTGGAGTGGGTGGGCAGTATGCTGATGTCGATGTGGATGAGGATGATGATGATGATGACGATGATGATGATGTTGGCGGTAGTGGTAGTGGTGATGGCGGAAGATGTGGAGGAAGAAGAGGAGGAAGAGGAGGAGGAGGAGGAGGAGGAGGAGAGGAGCCAGCCCCCTGTTTGTTATGAATAGTGGCCCCCGTGGCCCCTGGCCGGAGCGTGCTGCAGTAGTTGTTGGAGCGGAGCCCTGAGGAGCACAGGAAACGAGTCTCACCCACCCACTCACGTACAACTGCAACTCTGCTAGCAGCTGGCCACCAGAACACAACGGGAGAGAGTGGGCAGGGGGGCACACAGAGGCTGCCAGTGCTACACTATCAAACACTATGGAGAGGGGGAGGAAGAAAAACTCTGAAGTTTCACTTTCCACCAGCCGAGGGGAAAGGGTTAGGGCTTCTCTTCTCTCTTTCTCTCTCTTTTTCTTTCGCTCCTCTGCTCTCCTTCTCCTTCCACCCACATGCGTGCGCAGAGGATGGCAGCATGTGTGTGTTTTGTGAGAGAGTGTGCATGTGCTGTGTGAGCAAGTAAAATGCATATAAGGAGAGGGGGCTTGAGGATCCTCTGTAGTGTGGAGGGAGATTGTTTTGGACAGGAGCCATCCTGCAGCTCAAGTGAAGACTTTTTGTACACGCAGGGTAAAGGACGAGTATATCGACCATGTAAGATGTTTACCAGCAACAAGTTGAGGCACGCTGGATAAAGAATTTGGAATTTATCACAGAGCCTTTAGCTCTCTATAACTATTCACACAGGCGCTTTTTCTGCTACATTAATATCACCATTAGCTGCTGCTGAGAGTGCATCTCTTTTCTTTATTGTGCATATTAATCAAAGTATAATGTATTGCAGGTTATTCTGGAGTGTGTGCGCGTGTGTGTGTCTGAGTATGTGTGAGTGTGGGCAGCGTTTTGGGGAATGTCTCCAGAGTTATGCAGTGGGTTAGCCATTCATTGCCCTCCTCTGCACAACGGACAGAATCACACAACCATGAGGCTCGACCATGGACGGATTCCTGGAATGTTAAACTACCGCGCCCGACACTCCCCACTCCCACTTACTGAGAACACACACAAATGCTTAACTCCCCATCTCTTCTTCCTCACCCCCGGCTGTAAACGGGAGGAACAACATTAACAGGGAGGAAGAAATGAAGACAGAAAGGGCAAAGGGATGAGCTACAGGTGAGATATAGCAGCTCATTGACAAATCTCGTCCCGGACTATCATGGGATATCTGCGGTACAGTACGTCGACCGGGTTAAACTGCGTCGGCTCAGGCCTCTTGAAGAACTCCAACATTTGAATGTAATTTTTGCAATCTTGTCTCACTGACTTTAATATGGCTCGTCGTGTCTGGCGAGCTGTACAGAATACAAATAACAGCAGGCTGACTCACTGCACAGCGTCAGGAGCAAAAGAAATAGAAAGGAGAAAAATACAGTAATGTAGAGTACCTGAATTATGTTAACACTAAGACACAACCTGCAGCCTCTCCTGCTGCCAGAACAGGGCCAAGATACTTGCGTCTGTTTAAGCTTTAGGGAACCAGTTACAGTAAGGTGACTGAGCAGCTGCCAGGAACCAATTAACTAAAACTTACTAAGTCAGGTTAGGAATAAATATCCAGATAGGATTGGAGTCTATGACTCTATGACTCTACGGGAAAAAGGTTTAATGACACCCAGTTAGCAAAAACCTCTCTACACTCCTTTTGTTGTGTTGAAAAGCAAAAAAGAAACTTGAACTTGTATCCATGTTTCACATGCTGCATACATCTCCTACAGGTAAGAGGTGTTTGGAAAAGTGCCAGCAAATCCAAAAGGTTTATATATAAAGTAGTTTAGGTCACCTTTAATGGAAGATCTCATGACCACATTGAAGCTATTTCCATCTCCAGTATCGATATCTGCCTTTACATTGACCCTCACTGTTCTTTCTATCCTCTTGCATTTAAGTAAAGAGGCAGAAAGTAGGGCGTTGGTGTATATACTGTATATATATATATATAATCCAAAGTTTAAATCTGAAATGTCTTTTGCCTCCCAATTGAGATAAATCTGTGTTAAATCATATGAAAATCATGACATCTCTGGAGAGTGGCAGCTATGGAGCCACTGGGAACTATACTGTACATGGTGAGTCAATTTTCAAAAGTACATGTGAAGTGATGAGAGCAGGCGGTGGGGGAGAAAGTTCAATAATGTCAGTATGATCCCTATAGTTAATTGGATGTTCTTTACAGTCGGTACACGGTGGCGGCGTGGACAGGTGCATGGGGATGGTCCGGCAAAATCCATTGTCTGGCATTGATTGTCTGACGCACAGAGGGGTAACGGGGCCAAATCCAAATGATCTTAATTGGATTCAGGAGGCTGATTGACATACAGACTGGTTCCACTGTAGATTGGCATTCGACGACATGCTAGGAGGATGTAATCTGTGGCCCATGCAAACGAATGCCAAAGAGAGGAGCTGTGCATTTGAATGCCCGCCTGACGCGTCAACAAGGTGGAGGTCGGCTCAGTTTGAAAGGCCGAATGTAAAGAGAAAAGGTTTTCAGTGGATAAACTGCAGAAGCACTGATTCTCACTTTGGTGAGATTCTGAATGGATGAATCTTATGGGGAGAATTTTCTATTATAGAAAAGAGAGAACAAGAGGAAGAGGAAGGGAGGGGGAGAGAAAGTCTATGTCAAGGCCTTGTGCTGATGTTCAGTGGTCTCTCTTGAATTGGGCCAGGTGACCTTGCTCTACCTCCTCTCTGCCTTGATCAATACTTTCCCAGGATTTTAAAACCAACATACTTTGATGCTCTAATGGAAGAGGTAAAAGAAGGGGGCAAGAGACAGGAGTGAAACAAATACGGAGGCACTGAAGGAGTCGGCCAGAGGGGGGAGGGAGTGAGGGAGAGTGTGAGGGATGAGTGTTAAGGAGGGGTGAAGGAGAAATAGATGGAGGAAAAGAGGGAGGGAGGGATGGCGTGAGGGGGAGTACAGGAGGGAAAAAAGGACAGGAAGGATGTTAAGCAGGGGTGAAGGAGAAGCAAGGGAGGAGAAGAGGAGGAGGGGAAAGAAGGCTGAATGGAGGGAGGGAGGGAGGCAGGGAGCAGCGATCTGTCAAACCAGGCAGACTTATCCTCCGCCCAGTAATCTGAGGTACGGTGTTTGTTTATTTTCTGTCCTCATTTAGACACGGGGGCAGACCCAGGGAGGGAGGGGAGGTTGTTGGCCATCGTGACAAGCCCATTTCCCCAACCCCTATTGTGCAGGGAATTTAAAATAGGGATTGGCTAACCAAAAACCTCCCCAAGGTTTCTTTGGTGACAACAGAAATACAGCTATAAGACTTATTCAACATTTTTTTTTCCCAAGCGGGGAGCAAATGATTAACATTCTTTGAATTCTCTAAAATCTTCTATTCATATAGTCAAGGCTGAGTGTATCTGTAAAGTGTGAGTGTGTATCAAAAAGCCTGTTCTCTTTCCTGGAGCTTGTGAGGCTGCCTATCTGTGCTGTGACAGCATCTGATTCTCCTCTTTAAGCCAACAGAAACATCTCAATCCCACACACTTAACACTTGCACAAAAGGGGTGATGTGATGTGGCGTGCGTGCGCAGGCACATGCGCGTATGTGCAATTTCGAATGTGTGTTTTGGTCTATTCAGCCCTGGCTCTGTCTTTTATTTTGTAGGTGAGTGGGGCTCAACTCAAAAGGCATGACTAGGCTTGGAGTTGTACCCTTCCTTTGCTTTTCTTCCGCTCACAAAGACAGGCAGAACTCGGGACAAAAGATCCAATTACTAGCCAGTAAAAGCAAAGAAACACAAACACAAGAGTCACACACACGAATGTGCCCTCGCGGACATGGTCTCAAGCAAATATATACGCTCACACTGGCACATACACACACACACAGACACACACACAGAAATGCATGTACTACAGACACACTGACAGTTTAACACCTTCACTGAGAGCCAAAAAAAAACAAAAACAAGAACGGACTGAGCGAAGAACAAATTCCCTTGTTCACATGGACAAATTAGGTGCAATTAAGCATGTGTATTGATCTATTATTGGTGTGATTAGAAAATTATTTGTTCTTCATTAAGTAGAGGCATTGATTGGGACATTTAGGCTGAGTTTTCTTTCTTCTCTGCTGGGATATTCATACCCCATTCAAAGAGTGGAAGAAGGCTTAACACAAAAATACACAAATATCAGTTTCACAGTCGTTCATAATCACAACAGAATTGTACGGGAAATAATTACTTGAATATAGCAGTGTGTTGTAATCTGTTTGTTGTTTTTTTTAAATCTCAGAATAACATCATCTTCTTTTGTAAAGTGATGTTTTCACTGGAACAATTTAAAGAAAAATATTCCTTATTTTGAAGCTGCTTTTAACAGCGAGCAGTGGGTTATTCCAAGCAAAGCTCATCATCACTTTTGCTGGTAAAATTCAGTAAGAGACTAATATGTGAACAGTTGCTGCAGTTCTGTTGTGTTACTCTGCTGCTGTGAAACAGCCGTAGACCCACTGATACGCACAAAGAAACTGTCACATAAAACCAAACAAATTTTCTCACGACGGAGAGAGCGATCCCAGCAAAATGTTCTCTCACTGAGTCACCGCTGACTATTCATCACTGGCATTGCCACACAGTCTCGTTACACACTGAAGTGGCAACACACACACACACACACACACACACACACACACACATGCACAAACGCACACACGCATGCATTCAGTGTTATCCCAATACAGTGGCTGATGAGGGAAAATACTCTGCAGCAGAGGACCCTCATGTCAAAAGCGGTCAAGCCTGTATGTTTTAAGTTTCACAGGTGACCATATGAGCAGGTACTCAAAAAATAACACACACACACACACTGGTTGATTTGTGTATACTTGACTTGTAAGTTATGATGAGATGTGTGGTTGGTTTTGGGTGTAAGTGTGCGTTAACGATCAGTGTGAGCGCAGTGTTAGTAAACAGTGACTTACACGACAGGGAGTGTCCTCCTTTGGGCAGGTACTCGAAGAGCAGGGGGTTATCATCTCCCATCATCTCGGCCCGCAGCGACAGCAGGCTGTTCTTACTCATCAGCGCCGCCTTCAGATTGGCCACCGATGAGATCGTCCCGCCCACGGCTCCTCCTCCGGCCTCTTCCGATTCGTTGGGACCCATGAAGCCGGGCTCCGCGGTTAGAGCCTCTTCCTGCTTGAGGAAGAAGTCCAGGCGTTCGCCGCGGCTGTCTGAGCTGTTGGGTTCGGTCACGTCTGCCCCTGAGAACACAGATGAGGTAACAGAAAGATGGGTGAGGCTCCTGTGCTCTTTTCTCTGAATTGGTACGGGACATTACCTCAAAACATTTCACACAGCACTGTTGTGACTTAATTTGAGAGATGACATGTTTCTCTATTGGTGGAAAATCCTGCCAATCTTCTCAATTCATGAAATCCTCTCACAGGGGGGATTAAAAAAGGGATGGTGGACAAAATACAAAAACTGGTGACACTGTATTTGAAAAGTTGTCACTTTGTTGATTTGAGGGTTTCACCTGACAGTGACAACAACAGCTTGAGTGAAAACCCACAACCCCCCTCCCTCCCAACCACCCCCCAACCAACATATTAAACCAATTCTTTCAACCCTCTCAGTCGAGTCATCGTTTACACCCAGTGTTTTCTGCAGCAACTTCCAACACGTCACCGCTCTGATTCATCTCTCTCTCTCTCTCCTCGACTCCCTAACATACCTCATCATCACCAGTCAACAAAAATACAGGGAGATCATAAAGAGACAGTGAAAGAGAGAGAGAAGGGCAGACACACAGACGTGATGCGTATGCGTATGTGTGTGTGTGTGTGTTTGTGTGTGTGTGTGTGTGTGTGCGCGCGCATCATGTCTGTGTGTGTGTTTAGCCGTCAGTGTCGTTGAAAGCAGAGTGAGTGGAAAAGCTGTCAGCGGTAGACATGTCGCTGGAGGATCCACTGTAGATCTACAAGACTGTCAGACCACACTGCTGACGACGGCTCCGCTCAACACTCAGAGACACACTCACACACACACACACACACACACACACACACACACACATGCAAGTACGCACCCAGGCAAATACAGACACACAAACACACTTTCATTGCCTCCTAATTGACATTTAACTGATGACAGGTTGCTTTTCTCTAACAAAGACTAGGACAAAAATACACACCACGCACATCACCGACTTGGAGACTTTGAAAGAATGGCTCGTCTACACCTAAAACAAACACACACACACACACCGACTTCTGAGCGCTAATGCAGACTCCAGAGTTGCCTTAAGGGGGTAGTGTGCATAATTATGTGTGATTGTTCTGGACAGAAACCTTCTGACATCCTAATATATAAGCCTACTGTTCCACAAAGCCCATGCAGTGACAGCTGAATTCACACTTAAAGCTAATGGGGAATAAACAAAGTGAAGACAGAAACAGGGGTGATGCGGGGGCAGAGAGAACAGGAACAGATGGGAGAAAGAAAGAGGGAATTTTTTTTTTTTTAAAGTAGGAACTGGGGAGCAAAACAGCCCTATTGTCCATTTTAACTACAGTCAGGTAGTGCTAAGTGTTTCCTGTGCAGCCCAGTGCTCGTCTGCTGCAGGGGGAGTCAAGGTGACAGAGACAGTAGTTTGCCTCCCCGTCTGGAATACCGATGGGTATACAGCCTCTTCACAGTCTACCAGGTCAATGTTGACCACTCTGTCTCTCCCTCTCTCTCCCTCTCTCCCTCACACACACACACACACACACACCCACACACACTGTCAGTCATTTTTCATGCCCACTGTAGATAAATGATCACAGATCAGATGGATGGATACACACTCCGTATGCACGTACACGCATGGATCTGAAAGGTGCAGAGATACTCGTGAGATATTGAGGACGCGGGGATGGAGATGGGGCGCGACAGATAAGATTGACACACATACGAAGTCATCAGCAGCCTTCAAACTAGTAGCGGATGCAGGGGAGGGGGGGGGATAGAGAAAAAAGGGGGGAGATAAAGGAGGAGAAATGAAGGAAGAAGAAGAGAGGAGGAGGCACGGACAGGGTGGAAAAAGAAAGAGAAAGGAAAAAAAGGCAGGGGAGTGTAAAAGCGGGGGTGTTGAGCTGTGGAGGAAGCAGAGGAGATACACACAAAATACACATGCATGCATCCACGCACACACCCCCGCCCCACCCACACACACACACACATACACACACACCCACACCCACCTACCCACACACACACGCACACACACACACACACAAACAAAGTTAATTAAGGAGGGGGTGTAGGGGTTGGCGCAAGGGGCATAAGGTGCAGGAATTCATTAGAGCTCTGCCCCCTCCTTCAGTGGGCAGCCCAGCAGCCACAGGAGTCAATCAATAACATAGATCTGCTGTTGGCCAACAACAAACACACACACATGCACACACACGCGCACACACACACACACACACACACACACGTATATGGAGAAAGGAGAGGCACACAAATGGAAGGAGAGGAAGCGAAGGAGAGAGAGAAAAGAGGGTCACCTCTGACCCCCATCTCCCTCCACTCATCTGTTCATTGGACGAGCGAATGACCCCTGACCACGTCTCCCAGCATCCCCCTGGACACATGTAACATGTCCGCCCTCCTCACAGTCATACAGTAATATTGCTTCGGTCACACGTTGTGGATTTAAATGGCATCGTTATGGAAATGTGACCATGTCCCTGACTTTTTAAAAAATATATGTATTTTGTATATACATGTCTTAGACATTAGCAAAGGAGTCACTCTGCTTCCCGCTGACACACTCCGCTGTGCAACATACAGTATCCTGCTTTCTGGGGATTTATCCACATTTCCGAGACTAAGCGTGAGATATTAGAAATTAGTATTCAGCTGACCACAAACAGGCTTCCGCGCCAAATAATCGGAATATAGTACATAATCCTCCTTCACTTATGTAAGCTTTATCGGCCCCGGCGTAGATGGTGTGTTACTTAAACCTCATCCTGTTCCAACAGATAAAATCATTTACCACACCAGAAACAGTCGCACCTAATCCCATGCACGCAGCTTATGGATTTCATCATACGTGTGCCGGGTTTCACTGAGGATTTGTAGACACACGTATTGTAGTGTCTTTCAGAGGCAATAGGTTTATCTGGAGTTTTAGAGACACCGCGGTTACATCATTCCTTTGTGCACATATGCTGAGTGTTAACGTACTGGTTGTCATGAGACAACCTATGAATTTCAATGGCATGGTACGCCTTTGAACTGCATGGTCAGATACAAAAAAACAATAGCATTTTCCTCATTTTTCCTCCCTCCTTTCTTTTGCCTTTACAGTGCAGTGGTCTCTGTACAGTGAAGGGAATTTTCATTTTCCCCTTCATAAAAGAGTCCGAATAATTTAGATTTCTGCTTTCTGAAGAGATCCTCCGTTTAATTTGGTTGCCATGGTAGCCGGGCACCCTTGGCTTCAACATTTATGCTAAATCAAACCCCCTTTTAAAAGGAGAGACAAATATGTGGAAATGGTGGTTCTCTTTGTTCATGTGTGAGTTTGTGTGTGCGTGTGTGTGTGTGTGAACGCGTGAGCGATGCTGCAAGCTATGTGGGGGCTTGAGTGGGAAAAAGCAAAGGCGGAATAAGACTTGCCTTGGAATGAAAGATGCGTGTGTTGAACTATACTTCAAATGTGTTGTGAGGGATACTGCATTTATAAACCATTGAGAGAGTTGCAGCTAATGGATAGACGATACAGTTTTATGTGCTGTGGTCGGAGGCTGCACTGTATATCTGAGTGAAGTGTGTGTGTGTGTGTGTGTGTGTGTGTGTGTGTGTGTGTGTGTGTGTGTGTGTGTGTGTGTGTGTGTGTGTGTGTGTGTGTGAGAGAGAGAGAGAGAGTGTGTGTATGTGTGTGTGTGTTTCACAAGGGGAGTTGTGTTATTAGACAGCGTGCTTTGACGCAGTAAAGAGGAGGAGAGAGAAGGTCTGAAAAGGGAGGGGAGGGTCAGCTGACCCAGTTTGACCTCTGATCTTCTGTTCTGATTGTGCTCAAGGAGTGTGTCAATGTGTGTGTGTGTGTGTTTGTGTGTGTGTTTGAACATATTTTGCCTCCAAACACTGTTGTGTGAGGGAGTTTCCATTTCCCATAAAAATGCAGGTTCTTAGATAGATAAAAGGATGATCGACATTAACCTGATTCACATTCATTATTTGCACATGCACACATGACCTGGCTGTTGGTGGACACACTCCTGTTAACACCTCCAGTCACACACACTCTCACACACACACACACACACTCACACACACACACACAACACGATGCACCACGCCTTCAAATCACCAGAGACAGTAGCCAAACACAATGAAGAGAAAAAGTCCAGGGTGGTTAAGCAACGAGTTACTGAGGCTTGTCGACCACAAGAGAGCTGTCAAGAAGAAAGTAGGGCTTGTGTGCATGTTTGAGTATGGAAGTGCAAACAAAGGAGAAAGACTCGCTCGCTGTGTCTCTTTGTGTGTATGTAAGTGTGTGTGTGTGTGTGCGTGTGACAGAGAGAGACTCAAAAAGAAGCCTTGCCCCAACCCGGCCTGGTTAATGGCTCGGCCAGCCTGAGGTTGAAAAGGACAAGGCATTACAAGAGCCGTGTTGTCACAGGACCCCGCTGCTCACCGTATTGTCTATGCGACATTACAGCGACATGCTTCCAAACGAGAAAATGAAAGTCTCTCCTTCACCTTCCTTTTTTTTTTTTTTTCTTTTTTTTTTTTTACACAAACAGTTCAACACACCGTCTGTGTGATTAGTGCGTGTTTGTCCTCGCGTGGACAAAGAGGGGAGGGAAGGTAGAACTTGCTTCCTCAGCATGCCAGAGTTTGAGAGGGTAAAAAAGTAATTTCAGCCGAGAAGGGGGAGTGAGGCACTAAAACAGCTCAAGAATTCAGAGGCAATTTAAAAAGCAGTGTGGGAGAGGGGAATGAAAAAAATGCTGGGTTAAAAAGGAGGGAGGATGGAAAGTAAAAGAGGTTGTTATTCTCTCTCTCTCTCTCTTTCTCTCTCTCTGTGTCTGTCTGTCTTCCTCTCCCTTACTTGCTCTCTCCCTCTCTCTCTGTTGTTTTTAGGGACTAGCCGGGCCACAACCTCCAGGAGAGATAGGGAAGGGTGGGTGGTGGTGATGGTGGTGGTGGGGTGTGTGTGGATAGGGAGGGCAAGCATAAATCAAGCAGAGCCTGAAGGCTTTAGAGGAGGGAGGGACAGAGGGAAACGAGTGGTAAAGGACAGGGAAGAGAGAGCGAGAGAGGGAGAGGGAGAGGGAGAGATGATGGTGCTGGTGGTGATGGTGGTACTGCTGGGGGCTCGGAGAAAAAGAGAGAGTGTGGGTGGAGGGGAGGAGAGGAGTAGAAGAGAAGAGGAGCACAGCGATTGCAAGAGTGGTGGGGTGAGAGGTGGACGGTGGGGTGATGGAGTGTGGGTGGGAGGGTGAGTGAAGGGGGAGCGAGGAGAGGTGAGGGGGAAGTTACAGAGGGAGGGAGGGAGGGAGGGAGGGAGGGAGGGTGGTGCCGGTGGTGCCAGTGCAAGTGAGTGTGTGAGAGTGCGTCTACAGTGTAAGACAGCTAAATTTGAAAATGCATCTTTCGCTCACGCGCTCGCTCGGGTCCACATGAAGAAGACGGAGAAGCTGCAGCTGCACAAACAGACAGAGGGGGCAGCAGATCGAGGCTTAAAGCTGCTGCTGCTGCTGCTGCTTTTTATCTCATTAACGAAATAATAAACTCCTCAAGTGTCACTGTGTTTCATTATATTTAGATTTTGAGAGAGAATGGGGGTCACAGGGATGATCTGGTCTGGTGGCAGCACAAGGGTTTGCTATGGTTTGGTTTGCAAGTGGATTCGCTTGGTTGCTGATGGGATAATAAGTTCACACACACACACTTCAGTCAGTTTAGATGCATTTCTACCATTGAACCATGTCTTGTAACTGTCTGCAAACTCTTAAAGTGGATGTTGCAACACAATAAGCTATGACAACTTCCTCCATTTTTAAGAATAGTCATTCCTTTTTTTTTGTCGTGTCACTGTAATGATGATTTGCTGGTTGAGATTCCACATGCACGCACAGTACAACAGGTCTTATACTGTATGAGAGCTCTGCCACTGCAGCTGCATGTTTTCAAGTGCATCACAAGCCATACGATATATGGACAACTCTCATCTGAAACTATCTCTGTGAAAACTCATTTTAATATGTTATGTTCAATCTGGCTGATGACTTTGTGATCTCAGCACAGCAGGGCAAGATTTACTGCCCCCCTGGTTAAAATGAAGCTTTGATCTGGGATCAAATTGCTATTTTATTGCACCCTCTGTTGTCTGACAACAGAGACCTATGTTTATGTATATGATTGTGGAGATATGTTGGCAGAGATGTACAGTTTTGTTGTTTTCTGTCTGAAAGAGCACAACAAAGACCAGATTCATTCGAATTCCTGTTACCGAAGTGTTTCTTGGAAAATAACATGAAAATGCTTGTGCGGTCAAAAGTGCTTTTCGTATTCAAAATTAGCCGCCATGGTGCGGACGTACTCAGAGTGAGCAAGTGAATGAGTGAAGGAGGGGAGGGAAAGAGGGAGCGGGTGAGTGCGTGGGGGATGGAGGATTGCAGGGCTCAAGGTAATCTGGGGAGTTAATGCAGCTTAGAGGGACTGCGAGGAGTGGGAGGGAGGTAGAGAGAGAGAGAGCAAGAGAGGGGGAGTGATGGCAGAGGGAGAGAGAATATAAAAATAATAGGGTCAGCAGGGAAAGAGAGGGAGAGAGGAATAAATGAAGACATATCAGAAACAAAAGCCGAAGCAACTGTGGGGGGAGAGAGAGAGAAAACGAGAGAGGGAGAGAGAGTAGAGGGAGTGTAAAAGCAGGAGAGATAGCAGAGTGGAGGGGGAGAGAGCGAGCCGAGTGAGTGTGTGAGATAAAGAGTGGGCTAATGAAAGGTAGGGTGAGGCTGAGCGAGTTGGCGGGTAAGAGGGAAGTCGACAGAGAGAGAGAGAGAGAGAGAGAGAGAGAGAGAGAGAGAGAGAGAGAGCGGGGGAGAGGTCTGCATGGGGAAAGAATGCTGGGTGGGGAAGGAAGGCAGACACGCAGGGCTTTGTGCTAAAAGCAAAGAGAGAGAGAGCGATGGAGAGATTGAGGGAGAGAGAGAGAGGTTATGTCTTGGCTTTATGCGCAGGGGAGGAACTGGTGAGCGGGCACGAGCCCAAAGGCCCTGTCCAGCCTGGTCCAGGGTCGTATTTGAAGAGGGAGGTGGAAGAGAGAGAGAGAGAGAGGTTGAAATGAGGGATAATGGAAAGAGGAGGAGGAAAACGACAATGACTCTGGGTGGGGATGGTGCACGGAGCCCGTGGCTTATTGGTGTGTGGGTTAACGCACTCTTCAACTCACACTGACCAGCTCAGAGGCTCAGAGGCAACGCAGCCAGAATTACTTCTTTACTGCTCCCTGGAAATGAATTTAAGGACGAGTTTAACAAGCAAACAAAGTTGGCAAAAAAATCTAAATATTTCCAGCTGGACGTTCTGGAGCAGATGATGAAACTATAAAACAGATAAACCACATGTTAAGACACATAAAATATAAAATGTGTTCACTGAGGCAGACATTGGTGACGAAACACGGTTTATATTTTGCACTATTAAGCATCAAAATCTCCACTTGACACCTCGACTGTGTGATGTAAATTATGCCTACAAAAAATTGTACAAGCGCACGCATGCACGGAACCGTGTGTGCATCTATCTGCATGTTTACTGTATGTTTGCATCCATTTGTGTATATAAGGCATATAAGCATCAAATCCTTTTAGACTGTAACAACCCCTGAAAATCTTGTTTCTCCTGCCCCCCCTCAGGGATTTACATTCTCGTCTTTCTTTCATGTCGTGCACTCCGTTACATCTTAACATCACTGCTGGGTGTGGTCAGAGCCAAGACAGATTTGAAACTTTTCCACCAGGGAGGGCAGTGAAACGCCGCTTTTCACTCTTGCATGTCTCTATAAAAAAGGTTTATATGTCTTTTAATTTCATTCGATTTTTAAGATGAATTAAATTCAAGTGGCTAAAATCTTCATTCATCACTAAATACTGATTTGACGCGATTCCTCCTTCTTACATAATTGGAGGTCTTAACCTACTGACACTTTGACATTTAATAGGAGGGTCGTGAGTTTGACAAAGCCTTCAGGATTATTCCACTTAGAGTGAGGGAAAACTAACCAACAAAGGTGTGAGGTTGAAATAGTTGCAGGCGAATGTGCAGCATCATGAAATATGTCAACGTATCTCAAAAACAAGACCTTTAAAGAATTCTAATGTAATAAATTAATTTTCCGCTTTGATTATCTTCTAATTTCATTTGATTTTTAAGATAAATCAAATTCAAGTGGCTAAAATCTTCTTTCGTCACTAAATACTGATTTGACGCGATTCCTCCTTCTTACATATTGGAGGTCTTGACCTACTGACACTTTGACATTTTTAGTTAGGAGGGTCATTCACCAAAGCCTTCAGGATTATTCCACATTTGGAGTCAGGGAAAACTAACCAGCAAAGGTGCAAGGTTGAAATAGTTATTGTAGGCTAATGTAAAGCATCATTAAATATGTCAATTATTAATTAATTTTCAGCTTTTCTTTTTTCTTTTTTTATTGAGATGAACAAACATCTTTCTAATCCGACCTCTGGAGAACCACCATCAAGCGGGAGCCTGACAGATGTACAAAAAACACACCACAATCATACACTACACTCACAACAGGTGAGCAGAGAGCAGGTGACCAGTACAAGAGGTTCCTCCACCGACAGTCAATGTCACTGTGCTCTATTCACAGAGGGACACTCCACTGAGTGGTGAGCAGGGGGTGCTACGTGTTCTCTGCAGAGCATTAGCATTGTTGTCGGGCTGCCCAGTGACCAGAGAGGCTATTGCCCCCTCTCTCTGCTCATCTCTCCCATCTCATAACATTAAGACTGTGCCTCTCTGTGCTTGTATCCTTGGCAACCTGCCTCCAACAATGGAGAGAGCTCTGGCCTCAGCATGGGAGGAGTACGGTGCCATGGAGAGGAAAAGCAAGGGCGAGGGAGATAGAGGGAGATGGAAAACTGGCAGAGAAGGTGGTCAGAGAGGGAGAGTGAAGGAACGAGTCGCAGTGTTTGCGCCGTGCACAGATGTGTGGGTCAAAGAGAGGGAACAGAGCGAAGGGTTAAACAGAGGAAGGAAGTGAGACAAATGAGACGTGGATGAGGGAGCCAAACCTGTGCAAGCTGCGAGCTTAATGTTAGTGGATCAGTGGAGATCTGTGTCACCCCTGAGCTGATAAAAGTTGGACGGGTGTCAAGACCAGGGCAGGACGGATCTGGACCTTGAACCTCACACCACTCCGTGAGCCTCTCAGCCTGTCCAAAGCCTGCGAAGATGCCACCGGAATAGACGACGACCTCGATTCACACGGCTTTAATTCCATAATCAGAGCTCCGGCGCGGCAGCCAACACGGAGCTGACGATGCCCACTGATCATGAGAATCCAAGTTTGATTTTATTAGTTTTGATCATCAACTTATTTACTTTACAAATTGCAGTAAGTGATGAATGTGTTTCATGACCTCAGGAGGCTCGTAAAAAAAGAAAAAAACCTTTTGAAACACTGTAATTCTCAGACATCGGAGCTGGAGCTTTAAAAGCTGTACTTGTCTGCAAATCCAAAAATTACTAGGGAAACCACACTGTTTCTGCAGGGGGATATCATGTGTGACAAGAGACACAATTGCCACAGCATGGCCCCTCTATGATATGAGTATAAGAGGTAAGAATAGTAGTAATCACAGTGCATGAACAGAGGGGGAAACCACAGCCAGGGACACAGACTGTGGAGGACTGTTCATCTTCTCTTCCCCCTCTGCAGCCGAGCTGAACCACTGAGATTAATTGCTTATGATCAAATCAGCAAAAGCTGTGCAAATTAAAGAGCAGCCTACTCCCCCCCCCCCCCCCCCCTCACACACATGCACGCTCACACCCCTCCTTTTCCCTCACCTCTGCATCATCTCCCACCCACCCAGAGCCAGACCCAGTGGACGAAGCGTGTGACGAGCCGCGCTGCTTATTCAAGGCTACGAACGTGTCATTTCCTCTTTCCCCCGGAGAGGAACATAGAGCTCAGAGAGGGCTCGCCATGGAGCAAGGGGTCAGTCAAATAGCGCGGGCACATGAATACACATGCACAAATGTAGTACACCCCCCCCCCCCCACACACACACACACAGTCCGTGCCCTGAGCAGAACTGCTGATATCTCACCCCGCTTCTCAAAACTGCTCCTCTCTCCCTCTCTCTGACTCTCTCATTAAGAAGCCATTAGAGAGAAGGGCAGCGTGAGACCACATGACCTCTTCCTAACCCCTGTAACACACCCCTGAAAGGGAGGGAGGAATACAGAGAGGGAGGGAGGGAGGGAGGGAGAGAAAGGGGCAAAAGATATAAACAGAGTCAGATAGCAAAAAAAAGGGAGGGGGAGAAAAGAGAGAGCGATAAGAGGATAAAAGGGAGAGAAGGGGCAAAGGGAAAAAGTTGAGAGCATATGAGTTCAAGCAATGAGCAAAAGGCTGAAAAAAAAGGTGAAGAGTGAGTGATCAAATACAACCCCCCACAGCGACAGAGGGACAGATGAGCAGCGGAAAAATGTAAGCTTCGGTCTCTGAAGTTCACTTTTCACTATAAAATGAAATATGTGGTTATACAATACTAAGATTTCCACTGGAGCTTCTGGTGTAATAATTCACAATACAACACAATCATGTTTTTTTAAACATGATTCGCACTGCAACAAAAAAAAAAAAAGAAAAAAAGAAGAAAAAAAAGGTGACATTATCGCACTGTGCTGCCAGATCTTTTTTCACTTGCTCCAATACAACATTTTACGATTCACTACGAGATGATTCAATGCGCTGTTTGCAGTGTTCTCGGTGGAGAGATGGAGAGGACGAAAAGACGGTAGATAGAGGAGGTATGTATGAGTCAGAATGGAAGAGAGAGGTAGAGAGGCGTGTGATAAGTATGCAGTGACTTTAGGAGAAGGGGATAATTTGGGAGTGGAGGGGAAGACGGCTAGGCTGCTTCCTTAGTCGGACACAGGAATGTAAGAGCGGGCGGATCCCAGTGTGTGTGTGTGTTTCTATGTGTATGTGCGTGTTTGTGCCAGACAGGAATCCCTGACCCCCACAGACTCCGGCTCCACTTATCAAGGTCTGAACACAGAAGTATGAAGGGGGGCAGAGAGGGTGGGGAGGAGGAGGGCAGATGGGTCTGGGTGTCCAGCGCTATCAAAGCCACCTCTAACCCCCATTGCTCCCTTTTCCCCTCTCCTGCACTACAAACATACACACACACTCACTCACTCACACACACACACTCACTCACACACATACACATACAGTACATACACGTCTTCTCACAGGAACACAATAAACCTTGAAGCTGGATGTCTCTGAGGCTGGAGCAACTATGGGAAGGCCAAACGGTCTCACCGCAAAAAGAAGAAGAAAAAAAAAAAACCTGCCAGGGTCACAGACAATTACACCATATACACATGCAAACACACATTCTCTCTCTCTCTATCTGTCTCGCATGCTTTCCCACACACACACAGACACACACACTCTTAGGACAAAACTCTAAAGTCCTCTTTTACTACTCTGAACAGCCGTCACCTTCCACCACTGAAGGAGTCTCTCTCACTTACTCTGAATTCACATAATCCCGCCCCCCCCCCCCCCCTCAACTTAGGTCAGGTGTAGTCTCAACTGGGGAATTAGTGTTAATACAAAAAAAAACCTACGGGCACCCCTGTTGTGGGAGGTCCCACCTGAAATGAGCCCATGACCCATTTTTCATCTTACGAGGAAAAGAGATGGGGGGTGAAGACAGATAGAGAGAGTGGAAAGGAGATCAAGATGAAGTTATTCTTTGCATGCTGCTACTTGATTGTATGAGGGTAGTGAGGAGGAAGAGAGGTGGAGGAAGGTGGAAACAATGCAGAGTACGGGCAGGCAAGCAGGTGATCTGGGGCAAAGGGGTTGGTGGAGAGTCAGGGAACAATGGAGAGTTTGGCCTGCTTTTATGAATCGTCTTGATCAAAAAAGAGCAGAATTAAACAGAAGAAAGTGCCGGACTAAAGCTGCTGTTCCAGCTTCTATAGCTCAGTGCAGCCTCTGTTCACGTCTTTCATCCGTCTCAGAGTGAAACATATTCCTGCAGAGTTCTTTTAAAATGTGAACCTATTGTAATTTCAAAAAAAAAAAAAAAATTAGTATTCAAGAAATAACAGTTACAGTGTTTCTCAGGTTGGCAAACATGTGTATTACAACAGGTGACCCTGCAAATTTCTGCCTTATCATTCCCAGTGTATTTGCCTCTTTAAAAGCCTCTGGGATTGTCTTTAAGCTTGATGTTGTTGTTTTTTGTTGGGTCAGTGAAAACACCACAAAACAACACTCAACTGACATGAACTATTATCTCCCTTTCAGTTGATACAGTGAACTTGTTAGCAAATAGCTGCCTATTTACACATCCAGCAGACATGGAGCAACATTAACATTCATTTGGAGTTGTGTTCAAGGCAACCTGGCCAACGCAAGTCCAATATCCACTCTCTGTTTGGAGATGTTTTCAGTATCCACTTAGTTTCCAAAGGGAAATACCTGAGTGTGTAAGCATGTTAATGCTTCGCTATGCTCACCATGCTAGTTGCTAACTTTGCCTGTCTGCCATTAAGACAGGGCAAGAGAGGAGAGGGTTTTGTTTAAGAGCTTTTAAAACAGATGTTTTCAGTGAAACAAGTCAGAGCAGCTGTGGCCTGAATAAAACCAAACAGTGAGTCTGGTGGTAATTCTCTGTGGGTTCATCACTGTGGGGGCGACCCCTTTCAAATTGTCGCCTTCCTCACATAATATAATAAAAAAAAAGAAGAAGAAAAAAAAAAAGAGTATAACTGCTTAAAGAAAAGTGAGAATTGTAATAGCCATGTCTGGGTAACTCCATTTTCACAGCTCACACTTGACTGGTCTCAGTGTGTCAGGTTGGTGACCTGTAACCCCTGAAGGTCTCGTCTTTTTTTGGGAAATGGTGTACGTCGAAGGCCACGAAAAAAACACTCAAATCAAACTGGCAACAACATGTTGCTCAAAAAACAGCTCTGATAGTCATCAATCACATGAGATGCTGTTGATAAAAGTCATGTTGAAGGGCTGGGATTTTTCTTTAGAATACTTTGCATCATTATACTGTAAACGTCAGTATGATTTTTTTTTTTACTTTTGGGGCAGGACCTGGAAGTTCCAGTTTTACACAACAAATAAACACAGATCCTGCTGATGAGGAGGAAGTTTAACCCACAGCCCTGCATTTATTTCAGCCCATATACTCAATGCGAAACAACAGACACACTCACATACTATACACAAGGAGTGACTGTAGCTCCAGTGTGTGTGTGTGTGTGATGAGTGAAAACAGAAGTGACAGCATGAACTGACTTAATGGAGAGGAAGGTCCAAACAGACAGAGGGAAGGAGGGATAGAGGAGAGAAGAAGGAGGGGACAAATACTTGTGAAGGACAGATAGTGGCTTCCAGGACTGTCTTCAACGCCTCTATAACTATCAAACCCAAAAAGAACCACACACAACTACACACACGCACACACACACACACACACTTGTATGTACACAGCCCAAGCCATAATTGTCCCCTGTGGTGATTTTGGCCTCACCCTCCTAGTTTCTCATTGCTGTTGGCCAACTCTTCTGTATCTTTAACACTTTCTTTTTTTCCTCTTTTCAAGAGGAGGAGAGGAGGAGGAGGAGGAGGAGGGTGGGTGTCACAAGAGAAGGAATGAAGGATGAAGGAGAAAGAGAGGTCTAAAAGGAAGGAGGTGTGGAGGGGTGTGACGGTGAAAAGGGGGGGTGGGGGGGGGTGAAGGGAAGGAGGGGAAGGGAGAGAATGAATGTATAAGAGGAAGGGAGACTTTGCCCTCCAGCGGGAACACTCCCACGATTGTGTGTTCGTGTATGTGTGCACACGTCTGTGTGTGTTTGTGCGCGAGCTGTGCCTCGGCCAAACCGACACACCCACAGGCTGTAGACCTCTATATCCTGTTCGGGTTGTCCGTTTGTCCAAACATCATGCACCCACCCTCCTCTCCCCCACCTATTCCTCCCCCCCCACCTATTCCTCCTCCTCCTCCTCCTCCTCGCTCCCCTTCTCTAACTGGTCTGACGCTGATGGGGGTAGAGGCCGCAGAGGGAGTGGGTACGGTAAATAGAACAAAGCCACCTTTCTAAAATAAACAGACCGGGAAAGGGGAACTTCAGGTTGACTGAAAATGAGAGAGAAAGCGAGCGCGGATCCAGCCACGAGCTTACTGTGAAACACTTCTTTTTTTTTTCAGGTTAAACTCTTCACGAAAGTTACTGTTTCTGCTTCTCCTTGTCAGTCAGTCTGCCACTGTATATGTCTGCCCCTCTCTCTCTTTCTCTCTCTCTCTCTCTCTCTCTGTCACACACACACACACACACACACACACTTAAATAGTCTCAATATCCCGGCTGCTTGTGCTCGACTAACTCTTGGTGAATGCTTGGTACAGTGTGACACATAAGCCACAGTGAGCAGTGCTGCCAGGCTCACGGCTACAGGGCCCATTACTGGCTATCAGATCACTGGAGGAGAGAGGCTCACATCACATCTCCATCTCATATCTCCAAAAGAGAGGGATCTCCCACTGAAGAGGAGGAGGTTTTCCTCGCACGTAAGGCTCATCATTTTTTCCCCCTTCAGATTTTCTGTGAAAGTACCTTCATCTTTTTTTTTAAATAAGTCATTTTCACAAGATCTTAGGTCACCAGGTATACCAAAAGTTGTTTTCATGTTTCCTAATCGCCACAGTTTAGTGTAGGTGAAACAGGTTCCTCTTAAGAGATCAGAGGCAGCCAGAGTTTCTTTTCCTTCTGGGAGTGTTTTATTTGAATTCTTCTAAAAGGCTTTCAGAAGAATGACCACAAACAAAGGGAAAAGTCTGAGACTAATTTCAAATTCCCCTTCCTGTTATTCATCTTGGGACCCCTCTGACCCCCAGATTGGGAACCAATGGGTTTTCAAACTGTGAGGGGAGAGTTGAAGGAGGGACCCAGGCAGAGGGATGAGCCCTGAGGCAATAGTGCCCGATTACTGAAATGTGTATCAAAAGTCATACTCTGCCTGTAATAAATCCAATCCGAACCCACATACTGTACATGTGAGATACACATATTTTTAGGTTCAGAGTGACTTACACTATCTCTGGTTATAATTACTTCCAATAACTAATACAATTTAATATCAGTTAATTTGCTAATTGACCAGAACTTGCTTGAGAATCGTCACATTTTAAAAGTTTTCTTCAGTATTAAAATAATCCAGCGATGGCTGTCTGTACAGCTATGGGTACATTACAAACAGGAAGTGCTAAAAGCTAATTCAGCATGGCTTTAATGCTGCCAATTTGCCAAAAATATGCTAATGAATAAGCCATAACACAGCTTTTAGCCCACAGCTAACTAGTTGACAACATGGGTAGGCTACAATAAACTTCCTGTTACAGCTCCCAAAGCATCATGGAAACTGTAGTTTCAAAACACAGACCAAGATTATTCCACCAGTTGAAGTAAGACAAGGCACAGGTGTCTCAGTTTTGTCTAAGGGAGGGCCCACAGGGTCACACTTTGAAAACATCTGGATTCAACAATGCTTCCAGTAAGAAAAAGTGAAACCCAAATGTGCTGCTGATTATGATACTTACAAGCTATACTCAAACTCTCTGAGGAAGTAAAAAAAAAAAACACACACACACATTATTTTGTATTAATGTTATTTTGAAAAACAGTTTTCACCAGGCTGCTTTATTTAGACATATTTTGGAAAGTTAGAAGCTAAGTGAGACAAGCCATTTAAAGATGAAATTGAGCATGGGAATAACTGAGTTATAGTGTTACTGTGCTGAGTAACAGAGGCTGGTGGGTGTGTCTGAATATAGGTGTGTGTGAGTGTGTGAGTGTGTCTGTGTTTGACCTACAACGTTAACCACAACCATTAATATACCTGCGTATGGTACATTTGGGGTATGTGATGGAGTTTGAAGTGTGTCGGTATGTGGGGGGTGGTTCTTAGCTGTGGAGGGGTACTGCTGTGAATGTTCAACCACAGAAACCTCCTGACCCACCCACCCCTACACTGTGCCAACAGGACATCCTGCCAGGATGCATTCTGGGTAGTTTAATTCTTAGACCAGAGCGATCAATGCCAAAGAGATGTGTGCGTGTCTATGTGCGCGTAGACAGAGTCTGACCACATAAATTTAAAGTTAAATGTACGATTACATTGTGCACATATTTTATAGGACATTTGCAGGTGCTGTGCATGTGTTTATATACTTGTGTGCAAGTTAGTGGGTGAGTGCGTACAGTATGTGTGTGGGCCATGGCCGACTAAAGCACACACACATGGGCCCAAACCAGGTGCACTCAGGGAGGGATGGCTAATCTTTAACCCCCACAAACACATACACACTCCTCCTCTTCCACCTAGCAATCTTTCTCCGGGCCTGTTCCAGGGGCAGGAGGTGGAGAAGTGGGGGTGCTGACATTTTGGAAAAAAGCCCTGGTCAGGAGTGGGGTGGGGGGCAGTTTCCTGTCCAAAATGGCTCTTTTAAAGCCAGAGAATTATAAATAGAGCAGGTGTCAGTATAGAGAACTGGGAGAGAGAGGGAGCGGGAGCTGCAAGAGAAAAAGACAGACAGCAAGAGTGTGAAAAATTGTGTGAATGTGTGTGTGTGGTGTGGTGTGGTGTGATGGCGTTGTGGAGTAGGAAGAGGGGCTTTTAGCTGGTGGACTGCCCATAATGTCCAGCAGGATGTGAGGTCATATGACAAAGATGGCTGGTGGGCGGTGAGAAATGATTGGTTTCCACGGTGATAATGGAACTTTTTTTTTTTTTTTTCAATCTAGTGGGGGCCGACCAGGAGGTTGACATGAGAGAGAAAGACAGAGATGAAAAAGGGGGAGAGAGCAATATTTGAATTTTCCATCACAACTCTCAGAACAAAAAAGAAAAACAGTCAACCCCTGTTACAACATACAACTGAGAAACTGAGGGGGGAAATGAGTGTGCATGTATAAGTGTGTATGTGTGTGTGTGTGTGGTAGAAGGGGACAAAAAGGGGAAGAGGAGGATGGAGGGGAGCAGGGGAAACTGAGGGAGGTGGGGTGAGCAGGCCACAAAAGTCAATAGGGTGGGAGGAAAGGGCTGAAAGCATCTGTGCAGTCAGAGGACAAAGAGGCAGAGCAAACAGGGGGTGGGGGAGACAGAGTGAGACAGAGAGAGAGAGAGAGAGAGAGAGAGAGAGAGAGAGAGAGAGAGAGAGAGAGAGAGGCCTGGAGTACAAAGACAGTGTGAGACAGAGTTGATAATAGACTGACTGTGTAAAAAGTGAGGAAGATGAACCAGGGGCTGCAGAAAAGAATTGAAAAGAGATAGACGTGGACAGAAGGGGGGAACGTGGAGATACGATGTAGTTGTCTAACCCATAGTGTGTCAAGCACCAAGCCATGAAGAAAGGGGTTCAAAATTAAGTCCACACAGTCTGAAATATTAAACCTATTTTGGTTTTTAATGAAGGAGGAGTGAATTAGGGAGGAAATATGAGAGTAGATTATTAAACCAGGAGTGAGGAGAAGGGAGAGGAAAAAGTAGAGAGGTGTGCGAGGGGTGAGGGGGTTGAAATCTGTTCACGGTGTTTTAAATATTAAACCTATTTCAAGTTTAATGAAGTGCAAATACTATGGGGAGAGTCTTAACTGGAATACAGAGAGGAAGGGGGCGAAAGGGGGATCCGATTCATTATTTCAAGTGTTCACCTTTAGACTGCCGAGACTTGGGGAGAGGAGCGCAGGGAGAGGGAGAGAGAGAGAGAGCGAGAGAGAGAGAGAGAGAAAAGAGGAAGAGAGAGAGAAAGTTTATGTGCAAGTGCAAACTAGAGGGCAATCTTTAGAGTGGCGGTCTGGGGGCCCCAATAGAGTCCGAGCGGCTCCGCAGCAGGATGAAGGTCTGAACTCAAACAAGCCAAAACATGCAGCGCTAACTGCAGCACTGCCAAGCTCACAGGAATAAACAGGACGGGGTTCTACGGAAAGATTATTTCACTCTTTTTTTTTCTTTTTTTTTTAGTACGTCTCTGTGGGCATGTGTGTGAAAGTGTGTCTCTCTCTCTCTGAGCATGTGTGTATTACTGGTTGAGGAGGGGAACTCTGAGGCTGCAGAGCGGAAAGGAAGAGAGTCAGATAAAGATGTTGGATTTCAAAAAAGATATTCGATGTAATCAATGTGCAACAGCTAGAGGGAAATGGAAAGAACAGCCCACGTGTGATTGAACTGTTCACGTCTTCATAATCAGATGCTCTAAGCTGTGTGTTTGCGTGTGAGTGTGTGTATGTGTGTACATCACACCGGCCATGTACCGGATTGCCAAAATCCCCCAAGCTGCCACTAAAGGTCATCATGTTTGTGTGTGTTTGTGTGCGTATGTGTGTGTGTTTTAATACCAGCAAAAAGAGAAAACTAACAAAAAGTATTTCCAGTGCCGTTATTATGTGGGATAAAGATCAAGTTGCTGTTTGCCCCAAGTATAAAGGAAGTAGGAAAGAAATCAGTGGTTAACTCATGTTTTCACCAGCTCAGGCTTCTTCTCAATCTGAGAGTGAAGGTGCCAGGGAGCGGCTGAACTCTGACCTGTCTGTTAAAGAAGTGAGACCTGCTTTAATAACATAAACAACACGTAGGTGAAGGTAGAGAAAATGTTGGAATCGTTCAAATAACAGAGGCTGCAGCCCTTATGGTCTAAATGACACATTTACAGATGGGAACAATCAATGGATTTGATGTGATTATATACTAGATGTATGTAGATTTTTTGAAAATACAGTGTCACAGGTGAACACAGCATGTTTGGGATTTGTTGAGGGAGGGTAGCCCATAGTTCAGGGTATTTTGTTAAGATATAAAAAGAGAGCAGGGAATTACAGCTGAACACTATGATTATTTTTTTTATGAATAGTCTTGATGATTATTTTTTAAATTAATCCATTTATAGTTTTCTATATTAAGTATCAGAAGTTCATGAAAAAAAGAAAAGAAATCTTCATCTCATTCAGTTTGTTTTATAGAACCGAGCGCTGAAACCATCCTCACATGTGAGAAGATGCTGTCATACAATGTATAACGTTGGGACATTTTTTTACTCAACGTGACCTGATAAATGATAAATAATTTATAAAAACTGACTAACTGGTTAATCAACTCACCATTTCAGCACTACACAGATTATAAGAAGAGAATCTGACATGATGTATGAAAGACGAACACACTGAATCATTAGGAAAAAAAAAGAAGAAGAAGCTTGACTGCAGTTTTCAAAACACTGCGTGTTTGATTTGCAGATGCTTTTTAATCCAGGTCTGGAAGAAGCAGCGGGGCCAAACTAAAAATAATTTTAGGTAATTATCTGAAGGTTTACGACATAAGCAGGCAGGAGATGGAGAGACTATTTAAAACTCTCCTACTCAGAATTGTCACCTTTAATATAGTATTAAACAGAAAAAAAACATACAGACATGAGGAGAGCACTGGAGCGGTGCTGTTTTTTTTCCTCCTAATTCGCATGTAAGATATCAAATATTTGTGTCAGGTGAGCAAAAGATGGAGTGAGATCAAGCTTTGGGAGAGAGAGAGGGAGAGGAAAAGTAAGTTGAGTGTTTAGTGGCCTCAATAACGACATCAAGTGAACACAGCAGATGTTTGCAAGGGAAGGGGATCGAAAGAAGACAAATCCTAATTCCTGCAGCTGTTTGTCAACACGCGCACACGCCACTTTCATGCAAACACTTTGAAACGGCCTCCGCGGTAATACACTGAGCCTTTACACGGCCGTATATTATCCTTATATTACAGAATAATCCAGCGGAAATCCTCCATCAGCCGTCCTCTGTGTCGTATGTAATGTTGGCATTTTCCAACAGGAAAGCATGGACGCCGATCACACATGAATGAGAGCGAGGGAGGGAGAGAGACAGTGAGTGTCTAGGCAGTTCTCATCAATAAGGAATGAAGCAATTAAGCTAATCTAAGACTGAAGGTGCCCTTTCTCCTTTACACTTACCATAACTCCTCATGGAAACCAACAACTGGACACACACTCACACACATTAAATCTGGGTGCTACAAATGGGAGAAGCCTAAATGATTTGGAGAAATATTCCAAAGAACATGGTGGACATGGATAATATCATGTTTTCATCTTTTTAAATTAATTTATGAGTTATTTTATGTGTTCGCTAGTGTTTTTTTTGTTTTTTTTTCAGTAAGCAGGAACCAAAAAACCCAAACTGCCGACTCAGTGGCTCTTTGCTGTCTGCCCAGCCTACATTGCAACACTGTGAAATGGTGTAATTAGAAACTTTAAATAGCATTGTCCATGACTTTCTAATTCCTTGGCTCTTCCATATGCCTGTACATCTGATGGTAATCGTCTTCTGCAGGTGACAAAATCCTGGACTTAAGCAGACTTAGGATTTAAGAAGACAAACTCTCATAAGCCCACAGAGATCATGGGTATTTTTGCCCCCTGACTTGGTCGAAGTAAAAAATAGAAAAAAGAAGGAAAGAAAATCCCCACTTTATTGATCATAGTGAGAACCTATACGACATCACATGGTAGAAATAACAGCACAGTCCCAGTGCTCCCACAGCCAAAATATCACACACACACACACACACACACACACACACACACACACACACACACACACACACACACACACACACACACACACACACACACACACACACACACACACACACACACACACACACACACACACACACACACACACAGCCCCTACCAGTTCGATAATGACCTCACTAAACCTGTTCAGCAACACCACCACCCCCCACCCCACCACCCCTCTCCACAAACCTTAGCTAAACACGCAGAAACCAACTCCTACAAACTGACTCAACACAGTTGTTGTGTTGTTGTTGCTGTACTGTATATAGAGTCTGTCACACACCATCACACGTCAGCCACGTCGGTAACGCGATCTTGTTACTGCTAAATGGCGGGGACGGCCCACTGACAGAGGCCAAAATAGTTTTTAATGTCATGATAGAAAGACATGCCGCCTCTCCCTCCCTCACCCACCTCACCTCAACCCTCCCCCTCCTCTCCTTTCTCTCTACTGTGACACCAATAGTGAAACCCAGTTGAATGTGGGCACAAATGGTGGTTTTTATACCAGCCAGTGTCTAGCAACACTACACTAGACTTCCTCTCTAACCTTTAGGTGAGGAAACACCTTTCTCAGTAATGGCTGCCCCACTCACAGAGCCAGACTTAAACTCTACCTTCTACCCCAGCGCGGACGCACGCACACTGGCCAACAGGCTTAATAGAGTCGTTTATTTTGTGGGTGCCTGTGTTTTTTTGCGCGTGTGTGTCTGAGTGACTCTGAGGCTCAAGACAAGATGTACTCGGGCACCGTAATAAGGCCTGACTGCCGGTCACAAAATCTGGGGCTTAGGACACTTTGAGCTAAACAGACAAACTCTTACAAGCCTGTATGGATGCTCCGTCCCTCTCTCGTTTCTTTTCTCCCTTCCTCTATCTCTCATTACCCCTCTCATCTCCAACTCTCTCTTGCCTTTCCCTCCTCTCGCCCTTTCCAGAAGGTCCTTCCCTAAACCCCAGAGAGAGAGAGAGAGGGGTGGGGGAGGGGGGGAGGAGCCTGGGATGGCGAGGACGTGCTGGTAATCCGTGCAGTGACCCAGGTCAATTCAATTATCCTGTTTTCTTTCGCTGCGTAACGCGTGTGCCCATTTCACAGCCAACTCCCTTAATGCGCCCAGGATTAGCTTCTCTTACTTTTAATGATCTACCTATCAACGCCTTGGGCCCCACAGCACACACACACATACACACACACGCACACACACTCACACACACACACACACACTCACACACGTACAGATAGTAACAAAAACACAGGTAAGTGTGTTTTTATGCATTACTTTTAGTGTAAAAGAATTCGTTAAACAATTCAGCAAGGATGAGGATCAAGAGAGGCTTTCTCAAAATAAATATGTGTTCTTGAGTTTGTTTGTGTGTGCTTTCGCTTGTTTATGTGGGAGTGTCTGTTACATAAACTGCTGTAAGAAGAGGATTGTATTATCCATCTGCATTTACCCAGGCTTCACCTCACACCTCCAAGATTTGAGATAATCATCTTGGGCCTAACACGTTAGTGTAGAAGCTCGCTAATCTCAACCCCGGAGGAGGAAAAAGAGGCCATTTTACACTAGTAAACTGTGTGGAAGGCTGACATGCATTGAAATATCCTCACAGGATTCAGAGTATTAAGCACACGTGTATTGTGAAGCGGCGTGCACATTCAACAAAGCGGTTTTGATCGCTCACACACTGCAAACGCTGCCCTGCTGGTTAGAGGGAGTCTTATAAAGAGAGGAGCACATATAAATTAGATTCTGCTGTTGTTTAGGTGTTGAAATGACACTCTCACCCAATTACCTATCCTAATCTCTTTATCTCACCAGTCATTCACTAATTACATGACTGGATAACTAACTAAGTAGAGGCCAACGCGATGAAACTGCAGCAACTCTAAGTTGAGTGTCTAAAGCCTCAAAGTCATCAAATCAGCACCGCAAAGTCTTTTCCAAGATGGAAGTGGTGGTCTGTTTTTTTCTTTTGGCCTGCTTCCATCCCACCAGTTTTGAGAGACAAGTTCAAGTTAATTCCACCTGCTGTTGTGACAGTAAACTAATAATGTAACCAACAAATCCAATAAAAAGAGACTATTTGGACCTGAAAACACATGCTGTGCTTTCACCATGTCAGTTTGGTTTATGTTGTGTAAAGACATGCAGCAGCACTTCCCGTCCGCACTCAGTGAAATGCGGGAGATGCAGGTTTGTCGGTCTTACCTGGGATGTCCTGTCCGTTGTAGCTCCATCCAGCCACAGCCAGCATGGAGGGCAGAGGAGATCCAGGCCTACTGTCCCTGTCTCTCTCTCTGTCCCGCTCTCTGTCCCAGTTCCTCTCAGCCTGCTGGGTAATATGTCTGACCGTGTCCTTGTTCTTCCTGTTCTTCCTTCGCCCTGACCCTGATAGGGGTTGCCACGGCCCCTCTCCGCCTCCTCCAGCAGCACCCCCAGTCCCTTGCTCCCCCTGGCTTTGGGCTGCCCCCCTGGGAGTGTCCCGAGGATGAGAGGAGGAGGCGGGGGACACCTGTTCCTCTTTGACGGTGACAGGCCTGTAGTCGTGCGGCCAAGCAGGCTGGGAGTCGTGGCAGGTTTCCTCCTGGCTCTCGTGGCTCTTGGGGGGTTCTTGGTCCTCCTTGCCATACGTGCTGCCTCCCTCGTGGCAGCTGGCGATGGCCGAGTCCCCAGAAGAGTTGGCCGGGCTGGTGCGCCGTGCCAGCCAAGGGGAGGTGCTGCGACCAGACATGATGGAGGCCAGGGCTTCAGAAGCCATGCCCACAATCCCTCCGCCTCCTCCTCCTAAACCCACTCCTGCAACACCCCCTGCTCCCGCTAAACCCACTCCTCCTCCTCCACCTGCACCACCGCCGCCGCCGCCGCCTCCTCCACCTATGCCGGCAGCGGCGACAGCTCCCATTTCAAAGTCGGCCAGCTCGTCGGCCATCTCGGAGCGGATGCTGATGTCCAGCGCGGCTTTGATGAAGCTGTGGCAGGCCTGCACAATGTCCGTCATCTGCAGGTAGCTGGCGGCCGACATGACCTCGATCACGTTCTTACTGGTGAGAGCGAGGTGCGCCGAGTACATGAAGTCCAGGATGGCTTTGAAGCCTGTCGCCGTGACGATGTCCAGGTGAGTGACAGTAGTCTGGTGGTGTGGCTCTGCCCCTTTTTTAACCTGAAGGGTGAGGAGAAGGAGTGTTCATAGCAGAGTTGCATTGTGTGTTTATCTCATAGAGGACAGGAGTACAAAAAAACAAAACTTTTGACACTGATTTATGAACTGAAACACACAACTACCAAGATCTGAGAGGAAAAACAAGCCCTTAAACCGAATCCCCTGACCCATCCACCCCCCGTGTGGCGGTCCTTTACCTGGCAGTAAAGAGTCTTGAAGTAGCGTGAGGAGCCCAGGAGGACGTTCTTATGGGCCTTGAAGATCTTTCCGTCCACAATGACACAGGCGTCACAGAGGATGCCGTGTTGCCTCTGCTCATTGAGCTCTCTGAGGAGCTGACGGTAGTGAGAGGAGATCTCCATGTCCTCCTTCCTGTTGTTCATCTGTGTAGCTGAACAAAAGCCTCTCGTCAAAACATCTGCTGAGAAATGAGAGAAGACACGGGAGAAATCAACTTAGGATGTATCTCCTGGTTCATCATCGGCGCACTGTTGTCTGTTGCGCTGCGATATGCACAGTGTGGAAATGTGACTGTGCAGCAGCGGGAAGACACAGCACGGGAGCAAAGACATGTACACAAGCCATCTTTTTAAATTTCTTGGAAATGAAACACAATTTCTGGCAACGTGTTCAGGTGTTTCTACTCTTAAGTCAATGTACATGGTTGAAGTCTGCGGCTGAATGAAAACGATTTCGTCCTAACGTAAGGGAGGGAGGGGGGAAATAGGCAAATTTAGCTAAACCTTTAAAGAGAAGCCAGGGTAAGGATATATCAGTAATGACTGTGACATAAAAACAATGACATCAATAGAAGCCACATCTCAACTGCTGTAGTTTGATGTCTAAAAACAGCCCAGTAACAAATAGTCAAAAATCTCTGTTGAAACCGTGTCTGACAGGTTCATTTGTGAGCGTGTGTGTGTGTGTGTGTGTGTGTGTGAGCAAGAGTGTGTGCACGCTCATTAAAAATGTCAGTTAAAAAGCGCAACACTTTCACAAAACAGTTGAGAAGGAGAAAAACACCTCATTTAGCACAGACCACTTTACCATTAAATTTATCAATAAACATAGCCTCGGCTCCTTTCTGTTTTTTTTCTTTTTTTCCCATTTTGTTTCAACTGTGAATTTTCTATCAGCTGTCTAGTTAAGACGAACATTTACTCTTGAACTCTAACCTCGGCGCCTCTGATCTCGCTCAGTTCAGTCGAGGTTGTGAACACAAAGTTTTTCTGAAAAAAACTACAGAGAAAAGACCTGTAATGACACTTCACGCAGCTTCTGAACCGTCGGTGAATGAAGATCCAGTTTTTTGATATTCATTGACAGGATTTGTGGTGAAAAAGCATGAACACTGGGATATTATATTGTAACTTTAACCATACTGTATGTTAGTAGAAGAAAAGACAACGATTTTGACTTTTACAATCTAAAGCTTCTCTAATTCTGGCTTTTGGCTCACAAGCATTGATCCATGATTTTTCCTTGAGTGTGTTTCTCTTTTTCTTTATCTTTTTCACTGTGTAGCGGTTAGATGACGCAAAGAGAGGCATTGTGAGCTCACACATAACAGAGGGAACGCAGGTAAAGGCCACGGCGAGGCGGAGAGCAGCGGGGAGACAAAGGGAGACATGAACATCCTTATGTCGAACCATTCAACAAGGTGGTGGTGAAACAAAGAGAAACACAGCACGTGAACATAAAAACACACACTCACAAAGAAGAGAAGCAGAAGATGAACACACACGCACACATACACACACACACACATACGCGCACACTCAGGCAGTGCATTAGCCAGAGCATTAGCAGCCGCCGCTCCCACTCTCGTCTTGGTGGGCTAAATCGCGCGGACACAGAGTGTTACCAAACGCAGCAGTGATTTGTTTTGGGAACGCCACAGCTGTCAGCTCTCATGGGCCATTCTGAGACATGACAGCTCGGGTTGGCCAAGGTGACAGCAGCGTTTGCTCGGGGGCCGGCACACTTCAGGTCATGTTTAGCAAAGCTCTGCTCAACCTGATGGCTTGTAAGATCAGATAAATCCACAGCGTCTCCCACGTCCACTTGGACAAACACACCTCCTATGAACGACAGTGGACGAGCGGATGGAGTGATGCCGACAACTGCTGAAGCCTCCCTTGCTACAGAAAAGCAACAAAAAGAAAAAAAAAAAAAAGTAAAAGTGTCCTGAGTTCGATCAATGCATGGCTGGCTCGCAAACTTTCATTTTGATTGGTGTTTCTCTAAGTCATAGAAAGAATTGTGAGGAGGAAGAAACTTAGGTGTGAATGCAGTGAGTGTCCCTCAGAGTCTCAAAAGGCAAGTTTTGACGCAAGTGTTTTTATCCTCTGGCTCACACATTCTCTGGAAAAAAAGAAAAAAATCTATTGGCGGTTCAACCTTGAGATATTCTTTCCTTTCTGCATTGCCCTGATTGAGGCATTGAGAGTCTTCACCTCTCACCTTTGGAGACAAGCGGCTTTAAAGACACAGCAGCTCCCCTCCCCTCTCTCCCTGCTCCTCTTCTCTCAGGGCCATTGGCACATTCAACTGTATAGCCCAGTCTATAAGATAGGCTCCTTCTCAGAGCCACATAAAACACAGAAGAAGTCATTTATTCACTGAAAAATACCTCAATACCTGGCTTCCTCTTTTTTTTCTGCCCAATGTGAATGGTGAAATACAGGGTCACTGTGCAGCACACGCCAATCAGCAACTCCCCAATTGAAACACACATCTACCGGTAGCACAGGGAAGGTAGTGAAAGAAAAGCCAGCTACACCGAATCAACTGCAGATCAACTGGGGACCGTGGCCTTCAGGTTGCTCCAGTTCTTTCTGTTTCCATCTCATTTAACATCCCCCGTATCAATGAGGAACAATAACGACAACAATGACACTCACCGGAACAAGCAACTCGGGCGATGACAGCGACAGCGATTTATTGACAGGAGAAATTAATTGTCGGAATGAGATTACGCAAATTTCAAAAGAAAAGAAAAACTTTCTTTTTAAATCAGGTCATGCTGATTGTTCAGAGATATCCATCTGTGAGATTTCGGCTACAACACCAATTTATTGGAGGAAAAAATAAAAAAGCAGAATTTCTCTTTGGAAGATACTAACTGTACACACCACTTCATGTGGATAATCAACCAAACACACTGTCAACTGTTTTCAAGAGTTGTTGTCATACAGAGAGGCTGCATTGATTAGTTTTATTAATTGATCAGCAGAGGCAGCAACTCATTTGTCACTCTTAAAGCAAACAGAAAATATTCTCTGCTCAGCTCGTCGAATGTGAGGATTTGATTTCTCTTTGTCAAACATAATAAATAAACTGAATCTCTTTGGGTTTTGGACCATTGGTTGGACACAACAGGAAATCACCTTGGACTGTGGGGAGTTCTAAAGGGTATTTTTCAACTATTTATTGATTAACTGAGAAAATGAGCAGATTACTTTTTTAAAAGCAAACGTTAGCTGCAGCTCTCTTAGAAAATTCACCTCTTTCTAAATGGTGTGGAGCCAGAAAAGACAAGGACACGGTCTAACAACAATGAAATAAAATGTACACAACTACATTATAAAAGAGGTAGGTGGGAAAATATATTGTTGGTATTGTATATTGGGTGAAGACTCGTTTTTGTACAATCCTTGACAGTTTTAATCATTTATATTCAAATAACCCACTGAGAGGGAATAAACTCTGATAACTAGTATAGGACCAAAGTTCATTAGAGCAACGTTTCATTCTGTGTGCTAATGCGTGTCCGTGGAGTTAACGATAATGTCAGGGTGGTGCGATGCTGCCTGCGACACAGGAGGCCACGGATCTAAGGGAGTATTTAAGTTGTTGTTGTTTTTTCTTCATCAAGTGTGTGAGTCTGAGTTTGTGCGTGAACGTGTGAGTAGGATTGCAACCAAAGACATGTTAAATGGTGCCTCAAATTTAACAAAAACAATGATCAGCGAAGGGTAAAACAACAGCAAAGGACTGAGTGCAGCACAGAGGGAGAGGTCTAATCAGATTTATTGCTTCAACAGACTCAGAGACGTACTGAGTTAGCAGTTAGGCAGAGAAGAGGAACTTAAATGGAGTGCGCTTTGACCTCTAAACTCTTTGCTTGCCTAATTGGCTTGTTTAATTTCAGCATGTCCAATTCCCTCCAGTCGGAGAACACTTTTCCAGAGGAACCAGTCCCACTGCTACCCCGACTGCAGTACACAAAACCCTCTCCAGTTTTCATCCTGACTTTTCATTTCCTCAAAGAGCCCCTCCATCTTATTCCATGAGCCTGGACCATCTGCAGGACCAATACCTTCCCTTTCTCTCTCTCTCTCTCTCCCTCCTTCCCTCCCTCCCTCCCCCCACCATGTGAGTACAGCCTTGATTTATAACCCACTTTTTTTTTTTCCAAATATACACTTGACACAAGGTGGGAAAGTAAGGTAAAATGAAGTTGTCAGACAATCAACTAAAGAGAGAAAGGCAGAGACTTTTGTGTCTCATCCAAAGCATTAGCAGTCTCACCAAGGCTACAGAAACTAAAGCCTGCTCTCAGGATGTCACAGAATAGAAAAAAAGCTTTTCATCCCTCTATGAAATTTCACTGCAAAAAAAAAAAAAAAAAAAAACGGAAGGAAAAAAAAAGAAAAGCAAGGAAAAAGTCATCAGAAAGCAGGCTGACAGTCTGAGAGCGCTTATTTGTGGTCAGAGACGATTGTTTCAGTAAAGCATGCCACTACAACTCCAAGTCCCTGTCACCCTTCTGAGGCCAAATCAAAAGTGACTGTCCTCCTTAACCCCCCCCCACCCACCTCCCCACTCCCCCTCTCACACACACACACCCCTCCCTCTTTGGCTCACACACAAACGCACACCGTCAAGAGCCCCGTTCCCCTCAAAACAGACACGTACACACACAGATTCCCTGCCCCTAAATACACAAACACATGTAAGAACTAAAAACACACACGTTCACACAGCCGTCATGGCATCACACCCGGTTTGTCCTGGTCACATCACAGCAAAGTCACTTTAGGCCCCAGCCAGACGACTAAAGAGATGAGACATGTGATGGAGTGAGAGAATGGGGCTTCCTCCTTCTTGCGTTTCTCTTAATGCAGCCTGTCCCTCCGAGCCACTTCTCTGCCTCCTTGACCGCACAGGACCGAGGGGAGATGGAGCGCAAGGTCCTTCTGGATCAAAGGCAGCGCGATACTTTGTTTGTATGGGGTTTAACACAGGCTGCTTTCACAGGGGGCTCATGCTGTGATTTGAAGAGGTATTCAGACATCACACTGCGCGAAGATGTTACAATATGCGAAACATCTTTGGACAGGGTGATAATACAAGATTACACAACATATTTTAGCAAATAAAACTCACCTCAATCACACTTTCTTCTTTGCTAATATGTGTCTGTCAATGCACTCCTCATTAGCATTCTTGCAGGTACAAGGTTTAACTGACTGTGGTTTTGCCATCTGAGCAGTTTCACACACACATATTTTGAATTGAGGGATTTCTTGTTAGTCGGGGCAAATTATCATTTAGTAGCCAGTGTGCTGCTTGCAGAATTGGCACCCTCAGCTAATCACTCCACATTCAAATTGTGGCCCTCTGCCCAACAAATGTAACAATTCTGCTCATTATTTGATAAAATGACTTTGGTTGGAAGAGCATGTGAAACTGAGGGAAGTGAGTTCACAGGGCTCATCATTTAAGTGGTCAAATAAATCAAATAAATAAATAAAACACATTAAAAAATACAGAGGAAAAAACAGACCAATAGTATTTTTTTAAATTGCAAACTGAAATAGTTTATGCTAATGTACACTTGGTTGCAAAAACAAAGCACGAGTGCAGTTTTGGCATAATCTTATTTTTGTCTTTTTTGTTTTAGTCTTTTGCAAAACTGCACCAATCCATTATTTTATTAATTATAGGTCAAATAACTTTATGTAGTGCAACAGTGCTACCACAGAAAATCCCCTTTAGTTTTTAGTAGTATTTGGCGTATCGTAGCTCATCGTTTGAGTTTTACTGCCTGCGACTTGACTGTTTCGACTCCCTCCCGTCACTCCCATCGTGCAGCTAATCAACATCATGCAGCATTTAGCAGCAGGGAAACCCAGGTTGGAGCTGGAGCTGCTGAAGACGACACAATTAAATGCATCGCACCTTATTTGCTGGATGTGCAACTAAGCAAATGTTTGCTAACTTGTTTGGTTGCATTTTAATGTTGTGATGTAAATTTTCAAAAGGGATAGTATGCTAACAATGGAACTTTGTACTATCTGTACTAGCAAATACCAACACGCACCAATCTTTTATGATCAGATACATGACAGGATCCTCTGTTAGCAGTGAGTTCCCTCCTTTTCACATCCCTACTTTTGTCTTGGCGCTGTAGCTTAGAATCAGCAGGGAGGATGCAGTAAAAACTGGCCGAAGACTGAAGACGTGAATGAATGTGTGGGGGAAGCAGGAGGGGACATCAAGTCAGGATTCAGTAGCCAAGAGTTGGCATTTATGTTGTTCACGTTCCCTTTTGCATATTTTCTAGTTGTGACTTGCACCAGCACAGTATCATATCATAGCAGGCAGTTTCTGTGGAAAAGGCAAACAGGTTGGCAGGTCTGCACAAAATGAATTATGTATTATGTAAAGCTTTCAAAACAAAGTGAAATAAACGATGTTAGCCTCAAGAAAAAGATATTAAGAGAATCGTTGACATGATATGCTAATATCTATGAAAAATTAAAGAGTACAGGAAGAAAGAACTGTTTGCTTGGAAGCGGACTTCTTCCCGATATAATGAGAGAAACCACTGGAAAAAATTACAACATGCACAAGTGGAATTAAAATGATGTTGAGCTTGACAATGTGGACACTGTTCTTTAAACACATGACAGTATGATAGAAGACAGCTATTACTTCACTGAATAAAATCTATTACTCTCAAAAGGAAAAAAAAAATTGAACGCTAGATTACAAGGTTTGCTTCTATTATTTCCCTAATCCAGAACAGAATCTTCAATAGGTGGTTAACATTACTGACGTTAACTGGACACGTTCTGAACATCGTATGAGGTTACACAGAAAAGAAACTAAGTGGAAAAATCAAAAGAGATGGAGAGAAAAGAAACTGTAGCGCCAGGGAACGACAGAGATAAAGAACAGTGAAAAACAGAGGGGGAAAATAGAATAGAGCAGAAATGCAGAGA
This sequence comes from Trachurus trachurus, assembly GCF_905171665.1. NCBI lineage: Eukaryota > Metazoa > Chordata > Actinopteri > Carangiformes > Carangidae > Trachurus > Trachurus trachurus. The sequence goes on along the minus strand of NC_139901.1, from coordinate 22,943,367 downwards.
CGGCAGGGCTAGAAAGATAGAGACAGGAGATAGAAAGAGGGGGAGACAGGAAGAGAGGGGAGAGTGACTCAGGCAGCCAATATTTTTTAAACAGCTTTGCTTCCACTCAACTGGGCATCAAGGCCATTATCCCGGGGTTAATCCCCAATCCGACGGAGCTGGCAGCCTTCCGGGACAAGCCAGGGTGGCAGCCCATCAACGAGGCAGGCACGGACAAAAATAACGCACACATACACATGACACACATGCACACACAGCCAGACACAGGCAGGCATGCAGGCTGCAATTAGGAAAAAAAAATAACACAACAATGCTATTAGCTGTGAATGGCTCGTTCTTAGATTCTTTGTCCTTTATTTTCTGTCACAAATAAACGACTGTTCATGGTTGTCTTTCATTTATTTCCCTCTATCTCACTGTATGGGTTTGTGTTGTCAGTTTTCCCCCTTGTCTCTTTTATCACATACCCTCCATCTGTCCAGCATTATTTTCTACACCTTCACCACCAGCTCTAATCATGCCATATTTTGCGCCTCTACCTTTCTCTGTCCGCTCACTGTTTCTCTGGCCGAAGTCCAAGGAGCCAAGGTGGAGGAAGAGATTGACTCAAAGAAGGATAGCCATGTCATGTGGAGAGGGACCAAAGAGGATCCAGGAGGCTTAGAGAGACTTAGCACTACTCCCTTCATCCCTCGCTCTTCCACCCCCCACTTCAGTCCCACCCTGCATGCACCAACCCAAAAAACAATACCAGGACCCTCCTCCTCTACAGCTGAAGACCTCCGTGCTGCTGCTCGTCATGCTTTTTCTACCTATTCATATTCAGCCCACCTGCTCAAAGATCTGTCCCATATAAGAGCCTCCATGTCCGGCTTAAGACGGGAGCACGTACAGTTCAGCAGCTCTCCTCCTCTGCTGCCACCTGTTCCTCTCACCTTCAGCCACACAGGTGTTAAGCTTGGAGTGATCTTATGGAAATCCAGCCATAGTAAGGATGGACCCTGGGCTCATCCCAGAGTGACCGGAAAAAAAGGTGTGACGCTAAGACGTTAACGTTGGTGTCCTTTCACACTGAACACTAATGACTGAGTGTCAGCATATCCTTAAGTTCCTCCGATGCCCCATGAAGTGTCAGTGGTTAAGATCTGATGTATCAAGAGGTCCAAAATAGGGTGAGAGATGCCACATCAGCCCATCTATATTTATCAATCTCTCTGTTTGTCTTTTTTTCCCTGTACCCTCTTCATAGACACTAATGCATGTGTGTATGTGTAGTTTCTGGGCTATCGTTCTCTCTAGGCCCCTAAGCCTGCTATGTCTCCTATGGTAACTCCCTGACTGACGACCCGGGGCTTAGCCTAAATTCTCTCTCTATTAAAAGCTGTGAAATGCAAATAATGAAACATCTCATTACCACTGTCGGAGAACCCAAAATGAAAGGAGGGGGAGAGCGGGAGAGCGGGAGCGAGGAGCGTTAGAGAGGTGGATGAGTAGGACTGTAAGACAAGGAAAGAGGGCTACGCGGGAGGGAGGGAAGGTGAGAGGACAAGGAGAAACGAGAGCGAGAGCTGGAAATAAAAGGAGTGGAGCAAAGGGAGGAAAGGATCGGAGAAGAAAAGGGAAGTGAGGATGTGAAAGGCAGAGAGGCGGAGAGGAGAGGTGAAGGCACGGGAACAGATAGTCAGACAGCGAGGCTTTTGTCTGATACGTGTTGCTGTTAACACAGAGAGTAGCCAGCGCTGGCCACCTATGCAAACAGGGGTGGAGCAAAGAGGAGCTGAGTTGTGAGTCAGGGGGGGTCATTCAAATGTTAAATTATCAGATCATCTGCAATTTATCTACTTCAGGCTCAAGTTTAGTATAAAACCAGAACATCTGTCAACAGCTGTATGGCGCAGTCACAGGTAATGTGTGATCAAATACTGTAATAATAATCAAGTATGTGTTGGTTGATATTCACATTAACAAGAGGGTTATTAGTCACTGGGATTTTACTGACTACCCTCTTGACCACACTATCATTGATAACCTCAAAACCTACAGTGGCTAAAGAAAAATGTATGACTGTGCTTTCTCATTATTACTCAGGTTTAAGCGTAATAATTTATGACAGGAAAAGGGCTGCTCGTTTAAAGACTATATGTGCGTAGTGCAGGGAAGTGAAATCACCTACGGGAAGTGTCTGTATTTGGTTTTGCAGGTGGGAGGAGATTGGTGTGGTGGGGGATTGTGGGGGGGTTGGGTGGGTCTCATGTGACAATGACCACACCATCTTGTATATAGTCTCCTGGTGCAAAACCCAGTTTCATCACTGCAGCAGTCTGGAGACTCATCGTTTGGTGTAAGAACCTCTGATATCACAGGGGTGGAGTTTAAAGGTGGGACGTTGTCTAATAGCAGGATTAGTTCCCGACTTCTTCAGTATGTTGTGTAAGGGTTTTGTCTGGCCGCAAATTGCCTCATATTTCTTTCCCCCTTTGCTTTCCCAACCACGGTGGTTGGTATCCAATCGTCTCTGACTATATAAATGTCTTATTCAAATGTAAATTCTGTTTATTTTGTTTCACCAAACTGCATTTTTAATGACTGTATTTTATAGATTGTGATAACATTACTTCCCTACTACCACTGGAATAGTGAAAATAAATTGACAAATCAAATTTTTTATTATCCAAACTACCACTGTAAGTGTTTAATAAATTTTGCTTTCTCATTTAACTTTAACAACACACACACACACCTCTGAACATTACACCTACGGCCTCCACGCTACTCTTAGAAAAGGTTTTGGCCGGAAGAAATTTCTTCCCATTCAGCCAAAAGAGAATTAGTGAGATCGGGAAGGATGTTGGCCGATAAGGCCGTGCTTGCGGTCGGCCTGCCAGTTCATCCAGAAGGTGTTTGAAAGGGTTGAGTTCAAGGTTCTGCGTAGGCCACAGAAGCTCTTTCACGCCGAACTTGAAACACCATTTCTTTGTCAAGCTGAAACAGGAAAAGGCCTTGATAAAACAGTTGCAACAAAGTTGTAGCCAAGTTATTCTCTCAAATATCACTGCAGGATGAGCATTTCCTGTAAATGGAATAACTACTCTTTGCCATAGCAACCCCAGCACTAAGTACACATACGTAGGTAGTGTACTTGAGTCATTCATAATTTTTGCAATGCAATGAAGGATTTTAATTCATATTTCGTGTGATTGCACATGTTCCAGGTGTGAACAATCAATGAACTGGCCATCAATGAATACAAAAGCAAAAAAGCTTCAAACTACAAAAAAATAGAGAATTGTCTTTTAATTCCTCCTCCAGGTTCACTCACAGTTTTGTGTTTTAAAAGGCACCAAATAGGCTTCATGGCTAAAGTGATGACGACAGTATAAGACAATAGATGGGCTCAAAACTCACCTATAACACCCACCCTGATCTGTCTCTGCCAGCAGGCCACTCAGTGTGTGTATATGAGTGTGTGTGTGCACGCGCGCTTGTGTGTGCGCTTGTGTGGCTGTCCAGAGTAGACCCTTTCATATGTCTTAACACACAACCTGTCACAGCAAAAAAGCAACCTGTCACGACTCAGCTAGACACGACTGTACATGACTGTACCCCACATAACACAAGCAGGCTGTTCCCGAGCTGTTAAAAACAGTCACTGCAGCCACCAACTCCAAAGGTCTGAGACGATGCGCACACACACACACACACACACACACACACACACACACACACACACACACACACACACACACACACACACACACACACACACACACACACACACACACACACACACACACACACACACACACACACACACACACACACACACACACACACACACAGCAAGTGAACAGTATAGAGGAAATGAAACAAACAAAGGGTTACCAAGAGGGAGAGAATGTACAAAAATGAACATATGGTAGAGAACAATACCATTCCTAAAGGAATAAATACATGAGGTGTCTGAGGACTGTGAGCTAATTGTTGTTTGTTAAAATGTGTGGTTTTTGAATGTGCAGGCGAATGACTGAATGATGGTGACTCACTGCTGGTGGCCAGTCGCTATCTGGTGCCGAGGCGGGTGTCCAGAGAGTGTGTCTGTGTGTGTAAGGGTAACTTGGTGTGACTGTTGCTCTGTCAGACAGCAAACAGAGGCATCTTTCTCAAATCCACACTGGGCCGCAGTTTACAATGAGCTCATGCAAAGAGGGGAGCAAAAAAAGCCGCAGCTTAAGTGTGTACTCACAAGTTCAACAGGCACACCCTCCATCTCCCCCCTGTGCAAATATTAAGAGAGACTTCACTCCCAGCTAATCTAATTCACAAACACTCCAGAGCACACACAAACAAGAGAAAAACACATAATTTTACTACATTAACTTAGCCCTCAACATGCAACATTCACTCACAACTAACGCTCCGGCAGCCTACAGTACAATAGCAACTGAGCAGCACAGTGATTTACATATAGATAGAGGAGTGTTTATAAAAACACATTTGTATATAATAGCCCGGGGCTGTGTTGTCACTCATCAAGCTGATCAAAAAGCAGCTACTATACAACACTGATGAATCTCGGAGAGCTTTTGCAAATCTGTCCTTCAACAGCAGAAAAAAAGGAGGTGAGATAAAGGAAGAGAAATCAAGGGGAGAAGAGAGGAGCATCTAAATATAGAGAGACTCACATTTTGGAGTCAGAAAAGAGACAGTGAAGGGTAAGGAAGAGGGAGGCAGTCAGGAGATGCAAGAGGGAAAAAAAGAGAGAGAGGAAGAGAGCTGGGGAACAAATAAGAAAACAATAGAGATGGAAGAGAAGTGGAGTTGAAGCTGCACGAGAAGAAAAGAAGACAGAGGGAACGAGATCGATGGCGGCGGAGCCTCAGTGGGTTTCTCACCTACTGTAGCGCTGCTTAGTGGACTACCAGTGAAATGGACATGGAGGACACTCAATTTTGTCTGCGAGACTCCAGAATTCAATAAACGGCGCGCCGCATCACCACAGACATTCGTCAATATGTAGCGTCGATGGTGAGGGTCTGCCCCCTCACTGATCTCTTCAGCGGTTTCTACACACCTCCACTCTGGTCGCTCTGCAGAATCCAACTTCTAATGGTGATCGTGGAAAGATGCACTGTTATTAAATTCATGGAGGAGTCGCTGCAATTTAACGCCCAAAGCTAGGAACAAAAAAAAAAAAAAAGTTTCAAGTTGAATTTTAAAGTTTTTGCTGAATTGTAATTGCTCATGTGCAACTTTATATGGATGTTGCGTGGATGGCAGCATGGCCTGAGGCGCCCACATTGTCACGTCACACCATGATGAACAAAGAGCAGAGTTCACAGCCAGACAAATGCTTCACCTGGATCCTTCTGTCCTGAGCTCTCTTCTTCAGTCATCCTCACCTTATCTGTCTGTCTTTTCACTAAGAGCGTGTTTACTCGAATGCGGTTTGACATTTGACTGTCACCTGTTGGCTAACATGAACGGCCGCCGTGGCTCGCAGGCTTTTTGGAACCATTGCTGATTTTTTCCCCCGGCAGCGATGGAAAGAACTGCAGATTCACGTACATTAGTGCCACAGCCAGACATAAAAGACACAAAGGGAAAAGGGAGAGACAAAAGGACCACTGTGCAAACTCTCATGATCGTGCTCACCATTGCTAGGGACAACACCCACCTTGGAAACCTAATTTTGAAGAAGTCACACATTCCCACATTGTGAGGCAGTGCCAGTATCAGGTGTCCGTCCAAACCACCAACCACCAATCAACCGCCACCCCCTTCGTGACACATCAGCGCGCACACCAAAACAAGCGGGAGAGGGAGGGGTGGGTGTGTGGGTGGGTGGGGTGGAGGTGAGATAGAAGACAGGAGGGAGTGGTGCAGGGGTGAGAAAGAGAGAGTAAAAAAAAGAAGAGGGCAAGGGAGAGAGCCAGCCAGAGACAAAGGCAAAGAGAATGACAATGAGTGAAAAGAGGAAGAGTGGGAGGGGGGGGAACAAGGAAAAGAAAATACAGGGGATGAGATGAGGTGAAAAGCGTACTGCCAGCTCGCCATGTGCTTTCACAGAGCAAGAAGAGAACAAAAAGCTGGCAACAATGAGACTTCCATGTATATGCATGTTTCGGTGTCCGTGTGTGCGTGTGTGTGCATAGGCCTATTTGTGTCTATCTGTGTGGTGTGTGAGTGTTGCGTGAATCTGTGCGGGTGCAACATGGGAAAGAGCAGCAAGAAGGCCGTTGGGGGAATTTGCCCCTCACCACCGAAAAGGGGATGTGAACTTACTCACTTCTGTTCACATTTGGTTTGGCTTCTCATCTCTGGTTCGTAAAGGGAACTAGACAGGACACAGGAGGGCTCATAAAATGTCCAGCAACAATGACAGAGCTCTGTTTTCATCGCTGATTTATAAAGTTCATATAATTATACACAAAGACTAACAGTTTCTCATTGCTGAAAAAGTCGGTATATATCAAAATAAACCCACTCCCCCCCTTGAGAAGTCACCTTCTAGCCTGCAGAGATGAGTTATTCTAACTTCAACTTGGTGACTAGGAGCGCATCGGGCCAAAATATGATTGCGCTTTAGCAGAAAGCTGGACCCTCTGTATCCACCATTGTGAGCTGTTGCATTAACAGGATGTATAAATATGAGCTAGGGTCAGGGGGAAGGATAAAAATGAGAAAGGGAACAGGGAGAGGGTAAAAATGAGAAAGGGAGTAGAGGAAGGGTAAAAATGAGAAATGGAGTAGGGGAGGCCACAGGAGGCACCTGGCCCACTTACAGCAGAGGAGGGGGTGGTGGAGGAGGAGGAGAGGTGGAAGATTAAGGAGTGGGAGGGGAAAAGAAAAGGATAAGGTGGAAGAGGAGGAGGAGGAGGAGAAGGAAAAAAAAGCACGGGGAGATGCAGCTGGGATGGAGCAGAGGGCACGAGGAGGACGGGGGCTGGGGTGAAGTGAAGGAACGGGAAAAGGTGAGAAGAGAAAAAGGACGTGAGATCAGGAGGCAAAAAAAAAAGAACAGATGAAATAATGGGTAGGGGGAGAAGGGCGGCGGGGGGTGAGGAGGGGGGGGGGGTGTGGTGTGGTGTGGAGAGCAGGAGAGAAAGAGAGAGAGAAGGAGCGGAGGTGGGGGCCGGAGGAGAAGAGAAGAGGTGGCCTCGTGACGCGACGAGAACGGAGGTGGGGTGGATACGTATGCGTGGATTGACTGCGTGGCTTTGTGTGTGTGTATGAGTAGTGTGTGCTTATGTGTGGAGGGAGGAGGGAGGAGGGAGGAGGGAGAGGGGGGGTTTAAAAATTATGACGAAAAACTAACACCTCACCCAAAGTATGAATAACCGACCACAACAGGCCAATGTAGGTTCAATCTCTTCTCCCAGCACATTCGAGCAGCCTGCCTATACCACTAATATCCCACTAATACCACCCACAGTCCTCGCTCCACCTCACATCAATGAATATTTCATGTCCTGATGGCACTTTTAAAGCAAAAACTAATTAGCAAATCCAAGTTGATCTGGCATTAGTCATATCAGGCCAATTAAAAGCCCAGTCCTACTGTACATGTTAATGGCAGCGAAGTGGAATAATTGTATGTGGAGCAGGGGAGAGAATGTTAAACAGGCCTTGTTAGCAGCACTTTAGCACTCTAGCCTGAGTCCATGGCTGGATTACAAAACTCTACAAAGCAGGATAATGTTCATCAGCAACACACACGCACACACACACACATACAGGGGCACACATACATCTTTGAAAGCGCCAAACGAAAACTCTATCCATTAATTAGAGTGTCGCCATCAATTCCATGGGGTCAGGTCTGATACTTTTAGTAAAAGAAGAGAAATATTTCCAGGGAAAATGATGGTTTTATGCGTCAGTAATAATATTAAACAGGGATCCAAATATTGGCAGAAGCTCACAGGTCAGATGTTATTCAGTATTAGTGGGAGAAAACCATTTTCGGCTCCACACAGTGTTTCTGTGGTCAGTGCCAGTCAACATAAGGTTGTAGGGACTTGCGTTTGTGTGGTATTGAGGAGAGAAAGGTGTTGGTGTATTCGAGTCTTTCCAACCTTCACCGTGTGTGTTTTTTTTAAAATGCAAGAGTTTAGATTGAGACAGACAGCACTGACACACACAGACTAAACTCTGCTGCACAAAAAAGCGACAGAATAACAAGGGCTAGAACTCTTTTGGAGTGGATGTCTGTTTCATCACCCCGTCCTCCTCCTCCTCCTCCTCCTCTTTCTCGCTCCTTCTCCCCATTCTCTCTCTCTCCTTCATATTCTCTCTTCTCCTTCCTCCCTCTACCTCCCGTCTCTCTCCCTCTCTCTCTCCCTCACCTGAGCTTTGATATGGAAATCTCTCACCAGCCAGAGCCCGAGGCTAGTTGACTGTTTCTAAAGATGTATTTGCTCAAAGCCGCTCAATTTCTCATCAAATGCTCACACTGTGTATAAAAGACAAACCCTTTCAATAGGAAAATAACAACTAACAACTACGTACTTATACAAAGCGTTCAGCTGTCTGCAAACCCAGGATTCAACAAAAAAAAAAGGTTTTTCCAAACCCAAACCTTAAGGCTCTTAATAGCTTATATAAATTTGACTAAAAAGATGGTGACCTTTCTGCGAAGCAGAGAGCTGAGGACGCTAACTATCGTCGATAGATTCCTTCAAGAGAGTGTCAGTGTGTCTGTGAGTAAGTGAGTGAGTGTGTGTGTGTGTGTGTGTGTGTGTGTGTGTGTGTGTGTGTGTGTGTGTGTGTGTGTGTGTGTGTGTGTGTGTGTGTGTGTGTGTGTGTGTGTGTGTGTGTGTGTGTGTGTGTGTGCAGATTTCTTTTCCACTGGCCTACCAGTCCTGCACTGCCAGGTAATTATACTGCATTAAGGATGTTCAACCTGCACATCTACAACACTCAGCTGAATAAAGTAACAACCAGAACCATTCAGGAACAAACAAAACAATTAGTAGGAGATTTAGACATAAGTGAATAATTTAGGAATAAGTCAGAAACTCTAATTGGAAGGATACAATATTTAGTCAGTCATGCCAACAACAATTATCAGTCCCATGTCAGCTCATTATCAGAGTAGCAATGTGAGTAGCTGGTGTGCCTAAAAAGTGTGATTGTGTGAATCTCTCATCAAGGTGATCTCATAAAGACTTTTTTTTAACAAGAGAAAAAAAAATCATCTCTTTAAAAATACTGACATTTCTTTCACGATTCCTGCAGAAATAGGTATAATAAGGTAATAAGGTATAATATTGGTTTCAATATGAATACCAAAACCTAAAAGTGACCCATGGCTGTAAAAAAAACCAAACAAACAAAAAAAAAAAAAAACATGGCTCCAAGATCACTGTTGCTAACTAACTGATCTATACTGGGAAACACAGAGATGAGAAAATAGATACAATTCTATCTCTTCCTTTGTTCTTTCATTAACTAGTGACAGGAACCTAATTGAAAGGATAATATGTGCATGTTGTCTAGCTCACTTGTGTTACCTTACGTGTGAAACAGCTACCGTCATCACTTCGCTTGTTACAGCATTTGTTTTGACAGCATCTGAACAAGTGAAAATGTACAGGATATAAAACCAACAATTAGTAGTGCATTAAGCTCGAGGAGAATCATGGAGGGGGACGGATTCGCTTTCTAGGCTGCCCCCGACTTTTGGACATTGATGCAATTGATAACTGATGTTAGAGATGGTCATAAATTCCAGAAAATAACTCGTGATGCTGATAAGCATTGTGTGATCATGAGGCTCTGGTTGGAAAGAGCCGATCTGCTCCGCATTCCTAAATAAAAGAAAAACACACCCTGATGAAAGCACACAAACTGAAATCCCTCATCTGTTTCCTCAGGAATGTGCGATCCAAAAGGTGTTTTGCAATATCAACAACTTCTAAGAAAAATCCTGACACCTTGCCATTTTCACTGCACACACACACAAAAAACCTTTGCATTTATTTTAAGCGGCAATCAAAACATGATTTTGCTTCTGGACTTAAAATTCTTAGTGGTAGATTAGAAAAATTTGAGCAAAAGCTGCAAATTACCTTCCAATTTAAAATTCAGGGACAAAAGAACAAAAGAACAAGAGAGCTCATTGCTTTCATTGACATCCTATCATGCGTGCAGGTGCGTGTTCACGGACACACAGCTATGAAATATTAACACCTACGTGAAAAGACAAGTGGGGTTGTGGAGAGTTTTTTTTATGTGTGTGTGTGTATGTGTGTGTGGTTTGAAGTGGGGATGGCTTAAACTCACCTGTTGTTTCTGCTGACTGGGGATGTCAGATAGGTGGATAGAGAAGACAGCTGTTACACACAAACACACACACACACACACACACACACACACACACACACACACACACACACACACACACACACACACACACACACACACACACACACACACACACACACACACACACACACACACACACACACACACACACACACACACACACATCCCCCACAGCATCCATGTAACCCCATGGGGATTAGGAACACCTGTATTCAGCACTGCACAATGAGCTATAGAGGCAGTTAAGCTAAAAAGCCTTGGGAGTCATTAGGGGATGGGGGATGGAGGTGGTTTGGACCGGGGGGTTGATGTGTGCGTTTCGGTCTTGACACAAAATCAGATGTGAGAATGATAGTGTTCACGGCATGACAGATGAAAAAAAAAAAAACAGAGTTGTCAGAAAACTCTGGAGAGATGTGGCATGTCATGTAAGATGTGTACACGCGAGTGTAAACGGTTCATTTTGCAGTGTGTTAGCCTAACAGGTGTTCCCATTAACAAGTGAGCTCCGAGGGGGGATCGGGACGAGGAAACTGGCAGAGAGGGATAGAGACAGAGAGATGAATGGAGTACAAGGTTGCTCACAGGGAACAAATGAGTCTTTATGGAGCATTTGTCCTCTTTTCTCCATTTCAGGAAAATGTAGAAGAGGCAAATGTACTGTACAGTTTATTGTCATGTTGTCTCGATAAACACACCCACGCACACACTCTTGTGAGTGGGGGTAATACTCTGCATCCCCAGGGGTTGCAGAGCCGAAGCCGACTAACCTGCTACCACACAGATCAGCCCACAACCTGCATGGCAGCACTGAGAACCACCTACACTAGCAGGCTTACACACACGCACACACAAACACAGTGAAGAGGCAAGTGTCACGAGCTCCAAACCTGACTACCACCCAAACCAAACCAAGCCCCCTCGCCTCATTTTCTCACCCTGTTTTCACACCTTGCCCCACCTTCACTGTTAATACTCTGAATAACCACCTCCACCACCCTCGGCAAACAGCACGCTTAACTTTGGCTTTAACCAAGAAAAAAGTGAAAGGTAAATTTAACTCTCTTATCTTGTTTAATCAACTTTAAAGACCCATTCATGAGAGATAACACAAGTGGAAAGTGCTTCAAATCCTCCTTTGCAATCCCACGAGCACACGAGCAGCTAATATTTTTTCCATCTTTCGGCCGATCTCGCCTACACTCCTCCTCCACTCATGCTTGTAGCTGTTGTCTTGGTCTGTATTATATTTTCCCCACGGAACACACAGATGGAGAAGGTACACACACACACACACACACACACACACACACACACACACACACACACACACACACACACACACACACACACACACACACACACACACACACACACACACACACACACACACACACACACACACACACACACACACACACACACACACACACACACACACAAACACAAACACATTCACAGGAACACACACACACACTGATGTCCGCTGCTCTCATAATGGTAATACTGCACAGCCCCACCTCTGAGCGGGTAGCATGGGGCAAACACAAAGACACAAGGCATTCTGGGTGATTGTCCATCCAGTTTAAGATTTAGGGTTGTCACTGTTAAAAAGCAGATATCTGAGCTTTCCCTTGCTCATGGCGACTCATGGACACACACATCAATGCACACAAACACACACACACACACACACACACAGACATACACACAAGCCTACACTAATTGAATTACTGAATAAAAGACTTTGGAGGGTTTATCATATTAAGTGCCAACCCTTAACTCTGTACTAGGAAGGACAAAACAACACGCACAAATCCAGCGAGGCCTAAGACAATTTGGAAAAATCAGTAGATGGTCTCTTAATCCCAAAGATCCAGTTAGCTGATGTCGAACTGAACAAAATGCTTAGATGCAACCCGCTGTACACAAAGAAGCTGCAGCTGTAAGCTGATAGGGTGCACTTTAAAAGCAGAGGTAAAAATGGCTTGGCTGTGCTGCGAAGTTCCTCAAACTAACAAATAACCACAGATAAAGCAACTCTCACACAAACACATACTGAGTTTTAAAAAAAAAACATGGCTTGATACCCCTTTGCTATTATCTAAAATTTCTAATCGAAGGTGGAGTTACAAGAAACAAGAAAGCTACATGTCAATCCAAGTTCAGAAAAAGTTTGGAAACCCCAGTGCAAAAGATCAAGAGCAGATGAGGAGTAACACAGGAAATCTCAGTCACTTTTTTCTCTCTTTTTTTGTTGCTCTTCCAGGTCATGTGTGGAGCACTCACCTGGCTGCAGGCTGCTACTGTACTCAGAGGAGCACGACAGCCAGGCGCACTTTGCCTGTCTACATGCAGGGAGCGTGAATGAAGTGGGGTTGTTCCCCTCTCACATGGTGAGCATGGCAGAAAATGGAGGAAGACGGAACTGACCGGTTTGAGAGAAGAGGGCAGACACAGACAGCAGACATGTATGTAGCCTACACACTGCACGGGGGGGAGAGACAGACAGACAGACAGACAGACGGAGAAAAGCGAAGCGAAGGAGGAGGAGGAGGAGGAGGTGGTGGTGGTGGAGGGGGGGGAAGAGACGCTTTCGGCTTCAGTCGCCAATAAACAGAAAACACTTGACGCCACACTTTTCAACTCTCAATACGGATCAGATGATGATCAGCGGTACCTCGTCAATTACAAAAATTACCCGAGAGCACCATCTGCAAACAAAATCCCCCCTGTCTTGTCTGGTTACTCGAGGGCTGGGTGTTGACGCAGCAGAAATTTCCAGCTGGAGAAATCCCCCTTTTGGAGGTTAATCGAGGGGAGAAGGAGGAGGGTTTAAGCCCTTGTCTTCCCAGCTCTGAGCGCTTTCATTTTGAATCCCCTCCAGACGGCTGCACGGAGCATCACCCGTGTTTTTGCGTGGCACGACATGTGTGCAAGACAGGTCTAACCCCCTCCTCCTCTCTCCCCAATACCAAAACCGACGTGTCTGTAGGTTGTCACGCTGTACAAAACTTTGCAAATTTCAACAGGATCCCGCTCCATCAGCTGAGATAGAAAACAAATTGGACCGGATGATTTATGTGCCTGCGAGTGTGACATGAGCTACCTGTGCATAGGTGTTTCTAAAAAATAAAAAATAAATAAAAAGAAAGAAAAAAGAAAGTCCAGCCTGCAGGAAACACGTTTGTGCAGGTATATGACATCCATTCAAAAATAATCTTACACAAACTGGGCTTTTTCTATTTCCCACCCTGCGCGCTGTTACAGCCTGTCATTCAAAGGTTTACTCCACCAAATTAACTGTTTCCATTATAGAGCAGTTTGTCTGTTAGAAAGTAGATGTGAACCGCAGTTGCTTCCACTGTGAGACAGCTCCCCGTGGCTCCATAATCATGTACATAACGTGTGAAATGTACAGTGTGTGGATCCCGTCAGAGAATGACAGCTTCTCCAAATATCAACAAGCGCAATAGACAGCTGGCTGTCACGTATGGAACAGGTAGGCGTACTTTCAGACTGTCGCCTGCTCACTCGCTCGGTGTATTTAGCTGTCAGAGTACACTCATGCTGTGGCTAACATGATGCCAATGGACTGGAATTAAGACAGAGATCAACAATAAAAAATAAAGAATAAATAAAAAAAGAAGAAGAAGCGGACAGACAGGCCTTCGTACTGTGGCCAAACTGTAACAGTGCCACGATTGCGAAGAGTTGCATTGTGTGTCATGTCTCCTACCTGCGCGCCCACCAACTATCAGCTGGAGACGCGATGTCTCCGTGAGGTAGAAAACTAATTGTTGACATGATACTATAAAGGCATGGAAATCCTGCCGTATCCCGCCGCGTCTGAATGAAAACCCTCCAAGCTGTTGGCGAGGCAGCGGGGCTGAATGCTGATAGAAGAAGGGCTACTAGTAAATACAAGGAAGTCAGACATACCTGTTACCCCATGGGGTCTGGGGTGGACGCGGTGTCGGTCCTTCGGAGTCCAATCTGATGTGACAGCCTGAGAGAAGAAAGGAGGGGATGTCCAAAGCACTAGGTACTGTCCTTCCTCTCCCCTGTATGCTTTCTTCAAGTGTTATTCCCCCTGTTTGCTCCCACTCCCCGCTCTTCTTCCTCCACCAGCCCCTTTTTCTTTCTCTCTTTCCCTCCCCTGCTTTTCCGTGTCTTGGTATCAGGAGCCTCCCCCTCCTCCTCCTCCTTCTCTGTGCATGTCTATGTCTCTCTCTCTTCCTCTCTCCCCGTCTCTCTCTATCTCACTCTCCCCCTGCAATCTATCTCTCTCTCTCTCTCTCTCTCTCTTCGTGTCCCCATATCTCCTCTCTCTCTCTCTCTCCCTCCCTCTCTCTCTCTCTCTCTCTCTCTCTCTCTCTCTCTCTCTCTCTCTCTCTGGGCAGAGTCAGGAAATGAGACAACGAACACACTGCGCGTGTATCCATCAGATCTAAGTCTTATCAGAGACCTTAAGGCAAATTCTGTAATTTATAATAAAAATAATAATAACAATAACAATAATAATGATAATGCTACTTATTATTATTACTATAATGTAATGGTTATGTTAATGATTTTGTGTTGTGATGTCAGCAGTGGGATTGTCATGAGTTGTGCGTGGTACATGGGGCTTCTGGCTTGTGCGTTTGTTGCCATAGGGCTCAGTAATGACCAAGGGGCTTACTGTAACTTACCCCCTCTTGTGGCAACAACAAGAAAACACCAGTCAAGTCACATAAAAACCTGATGGCTGACATTTACAGTTTGACACTGTTTGGCTGGAAAACACCTTTTAGAGCCATGTGATGTGCGGCTTGACGTTTTCTTTTTTTTTTTGGCGAAAAGTCTGGGGTAATTCCACCACAGTCTGGCCTTCTCCTTCTCACACCATGATGGATGTTTATCATTAGGCCTACACTTCGTTTGAAGTTATGGGGGAAATTATGAGTCGACTTTTTAACACCTGTGACACAGCAAAGAGAGAGACATGCAAAGTGTTTTTTTCCCCAAACATACAGAAAATAGTACATGTGGTAATGGCAATACACAAGCTGGTGGTTCCTGATACCTACAGGACTCACCGGTCATTTTATCAGTAAGTAAAAGTCTTACATCCGAACTGCGCAAGATGTATTATAAAACTGTATTTAAATTATCAAAAGTAAAATGCTTGTGCTTCAGCAGAGAGACTGTCCTTGAGATCTGATATAACTCAATATATTGTATTATTAATACAGTTACATCAATATGTACATTTCTAGCAGTTCAAGGTGGAGCTAATGTATCTATTTATCCTCAGGTAGTCCAGTGGCAGTCCAGTCCAGTCCAGTGGTTCTCAACGTACATGTAGTGGCCAGGCTCCTCTGAAGTGTCTGAAGGTATGGGATCATTAATGGGGATCATAGAAAAGTTTCGTTGCACACATTCGTTGTCATTGTTTTAACTTCTTTTAACTTAACCTTTATTGGATGGCCCTCAGACACTTTAAATGAAACATCTGAGTAGTTTGGAGAGGAAATGTCTCAAAGAACTCATAGATATGTGCAATGCGACCCCAGGGCTAAAACTACACACTGTTTTTTACGTAAGAGGTCACAAGCCAAGAAGGCCTGAAGTTACTGCTTTCATCGTTAATTCATCGTTTCATCATTAACGATGATGTGTTAAAATAATTTTTCATATATATAATCTTAAAATGTACAGTAGATGGTGAGAGTACAGTAGATGGTGAGAGTACAATACTTTTTTATATAAGAATGTAGTGAAGTAGTATAAACGTATGTGTACAAACAAGGAATTAGCTGTAACACAAATCAAGCTGAAAACAAATATGGATTAACACCTGAGGGTGAATGGCCATTGTTTGCAATTAGGAAAATGATGAGGTTCAACTCACACAGTGACAAGTAATACTAGAGAGGTGTGTGCGTGCGTGTGTGTGTGTGTCATTGTCAGTACACAAAGTCCACCATTGTGTGTGTGAGTGTCATGTTGTAATGAGGAACTGAGGAGGGGCTTGTTTCTTAGGAAACAGTCGTATGTGTGGTGTGACCAGGAATCGTTGTAGGTTTGAGGAAGTGGGAAAAGTTTATAGGGAAGAGAGTGGGTGGCACAGCAAAACATGTAGTATATGTGTGTGCACGCGTGTGTGTGTGTGTGCGCGTGCGTGTGTTGAGAGACTGATGTGTAGCATGACACAGCAGGGGGTAGAGCCATTCCTCCATCAGTCTGCGTAGTTGGCTGCTGAGGGCCGGATAATGGAGAATGTCAGGCCATGTGGATTAAGGCTGTCGCTCTGTAATGCCCAGGCACAGATCTCTCTTGCTCTCTCTCTTTCACACACACACACACACACACACACACACATACACACACACTCACACACACACACACACTCGCTCACTGTCTCTCCCTCTCCGAGTAGGGTCCACAAACACAATCCCTGCCTGAAACAAGCTGCTTTACTCAAAGCTGTGTTCGCTCACGCCAATGTGGCCTTCCAATCCTCCTGACATGACAAGCATGACCCCGGATCCCTCCTACACCCCCTCCCTCAGCCCCCAGCCCCCATCCCTCCCCCCTTTCTCTTCCCCTGTGTCTGCCCATAGATGGGTTTAGGCATCATTAGGCCACTTACACATGTATTCAGTCCGAGGAACACTCATCACAGCACTCAGGAACTCAGGAGGGAGAGCCGTGGTGTGAGGGGAAAAGCAGGATTTCTGTATTTCTGTCCGTGTGTGTGTGTGGTACTTATGTTCAGAAAGAGTCCTTGAAATACAAGGTGATGGGTGTGTTTTGGACCTGTGTGTGCGTTTGCATTTGAGAAAGTGGGTAGGTGGGAGTTGGTGGTGGTGGTGGGGGAGGCAGTTTATCAGGCTGAATTACATCTTACCTAAAGAGACAATCACTCTTCTACTACTGTGTTCTGCTTTCCTTCCCCCCTCAAGTTTGACTTTTTAAAAAATGAAAGTGAGCATGCTGCTTCTTTTTTTTTTTTTTTTTTAAAGTTTGTCACTGAGGCCAGGGAGAAGACATAAAAAAACAGACACAGTAAAGAGAAACACAGTCGTCTTTCGCTCAGCGCAGGAAGAGAGACCAGGTCCTTTTTTTTTTTTTCTTGACGACTTGTGTTTGAAACGCGACAGAGAGATGAGGAACGTAAACACACTTTAGGAAAACTTTTTGAAGTCAAGCATTAATTTGCTCTGCCTTGCGTGCCCCCCTGCTGGGGAACGCAGCGGCATAATTGGTCACATCGAATTAAACAGCAAAAAAATCTACAACTGTCATAAAAATAGCACAAGCCGCTTTCAAAGCCCCATCCACTACCCTTCACTATCAATTTACCGAGGGGAACAGCTGTGTGGTGCTTGTGCCATCCTAGCCCTGCTTGTATAGAAAGCAGAGCCTGCGGCTGAAAGAACACTATCTCTACCAGGTGCAGGCAGGGGATGGGGGAAGGCTTTACAAAGGAATATTTGGCACAAGGTGTGAGACAACAATATGTGTGAAGGTGCAGCTTAGTGATACTCAAATCAGTATTGGGAAACGACAAGGCTTTTATAAAGAGTCCTCCCTCGGAGAGAAAGCGCAAATTAAGAATATGGGAACCACGTCCATTGATGGTAGGAGGGAAGAGAGGACGGAAGGGATTGGGGGGCAAGAGGACCGGAAGGAAAGGTGGCGTTAATAAAGGAGGAAAGGAAGGCAAAGAATGAGCAGATTTCTCAAAGAAAGTGTCAATGAATGAATCACAATGAAGAATGACACCAGAAGAAGCAGAATGAATCGAGGTTATTGGATTTAAAGGATGTATAATCATCTGGAGGATACAGAGAATGTGTTTGTGCTCACTGCCCACACATTTTGTTCCTGTGTGAAGGCGACATACAGGGAGGGGAGGGGGATCGAGGGGGGGGTAGTTGGGGGTGCAGGGGCTGTTAACACTACCGCCTGTCCTCATGTCACCCGTAGGACTTCCTGTCCTTCCTACACTGGGCCGGCCTTCTGTGTCTATTGTATGTATATGATGGAGAGATGCCTCTGGACAGGGATGAAGATAGTTCCCTCATCTCCCCGCAAGTCTTTTTTTTTTGGTGTCCTCGCAGTTCCTCACTGTGTCCATCCTCACGTGTGGAGAAAACACATCTGTTTGTCCCCAGTTCAGAGCAGAAATAACCCCCCCTCCTCTAAAATGAAAAATAGGCAGACTCACATTCAGGCTGTTCATGCCCTGGATTTCTGAGGTTTCAGGCCGTCCGCCTCGCTCTAACCCTCCTAGTCACTTTACTTTAGGGGAATTTGGATCCTTCCCTGTTTATCATATCTTAGTTCTCTGAGTTATGAATCCCACATTAAACTGCCCTCTCTCCCTCTGCATCTCACTATCTCCGTCTCTCTTTCTGCATGTCTACCCTCTTGATCCCTTCCTCCACTATCCTACCCCCTCTAAATCTCATTTACTCCATTGGAAGTAGTAGGAGAAAAAAAAAGATTGAGAGAGAGAGAAAGAGAGAGAGAGAGAGGAGTACAAAATGACCTTCTCTTCCCCGAAGCAAGAACATCTTCTTATTGTGGAGGTCACCGTCTCAGTGCAGCCCCACGCTCAGAACACTACTCTGCTTGTTTTAATGATGCACAGAGCGGAGGGAGAGGGAGGGAAGGAGAGAGAGAGAGAGAGAGAGAGAGAAGGAGACTAACGGAGAAGGGGGGAGTAGATGGAGATGGGAGGATTGGGCTATTTTTTCTACTGACTCTGTTCACCCCCACCCCCTCTCCTACCTTCCCTCCCCCTCTTCTGTGCAGAAAGTGCACCTCTCTTTCCACATCCATCTTGAAAGGTTCTTCCAAGCATTCTAACCTCTCAGCAATATTATATATTATTGCTTGCCTCAACCCACACTGAAACCTGGGTTGCTATGCTACAATAATATGACCTCTCATCTCTTCTCCTCCACTACATTTCCTTTTTCATTGCTTCCTCTCATTTCTGCAGGGAGGCAGGGGAAGGGGTTAACAGCGTCCCCCGTTCAGCTTCCCCCCATCAGGCCTCTCTGTCTCTTTAATGACCTTCTTGGGCTCGGTGCTGCTGTTTGATTTGACCCCATTGACCGTGTGGGGTCACGACCCCAGTCCACACCACAAAAAAAATTATATTTGACCCTAGCGAGGGTTTTATTTAGTAGTCATGTCTATCTGTTTATCTATCTATCTATCTATCTATCTATCTATCTATCTATCTATCTATCTATCTATCTATCTATCTATCTATCTATCTATCTATCTATCTATCTATCTATCTATCTATCTATCTATCTATCTATCTATCAAAAGATTTGAAAAGTATTGACTAAAGTATTCACACAAGCTGTTTAAACTACTTTACACATTGTTGTGCATATTTGCTTCTAAATGGACATACTTAAGTAAAGCACCTCAGAATTGTTCTTAGAATAAATATATTTGCACTCCTACCTACCCACTGTCACTGGCTTCTTTCTTTCAGAAGAAAATGATGGATGATGGAGATATAGATGGAGATAGATATGGGCTGATATGAACTGCTGGTTCTGAAACTCTCAACCCAAATCATAATGCACAGCCAAAATTCCCTGTTACATCATCCATCTCCAATCCCTTCCTCCTCCTCCTCGTTCTCTCCCTCTGCCATCCTCTTCTTTCTCTCTTATCTCTGCTGGCCCCGTCTCTTGGGGGTCGTTCGTTTTTGTCATAATCACCTTGGAGATTGGGGACCGGTGCCCATGGCAGAGCTGAGCAGCGCGGAGGAGAGGAGGAAAGAGGATGAGAGAGAGAAAGAGAGAGAGAGAGTGTGAGAGAAAAGAGAGAGAGGGAGTGGAGGGGGGAGGGGGTGTTGAGATGAGCAGTGGAGGACAGTCTTGCGGGGGGGATGACGGCTTGTCTGGCTCAGTCCCGGCTAATGTGAGGGGACAGCCTTGGCTTTGCCTTAACCACACTTGCGCCGTCGATGCCAGGCAGAGCAGGGAGGAGAGAATAGACGGATGAAACGCTCTCCTTTTGAGCGCTGCCTTCTCCCGCCCGCACTGACTGCTTTCGGAGGCGCGTGGGGCCCCAATGTCACACCCTGTAGGTGTTTAAGCTGCTTACTTACACCAACAAGAGAAAGAGATGAGGCAATAGAAGACAGGGAGACAGAAAGGGAGAAGGAGCCGCAGAAAGGATGAGAGAGGGAGAATGGGAGAGAGTTAGAAGAGGATGGGGGCGGAGGTCACAGCTGTAGGAGGTTGTAATGTGTAAGTATCCCAGTTTGACTGTCTTCACACCGAGGAAGGGTTGTGTTACATGGGGGATATTCATCACTCATTATGCCGGTGCAGTTTGAGTGTTTGTCATGTATCCGAGTGTGACGATTAGAAACTGCACTGACAAAGACAATCGGGAAGAGGCAGAGTCATCAGGATGATAATATGATAAGTGTTTTCTTCTTGCAGGCCCCACCCGGCTGACTTTTCTTCTCGCAGACTGAAAACATTTCCCAGATTTTTTACACTCCTCAAGAAGGAGAGGCTGACTGGGAAGGCGTGGGATGCACCAGTCAGGAGAGATGGTTTCACTGGGGGTGTGGTGGTGGGGTGTGTGGGGGGGGGGGGGGGGGGGGGGGGTCCACAGCGCACTGTTTTAGTCTAAAAAACCCTGTCTTGCTGTCTGGTGTCCGTGCGTTCAGGCCTGTGTTTGTCTCACTGAGGTGTGAGGGGGTGATGATGACATGTGTTACGGGGGTTAGCATGGGGGCAGGGAGTGATGAAAGTTGACATAAGAAAGGCTTTTGTGAGGACCATTTAGGACTTCTATAGAGTAGACACACGCTCACATACAAGGGGAGGGTCAGAGGGCGACGTCTCTCGCTGACACGCGTGTTTCGACATTTGCTCTTTTTCTCTGTGAGCCGCTCACAGCTCACTGTTTTAACTCGTATTTCTGTCCTCTCAGCAGCCCTCTTGTTGATGCATGCTGGGTAGGTTCTCAGACACTCCCTCCTCAGGTCACTGGCTCTGTTTGTCCTAACCCTCCTTTCCTTCAGCCCTCTCCTCCCCTCTCCTCCCCCTCTCCTCCCCCCCTCCGACTCCACTCTGCCTCTCCTCCTCGCCTGACCAGTTCCTCTAATTTGGTTTCTAATTTTTTTTTTCTGTACCTCATCTCCTCTCCCTTTAGCTATGTAGGGGTAAAGTACAGCCCCTCCTCCCATTGGCAGTGTTTGTGTTTGCTCTGTAAGTATGTGTGTTTGCGTGTGTGTGTTTGTGTGCGTTTACGAGCGTGTGTACCACTTGTACGTAAATCCCCTTAAGTATGCAAGGTTTTAAGAACGATGATTTGACATTGATGGCCTTTCTCCACATATGACTTACAGTTAACATGCAGGGAAACATGATGGTTTATGTCATGTGTGCAAAACACACACGCACGCGCACGCACACACCCTCACACCGTCTCACACACAGGCTTGCAGAGTAATGAAAAAAAAGACTATCACACCAGACAAATGTGTTAAATGTGAGCTGCAAGTCAGACAACAATCCTGTTTTGTTATACATCGAAGGCAAACCTGATTTTTTTTTTTTTTTTCAAACATCAACCCGACAATGTGTGTGTTTGTGTTTGGACAGGGAGAAAAGAGAATCTGAGAAGAGCGTAGCAATAGAGCTTACAGTAAATGGAGACATTTAGGAAAGTGGTAGATAGACAGACACAAACACACAGATCAAAGAGGTTTGAGCATTACAGTACACTGGGGAACAAAAGGAATAGAGAGAGAGAAAGAGACTGAGAGAGGGAGAAAGAGAGAATGTGAGTGAAGGTGAATAGAAACCCCAATCAATACACCATCCAAGAACAGCTTGAGCCGGTGAAGGAGCAGAGAAACTGAAAGATGGAAAGAGATGGAGAGGAGAGGAAAAGTGGGTCAAATAATGAGACAAAAAAGATGAGTGTTTGCGCTTAGGAGGACACAGAGATGGAGGGAGGTGGAGAGATGGAGACGGAGCAGCAATAGAACAAGAGCGAGGGTCAGGAGAGAGAGGAAAGAGCAAGAGCGAGGGAGTCACGAGCTCCTGACCCCTGCTGACCCCTCAGCCAGGAGGTCCTGAGGAGCTCAGGGCAGGGGAGAGTGTGGGAGGGGAGTAGGGGAGGTCTTTGGGGAGGTTTGGAGAGGAAGGAGGTGATATTGATGTGGTAGAAAGACGGGGGATGGGACGTGAAGAGTCGAGGAGGGTGAGGATAAAGGGCCAGCAAACCATCCAAGGACAGTAAAGGGAGGTCTTCTCTTCTCTTCTCTTCTCTTCTCTTCTCTTCTCTTCTCTTCTCTTCTCTTCTCTTCTCTTCTCTTCTCTTCTCTTCACAACCAAACCTGAGAACATGTGGTCCGTCACTGGAAACCATCATCATCATATTCACCTTGATACTCGCATCTGTCTTGTGCACCTGTTTATCTCTTTTACACAAACCATTCTGATGACTGAATGTCATTTAGCATCTTGTGCACATCACACATTTGGCTGGATAACATTGCACTTCATGGTGTTCTCTACTGAGGGCACTTTACACCAAACACAATTTGAAGAGAAATCATTTACTGTTCAATGCGAGAGTGTCTGCCATTTTATGGTTTAGTCTGTTCGTCTGGTGGGACTCAAATTATCCCACAATGCAACATAATATGTAGTGAGTAATTAGGAGATTAGTGGTCATTAATCAAGTGCCAACAATCATCATTCACAGTTAAGGCTGGATTACCAACTAGGCAAAGGCACACAACTGCCCCAGGCCGCCATTAACAACTCCAAGGCCCCTGAAAGCTCCAGACCTGCTGCGTCAAACTCCTCGGTGCCAGGTTAACTGAAAATTTGTTTGGGAATGCTACAGCACAGGAGAGGCAGCATTATCTAATCAAATGGCCGTGTCATGACCATGGATCCCTTTGCCAAAGTCTAATTTTGTCCCTTGTTGTGGGGACTAATACAGCACAGAGCAGGAGGAATGGGGGTTGATATTGGCCTCCAAGGCTGACCGTGTCCACAGGCCTTTTTCATAGGAAACTAGTTCTAATGTCACAGTAATGAAGGGAATGATGGCGTTACCAGTAACTCCTGTTTCTACTTTTTCCGCCCTTGCAATTCAAAGTGTTTGCTTTGCCTATAATGCCTATTATTGAGACAAAGGTGCATGGCATAGTTTTATTTGTGTTACAGGTAAAACATACTGTAGTCGACCATGTATTTTGCCACTGCAGAACCACATCTAGAGGAGTTCAGCCCTAGAAACACAACTCTGTCCCTGAATCAGACTGTGTAGCTACATGTTACTCCATCATTTTCTTTAACTAAATCTCATTAACCAGCATTAAAAAGGTGGCTGGTTACAACACCAACTGTATTCTTGCTCTTGCTTTAACTTACTCTGTTTGTTGCACTTTCTGTCTACTCCATAAGCTGTTCCATGAAACAACAACAACAGACAGACAGATAGACAACAAACATTAACACTGCTATATAGCATTATAGGTGCTCACAGGAGCCATTCAATTCAGTTCATTTGAATTTTATTTATATAGTAATGATCCACAACGGAAGTTATCTCAAGGAGCTTTTCACATAGGGCCACTCTGAACCTTTATTATACTATTGAGTGTATTGTAATATAATATTAAGAATATGTCTTGTGTAAAATTTAGAAAATGATTGTTTTTGAAAGTTTTGGGTAAAATTGACAATGTCTGTCTCCAACAGAGAAGCCAAGACCAACTGTAAACCAAAGCGCACCTGGGCCAGGTATATACTGTACTTTCCACATCTGGTACACATGATAGAAGACAATCACTCCTCTGAGGTAAATCGTGGTTAATTAGTTAGTTTATTGACTTAAATATCATATGTATCGTATGTACAGTATATGATCACTTCAGAGAATCTTATTAAAAATTACATATACAGTTTTACAAATACAATACAGTTTTGTCAGCATATGAACGAATTTAGGCAATGCACCTTTAACATTGCCCTGTCTGTGACTATGAATAATTAATTCTGAACATTTTGGATAAGGTCAAATCCTGATCATAAGACTCTGAAGACATAGTATGTGTCTTTTCTTTTGTATGCTAATGTCAGTTCAGTGAGGACAGTAAAAGATGATGAATCCATGGCAGGATAATATCATTTATGGAATATATATATTTTTTAGCATAAAGAGAACACTCTCTGAATGAGCGTGGAGGCTTTGAAACACATCTCTATCAAGTAAAATCAATACATATTGCAGGATGTTGAGTATTACCATGGAAAAAATGTAGCGTAATGACCGCAAGCAACATTTCTCCCTCTGTTGCTCCCCACGTACCTCCACCCCCACCCCCCACCCCCTCCATTTCCAGCTCTCCCTCCTTTCCTCCCATCTCTCTTCTCATCCCTACTCCCTCTTTCATGCTCTCTCTCTCTCTCTCTCTCTCTCTCTCTCTCTCTCACACACACACACACACATACACCACGCTCTCCTTTTCTTCAGCCTTCTCGCAGTCCAGATGGCCTAGCTGCCCCCACACTCACTCCCCCACATACAGTCACTCCATGCACTCCACCCCACTCCTCCTCTCTCCCCTACAGGAACAGCACTCCCTTTAGAGGAATAGACCTTACCCCCCCCCCCCCCCCCCCCCTCACCCCCCCATCACCACCACTACATCACTACCACTGTGCTCACGCTCACAGTCACAATGTATACACATACCTCCCCACACATGCTCTTCAACACATCTCTACTGTCCCTCCACAGACCACAGGCTTATGCACGCCCACTCAGATACACACTGACACAGAAGATCTCGTTCACAATTCTCCTCTCCTGCAACACAATGTCTGACGGGGAGTTTAGTTTGAATGCTGCTCGCGAAGGTGCGATATGTGGCACTGTGAGACACGGCCATTTTTGTGCTTTTCTTTTGTTGTTGTTGCCCACCCCACACCCCCACCACTACCACCCACCACCCACCACCACCACCACCACCACCACACAGCTGATTACATGATGAGACACTGGCATTAGCAGGAATGCCGCGAACCTATTACGAGTGTAAACCTACCTGCGTGTAGACACAATGGCTCAAGCACAAACATGCCTACATACACTAGGGTTGACTTATCTTTATAATTAGCTTGTGCGTTTGTATGAGAGTTTGTGTGTGTGTGTGTGTGTGTGGGGAGGGGGGTGGATGAGGGGGAGAGGGGCGGGCGGGAGGGGGGTCAGGCATGGAACAGCAGAGAACAACAGAGAGATGTTGTAAGGGCAGAGCGAGGATCAGAGAAAGGGAGAGGTGTGACTACTACAGTGTGAGGGAAGAGGACTATTGTTGGAGCGTGTGCGTGTGTTCGTTGGCCGGGGAATAAAGGAGAAAGAGGGGAGAGTTGGTGCAAGAGCGGAGTGTTTTCGAGTGCGTGGTGGTGGTGGTGGTGGTGATGCGAGGGGGTGTAGGCCAGGGGAGGAGGGTGTGGTTAACGGTTATAGCGCTCACAGGAAGCCATGAGGCAGGGAAAGGGGAAGTGAACCACCCCCACACTGTTCCAAGGCCGTGGCGGCACTCTCCTCGGGACTGGAACTAACTGACCTCAGCTCACACCACACCTTTTAACCCTCACACACACGCGCACGTGCATGCACACACACACAATGGTGGATGGTCACTCTCAGCATAAACAATGTTTGGCCGGGTATAAGTTGACCATCATATACCTTCTTGTCATTCATCAATGCTGCACCAGCTGCAGCGATGACGCCACATTTTATCATTATACACGTGTAACAAACACATCCATCAAGTGCTTCGAGATTCATCTTGCAGAAAATCATTATTGCAAACAAACAACCGAGCTGATGATGTTTCATGTTTTAGCCCGGTTGCTATACCAATCCTACGATCTTGACATTATTACCAGATATTGACTGTTCTCCCACACACGTACACACATTTAAAAATCATGAAACAGTAGTTTGACAATCATCAGGTTATCTGTCATAATCTGCTATATGTTTTTTTTTTAAGTCACCTTGCATTGAATGTATTTTAACTTAATTTGGCTTCTGCACCGTACAGTTGTGATGCAGCTGCCAAAAAAGTTAAAATGAGAAACCTAAATATAGGTGGACAATAGGAAATTTATTGGGGGGTTTTTCCATGGTGTCCGTACGTGCACCAACATTTTCAGGACAGTCCATCACAGCATAATTTATAACACAGTAGTGATGTAAAATTATATTAAATACTGACTGTGATAAATTGACTATCTCAAGCAAGTGTCATACTGTAGAGAAAGCCTAGAAGTTAGAGCCTCCATTAAAAAACAAACAAACAAAAAAAAGAAACAAATTTTTTTTTTATATGAAAGGACTGAAATTCTCCAAAATTCTGGCATGTTTCTTTAAATAAGAAAATTCTCCAAGATGCAACACTTTTATAAAAAGCACACTTAAAGTAAGAAATTATTTGATAATGTGTTTTGCTTTTTAGAGCAGTTTTGCAGGAACATGCTGAAATTTAAGTCTTCATGTGAACTCAAAAACCTTTTCTTTTCTTGCGTGACATGAGCTGACCTGAACTTCCTCGCACAGCCTCAGACTGTATGCTGTAAGCCAGCCACCTCGGCTCACACTTGGCCGCCATGATCTGGCTTTTCAGTCCACACACATGTTCATTCAACTCATTCATACTCGGCCAACTGACCCCGGGCGACGTGGCTCAAACCCTTCAACCCTGGTCGGCTGACTCGCAAACCACAGAAAAGAAATTCAAAGAGCAGTGGGGGCAACAAAGGTTAAAGCTAGGACAGCTAGCTAGAAGACACGCACACAAACACACACACAAATGCACATGACTCATTACAATTAGTCAGAAAACGGCTTATAACATGAACCACATTTTATATTTATGAATTGAAATAAACACGGTAAAACAAGGTAAAATATGTCACAAAAACAAATGCAATCTCCTCTCAAGCCATAAGATAAAAGTCAACGTCTAATAAATATCAGAGTGAGAGTTCACCGCTGTGACCCTGGTCATCCTGGTTGCACATAATGTTACCTTGGTGACCCGGTTTAATCTCTCCACAGAGAGCTGGATCCCAATCTGACCCTTAACCCCAATGAAAGAAAGGTCAAAGAGGTCACACACTCCTCTGGTCTATTTTCTACACAACCATTTTCCTCTTAAACTGTGTTAGTAAAATCAGCTTTCACGGCAACAGAGAGCCCATGATGTGAATATGTAAAACTGTAACAACGTCATCTTACTGTAATACAATCACTGCACATCAGACTAAATATATTGTGAGTTTCTGGTGATAGGGAAATAATGATAACAGTGAATGCAACACTTCAGTGTCCTTTAAATATTAGCAGGGGTGTGACAGGGTGCACCTGCTGTCTCTTCACTCCCTTTGCAGAGTTAAACTCAGCCATTGTGAAAGAAAGTTGCTGATGTAAAGACCTACAAGGTAAAAAAAAAAAATATATTGGCCAGTATGACATTAATTTATACAAACTCTGCAACCGCTTAATTCCTGATACATTTTAAGATCACATCAGTGTTTACGCCCTCTCTTAAAAATCACGAGATGTCTCATTTCTTTATCTAATTTTAACAGTGGCTTTGCTGGACAGAAACAGCAGAATCTGAGATGCCAGCGCAGACTGAGAAGTCCCATTTATTTTACATGCTGGAATAGTTAGTGGAAAATAGAAACTCTAAACTATCGTTCTAAATTTAAAACACATTTGAAAAGACCTGCTGCATCTATCAAAGGTTCCTCATTTCATTTTGCACTCCATATCGTACCTGTGATTTTTAGATTGAATTACATATTAATCTCAGTGTGAGGTCAGAATGTAAAAAGATATTGCATTTTCTTCTTTCAAAGGAACACGCACACGGGCACACACACACACACACACACACACACCACTGTACAAAATTGACCAGAAATGACTTTTAAAAAAGCAAAAAAAAAGTCCTTCCCTCAGCTGAACGCCCGCAGCTCCATTTCTTTATAAAAATAATTTTCATGGAATTCATGATTTATTAAACAGTTCCGAGAACAAGGAGACAAAAGGGTTGTGATGTAACATTTGTTCAAGATTAGTGATGCTGCAAAACACTTTTTGGATAATTCGTTCCTTGAGTGTAACAAATGCACTAATAATCATTTTATTCCATCTGGTTTATGTTATATTTTGATGTTATTGTTGCATGTGTGACTCGTTTTATGCTCTTAAACGGTTTCATTCAAGATGGTTCAATAAGGAATCCTGGATGATATTCAGGTTACAAACTGGCTAAAATATTTTGATCAGATCAATATTCAGATACAGAGTTCATATTTAAGGGGTTGCTTCAAGGAATTTTGACACTTACTGTAAAATCTACACAAGAAATAATGAATGCAGCAAAACGACTCCTGTTGCACACATCGAAGTCTCGAAACCAGTGAACAGTAAAACGTGTTTCCTGAAGCCAATTCAAATAAAAAGCGCGCATTAACACTCAACACTTATTTTTAATTTATTGAATACGTTTCTCTGATTATTCTTGTGATTGTTTATAATGAGGCAACAAAAATTATTATTATTGCATAGATCATCTTTGTATTTTCTCATGTGCTAAAATCCAGTATGAAAGAATTTGACATGAAATATACAGTATGAAGACACTTTCATACCCAGCACTTTTAAAAAACATTAGACGTGTCAAGTTCTCTAGCCTAAAACAATAGGATCATTAACAAGCATCAGCAGTCATTCATATGAGTTCTGCAGAACAGCTCTAAACCAGAAAACAATCTTACATCACTATGTGTTTTAAAATAACATCACATTTTAGCTCTGGCAGGTGTGTACAGAACAATGTGAGGTGACCTTCAATATTTCTGCTTTCTATCATTTTCAAGAAGGAAGTAGCCGTTGTTGAGAGCATATAAACAGAATTACTGAGAGGGTGATTCAGGCGATTTAGCTGTGAGATTAAAATCTAAATTATCGAAGTCAATTCCACAAGCAGCAGTGCTGTGTGGTTAGTGTGCACATTGCTCCCTCTACTGGCAAACAGGCAGAGCTCAGTTAGAGAAGAGTTGCTCTCTGCATCTCAACATTAAGGACAACAGTTCGGTGTAAGGAGAAGGTGCTTTATTTTGAAAATCTAGAATAACTTGTTCAGTACAGAAGATTTTCACAATAAAGTCGAGCCAATTTCAATGTCAATCATTTATACAACTGATGAAATACAGAAAAACAAAAGTGTACACACTGTCTGTAATGATCAGTAGATAATCTACACCTTGCTGTCTGAATGCCAGACATTTTCCACCACAGTCCGGGCAAGTTTTGGGGGCCTTTTTGGTTGTTCCGCCTCACAGGCTGCTGAGGTGAATTAGCGTTTCATGGGCTGACGAACCTGAGATTGAGCCTGAAATCACCATTCTCAGGTTGGACAGTCCTAGAAAGAACTACTCAAGAGTTTAAGTAGGACTGGGTCTCCTCCTCAGGCCGCTCCATGAGCCGCAGTTGTACTGACCACACTGGGTGCAACTGCTACCTACAGTATGAAAAGTTGATCTCTCTCGGGTTATTTTAGTCCAGATGTTGTTGTTTTTACATACCTGCCAATGTGCAATTTCTGCCGCTTACTGTATATGCATAATTAGAATAAAAGGAGTACTTTGTGATCAAAAGGTCAAACTATATTGCACACTAACAGTGCTGATTGCCATAATCTGTAGACTAATTACACTAAATGTAAGGTACTATTTTTGTTTTGTAAAGTAAAGTTATTAAATAGATAAATTCAAACAATGCAGCATCGCTGAAGTGAATTGGATTGGGTGGTACACGCAGTCGCAGCATCTTCGAGGAGGATTTTGGCGCGAGGAGCAACAGCCACAAATCCAATGGGGATGAAGTTGAGAATTTACACTTTTGAAATAATTTAATCAACAACGATGATTTAAGTATAGTGATTTATATCTATTTTGATAATATATCTCCCTAGATTTTATTGTTTCTAAGAGGATACACATGCTATGGCCATAATAAAACATCATACTGTATATAACAAATAATGGCAAATTCCAGCAGTTACAATTAAATGCATTTGAACAAGATATGTAGATTGTATTAGAGCATGTTTTCCAGATAACTAAGAGCACAGAACAAAAAGTTGAACACCACGTCTGTCTCTATGTTGTAAGCTAACCTGCACTGAAACCACTCAAAGAACAATTACTCAGCCAAAGAAGCTTTGTGCACAAACTGCATCGCACGGTTAAAGTCTGTTAAATCATCCTGGCCTGACTTTATGAAGACATTGCAGTTTCATACAGTTCTCACTGTCATGATAAACTGTGCAGATGGAGGTTACAGCAGCAGACATACTATACACACAGACACACACACACACGGAAAGAGAGAGTGAAAGGAGAAGGAGGGAGAGAAAAGACGTCTATACTTTACCACTGTTCAACAACCCTCTTCACATGATTCAGAAATACTTCACCTTCTGAATAATTCATCCTTAACTATCTGCATTAAGCCACTGTGCTATGCTGGTCTCCTTCACATTTACAATCCAGACGCACTCACTGCCAGATAGCACATTAACCAAACAAATAACAACCATAAAAACACTGTTGCTTTCCATGTCTCCTCAATAATCATTATAATAATGGAAGATTGTGGCAAGTTTTGTGAGTTCTCCTCTCTAAGAGCTTTCAAAGTCTTCTCTGCGTACTCCTTACCCACATGGCAGGCAGACCCTCTGAATCCTCACACCCAGTCAATGCACAGGAGGTAAAAAAAAAAAAGAAAAAAGAAAAAAAAAGAAAGAGAGAGAGAGAGACATCTTCATCATCTAAAATCAAGAGCCAAAGAAGATACAGAGGAAGAGAGAGAAGAGCGACCTGGAGCCAAGCTGGTGACATGAGGATAAAAAAAAAGACAGGTCGCTGAGTTATAACTGCCGCTCCTGCTGTCTTTACCAAGCTGTGACCTCATCATGCTTTGTGCTACCAATGGGGATGCAACTCACAACACACATGCTGACACACACACAGACACACCACCTTCCTGTTTGTCAGTGCTGGTGGTAAACTTTCCACTGACATCTCCATTCGAGGGACTATGCCACTTTATCATGAGAAATGAAATAGATCTGAAACTGACTAAAGAAAATAGTATTTTGGCAAATGTCAGCATGCAGTGGAAGATAATAAACTAATTTGTGTATGGAAGTGAGTGAGTGAGTGTGTGTGTGGGTGTGTGTGTGCGTGTAGAAAGAGAGTACTACAATTGCTGTGATAAAAATAAAGACAAGGCAAACTTCTAAACTTATTGCAAATTAAATCCAATTTGACATTAAATGAACTCATTACTGCATTTTAATCAAATCTCAGCCATTTTCACTTTTGCAGAAAAACAGAACCCGTCAAATCTGAGACAGCTGAACATTTTTACTCTAGACAAACTAGAGCAGTGCAATGCTGCTGCTGCTGAGCTTCCTGATATTCTTAGCTCTTGTGTGTCTTTTGACTGTCCTTCTCACAGCTTCTCAGAAAAAAAACTGCCTCTAGCGGGTCAATATCTGCCTAATCGGCTGCTGGTTTGTAATTGTCCATCAGCCTCATCAAATGTATGTCAATCATGCTTTACTGTGGCTGACGTCTTGACAGCTGTCAGAGTGATAATTATGGAAAGTGATGGAAGATGTCAAGGTTACTTTCCATGAGAAGAGGACAACCACAATATCCTTCCTGTTCATTTTCAAAGTGTAGGTAATGTTTCATTCTGTCATTAAGTGTTGGATAGAGGTAAAAATGTGTGACTACGAAAATGTGTATCTCATCATGTTGATGATGAGAGAAATGTGCTTTTTTTTCTTTGAGGTTTGTTTTTCTATCCCAGTCTGAAAAAAGATTTTAATGCGAGGCTGAAATATGACCCCCGTTCACCTGGCGTGAACTAGCTGAACACAGATAATATGTTGTTTGTCGTAACATGTTTATTTGGCTTAAATGAAAGAATGCACCAGAAGAAATTTAAAAGCTCTTTTGCACTTTTATTAAATATATATATAAAAACATGCAGCAGAGGAGTTAAACAGCACACAGTCACACACTGAGGCTACAAACTCGGTCAACGGATTTTCAGTGCACAATGACTTGCTAACGGTTGTGTTGAGCAGAAGCAGTTGATTAAATGTTAAGATTATGGTGAACTAACAGCTGTACCGGTATCCAATGCTAATGTCATAGGTTGCACAGTGTTCCACTTTCAGCACGGCTCTTTTGATATTTTTTCTCGTATTGCTGTACCTATTTTTTTTGTTTTTTTGTAACGGAAATGAGTGATACTGTATGAGCAATGTTTATCAAAATATAGTACATGGATAATTGAGTGTCAACCTGTAAAGAGAACATCATATTCATCTAATTAAACGAGGGAGTCAACACATGATAGAGTAAAATGCAAAGCGCACTTTCTATGCAACGCTCTCCTCCTGACGTCTCATTACATCAGTTCTTATAAGCACGTGGATGAATATTTTAAAATACATCCACACTTTTGAAATTATCCTTATCAGAGCAAGGCAACATTTAACAGGCACTAAGTTTAACAGAAATCATGTTTTTTTTCTTTCCCCAATACTGACAATGTAAAAAGATCAGGCACTACAGGACACCTTTTGACTTGTTCTGAGGTCATATCAAACTCTACAGGCCCTTTTTTTTAAACCAAAAAAACAAAAAACAAAAAGAAAAAACAACAATTTCATCTACAGCATAAAAAAAGGCATAAATGAGGTTGTGTGGGACTGAAATAATCATTTAGTCTGTGTTTTGTTAAATGCAGATGACCTAGTTTCACAGCAGTAAAACGATATATTTGCCTTTTTACTCGTTAAGTCTATCCATAGTGTAGAATATGTAAATGAGGGATATACTGCATAAATACACAGCACAAGTGCATACTTTTAACAGTTTCAACACCCTTTTCTACTGGTTGGGTCAGCATCCACAGAGAAGGAAAAGGCTGAACCGGAGA
This sequence comes from Trachurus trachurus, assembly GCF_905171665.1. Taxonomy (NCBI): domain Eukaryota; kingdom Metazoa; phylum Chordata; class Actinopteri; order Carangiformes; family Carangidae; genus Trachurus; species Trachurus trachurus. The sequence goes on along the minus strand of NC_139901.1, from coordinate 22,909,929 downwards.
GCTAAAAAAAAGAAAAAAAAAGACAGATACACCTACACATTTTCCGATTGAATGGTCCTTCAGAAAGTGCTCATGGCAATGGAAGTTGAGCAACATGAGTTCATGTTCTGATTTTTGAAAGTTGTGAGGAAGGTTTGTGATAAAAATAACCTTAAAAGCTCGATATTTCTTTTTCCCGTACAGCACGTGCAAATTTACATTCAGTGTCGTCTGCAGCACACGCCTTGAGGATAGATAATATTTTTCCAAAACATGTCTGCAAATTTTGATACAGAGATTGTCACATTCTAAAATTAAAGATTAAAATAAAACATTTGGACTTCATAACTTAGTGATCATACAAAAATATTTCAGTTCCACTTTCCACAACAGTATTTACATGAGATTAAATAATAATTTAACTTAAAATTTCAACATGGTGGCTCTAGATTGGCAACGTTCATCCTGTTTTGTTGATTTTTCAGGGTAGCATTGTTTGGCTCTTGGAGGACAAATTTTATGGCCTGACAGTAGCAAATGATCATCCTCAGAGGGGCATTTCCATGAATCACCCAATAAAGTCAATGCACTGCCAATAATTTGATCAATAACTGGGCTCATCCAAGTCGTCATCGCTCCAGTCAGGGGGTGCATCTGTTCCGAAGTACCGATCCCCAAAGTTTCCTACAGGGACGACAAATGTGATAGCATCAGTTAATCTGTTCGGATCAGAGACAACATCATGTAAAGGTCAAGCACGCCCCATGAAAAAAAAACACTGCAACAAGCAGTGCTTCTTCTACACTCTCTTCTATCCCAGCATTCCTCACCTATGCCAGGTATGATGTGGAACAGATCATTGACCTTCTTGTCGACAGCTGTGGTGATGATTTTAACCTGTGGAAATGCGTAGGCCACTGAATGGATTCCCATTTCAGCCATTAGCAAAGACACCAGCAGGATCTTGTCCTCCTGAACGTCATGGTCCTGAATATGAAAACACGACTGTGAAAAACTCTGTAATACAGCTCACTGCACAGTCAACACGGATTTGTGAACAAGTCGGGGACACCCACCAGAAGGACTCGTACAGCCATCATGGCAGCAGCTCCCGTGGACACAGTACAGTCCATCAGAATCACATGGTCTTCGCCGATGTCTTTGGGTAGACGCAGGTAATGAAGCTGCCAATGTTTTACACAGGATGTGGGTTGACACCAAAAATATGAAATACATGACCAGGACCTATATCCTGTAGCTATATCATAGGTGGTGTGTTGCAGAAAGCCCCTAACCTGAGAATTTCCTGCACAGGACATAAATAAATAAATAAATAAATAACTAAAATAAACAGCAGGACCTTGCAACACAACAAGACACTTAACATAACATAATTGACCAGAAAATTCACAAGTAAAAATATACATATATTTTTTTAAAGTTGCATGAGCCACACAGTCACAGTTCACATCTGTACCTCTGGTTCTCCTGTGTCCTGGTTGGTCTGAATGAGGATCTTGCCGATGCGGACATCTTTGCAGACAGCTCGAAGAGCCGGCTCCATGGTCTCCCCTGCTCGCAGGATGGACACGCCTGTGATCTAAAGAAAACCAAAGGAAAAAAAAAACGGAGGTTAATTGCATCAGTTTAGGCAGCGACAAAACTCTTTAAAAAAAAAAGAAAAGAAAAGAAAAAAAGTTGAGAAACCGGCAGGAAGTAAATGGAGTTCACTCACCCTCTTCCCATGGAAAGACCTGCCTTCATAATCCTCTCCTTGGGGGGTCTGGACTATGTGGACCTGAGATAATATTAAACATCATAACAGTGTGAGCACAGTGCTGATCATGACTGTACTATAGAATACAAGTCCGGAAAATACTTTGTGAGTACCTACAGTAAATTTCACACTTAAGTCACATGGGTGCAGACTCTAACTTGTCACCTGTTTCTCATGGTGAAGGTATGGAAACTTTCCACCGTGGTAACCTGACAAGCTTCCTGGCTCAGACGGCAGGCCACTATGTGCATGTATATCTTATTCTCTTTTCTGCAAATACCAGTGCTTACTCTTTTTCCATTCATCTCCATCTTTCAATATTTTCAAGACAACATATTGCATCTCACTCTCTCGATAGTTCTGGTCAACATCTGTCTATCCATCAGTTGTCTCACACTTTCTTTCTTTCCTTTTTTTCTTTTACACACCTACATCTACATCAATGTATCTAACTGTCCTAAATACAAAGGGTTACAGAATCCTCCTGTAGTGCTGTGGGTTAATTAACAGTGTATCTGAGGGATAGGGTGTGTGGCACCTGTGAGGGGAGGAAGGAGAGCGCTCGCTCGATCAACAGACGCATCAACCTCTTGGAGTAGAAAATGAATTCATCGCGGCTGGTTTCCTTATTTCTAAATGTGGTGATTAGGAAAGAGAGAGAGACACAAGATTTATGTTACTATCATATACAATGATAATTCCTTTAAACAAAAAAACTGCTTGTTCATTTGACAAATCAACATTTCATACAGCAGCTTTTACCTGATGATGGTGTGCATGCCCCTGACCTGGGGTGTACTCTCCAGGACGCTGAGTGTCTGGGGCAGAGGTTGGGCCTGGTGTGCTGACGCCAGGGCTGCCCTGTAACCACGGCAACACGCAGTAGACCAGGGGTGGTGCAGGGTGAGAGGAGCAGGGAAAGAGAAAAAGTGGATGGACACAGGAAAACAATGAACATGAATAAGTGCAATTAACACTTCTCTGCACCTGTGTGTACAGAATGTGGTGTACAACTTCACAAACAAGCAAAACAAGCAAAAAACAAAACAAAACAGACACACACACACACACACACACACACAGAGATGTGTAAATACATGCAAATCATTTTCAGAGAGTATTTGGAGCAAAGTTGACAATAGTAGTCTGTAACCACCGTAACTGGAAAAGGCAGACACACAAAACTGCAAAGCACACAGTGCCAGTGTTGAGTGTTTAAGTGGAAAATTACAACAGCACAGAGACCGTGATAATGGAAAAGAACATTAAGAATTAGGAATGAGCCATAAAAAAATATTAACATAATATACAGATTTGCAATAAAGGAAAATCTCACTGCATGATATAATTAATATGCATGAATGTTATTTTCCATGACCGGTCTCTACTCTCTAATAACTTCCTTGTTATATGTAGTTAGCCGAGGTCTAGCCTGGGCTCTAGGAGCGCACACTGTTACAAATAGTCAGTGATTCAGTGTTGTTGACACCACAGTCTCCACAATGTCACTGCGATACATGTTAGCCAGATGCAAAGGAAAGAAAAGTCATAGCAAATCTGCTCACATATCCCAGCGAAGTTTCCTCTATGGGGAGATTTTTTTTTCGACGAAACACAACAACAGTCACAAAAGAGGAGACACAGAGAGATGAAAAAACAACAGATAAGAGGAGGAAAAATGAGAGGAGACACAACATCAAGTGGATGAAGGGAGCAAGGATTATCTCTCACAGTGAAGAGTGTGACAGCTGAGACTTAAAAATGTCAAACGTCTCTGAAATACACTCAGCACTGAGGTAAATTTCCATTATAAGTAAACTAACTAAAATAATATTTACTGGTTCTCATTTTATTTGTCATAATACTGAGAGGAAAGGGGGTAACAGGCCGTGCTGAACACGTACTAGAGTTAAAGAGAGCATTATCAAGTTTTGGATCAGATTTGCAAATCTATACAAGTGCATCCATTGTGTGTACGCGTGGGAGGTGCGTGAACTATCGTGCGGCTGTCACTCTTTCACCATGTAGAAGAGGAGAGGTTGGTATTTCAGCTCACAGGCCCCAGCACATCCTGTGTCTAAAGACAGACACCAAGCTCACTTCCGCTCTCTCTGTCTCAGATACTGTGGCCGACATTCAATGGAAAAACTCAGCGCTTTGTAGTAGGGTATTGGAAACTTTCTCTGTGGCTGAGGTATGTGATAGTCAACAATAGCTGTAGCAAGAGCTTCCTCTCTCTTGCTTTCTGGTATTGTCACTCTCTCTCTCATTCTTGTTGCTGCTGAAAGGAGGGGTCAGTGACTTCACTCATTGGTGTATTTTTAGACACAGAAGGCAGGAAGAGCGTGAGTTGTCATTTCTCTAAAAGGTAGAGAGAAGGAAAACCAACGTCTTTACATTAAATGCTGGCTGCACCACATCACTTCAAAACTTTTGATCAAAGTTTCACTTTCAAATGTTCACAGCTGTTTTCATGCAGTTTTTATATTTGCTCCAACCTGGGGAGGACAAAATCTTTGCAATGTTTTGGTACGTTATCGTCACTAATCTGAAATGGGCCATATTAGGTAGGTTTACAGATGAAGAACAAGAGTGCCGCCTGGCGATGTGCCATGGCAGCCAGCAGTTCAGTGGAAGGTAGACGTTGGTTTTGCTGGACTCTTTTTCTCTCCCTCCCTGCAAGAAGCTGAAGTTGAGGAACTGGGCAGATGGTGAGGTAGAGAATGATAGACAGGATAAAGGCCACTCTACCTGACGCTGAGCTCGCGCTGTGAGCCATGGAGGGGGGATGGGGGGTGGGGGGGCGGGGTGGGGAAGGTGGGGAGGGGGTGAGAGAGTAGTCCATCAGCAGCCTGTGTATTACTGTGTGTGTATAGTGGGGAGGAAACAAAGCAAAGTGCACTTTGGCACAAAGTGCTCCCCATGGGTAAAAATTGCCTCTGGTTTCACAATTAGTGGGCTACATGTCACACATACTATAAAAGGGCAATGTCATGAACCATCACCATGAATGGATGGATTTATTATTTATAATATGTTTACTTTTAATTAATTCCCCATTTTGTCATAATTTACCAAACTAGAGCTACAAAGGTGTTAAAACTACAGATTCATCTCATTGATTTGGTGCATGTTTCATCTAACTCCATCTTGATGCCAGAAAATGTAAATAATTACCAAAACGAGAAGAAGAAAAAAAACTGCATATATGCCAAACATCAGGGCCCTATAAATTCCTACAAGTGAAAACATGAAGCTTCAGACTCATCAGAGAATGACTATCAAGTATAGCATTTGTGACTTATCAACTTTATGATTGTTGCTATAAGGGTAAACTAATTTGTATTAATTTGTACATTAGGAACCCACTAAGACAGGCAAATATTTAATATTAGTTATTACCTGCACCAAATATGCAAACAACTTGAGTCTATATCATATGTCAATGATTATATTCCCCAAGACAAATAAAAATAATTATAGCTAAGAATTGTTTGCACAATCTTTTACAGAATAGGCCTGGGGGCAATCATGCACAATCACCATCCACTTGGATAAATGCAATACAGGTTATTTCCACAAGAGGGTGTGATGGAGCTTGTAATCAATGACTACAAATTTAAGGTTGGTTGCAACTACTCAACTCCACCTGCACCTCACTGTAAGATAACACGAGTCAGACACCAAAATAAATATTAACCCAGAGTGACTGTGTATCTGTGTGTGTAGGTCTGTGAGTGTGAGTGTGACTTCACTTACCTCCTCCAGCTGACTGTGTACATGTTGCACGATCAAATCGATGGCCACCATGTTGCCACCACCTGACAAATACAGTGAAATTATGTTTAGATGCAAGTTGAAAACACACAGTGACTGACAGCAATTGAGATTTTAACAGCAGTGACATGTGAGAGATTATAACTAAATTCCAAACAGACTTGAATATAGCAATTATCATGTACTTGAATGTATTCAAGTCCATGATAAATTCCATCACATCCAGGCTTCAGGAGTGCAAATGTTTTAATTGAGTGCAAATGTTTGACTAATCTTGTAAATTATTTTAACTCATTTTAAAAATTCAATTTTGTTTTTTGTTTTGTTTGTTCGTTTGTTTTATGTTTTTAATTAATGTGACTATGTGTTGAAACTATGTACTGTCATTCTTGGCCAGGTCTCTCTTGCAAAAGAGATCTTGGATCTCAATGGGACAAACCTGGTTAAATAAAGGTTATAATAATAATAAAATTGTAATACTGAACCTTTGCAGTGAAACTAACGATTTAGCAGTATCATAGAAGGAGTAAAACTGAAGCTATATGTATGTAAATAATGTGTGTATGTCATGTATATATGTGTGTGTGTGTGTGTGTGTGTGAGTGTACACGCACCACGTGGCACCACAATATCAGCCAGGCGCATGGTGGGCTCGATGTACTGTTCAAATGCTGGCTTGACAAACTTGTTGTACTGTTTGATGACTCCTTCAATTTCTCGCCCCCTCTCTGAAATGTCCCTCCTCAAGCGGCGCACCAGGCGGATGTCCGAGTCTGTGTCCACAAAAAGTTTCATGTCCAACAGCTGACAGGAGAACATGAAACGGGGACAAACACCGTTTAGTTTCACAAACTGCAAATCTACACAAAGAAGACGCTGAAAACAAGGCAACCTAAAGACACTCTCTTGATTCTATTGTGAATTTATTTACATTTGATTCAGGGGTTTTACATTTAAAAGACTTGCAAAGCTTGTTTTTGCATAGACAATACTAGCTGCACATTTGACCACGACGAGCACAGATAACAATGAATCTGACACCAGCAACTTCCAGTGACCAGATGACCATGTCACAGGACAATAACCTTGACTTACCTGCAAGAGCTCTTTATCAGCGAAGGCCATGATTCCCTCAAAGATGATAACACTGGCTCCATATACAGTTTTCTGTGGTAGACACACGTGCAGATATTATTATAGTACAATGTACATACAAACAATAGTAGGTGACCATTAGACATTAGACACCAATCATTGTTTATGCTTAAACAATGTTTATGCTCAACCATAATTAACAGGTGCCACTGATAAATGAATATTGAACTTACAGTAGTCAATAGACATCAAAACACAAAACCATGTAGAGAGAAATCACACTGATGTTTTGTCTGCGACCATCTGGAGTAGCAGATTTGTGACTCTAAATCTCTAGCGAGGGAGATTAAAGCGCTCTTAGGTAATCGAGAAACTGAGATTATACGCAGTAACTTATTAACTTACAAAGTGCATTATCATGATGTTGAGTGTGTGTGCTTTCAACCTTACCCAGTCCTTATGTCTCCCATGAGTTGTGAAGTCATACACAGGGATTTTCACGCTCTTTCCCTTCTTTAGTTTGCGCAGGATGTGTTTCAGCAAATCAAAGTCAAAAGCATCGGGGTGGTCAAAGTTGTAGTCGTTACTGGCAGCAAGACTCTGCTCCTCTGGGGTTAGTACCTGAAGAAAAGGGCCAAAACAAAGTTGGAATGACTTTACAGAAACTGTGCTTTCTAAGCACAACGCAGCATCATTTTCTCATCAAAATATTTATTTGTCTCTGGCTTTTGCTTGTCAACAACAAACAAACACATAACACATACTAATATAATCATTTAGTAAATGAAATTACACACGCCTGTGTAAAAACACTTAGGCGCCGCAGATCACAGTTCAAGAGCGGTTGAAGTAAGGAGACCTAAATTTAGGAGAACATCATGCGCCACTGTGACGTCTGTACCAGGTGGTGTGTGTGTGTGTTTGTGTGTGTGTGTCTGCCCTCGGGGTGGTCAAGCATTAAAAGCCCGGACCTTGCATGTAGCAGTCTCAGAACAGCAACAGTCTCTTCTCAAGTTAACTGATTAAACACTTGTAATAATGATAACTCTGTGTTACAGGCTCTCAGGGGGCTGTAAGCAAACATTAGACAACGTGTCTTCTTTCCAACACAAGAGGAGAGGGTACAGAGTAAAAAAAGAAGAAGACAAATTCCATATCAAATATTTCGGATGCCGACCTAAAGTATGGCAATGTAGAGTGCGAACTGGCACTTGCTGAGGGCTGAAGTACCCCTGGTCACTGGTAGATCCCTCCTACTCCGAACAGTGTGAACCACTACTGTCAGATTGTGACAGGATTACATAACCAGAGAGTGGGTGGAGGTATAGAGGGGCATGAATGACGGCTCTGGCTTGATTGCTCTCCCTCACTCTTTTTTATTCTCCCCAATTCGCTCAACACTTCTCTTTCAACACAGCTGCCTTCTAATATTTTATCCTTTCTGTCTCCTTTCTCTCCACTGACTCATCTTATCCTCATTTTCCTTCTGGGACTCAAAGTGAATCCTATTTTCTCTCTTCTACTCTGTCTTTGCACTCAGCCCCTCTCTTTCCTACCCTTCCTTCAGGCCACTTGAGGAGTTAGCAGTCATAAAAGACACAGATGAAGCAATCATGAAAGGAACAAGTTATTTCTTAAGACTTATTTGATGTTAACATTTTAACCTCCAGAGTCTAAAAGCATCTGGATTGATGTCAAAATTGAAATACCTACATAAGAAATAGAAATCCTCACCTCACATCAATACAGATAGGTGTGAGGCTGCACATGGGCAGAGACTGGCAACATATATCCCACATACTACATAAATCCACACCTTGTAAAAAGAGTCCATGGAGAGAAGAACAACCCAAGGAACATCTAGAGCTTCAATGATTTTCCTTGCTACGGTTGTCTTCCCTGAAGCGCTGCCCCCACACAGACCTGCGACAGAATATTGACACAAAAACATTACGTAACACGTTCATACATTTTTAATTGCAAAAGTGTAATTTTATTTTTATGGTGGGAACATAGTAGCACTAGCTTGGCAGAACACTCTGTTGTTTCTTTACGTTGCCTTAGGTTATTATATTATATACGTGTAGAGACAGGTAGAAAAAGGGACTGGCTGTCTTTGAGATAAACATTCCCATTAACTGGTGAGAGTATTTGCAGAAATTCCTGTTCTCTTGAAAGCACACTACTTTCCAACGGCTTTCAGCAGAGTCCCTCAGCCTTAAAATCATCTAAAATACAAGTAATGACACCGTACTTTGTGTAAGTATGCATTACTTATAAATAAGGTGATTGCTCTGCTCCCTCACTGCTTTATTCAGGGAGTCGTTTTACTTTGTTTACAACAGATAAATACACCTGTAACCGCTAGGATGACAGTCAGTTCTTAGATTTCAGACTTGGTACTTGATTTTATCCAGGGAAGCATTTTTTTCAGGTTTGAAAACTCACTTATAAAAAGATTTATTGGTACTGGCATCTTATTTGTATTCTAATGCAAATGTATACATACTCTAATTAATCCATGTAGAAGGAATAGAGTCAGTGTTGAGTGTTGTAATGTTGGGTTATTCATTTGCGTTACGTCTCCTACCGATGACGAAGGCCTCTTTGGACTGTGTTCCATGTTCGTTGTACCAGGGCGGACGTCCAGCGGTGTAGATGGTTCGCTTGGAGGTGCGGAGGAGGGGGGGCTCAGACTTACACTGGCTGGTGGTCCTTTTCCTGGGCGACAGGCCCGCGTTTACCGCGGGGAGAAGCCGGTCAAGTGATCCCTCATTATCTCCACTGTAAACCAACAAACACAATAGAGCACATCACCAAGGAGAAAGGGACGAAACACCTGCTGTTTTCGTATTTTTTTTGCAATTTGATTGTTTGCATGGATGAGACAAACTACAGATTGCCTATACAGATACAGTGCTGAGGTGTACAATTTCTTTTTGACCCATGCTTACACATCTTTACGGGCTACTTATCTTATCAAGAGGTAAATTATAAATGGCTTTTGGTTACAGTATGACAAAGGCTTTTATTTTTCTTAACTTTCACAATGCCAGCACATAGCCTGCTTATTTGTGTCACTGTGCAAAGAGTTGCATTTGACCAGTGGCGTTAAAGCAAGCAATAAAAGGATCATCAAGACCATTGTGATAATCTTCCCTAAAGGAGAAGCTGCTCCTTGTTAAAGTTTCCAGCATATGAGTGCTTGATTCTCCTTTTAGTGTGTGATACATGTTTGCCAGTTTGGGTGTATAAATGCTAACCGGTCAAGTGACAGTAAACAAGACAATGCAAATGTTGTTACTCAGCAATAGCTTAATGCTATTTTTTAAACTTCCAACCACAGGGTCTTGTCTTGTAGAATATAAATACCTCAAGTAAGAGTAACAGTAACAGAATACACCGGATGTTACCTCAGAGGAAACATGTTGACTCAATTATATGAAAACTGTTGTGTGGTTATTTCTGTAGCTGAACCACATGTGCATGTGTTATATCCTGAAGGTATTGTCAATGACATAATCGTCATAATATCATTAGTCCTCAGACACAAATGACAACAGGCTCATTCAAAACAGGTACAAAACACAGGGGGACTTTGCATAGACTATACCAGCATGCTGGTCAATCAAATCTCCTGCACGACACCATAACAATACTGAAGACACAATTTGAAGAAGAGTTTTGTCCAATACTTAGCGCAAGTGTTTCTATGGCTTCTCAATTTTTGTAGTGAGTGAGGTGGAAAATGTGTGTGTACGAACAGTCCCTTTGTGGTCGCCAAACGCTGAAGAAGAAGTGTAGAAGAATGCACATTAACATTCAGTCAATGGTTGTGGCTGATCACGATTCAAAGCAGAGAGCAACAGTATAAAGGACCGGTCAAACACATTGCTGAATAAACTATCCCGAACTCAACTTCTGCCTGGAAAACACTTGTTCCCTTTTAACACTCTCTCAAAAACATTCCCCTAAAAACTCTAGTCTGAATCTGTGGTGCATTATCTCCACAAAAATGTTTTAGTCCAAGGGAAAAAACTACTTGCATAACATCTGCGAGGCAGTCATTTTAATCAGTGATAACGCACGCATATTAAGTTGCACAAGGAATATCACCAAGAGGCATCACCAAAACAAATGCTGCCTTGATAAGGCTAACCAGGTAACAGTTGCTAGCAAAACTTACTGCCGTATCCGAGACATCCATACTTCACCAATTGAGGACAGCAAAAATCCAGATGCCATAACTATAGAAAGCTGTGTATGAGAGCAGTCAAAGAGTTTCCTCTGCCTATTTCTCTGTTTTCCAGTCAACTTTCAGCTCTCACATGTTTTTATGGGCCATCTATCTTGCTAGGTGTCAGGAGGTTGGGGGTGAAACAAACGAGAGGGCAAAGATTTATCTTATCTCACCAGGGTTACCTGAACTTGGATGGAGACAGGGAGTGAAATGAAACTAAGAAAGCACACAAAAGGCACGGGACACTCAAACATAGCACACCCAAACTGGGTTATCAGTTAAAACCAAACTAGGGTTGCCATAAAAGATAAGTATGGTTGACTCTGCTGACTCATGGCCTTATTCAGTGGTTACAGTAGCAATACACTGTGCTCCTCAACAATACATCCATGGATCTATGGATGCACCTTTGGGAAAAGTGACGGTGACAGTGCAGGTTACTTGAGGCCAGATGAGATGAGACCATCTAAGCCCAACGGTCAGCAGTGACCCGGGACAATAATAGAAGTAAATAAGACACAGGGGGGGTCATACAATATCTGACACTATGTGGTGCCTCTATTGACAAAAACAACAACTTCTTTACACTGTTCGACTTTAATACAGTTGCTTCATTCCAGTTTGCACTGTATCGTAAATTTGGGCAACAAAATGGTGTAAAATGCTAACATAATGTCATAACTTGTGATCGAATCGTAACACAATTATCCTGCATAAACTTTGGGTGTCAGCACAAAAGCACTTCTGCAGACAGTCACTCTCACCAAACCGGTGAGACACTACTGTAACTGACAGACACAAAGTTTCCTAAAGCACGTAAACACAAACCAGTATGGCTATACTCCAGAGAGCTTAGTGACTGGAGCTGTCATTCCTGTTTATCCAGATAATGAAGAGAGCAACTTACACCAAGACTTAGCAAAACACTTGTTTAGTAGTACATCTGATGGCACTAGAATTGAAAGACAAATGACATCATGTAAATAAATAAATAAATAAATAAATACACTTACCTGCCATCAGATCTGAGAGTCCAACAGCCAGATACTCTAGCTCCTGAGTAAGACGGTAGATAGCTCATGCCTCAAGACAATATGATTACGCCCTCCACTTTGTGTGCTATGCAAGTTTTGTCTTGATCTTATAGTTTTATACACACTCAAGCACAATAAAGCAGTTAACAGCACTGCACTCTGGTACAACACATCCAGAGAGAGAGAGAGAGAGGGAGGGCAATGTAAAGGGGAGTTAGCTTTGATGAAAAACGAAACTTTAAACATCTGTTTAGCTTTCTGTTTTGGGAGAGAGAGGCACTGCAGCCTGGTGGACAGCGCATTCAGACTGGGACTACGGCACTGCTTTTCCCTCCTCTTTCACTTGCTCTTTTCTCCTCCCCTCATTCGTTCAGCCAACAAATGTAAGAGGATAACCTACCCTCCAGATTATGTTCATTAGGTGGTATTAATAGCATGAGGTTAAAGCTAGACCTTCCCACTCCTGGCACACTCACACACACATAAACACACACACATACACATGCCAAGCTTGGGTCATCTGTCTTTGACAGTCAGTGTCGCAATATGTGGCTGGAGGTGAAAGAGGAACCAGAAGGGAGCGACAGAGATACAAAAAAAAATAACATGGGAAAAGGGAAAAAGAAAAAGTGTGAAGAAAAAAAAACAGACACAGTAGGAAGAGAAAAACAGGCTGCTACTATTTTGCTCTGATATTGATGCAGTTGATCAAATTCAGAGACGCTTGAGGCCGTGTTACAGAGGTGAAGAGAAGGAGGAATGGAAAGATGCAGAGAGACAGAGGGAAAGGGGAAGAGAGATGTGCTTTTTTCCCCTGCAGGGACTCGCCATGTCTCTGTGTACCTTACACCAGAGTCTGGAGACGTCAGCATTATCAACACACACACATACACACACGTACGCACGCGCTTTACCCACTGGGTGCATGATGAAACCCAACACTACCTCTACTGCTCTATCAGCTGACAGTCTGCGGAATAGCCCTGGGCACATACAGTACAACGAACATGTGCACAACACACACACATACACTCCTTCCGGGCCACAACTTGTGGAGACAAACAAATCATTATACCCAGAGATCAGGGGAGATAGGCTAATTCTCTTCTGGAGCAACAAAAACAAATCCAAGGAGTGCACAGGCCACAGCTTAAAAAACCTCACTGCTCAGAGAAGTCACAAATTAAACCAACATTCAAAGCGTTTCTAAATATTTAGACTGGACAGGACCTCATATCTGCTACTTCCTCGTTAAAACCACAAGGGAGAGACATGGGGGAATTCAGTGTTTTTTCTCTAATCGTAATTGCAGACTTGGGACTTTTGCTGCTTCTTGTTATTGCAGTGAGAAAGCCACGCCGAAACAAGACGCCTGAACTGGTTGCTATGTCAAACATTCAGCTACCTCTCTGTAGCTGCAGAGACACAGCAGAGTTATGGGGGCCCCGGTCGTGGTAAAACTTTACTAAAAATAATATTGTTAAGTAATATGAGAAATGTTAAGGCACAACAAACACAGGGTGTCCCTAAATTCTAATTTACTAAAAATAATATTGTTAAGTAATAGCCTATGAGAAATGTTAACAACAAACACAGGGTGTCCCTAAATTCTAATGACTTATAAAAAAAAAGAAGTAATGTTAGTGAAAAATTTAAGTCACATCTCACAGAAGCCATTAAGGTACAACATATGTCAACATGACCCAAATTCCAAATGCATTTTCTTATCTATTTTGGAAACTAGGGCAGACTTATGTAAGTGGATACATATACTGTAGATAAGGTGGGCAATATAAACAAAACACGCCACCAATGCATTGCAATCCAAGATCATAAATCTGCAGCTGAATCTTATGCTGTTCGATTTAAAGTTGGATCTAATTCAACTGGTAGTTTACAAGGTTTACAAGTTGTTTCCTACTTTTTGCAGTAATCAAGCAGATATATTTATGTAAAGCTTTATCTAAATGTGACCATGTCGGTGTACTGTAACTTCAATGTGATACCGGTTTAATAAACAGGAATACACCCTGTGTGTGTGAATTGATTAATGCGGTAACACCCTCTAGTGGCCGAGTTAGGTACCAGTTTGTAGGCTGCTTTTTTTTCTTTCTTTTTTTCTTTACTGTAGGTGGTTACAGAAAGAGCACTAATTGGATGAATGACGGTATGATATGTTAATACAAATTCCGCTATGGCGTTAGTCACCTCATTCAACTATCACACCTCTTTGTAGCCTTACATTGCCTTTAGGGAGATGATATTTGTTTGTCAGAAAATGGCACTTACTCATGCTGCAGTGCCAGCACAGAAAAAAACACATGCCATGTTTCTCTCCTTTCCTAAATGAATGCATGCTGCCTCTTGCTTCACTTCCTCTCTGCGCTAGTCAGGCTGCTGGTGCACGCCACGTTGCAGTAACAGCACATGTTAAAGGCACATTATTAGCATGTCTCATGCTGAGTTAGCTACATGTGTCAAATATTCGTGTGTTGTCATAAGTTAAGGAGGGTGACAGAAGTTATACGGGGAGGTTACCTTGTGTTAAAATAGGACAGGTGTTATTAATAACCTCGTGAGAGACCGAAAGCAAAACCTACTCCCGGGTTTAATATAAATAACATGACAATTTCTCTGCGTCATGTTACTTTTAGGCAAGTTACAGTGGCTGTAGCCTACTCACTAAGGGACACAACGTGACAGGTCGAGTTTCCTCAATAGCCTAACCAGTGGATATTTATTCATTTTCTTTTTTTAAATGTAGTCCAAAAATCGTTACGTTATTCCAAACTTTTCCGAGTAAAACCCACATATGCTGACATATTACCTGCTCGACAAAGTGGGAGTTTTCTCTTCGTTCTCCATCTTTGAGGGCCTGTCTTCCCAGCTATCGTCAGACATGCTCTCTGTTGTTGAAGATTGGTGCTGCTGGGAGTACAGTTAGCTCTGAGGCATCATGGGACTTGTAGGCGTATCGCGTTTCATTCTGATGGGTGCGTCACCAGCGGAAACTGAGATGGACTTCATACCCCAGAATGCAGCTCTTCCGCTTTTTTCCCCAGCCAGTAGTGTACATAATTATCATAATAATCCACGCCTTTTCATAAAGTGTTACTTATTTCTGTTTTATACCACACATGATTCAGCTGTAGGTGGCATGCAAAAGTTTGAGCAGAAATGTGAACAGTTAAGCAAGATGAAATGATCTCCAAAAGTCATAACAGATGACACATTCCCTTTACATTTTAAACTATAAATAGATTTTTTTTTTTAATTTCCATCTTTTACAATTTCAAAATGACAGAAAGGAAAAGGGCCAGCAAAGGCTTGGGCACCGTGCATAGTTAGTACAGTACCTACTGTAGTAGCCCCCCACCCCGGAGACTACAGCAGGTAGGCCTAAATTGTAATAGCTTCCTTGGCCAAAGTTAAGTCATTGGTTTGCTTTTCACTCTAAAATTATATAAAACAAAAATAATACAGTGATATTGCTTAAAATATTGCAAAAGAGTGTTTCATGTTTAACTTTATGCCTTTTGGAGATCATTTTATCTTCCACTTATTCACATTTACAGAAATTTTGCATGCCACTGTATATCAGGAAAATATTTCTATGACTTCATGATACAATCGCCTACTCTCAAAAATCAGTTACAACGAAACTAGGACATTAAAAAGATCAATATATTAACTTGTCAGTGTGCCAAATTTTAACTGTATGTCTGAATAGTAATAAATCCTACATTACAATAGAAGCCAACCTGTTCACGCAGGCCCCCTAGTGGTTGGGACGCCGGCGTCCCAAATCAATAACACATGAACGGCGTCCTTAATATAACGAAACGTAGGCATGCTGTAATGAAAACTCCACCACAGACCTTTTAAGGACACTTTCGGCAACAAGTAGAAAAAAAAATGAAGTTTCTAAGTGCTACGGTTTTTTCACAGTCACTGAAAATGTCTCAAACAATATCAGACTACGGCAGCCCACAAGCGACGTCACGTCAACAACGAAGGTGATTTTAACATATATGTACCATCTGTACACCTCTTCTTTCACCACCAAAAAATCATAAACTGTCATATAAACAAAAGCAAAACTCAAAAATGCAGTTTTTACCCCAGTAAAGGTTTAAACCAGCCTGCTCACTGAACACACACAAACCCGGAAGTCATTTTCGAGTGCCGAAAAAGACGGACATTTGTCAGTCACAAACCCACTAAAACACTGAATAAAATTACAAGCTTACCCTCTTTTTCAAGCTGAAGATGTGCTCGACAAAACAGGCATGGGCGATTTAATCCATCGTGACCAGATAATCCGTTAATGGTTACGTTTACCCGCAGTGCTAATGCTATGAGCTATTATCCGTCAGACTGCGCACCCGCTTTGCGCATCTCTCGTCGCCTGTCAATCAAAGTCACGGGGGTGAAAACTTTTTGGTCCAATAGCAGAGACTCTAAGGTGTGACCTGATGTATAATGATCCCTGATTGGGCAAAGCTTAAGCCTGCACCAAGCTGGTTCATGTGGTTCCCTCTCCCCCTAGTGTCAACATGTAAGCAATACAAGTCTCCACAAAAAGTGTGTTTTTACTGCCCCAAGTTTAATTAAAATAATAATAAAAGACAAAATGAACTATTTCAAATGGTTGTGGGATGTTTACTTCTGGAGTTTTAAAGGAAAATAACAATATAATACAGGCGAAAATAGGTAAATTCATGTTTGGATGGGTTTTGGACACTAAATATTCATCCCCATTAATTACATTTTCAAATGGCATTTTGCTTATGTAACTGGTGTTCCTAAAACCCATCAAGTGTGTGATTGGCCCCAATAGGTTATCTGTTGGAAAAAAAAAAAATCTCACTAAAATCTTGCAGTGTGCATTTTAGCCAAATTGGACAATTTTGGACAGGTTTTGCACACTGTACATCGCCAAGGGACACTGTTTGGAAAAACTCTATAGTGCCTCAGTAGTTTTACCTATCAACCTAACATTTGGTACATATGTGGACAGGGAGTGTGTGAACCATATATGTAACATTCAACCTGTTTTATAATTAGGATTTTGATATATCACCTTTTCACCAAAAATTTCAAACTCGTTTTTTTTTTTTTCAAAAGAAAATAGTAATTTCAGAAGCCCATTTTTTTATGGAATGACTCAATTCAATATTTTATACATATAGATGTAAAGGGACAAAGGTTGTCTTTCATTTAAGCCATAAACCATAGTTGTGGGATTAGTACTTCTGTGGCTATTAAGCTTTAATTGCAGTGATACAAAAACAGGCGGAAATTGCCAAAAATGGCCTCTGCATACATTTTTAAACTCCTAACACTGGGAAAGATCCATTTTAGCACAGCGCTCAGTCACATCTTAGCATATCCCAGGTGCAGTCATAGACCGTGGGTGTAGAGTTATTATGATTCATTTCCATTTACAGTACTGTACAATAGTTATCAGCACTTTGGATGTTGCGATTCTTATTCATCACAAGTACAGGAGACATCTGATAGTAAATAAGTATAAAATTCATGACCTCTGTAGGAACTTGATCTGTTAGATTCTTACAATGACATTTCATGTAAGCCACTTATTTATCCAGAATAACCTAAATGTTGAGACAGTTAACACAAGTTTAGTCAACAAACTTTTATTAATTAGTTGAGGGATACTAATGCACAGGTAATACAACAAGTTTGGGAGAAAAATTGTAACAGTTCAGACTCAAAGGAGGCATTGATTCCTTTTACATTAGGTACTATACAGCTTCATTTCAGATATGGAAATCTTTAATACACCATTAGTCTCATTTCACCTGTTACTTATATATCTTAACCAGTTATGAGCTACAACATCATCTCGTAAAACTCTCGACATTTTCACCACAATGGCCCCCACAGAGAGGCGGACACCATTTCCTGCATTTGAAGTAGGTAGCATACAAAATGAACCACTGTCGTCCAAATAAAAGGGTAAAATTCTCAGGCTGTCTAAGGGGATTTCTAGGGATTAATCTTGGTTTTGGAAATAACATTGTTGACAAAGGGAAGACGCTTGAGCCTGCTGTTTCCCCAGGTACAAAAGTCACACCACACACAGTCCAGGTAACTAGAAAGCTCCAACAACACTCCTATTTCAAGCCTATTTCATGGTATAGTAAGTGCACTAAATACAGAAACAAACACACATACATATGCCTTGTTGTCCCATATTGAATAGATAGTAATAAAGGACTCTCTCAATGTGTTTGTCATTGTGTACTGAAAAAGCTCAATTTATGTGCATCATCAAAATGAATAAAATAACAGTGTATGCCGACACATAGGCCTACAATGTTCTTTGTGGTCTACAAATTTTTTCAACCTTTTTTTTTTTTAAGTTTTTTTTTTTAGATTTCATAATATGTAAAAAGCCTTTTCAAAGCAAACAAAGAAAAGTAGGGGAGTGAAAAAAGCCATACATTTTTGAAAAGACACATCAATATCAAAATATCAGCAAGCCAACAAAACCAGCTAAATATGGTGTATTGCTGTACTCTCTAAACATGTTGCAGTTAGCTCACACTGCGGGATAGATATGTGTTTTCCACATCGTAGGAAGACAGATAGTAAAGGGTGTGATAAAATATAAAATACCCACTGTTAAAAGCAGTGCTAAACTATCATATTGCAACACCAAAGCTTGTCAGGTAAACACAGTCAATGTGACGTTATTAATGAAACGAGTAACAAGCAGCTGATGAACTGATTCTGTGCCACAGCATAACACTCAACGAAAAGTGTTACCATTTCTGACATCCAGTCATTACAAAGGTGCTAACTGTTTAATACACATGCACGCACGCAGGCACGCTCACACACACTCTCTCTCTCTCTTTCAAAGACTCACTCACACAAGGTCTGGACAACTCATATTGGAAAGGTCCGAGGACCAATCAGTGCTTGTTTCTTATCCTCTCTGTCAGTCGAACCTGGATAGAAGATAAAGGTCCATCCCAACAACAGAGACAGACACATGCATATTCAACCCCACCTGAATAAGCTCCATCAGTTGATTGATTATGGAGGAATTCAGCTCAAATCTTTGCTTTACAATATAAAAGGTCACTGCGTAGGGATGACACTACCTGGGACACGCATACATTTCAAATCCAATGTTCCTTGACAACGTTCAGCTGACATCAGTGCTTGATTTAAATGATGACATTGACATTTGTTGGTGCAAAATTTAGAGGACTTGCCAGTAAGGAGAAAATGTCAGGATGGATTGATGGGCTTAACTGAGTTGTATCAGGTCCTTAAGGTAGAGTGGCAAGTACTGTAGAGCACCCTTATTAACTCACCAGAATAATCCCCACATCACAACTTTACCCAAAGCTATCAGATTGCTACCTACGTAATACATACAAGAGAATATAAAATAGATTTAGGATGTCTTTTTTTCTTAAGTAAGCAAGTCATTATCTTTATGGACATAGACTGTAAATATAAATCAAATATTTATGGAGTTTTCCTTTGTTCAAATTGTTAATATAACTGTGAATTCAAGTATCTACTTTAAACATGTTTAAGTGAAAATATTCTCTGATTGCACACATTTTAGATTTGAAAAGTTATTTAATAATATTGGATTACTTTGTTTAAATCTGAAGCTAAACTAGCATTAGGTGGTAGAGCAGCCTTAATTCAACAAGACCAGCTATGGCTTTGCGTGGTGAGTCATAATTATATGGTCATGTTGGATTACAGATAGCATATAGAAAGAGATAGCCACGCTGCTCATTATACCCATGTATAGACAAATTTAGATTTTCTCTAGTTTAATTTTTCATCAGAGTAAAATATTCCCGCTCCTGTGCCTGACAGCTCGGCTAAGTTGAATACTCCTGGAGTGCAAAAATACAAGAGGGGAGTGAGAAGGGTTAAGGGTTAAAGTGCAAGGCAATAACTTTGAGCGTCCAGGAATTAATTCATATACATTATTATATGTGAATTTTCATTTGCAATTTTTCTGTTTAATAAAAGATTTTTTTTGTTTCCTCAACCTCTCTATAAAAGATAGTATGTGTATTCTCTTCTCAGTTCTTCGATTTAAGCTAAAGCAGTAGCCAAACATAATGGCCTTCTTTAACATGGTGTCACATCTTTTGATTGTGCTGCAATGGTGCAACAAGCTTCACACATAATTCACCTTTTCTTCTGTCCAACATTTAGCTTTGCCAGTATTATTTTAGACAGAATACTTCAAGTTTCTTGTTGTTTAAAATCAATTAAACAATGCCATGTTAAGAATTACTGTAACTAACTCATACCTTATAGATGGATATCTCAAACAATCACTTGTGGTGGTATTCTGCTCATCAACTTCAGTGTAAAAGAACTGTGGAAATAACCTTTTGACATGTAACTCTGGTTGTCAAAGCAGAAACCTTTCATTGTAATGAAATGCAGATAAAATAAAAATTAATGTCACTGTTGTGACACCCACGTAAGAAAAACAGAGTGGAACATGATAAACAACTGACCAACGGTTTTAGCTTATATGACATTTGCTTATGTGAAACATGAAAAGTAAAAAACAAACAAACATAAAAGTAAAACCAGGAAGAAAGTAAAAAAAATTAAGTTCAAAACGACATTGCACTACAGCACACACTGCAAAAAATTCTGATTGCTCATGATCCAATTGGACGTGTCAGGCTTGAAAATGACAGATGGCATCATTGCTTTGAGTATATAGATATATAGATATAGATATTGTACAGTACAGTATATCTGTGAAAAAAAATGTGAAAACACTAGCTATTATTAAATGACTTCACCATGCGAATAGAATATCCTTTTTAAAATCTCTCAAACACAACATGAATCTTGTAGAGAGAATTACTCTACATTTGTATTTGGAATACTACCTCTGTTTAGAAAACATTATCCATGTAGAAGTCAGGATTTTATCTTTGATAACACCGACACCCCTGCTGTGAGTGCAGAAACTGAAATGTGTGCCTTGAAAAGGAGACAAAAGTGGAATGGTGAAATAAAACACTACTGTTACATGAGTATTGTTCAGAACAATAGCCACATGAACTCTGGGTTTTCAAAATCAAGATGGTGTTTTACTTCTTAATGGCTGATTTAACTTTCTTCTCAGTGCCAAGTCCTTGGGGAGTTAGAAAGGTCTTTTCGATTCCTGGCATAACATTTACAGTAAGCATCCTCTCTGGCTCTTGGATCAACAAAAGCAGAGCTACTCTGACAATAACAGCCTCTTGGGTTTGTTTCGTCTGGCAGCGGAGGGGATGGGCTGTCTGTTTTGGCCTGAATTAGCACTGTCCGTGGGGTCGGGGATCAGGGTCGGAGATTGTGTTGGGCCCAAGGAAGGAGTCACGGCAGGGGTTGAATTTAGAGTGGTAGCAGGTGCTTCAGTTTTTGTTTGAAGGGGAGCATCCACAGGAGGGCGCTCTTTGGGCTTGCGGCCCCTCTTTTTACCAGTGGTGGCACCGTTTCTCACCTCAGCTTTGATCCCATTGTTCTCCAGTGCTTTACTCTTGCTACTGGAGACCACTTGAGTGGCTGCTGCACGAAACCAGTTCTAAAGCAAAGCAATGAAAATAGTTTGGGTGATTGTGCAAAGCTCTGAAAAGCAACAGGACAATATAGAAAACTCCCAACTGTAACTAGTAGGGCACAACAACATGTTTGATCACTATACCATGCAATGAACGTATAAAAGAATTGAGAACAATATAATACATAGTATATATTTTTGAGTTTTAGGCCGACCCACCTGTGAATGTGTCTTGCTGATGTGGTATTTGACACCACTCTCTGAACTAAACTCCTTCTGACAGATCAGACAGGTGTACTTCCCCAGTTCTCCACCACCCTGCCACACACACATCCACACACACACACGTACGCACACATACACATGTTATTCCGCTTGGTGGTTCAGCAGTCATTATCATTAACACCACAGCATGCTACCTGCTAGGCATCAATGCGAGGTATCAATCAACACCAGAAGTTGAAAATTAGTATAAGCATCTGTGTAGACAAGTTCCCTCACGCCTTGTATATTTCATTGCCATCTGTGTTGATGCTTAACAGCTATTTCTCAACATCATTTTGTTTTCATATCAGATTAGCAGAGTCTCTAACGTCCTTTATGACTCTTATAAATTACTACCTAAACTACACAGACACTTCATTTGTGTGAAAATGCATTTTCTTATTTTCACTTTAGTGTCCACAGAGAGAAATGCAATCAGGATGATGTCTTTCGTGCAGGTGGGTGTTTGTACCTGGCTGCAGTTGGCGAGGTGAGCTTTTAGTCCCGACACACTGGAGTAGACGGCTTCACAGTTCTGAAACAAAACAGAAAGAAAGAGGGAGTGAACAAACTCCCATATTCCTGTGAAATCTTTAGATTTAGTGTCATAACAACTGCACAACATTTCATATATCAGTTTTTTTTGTGCAATTGCTTATGCATTTGGGTCATTGTGTAAAAACTCCATTCACAAGCTAAATAAGACAGAGCGCTTAGAGCTTGTCAAAATGACTAACTGCGAGACCAACAAAACCATTGCTTATTTTCCAAAAATGACAATTTTGGTAAAATGTTCAGGGTGTAACTAACTACAGAAAACTTATTCACTGCACTGTGAATATTATATTTGTATATTATATTTAGTTTTTTTTTCTCAGTTGTTGATGAG
This sequence comes from Trachurus trachurus, assembly GCF_905171665.1. Taxonomy (NCBI): domain Eukaryota; kingdom Metazoa; phylum Chordata; class Actinopteri; order Carangiformes; family Carangidae; genus Trachurus; species Trachurus trachurus. Next base: position 22,887,297 of record NC_139901.1, on the reverse strand, counting down.
ACATAAATTGACAGTCACAGAGGAAAAACCTACAAAACTTGTTTTCTCCTTTGAACCCAATTTGCAATTCACCATTTTAAGCAACACACTGCAAACAGTTCTGTATGTAAAATACAGAAATCTGACAAGAAAAGTCATTTGTTTGCCACACTGATATTCAAAATGCCACACCCATAGACCAGTAGGCCAGTACACACGACACCTGGCCAAACAATAACTGCACACAGTCATCAATCAGGATGTAAGCACTAAAAAAATATACACTTTTACCACAACAAAGGTGGAAGGTGCATATAAAGCCCTGATCCAAAACTGGTTTGTTGACCACCTACAATTTCTTGCATGGTACCTTCCATCCTACTCTCTTTCATCTGTCTCTCCTCTTTTTGCCTTTTCTTTACTGTCCACTGAAGAATGTTTTTTTTGTTCCTGCAACCATACTGTAAAGGTATAAAGGTATACTGTGCATTTGACTGATTGATTGACTTATTTGATTTGTTTTGGACAAAAATTAAAAGGTTTTATTTCAACAGTGTTTCTGTTTCTGCACACATTTCCCTCAGAAGAATTCTCTGTGTGCACAACTATGATGACAAGACCAAAGATGAAAGTGCTTTTTATTGAGCACAACAGTGTGGAGTTGGTTAAACAATAGGCTAATGTGGTAATTTGAATGTGTGTTTGCCCTTTGGTGCAAAAGCTTGATTTTTGATAAGAGTTTATGTAGCTTTGAACGCAGTGCTTCAGTTTTCAGAATATTTGTTTTTGTGAATTGTGTTAAGTGCTCTGGAAAACTGAGCTTTGTTTTCAAAATGCTTTGGCCATTGTAAAAAGAAGAAAACAAATTCTGAAGACCTGTTCTCCAGGATCAGTATCCATATTATGCATATTACCTAGTAATAACTAAGGCTGGGTTGGACTCTATACCCACTCTCCCTCACTGTCAAGCTATGATTTATGACTTAGTCCACCACAAAAAATGACTTGATCATCATCTGAATATGTGTCTGTCTATTGCCTGGTCTTCTTCTCCATCTGCCACTTTCTCTTGTAGTCACTGCTTCCATGTTTGTATAGTAGAGTTGTCACAAAATCTCACCTGAGGACTATATGTAGCACCAAGGCTCAGACTGATCAGTGTTCAATATCTGCATTGTTTTTACGTTTGTATGTGGATGGTACAAAATTTGTGTCTGTTTTGCATTTTTCTTAATGATTGCAAGATTTATGTCCTGAACAAAGTGTCTAATGTAAAAAACAAATGTGTTTGTACTTTTGGTTCCTCTGTTTAAGAAATGGTTTTAAAAGTTAAGATTTTAATTATAGCTGTATATGGTGGCACATTGAACCAGTTAGCAATTAATTAGTTCTTACTTCATTGGTGCAGCAGATGAAGCCCTTCTCCTTGACTTGGTTCTTCCAGGTCTCTAGCAGCTCTGGGCTGAAATTGGGGAGGCCAGGGCGGGTGTAGTTTAACTGTTCAAAAGAGAACATCTATATCATTAGTCATTTTACTGTGTGTGGTGAGCCTAGGCATTGGCAACACGTGTATCTGCTGGTTTCATCTATTTCCATTTGCACCTGGTGTTTTTGTGGAGCCTTTTCGTGGAAAGGTAGGCTTTGATGCATGTCAGTGTCTAAACCTTTTTGTTCTACTGGATGAATAAGATGAGTGCAGTGTGTTTTTTTTTTTAAATAGAGGTGTTTGTTCCTGTGCATGTGTGTGTGTGTCTTTTTCTGTCTATTCTGTTCTACCCTTCATGTGTCTGCTAAGAATTCAGATCACGTGTCTGCATAATGCCTCTATTTTCTCTGCTCACCCTCTTGCTGTCAGGTACCAGGTCATCCTTGATGCGACGTTTGGTGCCCCAGTCCTTGGCCAGCTCATCCTCTGCTATCTCCTGCAGGTGGAACACTGCTACCTGAGCTGAACGTCGCCTCACCCTGCCACTGGGGGTGCGTTCAAAGTCCTCCCCCTGGCTCACATTCTGGACTACTTTCCCATTGTCTCGCTCCCTCTCCTTTCCTTTTTCCCTGTCTTTCTCCCTGGCTTCCCTTTCCTTCTCCTTAGGATGGCCGGATGGCGCTTTCTCCTGCCAGTCCATCTTGTCGGGCTGGCTTTGCTCCTTCTTCCCTCCCGAAGGAGACTCCTCAGAGACCACCTGGAGGAGCAGTAGGAAACCTCTTTGAGTGGAAAATGTGGAGAAACTCTGGCTACTTACTCAAATATAAATATAGTAAAATACCCTTATAAACAATGGAGAACAGCTGCCTCCTATATTAACTACTGTTTCCTCCCCCGTGGTGTTATCTTACCCTTTCTTTGCCAGTGTTGTTGTTGGGGTCAGTTATATTGTCCTTGCTGTTGTTGTTAGTGGCGGCTGACGTGGTGGTGGTGGTGGTGATGATCGGGGAGTGTTCGGTACGCACATGGTAGTCTCTGCCAGCCTTGGAGCGGTAGGTTTTTCCACAGTGCTGGCACAGAAACACAGGCTTCTCATCGTCAGACAACTCTCCTCCACAACGCTTCTGGTGATACTGGTAGCCCATCAGACTGGAAAAGTGGGCTGAGCAGCCCTGTATAAGTGTGTGAGTGTGCGTGTGTGTGTGCATGTGTGCGCACATAATGTTTATGTGATTGTGTGAGGCCAGTGACAGAAATGGGACAGAATTAAAACAAACATTAAGCAGGAAACTGGGTAAGTGAAGCGAGAAGTGTAGTTTAATAGAGCAACGTTACTGAACTTAGTTAATATTTTGTGGTTTGCTCTTGAAAAGACAGTGAAAAAAGGAGGAAACTGCAAATTTTTTCTGCATGGAGACATGTCATTGAAGAGAGTCTATTTTCTATTTTTTTTTACAGCTCATTCTCTTCCTCTCTGCCTTTTGCACTCTAGTGTGAGTAATGGGAAGCAGAGTGTTGATGTGGTTTTGGGCAACATGTCAAGAACAAGGCATAAAGGAAAAAGGAGGGAGAGAGGTAAAAGGAGTCAGACAGAAAAAGAGGAGCCTGAGGAGAAGGGAGAAACAAAATCGAAACTGGCATTTGAGGAGAGAGGAAAATGTGATATGAAAGAAAAGTTGGACACATGGAATAGAGGGACGCAGGAAAACGAAAGCAGTAAAGATGGAGAGAAAGAAAAAGAGAAAGGGACAGTAATAAAGGAATGCATACCTCACTAGGACACTTGATTCGTCCCATCTGTTTGAGAACTCGGCGCAGCCTTTCTCTCTCCTCATGCTCGTCACCCGTCTGGCCTTCACTCCCCGAGGGCTGAGGGGGAACAAACACAACATTGCATAAGTGTGTCCCACCACAATACCTCCTCCTCCTTCCTAACTTAAAAAAAAATGGTGATGAAAATGTGTTTTCCATCTTGGGTGTTCACACTGTGCCAGGATCATTAAATCGTTTCATGGTGAGGCTGTTTCTCAAGGCATGTTTATGACAACTGTCAAACTCGTGTTTTCACTCGAGTGTTGGCTGGTGCCAAACCCCAGCCAAGACCAGAACAACAGATGGCGGGGCTGCCAGCGAGAAGAAAGAAGAGAAGTGCAGAGGACTGGAGAGAGTCTGGACTTGGGAATCCCAGCGGAGTGAACTTCATGTGTTTTCTCATGTGTTAACACACAGAGCAAGATGCAGGATGACTTAGATGCAACCCTAGCTTTCGGTAAAGGTAAGGAGGAGATGAGATACAGCCAGAGCACTTCACTAATTCAGGGAAACCGTGCTCAAGCCTGCAGGCAAGAGCGCAGACACGAGCACAGCCTTTGATTTACACAGGCAGTGGAAGAAACCACGGAACAACATCAGCATGTATTCTTAATGCCTCTATCATAGCCGGAGCGAGCAAGAGAGCGAGCGCGAGAGTGAGACAATAGGCGGCAGTATCACAGTTGCAACAGCTACATCAAGGTCAAACTCAGTGGGTGACCCCCGTCCTTCTGTCAGCATGCTGTGTTTTCCCACACTGCACTGGGGTTGGGCCATGTGACTGTACCGACAACACACTGGACCCGGGGTCAGTGTAAAAGCCAAATCAAATCATATAAACATCAAGTCAAACTTCATAGCAACGCAGACCGGATCAGTAAAAGTATTTTTGCAGTTCCCATATAAGGGCACATTTCTATGCCTATGTAAAAATACTGCACCAAGTGATTTGAACAGTGGAAAATATAAAACCTCAGTGCAGTTACACAAAAAATCTGTCCTCAGATAACTGTCAGGACTTGTTGTGTGCAATGGACACAAGCAAGACACCTCAGTCAGAAAGAAAAACTCTTGTCCACTCATAGATTGAAAAAACAACTGCCTTCTTAGCACACCTTAGTACAACTAGCAATATGTATGTATGTATACTCTATAGGAGCCACATCGACTACAACTGTCAAATGTTTAAATGAGTACACAGTAGCACAGAAATACACTTTTTAATGCCAAATGTGGTAAATCAATAAATAGAGTAGAGTAGAGTTTACCGCTGTTTTCTATGACTGAAAAACGAATGCGAGTATAATGCTGGTCAAACCTGCAAACTGTAAAAGCCTTGAGACTGGAGCACAATCACAGACGCCAACATACTAACACAAAATTGACACATTGTTGGCTTGAAGCCTGTTTTCCAAAAAGTTTGAATTATCTAATCTGAAAACATGTTGCAAAGATTTAGTGGTTTCCTGAGGAAGACTGAGCATTTCAGTTTTAACAGATGCAAGTGCTTTTCTTTTCCTCCACTGCATTGGCATGCTGCTCATAAGGTCAGGACGCCACAGGTCCAGACAAACGGAGAAGACAAATGGCGGAATCAAACAGTTTAGCCTGGATGACACAGATGGCACAGTCATCCATCATCGCTATCATACCGACAAACATTACACACACAAAACCACTCAAAGTCGCACTGTATCCATGTGTTCTGAACACACTACACCATTTACTACTAGAAAGCGTGCTCACAACATACAAACACACGCACACAAGGTTGGCTGCACGTACATTCATTAATCTTTCATGATACTTTTTGAAACAGGCAGTGTTAAATTATTCAGCAAACTTCATAGCAGTACCATTGCTCTAATGCAGGAGTGTCATGATAATATCTTAATGAAGCTCTCTGCTGTCAGAGTTAAGACAGCTGCAGAAAGAAATGTGAGCAGTTCAAGCACAAGAATACCAGTCACCAGTTCAAATGTATCATCATTTACAAGAGAGGGGCACAGCAGCTGACAATGAATATGCAACAGATACATATAGCGTAGTTCAAGGGAATTAAACGCTGGAGACTCATTTATACGGGAAGACATCGACATGCACAACACCCGTAAATAGGCTTAGGGAAAACTGACACTATGCATTAGCATATAGTGGATTTCCATACATAGAAGCCACCACTGCAAGTCTGACCATCACCTGTAGTGTGGTGCTTTGTGGTGTCTAATAACTACCTACCCAGTTTCAGTGGGTCAGTGTGTCAGTGGTTGTATGCCTGTCTGCTTGCTGTCTACTGAGTGATGGATTAAGGGGCAAAAAACATTCATAAACAAGTTGCACAACTCAAAAATGATCACTTCACATTTTGAAGCCAACACATGGTCATTGGGTGTACCTTGGTGGTGTGTTCAGCCATCGTGTGGTAGTTGAGGCCAGCCTTGGACCGGAACTGTTTGTGACATTGCTGGCACTTGAGGGCATCCTGGAGCTGCAGGGGTTGAAGGCCAAAGACACAATCAAATAGCAATACTAATAAAGGAAACAGATAAGTTGCCCACTCTTGCCAGCTTTGGTCTTTATTAGATCTATCAATACAGCAAAATTTCATCTACCGCCTAATAGAGGACGTTATACGTGCACAGTGCTGGTCAAAATAAAGGACAATGGTCATATCCAGAAACTTCAGGAGGCAGAAAAAGCCAATTTAACACACAGTGTTCCTTTACCTAGACGCCTCACCTCGCCTCGGTATCGATTTGGAGACGGAGGTGTTTTGATGGTGAGTGACCCGGTGGTAATGTGGTAATTCTGTCATTGCTTAACAGCAGGCTGTCACTTTAATGGCACACGGGCCACTGGGTCACAGAGCCATTAAAATGGCTGTAGGAACACTCTTGAGGACCTACAGGCTACAGCACCACTCAAGCTGGCTTGTCCTGAGGAAAAGCCCAATAAAATATAGTTGTATTCCCTTTTTTTATGCTTTATCCCTACTTCGTTTATTGCTACTATTGACCCTAATTGAGTGCAATGCAAACACAGGTAGAGAATGCCTTCCCTTTATCCATTTCAAGTGATATTAGCTTTTATATCAGAGCAGATGAGTAAAGGATATTACATGGTTAACATTACTGTACTGAGATACTGCCCGATGTTATTTCAACAGCCTTCCAATCAATAGCTACTGTAAAGGCTCTCCAGACTCTGCACAATGGGGTCCTCAGGGAGAGGGATCTAATAACGTTGCAGTCAAAGTTATAATCCAATGTGGAGATTACAGCTCTGGGTTGAGAGAGCTTTACTTCATACTCCGGAAAAGTTTAATAATTATGGTATGAAAAAGTTTTGTGAATATGTAAAGTTTCTTCCACCTGAACACAACGCTATAATTTTAAGGGCATTCGTTTGCACTGCGGCATATGTCTTGGATCGATATTAAGAAGTCAGATTTGTTTGTTTTTTTCGCAAATTGTACCAGGTGTGGTGACAGCACTCCCATGCCCACTGACCTTCTGGCATATCTCCATGTGTTTCTTGAGGCCATGGATTGTTTTCCTGGTGACGATGGAGCAGGTGGGACACACCACTTCACCTCGCTCTGAGATTGCTCGCTGCCATTGGATGTCAGGAACAGCACCTTAGAAACACATTATGCTGTCAGATAGCCGATCAAGCGTGACTGGTATTATGTCCTGATTAGCATAACATTTTCCTTTGTGTACTACAAGCCGATGGGTTCCGTCTGTAGCAGTTAGGTCGTCAGCATTGGAAGCATTTACAGTAATCAGAGGATCAAACAGGTGAAACAGGTTTTATGTGTCAGTTTGAATTGATAATTTGCAGATAAAGAGCAGACCTCATCACAGACATTTGTAAAATCTGTAATGGTTTAATTGTCTCAGTAACTGGTAGACTGATTAAATGACAAGTTAATTAATAAATAATTGAGACAATAATGAGAATAACTATTAGTTGTAGCTCTATATTGCTGTACGACGTGGGCTTCTCATGAGTGAAACACTGCGATTCAGTCCGGAAAAAAACTCAGGCATTACGATTACCCGATTATCACTGGTGACCTTTATGAATGATAACAATTCCTATATTTGCATGTTCACAAATAGATTGATGTAAAAAGCTGCTGAAGGTGTTCACCAGAGCTCGTTGTGGCTGGGTCTTTCCTGGAGGACTGACTCTGACTAGATCTTCTCTGGGGCTCCTCACTGGCCCCACTCCCCTCCGATCTCTTCGCTCGGCCTGCTTTCAGTTTCTCCTCCACCTTAGTCATACCTGCAACACACACACACACACACACACACACACACACACACACACACACACACACACACACACACACACACACACATAGGCATTGTAATTATTAATAATAAAAAGTAAGTAAGGTAAAGCGAGATATACAAGCAAAAGGGTTCAGTGGAGGACAACGCTGAACAAGAGAAATACAAAAAAGAGAAAGATACTGAACATAAAAAAGAAAAAAAACTCAGTGTGAGTGGGTTCAAAAGAGAGAAAGAGATGTTGAGAAATTGAGAATAGAAGGTTGTTTATGAGTTGCACCAGAATAGTCACAAGCAGAGTGAAAGAGAAGAAGAGAGAGCAGTGAGCCCCGCAAACTGTGGGTGATTGGTTCGATTAGAGCTGATAAGTAGTTTACAACAATGTGCACAGACTGAGTCAGTGAACATTTTCATCATATGAATGAGACAGACAGAAAGAGAGAGCAGGAGCAAGAGAGAGAGAGAGAGAGAACACTGTGTGTATGCGACGTCTGCTCAGTGTGTGAGTCACTGATTCATTTATCAATGTATGAAACACCTCTACAACTGCCACATCAGCACTGACCGGTATCACTGATCAGCAGGAGTAGAGAGCGCTCACACAGCCAATCACATGATCTTGTAAAGCTATTTCAAACAAGCCCTCAACCCGAAATCCCCATCCCTAGCTTCCAGCAGTGATACATGTGGTTTCCACTATTCAGTAAATAATCACAGTGTTCTTGAGGCCTGTTCTATTGTCAGTGATCAATGATGAATCAGCCGGCACAGCACAATCCCTTCTTCACAATTCATTTTATTCATTTATTAATAATACACCCACATGAGATTACAACACAAAGCTGTTTGATTATTATGGGCAATAAGAAAACATGGTTAACTGTCAACAAAAGGATGAAGTGAGAGAGATTTAGCTTGTTACCTTTCAGCCCAAACGTTCCAGATATGGACGGTTGCTCTCCTGTGAATTTCTTAGGCGTTTTCTGCTTCCGTCCTTGCTCAAGAGAAAAACAGAACAAGGAACGGTCAAACACGTGCAGCGCAAGTTTAATGAGAACATGAAGTTCATTACAAAAGATGTGCTGTAATCTTACTATGCCTCATTCGCTCTGGGTCTTCGTCAGGGTACGAGGGGGGAAGACTCCCGCCCTCGCTTTCACTGCCCCCCGCGTCAGACGATGTGCTTTGGGACTGCGACTGCTGGGACTGAGGAAGGACTGGCAGGGATTGGTGAATCTGCTGCGAAGGCTGGCTGTGGCTGTGCTGTTTCCTCTCACTCTTCTGATGGGCCAGCTCCCCGTTCTGAGAGGGCGTGGACGCCTCGTGGGTCTTTTTCACTTTGAAGAACACAGGAGAGGGTGGGCTGTTCTCCATGGGCCTGAATTCACGGACCGAGGGAGGACAGTTTTGGGAAGTCAGCGTTATGACTTTACTAACACTATTATGTGGGTCAGTGTGGGTGGGAATTTGAGCTCTAAATCCCAGTCACCTTTTCTTGGTGTTGGACTTAACAGGGGTCTTTTGAAGTTTAGGCTGCTCATCCTTGGGCTCCATAGTAACCCGGTCGGGGTGGTTCCACAGCTTGTGCTTCTGTAGGCGCACCTTAGTGGCAAACACTGCCTCACAGTAGGGACAGCCATGACTCAGCTTCTCGGCTACGGTGGCCTGATACAGAGACAAGAGGAGAGGGGGATTTAGAGTTAAATTCCTCCCTATGTAAAATCAAATGGCGGCTGGCAGCTGTTACTGGAAAACCTCAACTGACTCATCATGGATTCTTTCAACAGCCTAACTAATTGCTCATGTATGGTCAATGATAACTAAGTATGGAGAGTGAGTAATATTAATTAAGTTCAGACTAATCCCCCCCAATGTGTTATCACGGACTATTACGGCCCTTTCCTTGAGAGTTTTCTTCAGTACTCGACTGTCAACATCTACTCTGAAGCATAAGGTAGAACTAGCCGAATAGCAGGAAAGAGCAGAGGTTAGTGACTCACCCCCTGGCAGCGTTGATAGTGGTACTTGACGCCATAGATGCTGGGAAACTCTAACCAGCAGCCTGAACACGGACACTTAACCCTGGAGCGGCGCTTAAACTCTTCCTTCCATTGTTCTATCATATGAGCCTGCTCAGGGGTGAGGGAAGAGAGAATTGAATACATGCAAGGGTTATCATCTATACTGTGCTGTACGTTGTGCATATTCATGGGGAGCCGCCTACTCTGTGCAAGAAAAACGAGGCCCACTTCAAACACCCACTCCGTTTAAACAGAGATACTCACGGGGATGCTTCGAAGTTCCTGCACTTCTGCTTTAGGACGACCTTTCCTCTTCCCCTCTGCTGGCTCATCACAAACTGGACCTGGCAGAGTGAGAGAGAAACCCGCTTCTGAGTTCACCCTGCTAACTCGTATGCATAGAATAGAAATGCTAATTACGTGGGGTATCATTTAGAATCTCAAAGACTACTTGCATTTGTTGACCTGCTATGTTATTGATCGTAGCACTTCACAGAGCTACTGTACGCAACTACCAAGTTCCAGTTCAATGCCTTGTCAAGCTTCCAAAATGTCTGATTGTGATCATATATTCAAACTACATGAAGAGCACATTCGACAGAAACAAATACAGCTATGTTGGTGGGTTTGAATAGACAAACAGAAGGAGAAGAGCACAAGGAGAAGTGTGTATGTGACAGAGAGAGAGAGAGAGAGAGAGAGAGGGGGCAGAGTGGGTAAAGGCCTTCTGTTGAGCCAAACAGATCAGCTATAAATCGATAGTGCGTGTGTGAACCTCTGACACAGCACACAGCAGACCGACTGCCTCAGCTCTCCCTCTGCTCTCTATTACTCCCTCCCTCCCTCCCTCCCCCCTCCATCTCTCACACTGTGCTGCCTTCCTCTTTCTTCTCATCCCATTCCTCGCTTTCTCACTTTCCTTCCTTCTTTCCCGCCCCACACCCTTCCTGATCTTTCTCCATGTGAACTTCAGAGGACAGGCAGCGCACTGGCTCATTACCGCTCTCTTCTCTGCCACAATTAAACCTCTGCACTATCAGCCCCGCACTGTATTTCCTCTATACACTGCTACTTGAGAGAGGGAGGGAAGATAGAGAGGGCCGGGAGAGAGTGTGTGCATGTGGGGGAAAAGGAGGAGGAGGAGGGGAGGGGGGTGACAAAGGGAGAAGAGGAGAGCAGAGGATGCTGAGGGAGAGAGGAGAGAATTGCAGAGGCGTATGACTTCTTCCTCTGACCAAGCAGAATACTGAATGACAGTGCTGCAGGTAGGAAGCTGAGGCTGTACTCTGTTCTTCACAGCGATATATCTTTACATGCGCTCTCAACTCGGCTGCATTGATCTGGAAAGGCCGGATAGCGGCAGCAGAAACAAGGCAAAGCAAGAGAAACACAGATGCTGTTCAGTCATATCAGATCTAGGAAATGTCAAAGGGAAACTACCTGAAGTAGAGATGATACACCTTTGTTGTGAAGTGGAATGCAGCAGTGGTCTTGCACAGACTCTTTTTTAAAAAAATCTCTCTCACTTCCCCATGCTGAGGAACACGACACTGTGTCTGCCAACTGCTTTCTTCTCCTACAAAGTCACTGACGAGCGGCGACAGGATGCACACATGCCTACTGCAGCCCATTTGTGGCGGGTCCCAAAGTGGATCAGAGCACTCTGTGTGCCTACCAGGATTATAAAAATGGTTGGAGGATTTCTCATCAAATAAATGAAATGACTTCCTGCCATTGCTGCTCATATAAAAAAAAAAACAACAGCACATGTTTGCAAAGGAATAGCCCTCCTCGACCCAAAAAGCATCGATGTCGTCGTCAGTGATGTTACAGTAATATGTATAAGACACATTTCAGCAATAACCTACTACGACCTCTCTTTCTCATTTCCCTCTGTGTTTTATTACACACTATCAACTTTCCCTTTTCGTCTCATTTTTCTTTCTTTTTTTCTGTTTCTCACTCACAAGCGCAGAAACAAACACGGGCTGACGGATTATATGTAATCTTTTACTTCAGACTCACAGTAATAAGGTAGAAAGAAAATAAGGCTGGGCTGAATGAGATTGAATGAGGAGCAACAGAGTGTTGCCGGCTGTGTTTGGGAATAGTTCATGACACAAGGTGTAAACACACGCGTCAGAGCACACACTGATACACACAAATAAGTACACAAAACCATTACGGGTGTGTGTGAGTGCGATTCGTGTGCATGGATATGAGTGTATTAATATTCTCCTGGCGACACAGCATTTCTCTATTAGCTGTCTGGGTAGCAGCTGGAGAGGTGATGCAGTCGGCGCTGCAGCCCTTGTGCTGAGGAGGAAATTGAGCATGCATTCTAATTCCTGTCTTAGAAAATAAAGGTCTTGTAAAAGAAAGGCATAATTAATGAATTCTGCTCTTGGGAAAGATATGTTCTTGTTGCTATGGGAATAAGATCCACTTGTCTTAGTTACCACTATCAGAGGCCTCTATCCACAAGCAGAACAATTAGGGCCTCATACAGTAAGCTACAATGCAAATAGGCACGTACGTACAAACACAAGCCAAGGAAGCACAGGTGCAGGTGCAAAAAACCCCACTGTAAGATGAAGTATACAACAGCACATTTGTCTTTCCTGGGGTGATATGCAAAGACAATAAAGGGTGCTCAGTATCTTTTACTTTGTTTTGCTCGCTTGAATATGTGTAGCACGCTCTGGCTCTCAGACGATCCAGCAATCACAACCATTGTCTTGGTATGAAACAAAGCAGGCCCATTGTGTGGAATCTATAGCTTGGTTCTCAGGCACAGGCCATGGGGATAAAACAGCTGTTCAACTAATGTCAGAGTATGACTCGCTCCCAGCTGTCTGCAACTGTTGCTCCACACACACTGGTTAACCCTGACTGAACAGAGGAGAGCATAGAGGAGAGAAGAGAGAAGAGAGGAGGCGAGGGCAGAAGAGAAGGAGAAGAGAAGGAGAAGGAGAAGGAGAAGAGAAGAGAAGAGAAGAGAAGAGAAGAGAAGAGAAGAGAAGAGAAGAGAAGAGAAGAGAAGAGAAGAGAAGAGAAGAGAAGAGAAGAGAAGAGAAGAGGAAGAGGAAGAGGAAGAGAAGAGAAGAAGAGAAGAGTCAGGGCCCAGGAGTGCTGGCAGCTGCCTAATGATCTCAAATAACCTCTGAGTTCTCCTAGCTACGCCTGCAACTGCTCCCCCTGAGTGCAAGGGTGCACACATTACCCACAAACACACACACACACACACACACACACACAGGCGCACACAGAACAGTCATTTGTTTTCTTTGACAAACACTCACACAGGAGCCTTTGTCTGTGTCTGCACAGTAGGGTTTTAGACATACTGTAGTTTGGAAAGACAGCGCTCACAAATACAAACAGCACTCACCACTGACACAACTCCGTGGAAAGAAGACATAGTATCACTACTTCCTCAATCCCAACAGACAATAGATGGAGAAATTGATATACCTGGACACGGTACGGAGTAAACACGCTGACACAGTGTAACCACCTCCTGTGCTGTCTGTGTAAGCTACCTCGTGGTTTACAATGTAAGCAACCACTGGATCATCTCTGTTTGTACTTCTGGTTTTCACCTAAAGGGTTATGTTTGTACTTCTTCACATCATCTTTCCCCTCTGTCACACATTCTCTGTTCAGCAGCACGTCAGCACAGTCACAGACACACGCTTCTTATTTTCCTCCATGTTGTTTTTCATTCTGAACTCCCTCACCTCCCGTCTCTCGCTCACACACTCACACTCACACACAGAGACACGCACAAGCACACACGCAGACATGCGCACACACACGCACACACACGCACACACGAACAGTCCAAACCCTCATATCATATACGCACCTCTCTTTGAAGACGTCCCCATAATTCCCTCCCAGTCAGGCCTGATTCCAGACAGTGAGTAAGAAGAAAAAGAGGAGAGGTGGAGCCGCAGCAGAGCAGTGCTACTCAGACACGGACTAACTGAATGAAAACCAAACTCTCTCAGTGAGTTCAGCTCTCACTCTCTGTCTTAGTTTTTTCCCCTCGTCTTGCTCTCTCTCATTCTGCCCTCCCTCTTTCTCTCTGTGTGTCTGTTCCACCATGTATCTAAGCTAATCTCACTTGTTGACACACATATGCAAATTTCATTTCAACAGATTCATTTCAGTTTTTTTTTTCCTGAAAAACTGTTGTAGAAAAATATCTCCTCTGATAATTAGTGATATCAAAAGGGGGCAGCCATTCTTCAATCGCTGTATTCAATCGACAGGTGTTACAGGGGGGTGTGGGTAAACAACGCTTCATTTTATGGGGTTCTGAGCAAAAATCGAAAACAGCCAATGAAGAGCTTATTCCACTGGGAACATCGTGAAGACTAAGATGTGAGCTGCTTGCATCATCTCTCCATTTATGACTGTCTATGATAGTTAGTGTTTCTGTGATAGATAATGACACAGTGCATAAAACTTTAGGGCTACATATAATGGACAACAGATTTCAAAGTATAATGATGCCGGTTTTATTTATTTATTTCCTCATTCGAAGCCACAATGGGCACCATACCTAGTTGATATTGAGAGCACCAAAGATTTGAAAACTAAAATTGTCTAAAGGCTTCAACCGCTCTATTTGTTGATGCCATAATTGATTCATACTGTTATTTGTTTCTAGATTTGTCCGTCTATGATTTACTGATACGCAGACTTAAATTGGGATATCTTCTTACTACATGATAGGTCACCAATGCCCAGTCAACAAAGAGTGAATATCTAAAGAAAAAAACAACACACAGAGATCTGTGTTAGGCTATCAGTTTCTGGCACCACAAAACCACACTTAAAGCAGCCAAATCAAAGAAAAGAGCTTGGGCTTAAGATTCCTGCTACATAATCTGGTGACTCACAGTACCTCGACAGCCTCTTCAGACCTGCATTGATTTTACAGCCTTCCACATCAGCTGCATGCTTTATATTATTGGAAACCTAATCTGTTGCCTGATGCCCATTTGGCCCATGGCCAGTAGTGTGTTTAGTGACATCCAATCACAACAGCTTTGGATGACTGGCCACATATGTGGCCAGTGAATTCCTGGGGGACGATGCCGACAGGTGAACTGACAGCAAAGCAGATAAAACACTTTTTAAATATAAAACTGACAGGACAGAAATGAAAAAAAACAAAACAAGAAATGCACGCAGATGATGGTAGAGTTTATAATTGTTGTACTAAAAGAGGCACCCATGAAAAAAAGGCATGCATCTATGCAACAGTGCTGTATATGCAAGCCAGACAGACAATGCCTGCTCCAGACTGTTTGCAGTGCCCTCCTTATGGACAGTGACTCACCAACTCATTCTCTCCCCTCTCCCATTTCCCTGTGCTTCTTCTCATCTGCTATCCTCAAGCCTGCCAAATAAAGGTGTGACAAAGATGACAAAGGGCTCTCCTCAAAACGAGACGCCGCATCAGGCTGAGAAAAGCACCAGAATTCAATTTCACCCCAAAACAAACATTCTGCAATCTATAGCTCAGTATTGATTTTATCTTTTGGTATTTCACTAATCTGAGAGACTCAAAGCATCAGGCCAGAAATACAAAATATAAGAAATGTGAAATGTGAGAACAGTGAGGATAGGTACAGTAGGAGTAGGATAAGGAGGGCTGAGGGGATGGGGCTGACAGTGGCAGGAATAGTGAGGTTGGAGGCCCAGTGATTCACTGATGCTGATAATGCTGTGCCTAATACATTAAGTGAGACAAGAGAGAGATGAAGAGTTTGAGGGAGGATAAAATGGAAAGGAATGACAGTTATGTGTGGAGAACTGGACAACAAACAAGTGACAGAAAGTGTGACAAAGCAAAGGATAGAGAGGAAAAGCGAGAGATTGCTGCCGAAGCAAATGCGCAGGGTCAGCAGATGTTGACTGGGGCCTGGAATGGAGATCCTGCAGTCGGAGTAGTGGACTGTCATTTGAGAACATGCATGCCAAACACACACACACACTCACACTCACACTCACACTCACACACACAGACATGTAAACACAAACAAACTGCACAAGCTAACACCTTTCAACATGTACACAGAGCCTCCAACTTTACCAAACCGCCATCCTTCTCCATACAAACAGAGACAACATCAAATTTGGAGCACAGACAGTGTACCCTGTTATCAGGTAAGGTGCTGCACATCTCTCTATCAAAGATAGAAATGGTCTCTCACACACAGAGTATACACAAACATACCCAGCTTTTCAGCTATTCCAAAACATTGCGTCCTGCATATGGCAGCGCAGCAGTAGTCCTGTCCCTGCACTTGAGAAACAACAAACCGAGGGTTGTAATAAGATGTCAATATGAAAAAAAATCTGACAGCAAGAAAAGAGTAACAAAGAGAGAGCATGTCACCCTCAAGGACCACATCCTTTCCTGTGAGTTGTCTAGTGTGGCAAGGTGACAGCTCAACCACAACGCTCAAGGAAAGCACACAAACCCAACTTTCTGTCTTTGTTTCCTTATATAGTAGCATAGAGGGATTTCAGACAGCATTTATTCATAGTTAGCATTGTGAAAAAGTTTCCTACAGGGACGTTTATCGATCTACTTGTGAAGTGATAATACAACAAGGCATGACGGACCAAACTTTCCACGCACAGGGAATGAAAAATGAAAAGTGACCGGTGTGAAGAGGGCAGACGATGTGGTACCTGGTTATCTGAAGAGCACACTGTGCACAATGGGTACAGACCGAGCGTTGAAAAACATCCACAGGGAGCCTTAGATATGAATGCCTTTGTTTCCTCAAACCGTAGCTCACAGCCCCCCAGGGATAGACGAACTAGCGCCAGGCTCATTATGATTAGCACTGTAGCATTTCTCCTCATCATTAGCCATCGCAAGCTCAAGCCAGTCACTGATGAGTAATAAGCTAGGAGGGGCCAAACATTTGAAAAAGATGGCTTGTTGTATGGAAAAAATATTTTTGATGTACTGTAGACAGAGCGGCCGTTTCGCCAGAGGAACCGCAGAACGAAACGACCACTCGCAGTCCCATGAACACCCTCTCACTTCAGCCTTGACTACATCTGAGTAAATCACAAGACAGTTATGCTGTGGTAGACGACGTCGGGGAATACAAATTCTGTAATAATGAAGTGCCCTTTTTTTAAAATGAAAATGCACAACTTCTCATGCATTCCTCATGCTCCGCTTTGTGTCTAAATGAAATCCTACTCTAACTATTAGGTTCTGCGAGTGCTCCAGTGGCCTTATGTTTCCCCTTAAGGTTGCTGGATGTTCTAAGAGAATCTTCAGACCATAATCACATAAAACCCAGTCCACTGGCAATGTTACTAACTAAGCCTCTCTAAAGGCTAGGGAAACCCCTGGTAATGTTCCAGATAAGAGCAACTTTCCAGCCAAACAAGACAATTCTTCAGCTACAACATAGCAGAATGTAGATTCTTATCTTGTGCAATCAAATAGTGCTGGAAGCTGTCCTTAACTCAGACTTAACAAAAACAGACTCTTTAGCACAGACTTGTAATATAAAAAAAAACACTGATATAATTACTGTACTCATAATGCTGAGAAGCTTTACTTTAATGAGAGTCAGCGCAGATCAACTGTGGAAAGAGAAAATGAAACAGGAGCAGAGTCGAATTACCAGAGAAAGTCCCGTAAAAACCGAGACGAAGCCATCACCTGCGATAGCATGACTTCAAACCCACACACAGTCTCGCTCGCAATCATCAGTGTTTCTCATTAACAAACTGAAGCCAAGTGTGCTCCTCTAAATTCAAGCCTTCAGTTCAGTCTCAGTCCAATCAGGGCAGAGCCCACCACCAACTTTACACTGATAGACTTACAAACAGCCCTTGTTTATTGAGTGATAAAGTGTAAAAAGTCTATAAAACATTAGACTCTGAGAGGCTGCAGAGAAAACCTGTCATTCAAATGCAGTGCCTTCTGCTACAATAAAGTCTTTAAGAGCAAAAACAACACATCAGCCAGAAGCCGCTATACAATGAGGAGTTGGAGAACATACTGTGAGCCTGTGCTATACTGCTAATACGTGATAAGATTAGGCAGAAAATCATGAACATAAAAAAATAAGCTTTGGATTTCTGTCCATGGAAACACACACAAACGCAAACATGCACAATCACACACACATGCACACACCCACACAAGCGTGCAAATCCAGCCTACAGGGCTGAATATTAAGAAAACAAATTGAAGCACCTAGTCTCGTGTTGGTGCTGTGTATATATGTGTGTGTGTGTGTGTGTGTGTGTGTGTGTGTGTGTGTGTGTGTGTGTGTGTGTGTGTGTGTGTGTGTGTGGGAAAGAGAGGCTATTTTGTAGTAACCAAAACAACTGGGTCATATTAGAGCAGCCCCAGTTTTCCAAGTCTGCCTGACTCCATTAACAAAGTCATGATGATCTGCTAGTTATTGGATTGAAACATAATTCCCCAGTCCGACTCTCTCTTTCCAAAATCTTCCATCTCCATCCAGATGGCTTGGGTTTTCACTCATGTCAGTGCTTGGCAATACTTGTTTGTTTGGTTCTCACTGTAATGCAGTCTGAGGAAAAATGTTGTAGTTTCCAGGCCCTTCTGTGGTAAGAGGGGTAGAATTACATTGAGGTTGGGGAACCATTGATTCTTAGTAAAATATAACCCATTCAAAAAAGCAGCAGGGACAGTTTTATGCAAGGTATGTTGATCAAATCCTTGAGAAACAAACTCTGAAGTTCAGAGCAGGCTCAGAATGACAAAACCCAAGCTGATGAAATGTAGAGAAATGTGCAAAAACAACAAAAACAATCGCAAATATCACATATGTGTTAGTGTGTCATGTTGTGTCCAGACAATAGCTATTCTTTACGCTGGAATAACCACGTGGAATCCACCCTGGAATCAGTCCAGGAGCAAACCTGGGTCACCCAAACAAAAGCTCTCCCAGTTCCCACATTTTAAACAATCTGTGAAGAAACACTGCACAGATCTAAAGTCACACACTGTGTTTTCATTCAACAAAACTGTAGCGGCTCATTACTCACTATGTTTGTTGTTGTTTTCAGACACCGCCGTGGTTCTGACAGGCTCCTGGGGGTGTCCGTGCTTGGGGGTCCGGCCCCTTGGCAGCCCTGATGAGGACAGCTTCCCAAGCCTAGGGCCACTTGGGCTCTCCATGCCTATAATGGTAGTTGAGGGGGCACAAACACAAGAGATAGCTATAGCTGGAGGCAACACTGGGATGCTTTCTGCCCTCATTAATCCTGTCCCATTGCTTGTCAAAACATTATTAGCAATGTCCACTGTATCAATAGCCTGTGATAATGCTGTCTCCTTGTTCTATAATGCACTGTCTTCATGTCGGCCATCGGAGCTATTGGGCTGAAGGTTATCTGAGTGGAGGCGCACATATCATCTGCAGTGGTAATGAGGGTGTGACCTTTCATGTTTCATTTTAAAATCAATACTCTCACTAACACACTAACTCCATGCTCTGCCCATTACACGGAAGGTGAGCCAAAGGTAGGTGATTGATACAAAGCTCCTTTTCTTTCTTTCTATCTTTAATATGAAAACCAGTGATGCACTCTTGAGCAGGTCAAATGGACAGTACCAAAGTTTTGTTGTTGTTGTTTGTTTGTTTTTAAAGCAGGGCTAATCCGATAGATTACAAAGCAAAGCCCAGAAATCCATTATAAATCTCATCACCGTCATCATCCAAGGTAAACCTATATGTCAGTTTTGGGCTCTGTGGTGCTGAATTCGTCATTCCGCGTCAACATGGGTCAGATTAATGGATGAAGGCTGACAATCGCTAATTATGCTGAGAGGGACTGATTACAATCCAACATACTTTCTCTTAGCACACATTTGTGTCACTCTCCTAATGAATTACAACGGCACACAAAGGGTCACTCAGCGGGGGCCACTCAGTGTCCGTTTACACGCCATGCTCTTCACTTTACATTGAATGATGACGACTCATCCGTCACAGTCATGATATGCACACAGCCTGGTGTGAGGTATTAATAAATGTGATTTTTTTTAAAGCATGGTGAGCTCGCTGCACAATGCAAGTTGCAGAAAGATTTGCACACACGCTTGACACTAAACACCTTCCTTCCTTTTCCTGTGTGAAGAGAGGGTGCATTAGCTAGCCTACTTCAAATAAACAGATAAGACTGGTCTGCTGAATTATTACTGATGAAAAGACATTAATACCCTACAAAGGAACAAATACACTTATAATATTTACTAGTTAGTTTCTATCGTTGAACACTAGTGTGGTCAATGCATTTGTTTCCAATAACACTGCTGTAGGATAACACTTTTTAGGTTTGCTTTGATGTTTCAACACCACAGCCCAGTTCAAACAACACAATAATAACAACATTGCAGCCAGTGTTTTGATAAAAGATTAGCTTCACAAGTAAACCACAGCCCCCTACAGTAACTACATACATTTTGCTAGACACAACAAAACCTGGTGACACCCACTCACATCTCCTCACACAATCTGCTGACAAACCAACCTGGAAATAAGTATTTTAGCTCCGCACGTGGCACGCTGCCACGCTGTGTGTGTACTGTGTCAACTACAACAAGGTTACAGAGTTTCCTATTTGTGCGGTTAAGAAGCAAAAAAAAAAGAAAAAAAAAAGACAGCTCCACTTCACTTCTCTCCTCTCAGCTCGGCCACACCTACCTGAACTGTCGGGCAGTCACCCAGCACCAGGGGCCGGGTGGCCCCGGGTCACCCACGTGAGGGAGGAGGGGGTCAGGAGACAGGCACCTAAAGTGGGCGTTTTTCCACCAATGTTATGTTACATGGCAATCACACCTGCTGTGCGTCAAGGACCGGTCAGACTGGGGTTGGGGGGCCAGAAAGGAAGAGGACAGTCGTCACCGTCGTCCTGTCCCCCCACTCTGCAGATGACGACGAGGTGGAGGAAAAAAAAAGAGCAGGGCACGAGAAGAGAAATTACAATTTCGTCTGTACATGAAAAGAAATCCAGGATACTTTCACCTTATTCCCAGTTTCCAATTGCCTTGCCCCCCTCCTTTCCTGCATTAATATGTATACCACGAGGCACTTCTTCAACCTCCGTCTTCTCGTTAAACACTCCAGAAATGTTAGAAATAGCCAGGAAAAATAGGTAGGTCCCCGACTCCTTGAGGAAAAATATTAGAATACGGGATGGTTTATATAGGCAGTGAAGCAAAATGGCGACTTTATTACGAAGGAGGAGTAAAAAAAAAAAATCCTTGCGCTGGCTGGAGCTAAAGGGAGGCACAAAAATATGTTTAGTGCAGTAATTTCGACGGCTGCGAGACAGTTGGTTAGAGTAAAAGAAAACGAAGCGAAGGAAAATCAGCAGAAACACCAAATCTCAGTCGGTTTTGGTTCACTCCTCGGTTCCTTACCTCGGGATTATTTCGGTTTTTTATACGGATATTATCTCGGCGGCCGTGTACAGTATTACAGTAATGTGTGTTGGGTCATGCGCGTATCCACTCCACCTTTGACAGTTGCAACTACAGTCTTGAGGCAACTTGCAAACTCTCGCGTTATTATTATCTATATCGAGCAGATTAATATTGGGGTTTCTGTCTAATAAACTCGCTGCAATACCGGCTCGCGCTGCTCTTCCGACGTAACGGCGCTCGTTCCTGACGAAAAAAAAAGGGTCAGGGCTTAAATTCCTTAAATCAACCTTCGCCAAGTGTTTTAATCTAGTTGCCGCTAAATGTTCTCTCCGTGCGTCCTCCAGCCTATCGCAGCTTTACCAGATCAGGCAGGGAAAATGATTATTGTCCGGTCTGTGGCAGGCTTTTCTGGTTGTCACTGCCTTACTGTAGGCCGGTGCAGTAGGCACTCACTGCAAGTAGCTCTCTCCTAAAAACCACTGGAATAACAAACGTGCCCAAAATTTTACGAAATGCCTCGAAAAACTGCTTTGTACAATGAAATTAAACAATACAAATAAAACCAGGCGTTTGCAATCATGCTGTCACGCAATTCAAGGTCAATATTAAGACACAAGCTATTAATCCTATTGATGTCAGCCAAACGACACATAGGCCTACAGCCAATTTACACTATTGGATTTTTAATTGCTGTAGCTGAACGCTGGCTACAGGCTATGTGCACAGTACTGGCATTTCCCCATTTAACTCAGCTAATAATAAATGTTTCACACATGGTGTGAAGCCACATCATTCTTGTATCACGGCTCACCACATGAATAATTCATGGCATCATTGCCACCTCACTCGTTTCGGTAAAACAACAGAGGGTCTCTCTTACTGTTTGATTGGTGCCAGTCATCATGACCTAATATTTCCTATTAGTGGAAATTATCTGAAACCATGATGTAATGTATGTGTAAAAACAATTCTCAACGTTGCCAGTGGAGGGCAGGCGAGCCTCATTTTTGGGGGAAGTCGGCTGTGATGAATAAGTGCAAAGCCTTACTGGTGTTTAGGTGTTTTATAAAAAGATTATATAAATTACATACAAAAAAGAAAAAAGTCGGTGTCCTCAGATGTTTTGAAGGTCAAACTTGAGAGACTATGATGAAAAGAAACATCCCTCAATGCATGCAAGTAAATAGCCTAATGCAAGTAATGCAAGTAAATACTGCAGTAGAAAAAAAAGATACAGAGGGACCTGTGGATCCTAAAGGCTCAAATCATTGGGAAATCAGATGAAACGTCTTCCTTACTTAAAACATTGTCCTGCACATAATATCATAACAATAAAGTTTTTTTTTTTTTAATTATTAATCTACACAAAATCAACAAAAGTTTGTTTTAAAAATAATTTATTTAGTATAATTATGGGCAGTAGCCTATAATCTACTTAGATATGATTCCCAAAAGTCAGACTCTTAAATTATTGAGGACTCGGACTGTGCTACGCCCTAATTTACAGTGAAATGGAATTATGTATTAACACAGATTCCCATTTTATGTATTATAATCATATTATATATCAGCTTGTTAATGCCCAACTTTTTGGTTGCAGCTGACAAGTTTCCAATATGTTTTTAATGTCCATTAATCTTCCACTAGGGGGCAGTGCTGTTCTGTGTTTTGTCAGCATCACCTGGCTGGACCATATGGACACATGGGGCTTCTTTGACACTTTAAAAATGTGTGGTTGTTTTTTCATGGCAGTGTCATGCCTGTTGGTACAAGCACATCATGTCACTCTGAGCCCGAGGTTTGACTTTCTCCCTCAGCTGACAGACCGACAGCTGCCATTCTCCCGTGCAGTATGTCCTAGTGGTAAAGTGAAATCTGCTTTCTGCTGTCTTTAACGGCTGCTGATGAATGGTTTACGCTCGGCCCCGTCTGACCCGTGATTAATCCTTTTACTGTGGCAGTGATTTATTTTCCCACTCCTCCTGTGCTGAGTGAGCAAAAGGCATACTTAATGGTTTTTAAAACTGGCCAGGTGGAGTGGTCTGTGCCCTAAAAGGCTACTGGAGAGTCCATCCAACAACTGATTGTGTTATTTATCTTACTGGCCTTTCCAGTGAAAGTTGAGTGAACACATATGCACTTTTTTGTCATTCTGATATACCTTCTAGCGGTATAATGAATATTAACACTTGGGTCATAGCCAGAAAAAATTGTCTTCATGCTGCTGAGCAACTCCACTGAAGCAGCTGCTGGAGTGCTTCTCAACAGTAGCAGATGAGAGAGGACAGTGTTTCTCATTCAGCTTCAGTGCTGTCAGAGGACTGAGATCCTG
Organism: Trachurus trachurus; assembly: GCF_905171665.1. Taxonomy (NCBI): domain Eukaryota; kingdom Metazoa; phylum Chordata; class Actinopteri; order Carangiformes; family Carangidae; genus Trachurus; species Trachurus trachurus. The sequence continues at coordinate 22,863,974 of NC_139901.1, read as the reverse complement.
ATGATCAAAGGCACATCAGATAATGATAAACAAGGCGGATGGAGATGCTCAGCGTTTGGGTGTTTAAGAGAGTAATGACGGAAGACAAGCTTTCAGAAATGAACTGCACATTTCCAAATGAGAGAAAAAAAAGACAGTTAACAGTAAACAGCGCCCAATTAACTGCACCATCCAACCATCTGCTCCACAGATTTATTCTCAGTCAGGGTTGAGAAGGCCACTGTTCACTGAATCTGTTTATCATACATGTGCCTGGTTATTAACAGGTGAGATGCTTCATGTCTCTCAGTAATTGGATCCCAGTGTGTGCGCGTGAGCATGAGACAAAGACTGTGTGCTGTTTTGCATTCACAAAGTTGGAGTCTTGACTCATCGACCCTGACTGACAGGTCAGAGGTCAACAGCAAGCCTGAGACAAACATGTAAATAAGTATGCACTATTTAAAGTCATAATTGGTGAATAAATGAATAAAATTAACAGATGCGTGAAAAGGGGCAGGGTACACAAAAGGATAGAGCAGCAGAAGGAACAAACAGAAGGCAGAGAATGAAAAAGAAATGAGCATCATAAGAATCCACAGGAACTGAGCAGCAGTTCTTGGTTATGACCAGAAGAGGATCTCTGGGACTCTGGGAGCAATTATGGCATTTGAGGGACAGACCACTGAGATGTGTGTGTGTGTGTGTTGGTTTGAATGCATCAACAGAGAGATACAGCACATGGGTGTTTCTGTATTATTTAGTAAAACACATTGTAGCAGACCAGCCACTTTACAAAATTGAGCATATTTAGTGCCATGGGGCTAGTGCATGGCCGAGCCCAAGGCCACGCTGTCTCTGACTCTTCGGTCGTGGCCGTGGGTTTGTTTCCACATATCGTGGAGGCACCAGTTTCTTTCCAGGTTCCTCCAGTTTGCATTTTGACCTTGGGAAAAATTGTGAAAAGTTGCCCCCAATGTATCACTGGTGTGTGAAGAGAGGCACTATATAGGAAAAGGTGTGTACTGTATGAATATGTGTGTATGTAGAAGTGGCTTCCATTGCTGAGCACTTAAGCAACTGAAGTCCATTTACAGTGGAACAGGTTAATACGCTGTCAACAATTGGTTTAAAGTCTACTTACACAAATCTAGTGTCTCAGTTTAATGATAATGATGCACATGCTAAATACAGAATCCAGTTACACAGACGTTCGGATCGTCCAATGCTAGACTTGTACATTTCCAATGTGTATTAACATGGTATGTAGCTCAGAGTCTTGGTTATTGTTGGTGATTCTAGTGCATTTTTTCTTTTGTTGATTTTACAGCTGTTTTGTTGCTCTGATATTAATCTTGTCCTTTAGCTTTCGTGTACATTGTGTATATTGTGTGTATATTAAAACCTCGATCCATCAGAAATAGACACATTACAGAAATCAGGACAGTTGCTTCATCTCATTTAGTTTATTCTAAAAAGACAGCTCTCATCACGTTCCATCACATGTTTCTTCATATCTGTAAAGCAAATAAATATTTCAGTTTCCTCTGTTTGCATGTCAAACAGTTCATCAAGCGCCTGACAAAGTAAACCAAAAGTGTCTATTTATACCGTACATCAGGTAATCCAAAAAACAAACAAACAAACAAACAAAGAGTGTGTTCAATCCATTTTAACAGTCAGTTACATACATTACTCAAATATTCCTTGTCAAAGGACGGATGAGAGGAAGTTGGAGCGGGAAGTTTGGTTTGTTAGAAGTCTGTTTGTGTACGTATGATTTATTAATTCATGTGATTTAAACACCATCATCATACACAGCTGTCGAAGTGACATCAGAGTGGCATCAAAGGTGCTCAATTCAGTCACGCTGGGGAATCTTGCCTCTGGGTAAAACTGTCAGAGTCTTGATTTTTCTGAGCATTTGAAATCACAGTGTCACATCAGGGGAGGGGCGGAGACTGGGTAGAATACACCAGCAGAGGCTTGTCCCTTCTCTTCATGTCTCTGTGTGAAAGATGACATACAGTATACAGTATAGCACACACCTAAGGACAGAAGCTATGAGGTTGGCAAATGCTACCACAGGTACAGAGACAAACTGTATATTTATCTCAGCAGACACTGAAGCTGCATCTCAACTCTGTAAAAAAAACAAAAAAACTGTCTTTAATATTGGTCCCGCACTGTGCCAATCCTTTTCATTTATTACTCTTTACATTATTGCTTCATCAAGCATAGACAGTCAATGATTATCACATTAACTCTGTCCTCTTCATTAATAAAAGACTATGGTACTGTTACAATAATATACACAGATTAAATTGTAGGCTATGTTATTCTACAACGCTCATACTGTATATATATATTTATATATTTCTAAATTTCTCACTGACATACTGCAGATCAGTAGCAATATAAAAGAACTGATTGAGGGAATGACATTCAGCTTAAAGTGATACTGTTGATGCTCCAAACCTAGAACTCCAAAACTCATAAGTCCTGAGAAGAAAATGCACTGTGACCTGTGGCTGAGGAACTGATTAATATTGGCATCAGTCAAACTGCATTCAAGATCGGCTCCCATTCCTTCTCAGCAGGCTCAGTGTTGTAGCTTCAAAGGTGAGATGAAGAGCCACTTCAGGTCCAGTAGCCAAGTGGTGGCGCCGCATGTAAATCTGTGTTTTCATGCTATAATTCAAGCAATCGTCTACATGTTTAAGGGTCGCCGCTTTTAGAGATTTAGGTGATTTCAAACCGTAACAAAGAATTATTCATGATGAGAGAGGGGGGGAAAAAACATGTGAATCCTTCTTGTGCACATATGAGGCTTGTGTGTCTGTCTGTGTGTGAGTGAGTGTGTTCAAGAAGCTTTTGATAAAACTGCCCAATCATTCCTAGTCCAAAACGAGGCAGGAAACCAAAAAGGAGATTTGCCATGATCAAGCATATACCAGTGACGGGCCTACATCATCACTAGGGCTGTGAATCTTACATCTTATCACTATGTTACAGTGGGTATCCCTGCCTTGAGTGGGGCTTTGTCTCTGTGTCAGTGTCTGTAAACCACATTGGCCGTGTTGAATGAGGATCCTCCAGACTGGTTTGGCATGTCGTCTATAGGCTTGTCCTCTCCCCTTTCACTCATTGATTCTCCGCTCACATATCTGAAGACAGCAGCTCTTCCATGGCTCCTAGAGACGTATTGTGACGGGGGGGATGAGGGAAAGGACTGCCAAATGGATCCAGGGATGAGCTAAGAGAAGTTTCCAAAGGAGGCTGTAGAGACAGGGGAGAGAAGAGCAAGGGAGGAGGAAGGAGGAGGGAGGAGAGGGGGACATAGTTAGGATTCACAAGGGAATTCAAAGTGCAGCAATAGTTGTTCTCACATAATGCTCCCTCGTATCCTCACTGCATGGTTAAAAATACTACATAATACCTCTCCCTAATGAAGTTGTTTGTCCTCTGTGCTGAGCCTCTGTTGCCTTGAAAAAATCATCACACCAGTCTCATAGGAGCCTTTCCAGTGCTTAAGTATTGGGCTCAGGACCCCTCTGAATCTGTATGAGACGCCTCGCTCCCCCCAGACTCTGCTGAATTATCAAGTAAACAGTGTGTCTGACCTCGCTTCATGTAACACGCTGCACTCCATCACAGAGAAAACAACCTATGACAACACAAGAAACTGTGGCAGACTGGAAAAGTTAGAGAGTAATAGCAGTGCATGACAATTAGTGCAGTGTCACTAATGCAGGCAGCGGAGAAGACACTACGATAATGACATACAGGCTCTGATTAATACAAGTCTTTTTGGTGTCATTATCTTTTTCTCTCTCCTGAAACAACAGATGTGACCAGGTGGTTTCCCTGACACCTCGCCAGTTTATTCCACCCTGAGAGGCAGACTTTCCTCTGTGAGGCTGCTGGCATCTCAGCTCCAAAGCCCTCCCCTTTCTGATAGCCAAGGAAGACGTGCCACCTGTCTCTCGACACAGACAGATGTAACGTGGCACTGGAGTGAACCTGAAAACAGGAAACGACGGAGTGAGACAGAAGGATGGAGAGGCGTCGATATGACTAGAGGCTTGTAGAGACACAGAGTGAGCCACCTCCGTGATAGAAATCATTTTAAATGAGCTCCCTATGGAGTCATCAGCGCTTAGGTACAGCAGAGGAGGAGGAGAGGCGGATGGGAACCAGGGGGATGAACCGCAACCAGGCGAAATTTGTGTTGAAGAGAAATGACACGATTCTCGTTTTGCTCTGCCCTGTCACGCACAGTTTCATTCATGTTCTTATTCAGAGCCACATTTCAACTGGCAGGCACCACACGGAGCCCTGAGTAGAGCTTTTCAAGGATGAGCAGCATCACATGAGAGTTTACAGGGTTACCAAGACTGTGTTTCAGAGCAGCCAAAGAGCTGCCGAGACAAAATCTTGCTGCAGCGGGTCAGGGGTCAAGGTTCATCTTGAGGTTAGTCACAGCATCATTTGCTTTGAGCTAATCACCTCTGAGAGTTTGAAACGAGGCAGATGGCAACACAACAGCATAGACTGACTTTGATGAAAATTTGATGTGTTAAGAAGGAAGGAGGCACTGCCTGTTTATCATAAAGATATACCAACAGCCAGAGGCTGAGAGGAAGGAGGGCAGATTACCCACTGGGCTCTGATCTAAATCCCCTCTCCTGAGGCTTTCCAGATGTTACAACAACCCCTGTATGGTTCACACTACCCTGAGAGAGCTGTGGCTCTGGGCTGTGGAAGACTTCATGCTTACCTTAGTGACAGACTGGTGTAACACAGCCTACACTGCTGAAAATACATGAAACACTTGAGTGAAGTGAAGTGAAAAGAATAAAAATAAACACAAGGCTGATGTAAAAAAAAAAAAAAAAAAAAAAACTAACAACAACAAGAGGCAATAGTTTTCCTGTCCATGAAAAAGTTATGTACAAAAGACAAACAACAGACTGCATGCAATGCTGTAGCAGTGAAGGCTGAAGTAGCGGATTGGTCCATCATTTGCATTTCACTGCACATGCTTCATGTATTCCAACTTTTTAGATTTGTGATCTGAAACTTTGACCTAAGTTTAAACAGATGCTACAACAACAACAACAACATTTTTGAGCTTTCAACATTTGAAAGACTGCTGTGAAAAATGTGCCAATGTCAACAGTTTGTGCATTACAATGCATGAAGTATTCTGAAGAAACTTAAACCACCACAGATATTCGCATTTGTGCATGACTTCTAACTTTTCAGATCCATGATCTGAAACTTTGAACTTTGGGGTTTAAACAGATGCTACATCAACAAAGTGTTGAGCCTCTTGAGCAACATTTGAAAGATGGCTGGAAAAAGTTTGCAGATGTACTTAAACCAACTACAGATATTTAGCCATGCTCTGGCAAAAATAATACAATTCAGAATATCCAACACAGAGCACACACATACAGTATCAGAGTGAGTAAGGTTTGTTATGCTGCAGAGTCACAATTCTGATCCTTTTTTTCTCACCATGAAACAAAGTGTAACTGTTGGAACCAATTTTATCTGACCTGAACTGAACCTGTGCACGGTCGCTGTGCTCACTGAAGGATGAAAACGAGGATAAGAGTTTGGGTGGGGTATGACTTTGTCTTTTTTCATAATCAATTTAGCTTTTTATTTGCTGAAATTCTACTCTTCTATTCACCATTTCATATAAAAAACATGCCTTGTTTATGGTAATTTATTCTGCATGAACAACAAATAACCTGTGATTCAGAACTTGTGCTCATTTCATAAAATATTTTCTTGTACCCCATTATTCCCCTGCTGTCTGCTGATTGTGCGTGGTGTGTAAAAACATCAAATTTAGAATGCTGTTCACATATTCTGTTGTTGTAGTACAGAAGTAAATAAGTCAGAAAGAAAAAAAATCCTGCAGGCATCAAGTGTATAAACTGCTGTTAAAACGAGTAAAGCCAACACAACACATTTGATTCTATTGTTAAATTCTTATCTTGAAGTCATTTCGTCTTTACTTAAACAATCATTAACTTAATTAACATGGTTTCTCGTCCGCTTTCGGCAGAAAGAACAACATTGCCATACCATTACCTCTCAATCTGATAAATGGACCAACACTTTCAGACCAACCTGTAAATGTAGATTCAGTACTTTGTACACAACGAACAAGCCACAGCACAAACACGACACACACACATAACAAATGTGTGACATTTAAGTGATTGGATCTATCAAAGTAATTTTCATTGTGACAAAGGCCAGTACTGTATATTGTTTCTCTGCAAATGGCATTTATTTCTTAAACTTAGGGTTAGAGATGACATTCTGTTTGTTACTCTTATTTTTGAGTCATTGTCATCACTAAGAAACTAACGTGGATGTGAACATTTATCTTATTTATTTTATGTGGGTGGAATAAAATGATTAAGGAGCTCGTTGTGATGTAATGATGAAGCAGCTAATGAAGGAACGACTCTGTAACAATTCTGTTTGCTTTGTCACTTACAAACTGTAAAAACAGCCGTTAAATGCAGGTGGTTTTCACTTTGCGGTACAGTTCTGTTGTAATGTTCAGCTAATTAGCCTCTAAGGAAGTCTAATAAGAATCTAATGAGCGTCTAATGGTCTAACAGTGGGAAATATGATGAAATGTGCCTGCAGCTTCCACAGCCTAATGTTTGTGACATAAAGGAGTAGGAACTATCACGGTCTACAACCTGTGCATATATAAGAAGCTGTTGAAGTAAAACAATGAGTATATAAAGGCTGGAAAGCTCTAGAGCTGAGGACAACTATAAAGCAGGGTAATAATTCTGTATGGGTTTATCAATTGCAGTGACTAACTCATATGTACATATGTACCAGTAGAACATTTGATTTTATCCACTTTTATAACATGGAGATCATCTGCAAATAACCGCTTTGTCTACGGATTCCATAAAACAATAAAAGAGAAAACTAAATTATAAATATCTCTCAGGCATGGACTCATGCTTTTTTTTTTCTTCGCCATTGTGTGGAGAACAGCATTTTCAACAATGATTTGCAACAGAAGTAATGTGATTCCAAGTTGGGTGTGAAATGTTATTATGGTGCTTTGAGCAAGTGAGCTTGCCACTGACAGATTAGCGTGGTGCAGAAAGTATAGGCCCCACAGCCAGGGAATGAAAGTGCTATCAGACCAAGCTTTCTTTCACTATCCGTGTCCCTCTATTAACCTCTTTGTCCGTCTCATTTCTTTATCGCTGTGATCTGTTGATTTCATCCCCTGTATTTTTCTTTATCTTACATCTCACCTTCACTCACAGTTCTCTGTCCTCCTCTTTATTGCATGCTACTCTTTCATTTTTTCCCCTCTTCATATTCTAATTTCACCTCAGGTGTGTCTGTGCACTTTTTTTTTTTTTTTTTAACCATTTCTGCCCTACAAAGGCAAAGTGCAGTATCTGCATTTTTTCATTTTTTTTGACCAATCAAAAGTGTGGCATATTCTCTTCAATCTGGTAGGTTCAAATCTTACATCTCACCTTCACTCACAGTTCTCTGTCCTCCTCTTTATTCCATGCTACTCTTTCACTTTTCCCCTCTTCATATTTTAATTTCACCTCAGGTGTGTCTGTGCTCTTTTTTTTTTTTTTTTTTTTTTTTTACCATTTCTGCCCTACAAAGGCAAAGTGCAGTATCTGCATTTTTTCATTTTTTTTGACCAATCAAAAGTGTGGCATATTCTCTTCATATTTGATATTGGTACTGCTAAAATTTCCAGAGTTATTGGGCTTTTTATTTTGCTGTCCATCCAAAAAAGGACTGTGAAACAAAGGCAAAGTGCAGTATCTGCAAAGAGTACTGTACTCCCTACAATTTACTCTATAATTCCATTGGAGTAAAACCAAGGCAAAGTGCCGTATCTGCAGCTAATACCAAGCCAAAGTGCAGTATCTGCACCAAAACCAAGGCAAAAGTGCAGTATCTGCAGCTAATACCAAGCCAAAGTGCAGTATACATTTAATTCAGTCCACCTTTATCTAATCGATTATAGACTTGGTAGTTATTCATAATTTGATGCTTAAACCTGACAATGAAAAACACAAAAAGCTGTTTTTCTCAGTTCGGCATTTTTACAGATACTGCACTTTGCCTTTGTAGGGCAGTTTTGTTCTTTAAAATGTCTACCACAGTTCTGTATTTTATGATATTTTTCAAAAGGAGTCAGAGAGAGAGGGAAAACATATTGCTTGTAAAGGTTTAAAAAGTCACCGAAGAGACACTTTTACAATGCTGTTGTGAAAAAATGTAGGAGCCTTGTAAGGGTAGTGTTAAATTGTGCTATTGAGGCTCAGATCAGAGACAGTCTCACTTCAGATTCAAGCTTATTTGTATTTTCGTCCTCTTTTCAAACGTTATTGTGAGATCAATATTTAATTTTTGGTAAACCCATTGGAGATGAATCAGACCTGACAGGCAGTGTGACATAAGGCCCCACTAAATCACACCAGAATTGTAAATGTATCGGGAGAATTGTTCAGTGAGAGAAGATGGAAGAGTGTGTGTGTGTGTGTGTGTGTGTGTGTGTGTGTGTGGACCTCTGTGAGTAAAGTCAAGCATGACAGCAAATTCTCAACGTACTACATCAGCTCCTGCGCGACGAGTCTAGCTTTTTCTTTCTCACCTCCAACCCTCATCTTTTGATTTCACCATCACCGTGCTTCTCCACACACATCACCTCATATTTGCCAGTAAAAACATCAGCATCTTTCAGCTTCTTCTTTTTTTCTGTCTCTCTCTCTACCAAGACTCACGGAGTGTTAGAGTCTGGAGCCATGCCCGCAGCTCTTTGCAGCTGTACTCGAGCACAGCAGTGCTTTGAACATGATGCGAACATCATGGGAACACGTGCATAAGGATAATGTTAACATGCTGATGTTTTGCATGTGTAATGTGTATGTGTTTGCCATAGTGTGTTTGCATGTTGAATGTTTTCTAAATAGCTCTGGGCATGATTTGGATGACAACCCATCCTTTAGTTGTTGATAGTTCACTTCAACAAAAAATAATATTCTCATTGTGGCACTACAGGAAGTGTGGGACTGGATGTTGGATGTTCATACAGTATTTCATGGTAATCCATTGAACAGTTGTTGAGATAGTCTGGCAAAAAGCAGAAATATCAAGAGCCAATGTCAGTTGGGTAGGGGGATTCTGAATATCTGTACAAGATTTGATGGCAGTCCATCATGCTGGCATCTTTCAGACTGGACTAAAGTGGTGGGCCAGCAAACTGATTGACATGACCATCTCAGAGAAAGATTGAAATTATTTACACAGACCTTATTCAGTAAGGCAGAGATGAAGGCAGAGCAGAGCTTATCTTTTTTATGTGTCAGTTGTCATTTGGTATATAGAGACAAACCTGTCTCCTGTGAATGACAGATGTCAGAAACTAAACTGCAACAGGCTGGGCTTGCTGGGTTATATTCAGAGGCAGTGTTTCTCAGTGATTGAACATTACATTTATCAGCTCACCATGTAGTCAGCAGGTGGTTTGGGCTGGTGGTGGCTGGTACAAAGTGCACAAATTTCCAGTGTCACTATGGATTTTTGTCTTCCCCTGACCTTGAACAAGAGCAATTGTAATAATGCTGTAGTAACACATTAGATATTTTGGTGGAAAACAAATATGTTAATTATTTTACTGATATAAACAGCATTACATGCAAAAAATAAACTCAATAAGTCCTCCCTACAAAATACACTTTTGCTGTTGCAGTTCAGCTGTATAAACAGGATTGCCATTATATGGTAAATTGTTATTTTAAATGTTACTTTCCAGACATAGACCTTCATCACCTCTGCCCTCATCACCGCCTCATCACACTAACTCATTTCATTTTCAGCCCTGAAACACCCCATTATCGCTCCCTCAGACGGCTGGATGTCCTACCTTTGTCACATCCGAGTAACCCTCCAACCCTGTGAAGCTCAGGTGTTTTATTATGAGGCCACCAAATTAGTTTGGCCTTATAGCTTAGAGTCATAGCCTGCTGAACTGGCAAATTGCATTTGCATTGCTCTATCAATACAAGTGTCCAACAGCAGTTTCATTCTTTCTCTTTATCCGTCAATTGCTTTCCGTCTCTCAATTTAATTCAGTTTCATTCAATTCAAAACTGCTTGACTGGCATGAATGTCATCAACAACATTTTTCCCACCGTGTATGTAAGGGGAATGAACAAAAGTGATAAGAGAGGAAACAATAAATTAGCACACAAAATAAAGTGAGTTAAGGTGTCCCGGTGATTGGCTGGTTTGAGGCACATGCCAAGTAAAGTGACGTCCAGGTTTGTTCACATGCCACCTCCTGTTTCTCTCTGCCTGTTTTTCCTGTCACTTTCTTGTGACGCTTATTCACCAAAGTCAATACCTTTAAAAGCCAATTCAAATGCTTTTCAAAAGACTTTCAGTTTACAGCTCAAATGAAAAGCCTTGTGGTCCCTGCATCCTATGTGCATCTTGAATGGGACTGAATTAGAATGAAAGATCTTCTTTCTTTAAAAATGTTTATTATAATTGGATAACAGCCCAATTCAGTCTTTTATTCTTATTGGGCTTTTCATTGCATTTGTTTAGGGTTCATATGTAAAATCGTTAGTTGAAATTATTTATGTGCTTTTGTGCTATTCAGTGATTTCAGGTGAACTGGTTACATTTTCAGTCTGTACACATCAACCTCTTTCTCTTTCTGCCTGTCTCCCTCTCTTACACACACGCGCGCAATTTTCATTTGGTGGAGCTCTCACAAAATGTCTCATCCATACATACTGTAGCTGATCTTGGTTGACATTCAAATGGACCAAATCTTACTGCAAAGCTGCATCAGCACCATGGATGATCAGAGAGTGAGAGCGTGAGCTTGTCGGCTTGTTGTCTGAACGTAACTGGTGGTTGTAAGAACCCCTGCACATAATGATCAGTTGATGTCAAAAACAACTTCACTGCTTCGCCTGAACTACTCTGTTTTGGTCCAAAGCTTTTATCGCAAGGAAGATTGGACCATTTAGAGCAAATGCTTATGCAGTTTTCTTTAGTTTTTTTTTAGAGTGAAGCTTCTGCTCTTCACAATGTTCTGTGAATAAGAGGAGAACAGTACTTACGTAATTTGGGTTTTGTTTCAGTACTGAATTACTTAGGAAACACTTGAAACAACTGCAGCCATAAGCAGGCTGCAATCCACTTTAAACTATGCAGATATCCTTTTATTGTGGGAATGAGGGTCTCAAAAGGTTTTGGTACAGAATACAAAAACTAACACACCTTTCATCCATCAAAACATTAAATGTGCCTTTATTCATACCACTGAAGAGTTTGATATAAATATATAGTCGCTTTAATTGTGGATGAGTTTTCCCCTGATTGATAGGTATACTGTTGCCCATAAAGTTGGAATGAAATGCTTTTTTTTTTTTTTTTACCTCTCATGAAATGGTTTTGACAGTGTGATTTACTCTTGATATATAAAGTGTATATCTTCTTAAAACTTTATTGGTCAATCTTTTGATATATCACTCTGAAAATTAAACCACAGTTAACAATAGGAATAAAAAGAGGAGTGTGTCTGAAAACTAAATTATTCCAACTTTTTGGGCAACAGTGTATTTATCAAGGTACAGGGAATATTTTGTTGCAAAACTGGACAATTTAAAAAGTCTCCAAGGAGCATTTGATATCCAGCGCTATACAGACAAACACAATTCAGTGGATATTGTGCCATCAATGAACCCAGAAAACAGCCACCCACAACAATGGCCGGAGCAGTCAAAACAGGCTTGCAAGAAGCCAGCCAACCTCAGTCGCTGAATCCAGGTCAGCAGAGATTTACTGAGCCAGTTTATTGATGGCTGGATAATAAAAGTGTTTACCGAAGCCATCATTCTGAGGCAGGGCAGCAAATCAAGGGCTCCTGTCAATAAAACCACACGCAGCCACAAACAATTGCACTTGGATGCCCAACTTCACGTATGTCACAGCAGGCCTGCATGGCCTCAGTCTGCTTCCTTCCAATTTAGCCAAACCCCACCAGCTCTCCCTATGCTTGTCTGTGTCTGTGTCTTTGTCGTTCCGTCTCTTCCATCAACACACAGAAAAAAAGAAAAAAGACATTGCTAACAGAGATGCACAAAAATATAGCTAGTCACACAAACAACATCTCGGTACTTACTTCTACTAAGGAGCTGCAGATTGCGGACCTCTTCTCTGACCTGCAGCTGGAGGACTTGTTGGAGGACCTCCTGCCTCAGCGTCTCCTGGACGATCCCCATCCTCTCCAGCTTCTCACCGTTCAAACGCAGCAATGCCCGTCCTGTCAGGAGGAGGAGGAGGGATACAAATGGGTTAATTCTCCATTGATGCAGATAAATATTTCTCTTTGCACAGCGTTAATATTTCCATGAGAACTGAATTAATTTGATTTAGTCTTTGTAAGTGATTTAAGTTGATGGAAGTTGACCAAATTATAAGAAAAATGGTTGACTTGAGTGCCCATGTTTTCCATTTACACCGACTCTTACTAATAGATGGTTCGTAACATATTCTACGGTAGTTCTAAGAAGGTATAAAGATTTCTAAGTGTTGATTAAAAATAACGTAATTCTTCTATGGGCATATCTTATACAATTATAAGTGTGCAAACTTTCATTACTACTGTAAATGGATATGTCTTTTTACAACTGCATTATAATGTGTTAGAGAGAGTATACATGTTTGCAAAGTGCTTATAAATTCTAAACGGGGGATCAAAGTGACAAGAAAAGCTTCACCAAATAATTTATATTTGAATTACTTAACAGTGAGAGTGTGTAACATGTAATGTACATGACCATAAATGAAGTTGTGCTCTAGATATGTGGCCTTGGGTTCAAAGCACACTCTGTTCTTAAAGGAGTTTCCTATGTTCTTCCAGGTTCCTCATAGTCTTTACACAAACCTAATCCACAGGGAGAGGAGACTTTACATGTCCCCTTGGCTTGTATGTGAGGACGTACATATTGCATGAGAATGTGTCTGCAACATTTTCCGTTCTAATGTATGGCGTTCTTTGTAGATCTCATTTACATCCAGGAGTAAAGTGTGGGTTTTCTGGTAAGCGCGGCAGCCTCCAGTGAAGATGCTGGCACAGTGGAGGATTACTGAGGCTGCCTCTAATCTGTGGCTGAGTTTTACTACAGAGTTTGGCAGTTAACCCGGGGGACACACACATTTAACATACCATTACCCACAGTAAACAGCTTTTACAACTAAAATGCACTCACACAAACACAAAGGAAATATGAATAAACTTTCACGATACAAGCACAGACAGACACACAAGCACACACACACACGCAGGTTACTATGGGTAAGGGAGCTATGTCCTTCACTGATGCATACAGAAGAGGAATCCATCATACCTGCAGCAGCTCCGTAAGGTGCCTAAATCATAATTAGACTCATTACTCATGCAGCTCACTCTCTGTACCATTCTATTCATTCCTGTTTCCTTCCCTTTCTCATCATTACATCCTCTGCATCTCAGTCTTTCTCTCGTCAGTGCGTTATGTCTGTGCTGCAGAGGAAAAATACCTCATGTTATGTACAGTATGTGCTTCATACACATAGTAAACAGTCTCTCTTATTATTTCTCTGTGTCTTACACACACACGCAAACAGATTGACACGCACACACACATTTACCACATATTTATCCACCACAGCTAATAAGCATGTCTGTGAAAGGAGTGCAAAGAGCACAGGGGAGGAGATGAAAGAAGAGAACAGAACAAAAGGGAAGAGGAGCAGAGAGAGGTAAATGAAAGGAGAACTGCAGTCCTTTGTCCTCTGTCTCTTTTCTCAGCCCATGAAATATGAATATCCTTAATAGGGAGTCGGCACTCATATTTTATAAGACAGGCTTTAGGCTGGAGAACAGACGTGTGCGCGTGTGTAATCGTGTGATAGACTGAGGTGGGCCTGCCCCTGACCCTCAGTGGCCCCTGGCCTGGGTTAAGTGCTTCTGAAAGGAAAATGTAACACAAATTGAACCATTTAAATGCCCCAAGAAAAACGTTAGGGATTTTGCAAAAAGAAAAAAACACATGAGTGTATAACAACCACAGGAACATTTTATTTCTCCATCATTATTTCATGTGGTTGAATTCTTGACAGTCTTCCCAGGTTTTCAAATGTAGGACTCAGTTGGCTCATCTGCTGACCGATGCACTCTCACAAATCAAACTGCAGCTCTGTCTGCTCCAATCTTCATTTTCTTCTTTTATGTAACTACTGCACTGTGCATAGAGCTGATCGTGTCTTCTGGAGGTAAAATGCATTTGATGAAAGTATTGAACATTAAGAAAATTCTGTATATACAGTACAGTAATCTCTCCGAGAGGTACTGATATTTTTTCCTTCTATCCGCTAGATATGATGAGGAAACTTTTGTCTGAAGAATATTTTGTTAAAGTTGAGGGATTGATACTTAGTTGGCAGCAGGCTACTGAACCTTTTATCATGAATCATTGCAATCCTTTTTTTAAAATCTTATTTTAAAGAGAGGCATCTCTTTAAGATAAGATATATGCAGCTCTCGCTGGAACTAAACAAGTTAAATGAGTACAGAACTGTCAGCCAGCCTTTGCCTTTAAAGCCACATGGGCTGGGAGAATAGACTCCACTCCCTGGGAGACAAAGCCATGACAAACCAGTTAGCTTTCATGATGCTTTGTGTGTGTATGTGTGTGTGTGTATGTGTGTGTGCTTGTGCCACATATGGTGCTGTGGACAGATTATTTACTTCTCGTCAGAGTCCAGGTGCTCTGTTTTCCAGCACATAAAACAAGCCATTGTGTGTGAGGACAACTGCCCACAGGATACAGCAATAATTTTCCATTTATTTTGTGCACAGTTACAGTATTTGCTTTACACATGCACCTTTGTCTCTGTGTACACACTCATCAACCTTTTCACCCCATCTCCCCCACAGCAATGCCAGTCCGTCCTAGAAAAACCACTGCCCTTGGTGCCTGAACGTGTGTTTATGTACGCATGCATGTGAGTGCGTGTGTGCACAAATGAGACAAGGCAGATGAATAGAGCTCAAATCAATTCCCCTCAGACAGACTTAATACAGCTCCTAATAATTGCCTGCAGATAGGGAAAGTAGTGCTGTCAAAAGGAGAAAAGAGACACGAAAACAAAAAGCTGTTTCAAAAGAGATCGCTTCTCTCAATTTGGCCTAAAAAAAAATCTGCTTATTAACAATTTCTGTGGGCAAATGGGAAGCAGCTCTTTCTTGGCTAAGGCAATAATGACTCTTAAAACAGTCTGAGAAACAATCCAGCAGGGAGGAAGGTAAAGCTTTCCTCATAAAAAGAACAAGCTTCAGATTAAACCTTTGATAATAGACCAATTCAAGCCCATGCTTTCCCTGAAGGCCTCCATACAGTATTACATTTCTGTCAGGTCGTATAGAGGAGCATAGGTTGAGTGTGTAGCCCTGTGGGCACATTTACTGTTGGACTCACTCAGTTTATTTCATTTGCAGTGTGTTCTTTGTACTGTATCTTCATCCTATCATGGCTTATCTGGCATATGAACTTATATATGAACTAAAATTGTGACCTGTGTCAGGATATATTACCTAGATAAGGAAAACCGAATATTAACGTAAGGTGTAAATTCATGCAGGAGCAGCAGCTGGACTACATCTGGCGATGGTTTGACTTGCTTTATGATCATATCTCAGTCTGTAAATGCAATCAGTCCAGCTCACAGTCCTGAGAGAGTATCTGCACATGAGCTGAGGACAGCAGATGACAGATTAATGACTGTCTGACAGCTGAAGTCTTCCAACCTGCTGACCTACTATATGTTTGCAATTTCTCATCGCAGTGTGGGCAGAATGTAGATAGCGGCAAATAAATAAAAACACCAGGTGTGAATGCAATCGTGCCATTATTCGGAGAACCAATCTAGATACGAATCACGTTATTAATACCTGGGGGTATTAATAAACAGGACCTCTGTCACTAAATCACATTCTCACCACGGTCCTGCCAGGCTTTCAACTTTCACAGTCTGCCAGTCCTGAACCATTACTCATTCCGTGTTGAAATGACCAAAGTGTGCTGCAGTTGTACAAAAGGTGACACTGTAGCTGCTGAAAGATGAAATAGGACATTTTTTCTTCAGCAAATTAAAAGTTTAACTCCTAGGTAATGAATTGTTCAGTGCAGTAGCCTATAGTCACAGGTTTTTCTGCTACATCCATGGTTTGATTTGATCAGTAGCTAGCAGATAGCGTCAGCTGAATTCTGATTTATGCTAGTTGCAGAGTAATTATTATTGAGTGGTGAGTAGCTCTATTGAGTATGTTTGCTTACTAGTGTTACTAGATCATTGCAATTTAGCATTTACCATTACTATGTAGTACACATTTTGGTCACAGGGGTCACTGTTTAGCAATACTTTACCAGTAGAAGTGATAATACAAAAAAACAAAAAAACAAAAAAAAAACATCACAAATAAAAACCCTGCTTTGAAATCATTCAGTAAGAGCACTGATTTCATATGGATAAATTCACGTACAAACCATATAGGTTTAGGTAATATCTTGGATACAAATCAGGCAAACTTTGGCATAACTTTGTCAAATTAGATGAGTTTAGTGAAGTATAACTATTCTTGCTGAGGTATGAAGTTGTACAAATACTCAAATAAAAGATAAAGTCCTCATAACTGTCAAACATAAAGAAAAGGGGTTGCTTATCAATGAGGAGTATAAATCACAGGGTTTAATTAAATTGGGAACTGTTCGTATGATCGAAAGCTCTACATACATTATTGTGCCGTCAAAGTAAGTTATAATCACATTTCACACACTGAGCGACATTCTTATTCCTGCTCTTGACCATTACTCTGTCTACTACCACTACAGCTACAACCCCCAATATTTGGTACAAAAACAGAGAGAACAATAAAAACAGCCATGAAAAAATGAAAACAAAAGCACAATAAAAGATGATAGCATGAATCTTTATGCACCAATTAAATGTAAGAGCAAAAGAGGCTGTGGAGCTCCACTGACCTGAGGCGGTTTCACTATAATGGTAGCCTTACTGAGAGGCTGAGAGAAAAACTATTCCTTTTGGGTCAGTGAACTAAGATGATACAGACACAGAATCCATTCTAGACTGCTTGTGAGATCCAACTCCCTTCTGTGCGTGGAAAAAAAGGCAGGGGTTTTGTATATAAATTGTGTGATTCTTTGATGCCGATCATATGCATCAATAAAAACACATATTCACCCAACATTTACACAAGGAAACACTTGAAGCTGTTAACCAAGGCAAAAATAAAATCCAGCTTGGACATCAGCAAGTGAATACAGAGAGATAATTGGATCTCAGCCTCTCTCTCTCTCTCTCTCTCTCTCTCTCTCTCTCTCTCTCTCTCTCTCTCTCTCTCTCTCTCTCTCTCTCTCTCTCTCTCCCTCTCTCTTTCTTTCTTTGAGAATACATAAATAAAAATGATCAGATCAGAGCTGCTGTAACTGTGACGGTGGTAGCATTGTTATGCCTGAAGCCACAGAGTATGTGTCTGTATGTGCCTGTGTGTTTGTGTGTACGTGTGTACATGCAAATGCATGTGAGTGGTGGCTAACCCTACGGCACAGAGGAGCAATCTGCTCTCTGCAAGACACTAAAAAAGAAACCGCTTTACCGTCTGGTCTGTCAAGGCTGCAGATGTGTATGAAAAAGAAATGTTTCTTTGCATGGATGTGTGTGTGCATTTGTGTGCACCTGGTCATGTATGTCCATTGGTTCTGTGGTTTGTGTACGTGCATAGACTCACCAACAAATAAATGCATTTGTTTGTGCGTGTATATGCGTGTATGTGCGTGTGTGTGTCAGAGAGAGTTTGTGTCGTTTGAACTTAAAACATGATAACCTACCATTTTTTCCACAGCTGTCTCTTTCTCCTCCAAAAATAGGCTGCACTCCTTTCGTCACCTCACATGAATGACTTTAAATCTCCTTTGGAGAGATTTGGGTGTAAACCTGTTTCCAGTTGAAAAAGCTAAGCCGTGGAACCACAAACCTAAAAATAATACTTGTGTGAGATTTGGTAAGCCTTTTATGGCACTGGTTTGCAATGTCTTAGCCCAAAGGAGCATCACTGAGGTCAACCACAAGGTCTTAAGATATTAAAGGAGAGTTGCTGAATTTTTTTTTTTAAAGTCTGTCTTAATATTGATAGGAGCCTTGATCACTGTATGCAACTCTGCTGTAAGAAATGGGGGACAAAATACACAGCTGCTGGACCAAAGTTGGGCTGAGTTTGTGCACCAAAGTTTGGTTTATGCTCATAAGAAACTTCAGCAGCCCCACAAAGCTGAATCAAGTCGATATCTTTCAAGGTTACGGTCAATTTAACACCAGCTTCCCCCTGTTTGTTTCCCATGGATAGTAGTTCCCAGCTGGGCTGTGGCATAGGGATACCTTCTAATAGCTGCATGTGGTTTTAGAAACAGAGTGAATCAAAAACACAGAACAAACGTGGTTATGTTGGATTGATTTGAAACTGCAATTTGCATGGTAAACCATACATGCATGGAATATATCAATCTCCTTTGCATACACATTCACTCTCACAAAGCTGAGTTGTGTTGTGCTGCAGGTGAGCTTCACAGGATATTTCACTGTCCTACTTACAAACATGGATGTGTGCAAACTGTTTTGGAAAAGCTGCAGTTTCATCATATTCACCAGGCTGGTGATGAAACTGCCGAGCTCTTCTTAAGAGTTTTTCTCAGAGCAACTCTGCTGCTGTGGTAATCATCCTCTGAGAAATGAACTGCACATACACAGCTCTCCCAGCTATACTTATGTCAATTTTGACCACAATTTGCCACAGCTTTCTCAGGGGAAATATATGGAATGATTCTTGTGCTTTTCATAAACATAAATGCAGATGCAAACCATTCTCTGTCTTACACGGAGCAGATGAGGCAGGAATAAATCCAAGCAGGTCTGACGGACAAGAGAAATAACTGGATTGTCACACATGTAAATATAATTCAAACGCAGAGTCAGAGTTTTTTTTAAGACAAACTTTTTGTGTCTTACATCCACAAACTACATAAATACTAAATCAAATCTGCAAAGGACAAATGCACTAATTACCACAAAGCACAACTTGATAGACATACAGTAGGATACGGTAGTTAATGACAAAATTTAAACATCACATATGAGAATCAGTGAAATCTGGAGTCCAATTTTGCATTTCTGTTCATTTTTTATAACATAGTGGGCATGTGGACATTTTATATTATGAGGCTGTAGATGTAGACATCAGCTAGTATGTGAAAAGAATCAAAGCCAGTAGCAGGAACAATGCAGGGAAATACCTTTGTGCGTTGAGTTTTGTGTGTTGTGAACTGTACCTGTGATGGCGTGATGAGAGAAGGCCTCTACATAGGTTAGGTAGTTGTGAGGACAGTGTTTCTTAAGCCACTTGCAGACGTCCTGCTGAGTCCACAGCACCACAGGTTTGGACAAACTGGACAACGTAGGACTGGTGTGATACACAGTGAAGGCTTCCCCCGGACGCAACTAGAAAAACACACAAGAAGAAGAGAGCGTTATATTCACTGCAGTTCCAATTTACAGGTTCATTATTTCACTTTTTAATTTTCAGTTTTCACATCATCACCTTATAATCACTATAGTTTTAATGGATTTTCTCAATGTGTCATACCAAATGTGTAGGTATGATTCATTCATAAAAATGCCTTCTTAGTAAATCAAATAGAAAAGGTACAGAGTGCAAATAACTGTAAAGATGCCATTTAATGGAAAACAGATTATTAAAGGTCTTTACAGTATTATAGCCTGTGTTCTCACATCTGTGAGAGTTACCAGCTTATTGTTCTGCAGAGTTACCATGACCATGTAATAATTCGAAAAAGGTTACTCTTTTTTCTCTCATGTGTGAGAGAACTGAAATTCCCATAATGAGCTTAAATGTAACCCGAATGTAATCCACTGTAAGAGCGAACATAAGGTTTAAAAGCTTGTAGACACTAAAGGGCAAACAGATGCTGTTGTTCTGACTCAATGAGCGCCCACTTTTTCACCTTTCAACCCTAATTTGGAGACTGTGATGCAAATTTCCACGACATCACCATATTTTCTCACACATTGAATTATTGCAATTCTGGTCCTCACCCCTCTGTCAACAACATATCGTGACGCAGTAATTACATTCCATATATTATTTCTATGTGTGGTCTTTTTCTGGAGGTAATTTTCCCTGACAGCACTGCCTACATTATCCAGCCTGCGCAGTATGACTGTAATTCTGTCATCTTTATCTTTCCCCCTCGCACCTTCATTCCTCTCTTTCTCTCTGCCTCTCTCTCTCCTCTTCCACTTTCCTCTGACCCCTGAAAGTTGGCAGATAGCAGCAGTCCTTTCTTTGTGTGCCACGTCCATGTGCGGGGAATTAATACGGACATCAATAAAGTCGCAACGAGTTCATATGGGCAGAAAACACAGCCATCTCCTTGTCCCCCCTCAGCTCCCTCTCCCTCTTGTGTGACTTACTCTCATATCTAATCACTCATTCATGGTCTGACTGAGCCAACTCGACAACAAAGGACTTGGCTGATTCTCAGCAGAAAAACACAGAACTGCTGCCAAATGTTCCACTCCATAACTGACTGCATTTAATGGGATTATGTATGCCGAAATGTCATACACACAAATGCAAAATGCACGCACCCATGTAGCTTCATATGCAATGTTCTTGCCGCTCCTTCTCATTAATGACGCAAAAGAAATTGAACTCCCAGAACACCTTCTCACTTCTCAGTTTGTGATAGACACAGGTTCATAACTATTTACATCTTTGCAAGCTCCAATAATGAGATCTCCTCCTGTCAATTTAAGCACAAAACAGCCCTTTCAAGTTCTGGCTGGTCCTCTCTCGCTCGGCATGCTCTGCTTTGTAGACTGTAATTGAAAACAACTCCATCTCTCTGTCCCAGTGTGTTTGCTCATTTCCTAATTACACACATACTTCTACCCCCAACTCAATGGAGCGCTGAATCCATTTTAATAACCCAAATTTACTGCTCAACCCCATCATTAATTGAGATTGAGTCGGAAGAGGTGTGGAAATGCTCTCTCTCTCGTGGATGATTGAGAGTGGACAGGAGAGGGTGAAACTGTTTCCTCATCTTTGGATGGACATTACTGTACGTCTGACTGCATTGAAGCTGCAAGCCTGGTGATTTCATCTCTATCTGTCTTTGCAATCCTGACTGGACAATCGTTACCTACAGTAACTTTAGCCAGGACCTAAGCGCCAAGTGTAAAAGTCGTAACCTTTGACCCAGAGGGATGAGAGTTTACATGGGCGATGGGAGAGATTTGATTTTTCAGTGAACGGTGCCTTTATTCTGTGAACAAACTGCACTGACAGTCTAACCCTAACGGTTTCACATTTTGAAAAGTACTGTGTGCTTATAAAAGGAAATGTATATTGTAGATATGAAATACTAAAAACGATGAATGCTTTTGAGTTGAAGAATTGTGTTAAAATATCACTTCTACCATTACTATTCCTTTTTCTGTATGTGTTTGGGCTTCAGTTGTCTCTTGTCCTGCTGTATGAGGCAACTGATGAGGGTTGCACTCATGAGAGGAGAGCAACAGTAAATTTCCCTGCTGGCTCTACAGCCAATAAAAGTAAAAGGATAAATCAACACTATCACCATTAGTACAGTTAAAGATTCTGCAGGAAGATTTATAATAATCCAGAGGCCTATTTTGTTTGAGAAAAGAATGTAATAAATACAGTATATATTAAAAAGGTGGCAGAATCTGTGATAACTTTAATAGCTTGTCTTTAATAGCTACAGGGGAATTTACATCATTGCAGCAGGAATTAAATGTACTTTAGATCCACTGAAGGATCATTTACTACTCATAACAAATCATGGAAACAGATAAAGATCTTTGCGTATAGATTTTTTTTTAATGACCTTAAAAGTCACATTAATTTCAATGTGCAGTATTTTTCACTAAGTGTATGAATGACAAAAAAGACAAAGATTAGGGATAAGGATGAACAAAGACAGACAAAAAACGACAAAAAGAAAGAGAGGACGGCACACGGGGGAGTGGGTACTCTGTGCGTGAGTAATGGCCTTCATCATCAGGAAGCCAGACAGAGGTGAAATAGAGTGATAGGTTCTCATCATCCCGTCTTTCCTCCGCTTCTTCCCTTGCTTTTCTTGCTCCTTTCCCCAGTCATCCATCTTTGCGTATCTGCTCTGACGCATTTCCATCTTCCCCGTTGTCCCTGTTCACCCTTTCCTACCTGCCCCGCTCCTCCCGAGACCTACTTCTGTCCAACGGGAGGAGCTCCCTCATTCATTACATACAGGAGAAGAGAGGATAGGGAGTGATGGAGCTGAGGGGGGAGGAAGAGAGGCACAGGCAGAAGTGGAAGCTGTATAAAAAGAGAAAGTCTAATGAGAGGAAGAGGGGGAAGGCAGGAAATAGCCAGAATGTATGCAACGGATGATTTCTTTTAACTTTGATCAAAAAAAAAAGAAAATGCTTGATAATAAATAATTAAGTGAGCTTCTTATACTTGGATAGCTCCCATATTTAATCATGATGAAAACAAAGACTGATACCACTCTCTTGTATGGTGATTATGAAACTACAGCCAGGAGCTTGTGAGCTTGTTACTGAAAGGTTAGTTGATGGGCATTAAATCCAATAATCGTTAAAATTCAGTAATAATTTAATATAATATATAGTATATATTGTTTGTTTACTCTATGTAAAAAAGGGAACCTTCATTTAGGGTGAAGATGTAAGCCTCCATTGAACCCAGAGCTCATCTTATCACTTCGATACTGATTAAACAATTGGTCCTTGTTCCTGTGTATCTACCTAATTAATTACAGTGTAATTACCTATGTAACCGTATGTAATAACATGTACTTACATTGTAAATACATAGTGTATTTTGGTGTAGTTACAGGTCCTTGTTACACTTGTAATAAGAAATGCCAAAGTGGCCTCTCTCTTTGCACAAGCATTTCTTATTACAAGTGTAACAAGGACCTGTAAGTACACCAAAATACACTATGTATTTACAATGTAAGTACATGTTATTACATACGGTTACATAGGTAATTACACTGTAATTAATTAGGTAGATACACAGGAACAAGGACCCCTTAAAATAAAGTGTTACCAACAATTGTGCTATGGTCATTAGTGAGCTGTAGAGGTGCTAGTATACATGCAACATTATGTAACCTGTGGTCACCACTTCTTTTCATGCTAAGCTACATGCTCACAGGCTGTAGCTGTAGCTTCATTTAAACTGAGAGAGAAAATTAAAAATAATAATAATAATAAGTCATGCTTCCATGTCTCTTTGTCTTCAATAAGACAGGTAATGTCTCCTCTGTTGCCCATCCTCTTGCCTCCACACACCCACATACTCTGACTTTGGTGCCTGCACTTCCCTATTGATCAATCTGTTTGTATCCCCAAACAGCTTATTTGTCCTTCCCTGGTTACTTTGTTCTATCATGTCTCTCACCCCCCCTCTGTTTGCTCCTCATAAATTTTACCCTCAGCCTCCCTGACATCCTCCCTCCCCCCTCCCCGTCTTCCCTTTTTTGCTTGTTTCCCCCCTTCGATCTTTCTTCCTGACTTCTGTGCACTTCGCTACTTTTTTTGCGCATTTAACAACTTGTGTTTGTGTGCGTATGCTCTGCCTTCTCTGTGTAGCTGAATCAGGGATTAGTTAAAAGTCAAGGGAGCGTGGGGAATCCTTAAAATTCACTCTTTGTGACCGCTGGCACCTCTCTTCCGATGCCTGCCTCTGTCTCTGCACATCCAGTCTCGGCCTGAGATTGATCAATGATGCTATGCCAAAAAGTGGTAAAAATCCGATGCTATGTTTTATAAAATGTGCGTCATATACTGCAGCTCACACCTGCCTTTCTCTGCTCTTCATCTTTCCTTGTTGCCATGTCATCTCGCCGTCTTCCTTGGATGCTCTGCTGTCCCACCTAACAACACTCCCTGTGTGTTGTTATTTTACCTATCCATCTCTGTTTCTGCTGAGACTCAGATCTCTCCAAAGACCCTGACATGTCCTGACACATGATCCTTCACACCTCTCTCCCCCACTTCTCACTTCACCTTACCCTTCATTCCTCCCCCCTCAGTAAAACTGAGCCCACCCCCTTTGTGCCTGGCAGTTTCTGATGCATCATTTAGCACCCTTGGGTCTCCCACCGCTCACGAGAGCCCCGTGCATATCTGCGCTTGAGTGTGCCACTGTGATTCTGAAAATGTTGAAGTGTGAGCTTTTGCGAGTGTCTGCTTGACTGTTCCTGTGCAAGTGAGTGTGTGAACTGTCAGCCTCTGTTAGCCTCGTACAACTCTGCCTTCGCTTGTCCTCAGAACCGAGTGTGTAAATGTCTTACACCCATGCGCATGTGAGCGGGCTCTCAGTGGGCGGACAATGGGCCAGATGGGATTTTCACAAAGCTCTCGATTTAGCATGAGTCAAACATGTGTCTCAGACAGAGCGACACATCACTGAGTGGCTGGACAAGGACAACAGACTAAACCATTTCTGCCTCACTGCCCAGAAGCTCTCTCTCTCTCTCTCTCTCTGTCTCTCTCTCTACACCAGCACAGCCACTGGCCACCAAGGTGATGCTTCAAAATAAGTCTTTATACCTGAACCGCCAGATGTCATTTTTCACAGCCTTTGCAAAAAACAACAACAACAAAAACAACATATGAGCATTTTCTGACGCTCCTATCAGATGAGAATGTTTGTCTGTGCTTTCAACAATCATAGAAGTATAACCTGATTTGCAGTGTTTAGCCAAATTCAGGTACTTGGGTAAGATTATGGATGGTAATAAAAACATAGGCTACTGTCTGTTGCAAGGAGGTGTATACTGAAAAGTGCTAATTCTGTATGCACAACCATTCACACACCTCCTCATTCAGAGGTTTTGTGGCAGGCGAAAAAACACCATCATTCACACACAATCATTATCTACATGACAACAGGTTACTTACTTGTCACAGTAATTTTGAGGTTTTGAAGAGACCGCAAATACTAATTGTTGACAACTGCTCCACCACCCACACTGGGAAGAAGTGGTTAAATTTAAAATAAGCTAATAAACAACAAAACAATTCCCTCATGACTTGACTTTAAAAGATAATATGAAAGGGGAACAATCTGTGTAGGTGATGGCGTTTGATCAAACATACTGTAACAAGACTATAAGTGAACAGCTGTGCTGCTGAGATGAATGAATATACAACTGTATAATGCAAAATGCTAAGGTCAGCATGCTAACATGCTCACACTGACAATACAAGCACCTGAAGCAGTCTTACTTAAGTTAGCATGTGGCCATACTACTAGCACTGAACACACAGTATAGCTCAGGCAGTAAAGCTTAACTTGTTAATGCTCTACATTTGTTTTTACAGTGACAATATAAGTCATAGACATAGATAGGATATTGGTGGATATGATATTATAGAAATCAATCTGTGGTGCAATACAGGACAATATACTGACATATGTGGATGTCAGTGCAGTGGTGCACATTTGCCAAATCAGAGCTAGACAGTCACAATAGCAGCGAATGGTGGATTCCATAAATGAATCCAATTGGTATAGAAAATAATGAGCTCGACTGGAGACATTCATTTTAATGATGCAGGGTGTTATCTTGGTAATTTCTTTGTGAGGACTGGTCGGAGTTGGAAAGTTTCATGTACTATTTGTATGTGACTTCACTGCTTTGTGTTGGTATCAGCCGGAAGGTCAGCCACTGTGCTCTGTAATGAGGAGGGAAAAATAATCACACTGTGGTCCCTCTCCTTCGCCCCCTCAGTGAAGCAAATTAAGAGACTTACTTCCTGTAACAGGCTTGATTCAGATACAGAAAATGAAGCTGCACTGCTGTTACTTCCTAAATTGCATCTCTATTATTACACCTATTCCCCCGTCTCATCTAAAGGTCCCCCCACAAGCTGTGTGTCAGACAGCAAAATGAGAGCCACCCACAAACCCCCCTCCCCTAACCCCATCTGGCTACCCAAACAACAGCCAATTCAAGGGATGGCACAGAAGGTGCGCCAACTACACAATGACTCATTATTTGGAAAAATCCTATTAGCAGATAGGTCTGCATACAGGTCCGCCTGCAGCAATGTAACAAGACAAATAAGTATATAACCTCTAAAATCATTTAAGCTGTCACTGAGTCAGCGGGCAGTGGTGGCTGACTTTATTGCACCTGTTTCCAATACAAATGAACTTGACAACAGGCAACCTTATTCAGTCTCACTCAAAACACACATTTTTCACACTATTTCCAGAAAATCGCTTAAAAATAAATAAAGAAAAAAAGATCCATTATGTAAGAAAAATAAATTATCCCACTTTGATTTATGTTTTTTTTTTTATTATTATAGGCTACTGTAAATGAGAAAAAAATATATCACTTTGCAGTGTATACTTGGGAATGGGTACATCTGCAACCAATCTATGTGTGACCACTTCAGGTCAGCACTGCAGCCAGATACTTTGATGTTGGGATCATCTTTAGTATTAACAGCCATGTTTGTGCATGCATGAACAATAATGCTGTATACTGAAGATTTTTTTACTCCCTTCTCTCTATATAGCTTGTCTCCTCTCTGCATCAGCATATCCGTGTGTGTACGTGTGTGTACAGGTATGTGTGTGTGTGTGTTCAGGATGTGAATTTGCATAGCAGGACATAATGTGTTATATCAGCTTTATTAAACAGATAAGGAAGATTCCCCAAGTGTCACCTTATATATAGCGGCTGAGCTGTGTTTCACTAAACTGTCTCCCTCATCACAGCTGATGTGTGCACAACCAGTGTAATGAAGAGTAATCTAATCATCACTCCTGAGAGAACTGAGTGCACAAACACTAATCCACACAACACACACCATCACACAAGCAGGCACATGCGCACGGATGCAAGCATGCCTGCACACACAAATGCTTCGTATTACTGATACAGGAATGGACACTGAAGAATGTTGTGAATGCACACACACACACACACACACACACACACACACACACACACACACACACACACACACACACACACACACACACACACACACACACACACACACACACACACACACACACACACACACACACACACACAGAGGGACAGAGAAGGAGAGAGAGAGCTGGACGGCTCTCCCATTTGTTGAATAATGCATAAAGAGGCTTGTTGCCACAATGAAATGATAAGCCTTACTTCTCATGGTATAGAGGAGGTTTAATTATCCAGTCTCTGTGTAATCACATGGAAACAGCTTCCCACTCGTCTTTTATTAAGCCTTTTATAGCTGTTATAGCTGAGGGGGCATTCTTTTATGAATTATTGAACAATCTTGCAGTGCATATGTACGTCTTACCGCCTTGTAATAGCAAACTTTCTTCAAGGCAGTGGGGGAGACAAAATAAATGACCTCCACTGGCCTATCTGCTCTCTTTCATGTGAGGAATATAGGAACCAGGAGGGAGGCTGTTGTGTCATATGCTGTTTTAGGTCAAACACAGGCAGAATACCTTAAAATAGATCTTTTTTTTCTCCCCTCTTTGTTTTGCCTCTCTCTGGTGCTGCACAGATGGGATTCTATTTTGCACGAAAGAGATGTGTGGAAGTAAATGATGCTCTGGCTGCTTACATTATACTGCTGAGACACTGAGCCACCAAGCAGACATTCCTCACCACCCAGTCAGCACTGAAGTGACTTTCGAAACCGGTGTTTATATCTGTCACTTCTGTTAAAGCTGCTGCACAGCTTTAGGAAAAAAAAAAAAAAAACATGCATCTGTGGAATAAATGAGAATTTTAGATAGGAGAGATGGTACATTTCTCAGTGTGTGCAGTGTGTGCTCCCTTGGACTGTATAAGCACAGTTACCTCACGAGCCATGAGGCCAGCCAACATCATACAAGATAAAACAATTAGACTTTTTGTTACCACTGAGATTTGGCAGCTAGGGATGCAGCGCTGATGTTCCCCCTTGTCTCTGTGATGCTAACAGATGATCTTTCACAGCTTATGTATGTCTTTTTACCATCAAAGTCAGAGCAGTTTCACTGCACGAATGTAAAGCTTTGAAAAGACAAAGCTTTTCTGAGCTACTGTTTATTTCACATGAGATGATATTTAATTACTGCAAAACTCCCCATGAGGAAAATAATGTTTTCTTAAAAAAGTTCATGCTGCTTTATTAAAATATTTCACCTAACACTGATGTAATTTAATATAAAAGTGAACTGTGAAATTGCTCATAACTTATAAATATATCTGTATCTGTATACAGAAAAATGTCCAAAGAAAAAGATTAATATCCTATAATATCCGTGATTTTAAAATCCCTAGCATAGCATTTAGCAAATGTTTTCACGCGTCTGTTTGCCAGCTTTTTTGTGTCATATTGTCATGCATCTTCATCATGTGCTGTTTTATCCCGAGGGAAGGAAAATGTTTTCATTTCCTTGAATATGAAAAAACACAACATCTGTTCTTCTGTTCATATCAATTCCACTGACAAATGATGCCTTAAAATGACAAAAATAAACCATTAAAAACACTAGCTAAATGTAGAATTGGATGATCTGGATGTAATCCGTAATGTTTGTGTGTGGGAAAATCTTAAAATATTCCTCTTTTTTTAATTTGGTAATAAATAAATAAACAAATAAAGCATGCTTTCTTTTCTCTAAACTGCTGTGATTGCCCGATGGCTGGAATTTATTTCTTTTGAAAAATCCAAATCAGCCACAGATTATGCACAAACCATTTCACTGCATATTGCTTCGCCAATAAAACCAAGTATGAGTTAGGCCTCAGAAGCTTTCTTTCTCTTTCATGTTTGTTATGGCTGAATCTTCCCAAATCTGACTTATTGCCTGAAACGACTTATTTTATCTGCCTGTAATCTGATTTTGTGAGAGAAAACACATATGAAAGCCATTCCTATGCAGTGAACACACTCCTCCTTTCTGCTTCTCCCCCTGTTGTGTGGACGTCTGTATACCTGGATGCCCTCTGTGCCGGGCTGCTGCAGGAGCTTGACGGTGCGTGTGTGTGCTGTTTTCTGGCCGCGGCCGTCGTGCCAGGTCAGGTTGCTGCCTCCGGCACGGCGTGGCAGCTGGTAGCTTAGCTCCTCAGCAGACACTGTGTGCTCCAGGGAGGCGCGGCAAAAACTGAAGCTGGACGCCGCTGAGAGAGACAGAGAGAGAGAGAGAAAGGAAAGAGAAGGGGAAGGGAAGAGCAAAGAGAGACAAGCAGAGGTGGAAGAATGAACACCGATAAGCATTCGCTTTGTATTTTCTTTGTTGCAAACACACTGTCTATGAACTGAGCAACAGGAAAAACCAAAAAACAACTAAATAAATGATTGATAATCCTCAAAGAGCTTAACAGACTGCATTCACTTCAGATTACACGCTCTGTGTACAGACTGAGATAGAAACAGATGGCTGTTTTGGTGATGGTGGTGGGCAGCAGTGCTACTCCACTGTGATCTCCAATTATGCTGAGTGCATATTCACAGAGGCCGCACACAATTTTTGGAATTGTGTCTCTCTTGCTAGATTAGTCCTTGATTATTTAAATCCTGCATCATGAATATTTGATGTTTTTTTTCTTCTTCTTTCCTCTCAGTGTCTTTCACTCCCAATCTTCCTCCCAGGACTGAGTGTTAGATGTGAGCAAGCAAAGCAAAAGAAAAGTTGTCAAATGCAAGGTCAGAGCACAGTTCTGTAACAGCCACGTGGCATCTCCTGCAGATCACATCAAGACGAACAGGCTAGTTGATTGTCTGTGGCAATGGATTTGGGTTTTTTTTATGTAATGTGAAAGATTCAAGAGGATATGACTGCTCACTAGCCAGATGTAATAGAGAGGAGACAGTTGAAGGGAGCAGAAAGGTCAAGGGAAAGAGAAAAAGCAACCTTGCTATTGTCTGCTTTCTGGAGATATCACACTTTTTAGGTGAGTAATGCAAACAAGAAACCTGTTCATTCAAGGTTATGAGAAACCCGATAAGGAAATTTGGGGCAGCAAAACTTGAGATATTTAGGATACAACGGTTGACCAGGTTTCTAACCAGTGTAATGTGAGTTCAGTCAGTGTCACCATGGAAAGGAAAGATCATTACTCAGAGGGATGCGTCTTTGCTGCCAAAATATTTAAATCTCAAGTCCAACAAAAACTGACACTGTAATAAATTAGTAACAGATACACAGTCTGAATTGCAGCATATGGCACACAGCAGAAAGACTTAAAATATAGGCCTTCAATGCTTCAATACCAGAGAAGAAATTAGACAACAAGAGGCAAGTAAGTGCAGCGTTGCACAGCATCCAGGGTATTCTACAACTTCCTTTGCTTATTTCCCAGAGCCATAAATATGCAACTTCTGTATTTTCATGTATGCATGTAAGCGTAGTCATTGAGACAGAGACAGAATTGCTGATGATAGAGTTAAAAGTGGAACAAGGCATAATAAATGTTGCATTCATTACTTTTTAATATGGAAAAGAAAAGCTTCTATACAAAGGAACAATATCAGAACGTTGTCTGAGTAAAGCCTCATTTCATCTCCCACAAATGAGACATGAATTTCTTATCCATTGTCCACCTTAGGGACCAGATTTTTTTTAAAGGGAGATTAGAGTTTTTTGGAGGTAGTGTGTTAAGTTATATAAGGTCTTTCCATTGTTTTCATCCATTTGTTTCTAGTTGTCTCTTCATTCTTTCAGTGATGTGATTCCTAGGTGACTGGGTTTTCCCCCTGTGGCTATAACCTATATTCCCATACAACTAACTACAAAAGAGGTGAATAGGCATGAAGATATAACAAAGATGTATGCTGCCAAATGTAGGTTATGACTAGGTCACAGCCTATTTCCCTACAGATTTCCAGAAGTCTCTGGGAAACTGAAGCAGGAAGGTAATGTAAGAGGTTTTACCCTAAGCCCACAGTTTGCACATATACAGAGTCCAGCCACCTTCTATATTTATAGTATTGAAAAAATGTACTTCCAATGTACCAATAAATCTAGCTGTCAACATTTCAGGCTGTAAACACCACCCTATTGATAGAAGACTGGAAATATGATAATCCGACTAAGATCACTCAGTCAGTCATTCACAGTCCCTCATGATTACTTTGCTGGCCCTGCTGCTGTGGTTCAGCTAAAAATGGAAGAAAAAACAGACAAAAGTAGATATACCGCCTCATGGTTGTGTGCTACTGCCAACCAGCCAGCTTGTAGGAATTATGGTCTTAATCTCCCGTTGCTAAATTACATCAATGAATAGTCAGGGGTGTTTTCACCAAACCTTATGATGTCACAGAGAAGTTTTTGTTAATACAATGTCATCACTGCATAATTTCATCCTATTAGACATTTGTGTTTCAATTGTGCCGTGATCAGTGTACGAATTTGAGAGTTATGACCAAAAACATGTTTTGTGAAGTCACAGTGACCTTGACATTTGACCTTTCAACAATTCAGTCCATTGTTGAATCCAAGCAAGTGTACTGTATGTGACTGATATAATGACGTTCCCCTGTGGCATCCATCTCACATTCACAAGAACATGAGTATAAATGTAATCAGCTCATCCCTGTGTCCATGTGGACATTTCTAGCAAATTAGAAGAAAATCCCTCAAGGTGTTACCAAGATATCACATTCACAAGAATGGGATGAATGGACAGACAACCTGAAAACATAATGCCTCGGGCCCTGACTGTCACCGGCGCGGAAGCATAACAAGTACAACCTGACATTCCTTCGACCAACAAGCGAGAACAAGGCTTCCCATTTTAGAAAGGCCCAGCAGACCACTGGGACTTGCTGTATGACAGCAAAGGCTTGTGGGAAACATCTGGTTGCAGATGAGTGAAGAGGGGTAAGAAAGAAAAACATTTCTCTCAAGCTAACCTGGAGGTCCAAAATCCAAGTGAACACTGGTGAATACAGAATTCACATGGCCAAGATGGAGGAATGAAAAAGAGGGTGGCAATGAAAGAGAAGAAAGGCCTGTCAGGAATCACTGATGTGTGACCTGTTCTGCCTCTCTCCCCTCGTGTACATGTTTCTCCACACCCTCTCTTGCTCTCCATGCTTCACTCCTGCCTTCCCCATGTCTGCATTGTTGCTGCTTTTGTATCTTTCACAGCACCGTGCCTCTTGTTTCCTCTCTTTCCTCTCTCTATCTCTCTGTGTTGCTCTGTCTCTTCCTGGTTGTCAGGTCATTGGGATAAACTAGGCCCAACCCTGATGTAATTACTGCCAGTCAGACTGAGGGGGAGGAGACAGGAGGAAGAAACGTGGGAAGCTAAGCGCCTTGCAGCTCTAAAGACCTGCCAATCTCACAGAAAGAGACAAGAGAAAGCCCAAAAGCAAGAGCAAGACAGACAAGAACGAGAGGGAAGGGGGAGGCAGTGCTGTAAATTAGCTCTTGATCCATGCAAACTGACAGTAAACTGATCAAACTGTATCAAGGTAAAAGAGCTCAGGGATGAAGCTGGGGAGATGCATTAATAGACCACGAAACAACTGCATCTCAAAAGCTGTTACAGAGAGATCTTTCCAATTATTAGACAGTGCTTTACAGACATCACTTCAAAAATGAAGAAGCGAGGCATCATGACTTCTCTGTTCCACTGAAATCTCAATCTCTGCCATGTCGCCGGACCTTGCCACCTCCAGCAGTCATAAAACCAAGACAAAGCGCTCATCCTGCAAGCTTTAATGGACTCGGTCAGCTTAACCTCCTGGCACAGGATACGGCTCGGAATTCAGAATAAGCCAAAAGCGATTAACTATCCATAGCTTCGTACTGATGTCTTTTTTTTTTAAATGACATTGTACAGTATACCTCAGCTGGATGCTATAAGAAACACAACGCGTTAAGAAAATGCAAATGCAGAATATTGTAATAAGACTGAATGAAAGGATTTTGCTGTGCTAAAGCTCCCTGTCCTTAAATGGATCTTTGAATCTCACCATTCAGCAGAGGGGGTTATCTGTCACCTTTCCTTGTCTGTCTGAACATGCATTTGATCAGCTCGGACAACTGCCAAATCTCCTCTGTCCTATTTATCACTAACTGCTGTTGTATTATCTCTCGCTGCCCTTGCCGGTGACTTTTATCACCTCCATCCGGAGGAGTGGAGAGAAGACAAGAGATGATGGAGGGTGGATGGAAAAATGAAAAAAGCATGATATGTATCATATGAGTTACAGTCAGTGAATAAAAAATAAATAAGATTCCCAGCGATGGAGTGCATTTTTAAAACCCCAGGAAGCTAACTTCAGATTCACATAAAAAGAAAAGGAGGTAGGAGGAAAAGAAAAGGAATTGGTGGTGATGGAGGTGCCAAAGCCAAGGGCAAAGTGTCAGAGACAGGTGTTTGTGTGTGTTTGTCTGTGTGTGTGTATGTGTGGATAGGTCAATACGACTCAGCCCAGTCAAGTGTAACCTCATATCACCTCCTCTTGACTAACTAGCATATCTGCTGTGCAGAGTGGCTGCTAAACCTCAGAGGTATCCCCTTCTGAAAAGGTAATTAAACGGTTAGGTGCAGCACATTGGAAGGTCGTTCCAATCCAAATCCCACAGTAGATTAACATGGCATCACTGGACATTACTCATTTAACTCTAAAAGTGAGCATCTAAATTAGTCCATGTGGACTATTTTGCTGTGTAGGCTTTTTGTAGAAGTTTGATCTTTGCACAACCTTGGCATCAACTTCTGAGCCCCATGTGTGTGTGTGTGTGTGTGTGTGTGTGTGTGTGTGTGTGTGTGTGTGTGTGTGTGTGTGTGTGTGTGTTCTCCTCATCCTCCTCATGAGGAAAGTGCTCTGGTCTAATCCACCTCCAGGCTTCAGACTCATGGAGAGTTCTGTGGTGAATTTCAGCTGCGTGATATTGGCATCAGCCTCCTCCCTATATCGACTACCTCTCATTCAACTCAAAAGATAAAATTTCTATTTGCGGTGCAAGTTTTATATGAAAGAGGAAAGAAAAAGAATAAAAACAGTCATTCTCGTTCCTCTGTAATCTGCAAGAGGGTGAAACTTCATCATGCAGATTTCATGCCTCAGTAATGTACCTTAAACCTGGAGTCCAAATATAGCATCAAACAGACCAATGCTGCCAGCTCCGCCAACACATCTACCAGTGATCCAGATTTGTTGGGGCTATAGTATGTTGGGGGTAAAGCGAGGAGCTATTTACAACTCCTCCACTCCACCAGACCCGGTCTTAACCTCAGGAATGAGCCATGAAATTACTCCATTTTGAAAGAGCAGGGGAGGTGGAGGGAAAGAAGAATTTGGTTGCAGCTTTAAAAATAAATATAAAACCCTTGGACCCTAGGGTTTTCTTCCCATGATGCATTGCAGTCTATTATCCACTCTGACATGAGACATTGTCACAGAGGCTGGGGCTGAGGTTTACCTTTCACAAACTATCAGTGTCATTTGAATGTGTAGATACGGAAATGGGAGTAAACAATGGACATCCACAATGCAGGCTGATTGAAGATAACAACACACCAACTCTTATCAGGGCACAGATGAGGGAAACGCCAACTGAAATCTGTGTGTGTGCATGTTGTGTGTGTTGTTGGCGAATGCTGGCATGCTCATGCATACGTGAATGTGACTCACGATTGCCGGCATGCGGACTCGCATATATCTACACATCTGTATGTGTAATCCCTGTCTGCTTTTGTTTAGGATAGTGGATCTGAATAAAGCTGCAAAGAGCCGCCTGTATGTGCGAGCCATGTCCACAGAAGCTGAATTCAGGATTCAAACTGCGAGGCAATTATGGCTCCCAACGCATAGTGTAGCCCAGAACACAGGTGGAGTTGGCATTTCTGTTGTGATTCTGATAGTCACTGGAGAAGTCCAACTGCACCCTGAGAGCAGAGAACAACAAAGGCTGGTATGAGAAATGCCAGGCCGACCTTGGCTCCCTCTCTTTGGGTAGTGATGTGACAAAAAAAAAGAAGGAAGGTGCAGCTTTGAGGACGGGATGACTTTTATTCTCTTTTTCTCCAACCTGGTCCCCATAGCACTTCCACAGAGACAGACAGAACTATCGATTATACATCACCATGTCAGAGAACATACAATTACAGATCACTTTAGATAAAACACACACACACACATACGCACGCACGCACGCACGCACGCACAGACAGCATCACACACAAACCCAGTCCACCTAACTCTTCCACCCGAGGCCACTGGCTGTCATATCCACTCCTGCTCAAAGAAACTCACACAAAAGGAGGAAAAGGAAGAATGACAGAGAAGAAGAGATGGAGTACAGAGGTCTGACACGGTCATGCCCTCTTAAGAGGATGAAGGAATGAAGCCCAGGATAAATGTAGGAACAAAGAAATGTCAAAATAAGTAAGATGCCATGTCACAAAAGGGACAATTGCTTCGGAGTAGGACATTAATATTAATTGCATCAGGTAATGGAGAAGGAGAAAGAGGGAGAGGAGAGGAGTTTATGGAAATCGTGTGATTCTGTTATTTTCTCCCCTTCACAGCCAAGTCCCTCATGATGATTCAGGACAGATTACATCTCAGTGACAATCAGTAATTCAGAGCAAATGTCGGGGGATGAGGGAAGAGGAGGGAGAGAAGGAGGAAGAGGAGGAGGAGGAGGAGGAGGAGGAGAGGGACGAGGTCAAGTAATAGGATGTGAGGATTTGATCAGGGGACAGACAAGATCAATGAGTGTCTGTACATGTGCACCAGTGACTCCAGTTATATGTTGTTCTTATCCTTGTTGCTCCATTTGATGGCTGTATAGATAAGTAACCGATTGTAACTGTTAATTTTTTGCTAACAAATTTGCATATCAATTTAACAGACATTGATGTGTCCGTGTTTTGGTTTCATTTGACATTTTATCTGTAACATTTAATAAAGTATTCATCAATAAATAAATAAAACAATCAAAACAGAATTACCAAAAAGGCACCTGTCATACCTGTTTGATCACGTACCAACGTTTAAAAATGTCAGCTAGTATGCTTTATCTAGACTGCGTGGGTGAATGACAGCGTGTCATGGGGTCAAAACTTTGCTCACTGGTTGAGTGGCATCAGAATGTATAGAACGGCTATGCATGCTTTTCTCGTCTGACCTCAGGCTGTATGCTCACAGCACAAAATGAGTACCACCATTCAGGATATCGTTAGACAACTGAAGCACTTAGACCATTTAGCTGGAAACAGGACTACAAGCAGAAACCTTGGCAGGAGTGGGTATATGGGTGTGAATGTGGGCTAAGGGCTCTGCATATTTAAAAACTACTGCATGCATTATGTTGTAATACAGCTACTTCGACCCTGACAACTGTTTAACACAAACTCCAGTTTATTTGCATAGTGAAATTTACAGTGTATTATCATCACGGTGGATCTAGTAAAAACAAAGGCATCAGTGTTATTATTACGAAGCTTTAAGTGCCAAAGCGCTTCAAGGGCGGACATCATCTATGTTTATTTGCATGATCTTGTTTGTGCGATATTGCATTATTATTGGACAAGCCAGCTTAACTGTCCGCATAATCAGATGATCAATCTGTCCGCACACACCCACTACATTGTTATCACTATTATGGAAACCTTGGATGAATCCTTTCGAATTAGGACTTCCAAATAGATCGAGGCATAAGATGGGAGAGAGCATGAAATGATGAAAATTACATAAAAAGGTCAAACAGGCAGAGCATAACTTTATGCATGTTTAAATAGTTTGAAATTCACATGGCAGTGGCATCCACAGGCAGGCAGCATAAAGGTTAGGCTAAATTGTAATGGGTCTGATGGGCTGAATAATTTAATACTGTGAAAGGTCAGATGCAAGAAGTGAACTCAAACTAGTTTCTTGCTTTACTGTCTGTGTTATTGATTGAATACATTTCAGATTAAAAACAAAAAACATGCACCTTGCTTTTCAGACTCACAATTTAAGATTTCTGACATTTCCATGTAATAGAAGTGAGAGAGTGCTGCCACTATGATCTTCTGTGTTAGCTGAATTACAGTCATTTTCAGCGTCACATAAAAATAACACATTGTTCTTCAGCTTTTCAAATCTCAGTGCATGCTGTGATCTAAAATGTCTTCACAGTTTGTCTGTCAGGCAGACCGTCATCGCCTGAATTATACTGGAAAGAATCCAAAACGATGTGGGGGATGAAATGAACAGAAGCACGTAACTTCGCAGCTCAGGCAAGATTGGCTTTTTAAATATTTAGTGTTTGTTTACAGCTGTTCCCCTCACTGGCAAAATGTTCTGCCGGAGTAGATTAACGGATGTTTGGGTACAAAATATTACAGCTCTGAAATACTCCATTTCCATCTGAGCACAATGGCCCTAATAAAGGAACACACTGAATTAACAGCAGGAAGTTAGTAATTTAGGAGGTTACCACATAAACGCCAATGAATCCTAAAGTGACTGAAGCAATCAGACAAATAGGTTTTACCATTACATTTTTTTTTCTCTCCCTCTAAACTGAAATCAAAGAAGCAATTTACACAAACAAAATGTGGCGTGCTATAGCTGCCTCGCAATTCACAAAACAAATACCTTCAATGATAATGTGGAAAGCCGTCCGGCAGGGATCCACCACACCTTGTCTGTTGAGCATAGAGAAACCACTTCCTCGTATTCTCACATTATAACTCTTTGCATTTGCCCACAAGCAGATGGCTGCTGTCTGCAGAGGTTAAACTTCCCAGAGTGAACCGTGTGGAGTCAGTGTACAAGTTGGCACTCACTCACGCATGCACACTCAGGCTCACGGTGATGAGAATGGACTACAGTTCATTGTGATTGTCACATGTGGTCTGTAAATCGATGCGGTGCACTCACACTGTGGCCTGCTGAGAGAATAGGATGTGGTGGGGCTCAGCACTCGATACTTTATTGAGTGTCCTCGGGCCATGACTCTCACACAAGTACCCTACTTTGTTCGTACATGTATGTCAGCGCTCGTAAACCTCTGTGACATATTAGAGAAGAAATGTCTGAGTAATGTAGCGTGTCAAAAATAACAACCAGTCGATGGCACAGAATTCACACACAAACACACATTCTTGCACAAACCAACACAAAGGTTATTGAGCACCGAGGGGTTTGCAAACAATGAAGTGAATAAATGACCGTTGTGAGAGTGAGTTGATAATCTGCTCTACACCATCCCTGCATCCGCACAAAGAGACCAGGATGAGGGGATAAAAGAAGATAAAGAGGAATGAAAAAGGAGGAAATAGGCTTATAGAATGGGCGGAGAGCTGGTGGAAAAAAAGATAAAAGTTAATGCTCCACAGAAGCTGAGAGGTAAACAGTCTGAAAAAGAGGGGGAATGTGCCAATGAATTTGAAGCTGAGATACACAGGGAAGAGAATGAAAACTTGCAGACAATTTGTAGATTCGTAAGCAAAATGAGTGATTATGAACAGCAACTCAGCAGCGGTGGTTCTATACTACTCATGTCAGGCAGGTGAAATATGACTCAGAGCAAGAAAGAAAGAAAGAAAAGAGTAAGAGGTGTAATGGTTGTAATACTACTACTAAGACAGGGGAGTGGAGAATTGTAGAAGTGCCACTGGCAAAAAATAACAACCTATCAAACGAGTGATAAAGTAACTCCAAACACCTCCAAACACAATTCAACAGGCAGCAAAAAGATGTGAACCAGGAACTTTGCTCGCACTCAGCTTTGTTTTAAAATGTGAAGATTTCTGCAGCGGCAGCAGCAGCAGCAGCAGCGGCAGCAGCAGGACCAGGAGCAGGTGCCTTCTGCTGGGGAGTGAATGGCTTTGTGTGCACAATACAACCAGCCATGTTTGGGACAAGCCCTTCAGGAGCCTCCTTGTTTTCAGTCTAACAGTGAGACAAATTAACTCACATGTGGGGGCACTCGCCCATTCTCCCTGTGTCTGTGTTCACTCCCTGCAGTCTCACCTTTCTCTGTGGGCCTCAGCAGCACGCTGTGCTGAGTGGGGGTCTCTCTCTCTCTCTCTCTCTCTCTCTCTCTCTCAGCTTAATTGCCATGTTATCAGCTCCACTCCTGCAGTACCCAGCACTTTCAGTCAGATGGACATGCCAATTACCTCCCCCACACACACACTTGTTCCTGCTCACTCACATGGTTTCCTGAAGCTGCACTGTCAGGTAACACAGCAGACAGCAGTTGGTACAAAGGGAGCAGTTTGGGATCAAACGAAGGAGAGAGTCAAAGCTCTGTAGCCCTTATGCACACATGCAGACAAACACACACACATCAGTTCACATAAAATCCCAGCAGGAGCTTCTTGTCCGGGCCAGAAGATCTCAGGGGGACCTCTCTACTTCCCTTTCCGCCTTAATCTTTAACTCTGAACACACACACACACACACACACACACACACACACACACACACACACACACACACACACACACACACACACACACACACACACACACACACACACACACACACACACACACACACACACACACACACACACACACACACACACACACACACACAGAGTCTTTCATTCATCTCTTCTCTCTTCAGTACCACGTTCTCCACCCATTTCCTCACCCCTCTCTTACCTTTGCTTCCCCTCACAGACACAGGTCAACACTTCCCTGAGTTATGAGGAAACTGACACCAGTCCAATGTTCATGTAATAAATATGAATGCAGGAGGGGAAATACCTCAGCTCAGCCATTTTAAATGAATGCATTAGATCTTTTAATTTTTTATTTTTTATCGGTTATTAAAAATAACAGTTATGAGAAATAATCACGAGCTGGGGCTCTATGGCTCACTCAATGCACAAGAACACAGCAAGATTTATGTCATGTAGCCTATGTCTCATACAGAACTGACATCTAATCATGAATGAATGTTTCTATCTCTTTCTCTCTGCAAATTTGATCAGGCAACAATATGAGTTCATTAAACAGGCTGCCACCCACGGCTACAATAGTACTGTAAATCTCTTCACATACAATCACTACAGTAACAGTAAAAGCAATTAGGTGATTTAGAGCAAACTTCCTTCCTCCATTTCCTGTGGCAAATAAATCACAGTGCCCCATCACTGTCAGGTTTCCAAACAGCATTGACTTTCTATTGATCTTCTCCCCTTTACACTGACTTCTAATGACGTAAGATGTTTCATAGACAGCACAATACTGCTCTGGGCTCCTCATAGAGCTCAACAATTAATCAACCTCAGTGTGTGTGTGTGAGTCTCGTGTGTGTGTGTGTGTGTGTATGTGTTCTGGCTTGTTAACACTGACACTGCCACTTCTCACGGTGTGTGTCACAGGGATTTCAGTAATTCTGTTCCAACATAGCAGTGCCAAACCAGCTCTCGTTCCCACTGTCTCTTCCTCTCCACTGAACCATTTCCTTATTATCACACAGCTACTCAGATGTCACAGACAATCACACACACACACACACACACACACACACACACACACACACACACACACACACACACACACACACACACACACACACACACACACACACACACACACACACACACACAAACTTTACACACTCCAATTATCCCACAGACACATCATGTTAACAATAGGGCATTAATAGCACATGCATGAGCGACCATGCTTATACTAGATTTTTCTCCCTTTCTATGTCACACACGCACACACACACATTCACATCCATGTCTGTCATATTAATGTACTGGCTGATTGTAGGCCATTTTCACTTGAGATGAGAGAGGACAAGAGAGAAGAGCTTTATTATGTAATGCTTAATTATTTCACTTTAAACCAAATTAGGTGAACCTCAAGCCCATCCGACCCGATATCCCTGATATCACTCACGGTGCTTTTCTTTGCTGTCATCCATTATTGCGGTTTCTAAAGCAGTTTTAAAAGTTTCCTAAAATCTGTCTCATCGGTGGCGATCCATTTTGAAAAGCCCCCCATCTTTTGAAGACACAGTCTTTCTGCAAACTCAATACGGGACTTGTGCCAGTTTCTTTTTCTCCCCAGCTGTAAATCTTGCTCTGTGACTCAGCTTGCTTGTGTACACGTGTGCACACAAGGGCATAAACTGTATGTATGTGACTT
The DNA here is from genome assembly GCF_905171665.1 of Trachurus trachurus. NCBI lineage: Eukaryota > Metazoa > Chordata > Actinopteri > Carangiformes > Carangidae > Trachurus > Trachurus trachurus. Next base: position 22,822,635 of record NC_139901.1, on the reverse strand, counting down.
GGGCTATGATGTGCACAGAACTATGTCTGTGTGTGTTGGCTCCTGCCAAGACCCGAGGCCTGCAGAGCACCAGTGACCTGATATGTAGGGCAAGACCGAAATGCTGGGATGACAGCTTAAAGCCCGCCCCCACTAACTCTGACTGACAGGCCTGTAACCTTGGCTGCCTCCTGCGACAATAGTTTGGTCTTGGTTCCACTTTAACGTCTGTCAGTCCTGGCTCAATATAACAACTATTTCTGGGCTGGAAATTCCATAAAAGCATTGCAGCAGGACTGAAGGACAAGACAAAACCAGATGAAGTGGAATGAGAGGGAATAACAGCTTTTAGGGCGATACGCTGGGACTCTGACAAACTGATGGCTGTTTATTTCTTAAAACAACTGTGAAGATCTGCAGAAGTTGTACAAAAGCCCTGGGTGCTTGTACAGAGTCAAAAACTACATATATCACTAGGATTTTTCAGTCTTTTAGTCCTAGAGCCTTTGTGACCGACGCTCCATTGAGGCAGCCACATCCTGTCTTCTCCGTCTCCGGCTCTTATGGGACAAATCCCCCCCTAATCTACGGATAAGGTACAACACCCGCACGTCTCAGTGGATTTAATCAAAATCAGGTCAAAAGGGTGCAGACTCTTAAAAGAGCATTATTGTACACAAACAGTGCACAAAGTCACTGCCAATTTTCCCGCCGTTTGGCATGAAGGAAGCAAAAATACCTAACAGAAGAATCAATACAACCAAATATTGAAAGAAAATGATCTGAAAATGATACTGAAAGAAATCTCTGGCTTCAATCTAAGATTTCAGATACACTGAAATAGACTTGTCAAATGTCTGTTTGTTTGTTTTTATAAAATGTGATCTGTAGATATTACATAACAGGCTGACTATGGCATCATAGTTGCAATAGCTTTGTGAGAATGAATCATTTATTAGGAAGTCTGGGATGGGCACATGAGGTAGTGGGTTACATTTAGGCTATGAGCGATGTCTTCTGTTCAGCCTCCAGGATATTTTCTGGGCTGTGACATTAAGAAAATCAGAGTCAGAGTTGATTTTTTATGGCTGAGAGGCAGAAAATCTGATTATATGTACATGCAAACACAAACATGCACATCACATTAAACTAAAGAAATATCCATGTAGTCTGAGCACATTACAGAGCTCTGCATCGTGTCATTTTTCTGTGGCATGAGGCAGTTGTCGATAGTGCCATATGGCTTTTCTATATCTAAGCCAGAGCTTCCCCTGGGTTGGTTCAGAGAGTGTATGAGAGAAGAAGGGAAATGTTTGTGAAAATGTTCACATGTTCAATGAGCATGCAAAGGACTGCTGAATTGACGTGACTCAGGAGGGGATTTTTTTTTTTTAATGTAACTCCAGAGAGATACCGCAGGGAGATTACAAGAGAGAGCAAGAGAGAGAATGTTTCAAATATATGAGATGATGAGATGGATGAGGGAACAAAGTGCAGTTGAGAGGAAACATGGAAAACAGTCAACAAACACAGAGAATACGGGAGTAAATGCAGGAAAGTATGTGGAATATTAGTTCCAGGGGTTAGAGAGAGTCACAGAGAGTCGCGTTGCATTGAAATAACTCTTTACTTCCCACCTCAGCTGTGAAGCTGACACGCTGACACTTGGCCAACTACTGACATGGTAAATTGAGGGCCCGTTCAGGCAGCACTGTGACAGCCAGAGGAGGAGGCCATATACTCTGGGTATTCACAGGACACTATTACAGGACGCATCAGAGGACACAGAGCAAGAGGGGAGAGAGAAAGAAAGACAGCAATATGGTTGCATTAGTAGGAATGCAACAGAAGGTAGGCGGTATAGGACAAGTTTAAAAAAGTGTGAAATATAGGCTGGAGCAGCAGGGGGAGGAGCAGGGAGAACGGGAACGACTAAGGCTGATAAGAGGGGAGGACAGAAAGCAAAATTGATTTCTATTTTTGGAAAAGGTATGACCGATGGGTGGAATCAGCCTAAAACATGTTCAGTTAACAGTCACACACACACGCAGGTGTATACAGTATATATATGCATGTACGTAGTCGGACAGTGTTGTATTATGCATATAAACTCTACATATAAAATCTTACACACAGATCAAACCTGCCATAGATCATGCTACTAGATTGTGAGTGGCGGCGTAATTGCTTTTCGAGTGGGTGAACGTGACTTGTGCTCCTGAGTGTGCAAGGATGAATGCCTTGTTAGGGTGTAGCTGCAGCCATTAGCCATTTAGTTTAATGGGTAATCTGCACCACAGGCTCCGCTGACCCCTGGCACTCGGAAGGAGGAGCAGACCAACTTATTAACAAAGAGTGAAAAGCTCCAAGCTTACCCTATCGCACAAGGCCACACTTAATTAGACTGTTTGTTTAGCGCACTCTAATGAGAAGGATAGAGAGTGGGGGGTGAGGCGGACTGCTCTCCTTGAAACTGCCTGCTGAAAGACGTCTGGCCAAGGATGAGAAGGAGGACACAAGACATTAATGTAACATGGCCTCATCAGATTTGCAGCTATCTCATTTTCTCAGGACAGATGGTAATGATGGGGAGCAACAATGGACAATATTCATAAATGGTGAATTGAGCCATTACATTCCCACTAACATAATTATAGTCTGAAATAAAAAAAAAAGTACACAAATGCTCCATGTGAAAGGCCAAAACACATTGATTACATTGATTAAGTATGTGTGGGAGGATAAAACACGGTGAGGAAGACCGGGAGAGAGAGACAGTGATTGAGTTTATGAGTATTAAGTTAGTAAGTAACAACAGCGTGGTACATGAGGGATACAACCCCTGTATGAAATTATAGCTAATTAGTGCAATCCTTCAGAAAAATTACATCTCTCTCTTTTTCTTCCATCCCTACACCCTTTCAGCCCTTCTCCCTTGATCCCTCTCCCTGTGCAGAAGGCTAATTAAAGAATAGAAATTGGATATGGGCCTGTGCGCACTCTAATTCAGGGAGAGAAAGGAGGAAGGAAAGAGGCAGGAGGGGGAGAAGTCGGACCCGGGACAAGGGCACTGAATCAGAACTGGATCAGGCCTCATCATTTCTGGAAGTATTAACACCGTGGCAAGGTTAGAAGCAGGGAGGGCAGACTGGATGAGACAGTTGAAGTGTGACGGCTCAGAACAGGGGGATCCCAGGTCCACACATACTCTGCTCCTTCTAATCCACTGCTGATTTGCACTCAAACTGTCTTCTCCCTCTTTAACCACTTCATCAGTCTGTGAAAGAAGCTGCAGGACCAGAGTGTTAAATGTTTATCCACTGAATCACCCTCCTCCGTCCATCTCTTCTCCAACACAATGGGTCAGAGGTCAAAGCAGTTGGCAACCACTTGACAAATCCATTGGATCGATAACTCACTGAAAATGTTCTCCTCCATCAACAGCAGCTCCCTAATGGATGTCTGAGTTTGAGTAAAATTGATTATTGCATTACTGTTATGGTGAGAAGTCTAAGTGCCCTCACCCTTAGATGTAGTATTACTCTGTGCTCTGAGGATAATTTGGTTTTACTTCGCTCCTATTTGTCATCTTTCAAATTCAGAAAAGGCTAAATGAAGCACTCGTACCAACAGTTAAGGTGTGTTCGCTGTTGGGTGTTCAATCCTGGCTAACAAGTGTGTGTTTCCTTAAGCGCAAGTGGATCACAAGTTGTAGGAATAACGGCCAAAACTGAGAAAACAAGACCCAGGTTGTAAGAATTTCAAACGCTGTGCTGGATTATACACAACACATCCCTCTCTGTCTCCTCGCTCCCTCTGTCCACTTTGTTTTTATTCCCTCTCTCTGCGAGTCTAAAATCCTCAGGCTCAGGCCAGGTGCAGCTGCAGAGCTGCGGTGGATCAGAGAGTTGATAATGGATGACAGGAGTATGTGTGTGTGTGTGTGTGTGTGCATGTGTGTGCATGTTGAAGAGGATTCTCCATGCATTAAACTGAGTGACAGCCTCCCTGCTGTGAGGAAGCAGGGGCTGATGACGGACAGGGGAAAGGGGTTAACAGCTTGCATGCTCTCTAACACACACACACAAACACACACACATAATTGCTGTATAACCCCCACCATGCCACTGTAACTGAGAGGGTTAACACACTATTACCATATTACTTTACTACAGGGGCCAGAAACACATTTGGCTCCTACACCAAATGCGCCAAATGGATGCTGTCTCCAGCAGGCAGTGCCAGAAAAACAACAAAGGGTGTATCTGTCTGTGTAAAGCTAACACTCCCTCATCATCCCACCCACTGAGGTGCTGGCTCCCCTTCTGCTTCATCTGCATGTTCACACACACAAACATAAACACACACATGGACCAAAACACATACACACACACACACACACACACACACACACACACACACACACACACACACACACACACACACACACACACACACACACACACACACACACACACACACACACACACACACACACACACACACACACATATATATACACGCAGCTTGGGCTCCTGTGTTAGAGCGAGAGCACCACACTGGAAAGGGCCAATTATTTCACAGTTGAATGAGCACCCAACTCTGTGACCCGATCAGAAGAAGGGGTGCACTTGTGTGCTGTGTGGAGGTTTTGAGGAAAGGGTTAACCATAATAGCTCCAAGGCTTCACACACAACAGGCCGATCACTCAACAAGACAAGATAGACAGCTGTAAATTTTGCCTCTTATGCCAGTTTCTCAGAGGAGACATCTGTGTTTTCATTTTTATGTCATTTCAGTTTCCTTCAAAGAGATGGTTCAGGGAGGGTTTTTTTTGTTTTTTTTTGACGTGGGGTTGTGTGAGGCTGTCATGAGTAGTTGGTACATTACCTGCAGTAGACTCCAGTCAGTTTGCACTGGTGGATTAGCAAAGTTATGTGTTGCTAGACTGTGCACAAGGCCGGCGAAAAAACAAAACAAAACATGTTTTGGACATAAATGACTGTGCACAGCAACACATAACTCTGTCACTCTGAGGATGCTTAGTTGGCTTCCTTAACTGGAGTGTGATACTACTACAAATAATGTATGGGTCTCTTCATAAATACCTCACACTACCCCATATTTAAAAAATCCTTACAGGGAAGAAATCCCTATTAAATCTTGTTTTAATGAGCGTGGTCTACTCTACAGTATACATTTCTCCACATCTGTTAACCTCCTTATACAGTATGTGTCAGTTTCCCTCCCTCGCTCTATGGTGTACTGTCTATCCACATGCTCAGACAGACATGGGGGTTGAGATAAATAAATGGAGATCCAGCTGTGTGCTCTTCACTATGTGGGCCTGTCAAGTTGATGGTGAGCACAGCAGCTCCCTCTCTGCTTTGGGTGTGTACATACTGTATGTCTTTCACTATATGGATGACTGGAGACCAACATGAACTCTCAACTCTTGGTATGGACACATATGCCAACACACACTTACAAACCAGCACCCCCTCCATGCTTATTCCTCATATTAATAGGGGGTAAACCATTCTAGCTTCCTCTTATGAAAACAAAATCCCTGATGCTGTGTGCTGGACAACACAATGGCCTATGTAGCATGGCTGCTTATCTCTGATATGACAATACAGCCAGATGTCCTGGTCGATGTAAGCAAAAGATCTGATGAATTCCACCCACTTTGAATCGCAAAAACATGGAGGACAACATAATTATGTAGCGTGAGTTGCTGTGCAGCACGCAGCAAGGAGGAAAAGGTAATTCTCTCAGCAATTTGCATGAATATGAGACAAAAAATGTCTATTATACCATTTAAAATCCCTTGGAATTGATAGTGTCACGGGCCAGTAGCTGACGGCCCACCTAACATTGAAATTGCAACCTCCTGACAAATGGAAATCAATGCAAACATTACCAATGAACTCAGCTATTATCCTCTACATGTCCCATCTGAAACAGTCACGATCGTCAACCTAAGATCGAGGATGTGCCACGGCTGACGATGGAGTAGTCTGATTGTGTTTCCTCTCTGTGTTAAGGACGCAGTGAGGGATTTGTGTGTCTGTTTCTCCTTACAGATTGGACTTTGTAAATCATTATGTCCCCACCAGCCATTAGTCAGTTCTGTATCAGTATTTCATCTTAGCATAATACTTCAAAAATCTTCACAAATAAGAGCGATAATAAATCCTAATGACAAAAGCCTCATATTAGAGGATGTTAGCAGATTTTTGTGAAGTGTAAAAAGGGGTTATGAATCCCTGGTCATTGACACAAGTTGTAAATCATGCCCTGTGTGTGCTATAGTCTTTTTGGACCAACACTCATTACAGTTTAAGTGGCACAGCACACTGTCAGGGTGGCGTCAACGCTCAGGGCGCTGAGTAAATTAATGATGCTTAAGTAAACTATGGATTAATTATAGATAGACCAATATGTCACTGGGCATATATGCATATCTGACTGAGTGTCCTACCTGCAGCCATACTAATGAAGAGCTAACCTGCTTCGGCAGACAGAGGACAGATGGGAGACACACTTGGCGCTACACCGGTGCTCTCACACACATTATTGCCCTTGAGCAGAGAGAGGCTCTGATTAGGCTTCACTTAAGTTAGTTAGCCTGGAGCAAACACCAGCCAGCCAAGCGCAGGAATGGGAAGGGGGCAAGACAACAACAGTACAAACAATCCAAAAACCACTGAAGAGCTTTTCATGCACAGTATATTAATGCCTAATCGGTTTTGTCCCCTGGAGCTGGGGAACCAGGGAAGGCATTCAGGAACAGACATTAGGTTTGGAGCCAAGGATTCAGAAAATCTGTCCTCCTCTAGTAAAGATGTTTGATCAGGTTTGATGTTTTCGGTGAAATCCAAATAAAGCACTAGACACTATACAGTGAATTTCAGCGTTCATCAATCAATCGACAGAAGATTACTCAATAACGACTGTATGTTGATAATCATAAAGGTATATATTCATATTTACAATATATTTTTATGCAAAAGCACCAAATCTCCAGAATCTCAAATTTGATCATTTTCTGCCATTTTCTGTTACAGTGAACTCAACCTCTTTTGGTTTTGGACAGCTACTCAGATAAAACAACCAATTATATTTTTATCTCTGCTTCCTAATTTGACAGAAGTGTTCACCATTTTCTGATCATTATTCTTAACTGTCAGTCGCTGCCCTAATCCAAACAAACAAAAGCGAAAAAATATAAGTCCTCTAAAAACTGATATTAATTTTTTACTCATGGCATTTATGTAGGATTTTTTTTTCTTCAAGGTTTTTGCTTAATTTACTATTAAATCATTGTAACAAAAAACAAAAAAAACAAAACAAAACAATAGCTGACAAACAAAACAAACACTCCCTGTCTAGTGCTGGCTTCCACTACTTTATTCATACCACAAGGGCATGGTTTTTATTTTTGCACAAAGAACACTTGTATTTACACAGTTTGAAGAATGAAAAGCAAAGAATGCTGCCTCACTGTTGTATTCCTGAATGGGCTACCGCCTTTAATCTGTCCAGGTGAGCTGGGTGCTGGCCCACAAATATGAGCATGCGAAAGATACCTCTTTTCAGTTAAAAAAACAACAAATAATTGCATGAAATACTGGACTGCAAATGAATATTCAAATATTCCAAAAACACTGCAATGAAAGACTTCAGCTCTACTTGACAGCATGTGTCAGTCAGCTGATATTAAGTTTCAGAGTTGATCATGTCAAATTGAAGTTAACCTCATAGAGAAGAAAAGCGTTCACACTTCATCCTGACATCATCTGAAATCCTGTCAGCAATTGCTTTGATGATTTATTTTGGTGAGGATTATGTGGGTTATTTTAAAATCAAGGAAATGATAAATATAGTGGCTGTGGCTGTAGCCTCCAGCATGAACGCTTTTGGTGAACCTGTAACTCCCTATTGCAAATGTAAAAGCAGAAGAATAAGCACGTGCCCATACAGAAATGTTGTAGCCTATGAAAATATTTCTAAGAGAAAGAAAAATATCACAAAGTAGTGTGCGGTGACTGCGAACTGCTAATTGCATATGAAGTGTCTGTGTGAAGAACGTGGGTCTTGTTAGGAAGCCTCAGTGAAAGAAACAGAGAGCGCTCTTACCGTCCACAGCCATAGTCGGTCTCAGCGTGTATCTCTCCGTGGTGTCAACAGGACTCTCCCATTCTTCTGCCAGACGGATAAAATGAACTGAGTGTGGGGGATAAAGAGCGCTCCTTGCCCTCTCTAACCTACTTTGAGAGCATGGATGCAGCTGTACTCGCACTTAGAGAGAAAAGGAAAGGAAACCCGGATCACACTCTCCCCCTCTGTCGGTTCACGGCCATTTGTTGTCCGGGACACCGGGACCAGTCCGATACGAAGCGGCTGCTTTTTGAATCTCCGCCCCACTCTCCGTACCTGACCGCCGGGAGACAAAAGGTCATTACGCCCCTACACCAGCTGTTACTGGATACAGACTGGATGCTGCTGCTGCTCTCTCTCTTTCACACTCTCACTCACTCACTCACTCTCTCACTCACTCACTCTCTCACACACACACACTCTCTCTCCCTCATGCACAAACACACACATGCCCCATTTCATTACTATGGCAAACATATACAATAGAGGCTTTCATTAGCCTACATAGTATCTCTTTACAATGCTGCTAATGACAGGAAACCCCAATTTAAATGTAAAATGTTTATGTTACCTTTAACTATTCATCTGATGATGTGACATCAAAGTTGCCATCATACCACATACTGTGCCCTATATAACAAGGATTGAATTTTGGTGTTAAACACATATAAACCCACATTTCACATTGGCATCTGCATTATCAGTAAATGTGTCACTACTGTCTATATTTTTCAATTTTTTAAAGCAAATGAATTCATTTGTTTTGGTGTTTAGAGTGATTTTATACCATTTGTGAAGACGGCTGTCGCTGTATTACTCTTTTAATAGTCTTTTTTCAATCGTTGGTTATAGTAAAACCTTACCATCTCCAGTGTTGCAGTTCTGTTGATGGTGACTACCAGATTTCCATGAAAACTTAAGTCTGAGATCTTCCTTTTATACTTTAGCTTAAGTAAATGGTGGAAGGAGTCTCCTGAGAATTTATGAGGGCTCCTTTTATTATGCACTGGCAGCAATGAAAAACTGCACAGTGTGTACCTAGTCTGTTTATTTTTGCAATTTGCAAACTTGCAACCACAAACCAATAGCTACTTCCTCTATACGCAAACAGGCTAAATCAAAAGTGAGCCACTGCTCCTTCTCAGGGAAACATAAACAAACCTGCATGCATTCAGGAATAGGAAAATCAGCGAGCACGTTGACAATATGAGCTGTGCTACGCTGCTTTCTCTGTTTGCTCAGACACAAATGTTTAAAAGGATTTCTGTTATTTATTATTTATTTATTTGTAAGCCGTAGGCAGCTTGCTTGCACTTGACTCAAAAGTTTACCAGTTCTCTATAGTGCAGGTGGTGAGTAGGCTTAAATACTGTCATGTCATAGGCTAAGATCCAGGCTATCACATCGTCAATTTGCTGTATCCTCATTTTCTATAATGTACGTAAATGGTACTTAATGGTATCATTATTGTGTCATCTGTCAAACTCAGGACTCTTAAGGCTTTATGTGAAGTCTCAAGGCCAACCTGAGATAACCCTGATGACATCACCACAGTTACTCAGATCACACAGCTCCTTCCAGAACTACAGAGGGAAGCTCATATCTGTTTTTACATACATACAGTGCACATCAGGCTAAAAAATACAACCCTTTTTGAGTTAAAGCAGTGGATTTCCCCTTTAAGATGAGAAGCTTGCATTGAAACACTAAGCTGAGAGCATGTGTGGGCTACCATCTATGCAAACACGCAGAAACAGACACGACGAGGAGATCCACTGGATGCTTGCAGAAAAGCCTAAAAACAGCTGTTCCCCAGTAGACACCCACGTCAGCCGCTATTTGCCCATCAAACACTCAAGTTTTCGCTTCAAAGCAGAGAATTTGGGAGCAGGTTGTGAGCGCATCTTTGTCAATGTATTCTCACAACATACCCAGGCTAATTGATTCTGCTGGCATTGAGATAGATGCAGCCTGTTCAGCGCCAGTGCTTTTTTGTAGAACAGTGAACAGATATGTCCCTGAAAGACTTCAAGACAGTGCATCAGTCTGTGTTGGAGGATGAGGGCCCTCCCCAAGCCCAGGAGCTGGATCATCAAAGTGTGAACAACAAGGAACAAAGGATGAGCTGGTCCACCAGGGTTTTCACCAGAACACATGCTAACTGGAAGTAAAAGCACTGTGCTCACTCACCCACACACACTCACACAGCTTTATACATGATGTTACACTCAATTGTCTTTCCTGTGCATGGAGGCACAAACACACACAAACTCTTTTGCACGTACCCACTTGTAATCTCTGAGACAGAGCTTAATTTAGAAGTGTGTTACTGTGGGTCCCTGTGAAAAACTAAGCAGTCAAAGCATGTACTATCTTTAATTCAGAGGGTGGTCAGTGCAATGAATAATGAATAGACTGGATCCTGCAGAGATCAAGGGGCACAACTCGCTGAGCACTGGCCCATGGGGTGTCAGGTAGCATGTGACAAAGCAGCTAAAACATGAGCAACTGTTGTGGAAAGAAATGTTTGCTCAGTGTTTTGTGGCACAGTGGAGAAGAACACGAGGGAATAGAAACTCAGGGGAATGGAAAATCTTTGCTCTGTAGATATTCATGCTTTACTTTGTAGTCGGCAGCTTCCACTGAGAATTTGGTTAAAAGCGTCTTTTCTGGGTGATAACAGTTGTGCAGGCGGGGGGTGATGGGGAATCATTGGTCTCTCCATAGTACAGTCTATGCATTACATCATGCCAGTAACAGATGATGGTATTAAATTTTTATCTCCTTGAGTCGTATCATCACATATGGCCTTCCCCTGCTCCTGCCAAGAGACCCTTGACATTTCGCTGTGACTATGCACGACGCAGCACTGTATAAATACAAACAGACGCTTTAGAAAACATCTGTAAGGAAAAATAAAGACGGCGTGTTTGTAGGCTACTGCACACAGCCAGATTGTGACTGATACCATGGAGGAAAAAGCACATCTTGGTGGAGCTCTCTTCAAAGAGAGGGAGAGAGAGAGGGAGAGGGAGAGGGAGAGGGAGAGGGAGAGGGAGAGAGCACTTTCTCAAGAGACTCTCTCTCAGCTATTATTGAAGTGTGGCATCAGCCCGTGCCAAAGCTGGTGTCATGGTGAATAGCTGTCCCTGAGTTGGCAAAGAGACATAATGATGCCAACCCAGGAGCAGACCAGACCTTGGTTGCATCTAAATGCTTCGAAACAGAAAAGATTCAAAGAAGCTGGTTTTCAGTGGAACATAAGAGTTCTCTTCTTCCTGTACTTAATCTGATCTGAAAGGAAGCACTCTTTCAGGTGAAAGTGAAAGCAATCTAATGAATTCCCACAGGAAGCTATTTACTCCAGTGAGATGAGTGCAGACGATAGAGAGGAATCCACTTTATAGTGTTAAGTTCTGGCCCTGAGGTGTTTTCCTAATCAGAGACCCGGGGGGAGTTTTTTGTAATTCTAAGAGCATATTGTAGCGCTGCCTTCTTTGAAAGCCGTGTCCCCCTCCAAGGATGTATTCAGCATGTGGAGCAAAAGATGACAGAACCTATTTGAGAGATATATTCTCTTTGCCACTCCCTGATCATCATCATCATCATCACCTCTGCTCAGGACCCTGCATGTTTGTGAGTGTACGCACATATATATGCAGGGAGAGAGGGAGGGAGGGCTGGGGAGTCATTCTCATTCCACTCACTCTCTGACAGTGACCTTATGCAAATGACCACAGTGAAAGAGACAGTGTCTGAGGCTGACCTGTGCACCCCCTATCACTCTCTCTCTCTCGCACATACGCATACGCATGCACACACACACTTCCTGCTTACTGAAGATTTATCCTAACCCTAGACTCATTTGATTTTAATCTTGACCATCATCTGATCAGACGATGGCTCGTGGCAGCTGATAGCTCAGTGCTAGCTCAATGTTCAATGTAGAGATTGAAAGTCGACCCCTAGAGGAATTCTACGAAATTACAAAAACACTCCGGCGCTTCCACATCGTGTCTGGCAGAAAGTGGCGGCCACACACAAATTAGCATAGTACAATGAGGAGGTGTTTCTTGAAACAGGAAGCTTTGCTACAGTACAGATGTCTAACAGTGTCTGTTGGTCGTATTGTGGCACATTCACACACTTTCCATCCACACGCTTTTCAGCCCCCGTTGTTAACACATGAAAAGCACTTCTTTTTCACTGAGATGCCGCCACAAACATCGGTCGCTCTGCCATGGTCAACTCTACATTACACTCAAACATAACTTCCAAGACAGCAATACATTATCTAGGTCCAGTACATGTAATAGCAACGCACCCTACTCATAACAGCCATAAAGCAACAGGGATTTCTGCTTTCTGGGGTCTGCACCAAGCAACACCAATGCAAGTGTGTTTGACTTCTCCATCGGTCACTTTCTTTGATAATTTGTAGCCTATTCCTTCTGCTGAATGACCGCTATTTCTTTGTAGTACAATCCACTTCTGAATCTGTCTTTAATGGCTGGCAAATTTCGTTTGCTTCCTTGAACCTCGACAGGACCCTTGAAGTTAGCTCATGCTAGGATTCTCTCGTGGACACATAAGTGTGCATATATAGCCCTAATCCTTAACAGTAACTATAACGTTAATCCAATTGTAATCTTAACCATTACTTTATAACATTACAGTTTTAACCGGAACATTTTATTTAACCACTGACCCAAATATATATTTCCAATTTAGGTCATGGCAATGCCATCCCCCAGACCATTAATTGGTTTTTAGTGTGACCCCCCCCCCCCCCCCCCCCAAAGTACTCTGTGATAGAAATGACATCTATTGATCTGTCTAGCTGGCAATCTATCTGCATACTCCATGTGTGTGTCGTGAAGTAAGCGTTGAATGAGCCCATAATATGTTTCATAGCCATCTTGTCAAAAGAGTAAAAGCAGGGCATGGGTTCACTTGCCTGCTCAGAGAGAAGAGTCCCTCCAAACTAATACAAATTTATTGTGAATGATCGCCTTTATCTCATGATGAAACACTTCACCTGATGAGTGTGATCTCTTTCATGATAGTTTGATGTGTATGAAAATGATGAGTGACTCATTGGCTGTGGCCTTTGAAGTCACCCGTTGAACAGCTGTGGGAGATTTGGGACCGTCACTCTCCATCACCATCACCAAATGAGGGAATATATCCTCGGGTAGCATTCAAGAGACCAGCGTCTATGACAAGGAGCATTAAGGATCCTCACCTATTATCATTTAAGATGGTTATTCTTTATCTTTTTTTTTATTTTACCATATCTCAATTTGAATGTCCTCTTGGCTCTGCTGTATGAGCAGTTCACGCTCAAGTCAGTTCAAACAGCAAAGTCTTCCTAAGAAAAACATAGATAGTTGCCAAGTAGGGATAAATACTGATTCTTGTACACTTAACTGCATTGCTTAAAAACAAATGCTGTAAAGCACATCCAAATAAAATAGCAACTCCTGAAGCGTTCTGGGGTTGAACCTTGGTTCACAACTGTGATTATTAGCATAAATGACTGTCAGCACTGTGGTAGTCTGGCAACCTGCTCAGGGTGTTGCTTGCCTCCCACATCACCTGGGATTTACGCCAGCCCCTGTGGCCATCAAAGGATGAGCATAACTAATGGATCAGTTATATCATTTCAATAAATTTGGACATGTCTTGTAGAAACAACTTAACAAACAAAACACAGAGCAAATAATCTGCCTCTCTCAACTTTAAATATACACTTATATTTTATTATTTTTTAGAAAATATAACTAAATAAAACACGTCATAATGCAACATAACTTCCTGCTGTTTTCAGCAGCCAAAGAGCGCTATGTTAAAAATACTCAAATGTCAGTATCACTGCATTATGATTCATCTTTCCCACAATCTGTTATTATCTTCACAAGGGAGCCATTCTCTCAATTCAGAGAATTGAAAATGTGAACAAATATGAAAAAAGAACATATATATTGTGCCTTCAATGAGTTAAGAAAGATTTTCTGACATAAAATGACAAATAAAGAGGACAGTGGTGTTCATGTCATCTTTATATATACAAAGACCTCTTTGTGTTTGTTCCTTGGGGATGATTCTGATTCGGAGATAATCCAAGTTTATTCAGGCTTCATACTTCTGAATGCACAGTCTTCCTATCTCTCTCCCCCTCTCATGTCCCTCCCTCACTACTTCCATTTGAAGCCCACTCATCTCTTCTCTTTTGTCTTGTCTCACCATGTAGCTGTGTGTTGCCGACCATACCTGTCGAAACTCAGGGAGTCTAACGCTCTCTTCTCTTCTCCTTTCTGTAGAGACAGGGTCAGAGAAAACTGAGTGCAGTCACGGTATCATCCACTGTGTCAGAATCACGCAGCCAAATAGCATTCTCAGTCAAACAACAGGTCAGGATAACAGCTTCAGTCAATAATCTCATTTATCTGCTCAGCCGTCAGGGAAACAAACAACTCCAGACTGGATCATGTTAGCTGTCAGACTTTTAATGGGGAAAATATGAATAGTTCTCTCACTAAACGAGTGCTGGTGTCACTCACTTGCTCCTCTTTCTTCTCCCATGCTACAAGGAAAAATGTTACATGGCAGAGAGAGGATGCTGTGACATGCTGAGAGGATGCTGTGACATCAAGTGAAATGTAAAGCACATGCTGTAGCTGGGGAACACATCAAACATTCCTCATCGCTCTGCTCTGAGTGTAATATTACTGCATGTGCGTCTCGTCTGTAAGTCTCTGCCCCAGAAGTCCTCTTCCCCCGGATTCAAGGTGACCTTACTGCTGCTTAAGGAGACAAGTGGAAGGGTTTTTTTCTTTACATGGCAATTAGTCTAATGAAGCATTTCCAAAGTGATTGACCCACAATGCATATATGTCACGTTTGTCAGGGTATTAGTATTCACAACACAAAATCCACCATCTTTTTCTCCTTTGTACAATGTCTCAGATCCTGCCCTAGACTAATTACCAGACTGTCCTTATTCAAAGCTTTGTTGTCACACTAAGCTCAGTGGATCAATGAAATTCCATTTGAGCATCTGTTGCTGGTTAGCCACTCCAAAAAGAAGGCCCTAATAGCAATTTACTGCCGTCCTTTCACAAGGACACTTTGCTTTGTTTCAGAATGATACAAAATCAGCAATTAGTGCAAAATAAATCATTAGTCTTCTCTGGACTTTCTTATATGTTTGAAGTCAGGCTTTGTGCGCGCATAGACTGTTTTCAGCTAAAAGACAGTAATTGAGTTTAGCATGTGTGTATAATAGTGAAAAATGATGATGTCCGTGTCCTATTTTGCGCTTTTTTTCTCTTTCTCTTCTTCTTCGCCCACAATGTATTGTTGGAACTAACGAGCTAAAATTAACCTGCAATGCAGCTCAGGCAGTGTGAATGATGTGTCTGTTTCTTTGTGTAAGTGTAGGTGTGTGTTTGTATAGGTGATGCATGAAAGTATATCAATACACTTGTTATCTACACATATCATCCTCCTGGGCTTCTTTCTTGCAAACCGCAACCTACTCTCAATCAGAGGATCATTAATGGTACATTATTTGCTGGGATGCTTGACCTTTTAATGCTTGGTGTCATCCGACAGACTTCTTCTGCGGCATCCATGAAGCTATATTCTATACATTTATTATCCTACTGTGGACATCTGTTGGGACAGTAGTCCTCCTCCCTTTTCAATGTAATATGCAATGAATTTACAGATTAAATAGAGTCATGCATCCGTGCAAACTAGCACACACATGAATGGATAAACATGCTGATTACTATACGCTTGCACAGAAATAGACACAGTCACACAGTGTTATCTGGCTTGTTTATAACACATTTCAATTCACCAATTATACATTTTCTCATATCAATTTATCACCATATTTCAAATTAAAGTATTATTCACAAAATGAGGGATATTATTTTGTAATTCTATCCAAATTAAGTGATTAGTCTTTGTTAGAAAATAGAATGAGCCACTTAATTATTGTCTTTCAGCTTTGCTCACATAGACAAATCACACTAATCATTTCAGTGCAAAATCAAATGTAACACATTCTATAAATAACTCAGTATCAGTGTCAACAATGACAGCAGTCGTTTCTAGTCTTCTGTATCATGATACCAAGTTAATATATGCAGATAAACTAGTTTCTTCATTCTAGACACTGTTTCCAGCTCACAGCTGCATTTACAGGAAGCATTGCCAAATGTTTTATGGCAGCACATCAAAGGGAATGATTATAGTACGAGCTTAGGCGAGACCACACTTACCAAGTCTGCCTTCACAACCCCCAAGCAGATATCAGCTATCTTCTGCTGCCACCACCACCACCACAATTTGAGATTTTAATGCACTGTTGCTAGTATGTGTGTGGTGAAGGCTGGCTTCCAAAATGTATTTATGGTTAAGGAAACACACTTTTTATATACAAATTCAGGTTGTCACCATTATGTGGGATTCCTATTTTAGCCATTAGGATGCAACATCGCTATCATTCTTGTGCAAATCAGGCTGACTATGTCTGCTTGGACCAGGCTTTGAAGGATTTTCTCACTGGTAATATTGGCCAATGTAATTACTGATTTATTTATCACTAAAGAGGGTCAGTACTGTGATAATCTTGCAGACATGTAATCTGGTTTGACTATCTTTCCCTTACTGCAAAAAATCGTGCTGTGAATTCAAGCTGCGTATTATGTGATCATAAAAATCACTGGACTAAAATTAAATGATCACTGACATAATCACAGGAAAGTAAAAGAAGCAATGCATAGCAATAGCCAGATGAAATCAAGGCTCAAGATGCACTTCATGTTTAAATTGGTCCTCGGCTGTGTGAGCCATATATTTCATAATGTGCCCGACAGTCCATTTTCATCATAACATCTTCTCCCAGGAGTGAAATAATGTCTGCCCTCCAGGCAATGTAAATGAAGAAAAATGTAAAGGGCTGGGCCAAGGCTCAGACTATGGATGGGTGAAGTTAAACATGATTGAAGCTAATTGATATATGGCCTCACTTCATCTCACGGGATGAAACCCAGAAATGTCATATTAGACTGTAATTACTTTTATTGCAGTCTCCAGCCTCATGTTTGAATACAGACTCTCCTGCATGAATATTTCCCGATCTAGATACGTTTTCACGATAAAACACTAACACGTCTGTTAGACGTACACTGAAATCACTGTAGCCTATGTCTCAATTGGCTGCATGCAGGTAGAAGAAAATGGCCTGGAGACATCTTCATAAGTAGTGTTGCCTGGAGTAAAATATGCTACAGTTGAGATCCAATAACATGGTTGTACTGTGGAGTACAAAATGATCATTGCAAATGTAAGAGGCATGCTCAGGCTCAGAGAAAATGAAGAATGAGAAGGTTCATTGAAGCTGGGCTTTATACAACCTTCAGGGCATGGTTGTTTCTTTTAAAAAATGACAGCAGTCATGATGCTTGGTCAGGGGAAGAAATGAAGCTGCTTCATAAAAAGCACAAATAAGACATTATTCAGTTTATTAATGCCCATAAGAAAATGAGTTATCATGGTAAAACTGAGTATTATGCACAACATCTTATATCGGTAGAGACTGGCATCCTCTTAATGGCAAAAAAGACAAGTCAAATTAGGAAGACCTAGCCTATCTATAAAGCCTGCTTTAATATGATTATGCATGTGCAATAATATCAATAAGCCTGGCATGTGACAGCATGTGGCGCCCTCCTGTGGCTTCTGTGAAACACTGAAATCAGCATGAAGCATGATAAATATTCTGAAGAAATACCTTTAATCACACAGTCACACAACGTGAGGTGGAAAATGACCATGTTAAAGGATTCACGCCGACAACTTCAGACTGAAAAGACAACAAAAGCCAAAAGACAACAGGCGGTACCCGGTCTATCTATCCTGTGGGGGCGCTGTTAAAAAAACCCGACAGATACTTCCAGAAGCGCGGCGCCGCTGTTTTACAAGCAACGGAAGCGCGATTGTTGTTGATCCGGCTCTGAGCCACCTCGTCGTTGGCGTCATGGTTGGTGTATCGATGGCCGGCGGTAATGCTAAACAACAGAATAATGCTAAACAACAGAATAAAAATTCATCTAAATCATCTGCGGGAGGCGGCGGGGCGGCGGGGGCCGGCGGAGGACCCCCGATAATGCCCCTCGCCTCTCCGCTCATGGGGAAAAAGAAGAAGCCGTTCCTGGGGATGCCCGCTCCGCTAGGCTACGTCCCAGGTCTGGGCAGAGGGTAAGCTAACATGCTAACAGCTCTCTAGCTAAATAGCTAAATTTAATCTGTTAAATGGAGTCAGTGGTTTGGCTTAACTAACGTATTCAGTGTTGTAACACGCAGATGTTTGCATCTGTACTGAAGTGGAAAGATTCCGTAACGCTAATGATCAATTACGAGTGTATTTACAATGTAATAGTAGGTAGCTGTATTAATACACACAAGAGACATAAGACTTTCTATTGATCCCACGTGTGGGTAATTAACTTGTAACAGTAGCAAAGAGTACAAAAGTATATATAAAAAACAAAGATATGTACTGTTATGTACAAAATATTATTTAAATAAAGAAAAAAAACTCTATATAGGCTACTTGTTGTTGAGGTAATGGAGAAAGTGGCGTGTGCAGATCAGTAGTGCAATGATGTCAAGAATAAATAGAGTCCAGAGTGCAGGTTATTACTGGGTCAGACTGGTGTTGTACAGTCTGATGGCAGCTGGAATGAATGACCTGTGATAGCGTTACATTACCTCTTGTTGCTGAAGGAGCTGCATAGAAATGATAATGATAACGATAATGATTTTTCAGTTATCATAATCGTGGTTATCATAATAATGATAATAATTGTTATATTTGGCTGCATTGGCATGATGACCTCCTAAAAATGTCAAATAACACGTCTAAAAATAGTTGCCACATTTGGATAGATTTGGTTTTCATTCATGCACGTAATACAAGAAGAGTGACTACTGCTCACTTGCTGGTACATCTAAGAATCTGTGTGATCTAAGTATTCATAATGCAAACATGGTAAATGTAATACTGATTTTAAAATAAGGATATTTAAGTTAAAGTTATCTTTTGAACTTGCCAGTGCATGCTCATCATTATTCCTGTACTCACTGTGTTTATTTGAGCAACTTTAAAAATAATTGTTGCTCTTCTTCAGTGCCACTGGTTTCACCACCCGATCTGATATTGGTCCTGCTCGTGATGCCAATGATCCGGTGGATGACCGACATGCACCCCCGGGGAAGAGGACAGTTGGGGACCAAATGAAAAAGAACCAGGAGGAAGATGAGGAAGATCTGAACGACACCAACTATGATGAGGTGCCCGCATCTTGTCTGCCTGTTGTTTAATGTTTATCTGTTGCATATGTCATGTACTACATGTATTACAGATTGACCATCCCATTAATCTGTGTACGTTTCTGTCTTGCTTATTACTTTGTTTCTTTTTCTCTTGTAGTTCAATGGATATGCTGGCAGCTTGTTCTCCAGTGGGCCATATGAGAAAGACGATGAAGAAGCAGATGCTATATATGCAGCACTAGACAAGAGGATGGATGAAAGACGTAAAGAAAGAAGGTCAGAGTTTTAGCATGATATCGATGCTTTACTTGGTGTATTCATATTATACAATTTGTGCATGTAAGTGTAATTCTTAAAGCTGCATTTTGTCTTCATCAGGGAGCTGAGAGAAAAGGAGGAAATAGAGAAATACCGTATGGAGCGACCCAAAATCCAACAGCAGTTTTCAGATTTAAAGGTACAAAGTTGCACAAAGTATTTCAGACCACTCGACATCTAATTCTCCTTCAGCTGTTTTTTTTTCTTACATCTGACTCTCAGTATTTCAGGAACTTATAATATTTTATCCTGGCGTAAATTCTGATTTCCCATGCTATCTATGCTCTCCTATCACAGAGGAAGTTGGCAGAGGTGTCAGAGGAGGAGTGGCTCAGCATCCCTGAGGTGGGAGATGCAAGGAACAAACGCCAGAGGAATCCCCGCTATGAAAAACTCACTCCTGTCCCAGACAGCTTCTTCTCCAAACACCTGCAGACTGGAGAGAACCATACCTCTGTTGACCCTCTGCAAGGGGTCAGTCTTCATGCAAAAACATCTTCCCTGTGGACATCCACATTTAAACACACGCCATGAAGAATAATAAAATGTAGTTTCAGCCTGCACCAGCAGGAGTCACAATATCATACTTCAACAACTAGATACTTCAATTTGTACAGATTCATGCATTTTGATACTTAAAATATTACGTTAAAGCAAGGCAACTAATTTGGTTCTGTGCATTACATCTACGTGTTACATTTTCAAATCTTACCTTGTCATTGTGAGTAATGTAGTATTCTTCTCTGTGGATCAATGAGATAGGAAAGACTTTGCTTAAACTTTCACATATATCATTTTCAGTGGTGGGAAAAGTGTCATTTGATCTAAGGCTGCGTCACACAAGCCTTTTCAACATGCTGTGACAAAAGGCTCACAGAGATGAAAATGCTTGACTCCATTATGATTACTTTTTCTTTTTCCCTAGCTGGGAGGTCTGAACACCTCTTATCCAGGAAGTATGACCCCTGGACTGATGACCCCGGGAACAGGAGAACTGGACATGAGGAAAATCGGTCAGGCTAGGAACACACTCATGGACATGAGGCTTAGTCAGGTAAGCGATGCGCCATCCTCAGCCCCTTTCATTTTTATCTTGTTCTATGATTTATTATCTGCTTTTCTTATTTAATTATTTTCTCTCTTGTGTCTGAATTTCATTTGTCTTTAGGTGTCTGACTCAGTGAGCGGACAGACAGTGGTGGATCCAAAGGGTTACCTGACAGATCTCAACTCCATGATCCCCACACACGGCGGGGACATCAGGTAGGGACACCAGAAGTTCAGAGATTACATGAGTGTGTGTGTGTGTGTGTGTGTCTGACGGCTAATTTTTTGTTCTTCATGTCCAGTGACATCAAAAAGGCTCGTCTGTTGCTGAAGTCAGTGAGGGAGACCAATCCCCATCACCCACCTGCCTGGATTGCCTCTGCTAGGCTGGAGGAAGTCACTGGTAAACTGCAGGTGGCAAGGAACCTGATCATGAAAGGCACCGAGATGTGTCCAAAGGTAAAGAATAATGGACATGTCCTGAAACAAAGAAAACAATGTGTATCATTAACAAAACCACACTATAGGCTGACTCTAATATAATAATGTGTCCATAAATTCTGCATGGTGCTTGAACAACAACAATAGCCCTGCAGATTGGTGAAATAATAGACATTTCAGTTCACACTTCCAGCTATTTAGTTTGGTGGCAGAACAACACTGCTCAGCCAGGTTGGGGAGAATGCTCCTTTCCTTCCTATTGAGTGTTTTTCTCTGCCCACCAGAGTGAGGATGTGTGGCTGGAGGCTGCACGACTTCAGCCTGGTGACACAGCTAAAGCCGTGGTGGCCCAGGCTGTACGCCACCTGCCACAGTCTGTCCGCATCTACATCAGAGCCGCAGAGCTGGAGACAGATGTGAGGGCCAAGAAACGAGTCCTCAGGAAGGGTAAGGCCGTTAGAAAACATAACCTGTAAAGATAGATTAAAAAAAACAACCCACAAGTAATGCTTTTAAGCGATTGTCTTTGTGCACACGCGTTTAGCCATAAATGAAAGTGTTGAAGAGACATGTTGATGTTATGTTGTTATGACAAAAGGTTTCCCAACATCGCTTGCCTGAATGAATACTAGGTTCCTCTGCCAAAAGGAAGACACTAATTTCTGAAGGGCAAACATCTACAACCAGTCTCAATCTGTCTGTTGTGTCGTTAAAAGCACTCACACACAACTCCTCACTCCCTCCCTGCATATGTTATACTGCGGTTCCATAAAGGTTACATTTGGCAGCTGTGGTTCTGGATTCTCGTCAAGGCCAGACACCCTAGTTGAACCAGAGTGTCAGTGCCCGAGCACACACGCACACACACACACACACACACACTCACACACTCACACACACACACAGTCACTCATATTTCCCAGCAGCATACCCCAATGACAGAGATGGATGGGAAGCTTCCTCTGTGGAAGAGGTCTCTCCGCCTCTACATGTTCAGTTGCCTCTGCAGTGCTTATCTCCATTACACACACAATACTCTCCTGTCCCACCCACACACTATTAAACTATACCACTATTGCAGAATAAGCTATTCAGTATTGGTTTTTCTTGTGTTATATTCAGTGCCTGTGTGTTCAGTGAAGTCGTGTCTTCCTACCAGTTATAAAATACATTTGCATCTTGTCATTATTAAAATGTTTATTACTGTTAATATTGGTGACTCAGTTTATTACCTTGAGCAAGGCGCCGACCTGCTTGCATGCTGTCAGTCCTTCAGGGTTAAAGTTTTAATGAAATGACTTAACGGTTGTTGTTGTCACCCATTTAGCCCTGGAGAATGTGTCCAAGTCGGTTCGACTGTGGAAGACGGCTGTTGAGCTGGAGGAGCCAGAGGATGCCAGAATCATGCTTAGCCGAGCTGTGGAGTGTTGTCCTACTAGTGTGGAGGTGAGTTTAACACTGCCATATCCTTTTTTCCCCACCCGACAAGATGAAACGAAATTGCTAGGTGCCACACACTACAATGCAAAGAAACAAACCTCTTCACCAAACTCTATATCTAACAAGTTCTGTCTGACCTCTTCAGCTGTGGCTGGCACTTGCCCGGTTAGAGACGTACGAGAACGCCCGTCGTGTCCTGAACAAAGCTCGAGAGAACATTCCCACGGATCGGCACATCTGGATCACTGCCGCCAAACTGGAGGAGGCCAACGGCAACACTCAGATGGTGGACAAGATCATCGACAGAGCCATCACCTCTCTACACGCCAACGGTGTGGAGATCAACAGAGAACAGTGGATACAGGTGAGTTCCAGCAGCTTTGTGGTTAGTTTGACATCATAGTGAGAGCGAGAGGAAGAGAGAGAGGGAGAGAGGGCAGGGTTTCTTGCTGGAAAGCTGTTTGGCGAATGACAAACAGCTTCACTGAATAAATAATCGCATTCCCCAAGGCCTTAGAAATAAGTGTACTTTCAAAACAGAAACTCTTCAAGCTCTGCCACTCATACATCTCATGTAAATAAGAGTTGACAGGATATCGGAAACATCTTTCAGTTTAAAACTTGTAGTTTAAAAAACCAGCACAAAAGACAGCTTTAGGAATTTTGTAATGTTTACTCAACATCTCTGTAACACTTCAGCAAAAATGAAACCTTAGAAAGCCTCACAAACAGGAAATGTGTTGCAAAGTTATTGTGCTGGTCTGTGGAAGATTGTACACATGTAACTAATTAACTGGCTACTTGGTTACTTTGTCTTTATGACTCACTGACAATGACGTTAAGGATTTTTTGAAAATATGTGTCACTGTCACTTCCAAAGTAAGAGGAACAACAACACTGTTTAGTTTTAGTTTTTATGCTGTACCAGAACCATCAGTAATGTTAGTAAACACTGGCTGGAGTAAATCCAGCATTCTGTTTTAATTATGATCAGCTGATGAGCACACTGTTGGGATTTGATATGTAGGTCTTTAAATCTTTGATTGCACAATCCACTGAACCTGTAAATGAGAGGATGAATTACAAATGAAAGATGTAACTTTTTAAATCTTGATGTCGAGGGAACAGAGACTGAGTCACGTGTTTGTCACCTGATAGTGCAGCCAGCATACTTTGCCAAAGTCGCTTGCTATTTCATCTGGGAGCATAAGCACACACACACCAGCATTTTGACTGACTGATTTTGTGCAGTGCAGTTCAGTTGTTTTGCAATCATAGACCTTCACGGGAATCATTTCTCACATTGTTTCCTTGACTACCCACCCCTTTTTCTACCGCCGGCAAAGTGTGTGGTTAACGTGGTTGGTTTATCATGGCCATTTGCCAATACACTCATCACAACACTTAGAGCAGATGAACTTTAAAATGACAGGATTTGGCAGCTTTTAAAAGAAGGATTTTATATGGAGACCGTAGATAACTTTTTTTGTAAGAGATTAATTATCTATTAAAATATAGCTATTAACTGTAAGTTAGCCACATTGATATCAATCAGTAAACCACTTATCTGACATATTAGATGTGTGAATATTTCAATGTTAAAGAGGAATTATGCAAGATCTGCACCTTAATTAAACACCTTTGAAGTAATTGTGATGGTTAAATGACTTGTTACGGGGAGAATGAAGACTCTATGGCCTCCACCTTGGGTCTCTTGGACAAAAACCACTTCGGCAGACGTCACTGCACAAATTGCCTTCTAGCCGGCTTCGTTGAAAATGAATGCACATGTCCAGGTGGGAGGGAGGAGGAGGGTTAGCTGTGAGTTTTTACACCAGTGGAATATGCACTCCGAAACTGTAGGGGGAGCTCTGTAGAGAAGAAAGTGACTAAAACAACGACTGCATAGTTCCCCTTTAGTATCTTCATTATTCCTCTGAAACTGTTGGGGTCAGTACTAGTAGTTTATACCATAATTGTTACATTCTACATGTTTACAAGCCAACACTCTTAACTCTCAAATATTTCTTCTTATCTTATAGGATGCAGAGGAGTGTGACAAAGCAGCTAGTGTTGCTACCTGCCAGGCCGTGATAAGGGCCGTCATAGGGATTGGCATTGAGGAGGAGGATCGTAAACACACCTGGATGGAGGATGCAGAGAGTGTGAGTACCAACACATCCAGAGTTTCTTTACATGCTAATTTCCTGTCTGAGGTTGAACCTCACTGAGATGTTTGTTTGTCTGTTGTTGTTTCAGTGTGTTTCCCATGGAGCGCTGGAGTGTGCCAGAGCCATCTATGCCCATGCCCTGCAGGTGTTCCCCAGCAAAAAAAGTGTCTGGCTCCGAGCTGCCTACTTTGAAAAAGCCAATGGCACCAGGTGACCACATTTGGTTTTCTAAATAACAGATAAACAGTCTGAGAGTTTTTTATTGGTATGAATCACAAAGACATCCACAATCTACTTTGTGAACCAAATACATCATAACATTTTACCATTGTAGCAGCTGTACTATTATTGTAATATATACACATAATAAGGGATATGGTGCATTTTAATGTATGTTATTTCCTCACATTTTTGTTCCTTAAAATGTTTTAGTTTATCGCTATGTTTAAAATTCTGGTTTTCTCTTTTTTTGCCTCCCATCTGCTCCCCCCCCCCCCCATCCATTACTCTCTCATGGCTCATTACCTCTCTCAGGGAGTCTTTGGAGGCTCTGCTCCAGAGGGCTGTGGCTCATTGTCCCAAGGCAGAGGTCCTGTGGCTGATGGGGGCCAAGTCCAAGTGGCTGGCAGAAGATGTGCCTGCAGCCAGAAGTATCCTCGCTCTGGCCTTCCAGGTGTGTCCAGCAGTTGTGCAAACTCTTGACTTGTTCATTTAGTGTCCATGAAAGCCTTTGTATAACTCTGTCCAATCCACTCTTTCTCCCTTTCTTACCCAAATACTCCTTGATGTTTTTTAGGCTAACCCTAACAGTGAAGAGATCTGGCTTGCTGCTGTCAAATTGGAGTCTGAGAATAATGAGTATGAAAGAGCCCGTCGACTGCTTGCCAAGGCCCGGAGCAGTGCCCCAACAGCCAGGGTGAGTGTGAATATGTGTGTCTGGGAGTGAGCAGAGGGAAAAGTGATAGTAGGATTTCTTTCTATTTAAGTTGCATGAATCATCTTATGTTCTGAAATAGGTTGAAAACTGGTCCCATTCAGGTTTTAATGCTTATATCTATATTCAGATGTTAACTTTGGCTCTTAATTTGTACAGGGGAAGTATTTCACTAAACTGTCTTGTCCTTTTACTCTCCAAGTGTCCTTCTGTGACCCTGTGTACTGGAACAGTTAGTTTGTTTTCCACTCAGTATTGCTGGAATAAATAGAGGACTGACCCATGTTTGGATTTAATAGGAAACTAACAGTGCATTGTACTCGAGGAAGCTTCTACAAACATGGTGTTTTTTTTTCTCAGGTTCAGGCTTGCTGTGTTTCTACATATCAAAGCGGTCTGTTGCACTCAGGCTGACAGATGTTGTCAGCAGTGCTCTTTAGCTGCCAATGTCTATCAAATTGATCTGACTGTGCTCCCTTTAGTTATCTGTACTGTATTTACTGTCAGCTATGACCAAGGCGGTTTGCTTTAATGTGGGCCGGACCGATTGCCCTGTCAGATAAGACAAGTGCGTGGTGTTAATGAAGCAGTTAAGCATTTAGGCCATGCCCCAGGAAGTTGATATTTGATACATTAGATGGCTGAGAAGGTATTTGCATTACAGAAATTTGGCTGCTATGATAATATTCCATGTCAAGAATATTACAGATCATAGGCCCTGTTAATACACGTCGCCTCGTTGAACAGTTTATATTTGTTTATAATCTCTACAGGTATTTATGAAGTCTGTGAAGTTGGAGTGGGTGTTGGGAAACATCGAGGCTGCCCAGGAGTTGTGCACCGAGGCCCTGAAACACTATGAGGACTTCCCAAAACTCTGGATGATGAGAGGCCAGATAGAGGAGCAGTGTGAAAACATGGACAAGGCCAGAGAGGCCTACAACCAAGGGGTGAGGTGTTAGCGAAGTGTTAAGGGGAGGGGGTTTCTGTAGGTGTGCTAACAGCAAAGGGCTGTAAGGGTGTTTTATTCATACAAAAAATAATTTCAAAAATAACTAATAAAGTTGATGTCTTTCTCGTTGCCGTAGTTGAAAAAGTGTCCCCATTCGGGTGCCCTGTGGTTGTTGCTGTCTCATCTTGAAGAGAGAGTGGGACAGCTGACCAGAGCCAGAGCGATCCTGGAGAAGGCACGACTCAAGAACCCCCAGAGCCCTGACCTGTGGTAAGAAAACACAACCAACAGCCACTTATACACAATACAAAAGCTAGTTGTATGCAAAACAGTGCTCGAGGACGCCCACAAGTTTGAAACGTGTCGTCTATGTGGATACTGCAGTAAGCATTATCAAAGAGTTCTGTGTGTACTGAGCAATTACAGATATTTACTTTGGCATTCAAGTGCCTTCCATCTTCCCCTTCGCTGTCATGCTTTTGGCTCTTTGGGAAACATTTCACTTCACTGCATGAAGGAGAAGATGCTGGCACACTTCTCCACATACCCACACAAAGATTTTTTTTTTTTTTCCTTTTCTGTAGAAAAGGAAAGTGAAAATGTTGTCAGATAAGTGTGTGCATTAGACATCATGTGCTAAATGTGCTTGTTACCACATTTAATGGAATATATTTCTTTAAATTCAGTATGGAAACCCAACCTATGATTGATATCAACTTAGAAAAACAATAATGTCTCCACTTACCAGTCAAAAACAGGCATGCACAGCTGAGTATCTGAAAGGATGTGTATGTGATCATATTAACCAGGTTGGAGTCAGTCAGGCTGGAGTTCCGTGCCGGGCTGAAGAACATCGCCAACACACTCATGGCCAAAGCCCTGCAGGAGTGCCCCAATTCAGGTGAGAACCCTGTTTTATACACCAAAAAAATATTTTTTGTTACTTTCTGTACTTTTTATCGCTGTTTGTAATCTCAAATTCTCCCCTTTACACCACTCCCTGTTCCTTCCTACAAAGGTATCCTGTGGGCAGAGGCTGTGTTTTTGGAGGCCAGGCCCCAGAGGAAGACTAAAAGCGTTGATGCTTTGAAGAAGTGTGAACATGATCCCCATGTCTTGCTCGCTGTTGCCAAGTACGACCATGTTTTTTCACTGTATCCCACTCAACGTTTTATGATCAGCTCTGCAGTTTGTGCAAATTTCTCATTTTATTTCGCATTGAGCATTTCGGGATGATTTACAAAATATATATATATTTCTTTCGTAAAATGTTGTGTGCACTTTTTCAGGTTGTTTTGGAGTGAGCGTAAGATCACCAAAGCCAGAGAGTGGTTCCTCAGGACAGTGAAGATCGAGCCAGACCTCGGAGATGCTTGGGCTCTCTTCTACAAGTTTGAGTTGCAACATGGCACTGAGGTATCAGTCATCATTGTCTGTCTTGTTTGGGTATGACGTGTGTCTGCAGTTTAATATCAGGCAACATTGTCATGACTGATTTAGCTAATTAACCCTTAAAACCCACTGGAAGCAATGGGACCCACAGGAGCTTTAAGGCGGTTACGTTGGTCCGGTGTGAACTCAATTAATGCCACTGTGGTTTATCTAAGTGATGCGGTTCCTGCTGTTGAAATGTTATTACATTGATTGTCCAGCTAATATTCTCACTGTGTCATTTAATATATGTATGTAATGGACAAGATAAAACAGTATTTGGGTGGAAGAGTGCATGGAGGAATCCATGATGATGATGATGCTGTCACTCTAAACTATTTTGCACCTTACAGAATTGCTTTTACTCGTTTATCAAGATAGACAATAGACACAACCAAAAACTCTGTGTATGTGGGTTTAACCTTAACTGATCTGCATCCACCAGGAACAACAGGAAGAGGTGCGAAAACGCTGTGAGAATGCGGAGCCACGCCACGGCGAGCTGTGGTGTGCCGAGTCCAAACACGTCCTGAACTGGCAGAAGAAGACAGGAGAGATCTTAGCGCTGGTAGCCAGCAAGATCAAGAACACGTTCTGAGACCGGGGAGATTTTGGACTGGGACTGAAAACACCTGGAGGACTCTGGCAGTCACAAGTCTCACAGGGAACAGCTACGGACATGCTCAACTATTGTTCTCTACCACGACTTCACACCATCTCTGGAACAAAGTATTCACCCCCGCCCCCCGCCCCACTTCCCCTTACCTTTTTCATGTTTTATTGTTTTACAAACCCGAATTAGAGTTTTTGTACTTAAAAACAAAAAAGGGATTCAATGTCAAAGTGAAAGTGAAAGTACCGATGTAAAATTCATAATCATTCCATGTAGCAGCAGCAATTCAAACACTTGTAGTCTGTCCAGTTAGATGGACTGTCAGTCAGTACATGAAATTTTCCATGACCTCGGATGGAACAAGGTCTGGATTCAGTCAAGTTGTTATTTCTAAGCTTCTGTAGCTTTACTTTTATCTTTGAGGTGTTTGTTTTGTCGACAAGTAAACCTACTAAGTCTTCTTGCAGTCTGATGCAGGTTGCCCTTTAGGATTTCTTTGTATTTCGCTACAGTCATTGTACCCTCAACCTTTCAAAGCCATTCAGGACCTGCTCACAGTGTGATAATTCTATCACCATGTATCATGGTGGAGACTTGGTTTTCAGCAGTGTGGGTTGTTTTTCTGTTGGTACGATAGCGTCTCTCTTTTGCTCCAGTCTCCTGCTTGCCTTTGGGCAAATATTATCTCAAATGATAGGTGAGGTTTCTCCATACATGATGTCTTGTTCAGTTGTGGTTGGTTTTCCGGTTGGATTCAAATACAGTAAAAAAACACACCGCCAGTACAAACTATCACTGTGACATCAGGTTTTGGGAGGTAACTTGTGATCTCCATGCAATATATAATAATTTGATGATAATTGGCTGCACCCATAACCATCTAAGTGTGTCATAGAAAAGTGGGTTAAAGGTAAGATAGTCATTTATTCTGTCCTATGTTTTATATGACAGATTAATTTGTTCATCTGTTTTCACTTTGACATTTGTCTGTTTTTCTGTCTGAAGATTGTGAGAGAATAAATTTGAAAAAGAAAAAGCAGAAATGGAAATCAGTTCTTTCAATACTAGTGACTGTAAAAGAGAAGTTGAGCTTGAACCCTGTAGGTATCAAGAGAACATTTGTTTTTGTCTCAAATTGTGTTTGTTAACAAAATATCCAAACATCTCATTTTGAAGAATTATATTTTAATGCCTCAACAATGAGGATTTTAAGAGAGGCTCAGATTTGGCTCTGTCAGTTCAACAAGATGCGACAGTGTGTATAAACTATTTTTTTTGTTGGTTATGGTATGCTTTCTCATTTTGGTGGGAATGATCTAGTTTTTTTTTACACAGCTTGCTTGAGATGTGTTTAAAATACTTTGCAGGAATCCAATAAACAAAGTTTATTGCATAATACCCCTGTCTCCCCCAAACAACTTAAATTGATGAAGTGGTTTGTTGTGATTTCAATGTCATATTTATTTTACGAGCCCCATTGTTGTTTTGTTGGTATTTGCTGGATGTGTTTCCCCTGACCTTTCAGTGCAGGAGTTTTACCCACACTAATCCCCCCATGCACTTCATATGGTGGTCTGTGCTTTGGTGGCCCCTTATCCCATGGGATGTCATTGGAATCTCAGCTAAGGTTTAACTTGAATGATCACTGCATAGTGTCAGCATTACAAGCATCGTTTCATAGTCCCATTGCTTCCCTGTAGCTCATTCAATGAACTGGAAGTTTCTTCCTTAGAAAAAAAAAAAAAAAGCCCAATAAGTATTAAATGGCGCTTTGGGAGACCTGCTCCATCAAAACACTGGCTCTTCACTACCGCTCCTCCTCGGTATCACGTCTTTCCAAGAAAAACCGACACGATGAAGGCAAATGATTGATTGCAGACGTTTTCCTCGACTTGATCGGACTGGAGTTTGGTGAAATCCTAAGCCCAGCGTCAGCAATCCATGACAGGAAAGGAAATTGGAGCGGCAGTGACTTTTGTTGATGTTGGAAATTACGGAACACTTAATCGGAAGTCAGTCCGCCACCGTGTGAGCCTATCCAACACAAGAAGTGTCAAAAACGGGTGCTTTTGGATACAATGAGCGCCGCCGGATCATCAGGAGTAATTCATTGGATCTTGCAGGTACTGGTGCAGATGGGTTTGCTCGTCTGAGGAGCCTGCAGCAGAACATGATAAATGGTAAGTGCGGTTTTTAACGTCAGGTGCCTATTTACGCAGCAGATGAGCGCATTGAGATCATTGTAGATATTAATAACGCTGCTCTATTATCAGGTCTGCGCACACCAATACTGTTATAACTGCACCGTGTTGAACTGCCTGCAAAGCAACTGGCGCTGAGGCGCACTGTGTGGAGATGTTTATTGCCTACTTGTTAATAACCCACAGAGGACACTGACCACAATGTTGTTATTACTTGTGTTCAATTGTACGGAGCGATTTGCAAGTATGGCCAAACATTTACGCATCCGTGGCTCCATTTGTCTATGTTGAAAGGGTTATTGTATGCAAAGGTGACAAATTTGTATAAGAGAGCAAACAGATGTGAGGTGTCCTTAGAGGAATACCCACTATACCCTGGTCCAGATGTGTCATTATATAGGCTACACACTTCATCCTCTAAAATATCAAATGTAAATTTGTAATAGACTCACTCAAGTATTTCAATTTCGCATCAAGAATGCTAAACTTTTTTATAAACAGGAAACACTTAATCACACTTGTAAAGTGATATTTCTACATTTGTGGATCCATTTGTAAATGTGAAACAGGCTTTGGGCCACTTCCTGTCAGTTTGTCGGACACGTGACATTTGAACCTTCCCTCAGATGATTTTTTAAAGTTGCTGCCACTCTCAGGACTTACAGTTGTGTAGAGGTAAGATCAGCAGATAGATCAAAATGAAGTGCAGCTTCTTTAGTCCACAGTTTTAACATTTCAGGGTAAAAAAAAAACTGTTTGCTGATAACTTTCCAGTATTTTATCATTAACATACTTTTGTTAAGCTCCTGTATTATGCTATTATTAACCTTATCACTGCTGTTGCAGTCCTGTCTTTTCCTTTCAAGTCAAATTATGCTGGAAGTATTTATTTGATTTTCATTTATTTAATTTTCATTTCAAAAGAATAGGCTTAAATAATGTCATTATGAAAGACTCCAAACACATATCTATCAAGGGGCTGGACTGGATATTGGAAGAATCAGGATAGTAGGGCCAGAGATGGAGGGCCACCCAGCTCCACTTTATCTTTCACCTTCTGAGTGAAACCTGTCTCTGTTGCTGTTTGCTGAAGCAGGTTACTCAACCCAAAGTTAGTAAAGTATCACCAATAAGGAAGCAATCACAGGACAACACACTCACCTGGGGAAGACAACGGTGGCTTTAATACTAAATCATGATCTCTGAAGTGAATAAAGATGCTCCACTTCAGGGTGTGGTTTGCAAATAAATAAACGTATAAATAAAAGAGAGAGTATTTGGGGACCAAAGGATACTTTGAAGGGAGATTGTGTATGCAGGTGACACTTATCCTTTATCCAGTGAGAGGATGACGACACCTACTGGTAGAGCCAGTACTGCACTTGATATTTGGGGATTTTGTTTTGACAGATCAGCCATGGTTTGAGTTGGAAAAAGTCATCCAAACAAATAGGAAGGAAATAACAAATGTCACATTGCCCACAAACTGACAGCAGGTGACCCACAGATGTATTCACATTTCATGCATCAGATCGATCCAAATGGTATTTGTAAATCATTCACACATGGATAGCCAATTCATCGTGGATCATAGTTCACATTTGTAGATTGTTTACTGTGACTTAGAAATATCAAAGTTCCATAAATCAGTTTGCATCTGCAATCTGTTATTTTATGTGGAGATAAAACTTGTAATTAGATCTTGTCTTTTTTTCTTTTTAGTGTCTGACCGGAACTCTACTCCGTCGTGTCCTGGTGGTTTTCTTGTTGGCCAACACTTGTGCTAAACGTAGATGCAACTATAAAGAAATACTGGGCTCATACAGAGAGGTCGTCTTCGTTGAGCTGCAGAATCTGGTATGAAAACATGATAGCTGCCCTTCTTTCAAAACTACTTATTAACATGTGCATAATGTCTGCATATAACGGCTGCTGCAGTATTTGAATGTTTTATTTGTATGCTATTCTTTTATAAGCACCTTACACAAGAAGCACTCGTAAATTCTGTCGTATATTTCTGTGATACAATGACAATAAAGGCAATCTTGATCTTGATCTTTATCTTCAGTGTTTGCAATAGTGTTCAGTGTGCCAGCTTTAAAGTCTTGTCTGTTTTGTCTTTGAATGGCAATGCTTTTACATTTCTGTGAATAAATCCACATTTGTTTGTTTGTTTTTTGCAGAATTTGACAGGTTCCTTTAATACTGCCAAAGACAGAGACCCCTGTCCCCAAGGAAAGGTAAATGGCACTTAAATACATAATGATAGCACATTGAACAGGGTGATAACTCATAACAGATCCGATGCTGTGATGCTGTGGGTTTCAAAAGAATTTATCGGCTGCCTCCCGTTATGAATTTTGAAATGCAAAGGAAGAATTTCTCCATGGGCATCATGGGATTTCGTTAACGGTTATTTTATGGTACCAGCAACAGATGAACTATTTCTAATGGTGATTTATTGTCTTCTCTTTATGGGCTATTCTCCCATCACAGGCGCGTCGCATCCTGGGTTCAATCTATGGTATGACACAGCAGATTCGGTGTCAGAGGAGTGGCAAGCAGTCTGACCTGGAAAAGCCACTGGAGAGCATGGAGCAACTCATCATTCACAACTGCAGTCCTGATTACCTGGTGAGGAGAACGACTTCAAAGAGCCACATTTGTCCATTTTTGATATGTATTGATTTTTTGATTTTTCCACAATTGAGCAAAAGAAGACAGCACCGCACAGAAAAAATATGTTCCACCTACCACCTTCACCCACACATAGAAATAGCAAAAATATTCTTTTGTTTTTTGTGCTTCTAAATCGGCTTGGGAAAATGGTTTGTAGATTATCTGTACACAGATACATAAATAACTGGCTGGTTGCATAACAGCACTGCCTTTTCTTTTCAGGGGAAGAGAACCTCTTGTTCGCGTGTCCAGAAAATACGAGGAAAAAAGAGAAAGAGGACCAGGTTAATCAAAGTTATCAATGCACTGATCACTTGTTGGCAGAAACTTCAAAGCGTATATATGCTCTCAAAGTAGAAAATGTTTTGTTTTCTTGATTCCTGAAACTCTCTCATGAAGTTATCAGGTGATTTCCAATAAGTTCATTGCATCAAACGATATTATTATTATTATTGATGACCCTATGTGTTTTCAAATGCAATGTCATGGATGTTTACTGATGTCAAGTTCTCAGTGTTCTGTCTATTTTAATATCAGACTTTGCATGTCAACAGTGCTCCCTGTTTTAATGCAATCGTTTTATAGTAACCACAGATAAGCTAAAAATATTCGCAATGCATTCAAATACTTTCTGAATATGCACATTTTCCAAGGTGTCTCCTGTTTTAACAACCATTGTTTTTATGTTGTAATCCATAGCCTGTGTCATCATACTCATAAAATGTTCCCCTGTCAGTCATGTTTTAGAGTATATTCCTTATAATAAAATGTCAAAAATATTGTTGTTGTTATTAATCATCATTGGTAGTAATAGTAGCAGTAGCGGGAGTGGCATATAAAAGCAGACACACCAAGCTTAGACACAGCAATAATAAATAATATAAATAATAGGCTAATAAACAAATATAAATAATAGGCTAACAAAGTACATAAAGACAGAACAACACTTTTCCTAAACCATTTTTACATCCTATGAAATAAATGATTTCCCTAAGTATGAAAATTAATTATATTAATAGTAGAATCAGAGAGTATAGGCTAATTGAACTAAAGGTAAGCAGCAATAGGACTATATTTAGCCTACTTTTACTTTTCTTTTTTTTTTTTTACCAGCTGGAGGTGCTAAACAGCGTTTCGTTGTTTTTAACAGTGACAAATAAATTCTATTCTATTCTATTTTGCGGAAAACCGTATCGGCTCTGACTAAAAAGCGGAACTCGCCATAAGCGAACAAAGCAAATGTTTCTACCCGGAACAGATTCTGTGTTGCACAGCCTCGACCAATCGATTTGTGGACGACGTGCAACATCAACAAGTCTCTAATTAAGGTATAGTTGTGACTCCAACACGTTACCAAAGATACTCGCGTTACTACTAGTTTGTTTATTCACAGGTTTTCAAGCGTTTTGTTGACATTATTTTTTTTTTTCGCTTGTTATTTTCAGCGACAGATAAACTGCATCGTTGGTGAAACGTTGAAGAAAACAGCACCTACTCTGTGCCAGACGTTTGGATGAAATACTAACGTTACCCACTCCTCTGAACATGAGACGGTCTTCTGTAGCAGTTGAAAGCGGTGTTTAGCTCCTGTGTTGCCTGGGTTTTGTTTAGTTAGTGGGTTTAAGTTAAGTATCCATCGCCAGAGCAGTTATGGCTATGAGTGTTAGTAGCAGCAGCAGCAGCAGCACTGTAGACATGGATCCAGATGTTGCTCTGAGGCTGTTTGAGGAGGGGGCTACGCTGGTGCTGCTGGGTGTGCCTAAGGGCACAGAGCTGGGGATTGACTGCAAGAGCTGGCAGGTGGGGCCTCGCTTCCGGGGGGTGAAGATGATCCCTCCAGGTCTGCACTTCCTTCACTACAGTTCTGTTAATGCGCCAAG
Source organism: Trachurus trachurus (assembly GCF_905171665.1). Taxonomy (NCBI): domain Eukaryota; kingdom Metazoa; phylum Chordata; class Actinopteri; order Carangiformes; family Carangidae; genus Trachurus; species Trachurus trachurus. The sequence continues at coordinate 22,787,034 of NC_139901.1, read as the reverse complement.
CTGTGGAGGAGAAATTGGCCCAAAGACAGGCCTCTTCCTCTGTCTCAAACCCAGGGAGATCGTGTTGGCGAACTGGGACCAGAAAGAGGAAGATCTGGACTTCTCAGCCTCCAAGAACGAAGAGGAGGTGAGCCGCATCCGGGCGACCCTGCAAGAGCTGGATCCTTACCTGGGTCCCTACCCATACGAGGTGATGAGGAAGTGGGTGTCCCTCACTGACCGCCTGAGTGAGGAGGTAGCCAATAACCTGCAGCCTCTGTCTGGCAGAATATGTGCCTTCAGCGACGTCATTCCCGAGACTGAGTACAGACACACCAAAGACAGAGCAGAGCAGCCGAGGAACGACACAGCCTGTCAGAGCATGAAGGAGGGACTTAATAGGCTCCCCAAGATGAAGATAAGGGAAGGGACAGAGATGCGCTTCTCTGATATCCCCAAGAAAACATACCCACCGGGGGCAACGCCAGCTGAGATCACCCAGTGCAGCCTGGACCAGAGCTATGCCCTGGAAACTGTTCTGGAGAAGAACCATGAGCTTCAGCCTCTCAACCTCCTAGGTTTGTGTTAGATACACCTATATTAGGTCATCAGAATAGCCCAGAGTTGTATTTTATGTGTTTTAACCATCTACATTTCTTTTCTCAGGTGAGCTGCAGTTTGCCTTTGTGTGCTTCATACTTGGAAATGTGTATGAGGGCTTTGAGCACTGGAAGCGTCTCCTGGCTCTACTGTGTCGCTCAGAGGACGCCATGAAGAGGCGCAAGGAACTCTATCTGGGGCTCATCGGCGTGCTCTATCACCAGCTCGGAGAAATCCCGCCGGACTTCTTCGTCGACATCGTATCACAGGACAACTTCCTCACGTCCACACTGCAGGTAGATGCTGAATGTCAGGATGTTAGGAACTGTGGACATCCATTAAAATGAAAGCAAAAGACAATGAGGTGTCATGTCTCAAGTTATGAACTGAAATTATAATAAAACACAAAAAACATAATGATAAGAAGATGATTAAGGAAATCACAGCAAACATTTTGACTTAACATAAAAGCTAAAGTGTTATTATGTAACAAACCTAACAATGTGCTGGCATGCACTACACCAGAATCCTGAAACTCAAGCAGATACGTGCACATCTCAATTTATTAGAATATCATGGAAATGTTCATTTATTTCAGTAGTTCAATTCAAATAATAAAACTCATATATTATATATTTTTAATCAAGAGCAAGCCTTGAGAACTTAGTAGCAAATAGGGGGAAAATATACAACAGTGACATATTAACATTTAATCCACAGTGAAGATCAAACATTGTAATAACCAGACCCTCTCTGATTTGTCATAGGTAGCCCATACAACAATAACAACAAGTTAAGTAAATAAGTATATACACATGCATTTGTGATCATAGATGTTGATTTCTTTTCTTCTTTTTTTGCACTTATTTTCTTGCAGGACTTTTTCCAGTATGTCAGTGGACCTGGCGTAGACGGTGTGCTTCGAAAGAGAGCGGAGAAGTTCAAGGCCCACCTTACCAAGAAGTTCAGTTGGGATTTCGACGCAGACCTGGAGGACTGTGCCCCCGTGGTGGTGGAGCTACCAGAAGGTGTTACAGTCGACTGAACTGCTCTGCCATTGACTAAACATTTATCTTTCAGTCTTAGAATGAAGGAGAGGTGTGACCGTTATCTAAGAGCAGATCCAAAGGCTCTCTGAAGCCCTCGAGGAAATTCAACAGTGGGTTCTACGTTTACTCAGTTAGCACCCTGTTGTAAGGAAAGCAAACTTGTTACTAAGTCATCATAAGTGTTACAGCCAGGGAGGAGCAGCTGTGTACTATATGTCAATGGTGCCCTCTGGTGGTGGTTTCCTCTAAGCTCAGCAAGCACGTGTTGCCTCGTTTAGTAGTTGTTTTTTTATCACCAAAATCATTTTCAATCATTTTTTTTACTTAAATATAAAATAGTTGTTCAGTTAATTAATGGTGAGAATTATAAATAATACTATACTCCTGTCACCTGGCATCATCATCAGTGACAGAGCATTTATACGTTCACCAGAGCTGCCACATTTTAACTGTACAAATGACAAGGATGACAGAGCTTTTATTTAGAGCTTCACGTCACCAAACCTTCTATAGGAGATGTACAGAGCTTTGTTAGAGGACATTAAAAGTTAAGGAGTGAGTGACTGTAGTGATTCTATACCTCATACATTAGAAATATAGATATATAGATAATATAATAGATATTATTCAGTGCTGTTGTATCCTTTACATCTATGTAGCCACACTGGAAAATGTCAGTTGTGGTTTTGTAATGGTACATTTGTCAAACATGAAGATCACACTTCCTTCAGAATTTTTTCTTCCAGCTAATTTTCCTTTCTGATTTATTTGATACAAAAAAGCGTCTTTAATAAAAAAACAACAACAACACCTTTGATACAAAATAGCTGTATATTGTTTTGTGTCAGTGCTGCATTGGATGTTCATGCATGTCTACTCCACCAGATGGCAGTCATAGGATTTTTTTGGGAAGATTTACAACTTCACATATCTTCCTCTGTACATCAGTTCTGCACATAGAAATGTGCATTCATGCAGAATGAAAAGCTGCTGTTTTTGGTGCTGGTACTGGGGTTCTTGTGCATAAGAAGACTGTTTGGGTGGAAATGATCGCTGCGCTTCTTCTGATCTCGCCCAAGATGATTTGTGAGGAATAACAGGTGGAGGAACATACGTATGGACTGCATAGATAACAGCTGGATCAATTGGATAACATATTCACATGCAGCTTATTAGCTGTGAGCGTGTGTGTGCGTGTGTGTGTGTGTTCTTTGACTTTGATGGATGGGGTAAGCCTTGCGTTACTCTGCTGGCCCATCAATCCATTCACTCATTCATTTCTCCCCTTCTGAACCTACGTTCTCTCCAGCTGGACGTCTCTCTGCTTTGACATGCCCCAGCTCCGTGAACCCATCTATAACCATAAAGCTGCTGTCAAAGGGACTAGAGCCATCTAATGTAATTATCTGAATCAATGGAGTCTAGGCCTGTTGATGGAGATCCAAATACCAATACAAGACATCCATTCTCTTCCCAGAAGACAGATGGTATTGTGAAATGAATGGTAACGCTAGGCTTTACGATGAAAGCTCCCCTTTTGAAAATTTACGCACATCTTAAAAGAAGATCAGTGCTCTATTTGTGGTCCATACTGAGACCACTGGGGCCTTGCACTGGTTGTTATTTTCCTTTTGAATGCAATTAGATGGAGAAAATGGCTTGGAGCACATGGTGGAAACATATCAGCGCAACATGGAAGGAAATGTGCGCTGATTATTTGTAGATCCCTCTTTCCCTTCGGAGATGGGATACTGCACATTGTCAATGGAGGCAGTCTCAGAAACGACACCACTGGGACGTCCTTGGCGCTCCTGCCCCGTCCACCACAGTCAGAAATATAATGTCTAGCAAGTTGCCAAACAAATGATGAGGTGTCCAGCTTTTTCTGCGCCACACGAACCCTCATCACCCCTCAGTGAACGATCTCCTGCCATGTTGCTGGTATGGCAACCATTTTCCTTTTTAATCGCCCCTATTTGTTTAGTTTGGTGCGGCTGCCCTGAGGAGTGAAGCACGCTGGGAAACAGGCTGCGCTGATTGTGCAGACCCTCAAAGCCTAGCAGGCCCCTGTCAGTCATGGTGGAGCTTTCTCTCCATTAGATGTGAGCTGGTCATTTTCATGGGGCTCACACAAGCTGCTCACCCTGCCAGTGTAAACACAGGCCCCTCTGTTTCTTTCTCAGGCGCTCTCCTCCCCCCTGGTCGCAGCAGCAAGGAGGATGGATGATGGTGTGTGTGCGCATGCATGTGCATGTGTGTGTATGCAACTTCTTGACCAAGACTTGATCTGGTCTTAATGAGAAAAGTCACATGTTTGATCATGTGTGTAGGTGGAATTGACCCATTAAAAGAGGTAATTTAATCATATGCAGTGGACATTCAGAAACATCCTGAGAGATGTTTTCTGCCTTTTGTTTTTGCATCAATCGGCGCCTTTGCAATTTTTCTAAATATTTTTGTAGTTTTAATTTCAGGGGTTTTCTTTTTTTGTTTTGTTTTCCCTCTTTGCGTGTATTTGTATGGTTGCCATTTCTCTGCCCGCTGTCTGTCTTTCACCCACTGATGTGAAGTGTGTTGCTATGACCATATGGACATATGGCAAAATGCATAATTATAATGAATAGCTTGTCAAAAAGTGGGGCTTATTGGTAATTGCCCGTGTCGTGAGATTACGTGTGAGCAAAGAAAGAGTCCTTACTGTGCAGACACTGTACAGGCAAAAAGTTTATTTACAGTTGTTGTGGGACCAGTTAGAGCAGTTTAAACCCCCATTCCTCAGATGCAACAGGGAAAACAAATGACGTGCTCTCCTAAGCAATATGACTATAGCATGAAAAGTTTGTATTATCCATGTATGTATCTGGTGTGTGGATTGTGTTCCTGTCCACACACATCGGTTTCTAGATGCTACTTTCTCTCACCTTTTTTGTCCTGGAGTTTGTCTTCTGTCTCTGACTCGTAAGTGTGTGTGTGTGTGTGTGTGTGTGTGTGAGTGTGTGCGCAGTGTGATTACTCTCTATTCCTTCTCCGCTGCAGTACCAGAGGGGCTTCACATGTCTGACTCGCATGACCCAAATGTGAGTCAGGCACGTGTACATTTTCCCAGGACGTGTATATGAGTGTGTGCAGCGTGGGGCGCGTGCACAATTTTGAGCTCTGGTGCCCAGACATATGGACTGGGGGTGGTGGGTGTGGGGTGCTAAAAGTGGGGATGGACAAGGTTAAAAATCCCTGCTGGAAATTTCATACACAGCGTGAGGGAGAGAGAGAGAGTGTGTCTGTGTGTGTGAGTGTGTGAACAATATGTTCTGTTATAGTGATCTGCTGAAGTTATTAAAGGCAGGAGCTAAAAACAAGGCGGTAGACCTTTGAGGTCTGTTCAGCAGACATGTGTGTCTGTCGGTGTGTGTATGTGTGTGTCTGCCCTTCTGATCATGTACAGCATACGGACACAAGAGCAGGCCAATAAAATTCCCAGGCTAACTAATTAAAGTTGTAGAGGTGAAACAAGTACAGGCTGTGATTAGCACAGCAGCACCACAGGGACAGAGATAACCTCCACTGTCATGTCCCACTGCCGTCACAGAGCTCATAAAAGTGTCTGCGCTGGTGCCGTATATCATTCTGTTAGACTTTAACTAAATGTTAAACGAGTCATTTTGAGTGAAACGCGGCTTAAAAAACCACAACAAAGACTCTTTCCTGGTCCCTATTCCCAGTCTCTACTCCATCAGATATCTTTCACCCCCATCCCACCCCATCCCACCCCATCCCACCCCATCCCACCCCACCCCCCCAACCCCCACCTGCCCATCAGATGACTGATCTCTGACTTCCATTTTTAGTGTGTGTGTTGTCTTTGGCTGTGGCACTCAGAGCATGAACTCTAGCAGACCTTGTCACAGCAGAAAGGATTTGAATACTCTTGCACCCCAAATACACACACAATCTGTCTCTATTGCTTTAATACTGTTTTTTTTAAGCAGATGTGCGTGTTGTGTGTGTGTGTGTGTGTGTGAGAGAGAGGGTTCTGAGGTGAAAGCAGCCCCCTCCTGTTAGCCCCACACCCAGGGGAGAACCTGCTGAATGGCTGTAGGGTGGAGAGGAAGGACAGGAGGGGAACCCTGAGTAGAGCAGGCCTTTCTTTCAGATGGCGCTGTGAAGAGGATGAAAACATTCATCTCTCACTGTTTTCTACTGGGTATTAAAGCCATTCCTGTTTTCTTCCGTCCTCTCCCCCCCGCTTTCTCTCAGATGTCCGTACTTTCTCTTTGCCTCATTTTTCTTCACCCTCTGCCACCTGTGCCAACACCCTTCGCCTTGTAAATAATTCAGAGATTTCTGATGTATTATTCAGACCCTTCTCTCTCTCTCTCACACACACACACACAATGTTTTTGTCTGCTTTGATTTCCCCCTTAATGGTTGAATACAGAAACATATCCTTTGTCCATAACCTCTGTGATATTCTTCCTCATTATGCCCCAACATATCAGGTATGAAATGTAATATCAGCAGGTGTGAGGATTTTGCCCACAGAATGAAAGAATCAAACATTTTATAAACAGTGTTGTCCTATAAATAAAGTAGTGTTAACAACTTTCCCCTCTAAGTGAATGCAAGTGAGGCAAGGGATGTGAATAAGTCTCTGTATTCCAGCTGGATGTGCGGTTTAGAAGAGCAAGTTGACCATCTACCTCTCCTCGAGTCCACATGTCGGAGTGTCCTTGTGCAAGATGCTAAACCCCTAATTACCCCTGATGTGTATGTATATGGAAAAAAATGTCAACGTCTTCATGATTAATGACTTTTTATGTTAAATTTGGAGCTCCCTATATGTGGGAAAAGTGATTTACCTTGGACTGGTTCAAGTAAAGAAACAAAAAGGCCATGCAATTATATATGATTAATTCTCTTAATTAGGCGGAAGTGGACAAGAAAACTGGTCTTAACTTTTTTTCAACAACTTGGAAAAAATATGTGCCACATTAAAAGTGTATAAGTATATTTATACCTAAATCATGATGAAATCTGCTCTTCTGAAAATAGTAAATAATTGAGTGTAACCGCGGAAACTGCTGAACCATGGAAATTAAAGTTGACCTTCATCAGTCCATCCAGTTTGACTACCATGGTTTTAACAGTGAGCTCTGAATCAAAAATAGAGACAGATGCCATCCTTCATTTTAAAAATGAAATTTACATTTATATTAAACATTTTTCAATCGCTCTCTCTGTTTGCTTATGGCCCAGGTTTGATTCATCTACACTCTCATATTTGTTTTTTCTTGGTTTCCTGTTTTTCTTGTTACATCTTCAGCTCTCTCAGCGGGCACTGCAGGTGTGTGGAAGTCCTCCCTCACTGATCATGCTGTAGCTCAATCTGAAAAGCGCAGGATTTGTTTTAGGACACAGGGAGCTTTTAAAAAGCCGCAGAAAAATCCCCACCTCCCCTGTTATATTCCCACATCTCTTTAATACAACAGTAAATCTTCCTTTTCCTCTTTCCTCTGTGTACGTTTTTCCCCCCATCCCAACCTTTCCTACCGTATTCAACATTCCCCATCCCTCCGTTTCTCCCCGTCCAGGCACGAGTTGAGTTATGGGACCATCATCCAGAGTACCAGAGCACAGAGCAGCAAGAGTCGAGTCTGATCTGCTATCTGTATTTTACTTTCTTGTTGTCTCATTTCTATTCGGCGCTCCCTGAAATCTTAGCTCTCCAAAATCCCCGCTTAATCATTAACAGACCCAAAAAAGAAACATCAATTCTCATCAGCCTAAGTTTATTAGGGATATTAGGTAAATAACTCTTAATCACCATTCTCTCTAAAGTCGTTCCCTCCCTCTTTTCAGCTCTAACGCTCCTTCAGTGTTGCTGGCCAGAGTCCCAGACTCATCTCAGCTGATCATCCCTGATCTGAGCCCTAGCTGTCTCCTGTCCTATCCTGCTGCTGTCACCACTGCTATTAAGTCTGTCTAATTGGACAAGCCTCTGTCAATGTGTGTGTATGCATGTGTGTATGTGTCCATGTTGTGGCCAGGCTTACTGGAGCCAGGTGGCCACGTGTTTGGCTCACAGGAGGCCATTTTTCTATCGATGTCAAACCACAGGCAATAAACACAGCCATGTGATGCACACAGTGCAATGTTTGATTCGACGCCAAAGACTTGGAAACAGATTCATGGGAAGACAGTGGATGTTACCAGGACATTTGGCGTAAAGTTTGAAATCTGGCTGAAGCTCGCATGCAGATATGACCAAAGTGGTTTGAGTTCTTTCCAAGATGTTAATGGAACTGCGAAGGGAAGATAATGGCCCTGGATTAGAAATATGTGGCCTAATGGTTAAACACAGTTAAGATGCAGCAGAGACTTCAACGAGTCTCCAATGAGTGGGCTGGGTATTGTAGCTAACGTGGGAGCGGTTTGAAGAGGTCGGAGATCACATCACTGCAAACAAAACAGAAAGACAACTCAACGTAGTAAATCATTCCGGTTTATAAATGTCTTCTGGTTTCAGCAACACTCCAGCAACATGTTAGGTGTGGTATAATTGTGGTATGTCGGCTTACAGATAATTAAATGTCCTAAATCACTCATCTTAAATCGCTAACAACTTGCAGGAGCTGCTCATCTGCCATGATGATGTCACTGCAAACTGCAGCAGAGCATTTTTCTACCACAAACACTTTGGCGAACAGTTTCCTCTCTCTCTCTCTCTCTCTCTCTCTCTCTCTCTCTCTCTCTCTCTCTCTCTCTCTCTCTCTCTCTCTCTCTCTCTCTCTCTCTCTCTCTCTCTCTTCTGCAGCAAACCCAGAAAGATTATCACTCATGTGTTTCCACAAACACTCTTCATTCTTTCCCCATGCTGTCCCTCTCCTTGCTCCACATGTCACCTACTTCTCTCTGTTTTGTGGCTCGGTCTGGTGCTGCCGGTGATGTTTACCTCTCTGACCCGTGGTGTCTGGCCAGTAAACAGACGCTGGCCTCCGTCCTGGTCTGGATTGGCTCCACATTTCTGTTCTGGGCCTTCTCCATATCCACATTACCACTGAACCACAGCTGGCTAATGAAAGTCAGGCCCACAACTGCCCACAGAATGCCGGCACACAAGCTACTGGAGTGTCCTGAGAGCAGTAGATGAATACTACTGTGGAAGTGCCAGTGATTTCTGAGATTTGTATAAATATTTAAGGCTGGATGGAATACAGCAACATCAAGACATGATTTATATTGTATATTTGGCAAACCATTTGCAAACATACTGTATTTCTGCAGGAAAAACATTAGCATTACATTAGTATTCAATTATGTCTTACTCCACATGTTCAGCCTCAGTTCTACTCTTCAGGTGACTCTGAACTGCTGCTTTTCCAAAGCCACTCAGCCCACAGTATTATATTACTCCCACAAATGTATATGCATGTGTATGTTGTGTGATTTTGGATGTACGTAAGCGTGTGCGAATGTGTACTTTGGAAACACACACACACACACATACACGTACACGCTCTGAAACCATTTCCTCTGTTTTACCAGGTGGGGTGTCAGAACCTGACAAGAGTATCCGCCTCTCTGTTCAGATTCGGGGTGTCTTGTTCGTGTAGTTTCTTGAGGGAAGACGTCCAGTCCAAAATAAACATTTGATCTGAGAGCTCGTTCAGTCACATGCAGCTGGCTCCGTACAGAAAAGACAGCGCTGACCATATGTTGAGTTATATGCGGGGATGCAGAGTGAAGATCTGCTTTATGGCTAATGATATTCTACTCCCACAGCTTCCAGTCTGCATCCTTTCCTGCACCCCCAACACCGGGCTGCCAGGATTCATGGGTAGACAAACAAAGACCTGCAAGGAGACGGAAACACGTGCGGTGATCTGGTCGCATTTAATGGTCAGAGAGGGGAAAGGAGTGTTTTTTCATACAGAAGATTGGTGCTAGCTGTCATTCCTCTATGTGAGGACTGCACACAGACATCCAACCTGCGCTCTACTTTCCTCCTCAGGTGATAGCAGTCTTATATTGGCATGCCTAAATGCTTATGAGGCTCTTGGTTTTATTACAGTCCAAATAAAACTATGTAAATTCTGAAAGAAAAAATAACACAGTCTTCCTCCTACAAGTGGAAAGTTGAATTCATAAGCAATAAAACACACTCAGGGGTTTTGCAGCTACAGTATTACTTGGTCTGGTTGGAAGTAGCCCATGGCGGCTAATGTTAGCAAACTTTGGACACATAACAGTATAATTCAGCAGTTATCATCTAATTATGGACCCTTGTGACCATGGCGGACGTGGTTTAGCAAAAGTTGCTCAGTTTTCGAACTTTGTATTTTCACAAACACACGAGAGAGAGAAAAGTTCTGCATGGATTGATAAATAGTCAAATGAAAGTTTAAAAAAAAGAAGCAGATATGCTATGAAGAAAAAGAAAAAAAACTCTCCTTAGCTGTCACTGGTTTGCTGTGTGCCAGTCAAAAGCTCAGAGCAGTGTTGGACTGGTGTGATTGTATGGTATTCAGATCACTGTTGTAGAGGGTTCCTTATTCTCTTTATGTCCAAAGACAGATGGGGGAACAAATCATATGTTTAAATCTTTGCCTCTCACACCCACAGACAGCAACAGGTAGCTTATAGGCCATGAACAAAAAATGAGTGATACGATGTGACCCATAATTTGCTGACAAATGTACTTCTGCAAAAGTATTTTTTTTGACTGTGAATGAATCACAAACTGTGCACATTTGGGAGAATGTGCAAAGTAGTAGTCATTTACAGATGTGAAACAGTTTTCTTTTTCTCTTAGTAAAGGTTTATTTTCAAGGCTACTGGAGCTTGAATTTGTCTTTGTGTGCAGGAATTAGTGTCTAGTTTGATTTAAAACGTGTTTTCTTTTCTTTTGGTAGCCTTGTCAGTCTAATAATGTGATAGGGATGGCAAATCAGTTGTGGTCACACCCAACCAATTTGGAGTCCAGCTTTTCACGAATGATTTCACACGCCTGGGAGAGACCTCAGTCTCCAGCGTTGACATGGGAGCGTATTGTAAATTTGCTCGTTTGGGTTTTAAATGTTAAGAAGTAAAGATCCTGGCTCTTTGTAAGTCAAAGGGGCTGGTGACTGGGACATGAGCCATATATCAAATGTATACATACCATACAAAGCAATGAAACCTTCTTTCCCTTTGGGATGTGCCGCTGACGCCTACATGCTTTAGGGGGATTGGGGGCTAATCTAACAGAATTCCTGACCGGTCCAGTTGGGAATTACTTCAGTCATAGCCATGCATCGCATTCAGCAGTAGTGCTGCGGTGCTAAGTGGATACAGTCAGCCTGAACATAGATATCAGGGGTCACCAATGCACAAATTCTTACCTTAATAACCAATAGCCTGAGAAAACACAAGGCAGCCTGTAGATCAGCACGTCGGGGTTTCCTAATCCAAACCACACAATTGTACTTACATGTGCATGCATGCACTCCCTCTCTTTCCCACACACACGCACGTGTTTGACTGGCACATGGTCTGCGATCGCTGTGGCAGATATCCTTCATATCCTGTCCAGTAAAGATCGGACATTTGTTTGTGTTTGAGATTCCTGGATGAGGGGCTAAATCCATAAGGTCACTGCTGTGGGAAGCTGACGATTTTTTTTGTATTTATTCATTAAACAAAATCATCTTGAAGGCAGGCAAAGTAACCATCCTCAAAGCCACCAGGGACAGGAGGATTGACCCCTGAAGTAAAACAGTTTTTTTTGTCAGGGCACACCAGTGTGTTGAGAGGAAGAGAAGTGGGTGCAAAGAAATACATTCTTAAATTGAGAGTAGTAAGTACTAACTCGTGCACACAAATCATAAAGAATTCACTCTCGATACTTGCCAGGCTTTGTACTTAAAACTCAGGATTGCTGAGGAGGAGAAACAGTGAAATGGAATTAACTGAGAAGGAAGTTCATTAGTACTGCATGCCTCTAGTGAAAAGCTTGAGATCCTACGTAATAGGCATGAACGTATTTTGTATGATTAATGGACTCGATGGATAGGGGGTCCTTGGGTCATGGGATTTTGGTTGCGGTCAAGGACAAGGTCGTGGGGCTCATGGAAAGTTTGTTGATGGGTTGCTTCATTTTGATGAAATGTTGATGATGCAAAAGGCTGAGCTGTAGTGTTAAACCTAAGCTGTGAACAGGCAAATGTTTCCAGCTCTGGTAATTTCCATAACTAAAATTATACTGATTATGGCAAACGGTGACCGTTGGACAAAGGCCCTCTATCAGCATTTTACTAGAAATCCCATTAAAAACACAGCCATGATCTGCTGACAGAAAATCTCACCCCTTAAATTAAAGCTGACTCACATTTGCCTTTGGATAAGAGGACATTCTCCAAAGCCGCTAAACCCACAAGAAAAACAGAGTCCAAAAGTTCCTCGGCCAGCAAATCCCTTTCATTCTTCACCACGTCAACATCCTGATAAAAAAAAGTGTTTAAACCAGCTGGCAACAATATTTTCACTTTCCTCGGTTGTAGAATCTGCTGTTCTTGTTAACTTCCTTACGACTACTGGCTAACTGAGGTTGTCACTACTTTATCAATGAAAAACCCTGGTATGTGATTGGTTAGGTGTGACATCTCTCCAGAACAGCTTTATTTTGTTGTCTTCACATCTTCAAAATCATATAGGGACCACAAATCACAGAGCTCCCTGATGTGTTTAGCCAGAGTAAGATCCTGAAAGAGATAGCCTATAGCTATTTCTTTTCTTTTTTCATGCCTTTCATTATAAACAGCAGTGGCGAAGGGTGAGGGTTAGTTTTGACTGGAAATATTTAAAAATGTATGCTAAATCCTTCATGACTTTGAAAATAAATACATGAAATGAGGAGTTCTACTTTTACAGTTACATAAATTGAGTGTAGCCGATTTTTACTGGACCACAACAGTGGAACTAACTATGTTGGCACACAAAAAAAGAGTTAGTCACTTAGTTGGAGGTTGGTAGTGTAGCTGTGAATGTAGAGTGCACAGCTGAAGACACAAAATCCCATGACTTCCCTCTGCTTCCCAGCCACAATCCAGACTAAAATGTTAGTGACAAGGCAGTATTTTGCATCGTCACTGATGTCATTTTAAATTGTTAACAACTATGTTCAGGCTTACCATAGAGGTCATGTTTTTTGTCTGTACTGTTAGCCCTTAGCCTGGACTTCTTCACAAAAGCTGAAGAAGAACAGGCTAAGGGCATACAGGAGTGAGAGTTTCAGCACACTGCAGACAGGCAGCACAAAATCATGAAAAAACAACTGTGATTTCAAGAGAGATTTGTTCCTATTACTAGTGTCTGTTTATTCACTGTATTCACTGAATAATCTAGTAAGTGTAAATCCATTGTGGCTGTGTTTTGTTCTCTACTAACTCTTGAGGGAAATATCTGGCTCTTTAGCAACTAAATGTTCCCACTTTGTTCACCAGCTAGTTGCCAAATTTGTAGCTTAGCCTACAGTGGCTCTTTAGTGCTTTTTCACCGAAAACATTTGCCTGCTTTTGCTGAAGATATAAATATTACAGTGGTGAGTGCAAAACAAAACACTAACATAGCAGGTTGGCTGACTTCACAATGAGCTGTAACTTGTTGTAAAGCTTCCAGATGAATTTAAGAGATGAGCCAATATTCCAGGGATATCTATAGTTTTTTTTTTAGTTTGGAAACACCTGCCGGAGATCCCCAGACCCCAGTTGTACCTCCTAGTCAGTAAGGTCAGTGTTTTAGTGCACTAACTGCAGACCGGAGGGACTGGATGTCAAAACCATCCATCTAACAAAACTGATGTCATAGTTATACAGTGGAACCGTAACAAAAAGTTTCAACTTGTCCACAAAAACCACATGAAAGCTATTTTGCAACAATTTCTGTCAAGATAAAGATCTTCAAGTTTCATCAACACACGTCTTATTCACTCTCGTCTTACCCATCTTGAAAAAACAGAATTATTCCACAGCTTTTCTTCTTCTGAATTCTGAATAGACCCTAAAATGTCTATTTTGCATAGTTTTGCCACTCCAAATACTGTACCAAATCTCTAATACAATGACCATAAGGACCATATTTTTCCTCATTATGGCATAGTCTTCAGTGATTGTCTGTCCCCTTTATAGGTAGTGCTTGTTTCACAGACTATTTATGGGTGAAATCAACCATTTCAACGCTCTCTTATCAAAAAGAACAACAAAATCAGTGGTTTCAGCAAGTGCCCCAAAACAGAATCATATTTATGTTACAGTGACAAATTCCACATGGAGCAATATGGCAGGAGTGCAGGAAAAAAGGACAAAGTCAGGGAAAGTTGCTATAGAGGGTTTTCCGTTTCCAGGCTTTTATTTGCCATTCCTTAAAGCATGACCTTGATTATTCTAACTACATATTTTTGTAACCATGATGAAAGGTCTCCAGTATTAAACAATTAATAATTTTGACTGTAACCAGTTTGTTGTCCAACTTTAAAAATAACATTTTATAACCCAAACCATGATCTTAACCTAAATCTAATAAGGTTTTCTTTTTTTCCTAAACCCAACAAAATCTTATCTTCAATGTTAGCAAACAATATCAAGACGTCTGATCAGGAGCTGTTCCTGTTTGACAAAAGGCACATTTTGTAATTTAATTCACAGAAGTAGTTGACCATCTCACATGAAACAATATCATACTGTCTGACGTGCTGCTTGTTGACTAGTCACAACACTGTTGACAGGAAGCAAGTCATCTCACAATCATGTTGCACCTATGTGACTGCATGGGCAGTAGGGGTGCAATGGTACAGCCCACGGTACGGTCCGTGCCCCGGTTTTCTGGCCACGGTTCTTGGTACGGTTTCAGTAGGCCTACGTGTTTTGTGCAGAGAACATCTATTTTCTACCAAAATAATGTTTAAAATCGTATTTCCTTGAAGAGCACTCCCTCTCTTACACACACAAACACATCAACTACCGAAAACCCACGGTCCATAAGGGCGTATTGTCCCATGCAGGGCGTAGCCTACTGAATGGTTTGGTATTTTACCAAGTAGGCTACCGTTGCATCCCTAATGGACAGATGGTGGGGGAACAGAGTGGGCCGAAGTGGGGACAGTTATACCCCCCGCCATGATCCATATCAATCTAACTCATTAGTTTTTTTATACTCCGAGGCAATACATTTACAATATGTTTTTCCCCCAGCATCACACCCAATCCAGGCTTGGCCCTGCAGTCTGGAGAGGAATTCCTGTCTTTATTAAAATGTGAGATTTGTTTGGCAAGCACTGTGTCATATGAAGGATTACACTGCCAGACAAAAGAGAGTGTTTAAACCTCCCTTGGCCTATACCATAGCTCTCCTTTAAACCAGCATGCTCCAGCTCCTGTACTTAAACTGAACACTCAACTGATTTATGACACTGATCCACCCATCGACCATGATTACCTTACAAAGTGTATTATGGCAACAGACACTTTGCAATTTGTAAAAGCAAAGTGTGAGACTTGGAGGCTGCCCTAAAAGTAATGTATGTGCACACATGTGTGCTGTGGATTTTCCAAGGGTATGCTGAAGTGCACATACAGAAATGTAGAGTTGGGGCACTGGCAGCAGCTGTTGTGTGTTTGCTATGTTTTCTATACATTACAGAGGTATGTACAGCATGGCATGAGGTATGTGTCATAAAAAGCCTATACTCGAAGAAGCATTAGCAGGGGTCCAAGGGCGGAGATCATTACAAGTCACCTCGACTTGTATATGAATGCAACCGCAATAGCAGGCCGTTAGGCGTCACACTGTAAATCTAATGTTAGTCAGGTTTTACTAGACGGCATGTGTGGCAGCTGCCCTTCATGCTGTGTCTGTCCTCCAAACCTGACAAAGTGGCTGTTAAGTGTGTGGTCGTTGTTGCTGCCTTTGACATAGGATTTGATGTATGCTCAGTGTTACATTTCACCTACTGACACCAACATCATAACATTATTAATCATGTGTCTTTTACCAGGCTGTTTCATGCTTTCACTATATACCCCACTATAAGTTTGTTTACATTCTATGGACATGATGATGCTAGATAATGAGGAGAGAGAACGCATGCTGTTGTCTTCATTATCAACAATCTCCCCTGGCATGAGTTAATTTTACACTTCCCTCTCTTGCAGTCACCTCATAGCTTATCTTTAGTTATAATACAGATATGGAGTTACACTTTTGAGGAGTTGAAGGTCACCTACGAAGCTGCACTGGCTTATATGCATAGCAACATTACCACCCTGCTAAGCCTTTTAACACGAACATAAAAAGGTACCTCAGCACTAGCACCACTACATGTGATGCAACCACTGCTATACAACGCACGTGTGCACAGATTTGTAAACAAAACAGCAAAGAATGCAGAGTAAGGTTATTGAGTTTAAATGAAAAAAATGCGTACCAATTCCAAATCCCTGTTCCAAGTACTGCAACACACTATATGCTGCAGATGTGTGCAGCTTGTAGATGAAAAAGCAAGTAGACTGTGTGTGAGTTTCAGGAATGTAGCACTGCATAGTTGCTTCAAGGGTCTCCCCTCTGATCTTTAAGTGCTACAGTTGACCCTGAGAACTTCTCATTTGTCCAAGCAGGAGAGCTAAACGATGTCCTCAAGTTCTGCATGTCCTGAGGAAGAACGTCCAATGAATGCTGGCAATGCGAGGTGCAGTATTGTCTGATATTGTCTGGCTGTACTTTGTTGAACATACACGTGCACAACCGGGTTTTGAATGTACACGAAACACGTATAGGCTATTATCCCAGTGCCTGAGAGGAGAGAACACACACACACACACACACACACGCACACGCACACGCACACGCACACGCACACGCACACGCACACGCACACGCACACGCACACACACACACACACACACACACATGCACACACACACACACACACACACAGCACCACGTGATTGGACCTCCAGCTTTCAGAACTCTCTGTGCTTCTCCTCTGTTCTGACCCTGTGCCAGAGGCTGTGAAATGAGATTATTATATGTGAAATCAGGAGGCCTCTCACATTTTCTTATGGTCCAGGCAGCAAACAAATCAGGGTTAAAGACAGACAATATGCAGAGATAACTGCAGGCTAATCCTTCACCACAGGAGGGTAGGGGTGGGATTCTTTACTGGTGGACTAGATTCTTCCACATCATTACATACAACTATCCTGGAGGCGAAAGGAGAAAAGTTCAACTAGTCGGAGATAGAGATGATTGAGGTATAACCATCTCCTCCAGCTTGGGCTTCCATCGTAAATGATCCCAGGTTGAACAAACATTCATCTGGGCGTGAAGTGCGGCCCTCACCTCCTAACCTGCGATTCCTCTTGCTTGCAGCTCTCCGCAGCGTCTGTCTGACTCTGCTGCGATGGCATTCCCGGCATACCTGTGCTCTCAACTAACGGGGCCACATGCACAGGTCACAGAGCCACGACGGGGAGCGGATGTATGCGTATTAACTTAAATCTCCAATGACAACCCCATTTTCCCATTATTGCAGATTAATCTTTCCCAGGCTGCGAGGGTATAGGGAATATGGGTCAAGCTGCTGAGTGAAGGGAGGGTGATGGGGTGAGGCAGGGTGGGTATTTGAGCGAGAAGTTTCAACCCTGGTCGCCTGTGACCTCTGACTCCCCGATGTGTACCTGAAGCGAGCGCAGTAGAAGCCGACCTCCTCTGACGGAGTAATTAGCGTGAACAATAACACACAATTGGTTACAGTTGGATTAGCTTGAACCCATCTAATAAGGCATGCAATGCATCAAGTGGCTCAGTGAAGCGCTCAAGTTGGGAAGTGATACACACTCTTTGATGTTTTAATGAAAGGCATCTCTCTCCTCTCAGCTCACTGGCTGCCTGATCACCATATGCACTATAGATAATGATGGAGGTATGCAGTTTCTGGAACGAGAGAACAACAATAAGTTCCCAAATAAATACAAAAAGACTTTTCAAAACATAGCTCTTTCTTGATTTCCTTCCTCTGTGCTTCCTTTATGTCATTTAGGCTTGTAGAAGTCTTAAAAAATGTCTCCTCCGCATTCTTTTGAGCACAGCGTGTTTACACAAGCTTCTCCATCTGTAAGTGCTTTATTTTTAATTTCAGTGAGGTTGATCCCTCCTTTAGATGATGCAATACAATCAGTGATGTCCATTGCAGACTACAATGCATTTCATTGTAATACTCTTTTTGGAGTTTTTTTTTCTTCTCTTCTTTTTCAAGTGTTAATGTCAACAGTCCCTAAAGGAAAATCCATTATTCCACAGATTCCCATGTGATGAAATGTAATCCCTCAGACCCCCACCTGCATTGAGTTTTACATTCATTTCATTTTATTTGGATACTTCAGTCCCTATATTAAACTTTCAGACTGTGTTAAGGAGCAGATAATATAAGATATAAATTAAGTCCATTCACTTCTACCAGTAAAAGGAGTTTGGAGCACAGTTTGATTCTGGCAGTAATTGCTCTAATTAGCCAAATGCACAATGATCTAATCCCCAAATGAACATGTGTCTATTCAAATGGGATTAATCTGTTGCTCAGCAGTCAGGTACAGCAGTGCAA
The DNA here is from genome assembly GCF_905171665.1 of Trachurus trachurus. Lineage (NCBI taxonomy): Eukaryota > Metazoa > Chordata > Actinopteri > Carangiformes > Carangidae > Trachurus > Trachurus trachurus. Next base: position 22,768,776 of record NC_139901.1, on the reverse strand, counting down.
TGTCAGCAATAAACCAGCTTTTAGGGGTTTTCATTTAACCTTGACTTTCCGGGGGTTAATTTAATGAGTTCAAAGTCCATATTCCAAAGTTAAGACGAAAAGACAATCTTAAAACAACTCTTTGCAGAGCATGTTCTGTCTTTTTTTCCCCCTTATTTTTCTCTCTGCTCATCAATAAACGCCCTATTAGGGAGGGTGCATCTCCCCCAGTGGTATTGAGACAAACCTCTTTTCTGGCTAGCACACAGAAAGAGGGCGTATACCATGCAAATATGATGATGGTACCCCCCCGAACCCTAATCCCATCCCTATAGGCCCTGCTTGTACAGTAAACAGTTGTGTTCAATTAGGCCCAAACAAAAGCAGCACTGGCCTCAACTGAACCCCTTCTCTGCAGTGGTGGGCAAGTGTGCGTTTCCCAGCATGCACCCCACCCGCCATCCTCCCACCCCCACCCCCACCCCATTTTCTGTTTTTTAACAGAGTGGGGATACAGCCAGACTGCAAGCTTAAGGGCATTTTATTCAACTATTTGTCCAGTTGTTTTCAAGAGACTCAAATTCTCTCACAGTAAACTGCACCATATTTCATTTTGCCACTATCCTAAACTGCAGAATAATTTACTGTTTCTATCATACACCACCTACTTTATTGTGGCCACGGTTCAAAATGATGAGGTGGCTGTACGCTCACAGTCACTTTCACAAACAGGCAGTGGCAGTTTGGTCTGTTTACTGCCTGAGGTGATGACTGATTGCAGCTCTCTCGCTGTGTGTGTACTGTTGTGGAGCTGTTTCCAGCAGCATTAACAAACCAAGTGGACTCCAGAATGTGTAAAACAGCTTCTGGTGAGCACTCAGTTTGATGCGGTCTTCAGCTCCTGACTGGCATCCAGCAGACTGACGCTTCCTTCCTCTGTCTCTGTCTACCAGTCCCCCTCTCCAGGCAAAAAAAGATTGCCTGAATGGAACACACGGGATTCATTTAAAATGTTTTCTACTGTATTTCCAACTTTTTCTTCACTCTGTTGTTGTGTCAGTAAGTAAGCAGTATGTGTCTTAATGAGACTTTTATCAGGCCATTTCATGCATGCTCAGCAAGACGTACATCAGGAAAGGAAGTTAAAAGGTGCTGAGATTTAATCCCTTGCAGTGAGGGAATGTCAAGGGGCAACGCATGCCAACTTGGTCCACGCAGGCTGTTTCCTGGGGAAATGCCTCTGACCAGATATTCTAGCTTTCTGTCTGTGCAGATCAGGAGCACATCACCATTAACACATGCTGTCTTCATTCTTTCATGCTGCTCCAGGTTCACATTTTTGTTCTGTATGTTAATATACAGGTGAATAAGCGAATGAGAATGATATTGAGAGCCTTTATTTGAAAGAACATTACAAAGTGAGCTAGAGATCTCACTGATATGCAGAAAGCATAGCTACTTATCTGAATTAGTTTGCACTGGTGGAAAAAAAAGCATACAATCATTTAATCTACAATTACAGCCTGCTTACCACAATTACAGGTTGAGGTCATGTGGTACCATTCAGAGGCAAGTCAAGTCAAAAAGTCTGAACTTGCATTAGAATTAACCAACCAAGGATTTCTAATGTACACCCCCAGCACCATTTAATTAGAGCAGTGGTGTCAGGGGAGAACTAGCCTCTATTACCTCTGATTGGTGAGGCTGAAATTATTTCCATTCCTCCATCAATTAAGTTCAGTCGTAGAGGACCCATCTGTTTGTGGTTACATTGCCTGGCTCGGAAATTTATTCTGCCCTCTGCTATTCCTTTATTTTAATGCTGAATGGGCTTCGTTATGATCTGAGAATTTCTCGATCCATGCTTTAGGTTATACAACACCATTCAGTGCAGCAAGCATATCAGTGTGTGCTCATAACTCTAAGTAGACTCCTATCCATTTGGCTGCACAAAGGGAAACGTATCCAGCAGCACTGCATGAGATTTCATCAGTGATTATGTTGTTTACCATGCTTGACTTTCAAGTGTTTTGTTCCTGTCAGAGGAATGTCATATACTGTACATTCAATATATTGTAAATCCCATTTGTGAAAGCAGGATTATGTGCATGAGACTATCCCTGGCTGTGAAGAGATGGTCATGGTTTTACTGTGGGAGGGGAAGTTGTCATTGTGTGCTGTTGTGATCCAATTGCTACTTGAGTGATGAAAAAGACTCAGCGACTTCTTTAGTAAACTGTAAAACTGAACTGAAATGGAGTCTAATAGCGAGAAACATCTGGAAGTGTCGCCTCTGCCACTTGTTGCTTGTTGGTGCCATTGTATCAGATCTCACAAAGCAGTGAGTAGCTTGCTTGTCAGCAGAGATTGTCCAAATATGCTGCCAATCACTCGCTCCAGCAATGAGTTTGTGCCAGACAGAATCTCTACTCTTGTAGGCAAGAAACACAAAGTAGTGATCTCACAATGTGTTATTGTTATTCATCCCAGACCAGGCATCTCTCACTTGTACGTAAAGTTGCCATCCAAGTTTTTCATCAACTCACTTTTTGCACATCACAGGCCAGTAACGTGTAGTCAGGAATCCCCCAATGCTTTCTGATTCACTTGCGCCCCATAGAAAATGAATGGAGATGATTCCTTTTGACATTATTTTAACCCCTTCTGAGTCATTAGCAGTGATCCTACAATGGGGATGATTACTCTCAGTCTTTCGAGTAGATCCATGTATGGTTTGACAGCTAATGATCACACAGTCAAAATTCATGGCACCAGCTGGACCTGTGACCTATTACTCTGTCGACTGAATCATGGAAAAATCTATGGAGCAACAAAGTCAGTGCTAACGTCACAACTTTAGGGCTTTACAAAAGGTTAACAACCATGGTCAAGTGGCCGCTTTCACTGCCTCCTTGGTTTTTGTAATTTGATTGACAACTAGTAACAATTATTAGTGCCTTCCCATACAGATATCTCAGCAGGTCATCACATTAAGCATGACTCTTCAAGTGTCCCACTCAGCCATGTGGAGTAAAGTTCCTCCAGAACTCAGAGTTTGGAGAGTGAGGGGGTTGAATGAGTGCATGACGCTGAGCACTCTGACTCACTGGATTCAACATGTTTGGAATTCCTGGCCTTTCTCCAGAGGAGTTGGCTTTCATTTTTATGATCTCAATCATATAAGTTATTGTGAGTGTCATCAACTTGGCCCACGGAGACACACGCTGACTTTGTGATTGGGAGTAAATTGTTGTTTTTGTCACAGAGGGAGCATTTCAACAATGCAACTTTTGTAGTCTCTCACTGTTGTTTATATCTTGTTATGTTGATCATTACAGCACAAGATGTAAAAAAAAAAAAAAAAAAGAAAGAAAGAAAGAAAACTATCACTTTGGGGCAGTTTTGAGATGACCTAAACCTATGCAGTACTTCACATATGGCAGTAGCATCTACCCGGCAGATATCACATGTTAATATGTTAACAATTTGAATACGCACACATATATTCCCCCAGCAGTTGATTTGCGGTTCCTCCATATGGCAGTCATATTGAGTGAGAGGGAGAGAGGGATAGTGCAGAACTGTTGTGATGTGCTTGGCCGGTAGCCTGTGTTAGGAGGAACTGTATGGTTCTGTGGAAGTGACCAGAGAGATTTTCACTGATTTTCATTTCCAATTTGGATTTTTCATGTGGCTCCAGAGCTTATGTAACAGCCTGGCCAGCGGTCACTGTTACATCAGCAGCAACAGGACAGCGGTGCAATGTCCTCGGTTGCGAGCACAGCTGAAGTCCCTCCAAAGAGCATATGTTAGGGCATTACAGAGGCTAAATGGCGCTTGACTTTTTATTTCTGGGACCATTTGGACTCATCTCTGATAGGTGAGATTCATTTCAGTGGTCTTCCAGCTCCATCACAGGCTCCAAGGTTCAAAAGTCTAAAATGATGGGCTGGCTCAGATGACATCTGGCTAATGATGAGGTGGATACAACACACTAATGGAAAGTAAAACTTCTGGAAATCCTTAGCGAGGACCATGAGTGAGGTTAATAAATGATATGGGAAATAATACAGGAAGCCAGGGTAGCATCTGGCATTGTTTGACCAGCAGGCTACAGATCCCAGTCTCTTTGTTTATCTGTTCAGTTTACCTCTGTGTTGCCCTCATAAAACAGACAGCTGTGTCAATACATGTGAGTTTTTATGCTTTGCCATTAATGACAATGTGTCACAAGCAAACTACTTGGTTTCAATGACAATGAGTGGGGAAAAATGCACTGAACTCACAGTGTAATTAGTGGATCACATTCTGCAGAGAAAACATCTCTTGCAAAAGACATGTAAATACAATGCTGCAAACACCATCAATGATCAGGTGTAACAATAGCAACATAAACTCATCAAGTGAGTGTGATTCTCTCTCAGGTGGTGGCATCTCTCCCTGCGTTGCACTTCTACTTGTGCCTTTGTTTTCTCTTTTAAAAGGCACCTGGGATGTCTAGAAGAGAGAGCCCCTTTATGAAATATAGGCAGCCAGAGTGAGGCTCCATGTCAGCATTGCCCTCACACCCTTTTGAGAGCACAGTTCCACGACTGATCCTTTCATTACACTGAGGCCAGCCATTGCTGTCATATTAACCAATGATGAACTGAGGCTCAACCAAGAAAAAAGGCCCCATGTGACTGCTATTTGTTGCCCATACATCTGAGTCCACGTCACTGTTGCCCTGTAATACAGTAAAACAATGAAACCATTAACCACTTTAATACAGAGGCTAACCAGATGTATGGTCCACATTTATCATATAACCTTGCCAACGTGCTCTCACCCTCCTTTGTGGCAGAAGATTTACAGTGTGTATGTGCACTCTGTAAGACCTCCATTACTCTGCTCTTGTGATTATGACTCTGCAGCCTCTCCATGTACTCACATGTACACATGTAGCCTCCCCTTCACCTTGCATACTACTGCTAAAGCTGTTCCCAATCACACTGAGATCTTGGGAATACCTGCTTGGATAATTAGAAATTCCTCCAGAAATGAGGCGATGTCGAGGCAGGAATACTGGATCATTGTTTCGTCATTTCACTGACCCTGCCTTGATGGATCAGCTTAACCTCGGACGCTGAAAAGAGATGGCAGAGAGTTGTGTTGACTGTTCACTGTTACACCATAGCAACTACAGGGACTGCGCAGAACACAACAGAGGAGGGGCACGCAGCCGTTCATCAACAGGGCTGTTATGACAGATGGAGAAAGGAGAGAGAAAAGATGAAAGCTACAAGGAAAAGGTCAAAGGAAGAAAAACAAAAGAAAGTTGTAATAAAAATGAGATATAGCACCGAAGGCGAAGAAGTTAACAAGAGATAAAAGGTTTCTTGGATGAAGACAGTCAGAGAGAGAAAAATGTGTAAGGGTGACCATGTATAATCCCTAGGGATGGTGGGAAAGAGAGAAAGACAGAGAGAGAGAGAGAGAGAGAGAGAGACAGAGCAGTGGCTAAACCAACAGTCAACAATTAGGTCAGAGGTCAAAATGGCAACAGGCTCTTGGTGGTCCAAAACACAAACTGGGGGTCTCTGGTGTCTTAAGAGGTCAACTCTATTTGTGGGGGAATCTGACCTGTCAATTTTCATTAGTAAATAATTGGATAAATTGGTTGTGCGTGTGTTTAGTTGCATTAACAAAGAAATGAGTGTCTGGCAGGTGAAAAAAAAAACAGCTGAATAGGTCACGAGTTGTTTGTGAGTCAGTGAGCTGTGTGACAGTGAGTCTAACAGACCCGCTGCAGGACAGGTCTCCACCTGTGACTTTGATATTAGAGCAGTGCTGAACTGGACAGTTTCAAAAAAGTCTCCTCTGACCTACGAGACACAAACAGAAGGGTGAGCAGAAAAAAAAAACAGAAGTGGAGATGTTTCCTGGAAGGAAAGGGAAGGAACCTGGAATTCCAAGATTCCCAGACTCCCTAGCTCGGAAGCTGCAGCAATCAGATCATCTCATGGTGACATGATGGTGCACAGTTGGCTTCCTGAGAGGAAGTACATGTGTGGAAAGGAGAGGAACGTGATCTGTGTCGAGAAAGTCTGGTGACTGAGCTGTTGTCTCCTCGGCACATTTTCTTTCCTTCTTTTATCCCTAATGAGGTTACTTTGATAACTCACTTTGTTTTCTGCAGTATCATGGAAAAGCAGTTATTAGTTAATTAATTATTAATTGAAAGAGCATTTAGGCCTGAGGACTCTTGTTTGGGCGTTTCCCATGGCAAGTGGTTGACTGACATTTGAGGGCCTACCAAATGGAGCACATCATAGCCCCATGTGGCCTTTAAACAGGAATACAAGGCATTTACTTTTCTTTTTTTTCACTTTTACAACAAGCCCACATAGAGTCAGCAATTCAGCAATGCAATGGGTGCACCCATCACAGTTTGTATTCCACCCAGTTTATTAGCCTGACTTGCCAACAATAGTGTTGATTCCTCCTCAATGTTGCTGTTTGTCCATTTACATGAGATTAAAACTGCAGGCAAGTAGCCAAAGGGTGGGTGAAGATAGAGGCTTATTTGGATGTTCACAAATGACAAAGAGGTGCAGATTTACATCCAAGCCATTTTCATGGGGAAAAAACTTGTAAATGTGTAATGTTTAGGGACAGAAATGAGATGTAGGAGGTTTAATCAATGCCAGGAGAGGAACTTTAAGTCACTCAGCCTTTCTTAGTGGTGCTAACATAGTGTTGGGTGGTCTTGTTATGACATTTACACACAAAAGCTCCGGCAAGACCACAAACATACAAGGGGATTGCATTGCCTCAGCTTTGTCATTGTCACATATGATTTAAACATGCCTCTAGTGTGCTGTTTGCACTATGAAAACAATGAGTCATTGTACTGGACGGCATTTTGCCTGAGTGATTTTTGATTATTTTGACAGCATGCTACAACAAAACAGCAATTTGTGGATGACATAACATGTTAATGTTCTGTAACTGTTGTGGTGGTCAACACACAAAGTAGTCTGGGAACCAATGTGAGTAACAGAGCAGCACACGGTCACACATGAAGAAACAAACACAACTGTTTCCTTAGTCTAAGAAAATGTACTGATTATTATTCTTGTTGTGAGTAACGAGGATTGGGTAAGGCCGCTATGTTACTGAATCGATTCTGATTCACAAGGTCCTGTTAATGGTCCTGCACAATTGATGGATGGATTGAGATATTTCAGCTACACTCAGTCAGTTTTGTCTGGAAATAAATGACATTCTCAGAAGTAACTCTCCTGGTGCATACTAAAAACATTAATTGTTACAGTACAATTGGATCCAAAGCAGGGACACATGGTTTATTCTACTGACGTCTTTCTTGCACATCTTGCACATAACTTTGCTTTTGTCCAGGTGTATGCCGTCTTCATTGTTTTTCAATACCAAAATCAGCCTCACATCTGTCTTTAGACTTAAAGGGGACATATTGTGAAAATATCACTTTTTGAAGGCTCTTTGCCCAAAATGTGAGAATTGACCAAAAATATATCTGTAATTTGCATGCTCCCGAGGATGATATCCATGTGGTTTTATGAGTTGTTCCCTCAGTTGTCATTCAAAGATGTCATTGGTTTTCAAATTTGCATAATAATAATAATAATAATTGTTTTGTTTTGTTTGTTCGTTTGCTTGTTAGTTTGTTAGTTTTTTTCTTATTGTAAGTTTGTTTGTTTTTTATATTGTAAGAATGCTGTGTATAGCTTAATTTGGTATGTAGGACAGGTATTAATATAAGCATTATGCTTCTGCCTGTGCCTTTTCAGTCACTATTTTGTCGATAATGTTTGTAGCTATTGTGTGATGTGACTGAATAAAGAATTTCATCATCATCATAATACCACCCCACGACTGAGAGAAAAAAGCAACCAAAACAGCAGAACAATGACTTTGTGTTTAGTGCTGTTTGTTTACATAAAAGACTCCACCTACTGTTCCCACTGTGACAAGTTTATACTCTTGTGTTGAGCAAATGAAGCCACATTCGAAGCATTCATTCAGAGGAGAAACTGCAGGCACAGAAAAGGTGCAGGCATGCTGTGGAAATGTAGCTAAGCTTTTCAGTACAAGCTGCCCAAATGTGACAGAATGACCTAGTCATAATTCTGCTTAAAATGCATCAGACAGATAAAGAAACTGTTAAAGGAGTGAATGACAAATGAGAGCATGTCTATGCATCTCAGAGGCTGCAGGCAGCTACCAGCTACTTTTAAGGTGGAATGCTTTCTTGCGTGTTACTCAATGCACAATTAGCACAATTTGGAAATCATCACCTTAAACATTGTCAATATGACAACTTTGACAGTTTCATTTGTTTTTATTTGATCTCTTGCATGACATACACTTAAGTATTTGCATCCTCAATCACTCAAAAATGTACAGACTGCATATTTCCATTGAATTAGGGGAACTGCAGATGCAACTTTTAATTCACCTTGAGAAAAAAAAGTAATGGAGCATCGATACAGCAGCAGCATACATCTGCATGCTTGCGTATCTAGGTTTTGTGAATCAGAATCAGATTATTATAAATGAAGATCACTTTTAATCTGAGAACTGATTTGTTTCAACAGAGGTAGGTAGGTAGGTATAACTTTATTATCCCTGAGGGGGCAATTCATCATGGTACAGTGAGCAGTGTAGAAATATATAAGCCCTACTCACTATAGAAAATGTAAGCATTAACACATATGGATAAATTGTATGTTACAGATATGCTCTGCTCTTGTAACATTGCAGTATACAGGACCTGTAGGTAGCAGAGCCTGCAGAGCAACTTACCTGTATGTCAGCAGCTTGATTTTTGATCAAGTTACCCATAGCTCAGGGCACTTATCGAGCATATGGAAGCAGTATGTGAATAAAAGACTTTTGGTGTGCTGGCCTGACATGAAAGAAAATACAGTGGGAGGGATGAAATCCGAAACAGTGATCTAGCTGTGAATTCAGAGTGGGTATATCGGTGGTTGTGGAAGGTCACGTAGCTGAGCTTGGACACCTTCGCCTGGAATTGCTGTGTCGTATTTCACACATGGCTCCAATGCCAGGCACCAGCAAAGGATTTGTACAGTTGAGATTTGTGAGAACATATTACATGATTTCATACAACATGAAATAAAAGACGTATCAAATGCCTTGAAGCTGGGCTCAACTCTGCATGTGTGTGTGTGTGTGTGTGGTTGTAGAGGGGGGGGTGAACGTCTGTGTAAAGTTTCATGTGTGCAGGAGACTGAGAACTCAGAAATCATTATGTTTTGCTCCATTATCCCAGGGTGGATCCTGATTTTTTGGCAAGGATGATGAATATTGTTCTCCTAAAAACACTGAAAGCCAACACCACAATCTCTGACTGCCCACAACTCAAACCCCTGAAGATGAGCACTGTCCACATGAACTCTAGCTCTTGTTGCTGTCCTTTGCTTTTCACAGCAGGACATGCTGTCCTGGAATTTCTTTCAGGTGCCAGAGCAAAAATGATATTTCCCGCTCTCCCTCCATTCCTTATATCCAGAAACACTAAACTGTGGCCACTGTCAGCATAATTTTAAATCACTTTAATGTTCAGTGACACGTCTTTAACAATGACCCTATCCACATCGACGTTTGTTGTCAGTCTGACATTTCAGCCAGAGCAGGTGCCAGGTGCTATGAGGCAGATGTTTCACTACAAAAAGTTGCCAAAGGGCAGATATTTTAAAAAAGCCTGTCAGGTGATTTTCTGACACATTTTTTTTTCTTTTTTACTCATTTCACTTCCCATCTGAAAAGGCCAAGCATAAAGGGATTACAGGGTACAGACATGTCCAAATAACCTCATCATCACCGTAGGCTCTGGGTGTCAGGCTGCGTTAGTATCAGTGCCCCCCACCAAACACATCTGTCCCCCTGCATTAAACTCCAAATCTAACCTCTGGCTTCCCAGGCCCCGGACAGGCCACACCTGGTTTAACCTGTCCACAGAGGTTGACTCTGTTTGGGCAAGGGAGGGGGGCAGAGCTGCTGAAAAGTAGGATTGGACTGATTGGCTGAGCCCAAATGTTTGATTCCTAATCTAGTCTCCCCGAGCTACCGTCTGAAGGAATTAAAGTGTTTAGTGGCTGCTTTACACTGTTGTTTAAACAAACAAATCACAGTTGACCTTCTGAGGAGCAACCCTTACAAAATGCTCCTCCAGATGTCAATTTGTTCAAAAATTATTTCTAACGGAGAATGAGACTAGCTTGTGTCTGTAGTAATTTAGTTTGCACAGAATGAAATATTTGATAGCCAAAGTTTTGCACCACTCTATCCAAAGGTTCATCTTTTATTTTTCTAAGGGGACAAATATGTTATTGTAATTTGATTATTAGTCTGCATTACGTTGTGATTTGTATTACAGGTTTTCAAGAATTTGTTTAGGTCGAGTGTGTTAAATGTACGTTATGATTTGGTAGTTAAACCATTCACTCCCATGTATCTAAAAGCCACAGCTGACGCCATTCACAGAAATGTAAAATTCACACGTGAGCTTACAGTTGAGTGGCTTCTTCTTCACGCAGGATCATCACCACCACCCCTCCTTCTTACCTTGTCATCGTTCCTGACAGCGGATGACTTGAGGGTTCAGGACAGGTCAGATCCCATACACACACATAGCAGATCTGCTAATCTCCTGGGCCCTGATACGTTCCAGCTGCCCCCATCCCCATCCCCACCCCCTTCTCCCCCTTCCTCTCACTCCCTCTCTCCCCTCCTCTCTCTCTCTCTCTCTCTCTCTTTCTCTCTCTCTGTCTTTTTCTCCTCTCTCACGGGTCCAATGCATCCCAGATGTCTCACGCTGACTGGCTAGACAGACTCACAGTTGGCTAGGAGCACAGGGCGAGAAAGAAAAAAAAACTGCAGGAGAGAGAGAGAGAGAGAGAGAGGGGAAAGGAAGAAAAGTGGATTGTGGGTACCTGCCAAACCTGGACAGTTCTGCTGCTCTGTCACACTGTAAACTTTATCGTTTATCTGTTTCAGCTTAGTGCAAATGAAATACAAACCACAATATTCTGAAAAGCAGCACCTTTCGACGCCAAGCTTTCATGAGCACAGGATATAGTGTGCACATTTTGTTTATTTCACAAGGTTGTATAGTAAGATAAAAATCCATCATGGATGTGACCCTAGTGATCCCTACTTTTTTATGTGTGTTCGTTTTTTTTGGGGGGGGGGTGACTCTGCCTTTATGGTTTAGGACTTGCTATCAGTGTCCTTGGGAAAACATTTCATTAGCTGTCGCTGCCACATTGTCTCCATCAGGCAGAACAGCGACGGACCCAGGAGGCAGGAGACCGCCTGCTTCCACACTCCCGTCACACTGACACTCCCTCCTTAACCAAGATCTGCCTCTCCTCTGTGTCGCATAAAACTCCTACATTATGCTACACAAACACACACGCGCACGTGCGCAGGCAGACTTTCAGTCAGACTCTCTCCCAAGTGCTTATGTCTGGAACAATCTATTAAATTGTCGAGCACACCTTCAAATTGGTCTTTTGGGTATGATACCTAATGCACATTTCATTAAATGTTTTGACATGCTGTTGTTTTATTTATTACAGTAGTCATATGAAAGTGTTCATCTGACAACTTTTTCCACACGGCAAGGCACAGAAGTTGTGTGCATGTGTATGTGTGTGTAATCGTGCTTGCAATATGTGCCTGTAATAGCAAGGCCGACATGTTGTCAAAATAAAAAAAAACAAAGGTATTTGTGTTTGTCCATTTTCTAGTAGGCTTAGCAGCTCACAGATGTTCACATGTTCACATGTTTATAGTCCTTTTGCACAGGAGAGGAGGGATTGCTCCAGTGTTCAGAAAATGTGCCTGTCAGCTCCAGAAGGAAGCCATGAAAACAAAATACAAGCTGTTCCTGCTTTCCTGATGTTTTTCCCCGTGCGTAATCTAAAAGCGTAAGCATTTGATGGAACTGAATAGGGATGAGCAGGAAGCTTATGGGACCTGTTAAAACTTTGATCCAATGTTGGTGAAGCAAACCTAAAATAAAGAACAACTTCCAGCTATTCACACTCCAGGTTTTGAGGCTCCTCTGCGGATTTCTGATCACCACCGTTTTACAGCAATGCATACTTCACTCATTGAATCATGTGTTTAGGCTTCAACTAGATGATGGTATTTACGTGAGCTTGACCATATCAGTCTTCCCTGGGATCTCCTGTGGTCTTTTAACGTAAGACATTTGATGTCAGAGGTTTTGTCAAACCAGATGGCCCTTCCATTACTTTTCCCAAATCAGCCTCAAGACCAGAGATGGCAACATGGGAGCTGCTAATGACATGTTGACATAAAAGTAACAAGAAGGAATGCATTACTGCTGCCCCTACTTCATATCTGAAACAGATTTGCTTATGGGCACATTTTAGAACTTCATGAACTCTCCCGTGGCTTTCACACAAATGTTTATAGGAGTCTGACCAAATCAATTTTCCTATAATGTCTGAATGTTTTTCTTCATTTAAGCAGTAATAACTCAACACCAATGCATTTGTGGCCTCAAGATAAATGACCAACTTCAATGCATTTGTAGCCTCAAGATAAATTACCAACTTCTCATACTCTTGGTGTTAAATTAAAAGATAGAAAGAAAGAAACCCCTCCCTCAAACCATTTCAAAATTGTTTTGATTCGGGATAGTGGTATCTTTGGTGGTGGTGTTTGGTTTTGCCCTTTAATTAGCTGCAAAGCTAACTAGTTTACTTACAAGGCTACTGTAACAGTGACCTAATAAATAGTGATAACGAACAGTAAGGTTGTGTTACTTCCAAGGCCAAAGCGTATAAAATTAGCAAACATTATTTACAAAACAATGCTCATGACTGGTTTGTAGTGGCAGGGTAGTTTCCTGCATGAAGCACTTGCATGCATTCATACAATCTGATAACTCAACAGTGTTGTAGGGGTGGCCATGTGAGGGTTAATCCAGTGCAATCACAATATAACACCATCTCCATTAAATGTGGATTTAATTACAGTAAACAAGCTTTTGGCTGACGGGAAGCATCCTGTTGTCCAGTTTTCAGGCACTTCCATAGTAGTAAGTGCCAAGTCAGATATATCAGAGCTTTCATAAAAATCAGTGTTGTAATTAGGACTTGGGAATTGATGTGAACACTTCTTACAAGTGGGAAAAATGGTAATTATAGTAACTCTAAGATGACAACAACACGGCATGCCAGTTCATTTAGAGAAAGCCTCGTTCAGAGCCAGCGCTTCTATTGTGTGACTATCTGTTGCTAGTACAAGTGTGTTTTTCTTGTAAGCTAAGTGTACAAACATGCTCACGTCAGAATGACATAACCGTGATACATATTTTTTTTCATACTTGGCAAACTGGCTCTTCCCAGCAATACAAGAGCAAGAGCATAAAGACACATGTGAAGAATGGCTGGCTCTTCCCTCTGCAGGTTTTGCCAATTATAACATGAAGTGGGTGACAATGTCAGATGTTTTTGCAAAACGAGTCGGAAAGTACCCCTCCGTCCCCCCGCACACACACCCTGTTCTGTTGTTGGAAAGGTGTTTGGGGAGGGGGTCACCAAAGTTATTTTGCCATGCAACAAGCAGTTGTGATGAAGCTTATGTCATCAGGGCTCATCTTAAAATGGGAGTTTGAAAGACAAAGCCTAACAGGGACCCCGCCAAGTTGCATGTTGTGAAAGATAGAGTATTTTTGGAGTTTGAACCGTAGGTACTGTACTACAAATCAACAAAATGTGTCTCACGAAAAACCAAACTTTATCAGGGTGTATTACAAAAACACTGAAGAATCCCTTTAAACATCTTTCTTTCTTTCTTTCTTTCTTTCTTTCTTTCTTTCTTTCTTTCTTTCTTTCTTTATTACACTACCATTGCTCTTCCTGGGGGAGGTCTAAACTTTGGTCAAATGTGAGTCTGTAGTGTACTGTATGGTGTGGTTCAATGCTTTTTAGATTACAGGTTGATTCTGTTTTATAACTGACCAACTTTATATTAGTAGCATTTTACCATGTTGTTCATGTAGAGTAATGTTTCTGTCAAGGAATGGATGATGATTCAGCAGAAAAGCAACAAATAAATAAAGGAAAAGATAAGAAAAATTCTCATCAAGCTTGAAATCTTTAAAGTTCAAAAGAAAAAGATGCTGATCAAAGCTGAAAATTCATAATAAGTCAGAAACACTTCAGCTGCCTTATCAGCTGAGGCACCAGAGGGAAACACAAACAGCAAAGACAGAAGGGTGGTGGAAACCAGAAGAATGTTTTGTGATGTACAGATTCCTGAGATCACATGTAGCTGTAAGCATCGACTGCATGTGTGAAAGAGCTCTTTGTCTGCAGCCCAGGTTCTTGGGTTCAGCTAATCAAATGGATTAGAGATGGCTTTGAAAGTCCGCCCATCGGAATTGGTCATCCGCACAAAAACAAACACTATAGTGGCTGCAGTCGTCCACTTTCACTAAGGTGCCTGTTTGTGTTTGTGCATGTGTGGGTGCATGTGTGTGTCTGCATTCCAGTGCACTGGACTGCATTTGACTCTTTGTGTTCTGGTCTGTGTGTGTGTGCTGTAAATAGGGGTCCATTTGTGCACACGTCCAATCTCATGAAGGCAAATAAAGAAAACGTGGCCTTCAAATGCTGATTAGCAGCCGTATGGGAAAGACAGTGCAGACTGATAAATTACATTGTGTTGCTCCCTTTCTGCCCTGACACATTGGTACCACAGTCCGATATATGTCTGTATCTCTTTCTGGCATTTTAATAAGACCCAGATCTCATTATTCTCTGTCCTTTCTCATGCTTTCAAGTGCAGCATCTGTTTGTATTGTGATGTCAAACCTAATCAGTGGACATTATGCATAGCCGCTTGGCGTAGACTGAACTATATTGGGATGTTTTAAGAAAAACCACTGCTGATTAATTGATATTTGAAACGAAACACGTGGGACTTTTGTACCATTTCCAAACAAACCAGGAATTAGACACATTCAACTCCTCAACTATTGTTAAGAGCTCTCTTGTTTTGGGAGAGATCTTTTTGAAAAGCTGCATAATAAACTTCACAAAACCCTCTGACAGTCTTTGTGAAGCAAGGGTTGAGAGTATGACAGGAGAAGTGCTGTGGCTTATCTGTGAGGATGCAGACTTGTAACACTGCTCCTGATCCTGAGGCCTGATTACTCAGCTCTCCCAAAGTGGGGAAACACTAGGACTTTCCACCCGACCAACTCCACGTGCATATATGTGTGTGTTTGTATTTTCTTTCCACTGTGTTGAGGAGTTTCCACTGAGTGTTTGCTTAAGGGAAGAAAAGGTCAAATTGAGCAGGACTCGACTTAACTCTTGTGTTTCAGGCGGAGAATCGCAGATGTCCCTTGTTGTGTTTTTATATGCTGGACACACTCACAAAATGTGCATGTAGGCAAGCATTTAAACACACAGAGACCCTCACACACATACACACACCACTCAACGCCCTGAACTCCCAGGTGGCCAGCTAACTGCCTGGAAGTGATAAAGTGATAAAGTTGGGAGGCCCCTTGAGACACTAAGAAGAGGAAAAATAAGCTTTTTCGTCCAAGAGATGGAGCGATACAGCACCATGCCATCAAGGCCTCTGTGGAGATCACACACACACACACACACACACACACACACACACACACACACACACACACACACACGTGAACAGATCGCCCCAGTGGGAGGTGACAAGTAGGACTCTGTTTACTAACACTGAACTCACATGGCTACAAATTGGAAAAAACAAAGACAAATGCATGAAGCATGTGTTTGTCAGTGAGTGTGATTCAGGGATAATATCCTGAAAGCGACATATTCACTTTAGTCGTCATCACTACTGAGAAATGCTAAATCCTGCATATATTTTTTTATTTTCGTTTTGGAAGTAACCGACTACTGTGTCTGTGTCTAATCAACCACAATGTTGATGCTCTGAGCATTGCGCAATGAGGATGATTTATGGTTGATTGCAATTCAGTGTATTTTTGCCATGTTTATTTCCAGTATATGATGCAGATTGTCATAATGAAACCCTGCAGGCAGGCACCACAAGATACAGCTTTCACATGTTCTCACTTTCACTTTCTCTCTCTCCTTCTCCCTAGCTTCGCATTAGGAAATGTAAACGTGTCACCCTGTCCTCCTTCCTGATATTTTCTCTGTGTTTACTTGTATGCATCTCTGGTCTGCAGATGTGAACATTTCATGTGGAGGATTTATCTACACGGCTCTTCAGATGCCTGTCAACCTTTACAGAATGCAGAGCAAAGGCCAAGTGAAGCAGATAGTCAGATCTAAAACTCTTGTCCTGGCTTTGTGTCCTTGTTTGACCACGATGAGCTGTTTTTTTGGGGGGGGGAAGAATACTGCAATGTGTTAGGATTATGTAAAAAATTATTTTAAGGACAGGAGAGGGGAGAACATTCAACATGATAAAAGAAGGAAACAGTGAGTGGATAAGTTGTCTGACGTCCTCTAATTTGGAAAATGTGTCTCACTGCCTCAAACAATAATGAACAAAGCGAATTTGAAACTGAAGATATGGCATCTGGCGTCAGCTCTGTCCTCTCTGAGGCAGTGTGATGTCTGATGACTTAAGCTCCTGTCCGTAGTTTAGAATAATATTCCAGTTATTTAATAGACACACATGCTGAGAATAGATGAGCAGGAGAGAGATGTGAAACAGCAAGACAGCTCCCATTGGATATGTAAAACCTGCCAAACACACAACGGTATGCATGAACACGATTCATACAAGCACTCATGAACAATCGCACTCTTCTTGCACATACACACACACACATACTCACATGCTACACTCGGTGACAGACAGTCAGCAAAGGGGTTTGGGGTGTTTAGAGGCGCCAGATGGGACAATCTGCTGTAATTGAGGTAATCTGTAGAGGCATTCAGAGATACTGATGCAGCACTGCGGGTTACAGTGCAATGAAGTATTATAAGTGCTGTCACTCTTGAGCCAATTCTGAATGAATCAATGTGGATTCCATTGAGCTTCATATCCGTTTCTTATTCATCTCACACTGCATCGTCTCCATTTGTTTCTGTTCCACACGTGAAAATAGTGCCAAAGTCTTTGGTTACCCCTGGCTTTGTCCTCACTCACTGCCATCAAAAGACATCACTAATCCCGTGGATGTTTTGAATGATGCCTCTTCTGCTGCTAATTCTACCAATTATACCAGGAAATCTTTTCTGCATCTTTCTGGCTCATGTCCCTGTGGCCCCAGTGGCTCCCAGGGCTCCCTTGCTGCGTCCAGCTGGCATGGCTAAGGGAACAGGGACAGCTGGGATTCTTGACCACCCTGGATTACAGCAACCCACTCACCATCATCAACAGCCCATCAAGACAAGGAGTTTTCCACTTCAAACCCCACGGAAATCTCTCCAAGTTCCCAGCCATCACGTACTTGGACATAAAGCAGAGCTTTTCTCAAATCCTTGACTTTCTATAACTACTTCCTCCAGTAAGTGAGTGGTTTGGATATACCACTGATTTGACTGTTAAACACACTCATACCTGGCCATTAAGAGTCGAGAGAAAGTGTCCCCCTCGATATCCAGTATGAGACTGTTTAGACTGAGAGCAGGGTTTGGCATGTGGACTATGAATCCTCTATGGATATGGTTCTCTCAACGTGCAGCGTGATCACAGTGTGGCTGAGGATCTGAGAGTCAAAAACAGGAAAAAGGTTTTCAGCACTAACACACCATTCCAAATCTGCAAAGCATGCGGCAAGAAAAAAAAAAGTCATCTATTGACACTGATAGCTCGAAAAAGGTTGAAGCTGGGACACAGCAGTCCCCAGTTAACCATATGTGTATGAGCCGTGCTGGTATAAAAAAAAGTCTTGAGTCAGACTTTGGAACTGGAAATGTGTGAAGCCCTTTTCAAAGAATGATGGTTTCATCTCTCTGCTAAAGTAATGGCTGTATAAATGTTACAGATAGAGCTGCCTTACTCACGCAACATCTGTCATCTGATTGAGCAGAGTTAGCTGGAAAACAAATGATCTCAAAGGAAGGGTCAGCCATGATGGATTCAAAAAATGATTTTGCAGTTTAGGGCTTAAGTCATTTTAAGGTTGAATAACTCTCACACCCACTCATCACATAATATCTATTTGTATAATAAGATGTCACCTAATATGATCATTATATTTATGAATATGTGTATTGTGTCTATTACAGCCAGACCTCAAATAATAGCTTTGAAAAAAAGTTATATGATGCTAATGTTGCCGATGTTATCAGGCTTTACAAAAGTACTTTATTTTTCCTACATGATCATTATAGTGTCTCTCACTTAATGTGATGATAAATCTTTCCATGCAAGCTCAAGCAGAAAGACAATTGTAATTTTTCTTCATCAACACTGAGGCTCTACCTCTCAGTCATTACCCAAGTGAGTTCACTGGTTTTTCTGTTTTTCTGTCTTCCGTTTTGTGGCTCCAATATCCCACAGCTACTAATGACAAGGTCATGTATCATGTCTCTTTTGCAAGATTGTCTGACATTTATGACATTAGAGCTAATCAAATGCATCAACAAAAAGTCTTCAACAAATAAAGCTTCTTCATTCTCATATTGTCTTTTCTGATTGTGTCTATGCATTCAGCTACTAAATGGACCCTGGTGTGTTGTTTGGTCCAGGGTCAGATGAACTTTCAGTCTGAAATTATAAGTCAGCAGGGACAAGAAGTACTGAAAAGTTTGTTTTTTAAGGTTCAGTTTGAACATCTGCGATTCCATGACGACTGGGTAAACGTCATCTGCTGAGAGGGAGAGTGTGATATGATCAAAAGCTCCAGAATAGTGTTCAAATTGTTGCCAAAATTTACACATCAAATCTAGATGTCATTGACATTTAATTGCAAAAATCACACGGGGGATTTATTCTTTACATGAACAGAACACACAGGCCTCTAATAGCCTCTTATCAACTCCAAATGTATTTGTCCATCAAGTTGCTGAATGAACTCCGTCACCAGAACGATGCTGCAGGTGGAGAATGAACTTATGCTGTTGTTGCTGCAGAATGTCCTTAATTATCTTTCCACCAACACACTGTCCAGTCATGTGTGCACAGAATCATGAGGTTGACATATTTGCCCTGGTTTGCCCCCGGTGACCACACATGAACAGGAGGCATAGATGAATTTACTTTGGGCCCCTGTTTGGCATGGCTAAGGGCCTCTTTGTGCAGACTAGCAGACTCCTGCCATTGTAGTGTGCTGCCCTGTGAGAAAGCGTGACGGCCAAGGTCTGAATGTTGACCCTACGTGCTAATGGTAAACACCGGCCAAATGCCAAACAAACAAAAGCAAACCAACCAAAGAGGTCCTATACTATCACTGTAATGAGCCTCTTTCTCTCCCCATCTCTCTCTTTCTCCTTCACTCCGTCCCCTCGTGTCCCCTGGAAAGCCTCAGTGGTTAGTGTGCTAATTTAACATCGGAACATGAAGTGAGAGGCCAGCACCAGCAGCAACCTGGAGTTCATTCAGATGTCTGATGGAAATCCAATTCAACTCAACAATTCATTCAGGATCATGTGGCTCCAAATTATTTCATTTTCTTGTCCACGTTGGTTTCTTTTTGCCCTTTCCTTTTCATTGACTGTTTCTGAGGGCTAAAAGAGCCATCTGGACTTCAACCCACAACTCTGCCTTGTGCCCATTTATACTCACCCTTACTCAAAAATGTACAGAAGCAAAATTTTACGCGGTCAGGTGGTGATTAATGTGTGGTTCTACAATCACCAGCACAGCTGCTACGTTGGTTAATATTCCATGGCTTTGCCTTGTATCTTCCTCTTTCACACGCACACTCACTCAACTAATCCAGTGCCAGGGTAACAAAGCCAAAATCCTGGTTATGAGGTAGTCTGTGGCAGGACTCCATTAGTTTTGGCCCAAACACTGTCACTGCGTTCCAGCTTTGACCAGCAACACTGGTTCACTAACCTCAGCATCTGTGCGTAATACCTTGTGGATTTGCAGTGATCAACAAGAGTAACCACGCTTTCACTAGGTTCCAGCGTTCGCTTGTAACCGAGACTAATCCTGTAAGCCCTAATAGATATTATCACTTTATTCTTAAAACCACATGCCATTTAATTAAACCCGGCTGCTCTGATCCTGCAGCCAAGTAGCGTTGTGTTTTAGGGGAGCACCAGTCAGTTTTCTCAAATTTCTTTTCATGGTGTGGTTAATTATTAGCAACAACAAATCTATATGTGTTGATGGGGTAATGCTTCTTTCCTAATGATAATTGAACAACATCATGTAATGTTCTCTCTTTCTCTGCCTATTGATGTCCATTCAGAACTTTAACTGGCTCTTGTCTTTTTTCTTCTCAGTGTTTTCCTTCTGAGGACTACGCCTGCTGTTTTAGAGCTCTGCTTTTCATTGGCTTTATGAGACCAACTGTAAATTCCTGAGTGTGTTGTGTCTCACAGTGGACTCAATCCAGTTTTTCCTTCACTCCACCGAATTCTGCCCCCCTCACACCCCCACTCCCAATTTAACTGGCTGGCAAAGCAGCACTTGCCCTGGCACACCTTTTGCACTTTGGTGTTTGGCCTCCTGAAAACCTGGTCCACTAATTATGAGGTGATAATTATTGAGCACAGCTGATGAAGGGTGCATTGGCTGCAGTTGGAGAAAGCAGCACTGCCTCGCTGTTTATTTCCCTCAGAGGGTTGTGACTTAATGAGGCTAAATGTTGTCCACAGGCACAATGGGAAGACAACAAGCACATGTTTGCATATTTCATAAATATTTTCTTTGCCTGTTAATATGCTTTTATTACCCTGAAAATATGTTCCATTCAGGGAAAAGACAAATAGGACTGATGCTTTACAAAATGATGTTCTTGCCTCCCCATCATATAATGTCGAATTTAAAGTTAACTGTTTCTGAAAGAGACAGAAAACATGTGAAAGGTGCATGTGTTTCTCATGAATTTAGCTTTGTTTGAATGGCATGAGCCTCAGGACAACAGAATGAAGATCCTGAACAGAGAGGTACGTGTGAATTAGCAAGTTTTCCAATATGTTTGTTTTCCTCTGTGAGTATTTGCATGTGTTTGTAGCCCGAGTGCACCAGCGTGGAAGCAGCGAAGATGGAAGTGAGGGACTGCAAAGGAACGAAGCCAGGCATGGTCACTGAGAAAATGGAATAATATAACAAGGTAGAAAGTGTGTGTTTGTGATACGCTGGCTGAAGGAGACTTTTTAGACATCTGTTAATGATTTTGCAGATGTGTGTTGGGGACAGAGTGGGGAGAGTTTCACTGTAACAACAGAAGCTGCATTGTGCTTTGTCTAATTTGGGTGCATTATGTTCTTTTTTGTGACCAAGGAGTTCCAAGTGTTGGCTCCCAGCGCGGACTGAATGGTTACTATCACTCAGAGTGAAACGCTGCTAAACTAATATCGTCATGCAAGGCAGTGTGCAACATGCTTTTGTTGTGCACACACACATTAACACACAAAAATAATCCCTCATGGAACAGTAATGCCAGTAATGCCTCATGTATGTGCTGTAACCCTTTGAACTTGCTGTCACAGCGTCATGTCAAGAAGACAAGTCAAAGGTCAGAGGGGAAGTTTCTTCATGATAGGATATGACATTTGAACTTTAAAAACTTTGGTCAAGTGTCCACAGTCTGCAGCAGACGTGGGACATTTTGTAAAGAGGTTTGACCTCTGCAGAGGGATGTGTGTAGATCTTTGGTAAACACAACATACATAGGCAGGCATGGCTTTGGTATGGGAAAGACACCGTACTCAACCCTTAAACTAGAGGAAGTGACTGTGAAAAGCATTCCACTATCAATGAACTGAAATCTAACCCTCTTTTTACTGCATGTTCCAGAGAGGAGGAGAGAGAGGAGAGGGCATGAATGAAAGTATAGAAAGGGAGGCAAAAGAGCGGGGTGGTAAGTGAAAGAATGTCATAGACAGGGGAGTGGAGGTGGGAGGGGTGAGCGGCTTTGGAGAGCAATGGGAGTGAGCAGTTGAAGGGTTGACGGGTTTGATAGCTCGATGTGCATCACTGGTCCCACTCCGCACTCAGTCCATACACACTCATCGCCCTATTCTCACTCTGGCATTCAGAAGCGCTTTCCCATTGGGGACGGTCAAAGCCCCATTAAGAGAGCATTTTGTTGCTATTTTGTATTTGTTGTGGGGATAGTGAGTGGAAAGGTCAGCCTGGTAATACAAAGAATTTGCTCCTGCCGCCCCTCTCTCCACCAATTCAGACTCTAATAGTTCCCAATTGGGTTGTCACTGCTCCCACACATTCAGGCTTTGATACTTGTCTAGACAGAGGCGGTTTGTGTGTCCACGTGAAAAGCTACACTCACACAAAAAGTTTTAAGATGTTTAAAGAAAAAATGTTTTCCTGCCTCTGTTGTTTCACATATTGAAAACAATCTATGTAGGCCTATGTGTGAGTGAGCTTAAATATGAGCTGCTGCATACGTCCTGATGTCATGCTTTTATGTTTATTGGCACAGGTGCACTGCCATGACTTTGAAGATGCCAGATCAGGAAGTCAGGTTCTGATGAAAGAGAAGTTGGACCAGAGAAAGGTGGAGGTGAATGTTTTACTTACACCAGATGGAATGATTGGACCATGCCAGAGTACACCTGACTTTTTCTAAGAGTAATGATTTGAACATGAGCCTAACACTGTGGACATTTCTACTAACATTTATGAAGAACAATTCCCCTACAGCTGCTGACTTATGTGTCCTGTTCTGTCTACAGTCATTAGTGTGTCTAATAGTGTTTCTGTTCGGACGGTAGTAGCTCTGCTGTTTGACCCCCCACACTGTGAAACCTCCTAATTATGGCTGAGTTGTGAAGGAAAACATATGCAGCAATTAGACTCCTATTTGGTTTAGGGAGAGGAGTAAGGCAGGGAGAGCGGGAATTTCTGTCCTTACTGCTTGAAAACCTCCATGTGGCAAGTTAGCGGAGCTGTAATCAAAATCACATCACTGCCTTTAAGATTCTGTTCTCCTTCCAGTATGTCACTATTTAGAGTGCGCAGACTATTTTCTTCGCAAATCTTGACATGTAGCCTGAAACCATGCAACTTGGGTAGGTCCGTTTCAGCATGGTGACTGGCACCAGGAAGTAACTGGGCGCGACACAGGAAACACTATTTTAGTTTTTGGTTTGTGCTGAATGGTCCTATTTGAATAAAAGGACACACATAAATCAACCTCCAAGGACCAGAGTCAGGAAATGCTGCACAATGACACCACAGATTAGCCAGCTTTACCTTGAAGTGTCTAATATTGCATTGCGTAGTCACGACATGCGAACAGGATGTGTCTCATTAACAGTGTTGGGTGTAACGCGCTACAAAGTAACGCGTTACTGTAATCAGATTACTTTTTCCAGTAACGAGTAGTGTAAGGCATTACTCTTCTGAAAATAGTAATCAGATTACAGTTTTCCAAGCTCGTTACTTGCGTTACATTGCTAGCAGCAACTTCACCACACAGACATCACACAGAACAGAAGGGAGGGGGAGGGGGGCGTGAATGGGTCAGTGATTGGTTGGGGTTTGGCACGAGGTATCATTTACCATCACCGATTGGTCGCCACCCGGCAGCCGGCACCCGCAAGGACAGATGAGAAAAAAATGGAAGCATCAACAAGACCAGAACATGCTGCTGCTAGCTCTTTTCAACGTGGTGAAGGATAGCGGTGGACACAGAGAAACCGGGTAAAAGTTGACAAACTGAGGTCAGAAGGACTCGACAATCCGTACGTTACGTTGTGTGTTTTAATCAGTCCTGTAACACACACACAGTGTGACCGCGGCACCGGCAGAGAGACAGACAGACTGCAGAGGGACGAGATTACTCGCATCCCGACAGTGACTCCCGACACTTAAACCTGACTTGCCCCTCTTCTGAAAAACTCTGACATGTCAAACTGGCCCACGGATGTGTTAGAGGACTAATTCATCTGTCTAACCATCAGAACTATGAAACTGTAAACACAGCTGATCGATCGAAAAAAATTACCGCCCGAGTTAATTTACTTTGATTGAAAGCAGGTTCTTGAATGCAATTTAAAAAAAATGTAACGAGTAATATAACTAGTAATATAACGAGTTACTTTCTCTAGGGAGTAATAAAGTAATGTAAGGCATTACTATTTTTGAGAGTAATATGTAATGTGTAATATATTACTTTTTTGAGTAACGAGCCCCAACACTGCTCATTAATACCAGCTATACGAGAGACTGTGATTCATGTAGTCAGTGTGGCAGCGGTGGCATGCATGCACAACATGGGCTTGTATACTTGTGTGTGTCTGCCTGTAATTATTCCGTATCTGTGTTTGTTTGAGGGTGCAGATCTATCGTTAACATGCCGAGATCATGAGAGCTAAAGGCCTTTGATTGCAATCTATGCTCAGCCTGAAACGCTTGTTAGCCTGTGGTGGACATAAACAAGAATGAAGTAACTTAAGCCACATCATTCACTACAAAACAATGATCTCATTTCCCAGACCCAATACTTTTTTTTTGTTGTAATTTTTCGCTTTCTCTCGCACCCCACTGGAGTCTCTGGGTCGCGGTCTCTTTGTGGTGAAGTTTAACATAGCAATGGCTGCTGGCACCAGCCAGTGCGGCCTCCTCTGGGTTTCCTGGTTTTCTTTTATACCTGCTCAACCACATATGTGATGAATGACGAGAAATGCAGTTCCCTCAGATTTATGAGCTCCAGAGAAACACTTGGCCTTATTTATAGAAGCGTTTTTACTAGACGTGGCCCCCAGGAATGGAGAGTGAGTGGACCAAGTGCCAATAGAGACTGTGGCACGTGTGATCCATTAAATATACTGGGATCATTTAGTCAGGTGCGTGGAGCAGCCGGTTTGTCCTGCAGTGTGTGACTTTGTTTTTGTGAGTGAGAGTCAAAATGGACAGATGAGGAGAGGACAAACAAACCCACAAATTTCTAATTCCAAACATGTTAATTTAGAATGTGCAACAGCAACAATAACAACAGGACTGATCGTTGGAGAAAGTATTGGATAAAACAGTTTTGCAGAGGGCATCCGTATGTTTCGTCCCTTAACTTCTTGAATTGATGCAGCCAGGTCCAGTCATTTCTGGCTTAAAGAGGATCTATGAAGGATTTGTGGCTTAACTATGCTACATTTTTACCTTAATTAAACAGCTTTGGAGTAATTGTGATGGTTTAATAAATGGCTTAACTTGTTACGAGGGAGAATGGAGGCTCTCTGCCTTCCACGTGCGTGTCACTTATTGTGTCTCTGGGCTGAAAACCAA
Source organism: Trachurus trachurus (assembly GCF_905171665.1). NCBI lineage: Eukaryota > Metazoa > Chordata > Actinopteri > Carangiformes > Carangidae > Trachurus > Trachurus trachurus. The sequence goes on along the minus strand of NC_139901.1, from coordinate 22,743,366 downwards.
CCATGCAAGATCGGCGCCGCGGCCCCAGCTCTCGTCTCTGCACACCACGACATGAACGTGCCCCAAGCCGAAATCTCTTGTTTATGACATTAAACTACACAAATATACACGTTGTAACATTGTATACGATATATAACATTATGTAACACTCTATTGATTGATTTCCCGCTGCTTTCGTTGTAAACAAATGCACATGGCCAGGAGGAGGGTTAGGGTAAAGTGACCAGACTCACATAGTTCCTCTTTAACTTTCCTATAATTATACCCACTTCACAGAGTGGTTAGTTGGTTGTGCTGCAGGTATGGGCCTTCTGATGAGTGACTCTCACATAGTAAAAAGCTTTCTCAAGCACCTAAAAGACCTGTTTAAAAACGAATGCTGGCTTCACAAACACAGCAAAACAAATCCACATGTCATCCACTTATTGCTTACAACACACAAATACACAATTTTAACCCCTAAACAGACATGTCTATGGCATACAGTATGTTCAGAAAGCCAATGCAGTGGTTAGATTGTCACAGCCAGCAAGTGAGCAGCTTTATTGCTCAATGTGTCTGTCATTCTTCTATTTGTGCTCCTCATTTCCCAAGTGTAGCCTCGAGTCAAACTCCCCCAGAACTCAGAAAGATTAACAGGAACACATGACGTCCATCCATATGCGAAATACAACAATACATCAGATCTGAGCTGATTGTAGCTCAGAGGCTGGTGAGCAGCTTCAGCCTGAACTGCAGGCCGGTGCGTTTGATGCTGCTCTTCTGACTCTTCTATCCTGTCTCAGCTCCCTCAGGTATGCAGGCCAGGGGTTCTTGGCATCCTCAGCTTGAGACTGCTGCCCAGATGAGCCCTGCTTTAGTACATGTCTGCTCTTCTCCGCTCACAGGAAATTAGGGAGTGGAGAAAGCAGGGCTTAAACTCAAAGACACAATTTGACTACTTTAATTTGAAGTTTACTGTATATGAACTCACTTGACTGGGCAGTCTGTTTAAGTAGAGAAGGAAAAGGCGATGAAGTGTTGAAGTTATCGCACCCATTTTCCACTTACGTATACTTAAGTGATGACTGGCGGAACAAAAAATAAACACACACGGCATCCCATTTTTCCTCTGCATCCTCAGAAAGTCATTTATGAAACTCATAAATGTCACTGACAGCATGCTGCTGTGTTTTCTTTTACACAATGCTAGCAAACATTTATGTGTGGTGTCCTGGGAGTTATGTGTGGGTGGTGAGGGTCAGACAGAGAAACAGATTACAAGCAGTGATGCCGATTCCACCGGAGTGATAAAAGCCTTCATCGCAGTCCTACATTATGGTAAATCGCCCCTGTTGGTCTTGGCAGCTGCTGCCAAATGCTCTTCTTTTCTACTGTCTTCTTCTGTGTCAGTGGTGTTTATAAATCATAAACTCAACACGTAGACAATTCGGACTGCAGAGCTCTGGACATATATCCATAGACCCACTGTATTTATGCATTCAACATATTCAAACTCTTGAACGCTCCCTGATAAAGCAAAAATAAATGTTTTTTTGTTGTTGTTGTTTTGTTTTTTTATGCCACGAGCAAGAAATTGTGTGGAGGTGGTGGCATGTCTTTTTCTTTAAACAACAACCTGGTTTCAGTTCTTCACTCATGCCATTGTGGGCTTTGTTTTATTATTTTTTTTATCCAACATGTTTCTTGTTGAACAAGAATCAAAGTCTTTCCCATGCCTTAATGATGATGTTATTTATTGAAACAAACTTAAACCAGTGATAAACTCTCTCAACCCTCGTTTCATGCTAGCTGGAGTTAGCATTGGCAGTAATGCACCAGATATCACCCCTGCAGGATTCATAATTTGATTTATATTTTGAATTACTCGAATCCTACAGTCTTCACAAGTTTTTCTTTTGTTCTCACTGAGGCTTTGATTTAGAGGGGTGTTGATTTTATTTATTGTTTCATAACGTGGCTGTTGTGCAAGCCTTTGAGACTGCAACTTTGATGAAGGGCTGTCCAAATAAATCTAGCTTGACATGGCTTATATCATGGACACCGGTGTTAGCAGATTGCCAAAAGAGCATTTTCAGAATTCCTGTTTCAGCAGATGATCGTCTCTGAAATTTTTGGCTGATATTTATTTGGTCCAAAATGTTTCCTTTTTTTTTCAGGATCATGTTAGCGCCGTGGCAAACGGTTTGTTGGGTCTGTCCACAGCCAAATGGAAATATCTCAACAACTGAAGGATTGATTGCCATGAAACCTGGTCCAGACATTCATGGTCCACAGAGGATGACACCAAGTGATAATGATGTTTTTGGCTACGGTGAGATTTATACATCAAATACCTTGACAACTATTGGATGGACCATGACATTTGATTCAGACAGTCATGCTGTCCCTGGGATAAATTTAATCCCCTTTGATTATTTAGATCTACCCCAGTGTTGGCTGTACCTTGTATTTCATGCCAACTAGGAAATGTTACCATGACAGACAGTTAATGTTAAGCTTAATACCACTGCAAGTGGTTGATGGTTCTAAGTCCGAGATAAAACACACAAAAGGAACCCAAAGGGGTCTCCAAAAACCCAAAACCAATAAACACAAAAGATGAAAAAAAATAAAAAAACAACAACAAAAATGTGGGAGTACTACAGGAGTGTATATGACAGCAAGGTAGACGTGGAAGACAAGACAAACTGGGGGGTTATATACACAGACAAGGGGAAGACACAGGTGCAGCACATTAGGGCGGGGCAGGTGCTGATTGAAGGTGGGAAACACAAGAGGGCAGGAAGAGAGGGGATTTTCAAAATAAAACAGGACAAACTAAACAGGGAAACGCATGGACGTGACACCATATTTCCTACAGTATATACTTTATTTGTGTGTATGTGAAGCTCTTTGTATTTTGCATGAAGTCTGATTTAACTTAATTTTGTTACTGACTATGAAACTTAAGCGCCTGAGACTGTAGTAAAACTCCAGTCAGTTGTGTTTATTTAATGTGTGTTCATCCTACTCCTGTTGTCAGTTTGGAAACTTGCTTCTCTCACTCTTTCCTCCCCTCTCACAATTAACCATTGACTGTTTGAGCTCCCTCTTCTTGTGGAGACTGAATGTAATATAAGTGGTTGGTTGTTTTTGACTGACACTCCAAAGGGCTTTTTCATTGCAAGACTTTTTACACAGACAGGTCAGAAGAAACCAGTTGGCACCAGTCGTCGATGTGGAAAAGTGAAAGCTTATTGTGACTCCCCGTGCATGGTTTCATTGTAAAGGATGGTTTTGGACCGAGTCCGAGTGCTTCAGAGGGCGGTAACACCGGCACTGATCGCAGTTAACACATTACAAAATCAGCTGAGACATGGAGCCAAGCTCTGGCTGGAGGGCTTTAGTGGTCGGCCTCCAGAATTAAATTCCTTCATTATGATGGAGGGATGAAAGAGGAAGGGGTGGGGAAGCTGATAGGCATTTGAAGGCAAGAATAAAGAGAAAGATTACCATCAGTGTGCACCGTGTACACACTGGGAGTGGAAGAGAGGGAGATGAAGAATGAGAGCAGACAGTTGAGTTATACTCATGGATATGGGCCAGGAAAGGCAGTGATGGCTTAAGTCTGTGAGTTTATGACCCTTTTAAGTGTTGACCTCACGTGAACCATTAACAACCTCCCAGTGTGTGTGGGAAAAACACACACACACATACACATCAACCTTCAACCTGCACAAATGAGGGCGCACACAAATGCATGTCTTCACACACACTATAGGCAGACTTGTAAGAGTGATGGGCTCATTCCTGTTGTTCTCACCACAAGCCAAGGGAAAGAGAACAAACACGAGAAAACAAGGTCGCTATTGTGGGTTCCAGCCTCTACTATAGATAAGGAAAAGATAACATGAGCAGCTATCTGGAGAAAATAACTACCACCTATTTATTTAATTGGTTTATTTCCTTTCTTGGGTGATAACATAATCTGAAGTGATATGAGGGAGTTGAACAGTAGTGCTTTTTTTTTTTCACATTCTGCAATGTGAAAATGGAGAGGAAAAAAAACATTATGGCCAAGATCTCTCCCACCCCATCACCCACTTAAGCCACAGCAAAAATCCTAAACCCGTTGACCCTGAGTGGGCCAAATACTGAGAAACCCTGTTTCAAGTCTCTCCAAATAACAATAATCCTTCTACATCATGTGTGTCTGTTTTGCTGTTGGAGAAGTTTCAGAGGGAGTGAAAAAAAATGGTAAAGACCATGTCTTATACACATGGAGAAAGTTATGCCCGTTCACATACACTTCAGTGCTATCATAAGACGCATCGGCCTAATGCGGTATTCTCTCTGTGAAAATACACAACCTGTACAGTACATACCACTCGAGCTGTGGATACCAGCCGACTGAGATCCGATAATATTTAGCCACATAATACTCGAAGATTATTTTTTTCTAACAGTGAGGCCTATTTAACCTTTTTCTTTTGTTAAATGTGAGTGATTAAAAATGAGCATCAGTGTGTAATTATTAATTGATATTTTTGCTGGAACTGACACCAGAATGAAGATCCTTTCAGAGCACTTAAAGAAAAGGAGGGTCAAAAACTGTTTCTCACAGGGTAAAGTGAAAAAAAACTATGAACAATGAGTTCATTCAGGAAACATTGTAAAGGAAGAGGGGGAGAGCTTTTGAGCTGTTCAGCACAGTCCTTTTTTGTTTCCTTTTTTTCTTTATCTATGAAAAAGGTTAAACAGGTGGAAGCTGACATCACTAAAATGAACTACTCCACCCTTGCATTTATATCTTTTGCTGCATAAATAAATGGCTAACAATGGGTTCTGTGTTCAGTAAATCTATACGAAGTCAACACATGACTGTGACTTCACTGTAAAGTGTCTGTCACTCGTCTAAATTCATCGTTATTGTAAGGTTGGCAAAGTGAGAGCAACATACAGGGAATGCCTTGTGCCGCAATAACATAGTGTGTTTTCCTTCTGCCAGCTCTGGCTGAGCCTAAATGATGTGTGCATGTTCGTGCGTGTGCGTGCACACGCTTGTGCACAGGTCCATGTGCGCCTGTTTATGTCTTGCTCTGCGTGCACGTGCACATGTGCTTGTGTTTGTGCTCGCATATGTGTGCATGCCCATCACTCAGCTTTCAGCTGGGCAAACCTGGAGGATTGCGTCACAGACAGAGAAAATAGCAGCCCTGGCCAGTAAACTAGTCTTTAATTGCTTTGCAACTGAGAACACATTGCTGAGGAAACAAGGGGCTCATTGTGAGTGTGTGTTCATCTCAACACACCTCATATTTTCTGCAGACCACTGACCCCCGCCAGCTCTGCAGCCTTTACAATAAAACACCAAGCCAGCAATTAAATTAGTAAGTGTTTGCATGCACGCTCACATGCAGACACTCTTAACATGTGTGTCTGCACTTCCATGTGCTGATGTATTCCAACAGCCGGTCAAGCTGCTGTATGTTTGTGTTAAAACACTGAGGAGCGATATGATGTCAGTTTTCTTGCAGGAGGATGGACTACAACATTGTGCTTCTGTGTTTCTCTCTGAGAGCGCTGTGCATGATGAGGTATTAAAAATGAGCGCAACTGAAATGTCTGTGTATGTGTGTGTGTGTGTGTGTGTGTGTGTGTCCCATGATAGATCTATGTTGGGTGGTGGTGGTGGTGGTTTGACTATGATGCAAACCAGATGTGGACTGGATGCAGACTATCGTACCCACCCGAGGGAGAATGAAGCCTATATGTGTGTGTGTATGTTGGTGCATGCAAAGCGCCAGCATTGATTACAAATCCAATGTAATTTTGCGTTGCACCAACCACATTTGGCAGAGCGTGGATTCCTTGCTGGCTGGAATGAGCTCATGCTTCATATGACTGACCCATAAATCATAGAGAACGCATACAGCCACTGCTGTGACAGAGCTCAGTGGCTCAGAGTATAGCGGGATTATTATTATGCCTATTTAAAAGCTGTGTTAGATAAACTATGTCAATACCTGATGACTCTGTTTTTAACCTATAAACTCTCAGGCCAACATTTGTTACATTTCAGGTGATTAAGGAATAGTCATGAGATCTATTTTGAAGCCACTTCTCTCATGAAGGCCACCTGAAAAAACCCAATCTGAGGTACTAAATGCAATTTCAGAACAAGGCTGACCGTTAACAAAAGTTTATTGCAGAAGTTTTGAATTAGGAAAATCTAATCACTATCTACCCTGGACAGGCTGCAGTGTGTTCAACTGTTGAATCACTCACTGTTGATAGCACTGGCATTAGCACAATGCCCCGTGTGTATATCAGCACAACTCCAATTGCCAGTCTCTTCAAATTGATGTATCCTGTCTTATGTCTATTTTCAGAAAACACTGTTGGAAGAAAAAGAATAGACTCATTCAAGTGGTCAGATGTTTTCAGCTCAACAGGGCTGAGGATGCCATGGATGGACAGGGATATCAAACTGTGATCAAACTCACATGGGAGAGATAATTATTATGTTAAAAACAAAAAAATCTGGATACATGCCAAAACTGCGTAAAGCATACCAGCTCTACCGCAGCTAATAATAAATAATAATAACTTATGCACAGACAGCCTCTTCTCATTATGAAGTCATATGAGGTGTTGATCACAGGATGGACATAAAGGTTTGCAATGAGGGCGAGGGTATTAAAGCAGGGGCATAATCTGAATGGGAACATTTAGATAAGAGCGGGCCGTCATATTAACACAATTAGTTAAATATCTCCCTAATATGTGAATGCATGTGTAATAGAAAATGTGAAATCCTACCTAGCATATGAGTGACACAGAAGTTTATTTGGAGATAATATCACAGGAAATTATTACGTGAATGGGCTGTGTATTTACATCACTTAAGCCAATATATAGTGTTACCCTTGACTAGACTGAATCAATAGAAAACCCACTCCCGAAACAACAATATATGTAAATACACCCATGATCAGTTCAGCATTTAAGCATAAATATCAGTTTTCATATTCCACTGCTAAAGAAATCAACGTGAAAGTATCTATATCCAGGAGACTAATGACCATGACCAGCTGCTACACCAGCGACAGACTAGGAGAGAAAAGTGGCCTGAATTTCTGGCTCAGAGCTGCAGCTCACTAAATTAGATTTTCCCCTTTAACCCGTTCTCATCACTATGACAAATTAATTCAAAATTAATGCAAATAGCTGCTCAGAAAAGATACAGCCATCTGACAAGAGCAGGGTTTTACTGTCACCTTGCTCCCAAGCTGATCATGAAAAGAAAAGAGCCCACTGCTACCTTGTCAAGCACACCCACACACACACACACACCTGCTGAACCGATAGAACATCCATTCAGGACAGACAGTAAAAGGTTGATGGAGTTAAACTGTGATGTAATGAATTTCAATGTAGATGCACAAACAAAATGCAAGAACAGCACAGTCCCTCCTCTCTCTGCACCTTATCCACCTCTTGTCTAATTTGAAACCCTGGGCAGACAGTAAACACTGGCGCATACCTTGAAAGAAGTGGCGACAACACTGAGAGATGCTTTGGGACATGAATGGATAAAAAGAGAAGAGGAAAAAGTGACTGTGAATTGGTGTGTACACTCTCAAATGCCATTCCATTCCCACACCTACATCTTTATGAGTTCATATCCTCCTGGTCCAATTGTGGAAAAAGAAGCTGTTTCCATCTCGCCGAGGCCCCTTCGACCCCTGTGAAAATCTTGTGTTGTTTGACCCCCCTTATTTGAAAACCTGTGATGGCTCAATTCACAGTAGTTGCTCTTTGGTGTGTTGCTTGAAAGGACCACACTCCGCCAAACTTTTTTTTTTTTTTTTTTTTTAACTCAAGATCTAACCCTTTTAACATGGATATCACAAAAGGTAAAGTTTAAAGTTAAAGTTCCCATTTGAAGTTAGGAATTAAACTTACCACTCATCTCATATGCTCTTGGGACAGTGTGTTTCCTCTGAAACAAAAGTTTCAGTACCTTCCATGTGATATCGTACCAATACAGAATATTTCCTACCTCTTTCTTTGCTTGGAAACCAGTGGTGGGTCTTTACTGCCCACAGAGTGCAGAGGGTGGGTAATTTATCACCGGCCATCTTGAACTGTTGTAGATGGAGGCCCAGTTTTACTGCTGGTGTCACATGTTAACGAGCAAGTTTTACAGTACAAATGATGGAGGGTCACACCACCTCAGCAGGAACACACCAAGTGACTTAATTGCATGTAAATTTAATTTAGTGAAAGTTGGGTGGCTTTTACATAAACTTCCCTTCCTTTTTGCCTTTTTGAGCCAAAGATCCTTGCTCTATCTCTGACGGTCAGGACTGAATTTGTGTAGACATGTGCACCACCTCTCCTGCCCTGGGAATAGAAAAATAAATGACGACCATTTCCCGTGTCTTCATTTCTTTATGAAGTTTGGGCCGCTTCCCAGGTCACTACTGTAAGAAAGGATCAAGTGTCCTTCTCATTGCTAAGTAGCTGATGTCACTAAACTGGAATTTGTCCATTTTCTCTGCTTCTCCCTCGCTGTGTCTGTGCCCCTGTGTCTAAATCTAATAAAAGGGTGTCCTGTAAAAAAAAAAAAGAAATCCTGAAGAGGACTGATAGCAAATGATGAGCACAGTTCATATAAGGGTTAGGGCAATGAAACTAATTGAATAGTGTCCCCTTTCACTAAAGTGGATTCATTAACTTTGTGTCTTATCACTGACCACAGAAACTCTACAGAGAAAAATGGGTGTCACTAGGAATAGGTAGGTACACCTAACTAAAATAAAACAGTACTGCAATAAATCGTCCCTTATGACGGAAATCATATTAAGTTTTGGTCAAAACTGTATTAAATAGATGTTGAATTGATTTGATCATTCTGTTGTTGTTAAGCTGTATCGTTGTAGAGAGGAGGGGACAAATAGGCAAATACATAAAAGCATACTGTAAAACAATGCAGTTGAAAAGCCTCCAATGAGTGTTTATCCTCAATCCAAACCACATAAAGATGAGGAAATTGCACATTGTGTGTTTGAATATTTTTGGTCACTGTCACTGACGATTATTCAGTAGAAAGGTCAAAGTATTATTTTTGCTTAATGCTGAGGTTACAGATTTTTTAAAAAGGTGCATGAATTTCGTCTTCTCAGATTTCCATTCAGGATATGGAATTAGTCAAGGGGAGCAGATAAGGATACTTATCTGAAACTACTCACAGATGTAGCTCCAAAGACTAAAAGTCAAATTCTGGCAGACTGACCATATATCCTACATAGACCACAAGGAAATGAAAAAGAAGAGGGAGAATAAAAGGACCAAACACTGACTCGTGGGGCTTAGAGCCAACAAAAACTGTTTTGGTTCATCAATAAATAATTCAAGGTGAATGTGATTCTATTAGACGTTATAAATTATCATAAACTAGCATAAGTCAGAGATTCACCGATATCGCTTGCTTTCCCTTAACATCTGGACGGTGTGCTGCGACAGACATCTGTTTAAAATTGTGCCAGTCACTTCTGTGAAAAATGGTATTTTCAGGGCAGAGATGTCTGCCAGAGTAGACAAAGATTTAGAATAGTTTCCTTTTCACTGTCTAGCTACTTATGTGAGGTGACACTTTCTGAGGCAACTGGATGAATCTTTAGCAGGAGGCAAAACACTTGAGCTTCACATACTGAAGATATTTAAATCTACACAGCAATAACTGTAAATTGCAACAGGACAACACAAATTAAGATGAAAGGATATGAAGAGAGTCCAAAAATGATCTTCATGCATTCTGTTAATCCACTTATTAACTGGCCATTTCTTAAAGGGATAGTTCAACATTTTGGCAAATTTGCCTATTGCCATAATCCCAATAGTCATAGAAGTAGGTTTATACCTTTAATTGCCAGTGCATGTTGTTTTGAGGTAACAATACATTGTCCCCTGTCCCTCAAAACCCATCGAATATAAAGTCCAACAACTCCAAAACACTCTTGTGGACAAGTTGTGACCTGCACATTCGCCACGCCATGAAATAATAATGTAACATTACGAGACAGAGTTGTTTTCAAGGCAGATGCATGGCCAGAGCTACAGTACGTTACAGTAGTAGTTTACATAATTATACATGATTATTTCATAGCGTGGTGAATGTGCAGGTCACATGGAGTTGTCGGACTGTATATTGGATGAGTTTTGAGGGACAGGGGACAATGTACCATTCACCTCCATTGTGTTCGCTGAGCAGCTCACGTCTCAAGACATCATGCACTGACAATTAAAGGTAATCAACCTACTCCTATGACTATGGGAATTATGGCAATATGTAAATTTGCCAAAATGTTGAACTATGCAATAAGGTCACCCTTTCTACTGCTGTTTGAGTGCTCTTGGGTCTATATTTGGGAACTCTTCCACTTATGTGAGGTGTCTCTTTGCATACTGTGAAGCTGTGTGTTGTTCTTTCACACTGACCTTTAAATGAAGAGTAAATAGAGAAGGGTAAATGATGCATAGCCCACACACAGGTGAGAAGGACCATTCAAACAAAGATGCCTATTCAGACACCTGCCTCTTCCTGCAGGTTTTCCTTCTCAGGGCTGCTTTGAAAATCAGGCGCAGACACAGACAAGTCCCACTGGGACTCCCCATCCGTTCAAAGCCCACTTGTGCAGTGTCTGAACTGAGAAAAGACAAGACTGCAATCAGGGCAGTGGTTAACGGTGAAATGTCTAAGTGATTTCAACATTTGGAAACACTGATCAGTGTTTTGGTTTTATATTTCCCTGCATAGTTCTGCTGGATACAAATATCTACAACATCAAATACTCTGTAAGCATTATTTTCACTTTGTCACTTCTTGGGATCCACTACAATGTCGGAAGACTTTTGGATTGTGATATTCCCAAAGTGATTAAATGTTATTGTAACTATAATTTACTATTGCGGCTTTGATTTTGTCACAAGTGCCTGTGACAAGTCATGAGGGAGTATTAAAACTCGGTTTCAAAACTCTTAACAGCCGACAACAATCTAGTTTCACTTGTAGTAAAAGTTTCGGAAAATCCTACGGGGTTCAACCAGAATTAATTCAGACCAAACACTGAGACTGGCTCATTATGGGGACTCAACTGATTTGCGTAATTCCCAGTGGAAATCGTCTGAAAGACACAAGAGGCAGTTGAGCATGAATTCAAGAAATACGGCGGAAGCGCGGTAAGACGTAAGCAGGGGGTCAGGGTGTGGACCGCAACTGAAGCTGTGGCTGGGATTTTTAATGACTGACTGCGGTGAAGCAAGGAGGAGGTCCATTGTGTCCAGATCTGCAGCGTCTTAGCTGGCTGCAGCCACAGCCACGCACAGGGCAGTGAATGAACACTGGGGCTGCGCTTTGATGTACGTACAGCTGCTCCCACAGCAGATGGAGAAAAAAAGAAAAGAAAAGATGAGTGCAAAGACATAAAATTGAGAAAAGAGATTCAAGGGACAAGAACTGAAGATTGTTGGAGCTTGCATGGAAATGATACAGATCAGAAGGGATGATCAAATGAAACAACAACACAACTGAGATGAGTTTGCTCTCAAATTTCTCTCTTATTTCAAGGTGTGTCTTTATATGTGTTTGTTTATGTGTGTGAGAAAGAGAAAGAGTCCCCCCACCCCTTTTAAGCCCCTTACCCCCACCTCTGCAGAGCAGCCAGGCTGGAGTTGGGGTGGGATATGCAAATCCAGGCTGTCTGTCTGCCTGCCCCTTCAGAGGCAGCAGAGCAGCACACTGCTTCTTGTACACACCCTCACTCATGCACAGTGCAGAGGACTTGGAGGGCCGAGCACAGTCAGCAGGTCTCACACTAGCTTGCATGTGTGTGTGAGTGCATGCGTGCGTGTATGTGTGTGCGTATGGAGCTGAAACTTTCCTAGAGACACACTCGCACGTTCTCTTCCCTCCTTCTTTCCTCTGTCCTGCTCTCCTCTTTCTGCTTTCCCCTCCTCCTGCACACCTTTGTGTTGTTTTTCCTTGCCCCTCTTCCTCTCCCCTCCCTCTTCAGCCCCACTAGTTTTCCCTCTGCTCTGTCCTGTGTGCTCAGAGTGTGGTTAGTTTGCGAGCTGAAGGCGCACAGGGCAAGATGCTGCTGATGCTACAGCTGTTTGGGCTCCATGTCTACTTCAGGGCCCACTGAGGAAGACAAGACTGCACGTGTGCCGGGGAGCTTCAACACAACACCCTGAGGAGCTTACAACTATCAGTTTTTATCCTCTTCTCCTTGTCAGCCAGCAGCTTTTCTTTTTTTCTTTTTTTTTTTTGAAAGAAAAAACAATGAGGACCAAGTTGTGTCAACTGGTTGCACAGTTCTTATTCTTAGGAGTGTTGCTATCTGTGGTGGACAGTAAAGGGACTTTCTATGGAGGCCATGTCAACCCTTTCTATGGAAACAGATACAACCTGTTCAAGGCTGGACTCAACCCTCACCATTTACCAAACAAGCCCATGACCCGTCACAAGTAAGTGCTCCGTTTTGGACCTGTCACAGGCACTAATGCATGTTTGATTTCCCCGACCATGCTGCAGGGTATTGAATTTAAAAAGAATTCCAAGTATCTAGAGTGCTTGCAAGCAGGATCAACCTTGTACTGCATTTTCCCTGAGAAACACATGTCACCGGCGAGTTGCAGAAATATGGTTTTAGTTAAGGTATCGGCTTGGTATCAGATCCCTGAATTGACTCTCTGTTCCCGTCTTCCTCACCATCAGCCCTTTTCTGCGGTTCACACCTAAAACCATCTGTGGCCGGGGATAAACACTGTAGAGCAACAATGACATGCAGCATTATTATGAAAACAAAGCCTTCATTATGGTCTTTACGGTGCAGGGAGGCGGGTGCAGAGTTGATGACAGAGGTATTGATCTGTTGCAGTCGCTGTGTGAGTGTGTGTGTGTGTGTGTGTGTGTGTGTGTGTGTGTGTGTGTGTGTGTGTGTGTGTGTGTGGCAAGAGGGGGGGCTCAATAAGTGGCAAGACTGAAGAACTGGGCACCCGCTGCCAGAAGGGAGTGGCACTGCCAGTCCTCAATCAATCCAACTAAAATCACATTGAGATTACTATTGAGAGATTTTTCTCTCTCTCTCTTAACTCTTCCTGTATGGATCCTCTTCTGTTTTTAATCAGTGATCTCTGTGCGTATGTAAATACACTGCACTCATATTGTCAGTATAGTCAAACCACATGAGCACAAAGGAATAATAATCCCACACTATGCATGATATTTGAAAGTCATGAAGCTGTGAGATGAAACGGAGCCCTGTAGACATATTTTGCCTGGATAGAGATGGCTGATATTTGGCCTGCAGGGCTCTTTTGCTTTTTTCCTCCCTTTTCCCTATCTCTTTTGCTTGGCTTCCCATGAGAGCTGTTATGTCTTTGGACAGCTCCCCAGCTACCTGCTGCTTCACTCAAACTGCCACAGAAGACTGCTGATCGCCCAGCCCTGTTTAGTCTGCCATGTACCTTCACCCCCAGGGAAAAGACCCTTCAGCCTCCTCCACTCTGAATGCAATGCCCACATTCAGCTGTCACCTTTAGCTTTATCACCTGCCTCCGTCCCTCTCCTTACTGTCAGTATCATGTCATGTACACTGTCACATCACCACTGCTTATCCAACTTTTTCCTCCCTTGTGATAAATGTGAGGCAAGTCATATAAAAACTGAAGTCAGTAACTTATTACACATTAGAATATTATTTCTCACTATAGTTTCGTCAAATGTGCATTTAAACAACTACACAGCAACACATTATATGTCTGCTATTTAGAAACAAAGCAATACAGTGTGTGGAGCAGGGAGCCAGCAAATGTTTTAAAAATGTTTACTGACCAGCACCAGAAAGCTTGATATTAGCATCCAGCATGCCAGAGATCTTAAACACATCCTTGTTCAGCCTATACTGCATGCTGGCGGCAAATGAAAGTGTTGTCAGTGGAACCAAATAGGTTTATTTATATTCACACAAGGCAATTTATTGCAGCTACAATCTCAAGCCTGAATCCCAAGATAGATAGATCAGCTAGATTTTCAAAAAGTAAGAATGGCAGATGGCCTATAATTGCTTGTTGTTGGTAGCTGATGATGTTCTTGCACATCAGTGAGTGTCAGTGAGTCCAACTATAGTGTTTATACAAGAGCTGCTGACCCATCCTGGACACAGTGGGCTCTGGGGACGTGTCAGTGTCAGACCACCACCACAGATATATGAGCTCAGTTGTTGTCTGCCTGACTGGTCAGTGGAAATAGAGACTTAAAAATAACACACATGCTATGACGTGTGTGTGTGTGTGTGTGTGTGCGTGCGTGCGCGTGCGTGCGTGTGTGTGTGTGTGTGTGTGTGTGTGTGTGTGTGCAGGCACTTACATATATATATGAGTGTGGTTTGTTTATCAGTGTTTTTTGTGGAGGGTTTCACTCAGGCTTTAACAGCTTGTAAATGCTCGCCCTTGTTTCTCACTGACCACACTGTCACATGGACAAAACACGCCTGTTTTTAGCGAGACATTTAAAAAATTTTCAGCTGTTGGTGAACCAAAGAGGTTTTTTTTTTTCTATGTGAATTATTGTCTGTATTTTGGCAGCAAAGCGCCTAAATTGATTTCACAGTCATTCCTTTCATTCAATAGAAGCACTTGCTGTTTTAGCTTCTGGTCACTGACTGTCACATGTCAGAGTGTCTACACAGTAACACCACTCTATTATTTGTGCCATGGCTAAAACTGTGCTCTGTTCAGATTTCATGATATGTTTTGGTCTGTCTTTGATCTTACATCATTGTCTGCAGGAAAACAACTATAAAAGTCTATATTCTATGCAACACATAAATATAAACATCAAAGAGGATACAGATGTGCCTATAGCATCTCTCTCCATGTTGCACTATAACATACCATTATAGCAAGAAATGTGCAGCAACAGGTGAAACATAATCCAAGAGTCATATATCCATTGCTGGGGAATGGGTATTGTATAAATCAACTATGACCCCAGTAGATGTCACGTGTCTTCACTGATCAGATTAGAGACGTATCCGAAGGCTTTTAAATGATGTATGGGACAGAGATCAAGGGAGAAAGGTCAGTGAGTTGGTAGAGGTTAGAGGTTATGGGTTGCTGTTGTAAGTTTGTGTTGAGTGTCCAGTGGAGGACAAGAATGGAGCCAGTCTCCTGCTAAGGGTCACAGAGGCTGGGCAGTAAACTCTCAAGCTCCCTACCAACGCATATTTACGTTACTGCTTTCACTGACCTTTCTCCCATAAATTTTTGTGCATTTATATATTTAAATAGTATTCAAGTATTTAGTAATTTTGTATTATTCTTTATCACATTTCAACATTAAATTGTCATATTGTCGATGGTGCTTCCTAATTCTGATTGGAAACAGCTAGCAGGGATTAGCTGCACTTGTGTACGTATAAAAGAAAGAACGTTGGTGTTATTAAGAGGTCTGTGGAAGTGTTGCTGGGCAGATTTTGTTTATCTTTGGATAGAAGTAGGCTGGCTGCTACCCCCTGGTAGATGAAAGAAACAATAATATGCTAATCTAGTCATATTTCGCTAATACTCAGATTAAGTGTTAATCTTCATCTCAAATTTCCAAGAAAGTGAATAAATATAATGTAAAATGACATATGACGCTCAGTATAATAATAATAATAATAATAATAATAATAATAATAATAATAATAATAATAATGATTATATGGTTTTTAATACATTTTCCATATTACAATACAGGACGTATATAATATAGTTCCTATTATTTCAAAATCACTCCTATGTCCTAGAATCTTCTTATGATGCAATGATTGTTCACTCAGCATCTGTTGTCTCTACACCACTATATCGCAACACATCACCCATTTAACTCCGGGGGCATATCGCCTATACTGTACGCGGTACAGTGAGTTCAACAATTCTGTCTAAATACGCTTTCATTTAACAAGTACAGAGAGCTATTCTCTCCCAAAGAAGATTATGTGCTTTGGGAAATGCCTGAGGATAAGTCATTTGTGTGTTTTTTTGCTACTAGTGTTTGAGCTTCTTACTGTTTTCCATTATAAAAAAAGACAACAAAACATCATTCAGAAAAAGGTAACAATGTCTGACAAAACAATTTTTGATGTGTTTTTCTGATTATAAAAACTAAAATGAATCTATAATAAAGCGGGAAAAAAAATTCATTGCCGCGACAATGACATTTTAGCCAATCTGCCAAATTTAAACACATGTAAAAGTAATATTCTGCCTATACGCTATAGTAACCGGAGTTGGCTCAGATCTGACCCTGTCTATGAATGAAAGAATGATCCCCTTGGTCCTAGAGCTGGGAGTATCACGTCTATCCTTTAACCCTAATCAGTAGCCACATGAGCAATGTCAATCAACTGTGCACCATTGGGACCTTCAAGACCTGCCAGTTGGCCCGAAATAGGATTCATTAAAAGCATATATGGAAAGAGATGGGCCCTGGAGGAGAGCTGTTAGCTCACAGACATGGTTGTTAAAGGTCCTATTAAAGATTGCATGGTTTTCTATCTGGGCTGCTCCAGTCATAAATCTGTCAGAGGCAACAGCAGTGGCCTGAGTTCAAACAGTCAGGAACCCTGCAGGTGAGAGAGCGGTTAGTAATGAGAAGGGTGAGCCCTTTAGTGCCACAATGTCAAGACAAGCAGGGCGGTGGTTGGAAAAGAGGCCGTTTAAATTGATGGAGATGTCAGGAACATGATTAGGTAGCACAGAGCAGCTTCATGAAAAGTAGAAATTGGAAGAAAGAAAACAATATTAGCAAGGGCAGGATGATAATTTAACAGAGATAACCTGCAGTTTGAAGATTTTGCAGATAAAAGACAAGGAAGGTTTGGAGAAAAAGGGGGACGGAAAGGTGAATTGTTTTGGTCCCAGCAGAGGGCGGAGGTCTAGCAGCAATAATATTTGCTGAAAACGCTCCACATGAGAATCTGAGATGGGAATTCTGCTTTCCCCCTGGGAGGCTATGAAGTGATTTAGAAACTGTAACGCTATACTGGAAATATTTACAGTGGGACCAGACTAGCAGTCAAAAAGTGTCATGCTCCAATGACAGAAAAAAGACAATATTTTGGCGTGAAGGGGGGAGGTGCATAAGAAGAGAGAGAGGGAGTGAGAAGAAGTAAGTGTGACTTTCCTGTCATGGCAAAAGAAATACTGTTGATATTCATTAGGGAGGAAGAGAGTAAGGTCAGGTGAAGGTGGGAGGTTCACAAGAAACACACCGAAGAATTTGAATCAGTTGGTCAGTTGGGGTTGGGTGGCCCAGGGAGGGCGTGGATCAACTTAAAACACACAAATACAGAAGTGTTGAAAAATGAAAACTGTCACATATCACCAGAAACAGTTTCAACAACAATATGCAGGAAGGGATTTTGCCTTTGGGGGCTTAAGAGCATTTTGAAGATTTGTACTGTTAAAGAGTCAAATAGGCAAGAAGAATGAGCGAACATTCGACTTGGACTAGGATCAGTAAGTATGAGCACTCTTCCTGATTTTGTTTCAGATTGCAAACCAGACAACGTCTGATACAATAGATTCTATTGATAAGGCTGATGAGTTCATGTAAGAAAACTAATCTGCAGGAATTGGCGCTGCGAGTGTGGATCTTGGAATTGCACCAGGACAAATAACTTTGATTACCTCCTACACTTTTTTTTAACAAATAGCTACCGTTGGTTCATGATCAGACACTTGCAAAACTGCTCAACTGCATTTTAAATGTAGTGCTAATAAGCAAATGTTAGCATGCTAAACCTCTAAACATGGCGTTGTAACATAGTAAACATTATACCTACTAAACCTCGGTAAGTTACAGTAACAATGACTTTGTGAACAGGTTAGCATGCCGACTTTTTGCATTTAGCTCAAACATAATCAGGCTTAATTGTGGAGCGGCTGGCATGGTTGGAGCCTCTTCTTGTCAAGATTTATGAGGGATGTTTGCAACTTCCTATTCTTCTGATCCTCCTCACTATCCCACTAGGTCATATACTGTAGACCCTCTGACTAGAGGATCTAAGACATTTTGCCCCACAGGCACATAAAGTTGAAGGCTCATCATACCTTTGCTAGTTTACCAATGCCCTTAATTTGACATTTTTAAACTTTAAGGCTTAATCCAGTCACATTCATGATTGCTAAAACATATTATTCCAATGTCTGTTTTTTATTTATATTTTTGGGGGCTTTTTCACCTTTAATTGACAGGATAGTTGAGAGAGGCAGGAAATGGGATGCATGCAGGATAGGGCGGTTCAGCGCGGGATTCGAACCAGGGTCGCCTGCAGTGAGGACTATAGCCTCAACACATGGGGCGGGTGCTCTAAACACCGCCCCTCCAATGTCTGTTTTTACTAAGACTATTATAATTATCTACTGCTGTTGTGTATGATGTGCTCATTGTTTTTAAGAATGAGTCATAAATAAAGTTGAGGTGACCTAAGTGACTTTTACTGGCCCTTGCCGGGTTATTCTGTGTGACCAACCCCTCCCACCTGTCACCCACGAGAGCTAAAACAAACATCAGTAACTAACACTCATGCCACATTAGTCAAGAGATGAGGTGTGAAAATAGCTCAGCGTAAGCCACATCTCCTCTCCCTCCTCTTCTCCTTCCACACAATATTCCCCTGATCTCAGATCATACATGGATCAGGACCCAAGCGTCTATATTAGCGCTGTCTTTCACAGGCTGGAGATCCTCCTACACAAGCAGCCTAAACAAAGTTCTCACCTACCCAGCAGCAGCTGGGCCTGGCTGAGACATAATAAACAGCAAAGACGGCTGTTTTTTTCCCCACATATGACCACTCAAGCATAATGGGTTCATACTTCTGCCAATAAAGCTTGTGTAATCCTCATCCTGCTGAGCTGTGTGGTCTCTGTGGATGTGAGATGAAAGGACCAAAAGCTACGCTGTGCATGTGTAAAATGTGCACGTGTGTGACTGTGTGTCAGTGTCTATATGGCTCAAACACAATATCACTATCTCTCAACTTGAAACTCAACATTCATACTATAAAGGTCTGTTTTTACACAGCAGAGGAGGTGACCTGCTGTTGCCCTGACAGACACTGCAGCGCAGAGGGGCAGGATTTATCTCAGCGCTCAACTTTGATTCACACAAAGCCAGAACCCCTCTGTCTGTAAGACACCGAGGATAAAATATCACTCACAAACCCAAATGACATTGACAGATCTGTGAAAACAGCCAAAGAGCGGACTGCGGGGAAAGAAAAAGAGGCAGTAACAGAGACCCATGCACAGGAGAAACCTTTTTTTCTCTTCTCATGTACATCTGGATTCCTGCACATTTCAGCCATTGTGTGTGAGTCTGAAGGTCACCCGCTCGTCCCAGATGTGCACCTGACAAACAAATCGGTGAACATGGTCACTTTTCACTCTGCTGATCGGGCCTGTGTGTAACATGAGGTGGATCACACACTTACTGTGCAGCATACACACACATACTCACGCTCTTAGCCTGCTCTCTATCAGCTGTCACAGGTCCTTGTATGCCTATAGAAGCTTTCCCTCAACTCCTCCATCTACAAAAACAACGTATAAAGCTTATTGCTGTCAATAAACCTGCCATTTATGAGGTGGAATCCATTAAACAATATTTAGGTTTTACACTATAACACGTAGTAAAATGTTGATATTCTCTGGATAATAATATTGTCACGTTTTCCTCAATCCAGTAAACTATATTACCACCACCATGTGAATTTGATCTTGTACAAATATATTTGAGCCAGACTTCTCGCATGCTAAAAACTGGAGAAAAAATGTAATTAAATTTGGTGCCAAAGGGTTTGTGTATTGTGAGAGCAGCAGATGAGAGCAGAGGGGGTGATCGGTCCTAACCCCCGTCAGGGATCATAAACAAAAGAGCTTGCAGGTGCAGTGGTGGTAAAACAAATGAAACTAGAACTTATTAGAAGCCATTCATCAATTTATCTATTAGTTTGGAATTTTTATGAGAAAAATATGATGCAGCACAATTTGTGTTGTAAGATAAAGTCTCCAATTCATATGCATATAAACAACATGACACATACACACAATGTTTCTAGCCAGATACAGTTTTTTAAATCAGAAAATACTCTGCAGTGACCAGTAAATTGCCTGTGAGTTTTAAGTGTAAGAACTCCCATCATACCACATCAGTTCAGGTCATAACCACCACTTCCTTAACAACGTCTGACCTGGCAGCATGTTGTCAGGCTGGTATGAAAGGAGCTCTGTCACTCTGACTCCTGCCCTTTTCCTTCCACCACTATTAACATATGTCAACACACGGAGAGTGGTGACACACACAAACGCTGTCAACACAGCCAGCAGTTTGCAGAAAGCAGCAGCAGCAGCAGCAGCAGCAGTGGCGTGGTTTCTTACAGACTCTGACAGGCTGTGCTGTCTGTTAGCTCTCTGAACCTGTTAACTTGGCATGTAGACCCCCCCCCCCATCCTGTCCCTCCCTGCTCCTCAAAACACTTCTATTTGTCCTGAAACAGCTGTGGAGCAACGTTAAGTACTGCATGTGCGGCTAAACACTCCCCTCTGAATGTAAGAAATGCTTCACATGTGAGCCTAAAGAGCCCAGATCATCATTTCCTGTGTTGCACAGGGGCCAGGGGAACATTTAGCAGTTGCTATAGCTGCACTGGCAGTGAAGAAAGAGGAGAGAGCAGGTCCAGCTTCAGCATGATGCAACAACTGTTCAAAGTAGTTACAGTGAAGTTATTATGTGTTGGTTTCTGGATACATGTGAAAACAGTCTCTGTAATATTTCCTTGTGACTGAATTACCTAAACTAAAAGGAAGCAGATGAAAAGCTCCGAGCACATATCCTCCATCAACATTCTGACTGATACCAGCAGTGGGCAGACAGTTATGTTGCTTAAAATCGAAAAACACCACTCATCATTACTTAACCACATGCAACATATCAGACAAAACAGGTGACTGGTTTTATTGTCGTGGATGATCAGTCAAACCAGATCATTAACACTAGTCATCTGTTTAAATGTTATGGCTGATTGATATATACAGCAGCTCTTCTGTAAAAACCCAACTCAATAAAAAAAATTGTGCATACTAATATGATAACTATGTAAGCTGCTGCAATGTTATGGTACATAGTGATGTGTATGGAGGTAAAAAACTTGGGCCTGGGCCCTGTGGTGAGGAATGAGAAACGGCAGACTCATTAACAGCACTGAGTCCTGTCAAGATTTGAAGAATTTATCACATGTATTATGTCAAATTAAAATGAACAACCAGGAATATGGTCAGCAAACAAGGCATAGACTAAGTCTTGCTATTGGGTTGAATAGCATGCAGTCTCTCTCAACCACAAAGTTCTCAAAAGCCTGGACACCCACTTATGGTGAGACTGGTCCTTAAGAGAGATGTCACATTGCCGTTGTCATCTATTCAAACAGTTCAAATTCCATCTACTGTCCTTAAGTACAAAGTATGATGTTTATGACCAGTCATTTGAGGCAAGCGTTATTTACTTGAATCAGTTCATACAGTTGATTCAAACAACCCTCATTGCAAGAAAAGGACATCAACCAGATTGAAAAACAAGTTTTTTTTCCATTACAATGTGTAACTGCCACTCCTGAGTGAGCGGACCAATGTGATGACACACTGCCATGTCACACCCGCTCACACCACATCTTAGTATCTACCATAAACTGTCACATTGGTTACTGTCCACCAAATGATTTGTAGTCTCACAGACAGAGAGCAAAAGAGAGGCTGTTGCCATATATTAGACTGGTATCTTGGTGTTTATATAACAATAATCTAAGTTATTTAAGTCAAATGTTGCTTTACTGTCCTTACAGAAACCACTGTGCCTATGTGGTCCAGAAGAACATCACATGCACCATGCAGGACGGAGTGTCTACCTACGTGAAGGCTGAGTACACCACCAAGTGCATCTGGGGACAGAAGTGTCCTGTTGTCATGTGAGTTAAACAACAACATGCAAAAGAATGTAAAATGATTTAAAGCATTCACAACTTGTGTCCCATGAAGTTTGGTAAGGTTTTAAATGTGCATAATGGAGCTCATGTAGTGTACGCTATATCAATGCTGCCCTCTAGTGTTCATCTGATGTGCTGCTCAGATAATGATATGCAGGCCGTCTGCCTTCACAGCTCTGACTGATGTCTGAGTTCCTCCACAAAGAGATGCCAAGAGGGGTGGATGATGTTAATATTTTCAATTTTTATAAAGACTTTGATTGTTTATTCAACCGAATAACATGAGTTCAAAGGACACCAGCTCCTGGCACCATCACTCTCTCTCAGCACATTAAAAATGTTAAAAGCTACTCGTCATGAATTGATTACTTTGGTTTATTTGTTGCTACACATGCTTCTTACCTGCCCACCTACATTTATGAAGTAACACAAAAGAGAATATTTGGTATAATGCAATTAATGTATCATGACACAAATTATGCCCTGTAGTAAAATGGGATCCTTAAGCTACGTCTTGTGATTTTGTAATTCTTTTTAGTGTGCCTTTCAAAAGCCCCCACACAGGGGAAATTAAAGGAGTAGATTTTGAATCATTGTGTTTGAGAAAGAGACAGAAAATTTGATTCATAATCAAAATTCGGCTTATACAAGATAACACTGAAGTTCAGTGCTCACCCTGGTTCAATCCCTTGATACGCCATTTACACTACACTTTATCTTAATCTCCTAATCTCCCTCTAATCCACATTTAATCCCATAGAGAACAAATTCATCCCCTTATTTCTGCTCACCACCTCCCATTTTTCCATCCACTGTGCTGTCTCTGTGCTTTTAATTATTAAAAACAACTGCCATACTTCTGATGGACTCCAATATTGAAATTGTGACATACTTTTCTTTTTTTTCTTTTTTTTTTAAATCTCTGATGGTAAACATGTTTTTTTTTTACATCCTGCTTTCTACAGGTACAGGACATTCTACAAACCAAAGTACAAGGTGGGTTTTAAGACAGTGACTGAGCTGGAGTGGAGATGTTGTCCTGGCTACTCTGGAGAAAACTGCTATGATGGGCCCACGCCATCGCCCGATGGCATGATTCCACCTTTCAAGGGTGCTGGTTTGCCCCATCGGCCAGGGACCAAGGGCTTCCCCCACGGCCCTAGACCCCCAGTGGATCAGAGGCCTGGATCAGGCCAGCTGGAGCCAGGGCGACCTTTCCCAAATGTGCCTGACCACAGACCAATACCCACAGGACAACTGCCTGCTGGAGGCGGAAGACCAAACCAAGGTGAGAACAGACGGGCGTTTAAACTTACACTGCTGCTGCAAATTTGTGTTAGAGAGCATTTTGAAGTCACCTCTATCCCTGAGAGCTGCATTGTTTATCTTTTTACTTGTTCATTTTTGGAATACAGGGAACAAATTTGGGATTTCTGGAGTGACTGGTGAGCGTTTGGACCGTATGGAGGAGGACATGCGTCGCCTGACGCAGGGTCTGAACACTCTGAATGGGGTGGTGGCTGGTCTTGAGGACAGGCTGCGAACATCCCTCCGAGAGGATACCAACAAACTACTGGTGTCTCTCTTGGCCAATGGTGCCCGAGTGCCTGACTCTAGCGTGGGATTTGGGGTGATCCCGGACGGCACTCCTGACGGGTTGGATGGAGAAGAAAGAATTACTGGATTTGGAGACTTAGCAGGGAGAGTGACAGAAGTGAGGGATGAGCTGCGAGCCAAGACTCACATCTTAGAGGAGATCCAGGTACTGTGTCACTGTGGCTATATAATGATCACTTGATATACTGTAACTGCACAGCTTGACAAAATCTTCCTTCCTTTATTGAACACTGCTTATTTTCTCTTTGTCTTACCTGTATGCGCCCCCAGGGAATGGTGCTGGGTCATGATGGCCAACTCAAGAGGCTGCTGGAGGGAGCCAGAGGCAGGCCCATCCCCGGCCCTGGTCCCACCGCTCATATTGATGAGATTGTTGACGCCAGACTGGCTGACATGCGCACTGAAATCCTGGATGGCTTTGAACGTCGTCTGACCGGTTTGGAGAGCCACTGTGACACGAAGATTGGGGAGGTGAAGAAGCAGTGCCACAGGGAGCACATGGATGGTCAGGAGCAGATGCAGCAGTCTCTGGATGGAAGAGAGACAGGGCTCAGGGAGGAGTTGGGTTCTTTGCAGGCTCAGATCCAGGGCCTAACTCTGACTGAGAGCTGCTGTGGACAGGTATGATATAGTAGATGTGATTGTGATATGATCAGCATGCAATACATGTTATTAAATCAGTTTAGTAGGGTGCAGGTTGTGTCCAAAGGTATCTGGATTTTTATTTATTTATTATCACTGTAGGTTACACATTAACCAATAACTTATTGATTATTGCAGGTCAATAGTCTGTCCCAGCGTGTGCTGCTGCTGGAGGACTCAGTGAAAGGTCTGACAGAGTCTCAGAGACAGCTCCAGAATGCCCTCACTGACCAGAGTATCCAGGTGGAGACGCTGATTGAGACCCGTCTGGTGGACATCGAGGGCCGCCTTAACACCACCGAGGGTGGACCTGACGGTCTGGGAGGGCTCCCGGGGGGTCTGGATGGCTTCAAGACCATGCTGGAAGACAAGCTGAAGACTCTGGAGGAGAGAGTGTTTGTGGCTGTGGAGGAGCTGAGTAACGCCACGGCCCCTGCGCTCCTGGAAGGCCAGGTGGTCCCAGCTCTGGAGACAGAGATCGAGTCTGTGAGGAGGAGAGTAGAGGGAGACCTGGAAGGCATTCACAAACAGTTAGTAGACCTGGAGCTCCTCTGCACCTCCTCCTGCTCACCCTCCACACCACCAGCAGGGGGTGTCAGCATCACCGAAGTGGAAGAGGAGTGTGAGGGGATGGAGAAGAAGATTACAGGCCGCCTGGACACCCATTCTAACCAGTTGAACCGCCTGAACAACACCCTGCAGAACCTGCTCTTCAGAATAGCTCAGGAGGAATCAGAGGGCACCGTCCAGGGAGAGATCACCCTGTTAAAGGTCAACATTAACTCTGTGAACCGCACCCTGAAGGGCCTGAAGGACTCTATTAGCTTTATTGCTAGTGAAGTGGGCCACGCTAACTCCACCTGGGAGCAGAGAGAGCACCAGTTAGTCAACCAGGTGCAAGGCATCACCAAACTAGTGGGCCACCAAGCCTCGCTCCTGGGGGCCGGGGAGAGGCGGCTGGCCCAGCTGAAGGGAGAACTGGTGGCTCTGAAGAGACAGCTATCCGGGGAGCTGCAGGGCTGCAGGAGCACAGCGATAGAAGTGCAGAGGGAGGTGAAGGACTTTGATAGCAGGGTCACTCACGTAGAGGGCCAGTGCAGCACCCTGGGAGAGCTGGCAGAGCACCTGGAAAGGATCAGGGCGGAGCTTGAGAGACACTCAGACTCATACCTGGCCCAGGTGAATGGCACCCTGGCCGTCCATTCAGAGCAGCTAGCTGAGCTGAAAGGAGAGGTCAAAGACTATGTGGCCAAGGAATCAACCAAAAAGTAGACGAGTAGCATCCGCGCTACAGAAATGTAAAAAAATAAATAAATAAAAAAGAGAGACTTAATGTGTGCTTCTCATTAGGCTCAAGTGACTTCCTCTGCTTTTCTCTTCTCTTTTTCAAATCCCATCTGCACAGACGCAAATGAACTGAACCGGTGAAAGTCATTTCCCAAAAGCTCCTCAGCCCAGTGCCTCCAGATGTCCTGGGTGTTCAGTTTAGTGAAATGAGGAGAAGCAGACACAGAATACAAAGACACACCTATGGTTGTATAGCTGGGCAATATTTTCCCTTGAGATCTGATTCTATAGGGCATTTGTTTTTGTTTTTTGTTTTTTCCCTGATCATGATTGTTTTGTTTTCATATTTTACCTTTTTTAACTTATATGAAGTGACTGCATTGTTATAATGTTAAACTGTTTGTATTAGAGAAATAATAACAAAGCAAAGTGAATGATATGGGACTAATATGCTGCTACGGGTTTCTACTGACCAGCTTACTCGACATCCCCTGTGTGGACACTTGTCTGGTCTTTTTAAAGAATACTGTATGTCAACTTGGTGCTATTTACGTTTTTTGTAAACTCCTGTTTTCCATGTGTTAAAAAATGATATGTATTTCTGCTTGTTTGTTTCCTTGCTGCATTGCTCCAAGTTGCAGAGAAGTTCCATAATTCACCATAGGGGGACAGTGACAACACATTACATGGCATGGTAGATGGAAAAGAAATAAAATCTAAAAAACTAAAGAGCCGTGCTTAGAATTACAGTGCTTTTCTTTCTATTCACAAATTTGGCAAAGTAGGTCATTTTCAAAACGAATGTGGTTTGTGGGTTACATTCACACAAAGACATTTTATTCAGTTCAATTGAATACAGCTCTATAGTGTGTCCATGTAAGGAGTGGTATGCAGCGTCTTGCCTGGGGAGTTAATGTGAACTTTATTATGGAGATATTTGGAGTTGTTATTGTTAAAAGATTAACAATCATGCATTTTTTTGTGTTATTATTAATCTGCAAAATACCACATGCCAACAAATACATAGAATAAGGAAGAAGGGCAAAAGATTCAAGTCACAACAAATACAGGAAAATCTCAAAACACAAAATAATAATAATAAAAATACATAAAAGTCACTGGTGTTACACCAAATTCTGTGACCCAGATTCGGCGACAGTATATTGCCACTACAAACATTTTTCAGCACTTTTATCATACCTTATTTTGATAGCAACTCCACGACAGGGTTGAAATTTTGAGAGCAGCAAAGAGCAGTTTTATAGCACTAAAGAAAAACACAGATGATAGCAGCGTGAAGAGAAACACTAAAGTTGTCACCTCTTGTTCATGTAGATATTCCTGTAAAATGACACATATATCTGAACACCAATTCCTCTGATGAAATATTTTTTAGTTCACAGGATGTTGGATAATTTTGTAAACAGATTTAGCCACTGATATTCTGAAGGAAGTAACAAGAAAGGGTCACAAAATAAACTTGTCAAGATGTGGTCAGACAAGTTCAGTGTGCTCCTTGACTTCCTCATGATGTATTGCTCAAGTAGGCTTTGAATAGATATTTGAAATGCTGGAAATGTCAGTCTGTGAAAGTGTTGATACCACAATTAGATTTCCCGTATTGAGGTCTATATGACAAATGAGGGATCAGGGGGTCAATTTGAAACTAATGACATAGTGATAGTTTTGTTTAAAAAAAGAAAAAAGAAGTTGCATCTCATTCCTTTCTTTCTGTAGCAATATCCCAGAATTAGGGCAGTGAACAGATTTTGAATTATGACTGAGCCTGTAGTCAGGCTGCACTGTCTGCAGGTTTCACAGCATATCAGCACATAGTTTAAGACAGCAGCATCTCTCACTGATTAACTGCCTGTCAGCCTGTAATGGGGACCAGAAATGTAACATTAATATAAACAGCGCAGCATATTAACTGGAGAAATCTGAGGTGTGACTGAATGGAGTCAGCAGGGTTTTTTTCTTTTTTGAGGAAATACTTTTGCTCAAAACCCCTGACGTTAACAAACTGATACATAACAGTATCTGTACTTATTTGATAAGAATGTTATTTACGTATATGGCATGAGCGCAGCACTTAAGTTGCAAAAACATACAAGCTCATAAGCTTGTTAAGCATGGGGTCATTAGGGGAAAATGTGGAGGATATTCAAGTGTTCACAGAGTCAGAGGTTAGGTGATACTCAATGATAATGAATGAAGCCGAGTGAAATGATTTGAGAAAATGAGTTGACCTTGCAACCAGTGAAGCACTGTCAGCAGGTCTTCTGTACAGCATCAGCACATAGTTTTTAAAGACAACATCTCTCAGTAACCAGAACAGGATGAAGCCATCACAGCATAATGAAAACCAGAGGCAAGACGTAAAAATAAAAACGCTGGAGCGGCAATACAGAGCGGATAGAGAGGGTGGAGGTCACAGGCGATGGTAAACATGGTGAGAAAGAACTGGCTTAGGGAATCAAGAAGGGAGGATGATGATGATGATGAGCCTGAGAACAGATAAATACCATGGGATAGATGTGATGGGAAAAAAATAGTACAGTGGCAGAGCATCAGAGAGAAAAATGAGATGAGACAATGGATGAGTACAGCTGTGACAGTCAGTGTAGGATGGAGGCGAGCTGAGAAGACTAGCCCGGCTCGCTGAGGAGGAAAAGTCAAGCTGATAGACGGGGATGTGACAAGAGCAGGGCAGGCAGGAGAGCAAAGGACGGACACTGACGTAGAGAGCACAGCAGTGTCAAGTAGAATGAAGAATGTGAGAAGTGGAGGCAGATGTATTTACAGCCTCCTCGTGTCTTGGCTGTATCCTTTACACGCTGACAGGAAAGCAGGCAGGAGTCACAACAGGCACTGGGGAAAATACATGTTTGCTCAGATACACATATGCAAGCACATTTCACAAACACCGCTCTACAACAGGGCAAACAGCAGCAGCCCAAGTTTAGACCCCAGGGCCCGACAGCAGCTGGAGGCTCTGCCATCCCACGGGAAGCAGCACTACACAAAGGACTGTCCTGTTGGTGACCTCGAGAAGAAACAGCAGAAGGGGAAGTGCAATGAAAGGATGGGGAGAGCGCTGCTGTAACGCTGGGCAACGTCTCTACCTGAAACCATGACAAAATAGTTACATAATACCAACCAACCCATGTTATGAATTCATGTGACTTCCACACAGGGGATCTGGTGTGGCCACTTCTCTTTTTTTTTTACATTCACAAGACAGACACACGCACACAAATCTTGTGAGGTAGGCTACTGTTGTTCCCTATTGCACAAGACCTGATTTCAGCTGAAATAAGACC
The DNA here is from genome assembly GCF_905171665.1 of Trachurus trachurus. NCBI lineage: Eukaryota > Metazoa > Chordata > Actinopteri > Carangiformes > Carangidae > Trachurus > Trachurus trachurus. The sequence goes on along the minus strand of NC_139901.1, from coordinate 22,714,415 downwards.
ACAGGCCCTTGAATGCACATATAGCATAAGGTACACAGCCAGGAAGCTAAAAGGCAACTCTCTCTTGTTCTTTTTTTTCAATCTTGAGGAGGCACACACAAATAGTGGACTGTGAGACCACTTAAGAAGTGTGGATGAAGAGTGTGACACCATTTTGCACTCTTGAAAGACACAAATTCAGTTATTCAGCCATTTCCTGATACAGATTCCAGTCGCACTCTGTGGGGAGAAGCGATCTAAAACAAGCAGCACACAAAGGCAAAGGCGCCACAGATGACATCAAAGACTTTGAGTGGCACGATACTCAAGGGAGCGCAAGTGGATGAATTAACAACGGATGTGTAAGTGAGTGTGTGTGTGCTGCCTGGCATGTGTTGTATACACATGCCAAGGCAACTCTTGAGATCTGAAGAGCTGCCCTCTGTGTGCGTCTGACAGCTATGTGACACTGGTGTTAGCATACCAAAGCCTTGTGTTTCCCAGGCTCCATTAAGATGTGGCCACTCAAGCCAGGCTCTGTGCCTCTGCCAGGTCTCTCTGTCTCACTCTCGCACGCACACACACACAGCAACTGCTGCTACATAGGAGGACAGAAGCAGGGGTGTTTTAACTGAGGATAAATGGAGGCATTTTTGCACATTTTCAAAAACAATCCATCATATTAATTACAGCCATGACCACCTTTTCTGTTAGGGTTTTTTCTTCCACTGAGGAGAACACTCTGGTAAATGGTGCACAAATACTGTCGAATGTACTTAAACTCACATGTGGATATCCCATCGTTGCCACTTAGCATTTCCTTTTTCCAAGAGCATAATTAAATTATCAGCTGTCACTTCCGTTAACTAGCAGAGATGTGCGGTTAATGTGCTAAATGCCACAGGGTTGGAGCTGCTCTGATTCAATTAATGACCTCTGGTCAAACCATCTCACTCCTGTTTTATTTTTTCCTTTTCTTTTTTTTTTCTGGATGACAGGCTGGACTATATCAACAAGGATCATCTTTGTCTCCGGATATACACACACACAGACACACACACACACAGACACACACACACAGACACACACACACAGACACACACACACACACACACACACACACACACACACACACACACACACACAGTCAGTAGTCATGGTTGAAAGATGAACTATTAAAAGAAACGTGTTAAAAACTGAGGAATCTGTTTTCCAGATGCTGGGTTCTTGTTAGCAGCTGGGGATCACAAGAGCCACAGTCTGGGTGTCTGAGACGAAAACACAGACAATAATCCTCTGTTTGGGTGAGTGGTTAAGAGGGAACGGGATGCTGTTTATATCCCTGCTCACAGTGCAAGACCTAGTGGGTACACTGGAGGACAAGTTATGTCAGTATATAAATGAGGTAATGAGAGAAATCTGTTTACATTTTTGCAGAACATTCTCAGGCTACAGTAAGTGACAGCATTTGAAATGATAATATAAAGCTTTACTGTCATCTCAAGTTCTGGAGCCGGTTTGTATACCCAGAGTTCTGTTAAAGCAATTAAGTGTAAACTAGATATCTCTTCACAGAAGGCGTAGACGTGTGTGTGTGTGTGTGTGTGTGTGGTTACGGCAGTGCAGAAGTCATTGTAAGTAAGCATGACAATGTTGTTATTTCGGAACATTTAAAATGGAGTCACTGACCATGCTGTGATGAAACACTTGCAGCAATTCCAGAAAGCAGAGGGAGAGTAGATGCTCCTCAACACACACACACACACACACACACACACACACACACACACACACACACACACACACACACACACACACACACACACACACACACACACACACACGGGGCAGAACACAAAGGTGGGACAGGGATTCTGTATGTTTACAAGTTTTATTGGTGTACTTTGACAATAACAATGATGGTATAAAAGAAAATCTCCATCATACAAATTTCAATAATCAAAAGATAATATGCCGATACACAAACAGATCCACGTAAGGCTGACATCAAGTTTTGACAAGTGGCTTCAAATGGCTTCAATTCAAGGAGAACTTCCGCTCCTTACAATCAGAGTAGATAGAATTTAAATTTAGCAATCTGTATCCTTTTTCTTTTTTGTTTTTTTTGTAAGTAGTTAGCTTTCATAAAAAAGAAAAATTAATCTGTGTACATTTTGGAGTAGATTGTGTCGCTGGTTTGGGTGCCTCTGTTTCATTGCATTGTAAGCATATGGTATTTTTGGCTGACACATCGCTATCCCGCAGTGCTTTCCTCTGACCTACACCTTACCCCATGTGCTGTCACTATCAAAGAGACATCAGGCACAGAATCGAGGACAGTGAACTTCTTCAGACCGGTGCCTACGTCTGCCATGATGTCTCTCCTACCGCAACAGCATATTAAGTACGGGGGAGGCCTCTGGAATGCACAACACCTCTGAGATTGTGAGAGGAATCTAAAATTTATAGGATAAGGATATTCTTAATTTAAAAAAAGGCTGTGCTGGGAAGCAGTGATGTAAAAACATTGATGTTGCTGTGTAAGCTTCACTAGCACTTAAAATGGCACCAGATAAACCCCCCAGCCAAACCCCTCCAAAGCCTTGTTCTTTATGCTAGCATCTGTAGTGATTTAAGACCTTATAGAATTTCTAAAACACTACACACAACAATATTTACAATGATCATTATGTTGATATGCACTTTTTTAAATTTAAATATTTCTGCTTATAAAAAAAAGAAAAGAAAAACAAACGGACAAACAAGAAAAAAAAACTTGAGTGAAAAAACACTGCAATAAATTAAGAAGCTTTAAGGCTGCCAGTCTTGTCAGATGACCAAAGAATGGTCCCTTCATTTAAACTGACACAGAATGGATCAGAGTAGGTGAGATTATGGTACAAGGAAGCCTCTTCAGTGAGCAGCAGGCTTGGTCTTGGTCTGGATTGAGACCATATACAGGTTATACATAACAATAACAGGACTAGCCAGCATGCTCTTATCACCAACTGAAAACAATATTTCCTGTTTCAGATAAAAGCCAGAGCTTTGCTCCCGTTACTAAGTCGTCTAGTGGACAAAGCTGTCTAGTAGTCATAGATAAACCCATCTTTTTTTAAATACGGTGTGATGATGCTGCTCATTTTACATTGTGGAGTCCTGAGCCTAATACTGACTCTAAGACTAGCTGTCATCCAGAGGGCCTCCTTATAAAGAGGTCTTTTGTCTTCACCTGATCACTCAAACTAAAACCATTTGGCTTTTGTTATATGTGCATCTAGCTTTTAATTTTAAGCAATGGACAAAAAAAAACAAACAAACAAACAAACAAATAAAAGATAAAATACAATGTATCATGTGTCAAGAACTACAAAAAAACCTGCGAGTTGTTCACGACCAGGTCACTATAAATCATGTTCTTATCAGTGCTGGAAAACAAAAATCAAAACATAAACTTCAAAATCTACATGGAGGACAGTCACACCTCTGAAAGGTTTAGCCATTTCACTCAAACACACATGGAAAAGGAATTTTAACACAAATGCTGCTACTGTCAATGGCTTCCACTGGGCACCTCCTGAGTGACTGGCTAGGAGGTAAACACGTGCTTCTGCTTGTGGCTATGAACCAAAACAATAAATACACATATCAGCTCTACCTGGCAGGATGAAAAGGCGTCAGGTTAGCAAATGTATAGATGTAAAAAAAAAGATAGATTTACACCACTTAGGTGCAGTTAGGAAATGAATGAAAGTGAGCAGGATGTTTTGCCTGTCGATACTAGCCTTTAAGATGTTGGTTCCAGCAAGCACGTAGAAAGAGACTCCCTCAAAAAGGAGCTCTGAAAGGTCAGCACCATTGATTATCAATTACAATAAAGGACATGCTCAGTGAAAGACAGCGACCACTAGCATTTTGTGGTTAAGGTGTGTTTCTCTTTCCTGTGGTTGTCACACAAAATGGCCTCCTCCAACGTGTCTGTTCAGCAGATTAATACACACCGGGCTACGGGTCCTGTTCCGTTTCATCAAAACGAGCTATTCCTGTCATTTCTGAAGAGGAATTCTGCGTCTGGATAAAATGGAGCAGCTTTCTCCCGTTTACACAGACCTGAACCTCATAAACCCACACAAAATACACATGACTACAAGTTTCAGTGCATCTAACACAGCCTGTCATTTGTCACCTACTAAATCACCACATCAACCTCAAAAATAAAAACTGAACAATTCCAGAAAATAATTCGTAAAAGATCAAATAAATAAAATGAGGACCAGCCTCTTTACTTTCTATTTCTTTGTGGGAACACAACAGTTTGTCGACCACCCACATTTTCCCCAAAAGATACATCTTAAGAAATGTATACAAGGCGATTTGTGTGAAATGAAGTAGCTGCATGACTAGAGGACAGCCAGTGAGGAGAGAATGTCGGTATATGTGTGTTTTTTTCTTCTTCTTTTTAACAGGAACTATGTTTACAGTATTGGGATATTTTACTCAAAATCAACACTGTCAAACACACACATTAAGGAGGGACATTTTAGCAACTGCTGTGTACTGTCAGAGTGCTGTCAGTCTGTGTCAAAACACAGTTAGGCTGCATGCCGTCCAACAAAAACTCTGCTTAGACCAACTAGCCAAAGTCTGATTTACACAAAGAACCCCCCCCGGCCAAAACATGGCTACAAGCTAACGGAGCTAATCAGTGGTTTATCACCTGACATTACGATCTGCTTTTCCCTATCCAAGTCTAGATAAAGAAGTGTCAGTTAAAAAAATAAAGGCAGCCATAGATACGTTGTTGAAGAGATTACACAGCACCCACAGTGAAGGAGGGCTGTCTAACAGTATTACAAACACTAGACAATCTGAAAAATAACAAAGCAAAAGCTTCTGTAAACACCAGTGACAGTGACAGCAATCAAGTATTTTCTACCTCCAATTCTCTTCTGTAAAAATGAAGGTGAGTAAACATTGAGGATGTGGGATCTAAAAATAAAAACGGCAACTGTTTATCTCTCCCCTGGCCTGGACTTACATGCCACACACAAAGTGAGGTCTGAAGTCAAGTCAGTCACAGTTTCAGGGGTGAAGTCTCCTGGAGGTCACCCCGAAGACCTCGCACTGACAACAAGAATACACACAGGCCATTTGCATAGCTCTCCCTCACTTACATACACACAGACACACATACACACACACACACACAGGTTTTGGAAAAGGGAAGGGGTGGCATGTTTGCTTAGGCAAAGGTGTGCTGAATGTGAAGTTTGCATACACAGTCACTCCTCCTCTGTCATCCAATAAGGGTATGCTAGCACCTGTGCTATTGCATCTGTATAGTGAGGAAGTCAGGTCTAAGTTCTGCTGTCTGATATTACAGCTTATTGCTAACAGGATGAGCAGCGCTCTCCTACATACAGCCACATGCAGGCAGCCAGAACATCCAATGCAACTATGCAAACACAAACATCACAGTCTTAAAAATGGTATGTTCACAGGACAAAATAGAGTTGGTAAGAGATGATTAAGGTATTAATATTCTCAAAACTAAGGATAAACTATTTTACATACAGTATATGTGACTGAAAACACTCACGCAAACACTTTTTTCTTGCTCTCTTTTCTTGTAGATTTGGCATACCTTCTGCAGAGCCAGCTGCAAGAATCCACTCGCTTAAAGTTGCTGTGTGATGGTGGTGTGTGTGTGTGTGTGTGTGTGTGCATGTGTGTTTGTTTGTGTAGATGCATGCAAATGTATTCACATGCTTACTGCATTTGTGAAAATAAGAAGTGCAAGAGCAAAGTAAAAATCAAAGCCTCAGGGACCATGTCAGCACATTAGAGTCAAACTGTTGTGTGCGTGCATGTGTGGCATGTGCGTGCACCGTGTATCACGGCCTATTTTAATAAGCAAGCACATCAGTGTAGGGCCGAACTCACCATTGACTGAATAAGAGGATGGATGAATGGATGCTGAAGGCCAAAATGGTGCAAAAGGCATGTGGAGACTGAAGACTAGATAAGCCCAGATGAGAGGAGTGATGGACTGTAGCACAAACAAGTGCAGCATTTATCCCTATTTTCTTATATGATTTATCCAACATACTTATTTGAGTCTTCATTTTTTTTTGCATACAAACAAAATAAACAAAGCAAAGAATCAATGAACTAAAAAGTCCTAAGCAGTGCTGCAACTGGTGAGATATGGCTGATGTCCCAGAGGACTTTGATTCCCAGGTGGTCTGCAGTCCAGCAGTGCCTACGTCAGTAGTCAGCTATGGGTGCAAGCTTTCTGCTCAAGCGGACTGTGATGTTGGTGTAGAGAGGCCTCCTGGACACTATGGGGGAGTAGTTTAGGTTGTTAAGACCATCCACTTTCTGTCTTGCCTTCGAGTGGCGTAGTAGACTATACCTGCAAGAAGGAACAAACAATCAGTGAATGTAGAGAAGAGAAGAGAAGAGAAGAGAAGAGAAGAGAAGAGAAGAGAAGAGAAGAGAAGAGAAGAGAAGAGAAGAGAAGAGAAGAGAAGAGAAGAGAAGAGAAGAGAAGAGAAGAGAAGAGAAGAGCTTTACTCTTTCACAATGAGTGGCACTACGGCTTTAATAAAGAATGAAATCACATGCAGAGGAACAGATCATCTAACGTGTTGCTGCACGGTAACGTTGACAGTATTATTATCTGTGATTTCAACAGAAAGTGACTCTTGTACACCCTAGGAGTGGCTCAACAACAGATCACTCCCTCTCTGTCAACATGACGACACTGTACTAATCATGGCCATTTCAAACAAGATTTACCTAAGCACATTCATCTTGGAGAAATAAAGGAACTCTTATTCTTCGGGCTGTTTTAAGTAACTTAGAATCTGAGCAGAGGGAGCATGACTGGAATTCAGCCCTGGAGCATACGAGCATATCACATGCAAAGTCTTTAAAAGAGTTGAAATTCTCTCAAAGTCACTGCTCTGCTTTTTCATGTGACTGGCTTACATCACATGAGTCTAAGCCTCATTCCAATTATCAGCTTCCACTTGTAACCAAGAGGCATGTGTGTGTGTGTGTGTGAGTGTGTCTTTATGTGTGAGAGAGGTGTGCACACTAACCTTCCCAGGAACTGGACTTCTCCACGATGGTGATGTGGAATTGACATGTAGCGGCCCTGCTCTCCGTGTGGTCTACTTACGGAGAAATTGGCATACTGCACCCTAACACAAACACAAATTTTTTCGTCTGTTAATTCATAATGTCAACAGTCAGGCTGGGGAAGAATAATGATTATGACCATATCATACTGCTTTGACAGCTACTGCACATAAAAGGGAGCATTACACAAAGCCACACAGGCACAGGTAACACAGTAAGAATTGGTATTGAATATTGAAAGCCCTGAGTGTGTACAGCTGCCTTTGAGCTGCATGGGCGGATGGAGTGACAACACTGATGTGTGGAAAAGGTGGAGAGAGTAAAGAAAAAAAACACACAAATACAAAAGCTCCCCTTACCTCTTCCAGAGGTCATCGTCCTCTCCTCCCCAGCCCCAGAACGCATTAGGAAATCCATTAATCTTTTTGAACTGCTTCACTGTCAAGCCACTGACACCGCCAAAGAATTCATTATACGGAAGCCTTAGAGGGACAGTTATACATATTAATTTCAAATTAAGTAAGAAATGCGTTGACTGTATGTACGGATGGAGACAGAATCAAGACTCACATGTAGGAGTACTTGTCGAGCTTGACCGCAAAGTGTCGGGGCATGTCTGTGCAGCCGTAGTAGTTCCTGTCATTCTCCATGAGGTGGTCCACATCGTGGAAGACCAGACAGTCCCAGTCCAGGTCTTTCATCGCCTCCTTGAAGCCCACATTGAACAGCATGGCTCTGTTAAACGGCTCTGTACCACCCTAAGGGGAAAAAAAAGATACCATTAGCTATCAATCATTAAGAAGAGGACTGACATCATACAAGTGTTTGCATTCGCACAGGTGAAACTGTTTATCGATGACTGGAAATACATGGTGCATACCTGCTCTACCACATAAAAGGCAAACTGGAGTCTCTGTTTCTGCAGCACTGGCACCAGGTGTCTCAGGAGGATTGGTAAGTGTTCATGTCGGTTCCTGAACGGGACTAGGATTGCCACCTGGAGACACAAAGAAGGTAGAATACATAAATACATTAAAATTACACCCAAAAAATGATGATGTATGCACTGAATATATGTTCAAGGGCACACCAGAGTCACAGAGCAGTCTGATGTGTGCAGCTAAGTAAACTGTACTGTTTGCACACAGTGTCCCCTGTGTCATGATCTCTCAGCAGTGGGTAAATGGGACAATGTGGGTGAGGACAACACACACACACACACAACACTAATTTACCATGAAGACAGTTTCTTGAAATCAAATTTACAAATGTCTGCCGTGCATCAATCATAGGAATACAGAGGCGCTAATTGCGTGTGAAAGGTATTTATATTTTCCTATAAAGTGGAAGCAATGACAGTTCCTTTTTTTTTGAAGTACTGTAGCTTCTGAAACTCAATAAAAGCAAGGGGAAATGAAAACAGTGAGTGGGCTATTGTGGTAGCTGAGAGAGACATACTGGCTAATGAGAGAGACAGAGATGGAGAGATGGTTGTCAGAACATACACAGCCCCCCCAGGGTGAGACAGACAGACAGACAGACAGACAGACAGACAGACAGATGGCAGGGCAAGATTACACTGTTGGACCAAAAAAAAAAGAGACTGATGAAATGAGAGAGCATAGTGTAGGAGCCTGGCTCAAGACGGAAACAGTGCTGCAATGCACATATAATGGGCTGAATTGCTGTTTTGTCCTTCTCTTACACTTCCTGTAATTAGTAATGTATGACCGCATGTGAACATTTATTCATGCGTATGTCAGACAGAGCAACCTTGTTTTAACATCATGTTTCCAGTGTAACATTCCCATGTAGTGTGTAATGTATTTATCTCACTAGATTCACTGGGATTTTCTTAAGCTTGAAGAGACAAGCTGTGGCACACTATAGTTTGTAGAGCAATAATCGGGTCTCATTTCAACATGTTTGAAATGTTTGACAGCAATGTTGGTTTCCCAGGACTAACGGTAACAAATACTTTTGTAAATGTTAACAGTTACCGGATGAGTGACGCTCTTTTGGAAAGACACTCAGCTCCCAGTTTATTAGGTACGCCAAGATAAAACTGATACAACAGCCCTTCATTAATGTTATATGTTCAGTTTGGAAACTAAAATGCTTTTAGCCAATATCGGTGATGTCTCATTGAGAGAGGCAATTCAGTAACTGCAGCCTCCAGATTTACAACAATCTTGTTTTGATATAATCTTAGTCAGTTTTCATGTGTGTTAAATAAACCCTTCATTATTTTAGTGGTGTCTTTAGAGTCTGATGAGGCTTAGGGCCGGTGGAGAACTGTGTTAGACTCCACTCGATGCATGAACAACATGTTTGGATTGAGATCTGGATTATTTACAAGCTAACAATAAACCTTTGCACCCCACATGTAAGTATCAGCATTTCCTATATTTCTCTTCTAATTAGTTTATTTATCAGAGCTTTTCAGCGAATAACATCACATCCACACTCACTTTCCAGCGGGGTAAACAGTCGTGGGGCTTCCAGTAGCCTCCTAGGGCCATGCTAGGCTCTGCCTCCAGCAAGGATCTCTCAATCTCCTCCAGGGGAATCTCAGTCATGTTCACCTCCAGCCTGCCCTCTGTTTGTGGACAGGGGGAAAATTGTATGAGGCAGGAAGAAGCAAAAACAGTGAGGAAGAAATAGAGAGAAAGGGGCATGGCATGCATGTGAATCAGATGAGATAGTAAAGAGTAAAAGAGGGAGATGATGAAAGGAATTAGATAAGGAGATGTTAATGAAAATAGAATGAGGTATGAAGAAGGGGGGTGGGTGCGGGAGTGGAAAAAACAACACTCATCAAAGGCTGTAACATTTCAGTAATCTGGGACATAAATTGCTTGGTAAAGCTATTTTGCCATTACAACATATTTGCATGCATCATCAATCAAAGCTGAAAAAAACACAGCTCAAACTCATTTCATTACTGATTACTGGAAGAAATATGTACAGAGACACGAGGAAACACACTCATGGAAACATTTTGCAGGGCCAAGAAAACCACAGGAACAATTGCTTAAAGCGATCAAAGGTCACAACCAGAGGACTAAGAGACATTTCCCCCTTTGTGTTTTGAATACAGAACATTACAGAAAGCATTACAACCAAACTTTGTGCTATAACTTTAACAGTATACTTACTCATGGTGGGTAGCTTCTCAGGGCAAACCTGCGAGGGGAGGTAGGTAAAGCCCTCGGGGAGGTATGTGGTGGGAGGAGCATCACTCTCGCTCACATTGAAGTCATAGGAATAATCTGGAATCACACACACACACACACACACACAAGCATGAAGATCAAAACAGGAGCAGCTAATCTAGACTTTACCTTCATGACTCAGTGTGCGTGTACTGTTTTCCATAAGTGCTTTTTATCTTTTCATCCACTGCATGTAACTGCTACCCTGACTATATTATCTACTGTACAGTAAATATAAATGGATGAGTCACCAACAGTGCGGGTGGTGCAAACTCTTTAACTCTTACTTTCTTTAATTTTTCTAAAGGGGAAACTGCATTTGCACCCTGCAATTACATAAGAGAGTAACGTAAACTGCTATAGACCTTTTCAGAGAGTATAAACAAAGACAGGTGTGACTCATTAGAAAACGCTCTGGTACACTAAATGGAATGGAGCCTTAATTAATATCCTTGGTAACACCTGTATTTGTTTATACTCTCTGAAAAGGTCTATAGGGGATCGGTGTGTATGTTTTTACCTGTGCCATTGATGCTGTAAGCTCCTCTCACCACCTGCTCCAGAACCTGAGCCCCAATGTTCTTCACGTTCTCTCTGATCTGGATCCCTCTGGCTTGGACCATGAACACATACTCATTCACTGTGGACAGAAGGAGGAAACACGGGGTTGGACTGGAATTTATGTACAGTATGCTTCTAGACGCGATCGCCTTAAAATCGACCAGCTGTGGTTAATACTTTGCTGTCTGTGGCTGAGAGAAGCAGTGAGTGCTACAGTATAGTGTAGTCCCGACCCCAACCTTGATCACTGTGCCTGTGCGAACATAATGGCAATGTGGAGCTTCTACAAAGTGTGTGAGACTGATATAATGTTCATCTATCTGCATGCTCTTTGGGAGTTGTTTTGCACCGGCCTGTTCAAAAAAGTAAAAGCAAGTTTATTGACTAATTATTAAGGATGAATTTTAGTGGTTCTTTTATTAGATTATGCTGTGGCCTATTGGAGGTCCCAGTGCAATATAAAGCTAAGCAGACTGACCAGCCAGCTGCTATAACGAAACACAAATTATGATAGTTATTGAGTATAGATAAGACAGAGATGATCTGCATTAGTGGCAAAAAGAAATGAGATCAGGGCATCCCTAATTAAATCATTTTATTCTACTTCCAACTTTAAAAACAAATATATCTACCCAGCAGACAGCCAAGAGTTAAAAAAAAATAGCTATAGCAGCACATACAAGATAAGTCTAATAACTGTGACGCCCAAATACCATCTGGAGCTGTTTAACTCATGACCAACTTTTTCCTCCTTGTTCAAACACAAGATAAAAACAAATTCCTAAAGTTCACTGCAGAGTAGCTCTGGTGTAACAATGCTCTTCCACCTGATCTGGCCCAAAGTGATTATCTGCCTTGGTGACTTAATGGAGGGGATTCCCAACCACACACCAAAAGTCTTTCATTGCAAGGAAGGCAACAACTGGAATGTTAATCTATGATGATGGGGGGTGTGGCAGGGAGAGAAAGATACAACTCAAATTTATTCAAGGAGAAAGAGGATGTATCGGTCGACTGCTTCCTTCAGCATGGTAACTGCAATATTTTTCTTTTTAGTCAATATCTATAATGTGCTATTAGCTGTAGAGGGTAATCTTTTTTGTACAGGCAAAAACAATCAGGTGCAAGTAGGACAAGAATGCAGCAGAGCCACATGGAGCGGAAACATCAGAGGTTTCAATCGATATGTCAATTGTAAAAAAAAAAAAAAAAAAAGGTCTCCATGACATTACTGTCATATATAAGAGTGTGCTGTGTTGTTCATTTTGCATAACAATGAGCAAAACCAGTTTTCAATCAATCAAACACAAGGCCTTGCATAAAGTCATGTAAAAAACAAAACAACAACAACAAAAAACTCTTTTTATAAGTTTATATTTGGCCTTTTTGCCTTTATTTGATAATAGATTCGAGAGAGACAGGAAACGGGGAGGCAGAGAGAGGGGGAATGACACGCAGCAAAGGGCCGCCCGAGTCGGGATTCTATACAGGGCCGGCTGCTGCTCTACCAACTGAGCAAAATGCCGCCGCCAAAAAACTCTTTTTGAAACTGTTCAGTGCATTTGCATGACAGTTTGTATTGGGAAGTTTACCAGAAAGGTTCCGTGGGTTCTGCTCAGTGTGGCCTGACCTAAATAATACCACATTATGTGCCACAACCTGCCAAACAGGAGTGAGCCTACGCTGTGGAACAAAACTTGAAGGGGATGTGGTCAGACTGTGAGTCACCCAAATCCCCCAGAACACCTCAACTACAAAACTATGAACTATGCGCCTGAATGGTATTATGAACTGTATTTACATTAAATGACTGTGTGTTGCTCATCTATTCGAGCAGTGACTTGCATAATCCAGGAAAAAAAACAGTATTCACACAACCTGGAATAAATTCCAGGATCCCAAACTGTTTTCTTTTATTTTCAGAAGCATGCTGGCACAGTGCAGCCAAGCTGTGAACCAATGCCTCAGTGAAACTGTATCCTACTGCACAAACTCTGACCATTAATCCAATCAACATGTATCTTAAATCAATGCCAATATGACCCACACTCTTCTGCGAATGTGTGCACTCGTGTGTCTGTGTATGTGTAACTGTGCGTGTGTGTGTAATACTGCTGAGCTCAAAATCTACAGGATGTGATTTGTCTTTAGTAATTATATTACAGTTTCCATCACATTCATCTTGTTTTATACAAACTGCCTGGCTTGCAGGACTAGAGAGACTAGTGGCAAAGCGGCAACTGAAATCAATGTTCTCATTTTACCTCTGCGACACGCTGCATATCACAGTGCAGCTGGAGCAAATCTGCAAAGGACAATAATAATAATCCTAATAATAATAGAAAGGAAAACAAGAACAAAGGTCAGATGCTATTCACTTGCACTATAACATGGGCAGCAGTGGATCAACAGACACGCTGCATACTGCAGAAATATGTACACACAAACGCCTTTTCTGAGGCACCATATGATGGAAAAAGGCTAAAGGGTTTCTGGGGTGTGATCAAGTCCTGCAGGGACAAATATGTTTTGACAAGCTGGCATTTCCCTATCGTGTCCTCAAATGTACAGAGATTTTATCTATGCATATTCCCTCCCGGACAAATCTATACAAGGTTCAGGGTTTATATATGGTCAGTACATATTAGTGTTGCCTCTTCCAGGGAGAAAAGTCACCCCTCCCATGAAGCCCGGGAAATCCTAAAAAAAACATTGTTATACATAATACTGCTTACTAAAGCAGTATTATACAACAGAACAACGATATCTTATCACATAAATTTTTTTAATTCTTCGTAGGAGAAAGAAAACGTGTCACACACCTCCACATTAATCAAACCGCAACACTTAATAAACAGTAAGTACAGTCACAGTAACAAAGTTCAGCTTCAACCTTATTGGCTTATCAGAGCGCCATCACATTAACAGCTTAACATTACTCCAAAGTCACTTTTATAAAGAAGCATTCAAATAACTTTGGACTAGTTTAACATAAAAAAACAACAACAAAAAAATGACCTTGTGATTTTTGAGCAATAACAAATTATTGTGATTTATGGTTCAATCCGAAATACTCCCAGATTCCAGTGCTCACTTTTGGAGTGGATTTTTACATTCTACAATCATTTGTTTTTCCAGGGAACCTTTTTTCCTTCCTGGTATTAATTGACTGACCATTTCCTGGGATTCCTGATAAAACCAGGTCTCTGGAAGCAACATCAGTACGTGCTGTGTATGTTGCCACATAAACGCTTCAATTTAGCCTAGAGTAAAACAACCTGGGAATGTTTTATCGTCTCTTCTTCAAATTACACTTGAAGAAGTGCAATTCACATTGCAAAAAAAAAAAAAAAAAAAAAGTGTTCAAGCACAGAGATGGAGAATGTGAACAGTTGATCTAGTGTATACAAAGCAAAGGGCATGCAACTCCTCTCTCATCAAACAAGCACTGTACGGACTGGACTCATGGTTAGTGGCGAGGTATTCGAGGCTACAAACTGTGACAAATTCAATTAGACACGAGAGAACTGGACTTTAGAGGAAGCTAACGTATGAGGCTACAACACAAGGCCATTAGCAGTGAACATGTAAGCAAGGGGGCGTACAGATACACATACACATACACACACAAACACAGACACACACACACATACAGTACACACAGAGCTCACTGATGTGTCAATGACAAAGGAGAGTGCATTCAGACACAACTACATGATACACATGTAGACCAGAAGGAGCCCCCCCACCCCTCCCCACCCCCCACTTCTCATCCTATCACAAACCCCCACTGTAACCCACCAAGCACGACAAGAGACCTTGAACAACCTTGTCCTCTATAGCTCTCACTGTCCGCATGCCAAGCCCAGCCCACCTCTCTCCCTCTTCCTCTCTCTTTCTCTCTGCATCCCTCCATCTTTCCACTTATCTGCCCTTCCCTCTATCTCCCCCCTTCATCTCTCCGTGCTGCCGTCTCTGTGTAATGTGGTTTGTATCACTTTCTGTCAAGTCCGTTTGTTCCCATCATTTAAGTAAACAATCTGAATGATGGATTGCAGGCTCACTGGGACAATTCCAGGCGCACATCCTCCACCATACTGTAGCGTAACTGGGGTTAATCTAAAACGGGAAAAGGTGACAAACAGAAAAAAAGAAAGAAAAAGAAGAACAAAAAAAACAAACACTTGCAACCACCAACCCCCCCTTGCTTTTCCTCTGAAAGGCAATTAACTGCACATTGATAGCTCAGCAGTGGGAGGTGATTGGTCCTGTTCTGCTAGCTCCCTGATAAGAGCTGAATGGCGGTTTTCTTCCCCCCAGCTGAAATGCTTGCTTTCTGCATGCACAAGACCACATACCATACATACAGTACACAGGGTATAAAGCTGTCACTCTCTGAAGGGGTCATTCTTTTTACTGCTGCTGCATATCAGTGACACCCAATGACTCACACACACACACACACACTCACACAACCAGGAAGTAGGGCACTATTAGTGCAACTATCATTCATCAGTGAACAGTGAATGTGCATTATGTGACTTTAAAAGCTGAAATGACACTATCAGTAATGTAATGGTGCATGTTGCGCAAACATGATTAAGTAGCCCAGCTGCAATACACTATTGGTAAGTAAACAGGCAATTATTCAAAACATTAGCACTAAATCCCTCACAATTAACAGGAACAACTGGTGTAATTTGAGTGTATTGATTTATTGAGGATGTTTAGGATTGGCATGCGATGAAGGACGTCTGCATGCTGACTTTTTTCAAACACATAAACCATGGTGTGTTCTTTTTCAATGATTATTGGATCTTGGCTGAAGGGGCAAGCGCCGTTATTACCTCCTTTGACCCTCTGTAAGTGATGCCGAGAAACCCTGAGGCTACGGTGGATCGATGTTCTCACACAAAACCACAAACACACAGCAGCCTCCTAGTCAATGCACAAACACAGACAGGCACACACACAGAGGTACACACAAAGGCCATGTATTACCATAAAGAAAACTTTTTCCCTTAACAATTTAATAAATTACAAAGTTCAATATTTTAATCCCAGTTGTGCAAATTAACTCTTTCAAGAACCAATGAATATACACTTCAATCTTGTCTATGACATGCTTGTCATGCTCAGCCGCATTGTAAACTGGAATCTGGTTTGTGGTGTAGACATCACTTCCTGTTGACTTTCGAACATGAGTCACTCAAAACAGCTCTTGTAACGGCAGAGAAAAAATGGCTCCATTTTCAAACATTACTCACAATTTCTCTCACCTCCTGACTTATTTCAAACAATACACATACAGAGCATTTCAGAGTCAACCGCTGATCCCAAAAGAGCATCTGAATTTATTTGAGTAGTCAAAAAAAAATACTCAAAAAGCTAAACCAATTCATGGGGGATTATTTGTTAAAATACTGAGGAATAACCTCCAGAAACATCATCCTACTCTGTTGGGAGTTTAAGTTCATGAGGATTTGGACAAAAGACCAGAGCTCTCAGTAAATCCACGCTACTGTTAATAGATTCCCATTCAACCACACATTTACACAGCCCATGCTGAAGCTGATGTTGCTGAGAGGAAATGCTGACAAATACATTAGCCTTATATATTAAGTTGACAGGAAGAGAAACAACTAAATCAGACAAAGTGGTTAATTTATCGCATTTGGCGGAAAAAGATCTGAGAGTTGGGATTTCTCAAACAACTTCTTCATTTATCTGCCTTACTTACTGTCTCTTATCTTGGCCTTTATTTATCTTTCCCTCTCCCTTTTCTTTATATCTCTCTGGCTCTGCCCCCCTTCCGCCCCTATCCATTCCTGTTGTCATGGGTAACTTAAGGTTATGTAAGCAGCAATTTGTAATGCTTTCCCCAAGGGGGCTGGTCTGTGCCCACCCCGAGAGACAAATGCGTGCAAAGGCATAAACGTCATGTATCCTAGTGGTTCACACATATCATGTAGAGAAGTGTGGCAGCGGGGCGTGACCAAGGAGTTGTATATAGTACGGTATGTTTTTACAGAGCTCATATACTGGGATCGCTTTGTAAAATTAGTGTTCAGTAACAGTTATATGATTAAGGTTTGTAAAGAATCAACCAAATTCAATCCATTTTAATTAGGCCCTTTCAAGTCTTTTGAAGAAGATAAAAGTAAAAAAACAAAAAAAAACAGAGTGAATCATGCATTCTCAAAGCAACAGACCTCATTCCTTGTTCAATGTGCACTTAATATTTACATGTTGTAAAATATGACTGGGTGTGGGAAACTGGTATTAAACATGTATTAAAAGTCTTACCAAACATTTTCTTTTTCTGAACATGTTCTGTCATGCACTGTAAATAGGACAACTGTCACAAGAGAGGTGTCTCTATTATTTAGCCAAACCACTTTGTTTTAAGTGGGTTTGGCCACCGCCATAACGACAAGGAAGTTGCATTACTTCAAGTACAGTTTCAATAGATTGAACCCTGTAACCTTTGTGAAGACTGGCGTAACTGTGGGATTCTTGTGTTTGGCTGCATGACTCTTAGCTGGGTGTACCTTGACTGCCAACTGACTGCATAGCCTGTAGCTTTTTTTCTTTCACTGTTTGTCATGTGATACTCCCAATTAGTCCATGGTAAGGTCACACCAACACCTACTGTGGATTGGCTTATTATTACAGTGAAGAATCAGATCATCTGTCAAGATCTGGCTACAATACTCTGCTTCTACAGGGAGGAGGGAGACATGGTCCCAAGCAACACACATACATGAACTCAAGCAGTTGCAGCTGATGATGAAGGTAATATCTGTCCAGCTCTAGTTGTGGTCACATGACAGCAGCAAGTCATGAGGTTTCATACAAACCAGCAGCTGCAATGCGCACGTACACACACACACACAACACATTTCATACCACACCCAAACTGCCTTAAAACATCAGTGTGTGGGAAAAACTACAATTACAGGAAAACCATCATGACTGCATTAACCAGAATCCCCGGCATGTGCAGAGGAATGCAGAATAAGAGCTACATGTCTTGATTGGACAAAAGAACACAAACAGCCTGGCTGGCTGACATACAGGAGAGGGAGAAAGCAAGAAAAAAAAAAGGCAGTAAAGAGAAACCCTCTCAGAGCAGATGTGTCTTTGACAGGCTGAGTACTCGTCATTTACTGCAACAGAGATGACGTCAGATCTCATCATAGGCCCTGGCATTCTGCCCTGTTATCAGAGAGCATCCAAACCACTTCAAGTCTGTTCATCTTCGCCTCACACATCGTCTGCTGTGGCCAGTTTAATTCATTCATTTAGCTGTCATGTCTCTCGCAAATCTTGCTCTTATTTCCACCCAGTGGGGTTTAACATCTACCCGTGATAGACCTGTTCAAACAGTGACTTTAGAAATCTCCCTCAGGGAAAACATCAGGTTTTTAGTATGTAGGCCTACCGTAAATACTTGATGTTCTATTTTTGTTGATTTATCTATTTTATTTTACTATTTTCCCAGAACGAGGAAGAAAAAAGCAGTCGCTCAACTCATAGCCTTGATGTAGAAAAAATATATAATTTATTAAAAAAGGACCGACGTTTCGACCTCACACAGGTCTTCCTCAGGGTGTAGCCTACTGGGTGTACTATTTTCCCAGAACAAAGACAGGGATATCATCCCCATGATATGAATGTAAATGTTTGTAGATTTGTTAATGTGAAGACATACTCTGAAAATCCCCATGTGTCAACAGAGAAAAAGACTGAACAAATCACTGGGCGTACTAGTGGTGAAAAATGTAGGTACTTCCCCAAACTCTTTGTGACTTGCAGCACAAGCTGCAAGCAGCTGCTCCTCTCAACACTTTACACTCTACCACAAGCCAAGGGAACTAGATGAACGAAATGTGTTATCTTACACATACATGCAGAGGCTTCAGAAAGTATTCAAAATCAAGATCTTCTGCACTGTAGATTTAATTTTAAATTTATAAAAAATACTGCTCTTTTTAAATTCTAGAAAACCTGCAAATGCATAAAGCCTGAGACTGGGACAGCTCACCTTTCAGCATAACACTGACCTTCGCCTCTGATTGTCTTTGAATGGCCCAGCCAAAGCCTAGATTTATGCCCATAGAGAGGACCTGAAGTGGCAACTCAAACACATCCCCAGTCCACTTATGTGGGTCTGCCTAGGCGAAAGTGATAAACTACCAAATCCAGGTGTGCAGAGCTTGTAGGGACTTACCAAAGAAAAAGAAAAGCTGTCATTTTTTAAAAGTTCTGAATACTTCAGTAAATCTCGGCCCTTTAGATTTTAATTTTTTTTTTACAACTTTGCAACAGAGAGAAAAACCTTATGTTACATTGTGCTTCTACTTTTTCACTTTTCATCCATGTGCAGGGTGATGTTTCAGGTAATAAAATTATGACATATTAGAGTAACTTGCCACTGACAAAGGTTGGTATGAGCCTGCAGGCAAAGGTGATGGAGGCCTGCTGGTGTGTGCTGTGCATGACAAGACTTTCAGGTGTTTTAGTTTGGGTTCACTGAATCGCTACAAAGTGCTTTCAAAGGAATTTCACATTCCAATGCCAAAGAATGCATTGCAACTTGCAAGATATTAAAATAAATATTTTTTGAGGTATAACCTTTTAGTTACGTGCACTTAGCCTTAAGACCTTTAGATTTTCTGGGAACACACAGAACGCATATTTAGCAACAGGCACGACACAGACTTTCTCTGTGTTCAACACTACATCTGCATTTGAATGATAACCTCTGTTGATGCACAGTGCCATGTGAGCAGAGCTCATGTGAGAGTATCCGCAGCCGATTGAACCCTCTAAGTCTAAAGGTGAAGGTGAAAACATGAAGTATTTGGATCAGCTTCCTCATAGCATTAGTGGAGCTGACATGCGGGACTGGGTGTGCACATGAACAGACTGTTTCTGTATTTGCTAACCCTTCTCAGAAGCATTATACTTAGCGCTACGTACCTTATTTTCAGGTGCGGGCAGAACAGCTTCACATTCAAAAAAAGGAAGAATATGTGTAATGTTTCACAGCTGAGCTCTCTACCTAGTGTCTAACTCAGCCTCCTTATAAAGATTTCCATCTTCCTTAAGCTCTGAGGGTTTTTTTGAACTGCCCTTGTTAATCAATGACACTAATCGATTGATTAACCTCTAGACAGAGAAAACAGACTCACATAATCTTTGCTGAGACAATGCAGTGTTGCACTTGTAACTGTAAATAATTTTTGCCCTTTTCCTGCTGGCACTAAAAATAGAACAGATAGAATAGAGTGGAACTGATAACATACATTAATAAGATGTGAGATAATGCGCCATGATGTGCAGTGTAATCGGAAACTACACGCAATGGAAAATGTAATGTAGGAGATAAAAAAACTACCCGAAAAGCATATCACATTCAGACACGGCCCCACACTAACACATGCCAGCAGGGACAACATGAGGTCTAGTTCGAGTTCATTTTTGGTCTTGCACTAGTCACTCTGCCCCTCCATCTGCTCCGCTGTCCCAAGTGTGTGTGTTTGTGTGTGTGTACATGTCCGCCTGTTTCTGTGCATGTGTGACCCTCCCTTGAGTCACTGTGTCTGCCGAGCTACTACATGGCAGAGAAACACAAGGACCAGACGCTGCGAAGAGAATTACATAAACGACACAGTGGTGCCAGGACCCCTTGTTTTCACTCTGCTGCAAGCAGATACTGGAAAACAGATCTGAGGGTGGGAAAGTGGGAGAGGAAGAGTGGGAGACGGGCAGATTGTGTGTGTGTGTGTGTGTCTGTGTGCTTGAAAGAGATCCATTCTGCAGCATGACACTGACTCTCAAACATACAGCTTCAGAGTCGTGAACTATCTTCGCAGACGTGAAGAACAAGGAGTCCTCCCACAGATAGTCTGGCACCCACAAGGCCATGATCATGGAGTCAGCCTGGAACAATCTACCTTTAACAACTGCGTGCAGGTGTGATTAGTGCAGGTTTAAAGGAAAATAGTGATCATATCAAATATTGATAATGAATACACATCTACAGCCGAGCCGACAGACTATTATCATCTCATTTTCATCATATCATACAGCATATAGACACAGTTACTGTAGCAACTACCTGGTGAACAGGTGTATTTAGAGGCTAAAGGGGTGAATATTTCCTCTAGTTGGTAGAGAGCAAAAACAAAGAAGGGGAGTGAGATAACTTTGTAACTGCTGGATGTATGACTCAGTAACTGATAGTTTGCCTTATCGGCTTAACCGGATGATACATCAATGTGTTTCCATGGCATCCAAGGTTACAAACATATGTGATCATTAGTACTCCTTGTTCTGTGCGTGTTTGACTTTTTATTTTCTGTAATAGCATCCAGATTGCCAGTTCTGTGGGGATGAGTAAAACAGAAGGTGAAAACATGATTACTTGTACAGGGTCATAGCTTTCTGGTTTTGTTTTGGATAATTTGAAACCGCTGAAGGAAAAGTGGTTTAGATAAAACATTTAAATCTGCAGCTCTCAGACTTCACAGGTGCATGATACAGGAACACTGATGAGAAACAACAAGGATCTAAGCTGAGGAGATTGTCGGCTCTGATGGGTGGCTTTCCACTGGCTGCTGTGGTAAACCGAGCCTACAGGTGGTGATACGAGCCTAACCCCAACCACCTTCTTCCTCTCTTCCTGTCCACTGCTGCTCCACGGGTGTATTTGATTCTTCTTTTTTTATATATATAGTTGAGAGTCTTGAGAAGGACAAAAACTGCCAGGTGCATTTAACTTTAACTCTGAACAGCCCCTGCCAAATTTAGCTACACTGCAGGTCATTAAATCAAGTCGAGTCTTTCTGTGTCCTCACTGCTTCCTGTCTTGCCACCGTTTCTTTGTTGCCTCATACTTAATTTGCTACAGGCCTTTCCCATCATTTCAAAATGGACACACACACACACACGGTCTTGTTGAAACCAGTAATCCTGTCCCACTGATCTTTGTTACAATTACTGCACAACACGCCCTGTCCCAGTCACCAGACTTCCAATAAGAGACAGTCGGTTGTGTGCCTGGTGAGTAGTGATTCATTTCTGCAGCGCCCCGATCACTCCTCTGTGCCAGCCCATTTCTGCCTGCTTTTATATTTGGCCGCCGTCCAGGGCCTTCTTGTGTTATTGCAGTTCCTGTGTGCACGTGGTCGTGTACAGAGGAAATAACATAGACAAGTACTGACATGCACATTCTACACAAGTTCCTAAGAATACGTTCCTCACTACCAAATGCACGTACACGCACGGACGCCACAATGCCTCCACCTATTTTCTCCCGCTCGCTCTATTTTCCTATCCCCACCCCCAGCAGAAAGATGAGGTCTCCTCACAGCTGGAGGTTACTCCTGTTGACTGAGCAAATGGGCCAGAGCGGGCAGCTAATATACCACACTGCCACAGTCGCTCCATACATTTGAGCACGATGCAGAAAAAACACACACACATGCCCGACCTCTATGGAGTCAGAGGATTTATCAGCTCTCAAACTATAATCAAATATCACGCCATTGAACAAAGACAGTTTTTGACCTGGCCTACAGGTCCTAAGTTAAGGCCGGGTAAGACCATATGAGTGTAATTTTTTAACAGCGCATTGGTATTTGAAGAATGCAATGTGCAATACTGTCATTCAGTTACAAAATGTATTCTTTCCCATTTCTCCTTGCTGCAGGGGATGTGTTTTTACTTCAAAAATCAGTAACAAATTGAATTAGCCTGCGGTGTCAAAACAACTTCATGAGGATTCTGTTCATACATGTCTCTCTTACATTAAGTACAGTCTGGCACAGCGGTGTAGCCTGAGGACCTGAAAATAATGACTAATGCTATAGTTATTAGTCAAAACCACAGCTTAACTGACACATAAGCTGTCATGATGCACAGTGATCAAAGTACTATGTTGTATTATTACACTGAATGTATTTAATGCATTTAGGCTAGTGTCTCTCAAAGTTAAGTTTGATGCATGTGGGTGGATGATGGTGCATGATGGTGGATTTTGATAAGCAGTGTGACATTTAAATGAGTGAAATGAATGAGTTGCTGCTGTGCAGTTGAAGAACACTAGATAAACAAGTCAAAAGCAGAAAAAAAGGTCTGTGATCTCTCCGTTACAATTGGCCACCAGAAATCAACCGTTTTGAAATCAATTGTTTATCAGCATCCAATCATCATTTAAGTCTATCAACGATTATTTTGTGCTTGAGCTGTTTAAGTGAACTCTACCTACGGTAAATATCTAATAAATACTGCCTCATCTTGTCACCTCACCGTGCAGGCTTTACTCTTTGTTGCCATAGCCATGTATCATGTAAAAGCAGCTGGTAATTAGCACTCATTGAATTTGTGCTATCATTATACAGTGACTGTAAATCAGCTCTAGCCACGGCTATGCTTTGTTAATCAACTAAGCTTCCCTCCTGAGGTTCTATTAGAGGAGCCATCTGACAAAGCTCCAACGTAGCTTCTGTGCTGTTTGTTTGCATTTGCTGCTATGGCAAAACCATGTGTTGCTCTGGATACCTGAGAATAATGCAGATAGAAGGTAGCATCACAATATTCAAAGTCCGTCAGGCTGTGTTCAGACTATCAAAATGAGTAGTACTTCAAAAATATGTGTTAATTTTAAAAAGGGAACACTTCATTGGCATGATGGTGTGGCGAGGATGTCACCAAGAGTGGGCAAAGACAGTATGCAGCAGAACACCACAGTGCCACCACCACTACTGCTGCTACTGTAGCAGTCTACTCTGCTGTCTACTTGCATGCATTGAGACAGAAGGTTATTATGATGTGGTTTAAAAAAAAACTTGCGTAAATCCGGGTTGTACTGGCGTCATGGTAAAGGTTTATCTTGTGGTTAGGTTTTCATACTGCAGTCACACGCCAGCATTGCCCTAACTACATTTTTCTTTACTGCAGTCATAGCCTTATCTGTTTGTATTTATTCGGTCTATAAATATATAAAATATGACAAAGAGATTTGCCATACTGACCCTGTAGAAAACTCTGCAGAATTAAAATCCAGTGTATGAGATGGGGGGGGACAAAGCCCCCAGTTGTTCTGTGGCAGCTATACTGTCAACGTGAAGATATTTCTTAGGAAGACTGATGTTGCCAAACTGAAGGGATTACAAAGTTCCAGTTCTACGAGTAGGAAATTCCTTTTGTGTTACTCCCCCTCCTCTGCGGCTTCAACAGGAAACTGTTCCCAGCAAGGGAATTACATACTTAAAAGACACCAATTTGATTTGGAAAACTGAGACATTTGATGCTCATTATAGCTTTAACTTAAGTTTGAATTGTATTTTCCCATAATAAGGACTGACTGCACATTTTGTCCTGTACTGGTTATATTAAAAAAAAAAGTATCCCTCCATGGTCAGCACAGACAGCAATCAATAACTATGTTCATTTTTGCAGGTGTATACTGCTTCTACATGTAGAAAAATTGTAAACCTTCCATATAAATTTGACAGCACTGATGTGTTTCTTCCAAGGATTCATATGGAAGTAAACATGAGTATAACAAAAGAACAATTCAGATAAATTGTATTACATTATTCCAGCATTACTGAGCCTTTGAATATTCCCATGTGCAGTCAACCACATAATAACAAAAATAACTTCAAATGATGGTACCATAGTGATACAACAGGGAGGAAGTTATAAATAATTAGCCTAAGTGTAACACTATTTAAAACAAAAAAAGGACATTTAAAAACAATGACATTTGAGTCACTGCAGCAACGTACTGCATTAAAAAAAGGTTCCTCAAATACTGTGCATTTGGAAAGTGTCACTTTTTGCACTTATGATTTGCAGCTGTATGCAATCATAGCAGGGCCTTGGTAAGGGCCAAGGTAAGAGCCCATTGGATGGTACCCAAAGGACTTGCAGACAGTGAGACACCACATTCTCTGCTCTGGTGAAACAAAGATTGAACTGTTTGACCTGAATTCGAAGCGTCATGTCTGGAGGATCACAGTGCTCAGAGCGACCATCTTATTCTCTGTCACCTCTCTTACCAAGGTCCTATTTTGCAATTGTTCAGTTTAGCCGCATCACCAGCTTTAAGGGGAGTCCTGGTTGAAAAATTATGGAGGCCACTGTGCTCTTGGGACAATTCAACGCAGCAGATTTTTTTTCTAGCCTTCCCAGACAGTCCTGTCTCTGATCTCTGCAGGTAGTTCCTTCCACCTCACAGCTTGGCATTTGCTTTGATATCCATTGTCAGCTGTGACACCTTACACAGACAGGTGTGTGTCTTTCCAAAGCATGTCCCATCAACTGAATTAACCAGGGGTGGATCCACTGAAGTGAATAGATCCATACATCCTGACCTGAACACACACTGTACAGTATATTTTCATACAATTAGTTGTATGCAAATCTATGTGTGGTCAGTATGGAAAACAACAGGCTGTGTGCAGATGACCAGAGGTAAAGTTTAGACAAGAATACTTGCTTTCATTATCTACAGTGAACTATAATATGAATGCAGTCTTTATAATCATGATCCCTACCAACAGCACCTATCATCAACATTGTTGCTAGTGTCGTCTTTTGAATTATGCCTCTCTGGCATCATCACTGCTGAGCAGCAGCTCATCACAAGTTACGGTTTGGAGACTGCCCTCAAACACATGACCAAAGTAGCCATGGTAACAGTGTCAATAACAAAGGGAGGCCCAGACCTGGTCAACAAAGACTAGGATTCTCCTAATGGATGATTAGGTTACATAAATGATTAGTGCCTCAACACAAGACCTTCAGTCTGCCTCAGAAATGACTCACAGCTCTTGTACTGGCACACCTCCACCCCCTTACCTTTACTGCACTCAGCTCCACCATATGTCTGTGGTCAAATATCCAGACACTATAGGGGGTGGACATGGGTCATCTTTCAGACAGCCGTAGACCCTATAAGACTTACGAGTAGGGTTGCTATGTGAATCACCTCACCGTCGCCATGTCTTTTTCTACCAATGGGTTTCATTTCAGTTCTACATGAGGAACAGAAACTATGATTGAACGAAGCTCAGATCCTATACAATAGCCTATAGAAGGGAAGCACTTGGGCTTTGAGGACTATACAGAAGAAATCATGTTCTATGTTTCCACTCAAAAACAATCAATAAACTAATAAGCAAACTCAATAAAATTTTTAAAGTCTTCAGCACAAAGAATGTTAATTTTAACCAGTAAAGGGGAATGGGGTTGAATAAGAATATGTGCCTAAATTGTAACTTTTTCCTATGCCATGTAAAGCCCTTTGAGACAAACTGTTTGTAAAAATGAGCTATACAAATAAAATTGCCTTGCCTCTCCCTCGCCTTTCTGTTAATTCAAACGTTTAACTGGCTGAAAGAGGATTGCCGTGGTTGACTATTTAAACAAGGACAGTAGAAAAACCTTAAATAAACAGTGTAAGAGCTTAAAAATCCGGAAGCTATTAGATCACTGTGTACATAGCGTTTGACATATAGCTATTTCATTGATGAGGATGGCTACATCTATGAGTCAAACATATTCAAAGGGAAACAAAGCTTTGTGTTACTGACAAAGTAGACCCTCCCTGTTGAGTAAAGGGAGACTCACCCACTTTACTATCTGACTTTTTCAGTGTCTGACAGCTATTCAATCTCTCTTTTACTGTGTCATGGTGATTTATTAAATTTAATCTAAGAATATTAACCTATAGAATTTCTTGGTTATTATATTCTTACATTAAAGGCAGTGGATGACAGAGGACAACATGAAGGCAAATTTATTCAAACAGACTACACACACCTGTGCAAATACAGCCGCAGTTGTTGGACTGATGACGGCTGGTTGAAAAGATTTTAACATACGGCGCAATCCTAACACCCACGCAGAAGTTCATAACATTGGTATAGGTTCACTAACTGTTTTCAAAAGCACTATTCTGTTGTACACCAGTGATGCCAAACCTTTGAACAGCAACCTTATATAACCTTTGCTTGTTTATGGCCAAGTAAAAATGGATCTGAGATCAGACTAATATCTTCGTTCCTGCTATTAGCTAATGTAATTACAAATATCCATAAATGCACTGAATTGTCCTGGAAACATTGCCTAAGACAGGTGTACAGACAAAAGCAAGAACGTGGTGTCTCTTGTATGCTGCAATAAAAGAAGAAAGAAGGCTTTAGATCTTACAATGTCACAATTAAAATAGTTACATAATCAGTCTTCATCCTTTTTCAGGGAAGACAGTCAGTGTCTGTGTGAATTCTATTGAACCATACTTGGAGTGTACAGTGGGTGTATGTGTGTATGTTTGTGAGTGTAGTGGCTAGTATGTTGGGTGTCAATGAAAGGCATTAAGAGGATTGCTCGTGACTCTGGCTGACTCACAAGGTGCAATGAACTCCCACTCTATTGATGTTTAACTAAATGCCTAAGAGTATTTAGAGGCACATGTCTTTGAACTGTGCACTAACACTCCTTGCAGTGTTGTAACAGTCTACCCTAGCAGGCAGAGTAAGTGTAGTGTAAAAGGTCTAGACGGAAGCAGAAATAACAATTTTGACATGTTTATTTAAATAATGTAGCAAGTGTTGTTCTGACCTGTCACTAGTAAAGAGCGAGAAAATTCTGCCGTTCTTTGAAGTTATTTATACTATAGCTTTAATGACCTGTGTACGGTACACAGATGTCCCAGACTAGGACAGTCCATGGCTCTGCTGTCACCCAGATCATCATGGGAACAAGGATGGCATGTTTCTGTGGTTGCCGTGACAATAAAAAGGAGTCAGTCCTGGATGGGAACAAGCCCTTAGGGAACCATAGCAACCGCAGTGAAAATGTCAAACGCTGGATCTCAAGTGTTCCAGCCAGAGGAATTTCAGCGATTGAACTGCAGGGCATCCAGCTTTCTATGCTTTTCTTTTCATTTTGATTTTACTAAACCAGAGATGTTTAGTTTTTTCTCTGGCTGAAGAGCTCAACAGAAGTTTAAAAAGAGAGGCTGTGAAATGTAGAACTATCTAGCTTGTTTATTCAGAATGGAACCTATCTGAAGCAGCATCACACCAAGTTAATATTTCACCCTGATGATCCAGATAGCCTCTGGAAATTAGCCTTAGGAGGCTGGATGGACTGAACTAAATGGATGGGATCAATTAAGCAGCAGAAAAAGGGTAGTGGGTGGGGTGGGGTATAGGGTTAAGCACTACAGTGGGCCTTGAGGACCCGAGATTGATGGCTTTAAGTGTGCCAGAGAAGCGCAAATACATCAGCATCAGCACAGAAGCAGCAGGCCCACCAAGCACAACATGGGCACCAGCATTTGCCATACACACAAACCTGTACTTTCTAGACACGTTGTCTGCACTCGTGTGTATGAATACAAACACTCGCTCAGGACTGAAGTGCACAAACTCAGACAGTAGTATGACCGCTGAATGTAGATTTACGCTGGAGTCTGGCCAAGGCTGAGTACTGTGGTTACCACTAACAATGCCATAATTTGTGATGGCTGTAAACATGTCAATAACACCAACTCAACTACAGGTGGTAAAAAGTAGAGAGCAAGTGTTTAAAATCTGACAGTGAATGATTTAACTAACCCAACCTACCAGGATCAACAAACCTCCAATGTGCAAGTTACATTCCTCTTCAACAAAGCTAATGATTTACCCCCATTAAACTGGCCAAGGTAACAGGGAAGCATCTAAACTTTGTTGTCACAAACACGTGATAATCTAGGCCAGTGGTTCTCAGACTGTTTCTGGCATGCCCCCTCGTTTGAAGGGGGGGTGGGGAGTGGTTACGCACAAAAACAACATTTCATCAATTATTAACAATGATAGGGAAACATTAACAATGGTAGAGGATAATTAACAATCATAGGAGAAGCAACTCTGCAAAATGATCCTTGTTTGTTCAGTGAAACAAAGGTCAACACAATAGCTTCACTAAACTTCTGTTTTCATTCATATTCATAGTTTCACTTCATTTTCTAACCCCTGGTCACCCAACCACCCCTTGCCCCCTTAACCCCCTGCAGTAGGCTAACTCTTTGCTGGCTACATGTGAGCTTTTTGAATAGCAGAAATCATAATCTGCCTGATCTTTACCAGCACATTCTCGTTTTAATGCCACTCTACCTCAAGTGCCAGACTTTACTCAAATTAGGATTCAAATGTTCCAAGGTAGGGGGGTGGTGGGGGTTGAAGGCGGCCACTCATTGTTGTGCTGGCAAGTCAGCTTGGCAGGAAGTGGCTGCACAAACAAAAAGACACCAGAGTGGATGGACAATCATATATGTGCACACTCGTATACAGCTTGGTGGGTGTGACCAGAGGAAATGTAAAAAACCGCTCAGGAAAAACAGCTTTGTTTGAAACACTGTGCATACAGAGCTGCCTTCCCAGAAGTATAGAGAGAAAAAATACAGTGCCATTAGGCCTGTGATATTTCCAACATGAAAGTGGTGACAGGGTTTGGTAGGTAAATAAGCACGAATCAAAAACATGGTCCCTTCTCTTCTTATCTCCACCAAATTAATCCTTTAAGGCAGGGAGATTGAGACAGCATTAAACATTTACTTATCCAACTAAATACATTTGAATGGAAAACTTTGACAGTGGAGCCAGGCATCACCAGATAAGTCATGGCATGACAGTAACCTGATATCTTTTTTTAGATGATGACACAATAGCTATAGTTTCTGAATTTTGTAATGCACTGCAAGACAGTCCCGTCATGTGATGCATTGCAACATCTAAGTGAGCAACAATCTCAAAATACTATAAAGTACCAGTAATTATTTTTTTGTTCATCCAGCTGCAGTCATATTGAATTATGAGGTGCCTTTATGGGCCATAAACTGCAAAAGGCTGAAATGCCAAAAGCCAGCACTGGAACAAAGCTAAAGATAGACCACTTCCGCGTAATACCAACAAAATAAATGGTTGTACTAAGCCTTAATTCACAACACTTACGTTACTTTATCTTTAAATTTTCACTATTTCACCATCTTTAAAGTTTCAAGTATGAGGCCTTTTTGTGAACTTTGTTTAATGATAACATACTGCAGTTTGTTCTATTATAAAAGCATAGTCTTAAAGGTTTTAAAAAATAAGGGCAGGCAAGAATGCACTCATAGTTTGTCATTAGTTATTCTCATGATGGTTGCTCATAAAACAGACTGGCTTAAAGACATGACACAGATCTTCAATTATTGCCCGACTGTAAGACAGGGGGATGTAGTTACATCCAAAGGGATCATTTTCTTCTGAGACATGTACTTACCAACAGTCTCCACCCTCACATGGCTCAATGGATAAATGACACTCATGTGTGGGTGTCCACAATCTGATAATGCATTGAAGGTAAAGGTAAGGTACAAGGTAAAAGGTAAAGAGAAAAGCAAGAAAAGCAAGTGGTTGGTTGTTGAGCAAAGGTGACAACTCCTAAGCTAACCTTCGTACTGTTTGACAACCTCTAGTATTAAATCCTTAAATCTACTTCCAAGCCCTACCGAGCTTTACATTCCTTATGTTATGTGTCTGCATTGTTTTCACACAATGCAACTTGCAATCCAACTTGGAAAAAACCAACAAGACTACTGGCTGTCAGCATACCACACCTAGAAACATGTCAGGTACACGCTAGATATATTACAGACAGACAAGTCTTACACCCATCCACCTACACACCACACAGATGATAGGATGAGCCTGGTCTCCAGAGACAAAGGAAGCACCTGGCTTCTTGTCTTCCTTGCTCTCCCCGGATGCGGAGGTGTGTGTGTGTGTGCATCTGTGTTCAAACCTATAAATAGAGCCTGTGTCTTCCCTAGCTCTCACTCCAGTGGGATCCTCTCATGTTTTAATTAAATAAACTGCTGCAATCAGGCCCAGCTGTGCCCTGCATCCCCAGCCTGCATCAGTCAGCATCCATGCTCAGGGGCAACATAGAGGCTGGGATGTGATTGCATATGAGCCAGAGAAACTGAGCGAGTGACATAAAGGCATGCAGGCAGAGAGAGAGAGAAATGGACTAAGCTGTGAAATTGGGGCATTCTATACTGAAGCCACCTGGGTATCATAGGAAGCCCTGCTCAGGTGTTCAGCATGGGTTCCCCGATGTGCAAACCAGCAGAAGGAAAGGAGCTTGGCATCTCTTTCATCCTTCCTTCTCTATTTCCCCCTCCTCCTCCCCTTGCCCTTCCCCATTTTTCTATTTTCTCTCGGTACTCTGAATTATTCTACTAATTCTTTGCAGCTTCCACTCTAGGATGACCCCTTTCAGAAAAAACTGCTTGAATTAAAAGTGTGGCTGCTGTGACCCAAACTCCCATACAAAGAGATGTGCAGTATAGTCAAATGGAGGATAGGAGGATGACAACTCGTGTTTCATGCTGGAAGAAAATAAATGGCATTAGGGAATGTTGGAGTAATATTTCTCATACTGTAGCCTACACTCAAAATTGACTAATATATGGAGAATGTAGCTGCATTCGTTAAAATGAGGGATCCACAAGCATCTTTGAACCACACTCTGACAACCCCTTTTTGCTCTTATGGTGATCTATTGAGGATAATATTGACATGCAGTCATATGTGCTATCGTCGTAACTGCTATTCTAGCTATTCTGTTGAGGGTTTAAATCAAATGCTAATGTCATACTGTGGTTTAAAATGATTTTAACTGGATCCATTTACTACTGTTTGTCTCACTGGTGCTATTCTGATCATATTGTAAGGAGCTGAAACGTCAGCTAATGTCCATACTGTACGTCAATGTCATACCAGAGAGCGAATCATATCACCTTACGTCAAAAAAGAAAAAAAAAAAAAAAAAAAGGAACTAAAACAATTATTTTTAAACACCACCCCCCATCCCCCCCATCCCCCCCAGTTGATTTCCCGCTTTTGTCCTGCTGCTAGAGCTAACCCTGGCACCCTCAGTGCTGAGGACTAAACTGTGGCTTTTAAGCCGCCTTGCTGCTGGTTACCATATATAATTAATGGACTGTTGCTGCTGGTCCTTGTTCTGTTTCCGAACTAAGCCCACCAGTAAACCACGTGGCCATTACAGCCCTACAACAGTCAACACTCGAGGGGATGGATAACAGTCAGTCACCAGACCCCAGACCCCATCAATAGTTGAGCTGGAGAAATAGTGAACAAGTGAATGAAGGATTATTTTTACCCCCAGTTACTCCACAATTTATTTGTTTATTCGTTTCACATTTAGTGGAATCATTGCTCTCCATTATTGGGACTTACACTGGCTATTCCTGTCAGTAATGTGTTCTCCATATGAGAATTGATTCAATTATTGATTAAGTTGTCCACAGCAGGTAAAAAGCGTGAATGGATCAATACCCATTTTGATGAGTAGGACGGACCAGCTTTCTTCTTTTATGTTTTAGCTACACTTGTATGGCAAGAACACAGTTTCACTCATACAGTCATCCTCTCACTCCAGTAATGACAGGGAGAGGCCCCCACCTACTGACTGTAACTCAAAATAAAGACGTTTTTGATTGCTGTGTGGTCAGTGAATGAATGCTGGGTGAGTCAGTAAATGGATGCTGATGTGTGAGTGATGTACATTGTTTATTTTATCTATTCTTATTCTTTTTTAGGAGTCTGCATCCTGGTTATGCACCTTAATTTCATTGTACACGCATGTATAATGACAAGAAAATTAAATTTGCTTATGACAACCTGCCACTCGTCTCCTCTCAGAGTGAACGGATTATGTAGAAGAATAATTAACTCCATAACAATGTACAGTATGGGAAGGAAGTCAAACCCCAACAAGCCAGAACAACTGGATATCCAACCGTCCATGGATTAGTTAGCCAACCAACTTTTAACTACACCCTGCATTAAAGATTTCCTTGTGAACTTTCCTCTTCTGTTGCCAAAATATGAGAATGTAGGCATCCGTGATATCGCTACTCATTTGCACATTCATCAGCGTTCTTTACCCCACCCAGTGGAAAGTTATTATAGATCAGGTTGGCTCAGAGTCAAGGACGGAGTCAGGTTAAAGTCCCACTTTTACAATGAGAGCCGGGCAGGGAGACGGGCTCTGCCCATTTTCCTACAGTAAAGTAATTGATGTTTAGGTATCACATGCATAATACTAACCAGAACAGCAAGCATTATGGCCTTACATATCTAAACTGATAGGATGAATGGACCATGGCCTGTGCTAGAAGGCCTCCCAACAGAGAATGAGTGAGATAGCCTACTAAGGTGTCCACACACATCCAAAAACAGAGACAAAGAATGACAGAAGAAAAAGAAGGGAGGGGATGATTAAGCACATTAATGAATTAATGATAGGAGGGATTCAGGACATGAGATATTACACAACTGCATGTGACTTAGAGGCAGCAAATGGTGTAGGGATGTACGTGTTTATCGTTTATCTCAACGCTCAGGTTGACACCTAAACTGCCACTTAGGCCAGTGAATCTGACTCATATTGACCTCTGACAGGCCAAACGCACTGTCAGGGTGAGCCTTGTGACATACGTTTCAGCTTTGACCAGATAATACATATCAACTATGAGTCCCAAAAATGAAAGCTACAACGTCATACTCAGCTCGTGGTCCCCGGTCGTATTTGCATCATAATCATAGCTGTTAGGCCTAACTTACTACATCAGCATGATTATAGTCGTCATGGCGCTTATTAGTGGCTCTATTATTACCATGTTAAGGTGCATGGATATTATAGGATTGAGCTCCAGCATCCAGCTTAGTCTCATCATCGATTGAGAGAGAGATCCAGGTTCAGCAGAGGCGCATGGCCCCATCGCTCCCGACTATACACTCCCTATGGCAAGCCGAGCTGTCACACATAACCTCATCAGCCCATACAAACACAGCCTCACTGAATCACAACGACTGTTTCAAATAATACTTAATCAATTTGACGTGACTTACCGATTCCGGGGGCGGAGTAGATGAAGTACAATGCGGAGGTGGATAGTGAAAAAAGGAATATAAGCCCAAGGAATGACCTTCTCCGGAACCGCAAATGTGTCGGCATTATACAGGCAGCAAAAAACACACACGCACACACACACAGGCACGTATGCGTATCGACGATAGACCAGTTCCGTGTCCAGATGCCGAAGCCTGTAAGTCCGCGGACGGTGTGGGTTTAATGAGCCGAGTAGAGTGGTCTTTCTGCGGCAGTGGTGAGGAGACTAGGAAGTCGGACTGTTTCCGCGGCAGGTCGAGCAGAGCAGAGGAGAGGAGAGGAGAGGCGAGGCGAGGAGAGGAGAGGTCCCCCAATATTCAATCAAGACATTCAAAAATCCATTCCTGAGAGGATGTTTTCTGGTTGAGTTCAGCGTGTTTCCTAATGTCGAAGCGGCTGACACTGACAGCGCGGTTGAACCTGGCCTGGTATTTTCAGTGAGAAACCATCATTTGGCTCACACACTACGTCGGTGATGGTGTTTTGGCCGCCCCAGCGGTTTGCCTTCCTGCCTTCCTGCCTGCTTGCCTGCCTGCCTGCCTGCCTCCCAGCTCTATGAATGGAACTGCCCCTCCGCAAAATGAGCAACACCTAAAGTGGGCGTTAACGGTAGCCACTGGGATTGGGAAAAGAAAAAAAAAACAACACTGCTACGTCGTGCGCACAACGTTAAAACAGCGAAACCTGGCGACCAAAGATTCGTGGGGTACCGCCACATCGTCGTAACCGTCGTAACGTTATCGTTAGTGACACACATGGGAGCACATCCCAGGAGGCATGAAAAAAACAAAAAAACAGTAGGCTAATTAAATTTTAAAAATTAGGCCTAATCAGTAACGAAATTAAAAAAAACTAGCTTGATTAATCTCCAACAATGATCTGAGAGTTGTTTTCCCCAATCTAGTTTAAAATAAAAACGGATTATTATAGAAAAATGTAAAAGTTATAATGGAATCGTCATGCTAATGACAAATGCTAATCTTTCTTTCTTTTTTTAACATGTTGAATGAACTTAACTGAGAGCTACCAGCCTTTGCCATATAGATCCTTACATTGACATATATTTTTAGATGAAGATTTAGGGTCTAAAATGTGATTAATAAAAGAAACAATTAAGTTGTCAACTTATTCCTCTTTAATAGTCTATTATTTTGAACGTATGTTTAGGCCTATCCATTGGGTGCTACTGTTCAGTCTGAAAATTGACAATTTAATTATGGTGGCCCAGAAGTCAAATTAATTTTTGCCTAGACTGCTTTAATGACAGCAATTACCTACATGACTAGCCTGGTCAAAAATGCATGACTTCCAAGATGTAGGGCAACTTCTTTTTTTTTTTCTTTTTTTTTTACACATTCTTAGAGATAACATTTAAATGTATTCATTTCTATTATTTTCATTTATCAGTATTGATTATATTTGTCAAATTGGCCTCCAACATGAATCACAGGGTGGCAGGTGAGTTTATATTAGCCTAAACTACAATATCCATCACTGGGCGGGAAGCTGACCTGAAGCTGACGCTACATTACAATGACTCATGGGAAATTGAGTCTAATGTGTACGGTGAGCATCGATACTGTATTTGACCCATGACAATTGAAATGTTATCCACCTCGACAAAAACAAACACATGTTTTTTTATAACAGCAGTTGTATCAAACGACATCTGTTTGTTTCGTTGCTATCTTTTAGAATGACGTCCATGCAACGTAAAGACTACAACTCCCTGCGGAAGCTTCACCAGGAAACAGAGTCGTGATGTCAACAGATACATGGAGCTGTCGACATGGAACTACCTGTCTTTTTTAACACAAACCGTCGATTTGAGGTTTAAATTGACTGGTTTGAAAATGAGAGGCGTTGGTCATAAAGTGTTGTTGCTGTCCCTTTTGTTGTTGCTCGTAAACCCATGCGTGCTCGGGCGAGTTGACAACCCGGACCTGCGTGAGGGAGATAACAAGGGAGCAGTGGGAAAGGAGCCAGTCGGAAATCAGCAAACATTAATAATAGATGACAAAAATGGACCCACTTCAAGCAGCCCAGAGAAGGATGGACAGCCTGTCAGGTCTGAGACAACAATGGTTTCAATAATATATCTTTGGAATAAGTTGGCCTAATATAGCTAGTTAGCTAGGCTATAGCTTCATTTGCAATGCTACAAAACAGGTTTTCTTACATTCGTCGCATGGATTCATTTGATACAGGTAATAGTATAACGTTACAGTCCATGCAACAGAGCAGTCTTTACTTATACCACATCACAATGTTTTGTTTTTTAATCCAATGGTTTCTTAGCTGCGTGGCTTCATGGGACACAACTCAAATGTCGATTATGTAAACACGAGCTGAGTAAAAAACATTGCAGAGGATTGACTTCGCATAACTGCCTTTACCACCAATCAATCAATGCACACTTTTGCCAACTTCTCATTAGAGTCCCATTGAGTTAAGGGTTTTAACTCCCTCCTTAGTTGTTTTTGTCAAGCACTTTGTAAATATGTAATATGTAAATGCAGTTCTCATTATTAACTCCTCATGGTTGAAATTGAATGAAGTTGTTTAAACACACACAGGTGCGTACTTTATATCCTTTTAAAAGCAATGCTGTAATTTGCAGTGTACATTGAGTCCAGAGTTTGTCTCGCCTCTCTGTCTGATCAACCATCCGTCTTTCATCTATCTATCTTTTAATTTATGGTATATCTAACACCATCATGCTTTTGCTCCTGACAGCAAGTCCAATGACACTGAAATCAACAGCAATGACACCCTCCATCCTGCAACTTCTCCTGTCAAGCCAACAACCCCAGCACCCCCAACACCCAAGCCCATCCTGCCCGTGCAGACTGGGGTCAAGGCCCAGGAAGAAGAACAGTCTAGTGGGTTGACCATTTTCTTCAGCCTGCTGGTTATTGGTATGTAGCCTGTAACTGTTATTTCATTTCTGAATAGCTGCTTGATTCAGTCTTTTCTCCTTTCTTTATTTTTATTTTTTCGGTCTATGTTTCAATTTGGCTCACTAACGTAAATGCAGCTAAGAATAGATGGCAAATGTGCAGCTGCTTGAGCATTTCATTCATTGTGAAATATATGGATGGTGATTCAGAATGAAGGAAGTGGATAAAGGAAAGGATGTGGTTACACATTAATATGAGTAAGGTCATGAAATGCTTCCAAGCACACAAAGTGCCCATTATGCACTTTAGTTCCCTGCAGTTGAAGTCACATGCTTACGACTGTAAGGGTTTAGAGCAAGGAAATGGCATAAATCATGCATAAGGTTACCAATTAACCCCCCTCACTCTGTCAACACATGAAGATGTTATTTTGTCTTGAACCAAATATTTCAACATGAAAAACAGTTGATTGGTTTTTAATAGGCGCAATATGCAGCAAATCATAGTCATTTGTTTACTGAAGCTAATACCAACTCATCAGTGGTTTGACTTAGACAGTGTAGGCCATTAATGAGAAACCGCCTCAGAGTACAATCTAGAAAGTACACATTAGTCCTAAATAGCATTTCCTGTAAAGCATATTAACAAGATGTTGTGTTCTCCACCATGAGTGTGCATGTTTTAATTAGGCCAGAATGTAATATCTCCCCCATGACAAAACAGTCCAGCTTTGATGCACCAACGTCTTCCAGCGTCAGTGTTGTGCATATACTTTCACTTACAATTATCTCATTTGCTGCACTGCATTTCTACCAAATGTATGAATTGGCATTTACTTTGCTTCATTGTGGCCTTGGGGTTTGTCATCATAATTATGCTAATATGCATAAGCACTGATTTAGCACATTGATATACATGGTTGCCTATGGTACTGTCACAAGCTAATTTTATGTTTCAATTTGGGGCAATTATCTTTTTATTGTACAGTCTCAGAACTATAATTTGAATGTCAAGCAACAGCTTTGTAGTCATATTTATGTCAAACAAATGCATTTGAATTAATTTAAATAAAATATATTTTTAGTTAGACTAATCTGAATTGAAGGGTGAGCTGTGTGAGGAGAAGTTTGCGCTGGATGACATGTTTGTCATAGACATCTCTGGCCTGTCTGTGGTAGGTACATGAAGGAAAGCGGCCAGAGAAAAGATCTTAACACTGTATGATGTGGGGGCTATTTTTGGGCTGATCTGAGTTGGTATGACATGGTGGTCCTGACATGGACGTATTTGTCCTGAATATTCACTCACTGGTTTTTGCTCTCCCTGCCAACAACAGGTATCTGCATCATATTGGTGCACTTGCTCATCAAGTTCAAGCTGCATTTTCTTCCAGAGAGTGTGGCTGTCGTGTCCCTTGGTGAGTACTTATTATGTAACATGTTGTTCTGCACAGACAGAGTCAAATGTTCAATGTATCTGCATTTAAGAACTCTCTAGGAAATCCATAGTATTATTATTTTTTTTACATTTTTTGGGGGGGTGGGGGAGTTGGGGATATGGGGTATGGGTCATTTTTCAGAGATAACATTTTGCTTACTGAGAGGGGGCACCTCAGGTTAATCTTACTTCCTTTGTCTTCCTCTTGACATTTTTGTGCAGTGACACTCTCACACTCGGTGACACACATCTGTCTTGACCCTGAGGGCCTTTTGCTCTTGCTTGCCCTGCATGCTGTAGTATATGAGACAGAGCTCCTCTCAGTGTTTGGAGCAGGGGGCTCTGCTGAAGAGAGATAACACTCTGCTTACAAATCAAGACCGACTGCTTTTCCTTCCTCATCACTTCCTCTCTCTCATCCAGTTATTGTCATGTCTTCCTCTGCACTATCCCATTCCATTGCCTGGATATCGCAGTCTGTGCTTTGATGCTTCTATATATATATATATATATATATATATATATATATATATATATATATATATATATATATATATATATATATATATATATATATATATATATATATGCTCAGTTTCTTTTTCCATCTTATCTCTCTCTTTCCCTCTGCCCTTTACACGTCTTTGTGTTTTTCTTGCCCTTTTAATTAATGTTCTGCTGGGCTGTGTAACAAAAGAGCAGAAGGCCCTAGGGGACTTTCTCATAGACAAAAAAATAAGATTGGAGCCCTTTTAGACTCTTTGTATCTAATTTATCCCTGAACCACGGTGGACCAGACTTCAACTTGTTTTAACCACTAAATTAGCACTTTGCCTCAGGTCTTCACCCGAGCTGTGTTCTCATTGTGTTGAAATGTTCATACGCAGCGGTGAAATATTTAATCAGTGGTATTGTTTTTGGCGTTTCCTTGCTCCTTCCAGGGATTCTTATGGGAGGCTTCATCAAGATCATTGAGTTCCAGGAGCTAGCCAACTGGAAGGTATGATGTTTGATTCTCCACACAGCTCTTTTTCTTGTATCGACTCTGCACAAAAAACTTTGACATCATGCGCTCACACATGCAGGTTGACTGTGTGTCGATATAGCATCTTATAGGACAAAGTTGTTTCAAATCCACCAACAAAAGAACTATACTCACAGCATGTTTGATACTAAATGTAAATCAGAGGTCAGGGAGAAATGTTTGCACAGCTGAGGTCTTGGCTTATTGAAAACATGCTTTACCCACTTATTGTATGATGCATTTTGTACGGCCACACACATTCCCGGGAACCCCCCACTCACCCCACCCCAACCTAGTAAACATCTGTCGTCCCTGTGCTGCAGTTTTTTTTAATCTCTCCCTGTGTGCCTGTCTTTTTCATCAGTCATTCATTTCCTGGTTGCCGTTTTTGCATCAAATCTCATCTCTATCTCCACTCTTGTTACCTCACCGTACTCTGACACACACTATTCTTTGCTTGGTATCTTTCCCTCTGTGTCCCTGCGAGCCCTCCCTTTTTTTTCTCCTGGATTTCAGCCTTTAATTAACATTCCTTGTTCTCTGCCAGTGAGTGAGGGAACAAATGAACAAGGGAGGTAGAAAAAGAGAGAGATGTAGAGTTGTTTCTTTCACACAGGGGCCCATTGTTTTTTAGCCCGGGGGGCCCCAGAGTGTTGCTGAGTCATTGCCACTAGTAACCAGAGCCCCTGGAGCCCCTTTTCCCCTTTTGCCTGTATCACGTGAATCTTTACCCCTGCTATATACATGTTAGCGTTTAATTTACAGCAAGCACAACTGCACACGTGTCCACATAGTGTGGGGAGTGGCGACAAGATCTTTTGTTTCTCACCAGCTTCAGTGTAGACCCGTCATGAGGACTAGCTTCTTGGCAGGAGTGTGGATATGTGTGTTTTGTAGGCCGACGGAGACTTCAAAAGACCCAGGCCATGATGCAAATCCATTATGTCTGACCTATTTGTTTTTTCAGAGAGCCCCTAGGAGCAGGGTGCACCATGTAACCTGTTCAGTGAGTAACACAGCCAGTGGCAAAACTGTGATTCTTTCAGCATCACTTTCTTCAGTTGCAACTCTTTTGAAATTGTGCATTCAGTGCACTTACTTAAAGGTCCATGTTTCACCCTCACAGTTAATGGATGGCATCTGTCCTCCCCGATCAACCACTGTCACAGTTGGTCTCCTTGTTTTTCAGTCACAATCTTATTTTGCGTATTGAAACCGGAAGCTTGTAGCTACCTCTATATGTCACATGCCATCTCCTCCTCCAGCATGTTTCTGACACTGGCCCACTTGGCTAATTGAGCAAACCTCCAGGAATGCCTTCCAAATCACCAAGGGTGCGCAAAGCCCCCAGGCAGCCGCATCCTGTCATCACTGGCTTTGCCCTCGCCTTTCACCAACATTCTCCTTTTTCTTACCAGCAGATTTCCCTGTATGTGCCTTTCTGGTACCATTCGCTGCTTTTCCTTTTCTCTCATCTGCCCATCTCTCCCCTGTGCTCTGACACAGATTGAAGAAGAAATAGCATGCTGGTTTCGAAGCAACACGCTAGCAGCACTTTGTCTCTTAGGCTCAGCTCACAGAGAGAGATGCATAGGTGAATATATTTTCATCTACAGTGTGCTTCAGATAATTATTTAGCGTTCTGTTTTAAGCATTCTACTATATTCACTGTATAATCTGGGCTCATCGTTTTTCCTCAGTGACTGCTGTGGTGTGTTTTAAGCCCCAAAGGGCAGCACATACTTTTAATAGATCTCTCCCACGCCGCAGAGAGAGAGGGACACAAGGAGAGCAGTTTTAATTGTGGTTTCAGGGGCCTTTTTCCCATGTGGTGATGTCACAGTGTGTCAAAGCTGAGCCTCCAGGGAGCCTGTACTCTCAACGAAGGTCTCTCCATCGTTCCCGCTCATATTTTTCTGTTATCTCTCGACCCTCTTTTAACTGTGTTCCCTTCATCTTTGGCATTCATCTTTTCTCATTTAGTTCAAGCTCTGTCTCAGCACTTCCCTTGAGTATGCCCACCCTCTGCTCTCTGGATTTATCCATTTCATCTTTCCCTCTTTTACAATGTATATTTCTCTGCCGTCTATCAACACCGGTGCCTATGAAATCTCGTCAGCCCTTGCCTGTCCACAACCTTTCCTCCTGGTTTCAGGTTTAGAAAACCAACAGACGATTACTAAGGAACAATTTACAATTTGAATGATTGATTAGGTGTTAGTTACTTACCCATTGAGCAAATAAGGGAACATTTGCTGGTTTGGGGGTTTTAAAATGTGATGATTTGCTGCTAGTGTTTGTTTAAAGCAGATATCAGTGGAATGTTTTTGTTAATATAAGTCCTAAATAGTCCTATTTTCCGTCAGCAATCACTTACATGAAGTATTTCAGCCTAAACACGAGTTTCTCCGTCACTCTGCTCTGCTGTAACCCGAGGAGAAAATTTTCCTTGTGGGATACAAGTGTTATCCAATGAGGAGAGAGAACGGCATGAAGGGCTGTGTGTGCAGCCAAGGGATGCGCGTGAATGTGGTGACGTAGCACGAGGACCAATTGATGCCTGACAAGGGCGGGGGCTGCTAACTCATGGTGCGTTCACGGAAACTCGTACTTTGTGTTTTTCCTTCCTGTGAAGTCATACCAGTTCGATCTGGTACGAGTTCACGGGTCGGAAGTAACGAGTGGCCGTTATAGGGAACTTTCACAGACAACAGGACGGTAAAAACACGAGCTACGGGTTACCTGGAACGCTACCAAGTCGTAGTTGTGACTTGAAGCTGTAACTTACGGTTTCAAAAGCCTGCCTTGAACGCAGCATTAGCCGAAACGGCCGTGAAGCTGATATCTGCTTTAACATTATTCTAAAATTGAATCGTTTGACTTTGGATTGTTATCCTGAAGCAACAACCATGAAGTAATATTAAATAAGTGATTGATAGTTTAATTGATAATGATTTTAACTCTTGATTGCAACCTTACTGTACTAAACTCAGTCTGTTGTCACGGCTAGCTGGTTTAAAGCTATAGTGCGTAACTTTTTCATGTCCATTGATGTCCATTACAACAAAGCCATTACTAGATAAGATAACACAGCACTGATTCAGCCGATTAGCTCTGCAAATCTCTTGCGGTATTTGTCAGTATTTGTTGTATTGAATTTTGTGTTGACCGCAGCACAGGAAATGATGTGTTTTACCTCACAACAGGACGGGAGGGAGGAGGAGGAGCAGTGAGTGTGCTAGCAACAGGTAGAAACAAGCGCCCACTGTTGGGCTGTTAGGCGTTACTGCAGGCGCTGCAACAGATCACCTAAGCAGGTCAAGCCAGGAAGCGCCGGGCTATGTGCTAATCCACACAAGCTAGCAGTGCCTACACTCACGGTAGCAAATGGTCGCGCCCTCGTCAACAGCATGGATTACATCTCACTGTGTAGAGCTTCTCAGGAACTGCTGTGTTTACATTCTTAGGGAAACCTGGCTGAACCACAGCACGCAAGCCAAGATGCAGATTTGCAGGAATATTTGCCACTGTTATTCATGTATGTGACCGCAGCCTGAACCTCGACTACATTTCCCCACAGCGGAAGAATCACCTGCTGGCCATTCGCGTCTGTGTCACAGCAGCCTCAGCCATATTCAGCTGCAGCATATGATTATACTTTGCCTACCAGTGCCTGTTGTGTTTGAACTATCTTTTGATGTGGAGTTGTACCCCTCTCTTGTGCCCTACACCACATTCTGATTGTTTACATGTTGCACAGTGTTATGTGCGCTGGCCGTTCTGCAGTAAAACGTCTGTGAAGTAGCAACATGTGTTAGCAGCTGATTTCCTTCTGTAGATGTTAAAACGCAACACCTGCATCCGTGTATGACTGGAAGCGCCAATAGGGTTCTTGTAATTACGTAGAATTCCTCAAGGGGTCAATATAAGTTACGCACTATACTATAGCTTTAAGTTTGCTCATTCAGATCTGTGTACGTGTGCATGTTAAGTTTGCATGTGCTTACATGTGGCAGTAAGACATATGAACCCATGCAAGCATACAGAAGACTGCTGTGGATGCCAGATTATAGTGCATACCCGGCATACCTTCCTCTGTCGCAGGTGTTAATATTCATTCTTGACCTTTCACCTCACCTGCAGGCCAGAGCTCTGCTGGAAATAAATGTCAAGAAAAAAGTGTTAACCTGGAAACAGTCCTCACTGACCTGCTTTTCTTGATATGTGAATGCAAAATGAGCCAGATCAAGCCAGAGCCAGGCTTTTCACCTCAGCATGCATTCTCTATAGGCTATCCTCTATGCCTGACCCATTTTCAACGCTTCTTTATGGAATAGTGTAGGTTGGTGTCATCCAAATTTATCACTGGAGCCAAAGCCATCTTGACAGGCAAAAGTCAGTTCACTGCATGGTCTTCAATTAAACAATGTGCTGTGGTATTGTCTCATCTCATTTGCCGATCACTTCATGGTCTTTTGCGTCTTTTTGAACCTTGAATAATTGGTTAGATGGGAAGAAAATGATTACAAATTTAGATGATTAGATAATGAAAATACTCAGGTCTGTTTTTTATTAAGTGCTAGCGCTACCCTTACTTTTGATTGTATTTGATGCATTTAAATGTTGGTAATTTTTTGTCAGATATTAGATAATTGTGGATTATAACTGTGGTTGCTATAAGTAAGTGAATTACATTATGTGTCATGCAGTTCTTATAGGAATTGATTGTTTTAGTCAAAACTTGTCAAATGTGGAAGTGATTGTCTTCAGTTCTGCTTCTGTCATTATTGTGTTTGAGTCAGGTTCTTCCAGCTGTCAAACATGGCTCCTATATAATACAATGGGAGGGACTGTTGATTGAAAGGAGTACATACAGACCTGTTCTCTTCCTTGTTTCTGACAGACACAACTATAATGTCCAGCACAGCCCAGAAATACATCTCCCTTATTAACACTCACTAGTGGATACAATATGTTAATAATGTAAACATCAATATAGCCTATTGAATAGGCTATATTGATGTTTACATTATTAACACATACTATGCATAGCACACACTTAACACACACACTCTCCCACACACACACACACTTACACTGGCACTCCCATATTGGCTTTTACTAGAACACATGGTGCATCATGCTCAGACACATTGGCAGCCAGAGCGTAATGCACAGGCACATGATGCCTACGCCTGATCTGACTGGGAGGCTGGCCCATTTAGCTGAGAAGCAACAATGATTTCATTATATTGGTGAAAGAATCAGAGAGCTCAGATCACAGGGATGTGTGTGTGTGTGTGTGTGTGTGTGTGTGTGTGTGTGTGTGTGTGTGTGTGTGTGTGTGTGTGTGTGTGTGTGTGTGTGTGTGTGTGTGTGTGTGTGTGTGTGTGTGTGTGTGTGTGTGTGTGTGTGTGTGTGTGTGTGTGTGTGTGTGTGTGTGTGTGTGTGTGTGTGTGTGTGTGTGGCTCTAAAAAAGGCTTAACTAGGTATCCACACCCTTTACACTATGTGTGAGCGAGCCTGTTTGTATCTTTGTTTAAGTGCATACATGAATTGGCTAGCAGGCAAGCATCCCCCCCTGAGAAGTGTGTTTGTTTGTTCACATGTATCATTGTCTTGCTGAAGT
This sequence comes from Trachurus trachurus, assembly GCF_905171665.1. Classification (NCBI taxonomy): domain Eukaryota; kingdom Metazoa; phylum Chordata; class Actinopteri; order Carangiformes; family Carangidae; genus Trachurus; species Trachurus trachurus. The sequence goes on along the minus strand of NC_139901.1, from coordinate 22,669,496 downwards.
CAACATTTTAATTTGTTTTGTCACATTCAGGGCTGTTGCTAACAGCTCAGCACAGCTTCCTTTGTCACCCTTGCCCCACCTCCTTGGCTTAGTACAGTCAGCTGATGATCACTAAACCGACTTTGGTCATTCAGACAAATAGTAGGTAGCATTGAGTTAAGGATTACATAATAAACACAAGCACATGTTTTATCATCCATTGACACACACATAACTAGCTAATATGACAGTGCTGATGAGCATTAGGATTTGTGAACAGATTAAAGACCACTGTAGGCTTCAAGATGACAAGGCTTGACATAATGTGCAACAACCCAGTCCAAGTAATTTATTCAATGAATAATGTTCCCTGTTCACTGTTTATCAAGTAGACCGCATCCCCCTTTCAAAATGGCCGAATGTGTTTTTTAATATGCATCTGCACCAGAGACAGCCTTGGCTGGAGGTTTTTTTTTTTTTTGGAGTGTGTCTCAATTAAAAATGATTAAGTTTAATTTAATTTAATGTAATGTAACTCACGTTCATATGATGGAGTAAATTGAATTATTATATAATTTGATTCAAATGAATTGTATCGATATCATTTGACTAAAGTGATGTCACTAAATTCAGTCAAGTTTATTTGATTTGACAAATTCATCACAATGAAGTATTTTCTTTTAACTCTGTTCATTATTTATTCATTTATTAATTGAATTGTCAGTTGAATTTATTTATTTTATCCGTTTGAATCAATTTAAAGCAGAAGTAAGTGGTCCGGTCGTTTTCGCTAATGCTGCGTTCCAGGCAGGCTTTTGAAATCGTAAATTACAGCTTCAAGTCACAACTTACGACTTTGTAGCGTTCCAGGCAACCCACTCGTGTTTTTCCGACCTGTTTTACCGGTGAAAGTCACTATAACGGCCACTCGTAACTTCCGACCGGTGAACTCGTACCAGATCGAACTGGTACCACTTCACGGTCGGAAAAATACGAGTTTCCTTGAACGCACCATAACAGTCCTCGTCGCTACGTCACCACATTCACGGCGTTCCTTGGCTGCACACACAGCCCTGCATGCCGTTCTCTCTCCTCATTGGATAAAAACTGTAGGATACGATAAATGTTTTCTCTTCGGCTTAGAGCAGAGCAGAGGGACTGAGAGACCCGTGTTTCAGTCCAAACACTCTATGTAAGTGATTGCTGTCGGAAGATATAACTATTTAAGACTTATATTAACACAAATATATCACTCACTTCTGCTTTAATATATTTCATTCAATTAACTCAATCAAATTTAGTCAATATGTTGAAATTAATTTCAGTCAATTTCATTACATTTTTCAATTTAATTTGAGTGTAAATCTAGGTCAATTCATTAATTCGAGTTCAATCCAAAAGAATATTTCACTCTCAGCTTCACATTAGTACATTTTTCCTCTACCCTCTCACTACAAACTGCATGCAGCTCAAAGCTGTGGTTAGTCACTCTTCTGTCACATAACCACTGGTGCTCTTGAAATAACTGTATACAATGTTTTTCTCGTTTAAAAGGAGGAGGAAATGTTCCGCCCCAACATGTTCTTCCTGTTGCTGCTGCCACCCATCATCTTTGAATCTGGATATTCTTTACATAAGGTATGGCAAAATGTTGTGCACGAAGCAGAACCTATATATGGCTCAAGACCGTCAGTTGAAAGACAATGCTAGTAAAATTATGAATGTGATGTACTCAGAAATAAAACCAACTGGCATGCATATTTGGCAAACATTTGTATAGCCTAAAAATGTGTTATTTATTTTTAACAATCTGTTGATTTTCCTCTCCATCCATTGATACTGTAGCTCAAATAGGCTTAAAATGCAACAGTCCTGCCCAGCTGCTTTCTCTTCTGTTACTAGAGGAATCCTTTTTGCTTTTTTCTCTGTACCCATTCTGTGCCCTACCTTTTTGTTTTCAATACTGTCTACATGCTGTATAATGTTGTGTAACTTTATATGTCATTATGTTAAGCCTATGAATACTTCTTTGTACTTTCAGGGGAATTTTTTTCAGAACATCGGTTCTATTACCCTGTTTGCTGTTATTGGCACAGCTATCTCTGCCTTCATAGTTGGGGGAGGTATCTATTTCCTTGGGCAGGTAAGAATAATAGTATTAACGGCATCTGTTAACAATTCTGGCATTGTCTATGCCTGTTCATATAAATTGTTGAATTTGTTTTAATTTGATATTTGGTCACAGAGAAAGCTGAATTACAGACTTAAGAGATAATCACAAACATGTTGCCATAGATACATTTAACTTTTATTTTTTATTTATTATTTCCTTTAACATTTCCTTGGTGCAACTTTTGTTGCAAGAAGAGTTATCTGATACTTGTATGCATGTCTATGTCTGTCTGTGTTTCCTCAGGCTGACGTTATCTATAAGATGAGCATGACAGATAGGTGAGTGTTAGCTTACGTCTCTAATGATCACATCCTTGTATGAGAATAATCGAAACGTTTATCTGGAAGGTTCTCTCATTAAAAAATATTTCTGTCCAAAATGACATCAAGAGACACTTACATTTCGACACGTACATTGTCTTCTTCAGGGTGAGAGGTAAGAAGACAAAGTAATACCCCTTTCCCACTGGCCAAAAAACCCGTTTAAACCCGCTAACAATCGGCTTTTGGTGGCAGTGGGAAAGGCGCACCGAGCCGAGTCGACCCGCGTCGACGCGGGTCAAACGACTCGGCAAGCGACGCGGGTTAAAATCGCCTTTAATCGGCTCGGCTCCGAACGGCTTGCAGTGGGAACGCCAGACCCGCGTCGACCCGCTAATTTACGTGATGACACTGAACGTTATCGCGCTGGTCGCGTCTCATATCACGTACCAAAACAAAGCTCTGCTCCGCTCTGCTCTCATACGAGACTGGGATCAAAAGATCAGAGAACACTGACCGAAAACGATAGAAAAAAAGAAAAGAAAAGAAGCGACAGTCTGTTTAACTGACGTGTTGTGCTGCGGAGGTCCGTCATCCGGCCGCAGCAGACTCTCTGTCCTCCGCGGTCCTGGTGCTCCAGGTCAGCCAGCCAGAGAGTCTGCCTCGGCGGACGGACACTCCGCGGCGGGCGGCTGTGGCATGACTGTGTGTGTCTCTTGCTCCGCGGATGAGAGCGGGGCGACTGGTTTATGCTCTGTCTGATCCCTCAGCGGGGGGTCAGACTCGGCTCATTTTGGTCAATGGGAAAGGGGCCAAATGCCGATTGTTAGCGGGTCGACCCGCGTTTAAAAAACCTGCGTCGACCCGCTAATTTTAGTGGGAAAACGGCTTAAGTGTCAAAATTGGATAGCTGTATTCAATAGTACTATCACAAGTGACACTATCAGTCTACAGCTGATAAAACAAAACTCGACAAAGCTTAAGAGTGTGTTAGTAAGTCCTAGCCAACAGGAAAGACACAGTGAGCATGCTACTCCACACCCATGCCACCCACAAGTTTTGATTTAGATATTGACATTGTGCATTTTACCACTTCCTCATCTAAGGTCAACTATTCAAAACATGGCAAATTTGGCACATAACATGCCTCCTTTAAAAACAGTATGACAAGAGTGCCCCCCCACCCCAAAACCTTACCCTACCCAACCCTGACCCTCCTACGACAATTTAAAGCCTATTGGAGTGACCTTATTTGGATTGATCTTCACTGGCTTCATTGATATTTTATCCGTGCCCATATGTGTTTTTGTGTGCATGCCTGTAACAATGTATTTTCATCACTTGTGAACTCTCTCTCTCTCTCTGTCCCTCTCCCTCTCTCTCCTGACCTGCTGTAGCTTTGCCTTTGGTTCACTGATCTCAGCTGTGGACCCTGTGGCTACCATCGCCATCTTTAACGCCCTCAATGTTGACCCGGTCCTCAACATGCTGGTGTTTGGTGAGAGTATCCTCAATGATGCCGTCTCCATTGTCCTCACCAAGTAAGTCTCAGTCCGCCCTCTTGTCGGCTTTTTTAGACCTCATTTCCACGAAATGATCTTTACGCCTTTTTACCACAAACCACCCTAAAGAGGATATGAGCTTAGCCATGTGATGTCTGAAATGATTTCCTAAGAGGTATCTGTGAATGAACCACCCAGAAACTGAATCCTGGGAAGAGGAGGTGTGGCAACATTTCAGCAACACACCCCAACACCCGTTATCAAAGTGTTGCCCAACAAACAACACTAGTAAATACGAATTACAATAAAACCCATAACAATGTTTTCATTTATATAGCACAATACACCACCCATGTGTTTGGAGGACTGCAGTATTTGGAGTACTGAACCACCCAAAACAATGAGCTGTGAGCACACGTATTCGCCTATAGGATACAATTATCAGTGTAAACATCCCACACAAGCAGTGAGTATACCGTGGTGGTAAATAAACAGTGCAACACCTTTATCTTCACAAATTTAGCAACAGTCAGTCTGGAGTGTTACTAACTCCAGAGGAGGTGTTAAACAGTACTGTATTGTAACTGCAGACTGGTGGCCTCACACACCACCACAGAGACAAAATCTTGACAGACAAGTTTGATGGAAACAGACAGTTGGCAGGAATGTCTTGTTTGTACACATCACTGTCATCTTATCTTCTGTCTCTGTACTCACTTCATTGCCTTCACTGCTTTATCTCCCACTCACAACTAGCTAGATGTGCAAAGTGTTCTCAAGTGTCTGCGTGGCCCCGTAGAGTAAATGAATGCATGAATAATGAATAGGCTGAACAACCCTGGCAGTTTGCTCGTTGTTAGCACCTCACAGACTGGCTTTCTTAGAAAGCTACTTTACAGTTTGGCCCAGTCTTCCACTGGAGCCACACAGTTTAATGCCTTTGCCGGGAAGCATGTTAAAAATCAGATTATTATTATTATGATTGATTATCATGATAATTACTTGACAGATGTGTTGTCTGTCTGTTTGTCTGCGTAACTCGTGATTATAAGAGGCGTTTAAATTGTACAAATTGATTTTCTCTGTGCCGAAAACTGTAAAAACATCCCAAATGAAAACTGTTTGGATGCAGACATGATCAATGCCTTTTTACACCGCAACTAACAACATTTATGTCCAAAGAATAACATGGGCCAATAAAAGTGGGGGGAAATACAAAGGAAATACTTGGGCATTACTGTGCCATTGTAGTTTATATTAGCCTTTTAGCCTTGGTACTTTATAGCTCCAGGTGTGCTTAAAAGTATTACCGCTTTTGAAGATGTGATAAAAATGTACATGTAACGTTCAATGCCTGATATCTAAATGTTTCCTGTGTGGTACTAGTTCATATAATAAGTTCCTTCAAATTACATTCCTGTGAAGTCACTGAGGTGATACAATACAGCCAATTTCTGTTTAGCCAACAGGATTTTGATGGGATTACAAATTCTGCATACACTCTAATCCACACACACACACGCACACACACTTTCTAACTCTCTCTCTCTTTCATACACACACCCACACATGTTTGTAGGTTTCACTGGTGGAGTGTTCCTGCCCTCTAGGGGCAGATAGCGGTATAACAAAAAATACTGTGCTCAGTTGGTAATGTTTCTCCTTTTTTTTCTGTCTTTCAGCACAGCCGAGGGCTTCTTTTCTCGGTCGGACAACTCCACTGTAACAGGCTGGGAGACTTTTTTGCAAGCATTGAGTTATTTTCTTCAAATGTTTTTTGGATCTGCTGCCCTGGGAACCCTCACTGGACTCATCTCGGCTCTTGTATCCAGACTCTGTGTGTGTGTGCGTGCGTGCGTGCGTGCGTGCGTGTGTGTGTGAGATATTCTTGATGGTATTTACATTATTCTACTTATTTATTTCCCTAACTATATCTTCAGTTTCTAAAGCACTTTGACCTGAGGAAGACTCCTTCCCTCGAGTTTGGGATGATGATAATCTTTGCATACCTACCCTATGGCCTGGCAGAGGGCATTAAACTGTCTGGTGGGTGCATGCATATACAAACACCCGCTCTCTGGCACCCTTAAAAAGCACTGCATATGTCTTAACTTTATAGGACTGTTTAATATATCACTCTTTCTCTCTGCCTACAGGTATTATGTCTATCCTGTTTGCGGGAATTGTGATGTCTCACTACACCCATCACAACTTGTCTCCTGTCACCCAGATCCTCATGCAGCAGACACTGCGTACAGTGGCCTTCATGTGTGGTCAGTGAATAGCTTGTTATTCTAACAGACCTCTCTGTTTTTATTAACAGTAAGTTTTCAACTGTTTTTTTCAACCTCTCTCTGCAGAGACATGTGTGTTTGCCTTCCTTGGTCTTTCCATCTTCAGCTTCCCTCATAAATTTGAAATATCCTTTGTCATCTGGTGCATAGTAAGTGCTCTGACATTTAAAAAAATAATGCGTCTGAATGGTGTCTCAGACTGTTCCCGTGTTTCAGCTGTTGCTCTCTTGGCAGGTCCTGGTTCTTCTGGGCCGAGCGATCAACATCTTCCCTCTGACATTCCTGTTGAACTTTTTCAGAGACCACAAGATCACACCCAAAATGATGTTCATCATGTGGTTTAGTGGTGAGTAGATACAACAAACAGTTTGAACAGGGCATTACAAGAATAGTTCTTTGTTAGTGCCAAAGCTGTGGTCATTGCCCAAACAAAGAGTGGTTGTCTGTGAGTTCAAAAGAAAGTGCTAACAGCTGAGGCGGAGTACATCGACTGAAACTGAAGTCGCAGCTATGTGACTATCAGTTCTTTGTTTTAGTCCTCTTGAGTTTTGGACTGCTATTTCGATAAAATGTCACTCTAGATTGGCTGTGGGCCCTGTCTGACATTTTATAGATCAAGAAAATAAGTAGATTAACAGATTATTAAAGCATACAACTCGCACTGCACCTTGTCTTAAAGGTGTAGTGAGTAAGCCCACCCACTGCCAGCCAGACATAAAGAGAAAAGGGAAAGTGATCAAGTGAGCTGGCTCAACTTATAAAATGTTATTTTTAAAAGCAGCTTAAACAGGAGAAGGATCTCTGCTAACTCTGATGATTAGCATGTTATTCCAACAAATGTACTTTTACAATTATTCAATTCAGTTTACTTTATTTCACAAGGAAAATGCTCAAATACTGATTTACAGGTAATTGCTGAAAATATACATTCAGAAAATAAATTATACATTAATTAGCAGAGTTCACTAGATATTTGTTTCTGAGTGAAATTGTGGTATCCTGTGTTTTACATGACCTGATATAAAACCCACTATTTCCCATTAGAAGTAGAAACAAAGAAACAGTATAAGAAGGAAAGGAACAGTGTGGAGCAAAGCTAGAAGAGAGAAAAGCCTCAGAAAGGCTGAAACAACTGTTCTGCAACTATTTCAATAATTGTTTCATAATTGTATTAATTTTTCAAGCAACATTATCAAATACTTTTCCATTCTGCTTTTCTAAATGGGAAAACTTTGGGATTTAGGAGACAAAACACAATTGTAGGATTAATTTATGAAGAACATTTTTTTGCAGTCCTATTATATTGAGACAAACAAATTAAAAAATTAAACCAAATGGTGTTTTTGTGTGAACCTCTCAGTCTCACATTTTTGTCTTTTTCTGTGTGCTAGGTCTGAGAGGAGCTATTCCTTACGCTTTGAGCCTCCATCTGGGCCTGGAGCCCATTGAGAAACGGCAGCTCATCGGCACCACCACCATCATTATCGTACTATTTACCATCCTCCTGATGGGAGGCGGGACCATGCCGCTCATCCGCATTATGGACATTGAGGAGAGCCAATCACGGCGTAAGAACAAGAAAGACATCAATCTCAGCAAGACAGAGAAAATGGTAATTGATGCAGCACTTTCTTTTCACACATACAGATGTTGCTGAAGGAAACCTCTGGGGATAACAGGGATTGGAGACTTTTCCTCACCTTTCATTGTCCTTTCACTTGAATCTAAACTTAACCCAAATCACCCAAAAATCAGCTTTTATTCTCTGTTGCACAAGTCATCCTCAGTGAACTGGTCTTTAGTCGGATCATTTCCCCAAAAGTATCATGAGACAGAAAATTACACACACTCAGACAACCGCAGTTTGTGGGTACTCGCTGTGTCGTCCCTCTCATCTGCCATCAGACTCTCACTGTTCTCCTCAGAGGGAAAACATCAAAGGGTTGATTGTGGTTTGTGTGAAGGACACTGAATCAGTGGGGGGGGGGGGGCACTTTCATCACAGAGATGCACACGAAGAAACACAAGCACAAATAAAGCCTAACGACTAGCATTAATATCATTTCCCAGGCACACCAGAATGCAAGCTATTGTGTTTAATATTTCAGCTGACTCCGTTGGTTCTAACTCCAGATAATGGGTCTTCCTTTTGAAGTACATCCTACCATTGAGGTCAATGGCGGCTTGTGGTGATGTGCTTGCATGACTTGTGTGCACAGTGTTTGCATGTTTGATGTCTTCCAAAGCCAAGTGTTACACCCTGGGGTACCAGCAACTAGATCTAGAAACCCTCCATTTTTCCTTACGGCTCTCATGCCTTCTTTGATGTGATTCCCGCTCTTTTGCTCTCTCTGCCCTTCCTCCCTCATCCCTCATCCTTCACTGTGTGATCTTCACTCCACTATCCTCAATGCTGTCCTGTCATTTTGACTTTTCCCTGCACCTTCTCCTTTTTCTTCCTTGTCTTTCACCTCCATCTCATTTCTTGTCCCGTCTCCTTTCATTTCTTTTTATCTATTTATCTGCCTCTCTTCCTTTCTCTCCAGGGTAATACCATTGAGTCAGAGCACCTATCAGAGCTGACGGAGGAAGAGTACGAGGCTCACATCTACCAAAGACAAGATCTGAAGGGGTTTATGTGGCTTGATGCTAAGTACCTTAACCCCTTCTTCACTCGCAGGCTCACCCAAGAGGTAAGAGAGATCAAGAGAAAGGAATCCCCTATGAGACCCCTGTGAGGCCGCGCGTTATCGTTCACAATCTCTTGAACATATATCATTGTTTTGTCACATTGGCTCGGCAGGTCCAAATGAACAAGTCTTGGTATTTGTTTTTGTCGAGACTGCAGGATGTGATCTAGTTTGTACCAAATTTTTGAAACCATACATCAGTGATCATCAACTGGCGGGCCGAATCCGGCCCGCCGAACCTTCCAATCCGGCCCGCGACTGAGTTCTGATAGTTAACAAGTAGCTATTATAATATTATATTTCTCGGTCTCTGTTTGTGTGCGCCTGTAAGTCAATGCGCTGGGAGACGGAGACACGTAGACAGTGTTAGTGTGCACCTGTAAGTCAATGCGCTGGGATAAGGAAATGCCGCGGTACCCAAAGCACCGTGCATGAATGTTTAGGGAGCGGACTGCAGGGTTTTCCCTGCCTGTCGGTAGAGGCCAGCTGCCTGGGTGATTTTGGCCGCGGGCCGTTCAGATGTAGCGTCTTTTGCGCACTCAAACCCATTCAGTGTAGATGCGTGTCATGCACGCTCACAACCCAAAAACGATGCGGTAGCAACGCGTGTTTGATGCCACGCGGTTGTTTTTTTGTGCACGTCCTGGTGCACAGCTGCGCGGACCTGCTTCTCCCTCCGGTGTTGTGTCCCGGTTCCCCCTCGGCCCGTGACTCTCCTACTGTTTCCCACTGAGCTCTGCCCGTGTGTGGAAAAACGTCACCTCCGAGATGTAGAATGTGTATTACAGTATAGAAGAGAAACACTACTGACTACTCGGGACTACTGACTTGTATCATCAGAACCGATTGTCAGCCGCTCCTTTCATATTTAGGCTGAAAATCACAGGGCAAGTCAGCAGTGCAAAGCTCCAGCCTTTGGGAGTATCTGAAAGTCCAGCTGTCAAGATTTTTCATTTTATATCATATCAAACACTAAAAATATGTATAAATGAAAATTATGAGCTTACAGGTAAAATAGAATATAGGCTAAACAAATAAATTATTAGGCAAAAAGGTGAATTTAATTTCGATCTCGGCCTATTTGAATGTCCGGTCCCCAAGATGTCTGTTGAGAAAGATTCTGGCCCTTCAACAAATATAGTTGATGACCCCTGCCATACATGGTCATTATTTATAGCTGCTCAAGCTAAATGGCCACACTGAGGTTTTGTGGAAGTACAATAGAAGAGAAGAGAGTGGCTTCACTTTGGGCGCATGCAGTATTTTTAAGGGGTTTCTATTTAGAAGCACAAAATATGAAGGAAGGAATGAGTGGACATTTTTAAAATATTTATCCCTGCTGACCGACTGCTGAGGCATCTCAAATTTAACATCTGGGAAAAGCAGTTGCACTGTAGTCTGCAGCACTTTTTCATTGGACTCTTAAGCAGGGGGGGAGAGAGAAACTGGGAAAACAACCTGTGATAACACTTTCAGTTGGGTCCAGTGATGGTACCTTGGAATACTGCAGCAAATTAAAAGATATTCAATGAACTGCTTTACACACACCAATGACAACCTCCATGAGTGAAAAATGAAGCCAATGTGCAAGTAGAAAAAAAAAAAAATCCCATACACTCCTGTAATAAAAAGAAACGAACTTCACAGTAGAAATGAACTCCCTCCTTCGTGTCAACTGTATACAGGGGTGAATTTTTTTTATAACTCCACACAAACCTCTCTGTTTGGATAATGACAGGATTAGCAACGTCTGTGAAGTTGGTGCAAGATAGCCACAATGGAAGTGACCACTCTGAGCATCACAGTGACTCCCCAGAAAACCTTTTTTTTTTTTTACACTCTTATCTTTCTTCTTCTGCTATATATTTTCTGACTTTTCTCACCTGGGTGCAGTCTAGTGCATTGAGCCTGTTTTATTGTTATCTGTGTGTACAACTAAAGTCTAAATATAGAGATTTTTTTTTTCTGCAGAGAATCCTTCATCCCTCATTTATTCACTGCTTTTAGTGTAACTCACAACACCGGGCTATGTAACAAACATTTACTCACATTCAGATTGAAGGCTGTTGGATGAATACTCCTCATCAGATAATACTTCAGATAATAATCCAGCAGCAAAAAGCACTCTGGGTTTCGCTTCAGTGCTTTCCAGACACGTGTAACACATGTCAAAACAGCCCAGCATCAGAGATTATTTCGTAGTGCTTAATGCAAATCAAATTTACTTCTACTGAGCTCATTTACATCTGTAGTCCTTGTCTGTACACAGCTAAATTAAAACGTAGCACCAAGACTAAACATTGTGCCCCTGACGATAATTTATAGGAGCTTAAGTTTATTGTGTTGTTGTGTTTATTGTTATTGTTAATAATCTTTCCCTTCTGCTCATTAGCTTCACCAGGGTTATGTTTCAACCTGTACCTTGTTCGTTGGTTTGTTTGGCACGAGGATGTAACAAAAAGTACTGAACTAAGACCACTTTATGGAAAGAGGGGGCATGGACCAGGAAAAAGCCAATACATTTTGGGGCAGTTCAGGCCAGGTCTATTTACTGTGAATAATTTGTTCTCTTTTTTTATACCTCTGCACCAACAAGAGCCAGAGCTGGATATCTCAGTAATGCCTTTGAGTCGGTACTTTGAAATTTGACATAACCATTCACTATGGATGGTTAGATTTTGGGAATCAAAGTTGAAAGTGACATAGCAATCTCACAAATCACGGTTTCATTCTAGTGAACTTAATATCTCAGTAACACCAGAAAGGACCTTTTTCAAAATTGGTACATTAGCCATCAGAATTGAATGTGTTTATTCTTGACTGGAAGGTCAAAGGTGAAGGTCACAGTGACCTCACATGACATGTTTTGAGCTCATGAATGCCATATCTCTGATATACTTTTATAAAATTTAGTAGACACATCCACTTTGACTCATGGATGAACTGATTACACTTTGGTGGTCAAAGGTAAAGGATGAAGATCACAGTGACCTTAGATCTTAGTCGAGACACAAATAGTTCATATTTTATGTGACTCGAGTCTAGATAAACAAGGATGTTTGCCTGAGTGGCAGAGACAGACAGCGGTAGAGCGACAATTCTATTTTTTGCTAGTTTTAAAGCCTTGTGTATGTTTATTGTTTGACATTGGTATTAGTGGAGCTCTGTGCTCTCTGAGTTCCCTTCTAGTTTCCAATTTCCTTCAAAAATCAGCTCTAAAAACAACATACTTTATCCTGCCATCTGTATCCTCTATGTAGCAGTGTTTGTAATTACATGATTTATGATTTCTGCCAGTGCTCAAATCTTTAACAGAGCGAAATGATGCGATTATGTAAAGGAAATAGCTCAGAAATTGACTCACTGAATCATTATTGTTTACTATTATTCACTATTAACTATTATTATTATTATTATGATGATGATGATCATTAATGAGTTGAAGGACGGTCTATTTGTCTATATATCGATGTATGTAGTTTGTACAGAGAATATGTTTCAAACTATGCCAAAAAGAAATTCAGTAGGATATAAGATATCATCAAATCAAAACCATTCACTTCATTAACAGAAACAGCTGGCACAGACTCATCAACTTGGATGTTCATACAGGGTGACTGAATTCTTGGATGTGTTATGTTTATACCTGCACTCCTGCTCATGCCAATGTTTCTGCATGGTCCCTTTTTTATGGATGTGAATGTGCTGATTTATGTTGTGTGTGTGTGTCTGACAGGACCTGTTGCATGGCCGGATCCAGATGAAGACCTTGACCAACAAGTGGTATGAAGAAGTCCGTCAAGGACCCTCAGGCTCTGAGGATGATGAAGATGAAGCAGAGCTGCTGTGAACTGAACAAACACTTTCAGTTCATCAGATCAGACAACAAGGAATGGACATTGTGCTCTGGTCACAAGGAGTGTGTGTGCGTGTGTCTATCTATCTGTGTGAGAGTGTGTGAAGACAGGCACTGTTCTCAGTGTCGGTCACATGCACTTCTTGTTTGATCACCTGCCACAAAGTCTATGTGACAAAGGGGTTTCACTCCCTCTGTGGACTTTCAGCCCACAAACTGGGCTGGAATGTGTCAAATCTTATTAGCAATCACTGGATGAAGCAAAAAAACAAGGAAAAAAAGTCAAAAAAAAATTGTTTTATGAAGGCCATGTTGTTATAAGCTATGGAAACAGAATATCTGTGTTTGCTGATCTGCTGAGCAGCACAGAGAAAGTTGCGTTGATCCAGATAAACTATTTCACACCATTAAAAGGTTTAGGCCTGAAGGGAAATCAGCAGAGAAGCTGTGAGGGACATTTTCAGTGCAAAGCAATACGAGAGCACCTGTTCACTTTTCTCTTCTCTTTTGTATCGGCCATTGCGCTGTAGCACTAGCTTAGTTGGGCTTGAGGGATACAACATACGGTTCAGTGCTACAGCCTCAGATTGTAAAAGGGAGATTTGTTATAGGCCACAGGTTACTGCTTTGAATAGTTTCCTGTTGAAATGGGATTTCTCTCTTTGTCCCTACATTTTGTATGCATTAATGAGTGACTGATGAATTAATTTATTAATAAACAGATACTGCATAACACATGAAATTACACATAAATGATGCATGAGCTTCCACTCTATCCTACAGCAAATAGAGGCAACAAAGAAAAATGCAGGAGAGATTTAAAACCAGTGAAACATGCTGGGTAAAACTAAGAAATTTCAACAAAATGAACACCTAGCTTACTGAAGAATAATTATGCATAATTATGGTAATTGGGAAGTGCTTTCATTGTCAAGTATGGTTCCAGTTCAATTTCCTAAATCAACTTTTTTCAGTTTATTTTCTTTCTCTGGCGATGTTTCTGCCAAAACACTGTGCATTAAGTAGACCATAAAATGTTGCTTTTGTGTTTTTCACTGTGGATTTCTAAATAAGATGGGCACCAATGAATGTGTGGGTAACTGGGAATATGGTTTTGTGAATGTTAATGTATTTTTTCTATTTATTTATAAAATGTGCTGTTTGTGGGATTATAAGCTTTTATACAAGCTCTATGAGCACTGCAGAAATATTAAAAGAAGAGTCTATAATAAATCACATTGACATCCTATGTGCAGCGTCAAATGCTACTTTCATAGTAGAAAGCTACACCTTCACCGGCTACAGCAATCTCCACATAGTCCTTTTTAAAGGCCCCATGCTGTGCACTTTTCTCTGGGTTTATTTACCTGCTGATATCCCTAACAAAATGTATCACTGGTTTTGAGTACCTGTGATCTGCTTAATATCGTTTATATTGCCCCTTTCTGTTGCCTCTTTCTGGAGTTCTAACAGGCACAGGTCATTTGGCCAATCAGAAGAGAGAATGGGAACCTCTCCTCTGATTGGCTGACTGTTTTAGAGTGGCATGTGGTCGGGCCAATCACAGGCAAGTAACTGAAACCTAAGCTGCATTCATACAAATTGAAAAAAAACAACTGGTCACGGTGGGCGGAGTTACCTTGTGTGTGACATCACAGAAAGGAGGAAGTGCTATCTGCTCGTCTTAAAGAGAATGTTCCTACAAATGGGCGGTGTGTGTTTCTCCGTTTATGACCAATTTGATGCATGGGGCAGTATATACGTGGCCCAGAGACCTCCCCAAGCACGAAAAAATAACCAAAATCACATTTTTCATGCCATGGGGCCTTTAAGACAATTACAAAAAAAATACAATACAACAAAATAATATGGAGACATTTTTGGAAAATTATTGTAAAGTGCAGTACAAAGTTTTCTTTTTTCTAGACTTTAAAGAGGGACTCGAGTAAACTTAAAATCAGCAAAGGCATTACATATTTTTTAATAAATAAATCTAAGCTACTTATACTGGAGATTCGTCAAATTCTTTATAATGAATGGGCACTAAACACGAATACTAAAAACAAAAATATATTGATATGCACATCAAAATCTGCTTAACTACAGCATAAATCACATGACCGATTCTAAATATGGAAAAACATATAGTATCTCTTAACACTGGATGCTAATTTAATATGACAAAAAAGTCAATGTTTATAATTTTTCATATCTTTATCATAGACAACGGAAATGGGGGTGAAAGAATAGACCAAAGGCCAAATCTCAACATTAACAGATGTTGAAATGAAATGAAAACCAACATGTTCTACAGCCGCCATGCATTTTCAGGCTTTAAGAGTTCAAATGAAGGAAAATCTCTTTTTACCATGTTCATGCACCATTGTTATTGTTGACAACATTTTCATGTTTCATGTGCAGTGGGAACTGCACATGTTCAAAAACAGCATGACATAATTGGCCTGTGGATTGTGAAAGGGAAGGTTATTATGGTTCCAGCTACAACAGGGGGCCAGACCAGTTCTCAGAGTAATTAGAATATATAAAAAGGTTAATGTGTGGTCATGCTGGGGAAAATATGTTACCTACAGGCAAAGCCCTCGTGTCCAACTCAACACCAGTCTGACACACCCTTGAAATGTCTCTTGGGATCTCATCAGGCATTTTGATGAGGAGGCGAGCGACACTGTTAAACTGGGGGAAAGAAATGGTAGCACAGTGTGGATGTAATTAATTTTGGCAGTGGCTCCATACTGTCACTCTGGGCAGCGAATCTCTATGTAAGGTGAGTAGACTCTAATCGCATGTTTTATTACTTTGGAAGACATGGACACTCTTTTTTCCCACGTCAATATCAGATAAGTGAAAAATTAATTATTTAGGCTACTCTGTCAACTGAAACAAGAGAAAGTGTAAACACCAACAATCTTCAACATCAGTCCAAACACTGATCAGACTACATTATCTCATGTCACAGTCAAAGTGTCTTGTTTGATAATTAGGTTTTTGTAATAAGCCTCTACAACCAGCAGGGGGGGTGTAAATCCACAGCATCACTCCATGAAAAATTAATAATACCGGATAGGAGAGGATAGCTGTTATTTGCCCTTCATTACCCAGCTATACCCCCCAACTCCTCTTTTATGCATATGAGGCTATATCAGGAGAAAGAGTAAATGAGAATTTCCATACCCAACCTTTTTCTTTATACATTTTACAATGTTACATCCTGATCAAATCACATACAACCTTTTTTCCTAGTTTTTGTCAATGGTTTGCTGTGGCATATCATTGAACATACACACATATAGATTTTCTATAAATAAGTGAGTATTTCCTCTCATTTTCCACATTGTGTTTTTTTCTGTCTATCATCCTTTGATTTTGCCTGTGTCTTTGTTTCAGTAACATAGAGTTTAGGGATTTGGTATCTACTGAAATACAGAAACATCGTAGCCAAGAGCCACTCGTAGTAAAAAAAAAAAAACATTTTATGATGTTCTGAGGACATTAGCAGGTCTTGCAAAAAAGGAAAATAAAGGAAGCAACAGGTGTCATCACTCAAAACATCACTGCTTGTTTGTCAGAGATGAAAGACTGAAAAGCACATGGAGCGTGAATCCATTGGGAAAGAGCCAAAACAGCAAATTAGATGTTGGTGGATTAAATGATGACCCTCCCTGGTTTGCACATGGGTGATACCTTTCCCACTGGTTGTATATACCAGCATGTGAGATTAACATCAGTTATCATTGATGAGCCCGCAGTTACTGGTCAATAAAGGGGAAAAACTGCAGGTGGCAATATGGCTGAGCTGTAGACAAACTGTAATTTACTGCAGCAGCTGTGCACCTCAGTCCTTCACAATTTAAAGGAATAGTACAGCATTTTGGGTAATGTTATTCTCTTGTTTACTTTCTTAGCAAGAGTTAAATTAGAGGTGTTTTTTCTCATGATTTTACTATAAACATGCAATGACCACATGCAGCCTGTTAACTTAGCTCAACATAAAAACTACAGCTAACAGCTCAGTGAGGTCAAACAGCTGGACAGAGCCAGCTGTTTCATTCAGTTTCCATTTATTGTGTTTACTTGCATGTATCCGACCATATTACCGGTAATCAGTATATTTCCCAAAATGCCCAACTTATGGTTTCGAGAAAAGTCTCAAAGTTTTCTCTGTTTCAGGTATTCTACACCATAACACCACAGTGCATCAAGTATCAGATACCATCAAAGCCAATATTTGATTAATGGTTTCTGATTCTGAGAAGCACAACTGTTCAGCTAAAGATTGCAGCTTGAAAGAATAGACACTGTAACTGTAAACTAAAGCTGTAATTGAATATCTTAACTGAATGAACATGTGACATCTGTACAGGCTGAATCGATTTCTCCTGTACTTCCTCAAATTAAAAGAAAACAAACCACAACTGAACATGATGTCTCAGTTCTGAAAAATGTGAGTGGGCAGACAAACATTAAACTTGTGATATCAGTAGAATATAGCGCAGATGCCTATCTGACCGGCCTGTCTGTTTCTGTGAAAGCCATGTGCTGAACTCGCCACGCCTGCAGACAGATGCAGGCAGTTACATCTAGCAGACAGCTAGTCTGGGGATGTGAAAGACTGCGCTTCTTCTGATTTAAGGCCATTGTGTTGCCATGGGAACTGACTTCAGGTCAGTAAAAAGTTTTTTTTTTTTTTTTTTTAGTTGGATATTGTTGACAGCCATAAAGTGCTCTCGAGCCACAGGAAGATTTCAATACAATGTCTGACATTTTGAGAAAGTTTGTCTCATTCAGATTCACATTGAATGGTCATTATAGAGAGGCTCGCCATGCACCTCATGTCTTTTATGTTCAAATCAATGGCACATTCCTGGGAATTCACTCAGCACAAAGCCTTTATCTGCTGGCTTTATGAAATTATACATCATTTTCAAATGGGAAAAAGAATTCTAATTCTTCAACTATTTATTTTTCCTACTTTTATTAAGTTTCACACTAACAATTTTCTTGGTAAAATTCCATTTTTAAATGTGTAAAACTGATGTTTTACTGAAGCAAAACGTTATGTTTGTTAACTTTGTTAGTTATTTACAAACGAATGAAATGAAAATTGTCCTTTAAGTGTAGGCATTTTAGGATTTTACATGTGAACACACTTACGTATGTCAGAAGTGGCTGATTGTGATTTATACAATACATACTATGACAGAAACATTTCCCGGGGGCAGCTGACTCACAATTGCCTGCACAGTAGGTGTCAATACGAGTCCGTGAGGTTGCTTGTATTTAAATTGTCGCTCTGTGATAGACAACATGTTTAAGGCATCCCTGCCCTTACCCTGTCAACTGGGATTGGCTCAAACAACCTTGCATGGATTAGCAGTATGGATGTATTCCTCATTTTAGTTTATAAATCAATGCGTATTCATGCTGTATAAACATGGTTGAATAAAGTGAAACAATCTATGATTTATTGATGTTAATGAGATTATCTTATGAGACATTTTATGGCGCCAGCTGGGGATGACTGTTGAAATAATAAACAAAGCAGCTTTAAATTTTTAAACATCTTTCCAAAGATAAGCAGTAGCTGTGTCACTTATATAATATCTGAGGTGTAGAAATGTCAAGCAAACTTTAACTGGAGACACTTGAGCTGTGCTTTTAAGCTCCCACAACGAGGTGTGTATGAGTGTGAGGACAGGTTTATATTGACAGAACCTGTATAAAGACATATCACTGGACCATAACAACTTTTAGGCATTTGGTTGATACTGTATACAACTTAGTAACTAATAACTGTTGGTCTGTGCAAGGTCATTCTCTGTTCCTTAAATGAGGCCTGGATTTGGCTCCTTCACACAGACATGGTCACTTGGAGGCTCCTCCATATTAATGATGCCTTGTCCCTATGAGCCAACCTGACAAGCATCATTTAGCTGAGAGGCAACAATTGACATACTGCCAAAGCTTTTCAACTGGAGCCTGCACCTTTCACTTTACATTTATACCAAAGCGTGGCCTACAACTCATGTGTATGTACTGTTACACACACTTGTCACATCATTGTACAACAAGGGTAGCCCACAAACAGTAAGAAGTCTCCAGAGTGGGCCTGTAATTGCCCTTGGGTTGGAGGTGACAAATTTGTGAATGTGTGTTTACTCAGTAAGCCGGCCACTTTCCCGATACATCTTACAACCTGTGATGTGTGTGTAACTGTGAGCATGTTTGCACGTGTCCTCATGCATGTGTGTGTGAGAGCTTGCCCACTTGATAAAATGATGTACAGTGGCGAGAGTGGGTGTGAGTGGGTTAAACTGACCACTCAGCAGAAAGTGGCACAAAGTCAATGGAGGCAATGAGAGCAATCAATGATGCACAATACAGACTGATGGTTAACATTTTGGTGGTAATTAGATGATAGGATTAAGAGGCTTATGGTGGCTAACCACAATGACATTTTATTGGACATCCATCCAGCTGGGGTATCGATAGCTGCACCCTGTGTATTGTGTACTAGATAGAAACAGCTCTACATCTATATGAAACTGTAAAAAGAAAGTCCATAGTTACAAATTCATCTACTGAGCACCATTAATACCTTAACCAAATCTATTCAACCACATTTTCTGATCATCAGGGCGCCTTTGATATATTGCTAAATGTGAACCAAACTTAGGCTTGAAAGGAAAAGTCAGGGGATCACCAAAGTCAACAAACTGTCAAAAGCCATGAATGACTTTATAAATCTTTGCAGTATCCCATGAGCTAGAGACTGAGATAATTCTTGGAATAAGTGAATACACTGACCTACTGATGGAAGCAGTGGAGAAGTCAGGGCACCACCAATGTAATCACAATTTATCCTGTGTGCACTATACTGTATATCTGAGCCAAATTGCACATCAAACCATCAATAAATTGTTTGTGTATTGGTTTGTTTAACATTGATACCACACACTAACATCCCTATGTCACTGCCCAAACATGATTAATAACAAGGTTCAGATGATTTAATATGAGGTGGGGTGAGATATTTGCCTGATCCTGCTTATTTTGTAGCTGCAGATGCTCAGTCCACCTGGTGGATTGTTATGAAAAAAAGGAAGTCCATACAGCTGAGTAAACAGAAACATTTTAGGCCATATTATAGCTCTCAAACGCAAGATAAGTAGGTTCTGCCTATCTGGCAGTGTTGGTGCTCATTTATTCCCCAGCGACAGAGCAACAGGCAGCAGCATTAATGTAAATTAATGGAATTCACTTTGAATGGCGTAGTGATATACAAACAAGCTCTATTGTGCCTCTATGGGGTGAGGTCTGCACAATTGGTTAGGCATCAGAAATGTATGTGAGACATTTTTTGTCCGTTGTTACTTGGTTAAAGTACTTTGCTTGCTTTGCACTGGCCTTTATTAAAAGATGAAGAAATAAACGAAACTGAGAGGCAAAAAAATAAGTACGTCTGCAGTAAACTGGGTTAAAACCCTATTCACATAACTCATTAATTTCCATCAACAATTCAGCACATTCAAATAGCTGGACAGCCAGCCCAATCTAATCTAATCTGACAGACATCCTGTAATAAATATAGGTTACCATAGACATCCAACAATTGCTCAGTGGCACCAAGGCCAGATTTAGATCTCATAATGACATGCGATGATCAGCTGCTAACTGTATTCATCAGATGTCAGGAGCACCTATACATGCCAATCAGGATAAATCTGCTCTCCAATCAGCAGCTTGCAAATTACAATGTATTAACAAGAGAAGAGGGGGGAACCATGATTGTGGAGTGTGGATTTTAAGACAAACGGGTGTACATCTGCCTCTCTGTGGCATATATTGTTTACAACACTATCAGCATAGACTATAGGTAGAATACCTTTTAGTTATCACATAGCTTATTTTGCTTAGAAATAGGCAGTGCAAAAATAGCAAAATGTCCCACAGGCTCTGAATCTTTTGTGGACCATGTCACTATTTTAAGATATACATTCAGTTTTGGCATCTCTGAGAATACAGAGGAACTCCAGGGGGGATTATATAGAAATGATCATGTTTCATTTATGGCAAATCAAACAAATATGAACACAGAATACATCAGGCCTTGTCATGGTTTCCAGAGACTTACTGTGAGAAACCACATTCTGCTGAATTTTTAGCATACAAACAAGGGTTGGAATGCATTATTTCCTGTGTGCTGGCTTTGAACATAATTTGCTGGCATTGCCATCTAACATACTGTTGGGAGTGTGGCTCCATGCGCTGTGTAATGTCTTAATGAAAATAGTAGCAATTTTCTGGTTAAGAAACACAACGGGTACAAACCTTACATGTCTGCAGTAAAAGGTGTTAAATGTTGTGTGTGGGGGGTGTTGTACACATATCAACAATAAAGGCTGACAGAAATATTCGTCAGTCCTCTATTTTGAAATCCAGCACCCACCTAATCTCCAGCCTCCACTGCAATTCCCTTATATGCCTGTGTGAGCATACAGTGGGACATGTAAGACATTGATTAGGCAGCAATTTTATCCATGATTGGCATTCATAGTTGTTCCTAAGGTCAGTGACCCCTATCTGTGACGATAAGCTGCAAAGCCTTCATGGTTGCACATAAATAAAGCAACATGATTTCAGCCTTTCCATGTGTGTAGTTGTGCACTGATCTTATAATCACGCACATACACATTTTCAATACACTTTAAACTTTTATCACTCCTGAGACAGTGTTTCACAATGCAGGGGATTGCATGTCGACCTTCACTTCAACAGCATAAAGGAAGATGTGTGTGTAAATATGCTTCATTACTGGAATGTAAATAAATTAAGAGATATATGCATTCCTGGTATTTTCCCAGAACAGTGTCCCAACTGAATATTTAAAATATCCTTTGGATCACGAGTGGTAATGTAACCTTGGAATTTGCATCATCAACAAATTGCCCTTACCTAACATGATGACAAAGTGCTACGGTGGGCATCGCGGCAGAGCTATTTGAGTCAGTGGGATGCTGAGGTGGTGGAGAGAGGAATATGAAGAGTGACAGAATGAGGAATAAAGAAAAAATGCAATGAGACTGAAAGAGAAGAACAGAGTGTGAAAGATTTGTTCTCCCTCTGAAGGCCGCCGTGTCACATACCTTCATGGTCATATTCACAACTGACATTATTGAGATGAAGCATGTTCTTGTTCAAAACGATAAATCAGGAATACACCTCTGCAGCCAATGTATTCTTTTACTGTCATGTGGCATACAGTAAAGTGCACATTAGTAATAAATCACGATTCCCATCAGCTGCTAAAAAACAGGAATTCAAGACTGAAATGAGGTCATGCCTCCCTGTCTTTCATAATTGAGGTTTTGTGCTGCATGATATCATTACTAAGATACATGAAACACCATCTGCTGGACAAAAATCTTTGTGTTGTAGGGTGGCCATGAGAGCTCATTGCACTGCAGTTTTAGAAAACACATGCAGATACACAACCATGCACACACACTGTATAAAACCAGACCACAATGAGAGTAGGATGGTAAAAAACGAGTTGCACAAAAATACACAAGATGCCACTGAAATGACTCACCAATGTCATTCCAGTGTGGGCCTCCTGGTTGCTGTCCATGGTGCTGATCTGTAGTAAACTCCAGGAGCACATTCACAGCCCTTGTTATCCAACAGAGAGATGTTGTGCATACTATGGATTTCACATTTATTTTGTTGGTTCCTGTGTTCATTGTGTCTGTCATTGTGTCTTTTATGGAGAGACAATGTTGTTTCTTTTGCTAGGTTTGCTCAGTCTGAACAGAAGCCAAGTTATACTGACCATTTACTTTTACTTATCCCTCTGTTAGTCCTGACCAGTCAGATTTTTAGTTGTTTCGGTTTTCTTGGCATTAAAGTGTGTGGTTATTAGACATTTACACTATCGACTGCATTGCCAGCTTATTTGGTCTCTTTGCCTCAAGTCAGAGCTTGTTAAATGTATTAAAATTGTATAGCCGTTTTAGGTATCACCTACCTCGCTTAACTGGTTGAAAAGTTAAGTGATTTAACTGCAGAAAGTAAAAACTATAAACAAATATTTAAACATGTCAGCATAGTTATACAAGGGGCCTATACAACTCATTCCTGCTCTCACTTCACTTGTTTCTTACTGCAGCTGCTTACTGAGTGTCACAAGATGACTCCACTATAAATTACATTCTCTGTATCTTATCAGTAATAAACATGATTTCACATCCCATATCCACCACAAAATATACAGATTGTACAAAGTGTTTGTACACGACATAAATACCATTGGGGAAGGATTGTGGGTTGTACTAAAGGCATCTCAGCCCAGTCACTTCAGTTATAGAGATTCGCACTGGCTTTAGTCAATGTTTATAAAGCTTTAGGCCAGCATATGTTCTTCCTCTCTATCATCCTCGAGGGAACCTCTATTGAAAAACTATAGATATGATCTCTTGTATGATGGGCTCTGCTTTTATGTCAGAAATATTGCAACATCCTTAACTCTGTCCGATTGTTCATTAACCAGTGCTGAGGAACCATAGCAACTTATTGCTTCAATTTTTTTTGGCAATTTTACCATATCTCTAGATTGGGGAAGTAATAATTCATCACTTTTGCTCAGATGCAAGGCAACAGTTCATTTGGCTGGACTGGATTTAAGATGGCCCATTAAATGCTGAAACTGAACCGTGCAGAATGGTCTAGCCAGTCCTTTTTTTCTATTGGAATGAGGTTCCAACCCCATATTGAGAAGTAATCATGGACATGGTGTGAAGAGTGGATCAATTCTAACAAAACCTGCAAATGCTCAAACTAGCCCACTCTTACTCGATAGCAAGTATCAATATGCGTCTGACTCACATAATATCTTGTCTTTTTTATTTCTACTCAATGTTATGAACAGGACACTCAGCATAAAATTCAAATGCGGAAATGCTTCCTGCTTTTATCAAATGAATGAGAGAATGTGCAGCAAACAGCAAGTCTATTCCTGGTCCTATTGCTACATTCTGGGATTGCTTTTCTTTATCTCACACTCCCAAAGCAATGGAAATGGATTGTCCTAAGGTGTAAACAGTGACCTGTCTAGGATGGAGAGCAGAATGTATTACTTGGTTAAAGTGTTGAAAGTGTCTAACTGACTCACTTTGAAATAAAATTGAAATTGATTTATTTTTTCATCTGAGTCTGAGAGAAAGAGCTTCAGTCTGAATGTATCGCCTTTCATTGAATATTCTTGAGCAGGAAAAGATGAAATGTCTTGTTGAAGGACCATCCCAAATGACACAGAGCTGTTGAAGGTACTGGACTGAATCTTATCTGAGGAACAAGGCTACTTTGTGCCCAGAGAAATTCACATTTTTATGGTGTGTCTCAATTTATTTGATCTTATATAAAGGCAAAACATTATGCGTAATAGGAATGACATCTCAAAGAAGGAAAAGAAGGTAGAAGGCCAGTTCTTTTTTTCTCCTTCTTTTTTTGAAGACAGACACGTATGAGCAGCATTCATTAAAGTGATGTCATCTCTTTCCTAAAGCAACAATATGCACATACATAATCATGCTCTTTTGCATTTTGAACTGTCTTGATGGTGTGGTCAAACAGTTTCACATAACAGCAGTAATAACAGTTGGGGGGTTGAAACATTTCCATAACAAGGCCTCTTTGAGGGAATGAAAGGATCACCTACACAGACCATCATAGCTCTTGGCTTATAGTGTATGTGCACGGAAGACAGATCATGCTCCACAGGATTTATTATACTTGGAAGTCGTCACTCCACACAGAGAAATCAGTGGGGCAGTTGGCTGTCTCCACTCTGGATCAATGAATAGTGAAAAGCCTGAGTGGAGTGGGGGGTGGGTGGTTATTGGTGTCATTTACTCTACAGGGACTTGCCCTTGAACATAAACACACCTTGCATTCCTACCAAACAGCAGCTCATAAAGCAGCAGAGGAATCGTAATTGACCATGAGTGCAGGGTGCTGGCTGGCTAAAGTACTCTGAGGAGTGATGTGACTTACAATGAGCTAAAACTCAGGTGAAAGTGAAGTTGTTGCAACCCCCTCTGCCCCCCTCCCCTGCTCCCTCTTATACACACACTGCACCATGAGATCTCATGCACAGAGATTTGTAAACAGTACTCTAAACTACTGAAATGCAACATCAGTGGGAAATTGGTTTGAGATGAGCCATTGCTCATATATTACAAGGTCGCCTTACCTGGTCTAATGAAAATGTATGTAATGGGCATATAGCGCAAATCAATGATTCACCCGGTTGATATTTGAGCCTTCACCAAGGAATCAGCTGTGATTTATGGGTGCAACGTGATCAGACTTGCTAATTTTTCTTAATAAGTCTGATTAGTAAGCTTCAGCAGAGATGGTTTGTGCAGTACCTGATGGATTTCAGGAGATTTATACGTTTTTGTGTACGTAAAAGACATATGGTGTAGAGCTGTCCACACTAGCTTGTGTGGATGAGAGAAATCAATTGACTGTTAAAAATTCCTGAGGCCCGGCCCTGGCAGTCTGGACAGATGGATGTGCGGCACACAACATAGCATCAGCAAACAAAAAAGAAAGACACTTAAATAACTCTAGAGACATTCTGCACTGAAAGGAGTTTTCGTGGGAAAACCACAGGAACAGTCTCCTCAGTGACATTTACTGCTTCAACTTTTAATGTTGTGTCTTATATGAGTCCTGAAGACACAAACTGGATAAGGGCTTTGTTGTTCATTGTAGGTTTCACTGAGCAGTGACTAAGTTACATGGTGGTAAAAATATATATTGATGGTAATATTAAAATGTTTACAATATTTCTTAGAATCACATTTACAAGAAATGTCTGGATGTACAGTACATGCCTGGAACAGAGGGTCACACGGATGTGCCACTATGAAAGGAAGGGAATCAATTATGGTATTGAAATGTGGCATCTATGAAGAGAAGGATCATTTGGACCAATATGTAAAAAAGGTAGATGTGTATAATTACAGAGGAGTGACTGAATAAAAGCAACCAAGTAGAAAGGAGCAAGACAGGACATGGGTCCATTTTTAATGAGTTAAGCTAGAGTTAAAGTATGCAGCAGTACTTCTCTCAGTATTAATTAGCGTCAGTGATGAGTGGGTTTCTTTGCCTTGGCCCCCGGCAGCACCCAGCCTGTCTAGTCCTCACCCTAAGCCAGCCTGTCTGTGTAAGCACTGGGACAGGGTGAGATGGTGCGGGGCCTTCTGTTACCCCTGGGACACCATGTAACATCTGCTCCCCCCAGCTGTTGTACTCCCACTAACACACACACACACAAGTCTGGCAGTGTTGGACTTGCATGCAGCTGTGTGCAGAATGTGGGTGAATGCTGATTCAAAGTAAACAACTCATAGCAAAGTAAATATATGTTGTTATAGAAAGAGAAAGTTGTCTTTTATATTTGCATATTTCACTTGACACTGCTGTACAGTTAAGTATAAAACCTACTGAAAAGTGGAAAACCACATCACTAAACAATACTTGTTTCTACCTTTTAAAGTTTAAATGGAGTGAAAGTATGCCAGAGCAGTAGACGTCCAATATTCTTTCAATTTTTTCACCTCCTTCTATTCATCCTCTATGGTGAAAGACATTTCATGATGAAAGGAGCACAAAAATGCTACAGTAAGAACATATCTAGAACTTATCAAGAGAAGTAAAATTATAGGAGCAGTAACAGACTGAAACTGGCAAGAAAGAATAAGAAGAAACAGCAGGGCCTTGGAGCGGGAGCCCTCTGGCACTAATTAAAATAAAATCTCTGTGGTTTCTGTCACTACAATCCACCCCTTTCAAAATGTGTGATCCATTGTCAACATAGTTAACAGTAACCTTAAGTAAAGGGTATGCATGCTATACCTCCACAACTGCTCCTCAGCTACCCCATACTTTAGTATTAGAGACTTGACAAAGAGCAAGATCCCTGCTTCCTGACCGAGAGGCCGAGGCCATTTGGCTTCATCTTTACAACACCCAGTACAGGGAGGTCACAGTCAACATGAACTGATGGCTCACCACAGCAGAACAAATACCTATAGCCTAAGAGTGTGTTCTTCTTTTTCACAACAGATTAGCACTTTTATGTGCAACTTTATGAATGACTCAATGACTCATGCACATAATGTGCTGCTATTCTTTTTTTATTTTATGGTCTGTAATCACCCTCCCCCCTCTAACCACAAGCATTTTTAACATGTGCATGCTCATTACAACAACAAACCACCTCCTTTTCTTATCACCTTGTCTTGCATGCCCACATGGCCAGCTGCCTAAAACTGTGCTGACGTTTATCTGCACTACAGTTTCAGCCTCTTATAGTCCCCATAGTGCCATGTACTGTAAGTGTCATATGGACAGAGCACATGACGGCCACACGTGTGAAGTGTCCCCTCATACATGTTACTGAAGGGCTTTCCGCATGATGCGCAGGACAGAAATAGTCCCTCTTTAAATGAACCATGAACAGTGCCTGGCGCACTGGAGGTCTGAAGATACAGAGGCCTCCTAATGATGATTCAGTGCACATATGCACGTCTGTTCAGATCGTATAGCGCTCACATCAAAGTCATTATCTTTTTTACTTAATTGTTTGTCAGAATTGGAAGAGGGGATCATGAGCTTGTGTCACAGACCATAACAGTAATGGATCAGTGCTGAAAGGGTAAGGCGTCAAATAAATCTCCAAGAACAGTTTTGTCATTGCACTCCTACACACTGCACACTCTCCTCAAACTGCAACCTGAGTGGGGATCATCCTGTGTGTGTGTGTGTGTGTGTGTGTGTGTGTGTGTGTGCATGTGTGTGTGTGTGTGTGTGTGTGTGTGCATATGTGTGTGTGTGTTGCAAAGGCTGATAAGAGTTGCTTAGACGTGTCCTCTGGATGTCACAATACCCTGAGGGAGAAGGTGTCACAGAGGAGGATATCAGGCAGAACAAGGACTGCTCTGCTCTGTGATTCCTCTCTCCTCTCTGTGGCTTCACCTCCTCACGCCTGTTTTATTTCCGTGCCCCTGCACCGCTGGCATCGCTGTAATTATTATTGGCATGATCATTCCAGTGATTTACAGTTCTTTTTTCCCCTCAATCCTATTCTTAATCAGGGGGTTATAAGTAATAGCCGAAGTGAAGAGAAGCAATACTAAAATTGTACCTCAGATCAACATGTTAAAAATGGCTCGAAAGTAACATTACACTTTGGCCTCATTTAGATCTATGAATATGCAAATTAAATTATCCTCCGTTCTATCTCCACCCACCTCTCAGCTGCTCACCTGCAGCTCCAATTCTGCTCCTCACACACCAACCTGTGCTTGTTCTCTGTTTTTCTCGCTGCTGTACGCTACACAGTGGAAAGTGGTAAGATAAAAAAGGATGAGTGAACTGTACAGAGTCACCAACAAGTCAATTAATCAGAATGGTAATGCATTTCCTGTATCACTCTCTGCAGTGTTGGGAGTGTAACAGTAATATTTACATGAGCCTTCAACACATCTACATTATCAAACAGCTAATGGTGTGTTATTCAGATAAACTTGTGTAAGGGGAATCTTTTGACAACCATGAAGCGATGCACAACATTTCATGGTCCATAGTTGTTCAGATGTTTCACTCTGGATCAAAGTGGCATGGTGAACGATGTCATGGCCATGACAAGAGATACAAATCATTAAAATCAGTGAACCATGCTGTTGCATAAAGGATACGATTCATATTGTTTTTGGTTTACCTCAGATGGGCCCAGTCTGTCAACTCTACAGCTGTCATGGTATACTTTGTTTGTTTGTCCTTAAAATGTGATTTTGGAGGAAGCAAGATGTTGGATCCTGTTCTCCATAAAGCAAAAATGTATTCCATCCAGCCAATCTTGTGACGGTGCTGTTAACAGAGCCTGACTGATAAATCTGCAGGGCTGATGTATTGATATCAGTGTGTACGAAGGCAATTAAGCACCAGGAAACCACATATCCCAAAGATATATGTATACAGTATCTCTCATTAACCAAATTTGTGTGGTCTCCCAACAGCAGCTCTACACTAAGCACACCAACTTGAGATTGATAAATAAAATATATAGATTTTTAAATACAGAAACAACAAGCTAATTAGGACATTTCCCCAAATTCTAACTTAAAAACTTTCTTTATTTTAAATAGTCTGAAACTCTTAATATATTTAACAAAATCAAAAAAGAGCCATTCATATTAATGCGTCCTCAGTCTCTCTTTAACAAACAGACACACACAGTTTTCCGGTCGGGCGTTGTGCCTATCAGTAATCATAATGTCCCACATCAGGCTGCTGATTGGATAACATCACAGAGAGCTATTTTAAGTAACTCGTAGCATGCGAGCCAGGAGGAGAATGAGCCTCTTCTCATAATGACTTCGTAATGTTTTTTCCCTCTTTCTGTTGCTCTCTGTTGGTGTTTTGATTATGTAACTCGGTTCACAGGAACACAGACGGAGATATGACTTGCAGTGACAGACACACATATAGACCTAGAAAGTGCATTTACAAATGCACATGTTTACACACTGGGTGTACACAGGAAGTTCAGACACACACACACACACACACACACACACACACACACACACACACACACACACACACACAGACACAAATATTTGCATAAAAAACAATCTCACACAAAGTGCTGAGAATGTCAGCTGTCCTTTAAATGATCTCTTCAGCTTTGCCACATGAAAGCAAAACTCTTCTCTGTCTGATTTCTGTTTTGACTGACATTGTTTATGTTGCTCATCATCATGAACAACAAAATTACAATAGTATATTAAAAAAAAATACTCAATTACACATTAGAATTACAAGATTTCATGTTAATGTGTAGTCAGTCTGGTGTTTGGTTTTAAAAGTAAAGAAGGAAAGTCATAATAAGGTGAAAAAACATGTGCCTTTGTGAAGCAGGAGAGTGAAGCAAGCAGAGATAGACAGAAAATATGGATAAATTGAGGGGTGCACGCTCTGATAAGCAGGCCTTAGATGCAAACCTACATCTAGTCATGGGTTATTTTCCAAAGAGGTCACCTCCCCAGGCAGGACACACTCCTTGCCTGAACAGACCAACAAGAATTTTGAGCACAACTCACAATCAGTGTTTCCTTCAGTATGCAACTTGAAACTTTGTGTGCAGTTTTCTTTTTCTGTCTGCATTGTGTAATAGCATGAGTGCAACAGTGAGGCCAGTTGACAAATGAAAATGCCGGTGACTGACTGCCTGAAGGAGGAAATGAATTGGTGTGAACAGTTTCTATGATGTCATCAGCAGGCCATTCACAAGCAATTTTGCCACCCTATGCCTCTGTCACTACACACTACTGCACCATGTTTTTGAATAAAACTTTACATTTTGACTGTTTATTCTGGCACAGCCTACATAACCTACATAATAACCATAGCCAGCCTACACAGTGTCAGACCACACTGGTTTTATAAGATGTTATCTGTCCTACTTTCCAACTTGGTTTGTTTACAACATCGGGGAATAAGTGTAGTGCGTAATTGGGGCGGCAACATCTTAGACGCAACAGACAACTATTGCCAACTAACAAGAATAGCAGTGTTTAATTGTTTAAACTCATCGGGCAAATCTCCTTTCGGTATTCTCTTTTAGTGCATTTTTTCTTCAAATAAAGCACCTTATAATAAATATTGAACAAACCCAGTGACAATCAGGGAAATAATATATAGTTTAGCCTTGCGACTAGCTCAGAAGTGATAGCTAGTTAACGTGTTGTATTTATAAGCTGCATTTTTCTGATTTTTTTTATTTATGTTGTCTGAAACACAATAAATATAAGTGAGAACAGCATCAGAATTAGTATAAAACAGTAAGGTATTTGTATTCCTGTTGTGTGTTGTGGTGTGTTATTTATTTATGGTGCTCATCAAATTGATGTTAGTCTGGCGTCACAAGAGTGGATTTCACATACTGCTTTAAAAAGACATTTATTGGTTTATTTGTGTCCCAATCTTTTACTGTTTTAACGGTTGGTTTTAAAAGTGGTCAATGGCTGCCATTGATGACTGATCAGAGGAGCACCGAAGCCCTTTGTGAAATCTTTTTTCACGTCTTTTTCATTTCTTTAGGGTGATTAGTTAGAAAGGCTCTTCTTGTTATCTTTGACTAAGTTTACACCCCCCACAGGGTCAGTGCAGACTTCCTGCAGAGGAAATTGCCACACATGCACATACAGTACAGAAAACTGCAAACATACTGTACACACACATCCTTAGTTCAATAGTCAGTAATAGTTGGTGGAATGGGTTCGGAGATACAGTGAAGAAATACATACATAAATGCAAATGCTATCCCCCTGTTCTAATTGCATAACAAAGTTGAGCTTTTTTCATTCATTTCATGCATGTGGTGTTGTGATCTTTAGACTATACAATAGTTGTACTTAAAATAACTGCAATATGTTGCCTTGCTTATAGTACAGCGTTATATCACAACATTTTCTGCCGGAGGTTTTTGGGAACTGTAACAGTGCTCTAAAATGCAGCATAGTGTCAAATCGTGATACAAGTTTGTGTATATTTTTATCTCTGCCATGTTCCTTTCATGGCCCCCCTGCATGAGCAGGCTTGGAAGGGTCAGCATGTATTCTAGAGGTGACAGTTTGTCAATAAGGATTTTGCCATGATGGTTTATCTATTTGAGTTATCAGTCGGGGTCTGGGTCACATACGCTGCCTCCAGGATAGATATTTAGCAGCATGGAGAAATATCCAGATATAATAAATATTTATCTAACCCCAGCACCTATTTTCTACCCGAAGAGGGGAAAATTAGGAAAGTTAGAGGAAAGTATGGGGTAGTCTGCGGGCACTATTGACAAGTAAAGCTGCATGTGTAACCTGCCTTCAATTTGTTGCAAGAAACATATTTTAGGGGTTGTAGAGGAATTAACAAAAATATTTTCTAACAATGTGGAGTAACCATGTGCATTGTCCACAAATGTCACATCATTCTGAAAATGTAATAAATCATTTCAATTCAAAACACCAAGAGTCTGATCAAGAATGAAAATAAAAAGTCATTTCATCCAACAAACTGCACTGTGATGGTACCCTCCATTTCCCAAGAATAGCTTATTGTATTAGTTTTATGAATTATTATTTTATAACTGTCTTCTCACCATGACTTTGCCTTAAAGTAACACCTGGTTGGGATGTCGTATTGCTAACTTAGGAAACCTTCTTTTTAAGGGATGTGACACAATTTGGAGTCAACACATTCTAGCTGTAGTAATCGACAGATCATTTTGAAGGACTTTGCACTTGTAGAAATCTATATCCAACCTTTGCTGGGAGCTGGAGGATGCAAAAAATCTCATCTATGCAGAAAAAACCCTGCTTGCATAATTCAGCCATAATCAAGAAGTGATGAGGGGAGTATGTGGTACCAGCTAAACCAAATACAAGATCAAATGAACAATTCTGAATATTCACTGAGTTATGCTCTGAAGTCATTAAGCCTATGCACATCTCTGACATTCATGAATAGAGCAGCCATCATTTGTTCCCTCTGTCTGAGAAATGAAATCATTAGCTGCCTAATTTCAAGGGTGAAATCCTTACTCACACTAAAAGTGTGTGTGTGAGAGGGAGAGAGAGAGAGAGAGAGAGAGAGAGAGAGAGAGAGAGAGAGAATAATGATATATCTGGTTGTGTATAGATGTAAATCATTACCAGAATAATTGAAAACATCTCAGCAACTGAATATCAAATTTTCACATTTAATTCTGCACATGAAATGTAATACTTACTTACTCATATTTGTTATTATCATCATTTCTTTTTTAATTTATTTCTCGTGCAAATTAACATCTAAATGACATTTTTATATTTGTAGCATGAAGGTAAAAGACAGCTTTGCTATTCACTGATTTAAAGATAATATAACACAGGGTTACAGCATTACACTCCATTCACATAAAATCCAAACATGAGCAGAGCAGGAACAGGAGGGGAAAATAAGTCACTGAGGTGTGAGTGTGCACACCAATTGCTTTGACACACACGCGCACACACACGCACGCACACACACACACACACACACACACACGCACGCACGCACGCACGCACGCACGCACGCACGCACGCACGCACACACACACACACACACACACACACACACACACACACACACACACACACACACACACACACACAGACACTGTGGAGGTCCACAAATACAAGTCATACAAGTTAGAGGAGAGCCTAAGCATATGACAGCTTAGCTTATACTGTAGTAACAGGCCACAACAGAAGTCCTGACAGCTTCCACCATACCCCAAAATTTATTTAAGTCTCATTTTGAAAACTGACAACTGAAACTTCATGTCAAATTCTCTGTAGTTACTGTAATTTGAAACAACTACAGTTGTATTCCTAAAGTTTTCTAAAGTTTAGGTAGATCATTTATGTGTATATTACATGAAATATATATAAATTTGAGAACCTCAAACACATGCAACATCTTTTTTTCAATTGAACCATTACTTCAAATAGCCTATGTTTTAGAGATAGCACCTGAGCGAAAAGGTGGTCCAATTTCAATACTCTACTCTACTATTAGAGAACAACTGCTGTCGACCGGGAGAAGTGGAAGCGCTCTGTGGAGGCCCTATGTGCCACCAAGGCACGAAGTGGATAAAGAAAAGAAAAGACTCTACTATTATAATCTATCATGATTATAATCTATCATATCAACAGTTAGAGTTATGTAGTGCAACACATGCTCATTGTTTGGAGTCCTGAACAAACTCAAGGGGCATTTGAGGCAGATTCATCGATCAGTGTGCAGCACTGCAAAACATTATGTGCCAACGAGACCCTTGATGTGAGGATGGCGCCTTATCCCAGGTGTCAGTCAATCTTTTAGTGATGACGATGGAATATGGTCAAGCCTTAATGAAGAACAGGTTACCAATAGCTTATTTTTGTTCATTATCATATCTTCTCTTGATTATTTTGCCACCAGACAAGCTGGAAGAAAAACCCACAGCCATGTGCAATGAGCTGGAAAGGTGAGTAAAGTGATGACAAATCCTCACAAGAATCACCAATGTTTATTCATGTGACTAAAATACCACAGTGCTGTTATAATGCTCTAAAAGACGTGATTTCAGCATTTTCTTCAGTGTCAATTACCTCTGATATGTCTTCCCTGTTCCCTCTCAGCATTAACTCTAACAAGCAGAGGTGTTGCTATGGGTGGCTTTTAGAGGTGTTGAGAGAAAAGTTCAAATAAAATGCAATCACTTCCAAGATCTTTAATTTTAATTCCTATAACTGTTCCTATTGTTCTCAAAAAAAAAAAAGGGGGGGGGGGGGCAGGTTGTTCAAGATGTAGAGGACATTTGAGAACTTTATGATACAGTTGTTGTTTTTTAAACTTTTTTTTTTTTCAAAGTGGGAAATCACTTTACAGTAAATGCTTGGAGAAACTCCTCACCAAATAATGGGTTTGACTGGTTTTGAGTTTATCATTATGGATTTAGATCGTTCATACTGTAAAGATCTAAAAATGTGATGTGCTGCCTAATGTTTGCCAAGAACGACATTACCACTATATTTATCAAGCTCTTGGACTGAATGCATTCTCAGACTGTTATCAAGTCTACAGTATAATATTGTTTGCATAATGTCTGGAGCCTGGTGTCTAAAAATAGCACTGCATTGAAAAGTACAATCAAGGAAGTCCAGTTGGGGTAATCCATGAAGCCAAAACACTGCACAAAACACATCTCTGGAGACATCCACAATGGCTTTATCCTTTGAAAACAGCAGGACTGTAACAGGAATGTGAGCTTGTGTGCATTTAATTGGTGAGCGCAAAAGTGCTGTTTCTTTGCCAGAGTCCTCTGCATTGGGATCATCACTCTGCCAATGCTGTGATAACACCACTTAGACTAATGAGGAGGTTGTGCTTTCGAATGCTGTGCTGTCTGTACACAGCCAGAGAGAAAAGGAGACAGAGATAGACAGATGAGTTTTCAGTGTTCAAGAATTGACTTTTATTTGCCCTTCAAGTTGAAATTTAACATCCATACAGTAGAGACAAAAAATAAAATAAAAAATACATAAAATCATAATAAAATGTTGAAAAAGATGTCTCACTATTAGGTCATGGTATTTTCAGATTGAACCTATTTCTCTCCACTCATTAGTCCTCCCTTCTGCTCTCTGATGGGCTCCATGATGGATTGTTACATGGAAGCTGCTCGCTGCTCCTTTACTGACGATGCCATGCTTAGTAGGTACACACTTGGGAGTTTAAGTGTGTGTGTATGTGGGGTGGGGGGGGGGGGGGGGGGGGGGGGTGGTCTTATAAATGAACTGAGCAATGCAATAGTGAGCCAACTGACAATGGGTCATGGTGATAGCTTTGATGAATGTGCTCTTCAAACTCAGTGGCCATCTCACTCAATGGAAAGGTCAGAGTACCAGTCTGACCACCCCTCCCCCAGCCCCTCCCAAGCTGTGATGTTCTTTCACACTGGCTGCAAAAATGTATTGACATGTTCAGGATTCCTTTGAAACACCCGAACAAGTTTCTCAGATGAAATGAGTGATAGCACAAAGATTATTAACTGTCATTTGGCAAAAGCCGTATAGATTCATTTGAAACCACCAGGCCAAAAAGCATAAAATGTATGCAGGCCAGTCTTGCAATGGGACACAAGACCCATCCAGACCACCATCCTCCTCAATGCACATAAGAAAAGAAAGCACCTGCTACATCTAAAAGAGAGAGAGATCTCCCTCTACACCAGCCTCTATTACTGTAAATAGGCTGTAGTAGGCACAGCTTCTCAGTTACTACAGATCAGGAGCGCCTGAGGAGGAAGAGAAGAGGGCAAGGTGGGGAGTGTGCCCTGCTCATCCTTTGACTGTTGGATAACGAAACCCACTCAGCTGCTGTTTCCTCCAGTGCTTGTTACAGTATCTCAGGCGACAGCTTCATCAGACACTTGCAAAGCGTGCAGTCTTTCACTGTGTGACAGTTGATTTGATTCTTAGGTCAAGCTAGTGAGTAACAGCGTACTGCTCCACATCTTTGGCTCGACTGCAAAAGTGGGGCCAGCCCCTGTGTTCTTGAATGACTGACTGACTGGGTGATGATATTTCAACCACTTCAACCAAGTTACTGTGGTTTACAGTGGGTCAGTACTCAGTAGGGAAGCAGAGGAGCAATTCCAATACACTGACTGTTCCTTCATTATGACGAAAAAAAAGATTTTACTTGCATGTATTACAGTACATGTCGTAGTGTGCATGCCCCATTGACATCTACAGCACTGCCGTGGAAAAGTCAACTACCATATACTTAGTAGTCCCTCCTTCAATGAGAGGTTGTTGCTGCTGCCTCACAGTGTTTGCTTCACCTCCTCTCTCTAGTGAGTTTCATTATCATTCGCATCAAGGTCCACCACTACAGTGTCGTCAGCAAATTTAATGATAGTCTAAGCTGGATCTGGCAGAACAGTCATGCTTCAGTAAGGTGAGAGCACCCAGCCCTGGGGTGAGCCTGTTCTCCGTGTGACAGTGCACAGGGTTTACCTCCTATCTTGACTGACTGTGGCCTGCAGGAAAAAAATGTCTAGTAAACTGTTGCAGAGAGATATGTCGAAGCGGTCAGTGGTCATGTGGTCAGTTTTCTAGTCTTCTGTTGTGGGATGATAGTGCTGAATGCGGCGCTGAACAGCAGCATTCTGACTCGTGTCCAGGTATGTGAACACCAAGTGCACGGTGAGGGATACGGTTTTATCTGTGGACCTATGGTCCAATATGCATATTGATAGAAGTCCATTAAGAGCCTCTTTATAATAGTAGTGGGAGGGATATACACATCCGCCATGATGATGCATGTATATGTTGACCTGAGGACAGCAGGAGGCCTCTTACTGTAGGGATGATATGCCATTTGAAAACTTTGAAAGAAAGATGTGAGATAATTAAACTCAATCAAATGAAGAACTCATTTAGAACTTCTTTAGAACTTCAGTGTTGTTATTACAAATAAACAAACTAAGTATCTTTAAACAACTTGACATTTTTAGCTAAAAATAACAAGTTACTTTTTAAAATAAATATAGCAAAATTACTTTAAGAGCATATATCAACCTAAGTGCCCCAAAAGTAAATATTTAGTTTAATTCCACTTCTGATTGGATATTAATTATTTGCTACTCTAGAGTACATTGTTCTGTTATGACTTTCTTTCATAAAGTGAGACCACACATCTTAACATTCCTTCATATTTAAATGTGTGTTAAATGATGGTGCCCTGCAGAGCCCCACCCTTCAGATATGATTATTTTCTGTACAATCCCCTACTTGTTATTCAGTCACGCCATAGAACTGCGCAGCATCTCCACTTGTCTGTGCATGACTGAGTACTATTCTAACAGCTGTCAATGTGAAGAAGAATCAGCAGAGAATATTAACTCCTAATTATTTACTGTCACTTTGATGATGTTATTTGTCAGTCACACAGATACTAAGAAAAGACTATGCAATACCAAGGCCCAGCCTCATGCTGTTTGTCATCTTCCATTTAATGCCATCATTAAGATGATCCATGTGACAGCGGCAGATATGTACCGACATCATGTCATACGACCCAACAGGGGCTGCATGTATCTATTCATAGCTGACAGTATTCATATAATATATAATAACAATACCATATACTGTACAATATTTCATTCAGTCAGTTGCATAAGAAGTAGTGTGCAGTGCTGAGACTGAGGGCATCATTATGGCAGAATCAGTGTGGCCAGTGGCGTGATCCATCCTCTTGTGCTTTGACTGCTGGACGTTTAATAAATGTGGTGATGTAACCTTTTTTTTTTTTTTTTTTATTAAACCTCAGATTGGTAAGAGAAGGATGTGTCATGTGGATTAGGTAGCAAGTACAAACGTATAGTATAATATTGTATCATTTGATATGGGCAGTGTGAAATCCATGGAGTACTTTGTTAAGCGATAGTATTTCTCTAGTCAATACAAAACAAATGGAAATAATTATGAAAATAATATTCATGCTATTCTTCTCGTTTATGTTGGCAAACAGAATGCACGTTATTATTGTCCATATTTACATAATTTCGCACCTTTAATATTTGCACCATTAACATCACAGTCTATTACTAGTCCAATACATCCTATCTTCAGTGTCAGAGAGGACCAAAAGGTGACTTGAATTAAAACAATTCGAGCATAGAGAAAAATCATTTAACCCACTGTGAAAAACACTTCAAAGTGAGGTAGAGGGGTGAATAGAAGAGAGGGGGTTTATTAGTTAAAACTGAATGTAAGCTGAGTGAGCTGGTAATGAGAGGAGGTTGTATTTAAAAGTGTGTGTATGAATAAGCCTGAGGTATTGGCCAGTAATGAAATATGGTTATCTTATATTAATAACTTTAGAGCCTAACTCCAAACCTTGTGTATAATAAGTTGCTGATTTAATTTTAGAAGAGAAGGAAAATGAATGCTGGTCATGACTGGTGTAGGACTAAAACCTGTAATGAATTTTTAGCAGTCTTTGAAAGGTATTTTCCAAGAGAAGAAACTGAATCAATCACACAGCCGTATATGTGTCAGTTGGGGAATGCATCTATGGGTGACACTGACATATTTCATTGGCTTTTTCTTTCTAGATTCCCATTACTCCTTCACACTCAAAACATGCATACAAATTCAGCATGTTTATCATATGCATCTCCCGATGAATCCTGTCAGGCAGTCCCTTCTTGGTGGCTAATGGCCGTGAAGCACCAGCTGAAAGCGAAATATATTAAAAGCTTGTTGGAATTGCACCACACCTCTCTTACAGCTCACCCAATTTAATTATAACACATTTTCTATTACACTCCAAGCAGCTACATTACATGAAATATGCCTGTACCAACCCACCAACTGTGTGCATAGAGTGTACAACAAAGCCGAATGCAACCATGTGCAATATAACTAAAATGTTAAATGATACAAAATTGTACCAAATCACAATAATAGAGATGAAAGGTATTTGACATGTGTGATTACAGAATAAACTGGCTAGATTGACTGCACTGAAAATATGAACACCAAAGCAAACTCCATAGAATTTTCTAATTTGGCCAAGGTTGTGGAAGAAAACAGTTGGATATTTCTGTTTTTAAAATGTAATAAAATAAAATGCATTTTGCCTTTTGCTATAAATGTTAATAGTGACCAGTGTCCTCAGTTTTGTTGGATGCTGCAAGGTGACTCAGTCATCACTCAAGGGATGTGATGACCTTTAATGCCAGTGCAGAAGCCATACTTTTAACCAACAGATGGACTGTGGGACTTCAATCAACATGCAAGAGGTTTAAACTTCTCTGGAGAGTAAGGGCGAATAAGCTCTATCTCAACTCCCTCAGTCACTTACCTCCTGCCACACCAAGCTGGTGTTGCTCTGCTTACAAGATATAGGTCAAGTGTTTGTGCTCGTGTGTGCACTAGTGTGTACATTAGCTTGCGTTACAGAGTGTGTGTGTGTGTGTGTGTGTGTGTGTGTGTGTGTGTGTGTGTGTGTGTGTGTGTGTGTGTGTGTGTGTTTTCTCTTCACTTGGAGATGAGATTTCAATTGCATTATACAGTGCAGTGTGTCAGTGGGGTCAGGTTTTGTGCCTGTCCTATTACTTGGGTGAATATGATGTAAATAGGCTTGATGGCTGTGTTAGCTGAGTGATGTATTCTAACAACCTTTGTCAGCTTGTAAATTGGTTCTGCTATTGCTGCAGAAATCAAGAAAATCTCTTCACGGTTGAGTGGAAATGTGTGCATCTGCAAGAATGGCAGATGGAGAGGCGATTTGGTTGCGGCCATTGAAATGCACATTTTATTTAGCGGTTAATAAAGGTTGCCCATACCCCGTCATGACGCAAATGGCGAGGGGCATCGAATTCAGCTGGTCGGCAATCACACAGGTACAAAAGACTCAAATGGAGTCTTATTACGCTGGAGATGAGCTCTTTTCCAAAACGCGATAAACGCCAAATTTAAAAAAAATGAGTTTGTCACGCCATTTTGCTGTGTACTGAGCCTATTACACTGCTCCATCAACGTATCACGTCAAATCGCTACATTTCCCTGTTTAAAAGGCACCGCAAGATGCAGTTTCCCTCCAAACCGCGATAAGCGCCAAATCTATTTTTAGCCAAAACGCGACATCTCCTCCCTCTCCTCAGAATTCTATGAGCAGCGCTCCATGCAGTCCAACATGGCGGTGCTCTGAACCCAGGTCTGTTTTCAGTCATTCATTCAGTAGTTTCTGGGTTCTGTGTTAATTACTGTATCTGTTTATGTGGTGGACACTGTGCCGTTAAGTATACCCCCACAGCCCCCGCATACCGTACGAGCCCCGCCCCCGCCTGTAACGCCGCGTGTCCTCCGAATCAACAATCGATTTTTTTTTTTTTTTTTTTTTTTACAGCAAAGACGTCGTTTTGTTTACAGCAACATGTGCTCACATCATGATAGCGTCTGTATTTTGACCATTAAAACTTTCATAGTCCATAGTTCTCTTTGTTTAACATGTAAAGAGACAGACATCATTACCGCCCCCCTCCCTCCCCCCGACGTGCGCGCACGCACGCACGCACACACACACACACACACACACACACACACACAGAGAGAGAGAGAGAGACACGCAGCACCTCAGTGATGTTCTCATGTCATGTTGGTTGGTTTTTCAAGACAGAAACCATCAATTTTTGTTTTTTTAAATGTGGATTTATAGCGTTTTGAGAAAAAATAAAATAAACTTTGAGTTTTTAATCAACAATATTGTTGTTTGATTTAATAATCATTGTTCAACATGTCCAGACTGAGCCAACAATCATTTTAACAGGATAAATTGAATATTAACAAAATGGGTGGGTCTAGGTAAAAAATGTCATTTTCTGGAAAACTATTAAAATGGATTTATAGCGTTTTGGAAAAGAACTCTCTGTTCTCACAGTCACAACTCTCTCTGGCCAATACAAATGCAGATGTATGGACCTACTCACGCAGGTATGTTCTGTAACTTGTACGAACTGGTGCAATTTGATTTTATGGGTTTCATCTTTGATTAAAATATAATTTGTTTAAGCTTTAGGTGTATTTGAATTTGTATTCATGTGAGACGGGAGCAAAAGTGCAGTGAGCATTGGTGTGATTTGAATGGCAATGAGATCCTTCATCTGTTCTACAGTCTCTCCTGTGTTTCTGTTTCACGGGCAGCTGTGGCTCAGAAGGTAGAGCGGGTCATCCACCAACCAGAAGGGTGGAGGTTTGATTCCCCGGCTCCCCCAGACAGCATATTGAAGAGTCCTTGGGCGAGACAGTGAACCCACACACACCTGCCCTCCAATGTATCATTGGACGTATGAATGTGTGTGAATGATTAGCCTCCAAGCCTGTCTGCGCACAGAGCTGTATGAATCAGGGCCGGTTCTAGGTAGGCATATATGAGGGGGCAGTCAGAAATGTGAAGGGGGCATCATGTGAACACATCATGCTCCAGCACTTTTTTTCTCTGTGCTTACAGTAACTTCAGTGAATTGAGTTGTTGGCTATGTGTCCAACGCCAACCT
The DNA here is from genome assembly GCF_905171665.1 of Trachurus trachurus. Lineage (NCBI taxonomy): Eukaryota > Metazoa > Chordata > Actinopteri > Carangiformes > Carangidae > Trachurus > Trachurus trachurus. Next base: position 22,628,022 of record NC_139901.1, on the reverse strand, counting down.
GGAGAAGTGGATTGCATTTTGTCAGGCCTCTACCTTCAGACCTGTCCAACTAGGGGCCAGGGGGCCAACCAGGGTCTTAGAGCCCAAATTTTTTACTGTCTTAATGCAAAGAGCCACATTATATGGGGGGTTAGGGGTGCATATACCTGAAGATGCATTGCAAACCCAGAGGGGGTGAAAAAGGTGAGTAGCTAAACCCCTGTAGGGGGGTGTGGGGGCATCCCCCCCAGAAAATTTTTGTGATTTAAAAATGTGAGTGAAGCATTCTGGTGTACTCTGAGAAGAGGAGGGGGGGGGGGGGGGGGGGGGGGTCTACTATGGTCAAGATTTACAAAACTGAAAGGTAGTCTTATGAATACTAAAAAAAAAAGGAACAGAACATTTTAGAAAAGAATACTGTTCCTTTTTCGGCGGATTTTTGTGCTACTGCAGATAATTTTGTCAACTTGTAGCCTACTTGAACTTTACTATTTTTCAAACATTCCGCTTTTCCGACATTGATTGATTACGTTATAGTCAGACGTGTCCTTCTGATTTTTTTTTTTTTCATCTGAGACACTGTTTCTCATACACAACTACATAGGCCTATTAGAGAAGAAAAAAAAAACCCTCCAAGTTTAAAAACACACCGGCAGCAGCGCCCCTGAGACTGTTATTATTCTGTCACCTGAGTTAAGGAGGTGCACGTGTGTTTGGAGCTGACGAGAGAATAAAGAGCGAGACAACGCGGCCCTGAGGAGGAACTGTGAAGGACTCAGCTGTAATGGAAAATGACCTAAACCGAGTCCAGTAGAGATGAGGTAGAGAGACGGTAGAGATGCCGTGTAGCTATCTCGCTTTCTTTCCCCCACCCTCCGCCCGTTGTCTTCGTTGTCACTTTGTTGTCGCTCCACAGAGAGCACATGGCTAATTAATATGCACGTGCTGACCATATAGGCTATGGTTGTGTCTAGGGGTTCCGGAGACGGAGGTGTGTTCACGTGCGCAACTGCGCACCGTCCATTCTTGGATCCAGTTTGATTTATCAAAGTGAAATTGTGGAGAGTTGTGCACGCACAGTTTGAAAGATCTGAAAAAGGTGTAAATATTTTTGGGTGTCTTTTCGCTGTAGGCCTAAGCAAAACATTTAGTAGCAGCAGTTTTACACTGCTTACTTACAGTTTTGATAAATGAGGCCCCAGGCCCTAAGCCCAGAGCCCAGACGCTCTGCTCGCGGCTCATCCGCGGCGCTGTCCGTGGTGCTGAAGGTGACAGGTTAACTTGACAAACAAACTGCTGTTTGTTTATCATGTGTGTCAGTTTTGTTTGTGACTTGATAGTTTAGTTGTTGAGATTAAGAACATCACTCCCTCATCAAGAGAGAGAGAGACGCGCCTGGGTATCGCAGCTGTAAAAAAAAAAAAAAAGAAGAAAAGAAAAGAAAAGAAAAAAAAAGACGACGTGTCGGAATAGCGGTATCAAAAAGTGTCGGACTACCGGCATGTCTAGATAGAGGGATGTCTGAATAGCGAGCGGACCCCCAACTTAACTTCTTTCTACACATCCTATATTAAAATGTGCTTTCTCAACTTCTAAAATTTGGATTTCAGGGGGCAAGACATTTATTTGAGGGGGCACTGCCCCCTCTTGCCCCTGCGTAGAGCCGGCCCCGGTATGAATGTGTGTGAAAGCGTGAATGTGAAAGCGCGTTTAGTGGTCAAAGTGACTGGAAAAGCGCTATATAAGTGCAAGTCCATTTACCATTTCTTATCTATCAGGTTTCATGGGATCTTAGGGTGACTCACCACTCAGCTTCCTCCATCTAGAGATCAGTTGTGAACCTTATGTGTGAAGATGCATTAGAGAATAGTGCACAAATTACAAGGTTTATGTATGTATATGCTCTACATCTTGCAGGCAAAACAAATCAGGAAAGGGTTTTTATTTACTAACCTGAGACATAAAGCGGCAGCTATAGCCTATGGGCCTATGGCCAAAGCATTTTATAATACTGTGTGGACTGGGCTAATTATGAAGTTGGCTGGGTATGCAAGATCACTTTCTGCTACAAATCACTGCATTTTTTCATCTGCTTAAAATCATTTTAAATGTATGTTAAAGAGCATTCAAAAAATGATATTTCCATAATAATTCCCCTTTAAAGAATAGGTACTGCATTGGAAACAATATTGCCAAATCTCTATGGACGCATTCCTACTAACATGATGCAAAAAGGTTATAGTTTACATTTTCTAGATGTTTTTTTTTTTTTTTTATCTCAGTCAATTTTGTACTTACTCTGAAATGAAGACTACGGAAGCCGAGAACGGCCACGTCCATAATATTTTTTTTATTATCGTTTTCTCGTGATAACGACTTATTATTTCGTTATCTCGAGATAACAAAGTCCGTTTTCTCGTGATAACGAATTAATTTATTTCGTTATCTCGAGATAACAAAGACCGTTCTCTCGTGATAACGAAATAATCATAGAATGTGTCGTTGACATGGTTGCCTAGCAACAGGAGGCTACTGTTCAGCTCGAGCATGGGGCAGTTAACTTCAGTCCAGAGCGATAGATATAACATCTATCTATCGCTCTGCTTCAGTCTACTCTACTCACTGGTGTGATTATTGTCCACACCAGCTGTCAACAATAACTTACCAGTAAGTTACACTTAACGTTAGTTTGAATAACGTCACTGTGCTGGGTTTATTTAAGGGGCTACCGGCCGGCCGGTGGTCCCATCTATCCTGTTTCAGCTAAGCTAACGTTAGCTACTGTCTGCTGCTGCCAGAAATCACAACCTTATCTCGAACCATCAGACACCTGTTGCCTGCGACCACTGACATGTAGGCTAATGTTAATTTGGCAAGACAGCAGTGTTCATGAGCTTTATCTGAGCAGCAACTAGCTAACATTACCTTAGCTGAAGCTGCCATAACGTAGTCAACTCTCATGTGTTTATGCTAACCTGTAGCCCCTTAAATAAACCCAGCTCAGTAAACAAACTAATGTTAAGTGTAACTTACCGGTACTTCATTGTTGACAGCTCCTCAGAGCAGACTAACGTTAGTGGCAGCTCTTGAAGGCTGAAATCAGGATGATGTGATCACATTAATCAGCTCACTGATTTGAGTTCTACACATGGTTCTGGGCAATTATCCCACGAAAAACATCTCTTCTGTTACGTTAGATCTGTAGATGTGTGTTTCCAACAGACTCGCTTTAGTAGCCTCCTGCTACGAACATACAGCGGCTAACCCGCTGCTACCATGGATGTATTAAATTAACCCCGTAAGCAGAAGCGATTGCACCGGGGAAACATGTTGCTAGGCAACCATGTCAACGACACATTCTATGATTATTTCGTTATCACGAGAAAACGGTCTTTGTTATCTCGAGATAACGAAATAAATTAATTCGTTATCACGAGAAAACGGACTTTGTTATCTCGAGATAACGAAATAATAAGTCGTTATCACGAGAAAACGATAATAAAAAAAATATTATGGACGTGGCCGTTCTCGGCTTCCGTAGAAGACAGATGTGTGGCAAAGGAAAATATTTTACATGGCTGCAGTTCATATGAGCCCCTCAGTAAAATTTTGAAACAGTTACCCTCAAGGTTATTTTTACAGTAAGGCAATATGTGCATTTTCCCATAATTCATTTTTTGCCAGTTTGGATACTGTTTGCCTGTATGCCTGCTCCTGTATGTAAAGCCATCTCTACCATTATCCTGCAGGAATGTCCACAGTCCCATGCCTTCAGCATTATAACCAGCCTTGCACACTAAAGCTAAAAAAGAAAATTAAAAAAAAAGACTATTGCCTTGTATACTGCATTGTGGATTCAGATCATACCCAAACCTTACATGTCATGAAAGAATATGCTAAGGAAAAAAGAGGAACTGACAGTGGCCCTGAAGTGAAAATTAGCTTGTCATGACACCCACCAGCAGCAGCATCACGGTGGCAGAACATAGATTGAAAAGGTTCACAGAATATGGCTGGGAAGAGATATTCTGCAATGACAAATGGACTGTAGAGACCATGCACAACCCCAAAAGAAGCTTTTCCAGGTTGTGAATCAAAAATCAAAGAATTAGAAGAATTAGAGAAAAGATCTGCATAACCTACTAGTAGCTCCCAGGTGTTTTAATAAAGCAACATGTCGATCTCCCATAGATCTTACAGTTTTTTTTAACAGTGCCTGAGGAGGGTCTGTGATAGACCAAAATGTTTTTATTAAAATTGCCTAGAGCTATTACAGTAGCTATTAGTGTTAAGGCCTTTTGTCTGATCCGTGCCTTGCACATTCCTTGAAGTAAGAGGTCTGTGGATGTAATGATATAATGGACAGGATGCTGCCTCAGTGCAAATGAATATTAGTGTGTACAATCATTAACCTTCACAGGGGCATGCAGGGATATATTGGGACTATAGGGGCAGAGAGGTTGCTCAGCTGTCACAGCAAAGATCAATACAAAAAAAAAATTCCATTGCCAGTGAAGCTAGTTGCATTGGTTGACCCTCATGACAAAGGCAGGGAAGAAACAAGGTCATACATAGTCCTTTGTTTAAAGATCCCTGGCTATGCTCTCACCTAATGGCAATCAGAAAACTGTATACAGTCTATCATTATGGTTCTTTTGTAGGGGCAGTCCTTCATAGAGTTGATTCATGTTATACTGAATAATACAAAGATAAGGGCCAACTTGATAAAGTTCAGCTGGCACAGAATGTGCAAAATACTTAAGACCTTATTCAGATACACAGAGGCAAAAATACTGTACATTAAAACACCTTGAAAAGTTGTTGTGAATTGAAGGACATTACTGCAGGAGAGGAAGAAGGCCTTTCTCTATGAAGGACGACATAAGAGGACAATTTGTCAAGTGGAAATTGTGCGATCATGTCCACTTCCTTGGTGTCTCTGGTGTCATTTTGATTTCCCAGCACAGCAACTACTTACTTCCCTCTCCTTTGTATGGCACAACATACTAAGGCTTGCTCATTCTGGTAAACAGGAAGGTGAAAACAGTAACAGTACAATATTTTGGACATGAATTAATTTGTACTTCTTTTTTTTCTTATGGAGATACTGTACTTTGCAGGGCTGCTCTACTGGCTGCAAAACAATGCAGTGTTTTTCTGTTGCTATAATCCGAGATAATCTTTCTTTTGCACATAAACCGCTGGATCCAATTTCTACCCTATTTGGAGGTGTGAAGCTCAAGGGGATTGGACAGCCTTTGCACAGCATGAGTGTGAGGAAGAGATACTGTAGATATACTGTATTTATCTGTAAATACTACAATGAAACAGGCAAAAGGAAAAATGAAAACGCATCCAAGAGTTTTATCTCTCACTTCATTCAATAGCAAGTATTTTGAGAACGAATTGCCTATAAAGGTCAGCTGGTTTATGCTGCTCTAACATCAAGAAAGCTGAAAATGATGACACTAAGACATGGTACAGGAATGATAACAAGTTCGTTTTTCCAAAATATCTGTCTGCACATGTAGCTGATCAGGGAAATGATGCGTATTCTCAATGTTAGAAGAATACGAGACATTCACAGCAATTTAAACGTTGGAGAATTCAAAGTAGGCTACATTACATTACATATGCTTGATGCCACCATCACTGTTCTGGGGATGTGGGGCACCATTAACCTACACAACAGACCGACCAGTGACATAGATGACACTAGAAGCAGTAGGGTTTTTGTTGTCCCTTAATGGCACCTAGTTTTAGCCAAAAACAAGGCGCACACCCTCAGGGGTATGTCCCCTAATTAACCCACACATGGGGTAGCTAATTGGAAAGACCTCCTGTGGGCCCGGCTGGTTGTTTGATGAAAGGTTAGGTAAACACAATAATCTTATTAAAAAAAAGATGATGGAGGCCACATTAGCTCCTTTGACGAGTGGCAACTAACTGCAAATATGATTTATTCAACATCTACTTCAAACAATTGTGACGGTTGCTTGTTGTAAAACACACACACACACACACACAAAAAAAACAATATTAACGATAATAAAGAGAAAGAGAGAGGGCAAATGAGGTGGAGTGCAAGAAGGAGAGATGTTGATGTTGTTGAACATCTACTTCAAACAATTGTGACGGTTGCTTGTTGTAAAACACACACACACACACACACAAAAAAAACAATATTAACGATAATAAAGAGAAAGAGAGAGGGCAAATGAGGTGGAGTGCAAGAAGGAGAGATGTTGATGTGGGTCAGTCGCAGGGCTTCTTCAACCCACTTACACTTTGTTTTTGTATTTATCATTTTACACAAATGTTGCTTTAACACGTTTGTTTTGTATATCTCCCTTCAGCAGCCTTCGCACACAACCTCAAATAGTGACAGAAAAACCACCAGCAAAGTAGTGTAGACTGCTGCTGACTCTAATAGTAGTAATAAAAATAAACAGCGCCTGACCGATAAGCTCAGTGAAAAGAGGTTTAAGCCAAATGCTTCAAATAGTTTTGGATGTACAGTATAGGTTGTAACTCTGCAAACTATAGGAGCAGATCAGTAAAAGAAGAAGAGATGAAGACAATAAGAATCTAGTGCTTATTGGCACTGCTGTACATGGCTGCTGTTGTGACAGTTGTGGAAAGTGCAGGTGAAAAACCCATTTTAATCTTTTAAACTGCTGTGCTACCTCCACACTTACATAAAAGCATCTACTCACCTGATGCATTCAGTGAGTCCTCGGTGCTCTAACAGTGTGCTTAACTTCCATTGGTATAAACAGAAAGAGTAACTAATCCATTCAGCCTCTTTTGACTCACACTACTTTGCTGGTGGTTTTTCTGTCACTATTTGAGGTTGTGTGCGAAGGCTGCTGAAGGGAGATATACAAAACAAACGTGTTAAAGCAACATTTGTGTGTGTGTGTGTGTGTGTGTGTGTTTCAATGGAAAATCTAATGGATTTCTTCCAAGACAAGTCAGAGTGTCAGACACACAGAGCAGCTTTATGACAGCGGGGACTGGAAGTACTTCAAAAACATGTTGCTGCGCATTTGCATGTCTACTAAACAATCATGTAGCACTTGTGAAACAGAGTTGACACAAAATTATTACATTGGTGAATCATGAGATGATGATATCCACTCCCTATCAATTTCCATAACAGGCACACTGGGGCCTGTATAGACATTTATAGATTCTGTAAAAAGAACAATGGCATTGTCCTGTGACATTACAATGTATTAGACATTGACCTCTGGCAGCAAAAGTCATTGTCAATAATGTGACTTATAAAGACAATTAATAATGCCACCATATAGAGTAAACTATATTGTCTAATTGTGTGAAAGACTAGATCAGAATTCTGTGCTGCTGCTGCTTAGATTCATTGGGGAACACAGTCAGGCGGAAAGCTTATGCTGCCAGTTTGTGCAACCACTTAGGCCTCTGTATAAAAACGGTTCTAAATCTATGTAAATAGATTTATCTTACCTTACCTTCGTTTATTTATCCCCAGTGGAGAAATAAATGTTTCCATCCATCTGTTGGCTATACTGTTAAGCCTTATATGGTCATGTGTGGTGGCTGGAGCCAATCCCATCTGACACAAGCTGAGGGCAGGTTCACACCCAGGACAGATCACGAGTCACAGTGCAGACATCTAGAGACAAACAATACAACAGACGAAAGGTATTCACTCAATGGAAGGTGAATATGATCTATACTCGAACCGAAGATAAAACTTGAAAGCTGAGGAGTAGTGCCAGCAGCAAATACATCAGTGCTGTTCTAAGGAAGAGTGTGATACTATTTAGAAATGATGCATTTGCCCCTTGTTGTGCTAATCCATATTGTGGAGACTACAGACAGGGCGACTAATAGAAAAGATAAGAGTACAAAGGCAGATTCTGAGGTCACGCTCAAGTCATTAATCTAGAATATGAACTTTTCTACTCAAAGAATCTATTATCTATTATCCTTTCTTGGTTATTTTTGATGACAACACATGTTTAGCAGTGATGAAGTCAGATAAACCAGCAAAGGACCAGGTCCTCCACAATATACAGTAGTTTCAGCTGAAAACAAGATGAAGTAGTTTTAGCTAGTTTTAGTAGCAATCAGGTGGAATTTTTCATCACTGCAAGTAAGCATTGCTAACATGCTAACCTTCAAATTGGGAGGTCAGGCAGTAAACATTTACACACACACCACTTTTCCAACCTCATCCCACATAATGAGGACTGAAGTACAACAGGTCAAACTGAAAGAAATGAAAGGCCTGTCTGTGCTGCTCATTGGACGCCCACAATTTTCACCACATGGTCTGTTTCATTCATGACAATGGCCAACACTGGCAGGGTTAATTCCTTTGGAGTGGATAATGGTGATGATGGAATTCCTGTAGAGCTGAGGACTGTGTGAAAGCGGGCAAGTGTACAGGGATTGCTGTGCAAACTGTCGACAGTCATTTTATATAATTGAAAAACTGTACAAGACTGCACACATACAGATAGCAACCAGCCAAATTGTGCTGGCAAGGAGTGAAGACTCTGGAAAAGGCAGACTGACAGACAGAGACGGTGTTTGCAGATCTGGAAGAGGAAGCAAGAGAAAGTGCAGTAGGTTCAGGCAACCTCACCTACAACCTGAGGAACTTGAAAACTGGAGGAAATTTACTCGTTGGCTTTCAGAAGAAGAGCTAGATGGTTGAGAGTAGGAGGAAAGTTTGTTAACAGAGGAGCAAGAGGCATTTGTCGAAGAGGCAGTGAGAGATAAATAACATACTGAGAGGGAGAAAGAAAACTTTCCATGTTATTGAGATGATAATAATATGTGAAACTGTAGGTGTTTTGAATCTTGTCAGTGGCAGTAACTCATACATAGCCTAAGGTTATCATATTGTGCATGGTCCCATCCTAGATAAGATAAACTCTGGGCGATATCGACTGTGAAAAAAAACCTAGAGCTGAAATACAAATGTTGTCAGCTGTTGTGTGTACCATCTTGCTAAACTTAAGATGCAAGTAACCTGACATACTGGCCCTGGAACTGCAAGGAGATTTTAGTTTGTTGTTTCTTTATTAGTTATCTGATGGCCAGGAGCTCTGGAGACTGTTTTGGCTCTTGTACTGGTGTGGCAGCTGTTATGTTAGCTTGTGTAACATTGCACTGGGATGAATGGGAATTGTTCCCTCTATCAAAATCTTCACCCCATCTAATAGCTTCCTCCCGAATTTCAATCAGTGACATTCTGGGTTTACCTCTCACCACGTCCCTCAGGTGGTGCCATAGCATTTCATTCTGGACGCTTTCCACAAACTGGTACCTCAGGGCCACTGAGTTTGGAACTGCATCTGGATCGTTGTAAAGAACAGCATCCACTAGTGACATGCATGAGAAAACTGTCTCAGTGACCCCCTCTCCTGCTGTCTACGTTCATAGAAATGTTGCTGCAGTACAACCAGAGGCTTTTTACCACCATACAGTACAGTAATTTTAAAATGTTAATGATCTTGTGAGGATCCTCTCTTTCTCTACGTGGTCTGTGCTTGATCTCACTTCGTGGTTCACCTCCCAGATGATCAAGGAGGAAAATAGCTTTTTCTCTGCATCAACTTCCTCTTTGGGCAACTCCTTTCCCTGGGGACATAAACAGTTCTGTCGATTCTGGGGGCAGAAGCAGAGGCATTAGAGGCATGAGGGTTACTGGCAGCGGGTTTTAAAAGTTCATTTTCAGCCTGGAGTGCTCTGAACTTCTTGTGCAGGGCTGCTAATTGTTCCTCAGTTTCACATTAGAACCACTCTTTACAACCCAAGGTGAGGTTACAGCATCTTTTGTGCCTTGGGGTGACAAGCCAGCCTAGATGACGCCTTCAGTCTTCTGCACTGACTGCCGTTTAGTATTTTATCACCCAAAAAAACGCCAAATGTAACCTTCAAGGAGGAACTAGCACACAGCGGCTTCAATCAAAGAGGCCACAACAGTCAGTGTGGGTCATACACATGGCATTTATTTTACATTAAGTAAAGCTCTAAGAACACAGACAAGAAAGGACAAGAGGACAGACAGTCATACTACGGCTGGGAAACTAACCACTCACTGCTAGGACACTGGGAGAAGCTATAAATATTCAAAAGAAATATTTAACCAGACACACTTCAAATAAAACACCACACTAATAACAATGTGCAACCACAAACCATATCACCATCTAGAGTGAACTCCCAGCATCCCAGCCCAGTGAGCTGTGAATGACTGTGTTTACATCCACCTGCTTTCATGCAAATTTTCAATTCATGCATACTGAGTAGAGACAATGAATCTCAAAAAACTGTTTAACTGTCCAAAAACAGGTTAAAATGTCTAAAATGGTGGAAAGTTGGTGTTTTGAAAATGTAAGTGAAATGGAAACAGACTAAAGGGATTTATACGAACGTGTAAAGGGCTTTTATTTTGAAAGGCTGCATCAGATTGACGTAAGTACGTCCTCGGGTCTTTGTGGAAGGTTGCTTTTATCGAGTCCGTGGAACATGTATTAATTTGGTGTCCAGCATATGAAGAAGAGAGGAAGAAGATGGAAGAGTCTGTGAGACAAGAAAAGATACACTTCTCCTTAGAGAGTATCCTCAGTGAGGCATCAAATGTATATGGAAAGGTCTTGTCATTTTTAAAAGAGACAGGTTTGGAACATAGGATTTGAGTGTTCTTTTTTTTTTTTTTTTTTTTTTCTTTAATATGTTTTGTTTCCTGATACTCTCCTGCTCACACTCCAGCTCAGAGGGTGGCGGTAATGCGCCGGTAAGCTGGTTGCCAACCGCCGTTAAACAAAAAAGAAGAAGAAGAAGAAGGTTGCTTTTATTTTGAAATGAGTTGTTATGCGCGCACCAGTCTATGGCTTGACCGCAGTCGATTACCAAGTAGAGTCCCGCAGCTCAAGGATGAAAATGTGTGTGTATTACTCCATATAATGCAGCCAAAGTTCCCATGTATCTTGTCTATCAGTTTATAAAAGTTATTATCGAGTGTTCACAGCGGGAGAGAATCACATAAACTAGCGCGAGATTAGACGCGACGTCACACGCGACGCCGTTCGTTGCCGCAGAGACTGTCTGTAACATACAGAAGGGGCAACCATAGACTGTAAAGGGGACACGGTTAAGTTTGCAGTTTGACAACAACAGGACTGATTTCATTTCGATGGACGCCCCTATCAGTTTTAGACCGAGTTTATTGAAGACAAGCTGAAGGAAATGGAGGAGAAAAGTGAAAGAGGGAGAGCTGCGGTGGAGTCTATGTGCTGGACCTGGGGGGATCAAGTGGTCGGTGTGGTCACTGCCTTCCAGTGGCCGCTGAAACCAGATGTTTGTGCTGCCCGTCGGACTCCGACCTGTGTTGTCAGTGCCTGGACGTATTGCTTCATAACGTAACTGGAGGAGAGTGGGTGAGTTGTTTTCGTCTCTTTTCAATAAAGCTAACAGATGTTTGATGCCTCGTATTATCTGATGGGACCCTGTTTGTACTGTTGATGACGTTTGGTGCTGTTCTGAGCATTGTTTGTGGCTATTAGTGGCTTTTTGATCGTTTGCGCGTGGATCAATAGACTGCGCTGTTTGTTATGGTGTGGTCATTGCTAAAGTTGCTACAACTAAACCTAGCGGTTAGCAGACTTCATCTCTTGAGGGGGGTCTAACTCGGTGTCACAGTGCTTTGGACCATGGGTTAAACTTACGCCGGAATATAATCATGGTGTAACTTACTATGTGTGTGTCTGTGTGCACTGCCTAACCTCAATATGCATTTTTTGTTCTGATTTTGTAATTCTGTTGAAACTTGTGTTTTACTTGGATCATAACTTGACTATTGTGTAGCCTACTGACACACAGTTTGGTTTGGTTTGAAACTCTTCTCCTTTTCACCTCTGTGGCAGACCAGCATTGTGTGGCTTCCAACTTCCAATATCATTTTTATTTATCACTTTATTCCTGTAAAACACACCAACTTCCTCCAAGGCAGCAGAGGGTAAAAAAACAACCCATTTGACTCCATTTGAAGCTCTCAGAAAACCATCAGACATAAGATACATAAGAGTCTGTTACAATTACCCTCTTTAAAGGGATAGTTCAACATTTTTGAAAATTGGCCCATCGCCATGATCCCCCTAGTAATAGCAGTAGGTTAGTTACCTTTAATTGTTGGTCCAAGCTGCTTTTAGATCGGGGGAGAAGAATGCCGAGCGGCGCAGCTACACTACGGAGGCTAATGGAATTTCTTGGTTTTGCTCATCAAACTCAGCAAATACACAACCAAAAAACTCAAAAACGCTGTGGTGGACAAGTTGTGACCTGCACATTTACCACGCTATGAGATAATAGCGGAAAGTTAAGAGAAGTGAAGCAAATACTCGGAACTACTTTCTTCAGTGAACCACTGGTCGGAGGGACACAGTGTGCGCACCTCAGCCAGTGCCGTAGTATACGGACGTATCTGCAGTAAACAGGCGCTTTTGAAATCACTCCGCCGAGCAGCCGTCTAGAGTGTAAAGTCCGACTTTGCCTCTAAAACAACTCCATCTCGCAACTTTCCGCTATTATCTCATAGCGTGGTAAATGTGCAGGTCACAACTTGTCCACCACAGCGTTTTTGAGTTTTTTGGTTGTGTATTTGCTGAGTTTGATGAGCAAAACCAAGAAATTCCATTAGCCTCCGTAGTGTAGCTGCGCCGCTCGGTATTCTTCTCCCCCGATCTAAAAGCAGCTTGGACCAACAATTAAAGGTAACGAACCTACTGCTATTACTAGGGGGATCATGGCGATGGGCCAATTTTCAAAAATGTTGAACTATCCCTTTAAGCAGAACACACTATGCTTTTCGCTGCTATCTGAAAATGAACTTACAGTGCATTATTCTGCTATTTGTTGCGAAATCTATATATAGATTTCGCAACAAATGACAGTGAGCAGTAAACACATTGACCTTCAGCATGGCATGCTGTGCTATAAATCCAGAACATTTGATTTGTGAGTTGTGTGACTCGACAGGAGCTCAAAACATGTCCTTTTTTCATATTAGAGAAGTGATGCTGTTCCAGAATGAAGCTTTGTCTCCATTGAGTTATATTCTTTCTTTTGGTGCTTTATTGCAATTTAGGTTCCAGTACTTGGCAAATTGGCATGAAGTTGATGTATTCCACAAAGTTTATACCTGTTTGCTAATTTTCAACTCATACTAATTATTTTGAGTCAGTAGGCCACATCATGCAATTATCAGGGTAATCACTATGAAGACACAAATGACTCTCCAGGCTTATGCTGCATGTGGGCTGTACTAATTACTCTAACGATTCCCATATAATTGCTGACCAACCCTAGCCTGGGTATACCCATGCTGCCTTGTGCGCGATTTTATTCACTCTGCAAGACAGCCTGGAAACCATGGACCCAATTTTTCCCTCAACGAGGGAGCCAATCACAGAACTGGGGAGGGACAACGATCCAACATGGCGGCAGACACTTTACCTTTCGATGCAGCGTTAGAAAGTGTTTTAAGTAGTTTAGACTGCAAGTTTATTTTGAAAAAAAAGAGCAACGTTTAGTGTTTTTTTCCTCATCGGATTTCTGTCGCTCTACATACATCATCAGGTATAATTGATACGAGTGGCTATAAGCTACGTACAGATGCATTTGATAGACATTCGTAGCGCCCAATAAACAGCTCTGGACTTTCGTAAACCACGCCTCAAATACGAAAAAAGTAGCGGGTGGTTCCCAGACCTCATCTCAATCCTCATTGAGATGAGGTCTGGTGCTAGACCAACCCTGTTTTACTCCATAATTAGCCAATATTTTCACATTTCCAAGTACTTGGAATTATTGGAACTGGAATTACTTTACTTGACTGTTGTACATTACGAGCCAGATCTACTAAGATCCCAGATAAAGGGTGCTAAATTGTGTGCTCCTAGTAAAGTTTTGCGTGTTTGGTTAGCGCAGGTGCAGCTCACTGTCTTAGCTGAGTAGGTAACTGGGATATCTGCTGTCATTCATTGAGCTGGAGGTGTGAGCTATGGCACAGAGCTCATGTGGGGCACTCGTGTCTAAACGCCCTGACCAGAGGGAGATGGAGTGAAGGCAGCCGAATTGTCTCTCTCTCTGTCCCAGAGAGACTCATCTCTGGGCAGCCGGAGGAGAGACATGCATTGTGCATAACAGCACTTAATGGACTTTTAACACACCTGAAAAAACTGCTACAGTTCGCTGGAATGACCCAGACGCGAGGAAATGCATAGATATAAGAGCATTTGCCCTGGCAGGTATTAAATCAATAACCACAGCCATTTGTGCGCAAAGCTGAAAGACTTGCTTTTCGAACGTGTTAATTAAAGACGCAAAAACTGCCACCGCAATCTGTTCCAGGTTTGGTAAATCACACTGCGTGCTCTAAATAAATCTATTTGCATCTACTCCTCCCAATATTTTGCGCGTTCTGGTAGAAACGCCCATATTTGCATATTCATTAAGGGAAACACGCTAAATGGATTACACATGCAATTTTGCCCGTTCCTCGGTGCGCCAGGTTAGATCAGCTGGTCTTTCTTTCATCAGGATGCCCTCAGTAGGTCACCCCTGTTTAATTTTTCCTTGTCACTCACCGGCGCTGCTTCGCTATACACAATCAACTTTTCTCTCTTTTTTCTTTTTTCAATTTACTTATTCAATATTAGTTTCAAGTTGTAAATCATGGTTGACAGTTGTGACTGATAGTGGGTGTTTGGCCTAATTCAGCCAAAAAGCCTGGGCATTGTGAGAACATCAGCAAGACATGTTGTTCTGGCAGCCAACTGTACATTTTCCCTGGAAAACCATGCTAATGTTGATTTTCTTATTTACACTTAGACTGAAGCTCAACATATGGATTAAGTCAAATGTTGAGGCATTCTTTAAACCCTTTGGCACTTAGTCAATGGGTTTGTGCTCAGTGACAGTGGAACATGAATCAACACAGACAGTTATGAATTTGTAAGATCAAGTAATTTTGAATAAGTACATATTGAATAACTGACATGAGAATGAGATGCTGCCACAAGAGGAAGAAGAGAAATATGGAAAGCAAGCAAGCAGTGGAAGACATGATGCATTGGTCTCTGCCTGCAGGGGCAAGACGACGCAATAAAAAATTTCACATGTGCAGCAGGGCTGCAAAATGAAACATGGTCAATACAATATGAGAGAGGTTCAAATGAAACAAAATTAAGACAATAGGAGAAGATTAAAGTTGCCCAGCTGCAAAACTGATTTATCAGACTAGGTTATCTTCTGCCTGACACATCCTGCATACACGCAGTTATACCTCAAGATGCACACACATACACACACACACACACACTCAAAAAAGAAAAAAATGTGCATCTTTTTGTTTTTATTCTGCTGTTTGTAAGTAGTCACATTACTAAAGGAAATTATTAATCAAAGTCTAATTGGCATTAGCGCACCCTGAAAGGTCTTAACCAACTCACAACTTATTCATTCACTGTGTAGGTGGATCACAAACTACAGTAGCAATGCCATCAGAAGGTGATTTAGACTGCTTTAACCTAAGCCAGAAGTGATTTGTAGTCTGAAGAAAAGCAATGCCAAAGTGATAGATTCAGAGAGTAGCTGAATACACAGCTGTTGGACTTCTCTTACTGTACCCCTAATTTACTGCAGCCGTCACTGCTATAGCTCTGTCGAGCCGTAAAACTCAATTAGTCGTTAATCATTTTGTTTCAGTTGGCTGAGCAGATAAGCTGCTACTGTGGGATTTGACTCGACTGACTTTCCACCTGATAACCTCAGTGAGTAGAGTGTGCGGCACATGGAGGGAAGTCTTGATTTCAAGTTCATGTGAAAGATCAACTCTCGGAAAGAGCTGAGTCCATCATCTGGTGGATATTTTCAAGTGAGGTGGTACAGGTCAATCAGTTTTACCATGACAGTACATTGTCTATATTCCCTTTATGTTATTTCTGCTCTGCTGTTTTTCCTTTTAATACATGCCAAGTTTATTTTAATGAACTGAACATAGAAACAAAATTAGGGAGCACAAATGCATAAAAACTAACTAACAAACACAAAATACTTAATGTCACACTTGGTTTTGTAGTCAGGGTGCAATTAATGTGCAAAGAAGTGAGCAAAGAAAGTAACCAGAGTTGGGGCGCATTCAAGATCCTCTAGTAATTCAGTCCAGCTGTGTAGTATACTAATGAGTGAATGCAGCTTCATCCTCTTTATTAATTATAAGACAAGGAACATTAAGCACACAGAGCCCCGGTGACTGGGTTTATAGTAGGCCTACATAGTCAGAGATGTTCTTAGGCCCTAAATGATTAAATGATTGGTCATCAAATAACAATATTTTTAGGTCAATTGTTTGAGAGACTAGTAGCCGATGCAAGAATCTTAGGAGTGGTATATGTCCAGTGTTTCAAGTTTGTCTTTGTTCAGTGGAGGGAAATTTTGACACTTACTTCAATTGGTGACAGAGTAAAAGGGAGTGTCGTCCATATTGTTGGGGTAAGCGGTATTGTTCTCACAGATAATTCAGAATTCAGCCTGGTGGGGGCATAGAGAGCTTTAAATGGAAAGGCCCCAGAATTGAACCTTGATGTACTTCACATGTCAGGCTACATTGCTCACTTATTTGACTTTTACATGACAACTCTGTTTTGGTTAAGGCTGCCTTTGGGGAAAAGTCAATGCCATTTGCAGAAAGTCTGTTGCCAGGCGACAACGTATTTGGGAGTTTGTTGTGAGGTGTCAAGGCAACATATTAATGGCTTGTGATACTGTAGTAGTACTCTAGAGTTTTACTGCATTTGTCAGTTCTCGGGACTGTTTGTGTTGGGATGTCAGCTGTGGCACAGATAAAGTGTGTGCACGATTAATGTTTTAGTTTTTTGTCTCTAGAATGTCACAGTGAATGTGTGGTGTGGAGTTTTCACAATTTACATTTTGTCAAAGTTTTTGATCTGACTTCTGTCAGAAGTAAGTCATTTCAAAGCAAAAAACAAAAAAAAACTGCACCATGTGATATTTAAATCTAAAGTATGGCCTCAGCTGTGAATGGACCTGGATATATGTTGAGTCGCCAAAAAAGTGTCAGGTGGGCTATGAAAGTTTTTGTCACTGTCATCATTGTTGTCAATATAAATGCTATAAAGTCACATTTTATGGATATTATTGACAGCAGGTAAGGATTAAGGATTTCTCAAAGAGACTACCAGATTCCCTTGGAGGTTTGTAGAACAGGAGGAGAGCCTTTCAGCTCAGCAGCAAGATATTACATTGAGGAAATGTCTCCAAATGATACATGCCTATCTGAAACACATCTGAAAAAGTAACAGCTACTCTTTGTATGAACTCTGGATGCACATATTAAGTTAAGCTAATTCAGTAAGAACATCTGCTCGACTATTCAAATCAAGTCAAGTTTAAGTAAGGAACATGAGATCTAATTTATGACTAATAAAAAGGTAATTGTTTTGGAAAGACTACTAGATAATAATCTTATATTTTGCAGTGTAGCTTTTCATTGCAATAGGCTGTTAAATAGCAATCCCATTTGATGTGTTGAGTACTGCCTGAAATGCTATTTAGGAATTAAGTATATTTCCAGTACATTAGTCCCTTGGAGAAGTCATGTGTGACTTTAGCCTTGCAGCCTGGACCCTCAACACATCAAGTGGAAACACAAACAACTGAGTGTGCAGTGCTGTTATCAGACTGGGAGGACTGAGGATGACAGATAGACTGTCAAATTGAAATTAGGGGAGAGAAAATGAGAAAAGGGTGGGAGGTGAGTTGAGTCACAGCATTGACTGGTTTTTCAATCGCTAGTCAGTGAACTCCAAGTGGGGGCGGAAGTTGAAACGAGTCCTCAGAGAGGAGAGTGACCAGGGTGAATACTCACTGGTAGTCGTTGGAGAGATGGGAAGTGGAGGCATAGCAGGTTCTTCCTCTTTGCTCTGATGTCTCTCATGATTAAGGCTCACCTCTGGTGGGGGCTGAGGTGGCTGAGGTGGCTGTCCTTCAAGATGTCTGCTGTGACGTGTGATGTCTTCCTCCTGTTACTTGTCCTTGGCAGTGGGAACAAATGATGCAAGAGGTGATGCAAGAAGAAAATGGGTGAATATTGGTACTCCTGATTTGTTGAGGCAAAGTCCACCTGCTTCATAAAGTGCATTACTGTACGTGGACACTTGAAAGCTACAGTATGTGCCAAGTGCTGATCTGAATCTTTCAGCTTCCCCACTTACTAACATTAGACGGTCATCTAGTACCTCAGCATCCAGAGAGCTGACTGTATTCAATAGATCAATAAAGTCTTGTTTCAGCATTTTAGACTACTGCTTCACATCACTTGTCCCTGTGTGCAGTATGGTGTAATGTTCACGTGGACGTGCAGCAACAAAATTCATAATTCTTTCTATTAGGTCAGAGACCATATCCCACGGCAAAACATTACAGGTACAGTATTTTGACATTACCTCTCACAACTGTTACAGTAAAGTGACCCACAATCAAAGTTTAGGCCCAGTCTTTAGCTTTCCTTGTTGTCTTTAATTTTTTGATTACCAAATACTGTCTGACAATACTCAATGATACTGTAAAAGAAAAAACATAGTCCAGGATTCAATTAAACTCTGTTGCTGCTATATAACAGTAGTTGCCAGTGTCTGCATAGTGCAACCTCCCGTGCAGGCAGCTGTAGAGCTGCAAAGAAGAATCGATTTCCAGGAAAACTACAGTTTTATGTAAATGGCACTGTAAAGCTCTAAATGCAGTGCATTTCATTGTTTTGGATTGGTGCATAGATATGAACACTTGCCAATTTTCAGTCCATTAAACAAGGCAGCATTGATGTATATTATCATAAAATCAGAATCAAAACAACAATTTGACACATTTGTTTGGGATGCTTGTTACTAGTTATCCTTTTATGCAGTCCGACCATGGCTGCTTCTTGTTCTGTACAGGCTAACTAGTTGCATCTCATAGTGCTGGCTCCTACGTTGTTTTTCATTTCACAGGGAAATGGTTTACTCATGGCTTTACTCCAAGAGAGTTCTAATGAAGACTGTCACTTGGCGATTTATTATTCAGCACGCATGCCTCCTGTTTCTTGTCAGTCTTGTTGGTGCTGATTAGGAGTGTGTTTGCATGTTGTAGCAGAATCTGTGGAGGCAAGAGTAAAAGGCAAATTGGATTAAATTAGTTTTTCTTTTTTCTAGCCATTTCAGATTGTGATTCATGTTTTTAAGTAGCTGCAACCATGAAGCCAGGGATGGTTGTCAGTATGTCGGTTGACCACTTTAGTCCAGACTGAAATATCTCAACATCTCCATAGCTGACTTCCTTGAACTTCTGTAAAACATTCAGTTTCTCGAGTTGGGATGGTATGAAATGAACTGATCATAGCTGGCCTGATATCTGAGGTAAACATTGATTACGACTGGAAATGCCCTTTAAAATGATTTTTCATCAGGTTAAGCATGCTAAGACGAGGAGGTTGAACAAGAGGGTGAATGTGCATATTGACACCAGCATATTAAAATTGTGCTAGCATTCTGATATTAGCATTTAGCTCGTATCACAGCTGTACAGCCTTACAAAGTCTCTGCCTTGTTTTCTGTTGCTCAAATTAATCCGCCTGTTAAAGCTGCTTTAAAGCTGCTTCTCCTCTTGGCTTTGCAGCCCGTTTGCTCTCCTGATTGAAGCCAGTTGTCTCAAGTACTTTACATAATTGAACTTTTTGCCATTGTCACTCAGAGTATTATAGAAATGTTCATGTTCTGCTATTAGCCATTAGCTTGTTACTTACCTGAAATCTGTTATTGGTTGCTAGTCTTTTTTATAGCCTTCGGCCTACCTGTCACCTACCTCAGGCCTTCAGATTTACCTCTCATCTGATGCAAGCTGTTTCCACCTATGTAACAATTGTAAAAAGTAAACTGCCTAAGCTGTCATGCTGAGACCTCCCTGCAATGGAGGCCCAGGCTCCTGCTGAGTTGTGACAGTTGCTGCTTTCTATTAGATGAAAGTCAGACAAAAGAGAATCAATGATTCATGTCTGTGCAGCATATCCGTCTATTCTAAATACCTACCTTTTAAAAAAAAAAAAAATTTCAAGTTATTGCTTTTGATTAACCACAGAATGTGGGCATGAATGTACAGCTGTAAGTCCACAAATTGACAACATGTATTAAATTGATCAGGTTATAGTCATAAGACAGTTCACTTGAGGTCAGACAAGGAACATGGGTCAGTGTGACTATGCCCTGCTGTAAGGACACAGAGATATTATCAGGGATCTGTATGCCATAATTAGAGAGGAATCTTTGCATGTTTTAGCCGTGTGACTGGAAAACGAGAATCAGCTGCAGTGTCACTTTGCCAGCGTCTTACAGAACATTTTAAACAGTCAAAAATAGAAACCAGGAGATTGGTAACTGGGCCGCATATAATTAAATTAGAGAACATATGATTTTCACTTATTTTTCACATGGGCCTATACAGTATACTGACATTTTAAAATGTACCTTCGTTGGAGATTAAATTAAACCAGCTTTGATCTGTACAAACGTGCAGATGTTCATTCAATCCTTATGTCCTCACATATATATCACCCTGAAAACTGTTTGAAGTCACATGGGTTATTAAATAACTCCTCATAACAACATCATAGGAAGTGCACCTGCTTGTGTCCCATTGAATTTCTACCAGTGCAGCTACAAGAGATACAAGGATGATTGATTAGTTACAGTCAAACGTGCTCTGACATGTGACTCTCTCTCAACAAGACAATTCCCACTCCCTCTATTCCTATGGGTCTTTTCTTTTTCTTTCATGAAACAAAAACACTGAGAGTCCTGACCCACATATTAAAAGTGTTGCTTTTCACTAGCGCAATAAGACAAAGAGAGGCTAAAAGTGGGGGTTGGGGAGCGGTACGAAGAGAGAGCGCAACAGAGAATGAATGAGGAATGTGGTAGATCCAGGAATAGGATGATGAAGATGATAATGATGATGATGGCATCAGGTCTGGCATCAGACATCAACTACTAAAACAATCACACAGTAAGGACATACAGAGAGTTATGGACCCAAAACTGGCATTTTGTTACACTTTCCACTGTCAAATCTATCAAACTTGATCAGAAACAGTGACCAAATTAAAGGGATAGTTCACCCAAAATTCAAATTCCACTCATTATCTACTCACTACTATGTCGACTAAGGGCTGGGAGACGTTTCAGAGTCCTCCGTGCCTTCTCAGAGTTACAGTGGGGCTCGGCGCAGCACTGCATGTCCATATGACGGTTGCGAACGGGGCTCAATTTTCTTTGTCCAAAAAGACACACCAAAAACCATCAAAATACCTCCATACTGCTCATCTGTGATGTCCCTCTTGTATTGAAGCCCCGACATGAGAAATTGTTCCGAAAAAAAATGTAATAAGTCTATATTTTAAGCTTGTTTGTAGCGGAAGCTCCCAGCACTGCTCTTCCTGGTCCGTCCAAATCTTGCGAGATCATATGGACATGCAGTGCTGCACGGAGCCCCGCTGTAACTCCGAGAAGGCACGGAGGACTCTGAAACTTCTCCCAGCCCTTAGTCGACATGAGGGTGAGTAGAAAATGAGTGAAATTTGAATTTTGGGTGAACTATCCCTTTAACCTTTTCTCACAACACATGTTTTTTATAACCATGCACCTCCAGACTGTGGATCAAGCTCCATTTTTGTTCCAATGAGACTTTATGTGATGTTTCCATGTAATAAATTATGTTAAAATTTCTATCATCGAGAGTGACCGAAATAATCTACAATTTATCTAACTCCCAAGACCTTATCTGTCATGTGACTATCACATAACAGTCATTATAGGCATCCGCAATGTTTTTAATATAATCAGACTGTTGTGTAATCCACATGTATGACTCTGAAATTTTGCTTTAAGAAGAGTTTATCATTGTTTGTGTTTGACCTGTGAACTAGTCATGCTATGCTTAAATTGAGGCCTTGAAAACATGTGTTATGAGATCCAGATACATACATGTCCCACATCAACAATCATTTGCCTTTAGCAGTGTGTTTTTGCACCTTCTGCTAAGTCTCTAATATGTTGCCATCAACACCTGAATGATTTGCGCCAGAATTCAATTCACCTCTCAGTGCCGAGCTCTCAGCCCCATGCTGTCAGCAATGCCCAAATGCTAAACCGGGGCTCTGTAGCCAAGGCCCTGAGCCACACTCTTGGCCTCAGCTTTTGTTTGTCTTTTTATGCGCACTATTTTCATTTTTAAAAATCTAAGCCAACAAGGATTGGTGCCCCATTTTCAGCATGGAATATTTCATAAATTGTGGCAGTATGCTTCAATGTTATCAACTCTCTGAATTTTCCCGTATAGGCTTTGGGGTTGACTATGCTGCTGCTAAAACAATCATAAAACTATTGAGCATATGTACACAATACATTAGACACAGATCTCTCTTGACATAATACAGACTGTAACAGTCAACAGTGTCCTTCAGAAGCTCAGTGTGAAGCCGCTTGACTGTCATTTGGGTATACTCTTTCTCCAGGATAAAATAATAGAGTCTCTATGGGGGCAGACAAAGTCAAACAAATGTGTGGACATAAAGTGCAGAGATGTGGTGGTGAATTCATTTAAAGAGCAACATTTAAATTGATATTCCCACTTAATTGCTGTGTGGGGGAATTGTGTAGAAACTGGATTTAAATGAATAACTGACCTCTAGCAGTGAATTAAATACTTGGTGCACTGAGATTTGGTGCATGGCACTGAAACGCACCACAATAATAATAATACAAATGCCTGAGGGGCCACTCAACATATTGCTCAAAGGATTGTACAGTATAACTTCTCTCATCACTTCAACATAAAACCCACAATGGAAATCTTACGAAGATAGACCTAGAAATATCCCTGCTGTTTTCAACATAACTAAACCTAATGTGGCTCTAAGGTGAGGAAGCGCCAAGTTAAACATGTCAAATGTGTCATCTAGGATTCTTGTGACAAACAAACGATCCCAATCTCCCGATCTCTAAATAAAATCACCTCACTCTTGATTTACATAGATGGTAGTGTTGTTGTTATATAAAATACTTTATTTGAGCACATCATTCTTCTGCATGGAATCATTTACAAGACAGACAGTAGCCTACAATTTGTTCTTTAGGAACATTCAATTATGAAACTGATGAAAATGTCGTAGTGGTTTGATGAGAAGACAAATGTTCATGATGATGGTCATGAATTCAGTCTTTA
The DNA here is from genome assembly GCF_905171665.1 of Trachurus trachurus. NCBI lineage: Eukaryota > Metazoa > Chordata > Actinopteri > Carangiformes > Carangidae > Trachurus > Trachurus trachurus. The sequence goes on along the minus strand of NC_139901.1, from coordinate 22,604,712 downwards.
ACCACAAAAGAAGTTTTAAAAAAACATCAGTGATGGATTCAGACAGGTACAGCATATCTGAATGTCAGTGATTACTCAATTAGTGTGTCAGTAGACAATGGTTCGGTGTTTTGGTGTTCAGTGAACAGAGATCATCAAAAACAGATGATATTTGACTTGTTTTCCCATTAATATAGTAACTTTTTATTTATAATACAAATTAAAAATTACAATTTTACCCTGTCACAGTTTCATGTAGCCCACTTATAAGCATATGCCCTGAAACGTATAGGGTGGGGTTTAAACTGTCCTACACCATTTATTTACACACATCTATATGCATGCATAAGGGAGGATCATCATGATGATGCATGATGATGACCTTGATGCATGAGGATGGGCTTGATGCTTGGGAATCAAAGGATTTGGGGAAATTAGGGTGATTTATTGGCATAAAATGTATTGGAATAAAATATTCACAATTATGTTTAATTAGTGTATAATCTCCAGAAACTATGAATAATTGTGATTGGCCTAATTGGTCTAATTCGAAGGAGCCTGCTGCGTTGTACCACTGTATCCAGAAAAGCCCAGAGCAGACATACCAAATAATGGGTGTGGAGAGAGTTTTTTTTATATAGGCTATACATCTTTTTGTGTTTCCTGAAGGTCACCAAGGTTGTCTTAAATGTGTGGAAAGGGAGGGGTTATACATTTGGTTGCAGTTTACAACCTTACCACTAGATGGCACAAAATCCTGCACGCTGGTCCTTTAAATAACAGAGGGAAAGACACATATTTTTCTGTTCTCTCAATCCACGTCACAAAAATGTGTAAACTGGGAGGTTGTCAAGGGGTGAACAGATATTGCATTTAAAGGTGGTGTCAATTTAAGGTTATTCTCAGGCTTGGTAAGAATGCGATGTAGAAAAATAGAAGCCTCAACTCAAAGGAAAAACCTACACACTGTTGATGTGCAACATTTCAAATAGAAGACAAACATGTACTCCACCGTCAAAGCACATAATAGCATGGTGTGCTGCATGGAGTCAGCTTTATCATTTAAAAGAATGGCGGTGTGTTGCCTTGTCACGTTTAAGATTTGCCTTGAGGAGTACTCTATTTTTAATTGCATGTGTGTGCATGTATGTCTTGTCTACATTTGTTGCTGTTTGTGCATCAAGTCCGTGTGAGCTCACATGCAATGTGCAAAATGGTCACTTCAGATTGTCCAGTGTAAACATCACTGTTGTCTTGTGTGGTCACACTGGGCCACAAGACACAGCTGAGAGTTAGCTGTAGGCAGATGAGAGAAGGGTGGTCTGTCTAAGCTGGATTCCTCTTTACTGTGCTAAAAGGCACACAACAATGCTATAACCCCTGTTTAGTCACGAAAGTAACTCACAGAAGATCCTCAGTAAAAAGATACATTTAAAGAATCGGACCTTGTACCAATACATCAAAATTAATTGAGGAATCAGTGGCATGATTCATCTTTATGACTGATCCGAGCAGCCTCATTGCTTTCACTTTGCTGGTGAAATGAATGCATTGTACGGAAAATTCGTTTTCAGTTTATGTAGACAGACTTGCGTTGCTTCTGCTCACACTGGTTGGCACACTACTGTGTGTGCATTGAATAAACAAGGATCAAATCAATACGATAACAACAGAGGTGCTGCAAGCTGATGCCAAGGCTCCATATTGGAGCCAATCTGGGAGGGAAAGTTTTTCCATATTTTGTAATGTAATGATAATATTGAAATAATGATAAAAAATTATTTCTGTAATGGTCCTGATGCACATAGTAGAGGAAGGCATTGGAGGGGAAAATGTATTTGTCCATCAGCTCATTAGAAATAATAAAAAAAAAAATTAATAATTAAGAAACAGGAAAAATCAATTGAGGCGTTTCCACTATACCTTTGGCTTGGGTGTTGGGCAGTTTGATGGCAGTGGGGAGAAAGAATCCCCTGAACCTCTCAGTTCTGCAGCGTAACATGAGACATTGGCTGTTGCTGTAGCTGCTTCTCTGACCTGCCATAAAGTGCTGTCTAACATGTCCTGAACTCTGAATATGGTAGAGATTCAAAAATATATAAACCATTTTAGCAGCTGCATGTAGAGATGTGTGACATTTTACGGCAACAACAAATGAGAAATGAATTTATAGAGAAAATAGAACTGACATTCTTGTAACCTGCAAACTCTATGTAGAGAGATCTGGCTGACAGCAGCGCCATCCACTACGCACAGGCGACACAGGCAGTGTGTTCCCGGTGTTAGACATGCTCCAACAGTGAGTCACATATCTAGGGATGTCCCAAAATAGCTTCCCCCACCCTGTCATTGTATAGATTAGAACTTGTGGAAAAAAAGGTTGATAAAAATCGGATCCTTTCTTCACTGTAGTCTGCGGTGTTTTGTTGCAGTGATGAGTTAGGGTTATTTATTTGTGTGTACCTTTGTGTGAGTGATTGAGGTCGACATAAAAGTACACCACATTTAGTGAGCTGCAGCTGTTTTCAATGCGGAGCATTTGGCCAAAATATAAAAATCAGATCAGACCTCATCAAGGCCAAAAAGCCTCACCACAACTTCTTAATTAGATAAATCTAATTACTCAAATCCAGGTGTATACTGTCACTGTGTGTCGTCATTTCATTTGGCTCTGTGCATTTACATATTTGTCACAGTTAAGGAAGGATAAAATGGGATATTGTTCTTTTTGTAAGCACTGGACAGCTGTCTGTTCACCAGGTGTGTTTTGTGTTTCTGCTGCCCATGTTTACTGCTGATTGAGGTAAACATCAAGGTATCCTGCCCAGGACTGAGCAGATGGTACTATGGGACAGAAGGAAGGAACACAAAGGCAACACAAACAAGCTGAGAGTAAGATTGATATAATGGATTATGAATTTTACAGAATTCCTCCATTGCTTTCCTTTGCACATTGCATCAGTCAGTGTTGATCTATGTTCAGTTTAATATGGCAATAATTATAAAATATGTAAAAAATACAGAATCCAATATAATCTGTGTAAATATAGTTTTTCAAGGTTGATATCAAAGCTATCAAAGTGTGATCAAGATCAGACAGGATCATGTAAATTCTGATTGGCTGCTGCTTTTCTCCAACCCCCCTTTTTTCCATCTCCTTCTCATTTATTCCACTTACACGGCTCTGCAATGAATGAAGGCACATGCCTACATTCAAACAGATACATGAATGGATGTGATAGCATTAATGTTTTCATTATACCGGATATGAAATGCGTTCCTTAAGGTAACACATCCATCCATGTCCTTTGTGTTGAAGACTAATGCAAAGACTTGTGTTTTTGTTTTCTTTATGACTAATGATCTCAGTGGATCCTCCAGTGCGTTGTAAAATTACATTCGAACAGACTACACACACCAGTGTGCCTTTGCTGGTGGCAATAAACTGTGCACGCTAGCAAAGATTAACCATGACATTTTGCTTTCACTTGCACTTCAAAGCCAAACCCGTGCCCCAGTCTCAACCCCATCCTGCAGAAGTCTCTACATTCACATATCCATTTTGTGTCATGTCATTATCCTTTGCCCCTGTTCTCTCTCATCTTACTGTCTTGGTCTTTCGCACTTTATTTCCTTTATCCACTGTTAATGGTCCAACAAAACTGATATTTCTGGTCAACTAAGATTGTACACAAAAGAGTACGCGAGTCTCTGTCCAGGGGTGAAGGTGAAAATGTGAAAATAAATTAACTCTCGGTCCGTGTGTTGGGATGTGTAAAAATTACATTTATATATATTGACGGGTTTAGATATGAAATCATTTAGATGCTATTTTGCATGTGGGAATTAACATGTGTTAAGGATAAAAATGTGAAACATAAAAGGTTGAGATAGACAGAGGTGTCTGCATGTGTGTGATGGAGAAGGGGGGGGGGGGCGTGCAGTGAAGAGAATGCATGTGTGTAGAAGAAGGAGATTTAAGTAGAGAGGGAGAGAGCAGAGCAACAGAGCAGAGGCTGGGGGGGGAGACAGTGGGAGCTGCAGACTGATAGAGACAGAGAGGAGGAGAGGACGAGAGAGCAGAGACCAGCAGCACAAGGCAGAAGCAAGTCTGTCTCTATCTGTCGCCTCTTGGATCTCCCTGAGCACAGCTGGCAGGCTGCTGCAGAGCGCGAGTGGATCCTCGCGCTCAGTGACTGTGTGGGGGAGCGGGAGCGCCTGAGTGCGCAGCACACACCAGAGTTTCCCAGTGGCTACACACAAGTCTGTGTTGAGCCTTTCTGTTTATGGTGCTGCCACACATGAGTGAAGGTTTGACCGTCTTCGCTCTGGACTTGACTCAACACCCATGATCCACAGCCAAGTGTGGCATACCCTCTCATTAAGGTAAGGAGAGAACATGTTTTATTGACAGGACTCCAAAGGGACTCTTAGGGGAACTCTTTTGTTTCTAGAAGAATAATTAATAAATAACTCCAGCTTAACCCTAATGAGATTCTGTCATATAGGCATGCTTGTTTAATTTAGGAAAACAAGCATGAAACTGAATGTGCAGCACAGTAGATCACATTGCATTTGTCCCAGGCTAGAGTTTCACTGTTTATTGTGTTTTGGTCTGACCTGCTTTGTGCCTACAAACATCCTGATGGACTTGCCTATATCAAGTGATGACCCCTGCGCTATCTCTTCCCCGCTCATGTGTTGATGTAATTACTGTATATATAACATTATCCCACTTTCTGTCATTGCCTCGCGACAGTAGGAGGCAGATGGTTGATTGTTTGTGGCCGTAACAGATTCTGATGATGACTTTTTATTAGTCCGTAAGCCTCAACATCTGTTGAGTGTCGTGTGCTGAAGGTTAACCGAGTCAGACCAGATTCTGTATGTTGCACAGTAAAGTTAAATTAAGTGAAAGTTACTCGGAGTTTGTCTTGTGGATTGCATAAGCAGTGACATAACAGTCCTGTTTTGGTGATATACACTAAACATGCTACATTCAACCGGCATTCATCGTACAGGAAGTTGTGTCTATGTTAAATACTACAGCATACAAATCTAGTGTTATCTGTCAGGAGTGAATCATCAAAGAAAAGTGTTTTTCAAACTAGAAACTACAGTCTGTCATCGACAGACAACACAGTGATTGTTGCCCCACGTGCATGCGACTTGTTTATTGCCTCCACTGAGAGGGGGGGGGGGAGTTCTAATGAATGTTGTCTTTGTAATTGAGACAAACAGAGATAATGAAATGTCTCCCTTTGAAATGTGAACCCAATCTGACATGCTCTCTGATGATGTGTCTCTTCACTCCATGTTTAAACACATTATGCGCTGTTTCTCCCGACTGGCTCCCCGCTTTTATGTGTCAGTCATTGTCGACTCTTCTGAAGGTCCACACAGGCATACTGCTACCTCATGAACATAAGCATGCTATTCAGAATGGCTTTGAATTCATCAAGATAATTTGTGTTTAGCAGATTTTTTAACATTCGAGTGCTCTTTCAGCCATTCTTAGGACATTTTAGAAACACACTTCAATGGATTAGCACCAACATTAGTGCTGCCTGCACTGAATAGATGTTAATTTGATTTTTTCTGATTGATTCTTCTTACTTGAGCTGCTGTGTAGCGAAGCCGTCAGTGTGCAAATGATTCAAATCTGTTTACCTTTAAACCTATTTGTTTTTTCCTCTAATTCTGTCACAGCAAGAATGAATATTGATACAATGTAGTTTGTACTCAAGCTTTTGTAAAAACCAATCTTTCAGTTGAGTGATTTAGATGTTGTTTTGTTACAGTATGAATGACAGGACTAGAGTTCCCTGATACAGGGCATGCAAGGCCATGTGATTATTTGGAGAGGGCATACATTCCCCTATTAGGTTTAGAGCCAGACATCCAAACATCATACACTGCTGATATTCTACACTGGTCATGCCAGCCATAATAATAATTAAGCAGCCTACATCCCCTATCCAATATGAGAGAGCAATCTTTGTCAAGCTCTGCTGCCAACATTGCTGTAATGTCCACTTCTCTCTGCCAGGTTTATTCTTGATTCACATGATGTTCAGGAACACAAAAGCTCCGTGTAATGAAATATCAGTAGGAGCAAAGAGCAAACTGGACAAAATGAAACATCAAATCAAAGGGCAAGGTTGTGTATGCAACATAAGTCATAGTAAATGTATTGTGCTCTGTGTCTGTGTTTAGATATATTGTTTTGGTGGGAACCGAACCGCCGTCAGAAGATTGTTTGCAGTCACATTAGGATATCTGAAAATGCTGTAGCTGGGTCTCTGCAGACCTGAAATGTATTTTAAACCCAAATAAGTAATTAATCAATTAGCTGACATGTTGATGGACAAAAAGTAAATGACAAATTATTTTACTGATTCCAGTCTCTCCAATGTGAGGACTGGTGATTTGCACTTTTTACTAAATCCTAAACAACAAAATATTGTTTCAGTTGCAGTTGAAATATGAATAAAACTGAAATTGTTTATCTGTTAGTCGACTGACAACTCACAAACTTCTTCAATTATTGATTCATTTATTTTTTGGAGTTGTGTACGAGCGGGGGGGAAAAATCCTCTGATTCCATGTACAGTAATAAGATCTTTTATATGGATATTTGTGGAGCCTGGACTGCTGAAGACTAAACACCTAATTGATTCATTGAGAAAATAATCATCAGATGGATTCTTAATGAAAGTAATCACTGGTTTTGTCTATTTGTATAAATGAAAAAAAATACTGCCTGTTTTGACTTTTGTACTTATATCATTTGCCTTTCTATGTGGTGCTCATATAACCCACTTAGTCCCACTGTGTGACAGTGTGGAGGTGATATTGTGAGCAGCAGTTTCCACATAAGTGTGGGAGGGAAGGCGTTTTGCAGGGATGTGCCAGTGGGGGTGAAAGGCTGAGTCCATGATTAATCAGGTTTATGGAGGAGATGAAGGAGAACTCCTGTGTTGCTTTGAGTTAGGGAGGTGATGGCTTACAAGACCACTGTCCAATGGATGTGTATGTTCTTGCTCTGTGGTAGTTGCATCATGATTGTGCTGTGCTGTTCCAGATAACAGCACTGTCTCTTTTCTTTGCCCCTGACTAATGTTTGTTATCATGTGTGCTTGGGAAAAAGAGTAAAGGACAATGTATTGTTGCAACAAATTATCACAAGCACACACACACACTAAGAAAACACCTCATTATCCTCATCTTTGTATCCAGACATGAATGAAAGAGGTCGCTGACATAGAGTGTGGGAGTTCTTAATGAATGAACATTTATATTGGTTGCAGTGTGGGTAGATTGGCATACAAACACTTCGAAACATAGCTTATTTTATAACACCATGCCAGCACGGTCATTCATCTGCTGACTTGCTGTATGAAATCAACCATCCCCCACACTGTTGGATCCAGTTCAGTCTGCTCTGATTCATTCACTTTAACTTCTGTGACGTCCATCACTTCAACACACCACACTCTCTGTTGGGAAAATTGAAAACTTAAGGCTGGTGGTTTTGAATTTAGTAGAGATATCCTGCTGTTTGGTAAATTAGTGCATTCGTCAGTGTGATGTTGTTACTTGCCAGAAAGCACGGGGCAAAGGAAGGTATAACAAAACACAGGCGTAATCAGGTTCTATTTAATGTTCAAAAGGTAATGATTTATTTGGTTCACAAATTTAGATATCAGGTACAACAACTGAGGGGCACAAACAAAGGAAAGGGGCTGTGGGTAGAAACAAATACAAAGTTTACTTCCCATTAACTCAACATGACAGCAACCTGCTGTGAAAACTAAAAGTACTGTTCTAATCATAGCTGTTGAAACAAAACACAGAGGAGGGAAAAGGAAAATAGTCCTAAAAACCTGGCCAGACCAAGAGCCCCTAAATGGATGTTTCTTACACCCCCTAGGTATAGACTGATGCATCACTGTGAGAGGATCAGTCTTCTCTAAGAATATTAGTTCAAACCTGATGAAAAAGCATCTACTCCTGTGTCTGTGAGTGGCCACCTGTGATAGGATCTCACTTCAATGCTCTATGTGAAAAATAGATATTTACATTATTTCTCTTTGATAAGACCAAATGCCAAGTTGTTTTCAACCAGTTCAACTATGACAGATGGGTCAGTTGTTAGTGTCATTGTTAGAGGGAGAGAGAGGCATGTAGTGGCTGAGCGGATCAATGTTCTGCTTGCAGCTTCAGAATGTGGTCTTACACATTTGAAATAGAAAAAAAATGTAAAAATCAATATGTTGTGGTCATTGTTGGTATTGTGGCGGGTCAAGGCAAATAAATTAATGTATGGGAAACACTGTGAGAAGTACAACAATATTTCAAACTGGTCAGACAAGTGAGTAGGCGGTCGCTCAGTGTGCCCCATGACATAAATGCAGCCCAGATCAGCTGTGATGTTCAGTGATTGAAAGTGCCTCAATGCATTTTGGGATTGGATCTTAGAATTAATAATGTTTCATCCTGTGTTCATTTTTTATTTGATGGATTGCAACTAAAATCTATATTTAATTGTTTGGCAGAAATTGTTTCCTCTGAGGGGTTTGCATAGTTTTGTCTATTGCTCCTTCGTACATGTACTGTAAGTGTCAGACTCTGTTGCTCAACTGTTAGGGGTTCAGTCATTACAGAGGGAAACACTGTTGTTCTCAAGTGGGAGATAAAAGTAGAACAAGAAAACAAGAGAGGACCAGGGGTACTAGAGCTTGTTGTCTCTCTTCTGCCAAGTTGGATCAACATACTGCTTGTCCTTTACAGAAACAATGTGCTGTGAAAATATAAGACAACACAAAATGGAAAACAATAGGGAGTCCATAATTAGAAAAATGTTTGGTTTCTTGGCTCTTTTCTTCAGAAGATCTTTATCTACCAATGAATTGCTGTCTATAAGAGCACACATGGATGTCTCATTCATCTTTACGATGTATGCATATGCACAGGCATACATTGGCATGTTTTTGCTTTGCTTTGTCCATTGTGCTGTGTTACGTCTGCCGTCGTTATCTGTTAAATGTGTGCAGGTGTGTATGTGGTGTGTCTGTCTCTGTCGCTCATCCCAGGTGGTGCTTGTTAGCCTCAAACTCCTCCCACTCCCGAGCTATTGGTGCGGCGTCCTCAGCCTGGTCGGGGATTGGCGCGTGGGTCTGGGGGCTTGGCATTTAAACTCCAGCTGAGCAGTCGGTGGGGCAGAGCACGGCAGAAGACTCCTTTCCTCAACCCAACCAGCCACTTCTAGTTGTGTTGTTCTTTTGTAGGGGTGGACCGCCATTTCAGTTATCAGTTTTCTCATGTTTTGTGGTTAGCCAGGGAGGGCAGTTTATGTTCTTTCCTTTCCTTTTCTTTGCAGGTCAGTTTGCCACTTTGAGTTAGATTCCTCTTTTGTTTGTTATGTTGGCCTGGGTCCACCCTGAAGTCCTCTTATTTACTTATATTTACCTTACCTATTTTGTACACCAATAAATTATGGGTTATTTACCATTTGAATCCTGGTGGCTGTTTTGAGTTCTGGGAAGAGGGTCTCGTATTCATGTTGCTCCTCAGAGACCCCTAGCTGGGGCGTAACAGCTGCAAATGATTGCCAACCTCATTAGGAAACAAGACTCGACGTGACTCATTGTGGTTGTTACTATTAAACTTATATAACCCTGACAATAGACAATTCTGTTTTAAAACAAAATTCAGGAACTTCCTGCCAGCTCTTTTGCCATCACTACATGGTGAATCAAAAAAAACTCTACGTTTTAGTGACCCAAATGAGAGCTATTAAACACAAACCAACTACATTTTATGTAAGCTGAATGCATTCAGTCCTGCAGTTGATATCTAACACAGACAACTAAATACCCTGTACACAAAGGCACTGACTGGATATAAAACATGGCAGATAGTTGTGACAACAGGAAGGATATCACTGTTAAACTGTCCAAGTGTGATAAATAATGGAAAAGGGATACTGCCATAACCTGAAAGCTCAGCTAAGAGTGGGAAATCAAATCTGTTTTAGCTGTCAAGATAATATATTTCAAGATGTGGGTTGAGCATCAAGATTAACAGTAAGCAACACATTTTTGGCTTGTGGCTGTATCAGAACTTTCTATGAGCACAGGCTGCCTGCCAAACAGCCAGCTACTCATCTGAATCCACGTCAGACGTCACACGAGCGTTAACCCTCCATCAGTCTGATGAAGGGTTAACGCCCGAAACGTCACATGTGTGAGTGACATTAAACTGTCACGTGAGCTCTTAAGCACCTATGTCTTCAGTTTTTTTGGGGATGTGCGTGTAGCTACCTCTGTTTTTACTCATCTGAATCCAGCCACCTACTTTGTGATGTTAATTTTTAACTGTGATGAAATAGTTTCAGTTGATAAGTGGCATTTTGCTTTGTTTGTACAGTACATTTTAGGACAACTAGCTTGTGCCTCAAAACAATGTGGGCAGGATAATAAGGCCCAATCCCATTTCTCTTTTTTACCCCTACCCCTTCCCCTACCCCTTGCCCCTCGCCCCTTGAAACGGAGCTACAAGGGGTAGGGGTAGAAAGTCAACCCCTCCGAATTGGGACACCCCTTCAACAATCACATACGTCATCACGTAGTCTCACTGGCTTTTACGTAAGCTGATGCGGCGAGCTTTTGCCAGAAATCAAATAGCGTGTTCCATATAACTTAATAAAATAAGATAAAACTTAATGCAGACTGATCGGTTCATTGTAAAACATTTATTTACTGATGTAAATGTGGTGATTTCTGTACACAGAGCCCAGAGGCAGCGCTGCCTGCTCCTCTGTCTGGTACATGAAGCATAACTTTTCATCCAAATAAACTAATGCTACTACACAATTGTCAGATTTCATCAATGAGACCAACATTTAAATGCTGAAAATAATTTAACGTGCTGGTGGTAAACCTCTAAAAACCCGCGGATAAGTTAATTAACGACCGCCTTCTCTCCCGGCGGGACCGGGACGAGGACGTAATTTGGCCGGCGGAGCAGCGCTGCAGACCGGCTGCTGTCTCTGTGAGGAGCCGCTCCTCCTGGAGCTTCACTTCTCCGAAAAATCGTCAGGGCAAACTTCTAACCCGCCGTCATTTGGGTAAACTAACTGCACATTTGGGACCTAAACAGCTACTTTCTTGCAAGAAAAAATATTAAAACTTAATAAAGTGACGTAATAACCGCGCTACAGTGAGAAATAAAACAGCTCGTTTTACAGCCACCGCTGCCGGCTGCCGCAAGATGCATTCTGGGAAACTTTTCATACCCCTCCGTTTGGAGTGTGCCTCTGAAAAATCTCCGTTTGGAGGGGTATGTAGCCCTACCACTTCCCCCTACCCCTCTGTCCTAACGGGAATTGGGACACCCCTACCCCTACACGTGAACGCGCAAAACGGAGGGGTAGGGGTAAGTGGTAGGGCCAAGGGGTGAAATGGGATTGGGCCTAAATGTGCTGTCTGTATGGAAATCGAAAGAATTTTATACAATTAACATGCCATACAGTACAGACATACAGTAAATCCTAATCCGGCACACATACCACTAGCCATACTTTCGATATGTATTTTGCTTTTGTGAAATTGCAGTAAAACCATAGGGACAAACACACAAAATAAGCCTTGTACGATTTGTTCATTCTCTTGTCTGCAGTAAGGCACTGGCCATCGGGCATACTAGGACAAAAAAACAGCAGGAAACTAGATTGTTGTTGTTTTTCCGGCTTTGTCTGTATTATTACCAGTCCTCTCTGTGTGCCTGTCAGTGGGGGTGTACATGAGAGTGTGCTGTGTACATATTCTTGGACTGGGCTTGATTTGGGCTCTCTGACCTGATTTTATATATTCATTTTATTCTAGATATTGTTTAAGTGTCATAGGAAAATAACAAACCCTGTACGCCACTGTGTAAGTTGAAAAACTAAAGGTGGGAAAAGAGTGACATCTCAGACTGGCTTTACTTAACTTTGTTCATGAATGTATCTGCATCATGAACACTGCTGCAGTCAGGGAGACTCACAAACGAAAGGGGTGGGTTTGAAATCAGTCAAAATTAAAGATGTTTTCAAAGCTGTACAAATGAAAATTCTGATTATTTACATGGCTATAATATGAATGAAAATGTGTTTATTTCGGTCAGTTCATTCAAAGTTAAAAGTCCAACAGAAAACATCAGCTCAACTAGAAAAGAGCCAAACCGAAAAGGAATAGGCTGAAGCTATCGCTTATTTTCGCCTAATAGACAGTAAACAGCACAAGACTACAAATCATATAATAAACGACATAAATATTTACAACTCTGTGACTATAATAAAAACTGATAAAGCAGAGAAATTCTTCATCAAAAGCAATTCAAATTTGCCATTGTGTCTGCCATCACTACAAAACAATCAATCAAGTTGGATGGATTTTTTTCAAAATGTTTGTTTACAGTAATTGAGCTGTTTCCTGATTTTGTTTGCACTCCCTCACTCTGTATTGTGGAATGTGTGAGGTGAATTTCCATACTGCTGACAAAGAGCTGAGATTGCACTGACCACAGTCAACTGTATTTGTGTAGCCCTAATTCCTGATAGAAGTTATATGACGGCACATGATAGAGTAGAGTTTTCTCTTTTTAATATTTTTTAACCGAGGCCCAAAAATTTAACCATGAGCAAGCACTCAGTGAAAGTGGCAAGAAAAAACTTCTTTTAAAAAGGGTAAAACCTCAAGATAGAGAAAATCAGAGCATGCAAGCAGGAGACAGGAAGAGCAAGAGAGAACATGGAGGGAAAGACCAACTTGCAGTGAAATACATGGCAGAAACAGTAATGATAACACTATTGGTAACTATGATGCTACTACTGATATATAATAATGAAAGTTAATGAGAGTAAAAATTGTTATTACCATAGCTGGCTCCAGTATGAAGTGGTCTATGGAGGAAGACAAAAAAAAGGTGCATTACATTAATTTCACAGTCTGCTTGTTTCTCAACTGCAACTTTGGGATTCACTTTATGTGAAATGAACCACGTTTAGTCCAATCATCTCAGAATAGCGTTTCATAACAGTATCCGACATGTTACATACAGTAGGGATTGTGAGGATCCCTCTGAAGACAAGAGTTACCAACTTATTTCAATAATGACTAATTTTTACACCAGCTGAGGCTTTAGGTTCTCAACCTGAAACTCATGACTGGGCTCAAATTTCTCTTAATTCCTGGGGCTTTTTCTACTCAAGGCACATAAATGTGTTAATGCTCCTCATCTGACAGCCCTCCCATCCCCCCTGCAGCCCTCCTGGCATTAACAGATTGTCAAATTGTCATAGTCGCACATATCATTAGAGAGAAATTGATACAAATGGAGAGTTGAAGTAAGAGGTGATGGAGTAATTACGGCATTGTTAACAGTAACAAGACATTGACATGTTATGTTAAAAGATTCACTGGAAAACTTTGGTTACACTCAGTTTATCGTTTTTATTATCATAGAGGATGCATTTTATGGTGCTGTTGAACTGTAGGGATTTATACAAAGAATGTTTAAAGTGTATAAACCATTGTATACAACTGATCTTTGAAACTCTATAAACAATAGATTATTGTGGGAGTGTTGTAGACTGCATTTGTTTTGCCAGGTGTAAACCATGATTGCACTGAATATTTAAATCTGCATCCACTTATGACTGTTTTGTAACATGATAAACGTTGGTATTTTTTTCTGATTCATTATATCCTTCGTTATATTCAATAAAGTCTGGATTAAGTTAAAATAGAATCAACATCTTTGACTGCACATTTTGTACCCAAACAGAGCTCTACCCACAACCCCCTCTGCACCCCTCTAACAGCTCCCAAACCAAATATACACTCAAGCTGAGAGTGGTTACATACAGTAATTAAACCAATTGTTTAGATACAACAGTGGGATGAAGGAATTCACAAGAGATGACCAAACCAATAATGTTAAGGAAACTCTCTGTGACAAGTTCACAACATTGGTCTCAGCTGGTTTCCTCTCACTGACGGGACGAACAACAGCCAGTTTAAAAATAAAAGTGTGCTTCCAACAGTAAGCTCCGGCTGAGCAGCTGCTTTTTCCATGACTCTGTTGTCGTGTTATGTTCGTATCTATAGCATGCCGTGTGTGCCTCTGCACATGAATGTGTGTAATGAGCTAGTTGTGTACTACCCAATACCTTACCTAATGGTAGTCAATACACTACTCCCAGTATCCATATCTGCCTGAGTGAGATATCATCTCTGGATTCACAGTGAGATATTTGACTGAATGCAACATGTAGCAAAGCTATGAAACCTCTCGAATCCTGCTGCATATACAGTGCACAGTGAATTGTGTAATATGTTAGAGAATGGGAAGCTGAACAATTGTTTAATGATGTTACACAGAAATTGGGTGATTTGCCTCAAAGCTGAACGGAACCTTTGACTCTGACCGGGACATCTGCCATTTACAGTACCCTGAAGAGAAACACGCTTTGGCGTTTGTACAGTGTGCATGTATGTGTGTGTGAGTGTGTGTATAAATACCCGTGTGTGATTATCTGCAAGCATGGTCATTCCCCCAGGGTAGATATATCCTGAATGACAAGCAACCAAATGTCAGCTATCCTTATCCTCATGTACTACATGCATTATGTATGAGGCTGTCACTCCCCGCTTAGAGTGTAAGAACAACATGAACACACTCTTACACACAGGCACCACACAAACCAATAAAGCACACAGGCATACTTTTACACACTAAATTACACTGGCAAGGGTTAGGCCACCAAATTAATAGGTTGTGTTCACTGCTGCCAAATGTCTGTCTCTCTTTCTCTCTGAATAATGGCTTCTTTAGCTCTTAACAAACAACATTTTTTATTGACAGTATAATTGTATAAAGTGTCATGTAGCTGTAAATATGATTCTGCATTACCAATAAAATGAGCTCCACAGGTGTGGCATGGCAGTTTACAGATGGTTTAGATACAAATATGAAACCACACAATCAGTGATCAATTTGTAATATGTATCATAGTACTGCTGGACTTGTCACTGATAATCACCAATTATCACATGTTTAACTGAGAGCATTGGCATACAGTGCTTAAATGTATTTACTTTTTCTGTAGGCTGAGTTGTTCATTTATAGTCCAGACTCCCTGCTGTCTTCTCTCTTTCTGCATCTTTTTGCAAATCAGCCAAGCAGCAATATATTAGGAGCAAACAATTTTACATATAGCTTTAAGTCAAACATGCTGCTACTGATTATCAAAGCTTGAAACACGACTTGTTTGGCTTTGTTCCCACTATGACTGAAAAAATAACTGACATGATTTATAGTTTGGATATTATACAACACGTATGTCTTGTAAGTCTTGTATCTATCCCCCCCACTTACTTGTCAAGCTTCCTCGTTTTTTTTCCCTCTCTCTCTCTGTCTTAGCTAGTTAGTGGTAACAGTAATAGGAACACAGGAACAGTGAGGTGGGTGGTGAAGGACATACCTTTCAATTTGATGTCCTTTGATTCAAAATCACTCCTCTGGGCTTGTGGGCATGGCACTGCCAAAAGAAGTTAAGAGCGCCTATAGATAACCCTATCTCTGTAATGTATAATTATTATTTTTTATTCTTCATCAATCACACTTTATAGCATTTTCTAATAAAAAGACACACACCCACAACCAACCCTATTGCTATAAAACATGTCGGAAGCCATTTCCCCCCATTCCTTCCCTTTTTCTTTATCCCTATCCATTCAAAGAGACTTTTGAGACCACACAATGTACAGCCACACTGGTCTGTACTTAAAACTGCAATAACCTATATTACTCATGGATGAAATGACTGTATACTATGTGAAAGGTGTGTCGCTTGTGTCCACATAAAGCCGTGTATAATATCACCTGACTCTGCAGTTCCCCTTAGGCCCACCCAGCTTTTTACTATCTTTCAGGTCATTGTGTTCATTTTACGGTCAGTAAACTTTACTGTTCAGGTTTACTCTCACTGCTCACATCAATTGTGATTTAGAGCTGCAGCAAAAAAAAAGTGTTAAACCCACTCTACTGCATTACCTGCCTGCACAGGACCCAACAGCAAACAGCATACAGTTGTAAACTGGTGAACATAGCTGATGGAGACCAAAAAGTTTAATGCATATGAATACGTAAATTAACATTTGTTGGACAGCCAGTAACGTGACTCCAAATGTTGTTCTTTGTCTGCTCTATATGTAAATATGATCGGTCATAATAATTAGAGTGATTGTATGATACCAAGTTATACAGCTGGCAATGGCTCAACTTGGACAGAACAGATATAAATGCATTGTTTTATTTTGACCATCTGTAGATCAAAGTTAACTTTTGGCATTTGGTTCTTTATTTTATTTGTTCCTGGTTTCCTCGTTTAGTATTTGTGATTGCTGCAGCACTATCCTGCTGTGATAATTATGTAACTGCTCCCCCCATCAGTGGATGCTTTGCCACAACCATAATATAGTTAACTCTAATTCAAATCAATTTGCAGTCATGGAGGATGCTGCTCGCCAGTTGCATCCATGGCAACAAAGCCTATAATTTCTAATCAGTTTGCTTTCACAATCATCCATCGATACATTCAAATATCACAGAATTCTCATTAGTGAAAACACATTTGCAAGATCAGATACACTCACAAATACCTTCACACATTCATACAAATTTAAATAAACACTGCAGACTGCAAAGTCCCACAACATGCATTATGCACACAAGCCTCCAATCTCATTACCTCCAAAATGACTCATTTAAGCATCTCCATGGATTTTGGTTTGAAGTTAGAGGAGAAGCCCACATCTCTTGCTGTCTCTTCTCTTTATCTCTTACACGACTTTCTTTGTCTGTTGTAAAGATTACATCACAGCTCCCGTCTCTGTGTTACTCTCCTTCTAGCTATAGCCTCTTATGTGTGGCACAGATCCTAAGCTATAGTTTCCCACCCTCCTGCTCTGAACACCTACGATTATGCCACAGTGTCAGGTCTGATGATGACCCAATCTGATGAGGAAACAAGTCAGTGAAGAGGAGCAGTACGAAAAAAAAGGTTGCTCAGCACTTGAAGCTATACAACTGAAATGTGAACTGGGAAACAAAAATACAAAAGAAAATGGGTATGAAAAATGTAGAAGTAAGAAATGATGGAGGGTACAAAGGAAAAATTAAAAGAATAATGAAGAAATTACATAATAGGGAGAGATGCTTTTGTTTTACAACTGACAAAAAAGACTCGCATATAAACAGTTCAACACCCAAATGCCAGATTGTAGGGGTAAAACACAAGTATGCCTCTGGTGCCTGCAGTACGGTGAAGTCATACATCATCAACCAAGTTTTATGATGATTATTTGACAGGGCAGTTATGTGGGCAGCAAAAATGAATTATGATAGTCAAGAAAATGTAATAAATAAATGTCATTACTGTAAGAGCTTCCTGGAATCTATTAAATTGAGAAGTTTACAGAAACAAACACTCAAAGCACCACAGAGAGGGGCCTTTCTCCAGGCAGAATAATTAGCAAAACTCTCCACGAATCCTAATTCTAGAAAAGGAAAGAACTAGAGTGTCAATATGTTGCAAGCTTAGCTAAAATAAAAACAATATTATTGAAGACACGGTAGCTGATTATGCAGTTACTTCACCTTTGACAGCTCTGGTTTATTTTGTAAGATCAGTACTACTGTGCTGCTCTGTTTGTTTATGAAAACTCAATATGTGAGCCTGGTCCTCATTAATTTCTGTTATTAAACATAACAGCCAGAAATGGTAGGCTACTGTGGAGGATAGTTTCTAACAAAGTAACAATACACCATACTGTCCAACCATATTTTTAGCCATGCAGGACTTAACCCTGACCCTGACTCTTCCTCTGGCACCATCATGAGGTTGATGATTGCAGATGTCTCAACAACTATTGCATATAGTGATTAAATGTGTATGCAACGGCTTTGATGATCCCCTGAATCTTGCCATCAGCAATTTCATTTTCCCCATATTTTGGTTTAAGGAGGGGTTAAAATGGACCTTTAATTAGCATTACATAAATCTGTGACAGAGAAAGACTGAGACATGTACAGGCAGAAGAGGCAACAACCACTTGCAGGCACTCATAAAAAGCCGTACAGTATAAATTAAAGATCAGCTCTGTGTGTGATTAAAAAAGAAAAACAAAACACTTCTTCATCAGCAAATATTCATTATGTCCTTATTGTACTATCTGTGCTCTTATTGTTGAGATATCACTGCCAAAATGAATTTACACAAAGTAGGTAAAAGCAAAAAAAATTATAATAGAATTGTAAAAGATTGTGTGAAACATTTAAGTGGCTATAACTGAAAAGAAAAAGACTAAAAAGTGGAGGTGAAAGTTTTTGAGCCACATGTAGGAGGCAACTGTTGATTGGATGCAGATGATGAATGAAGCACTGGAGAGGTGAAGAGAGACTTGACAGCACAATAAGCAAAATAGAGACAGGGGATAGAGTGCCCTTCAGCAAAGTGCCTGGTGAATGAAGAGCCACGTCCTCAATGGGTGACAGGAAATGGATTGAAGCTGTGTAGATAGGGATGCAGACAGTTTCAGTTACGAAACATAATTGCATAAGCAACAGATTGAAGTACAAAGTCTTACTTAATAGGGTATAGAGCGTAATTATGTGGAGTAGGAAGTGGGTGTTTATGCATTGAATGGAATAATTGAGTTTATTTCACTGAATGCGTATAGATAATGCTCATTTACATCTGAAGGGGGAAAAACTGTTTCATTCAAAATGAGGGGTAGCTGGGAGAAGGGATTCTCTTAAAAGCATGTCTTGCAGACAGTTAGCTCATCGCTCATCCTCTGAGAAGCTTATAACTCCGTGGAGGATTTCACAAAGATATTTCAGACTTGTCTATAGTGTTTAGCCCATATGACACGAGCAGATCGTATACTGACAGAATAGTTTCATTAGACTGGCAATATAAGTTTTCTATAGATCCGGCTGTCCAAGTTTCAGTGGCTGGTTTCATAATTATTTTCAAATGCATCAAAAGATGAAAAGAATGATGTATGGAAGGAGGTACATTTCCTGCCTTTTCATCTTTACAGTTAACCATAACTATAGGTAGAAAAAAAATACTTTTATTCACTGTGCTCCACAGAGGTTACAGGGAGCTCCAGGAAATAAAAAAAAAAAAAGTCTATACAGTTATAGAGTGCATGGCAAATTCTCTTAATAACCGTCAACTCTCACAGGCCAAAACCCAGTGAACTCTGAGGCTGATAGAGGCCTTTTTTGGTAATCTGTCCACACCTTTGGCTGCTGTAATTCACTCAAAAACCCATTATATGGGGCAAACCTTCATTTATTATTCAGGATCTTGCACTTCATTTGAGTTCTTTTTAAGTGTGAGATCATTTTTAATGATTTGCCATGTCAAGAAATGTATTTTTGACTGCTTTTTCAG
Source organism: Trachurus trachurus (assembly GCF_905171665.1). Classification (NCBI taxonomy): domain Eukaryota; kingdom Metazoa; phylum Chordata; class Actinopteri; order Carangiformes; family Carangidae; genus Trachurus; species Trachurus trachurus. Next base: position 22,585,220 of record NC_139901.1, on the reverse strand, counting down.
TGGATATCCAAACTGTTGCCACTGGGGTGTTAGGGAAGTGTTTGGTTGTGTTTCATGATGGTGGGATAGAAAATCCCTTCCTAAACCCCTCCTGGCATGGAAGGGCTTTGAAACTCTCCCTCAACTGGAAACATATCAACCTCTTTAACACAGCAGGCACGTGAATTCCCAACAGGGCAAACAAATCAATTAAATTTTCTTTTAGCCCAAAACTGATGTTGCTGGGCGTTCTAATCTATTTGCTGTGATCCAGGAACTGGAGGCTGATACAGTACATGGGCTGCAAGAGACAATTGTTAGCTGAATGGAAAGATTGTGTCCTAATGTGATTATTCCTCCAAGGCTGGACCAGCACTGCACAGTCTGACTGTGTGAAAGCTGATCTAAGTATGTCTGGCTGCATGTGTAGGAGTGTGCTTGGGAGTGTGATCTCTTCTTCATACAGTCTTAATCCAAAGGAAGGATGCTTCATTAAACCACATTGATCCAAATATGACAGATTTGAACCCAACCTGAAGCTGTAAATCTACAGCCACTGGCAGCTATGTATTTCCAGACCTGCAAGCGAATACCTGATATAGTTGTGTACTATATTGTTGACAGGTTAAACACCGGGGAACTACATGGATGGTAAACATGACCATGGGAGCAATATTTATCTGTTGCCTGGATACTTGCAGTAAATAATGACACTAGTTGCATGCGTTAATGTTTATCATTTTGACTGACAGTGCAGTAGCATCATGCTTTACTGTACTGCTGCATTGCCTACCACAGTGCTTGCTGCAGCCTTCTTGCCTAATCTGTCCAAGAAATAATTATTACATACTCTCACTAATCACCTCCCTCCATATTGAACTATTACTTCAACTCCTGTTGAAGTAATTGACTCTCCAATTGCTGAACCTTTTCTCCTCATGTGGAGCTGCCTGCAGCCGCACGGCGCACGCCACTACTGCACGCTGGATGGCAAAAGCCCTGCAATAGCTTGGAACTAGGAGGGAATATGTATGAAATATGTTGTTAGAGTGTTTTGACCTTCACTCTGGCTAGATGTAAATTAAATTAGTGGGCAAACTTTGGTGAGCACTGGCATCTTGCCAGCGCTTTGCAGAATCTCTCCTGGAGGCTTTTAGCATGCACATGTTTTTCTGCTCACAATCCATCACTGTAACCCATCAAACAGGCATCGCAAGTAAATGAGGTGTAGCCCCTTGTGGAAATGAAAAAGGAGCAAACTGTAATCCGTTGTCTTTCGTCTCGCTCACTGTAAACATTTGATTAACCAATGTTAGATTTAGATTCCTCAGAGTAAGCTATCCCTAGAGAACATTGGGTTACTGAAAAACATCACAAACATTGTTTCACTTTGCAATGTGGCTGTCGTATTTCATTTTACTCCAGACTCACCCACACTGAAATTGCACCGCCAAAACAATAATCTACTGCAGTGTGAAAATGCAACCCACTTGCCAAACCCAGCGTTGATATTGGATGACCCTGTAAACCCAGGGATTATGATTAGTGACTGGATTTTTGAATATTCACTGTGAGTGGTTTTCAGTCTTTCTATTTTGTAATATCCATCTATCCTAGCAGCTGCAGAATGGATTAGGTTAAATTAAACCAACATAGTTAACGACATATGGATTTTGATACCTAAGCATACCGAAGCTCTCTTCCTCCCATAGAGCACATTGATTGTCATTCATTGGTAGGTTAACATCAGGCAAGTACTGCAGTGAGACCATAAAACTAAGATTACAGCTGGCCATGACTTGATAAATGTAACTAACAGCAGAAACTGAATTTTACAATAATGTTGATGTAGAAACAATTTCAGTATGCTGTGTGATAATTTGTCCATTAAAAAGTAAGATGAGATGTGACCTGAAATCAGACCTCTGACCTTAACCACTGATGTTTGATGCCAAAAATGGATGTGATATTTTGATCGCAAGGGAGCTTAGGAAAATGCATTCAGCCATCTGTGATTCAAAAATTGGGCCATATGTTGATTTACACAGTAAAATTGATTAGCTGGACGTCAAAGGCAATATGTCACCAACTGGTACTGTAGCATGCCGACAAACAGGCTGCACATTAAAATATAACCTTTCTGCCACTCGCAATGTCCATCTGCAGATAAGCCCTTAACTCAAATGTAGTCCCACGGAGCAGCTAACTTGGCTGTGCAAACTCACTCGATATACGTTCTTTTCTTTTTTTTGAGAGATGGACTTCCTCCACCAAACCCTTGGTTAAAATAAAGTTAGTGTGTTACATCATGCAATGCCGCACATGTAACACAGTACTCTTGCTACAGCTATGCCTCATATAGACATTGAGGATTAATGTTTCTGTGTTAAGTTCAGAGTTCATGCTCCCACATGTGACAAAATACGGTTCGACAGGCTCATTACCGCAGACTTGAAATTAGCTACGTTATGAAAAAGTCACAGAGGTCTACTCCGAGTAATTTACAGTTCAGCACCAACACAGCACTTCACAACATGCTCACAAATACAGCTGTGATGTTTATTTGAACAGTCACCCAACATATATCCAGTTCAGTTCCTTTCCTTTGAAATTAATGAGAAGTAGCTTGTTTTTTGATCCAGATTAATAGGCCCTAGAGCTCATTAGTTCACTCAAACAAGTGTTGCATCTTAAGTGACTGGAAAAAATTGAAGCTCATACAGTTCAATGAGACATAATTTCCCACTATTCAGTACTTTGATTGACATGACCAGCATCAAAGACAAAATCTGAAGAGTAAGCTCTTAAAAATGCCTTAAAAATGAAAAGAAAAAGTGAATCCTACTCTGAAAATTGTAATTTTCTTCATAGAAAATAAAAATTATCTTCAGAAAATGAAAGCTCAACAGCAAGCAACATAGCTATTGCAACCCCTTTGGCTTTGTTTTTTGTTTTTTTTGTTTTTTTTTACAATCTGGACCTTATTTCTATCATAAATACGATCATTTACTCACCCAGATAACTTTGGTGTCATTCAGAGGAAATTAGATCCAGCCGAGCGCTGTGTATATTCATAGGCTACAATGCGAGTCTACAGGGCAACGGAATGCAGCCTCTAAATAACACATTATCTGCTGCGAAACTCGTTCATTTCACCAATATTTTGTTATGATACGCTAGTGCTAATCCCCTCGCAGTCCGGGATTACCTTTTATCAACATCCGGGATCTGTAGGTTGACCTATAACCTCTGACCTGGATGATGTCATATCTGAGCACACACTCATTCTGATTCCACTTCGGCATTCATGTCCATTTTTAGCGCAACTAGCCAGAGCTTTAGTAAGTCCAGGCTGCAGAGAGGAAGCCTGTGGAAGCTGAACTTCATCCAGCTGCTCATTTTGTTCTGACAATTTGGAAACACGCAGAAACAAACCAGACTATTAGCAGTAGCAACTTTCAGGTAAACAAGCCGTGCAGCGCTCAGAGATGATATCATCCAGGTCAGAGGTTAGTAGGTCAACCTACAGACCCCGGATGTTGATAACAGATAACCCTGGACTCAAAGGGGAATAGCACTAGCGTATCATAACAAATTATTGGTGAAATGAACGAGTTTCGCTGCAGATTATGTATTATTTAGAGGCTGCATTGCACTGTCCCGTAGACTCACATTATATGGATATACGCGGCTCTCGGCTGGATCTAATTTCGTCTGAACGACTTGTAATGACACCAAAGTTATCTGGGTGAGTTAATGATCATATTTTATGATAGAAATAAGGTCCAGATTGTAAAAAACGGCAATTTCCCTTTAACACTGTCCACCTAAAACTTTTTTAAATTCCCTACTGAAACGTTGCTGCTGCTATAACTTCATCTATCGGCCCGATTAGACATTGGACAATTGGACAAGGGGTGTCACATTATCACATTAATTGCGCTTAATTACAGTCATATTTAGCGCATTAGGTTTTTTAATCGTGCTAATCTCTAATTTTCTCTCGAATTGTAGGTCCAATGAATGGGAAATTTACATTTCAAAAATCCCCCGACTGCACCATTGATAAAGGTTGAATGATGCCTTCTTTGTAATCAATGAGAGCATTTCCACCGGGCGCACCGCAACACATATCAGCAGCATCTCTCCGCACCACAGCGCTATCAATCTGTAGCATTTCTATTTTTGACAGAGCCGTTGCTAAATCATGTGAAGCTTAACAGAGCAGACTGCACCAGACAGGAAATCCGACACAGAATCAACTTCAGCCCCCTTTCAATAAAATACACAAAAGAATCATGGCTAACTTGTTTGTAATCCTGACCATACATTTTAGCCACACTAACAGTTTGGCCATTGGAATGGTAAGGTTGAGCTGTTGGTTGGTCGTCCAAAGGACTAAACATAAGACTGAGGCTGAAAGCTGTTTCTCTAACACATGGATATTTAAGACCAGATCATCTAATTTAGCATTCAAAAAAAACAAAAACAAATCCCATTAATGTCCTTGTTGTGTCACTAGTTGACTCAAATATTAGACAGGTTTTCACATAGCTGAACTCATTTGATACAATGCAGGCTATTGGGTATCTCCCTTGGGGAAGTTGAACAATAGGCTTGTTACATGTATGCTTCACTTTCTTCGTGTGGCTCCCCATGGAGAGAGCACCTAAGGGTACGAGTCAAGCACCACTTTCACAACTCAGTTTCCAGTGTCTTTCTTTTCTGTTGCTCAATACAAAGCTGTTAAGACGGAGTTTCTGTGTGAAAAAGGACTCCATTTCAGAGCAGTCCAGGTTTTTAGGGCTTGTTTCAATTACAACTGGAGCTCCATGTTTCCACTCATGACGTAAATTCCCTGTTCTTTTCATGGCTTTTGTTACACTAAAACAAAAACGTATTACCTATTGCTATCACCATCTGCTGGCTTGTAATGTTTTTTTCAATCCCGGAAATGCTACATTCATGTACTGACAAAAACCATGTCAAAGTGGATGGATGGTATGCACACCACTTGCTGATAATTAACAAAACATATATATATGTATATATATATATATATTTTTTTTTTTTATGTGGCTGGTACGTAGAGAACTGTGACTTGAAAATTGCTGGTAATATGGTGTGTGAGTTTGTGAGAAAAGAAGCACAGCACAGCACAGCTGCAGCTGTTGAATAAAGGAACCAGTTAACGCAGAAACCAGTTGGGCCATAACACCGGTGCTCGTGTTTTGAAAACATGCCCTTCCAGTTCAAAGGACGGACCAGTTCCTTTGTCCAATCAGCGACGATTCATGTCGCCGGAGGGTATACCTACCTTTTCCGATTTGGTTAATATTGTTGTGTTTTTTTATTTGTTGTTGTGTTTAGTGATTTGTTGTTGTGTTTTCTGATTTGCTGTTGTGATTTGCACTTCAGGGCCGACATATATAACAGCATAAAAAAAGCTCACGTAAATAGTTAAGGCAAAACTAGGCAATGTACCTTAGATAAACATGCAGTCTTGGTTAATTTCTTTCATGCAACACATAGTGGTTACCTTAAAGGGAAAAGTTCAGTATTTTCTTGAACATAAAACATATTTTTACTTTATTACTGGAAAATACGGTTTATTCAATAAGGTCAGACAAAAGTCATACACAAGGCCCTATGACTTATGAGAATGCCAGGTTGGTCATTCAGTAAGAAGAGGAACAAAAGCTCCACTGTTTGTATTGTTTTTGCTCCCTCTCGATTACATCCTCGTGTAGAGAGGCAGATCAAATGCTCCTTTCCTTGTGCACTCCATGACATTTAAAGAATTCATAGAATCGGAGTTGTCACCTAACAAGGTGACATGGGCCCCCAGGACCAGCTTGAAGTTGCATGTTTTTTGCTCTTTCAAGGATTAATCTAGTGTGTTGACTTTTCCATTTTTGTTCATTTTCTATTCATTACTTTTGTCAAACTTAGTCGCAGTCACACACATTCAGAAAATCAAGTTCAGGGTGAAAAAACCTTTCATGTGGTATGACTAAAGAGTGGTATACATCAAAGCTAACTGACAAAGACTCCCATTTGCATGTACAGGATAACATAGATGAATGAAGGAATGGTTTATCACAAGTTATGTGGCTGTACTTAGTACAGTAAATGGACAGTAAATTTAGTTACAATAATTTGAGTGACATGAGAAAGTACAAGCTTTCCAACTGTTCTTTTGGATGCAATTGCATGACTATGATCCAGTCTTTATTTGCGTGCTCTCATTAGGTCAACAGGACATTGAAGGTTAAGAGTGATCTCTGATCCGCAGAGTGAAGCTGACTTGTTTTCCTCATAGCATCGGGAGACCGTTTGCCTGCGGCAGTATGTCTGCCATGAACAGACAAACGATTGGTTACAATCTTGTATAACTACAAACTTCCCCTAAAATATCCCTACTTTGACCCTGGAAATCAGATATTGAGGCAGAATATGTGATAACCAGGGGCTAAGGCTTGGGAAAAACAAGGTTGGGTATGTGACCAGTGGCAGCACATGAAGACAACAACCTTGAGAGCTAAGTGTGATTGAATGGGTAAGAGTGGCACGAGCAGACAGTGAGTAATCGCTTTCTCGGCGTGCCTCCCGGGACGCATATCCTCTGTAATGTCAAGTTACAGAGTGATTGACAGCTCACTGTAATATGAAGGTTAGTTCAGATTTAGTCATTCTATGGACTAGGGTCACATGCCTGCACTGTACTGTGCTTCTTTATAGATGGGTCTCCTTATCTGAATGGTTCTGAGTTTGTGTTATGAAGTGCTATTATTCTTCAGGAATGTTGCTGATTCTCCTCAAGGGCTTGAGAGGACTTCAACATACAGTGATCTGCTCCTCTCATAGTAGTAGTATTTGGATGGCGGTCTCATAATAGCCTGTAGGACTTTGGTCCCATAGTTTTTCATATAGGTTTCATAGCACTTCATCACTTCATATCAAATAAGACCTGAATTCCTTTTATATTCCATGTTAAATCTTGTTTCGGTAAAAGGGGCAAAACATTTCATTCTGCGTAATACAGATTGTTTATTAGCTACAGTTGATCTGTTCTGACATCACTGATGTGTGCCATTGAACAAGTAACTGATGACTAACAATTAGAAGCTGTTACCATTGATTTCCATTGCCATTGGCTTTTGCGACAAAAAAATAGAGAGTGAAAGGAGAGTATTCAAGAGTAGATCTACTTCTGACTTTTGACCTGGAAGAAACTGAGTGAACCTGCATGTGATGGCAGCAGGTGGCAGACACAAACACACACACACACCCCCCTCAGAAAACCTCGACTATCACTCATGGTTAGACTCACACCTTGAAACCCTCTGTCATTCCCATTTTTGAGTGTTAACCCCCCCCCCCCCCCCCCCCCCCCCCCCAACAAACACCGCTCTGAATAAAAAATCACCTGAGACTCGCTCCTATCACGGTCTCCAAATGCCACAGTGCTCGTTTTCCTTTCACGTAAGAGCTTCATGGCAGAATTTTGAAACCCAAAATCCCCAAATGCCTGCAACAAAGGAAAGTACAGAGGCACAGACACATCCAACACACACAAAAGCGGATGGATGGATGGATGGATGGATGGATGGATGGATGGATGGATGGATGGATGGATGGATGGATGGATGGATGGATGGATGGATGGATGGATGGATGGATGGATGGATGGATGGATGGATGGATGGATGGATGGATAGATAGATAGATAGATAGATAGATAGTGGTTACACGTACTGTACTGAGCTTCAGACACCTTTAATTACTTCCAGGTAATTCATTTTCTGTAATTTTCTATTTTAGGTGAAAGTCATTGAAGCACCAAATAACACAAAGAACAGCCAAAGACTTATTAATAACATTTTCTAATACATTTCATGAACAGAACAGCCTATTTCCATTGGCTGTCCATTTAAAAATGCTTCAAAGCCATTACATTACTGCAGCCTTTTTCTGGTCTATATAGGAAGAAATGTAGTAAAGGGGAAATAAGTCAACTAACATTTGTTCAATGGGGAATATTCATCACTGCATTCTCAAGTGCCGGTTGCTGTCAACTGATGACCTTAAACGTATTCAAATGGCTTTAAGTGCTGCAAAAGCAAAATGCAGCTTTTTTGTTTACGCTGCCTTGTCTTGATCCATCTTCAGCCCCTTAATACCAATGAGTTCTCACACACACTTGCGCACACAACGTACACACTACTCCTCCCTCTACTGCTCTCACTTCTAGTGCTTCCTTTGTTGTGTGTGGTGCAAAAGAACACTCTGTGCATAGTAGTGCACTTGTTGTATTCTGCTACAGATTTTTTTTTTCACATCTTTGAGTACAAAATCAAAGATGTGCATACAGTACTGTACTTACATAAGTTTGTATTGAATGTGAAGTTTTGAAAGCAAGTCAGGACAAAAGCGCAATATGGTAGATGATCAAAGTCTGCAAGGATTGTGTAAGTACTGTACAGCAGCTTTCTGTGCCCACCACATTCAAAGGTCTCAATTTTGTAAGTTTTTATCCCATGCCTACAATCTTTAAGTGAGGGTAAGGATAAATGTGATGGATTTAACCTGAAATTTAAGTGGCATCCTGTTAATTCCCACTCCCAAAGAAAAGTTGGACTGTCTCCTGCTTTCCTTATGCGCCCAAAACTCACTGGTTGTGTCATTGCGATGACTGACGACCGTCAATTGCTTTTTTCACCCTCGTTTTTTTTTCTCAGATTAAAAAGCCTCCAAAACAGGAGATCTATAATAATAATGCACCTGATAGAGCACAATTAAAATGTGATAGTACTTCATATTAGTTTATTTACAGATTTTGAATGACAAAAGAGGTCCCACATCCAATCAAATAGGTAGACTCCAAATCGGTGAGTCAGATTAAGCCCTTCCCCGGTGGGTGCTTAACCTGTTCAACGGAATCGGCGCCTGTGTAGTCACAGCCATATTATATCCTTTAAAGCATGTGGGCTTAATAAATATGAGAAGGATTTTTGAAAAAAGACATTATTTAGAGCTATAGGGGGGAAAACAGCAATTTAGGGCACAGTTGGTTCAGTTGTGCTTCAGAAGTAAAAGCATCAGGGTGAAGTTCAGCTCCTCTGGGTTAAGTAGGTTAAACAAACATGTTGTTTGAGTATTTAAAGGCAGTCTTTGTTACATTACATTACTCAGCATCAGGTTGTAGATTAAAGTGTGACTGACTGTAGTCCTCACATTGTCACAGTATGAGTTTCTACAGATGAAATCATAGGAGTTGTTCCTGTGGCTTACCTGACCTCTAACGAAGAATTGGAGTTTAGGGTCTTTTGGCTTCTCCAGCTCAAAGAAGTGCAAAACCTAAAAGAGGGAATGAAAAGTAAATGTAATATAATGTAATACAAAACTTACAGAGATCGTTAATATGTTCAGAACATGTCAGAACAAACCTTTTACCTCCTGCTTTCAATATGATCTCCCTTTTAACAGAAAAGTCTGTACAAAACACTCTTTGATTTAAAAGACTCAGTATATAAACCGCTGTGCACAGTAGGAGGGAAACAGTTATTAGAGTGAAGAAGATAAAGAGAAACAGAGGTGAGGTGCAAATGGAGAATGACACACAATTAATAACCGTTCACAGGTGTGAAGTGCTTAAGCTCTGAGCTTACTTGTGGTGCAGCATCATCTACTGTAGTTATCCAGCAAACGCAGACCTTTGCTTGGAGATGGAGGTTGGCCTGCATGGGGCACAAGCTGGAGATATTTGTCTCAGACCTGCATCTGTCCATGTGTATGATATTGATAATCAGATAACTCCATGTGGTTACTTGAAGATTGAAAGCTAGTGCATGAACATCCACCTCTGCAGCTCAGTGCACCTTTTAGCCTCCTTCTAATGATGGCATTTTATTTCAAAGGGAACACAAATGTTTGAACCAACTCTATTTAATTACATTTTAATTTATTGGTTTATTAGACAGGGACAGTACAACACTAATCAACAGATTTTAAAAGAAGAACAAGACGAAAAGTCAAGGGATCACTGGAGGTTATTCTGCTTATACTCTGAACCAAATTTCATGAAAACAAGTGATGGACTGACAACAGCTGAGACAGAAATTTTGGGCTTAACACTGACATCCGCATAGGAATCCAAACAGACCCTGGTAGACATGAGCTGACAGCATTTACATCACACAAACTGGACCTTCAAATGGACATGTGGTCCGTCTGTGCTCCATTTTGCAGGGATGAAAGCACTGAAGCATATGCATATTTTCTCATAATGAGTTGTTTCAGTTACTACTGAGCTTGACCAGATGATTTAATTCATTTATATCTCTCAGCAAAAGCACTTTAACTTTGTATGACAGTGTTTAATAGGCTGTAAAAGATTGCATACAAGGGGTGAGGAGCATAATCTTGTAATGAAAGTAAAAGTGAATGTAGTGTTAAAGTGGGCGTAATTAGAAAAAGAATAGCTGCAGGCTGAAAACAAAATTAACACTGCTGTTTTGTATGTTGTGAGTTACATCAAATTAGATCAAATTAAAGTCAAACTCTGAGTTTGGTGTTCAGTAACGCCTCCCTACTCACTCCTGGTTTGTTTCTGTATTGAATATTGTAAATGAAACTGAAATTTTCCAGTGTTGTCACTGCAAGTTCGCAGTGGAATATCTAAAGAAATTAAAAGGAAAATAGCAAAAATCCCAGAGGGAAAAAATGAAGCAATTAATCTGTTTTGGTTGAATGGGAGGACCATTACATCAGCACTCACTTTAATTCAGTCTTGATATTATAATTAAAGAATGGGTAGATCTAATATAAATATATTGATCAATGGGGGGGGGGGGAAGGATGTGACATTTTAAAATGTTAGTGTAGTGGATAAACTATGTAGACAAATGGAGAGAAAGATCTTGTTCTGAAGGATGTTAAACACAAAGAGATAAATAGTCGTGTTACGATGTCAGCAGTGAGTGATCGTTGTTCTATTATGGATGTGAAGGTCAGCGGCGCAGGACAAGCAGTCCTTCTATAAGAGAGACACTTGTTTTGTATTCAGTTCCCTTGTTCCTTCTCAACATATGACTGCTACTTCACTTTCTCTTTTATCAAGTTTAATACATTTTCAGTCGGTTACCTTATAAGTCAGTGTGTATGTGAGACTGAGTATGTTTTTATTCATTTTCCCCAGTATTGTTATGGCCACTTCCTGAAATTGAAAGTCACCATTTCAATAACAATCTTGCACAGATTCAGCTTCACAGCAGCTACACTAAACCGACAAACACCGTTGTTATTTTTACTGTGAGAGGAGGTCAACGGCCAAGGGTTGGTTTATTGCCATGAAACAGTTAAGCACTGGGTAATAAAATGCAGCTGTGGGTATCTACACAAAAAAAACCTCAAAATAATAAGAGCAAGAAATGTGTGTAACATGGTAGCAATAAGATACTGTATAAAGAAATCAACATATAAATAGCACAAGGTCAAACTGGACGTAGGAGGTAGCAGTGTCAATTTACAATGAGGAATATGTATCAACCTAAGTTATTTTAATGGTATGATCTTATGTGGCCCCAATGCTTAACTAAGTTTGTGCATCATCATAGTGTAAATCTAAATTTCAATTCATATATAATAATAATGCAGACTTCTATTAGTGATGAGAAATCTGCTTTGCTGACTTCTGCTTACTTGCTTTTGTTTAATGCTGCTAACACTGCTAATTTTGGTCAGTGGTGTTTCCCATTGTGAAAGAACCTACTGAGAATGTCAGCTTTGTGCTTGGGTTGCTGTTGCACTGCTGCTTGTTTCAGCTGTTTTTCTGCCATCGTGATGCATACGCATCTTCAGCAGCTGTGACACTGACATCAACTCCAAACTGTTCTACAGTATAGAGCTCTAGAGTGCATGTGGTTAGTTGAAAATGTATTAAAGTAGTGAATGTTGATATGTATACTGGCGTCAAAAAACAAATGGGAACAAGCAAAATCAAGAGACTGCATGAAACAATTAATTAATTGCCTTGTTGACAGGGCAGTAAACAGTGACTATTTTCAGTAGTTAAAGTATTTTTTCAAGTAAAAATGCCAAATATATTTATTCATCTTAAATGTGAAGAACTATTATTCATCATATTGTTTCAGATTATTTTTGCACACCATTCTTAGATACTGCTGTCATGACCAAACAATAATGATGCTACTGTACAACCAAAGCCCCACAATACAAAGATCACAAACTCTGTGTACTGTATAGGTGCATGTGTGTGTGTGACACAACATTGGATTGCAGCATTATTGGTGACATTTAAACGGTTCCTCTGTATAGAGTTGATCGATATCACTCTGCTGCACTGTGTTAGTATTTGATACAGAAAGCCCTCACTCAAATTCATTAGTTTCTGTTGCCTGCAAGCTTCACAGTTGCCTTATGGGAAATAGTAGGCTCCTGGTGTTGTCTGCAAGGATCTCCGCTGCATGACCCATGGATTTTCATTGTCTGCCTCTTACGTGAGCAATGGAGTAGCTTTATTTGAAACAAGCTATTAATCCCACTTTGACGAGGATGACACTGTCTCCTGGGCCCACACGGATCAGAATGATAATCTTCGGAAGATTTATGACTTAGGTTTGAGACATTTAATATACTTTCAATATCTATTGCATAAGTGTTCCATCCATGTTAATGTACATGGTGACGGAATATAATCATGTCAGTGTATGTAGTTCACCATGGCTAATTTACCAGCATCATATGGAGCGTTCAAAGTAACATGAAGGTACCTTTGAGAATATGTGTGTAATATAAAGCACTTGAGACTCCTGCATGGCTTGCTGTGACCACTGTATCAAAGCAGCACATGAGCAAAGAGAAAAATACATCATCCAAGGAATCAAAGTGAAAAAAAAATCCACATTAAGCAGTAAAAAGCACAAAAGTAGTAAAGCCTCTCTAAAAAACCAGAGAGAGTCATGACAAGTGGTGGGAAGTCATGTTCACATATCTGATTAGTAATGAGACACGCTTTTTATTGGTAACAAGCCAGTCTTTTCATGTATCCCAAAATCCTGAATAGAAGATGATAGACACGTTGATTATACACCGCAGTGGAAGACAGGTGACTCAGTCTTTTGCGACATTGTACGAACACCTCCCCCCATCTGACAGTGTGTGTGTGTGTGTATCAGCCCCTTCGAGGCATCGCACATGTCTCTTGGTTTGACTCACTCGTCCAACCACTGAATTCGCCAAACTAATCTTGCCCTGGCAGTGTGCTGCGTCACTGCTTTTTACATGCTGTTACTAGAGGGACCTAGTTCCGAAAATCTCTTTTTTCACTGAGATCTCACCATGCCAGCTAAGAGAGAGTAAAAGAGTCCTGGCTGGACTATCTTAAGCCACATGCCAAAAACAGGAGCACAGTCAACCCTTCTTAACTTCTGCCTCTGTCCATCTTAAGCTAGTGTACTTAACATGCAAATGCACAAGGGTCCACTAGGGGGGGAACAAAAATTTTGGACAACTGTGCGAGCATCCTCAAGTTGTACTCCAATCAGACTCAAAAGTAATATACTAAGATCAACTACACAACCATGGAGTCAGCAGCTGTCCATGCCCGGAAGGGAGTATAATCACCAATAGCAACTTCAGTCATAGTTTTCACATGAGTTGCGGACATGTCTAATTTTAATTCTCCACGCTCACCCTGTTCAGCGATTATCACTGTTCAAACAGCTGCTCAACCCTGGCTTCATGGATACATGTACATGTGTTTGTATGTTGAGGCCATTTGCTTCTGTAATTCAATTCTGAGGGATTAGTGGAGATAAAACAGTGGAAACCCAAACAAACACTCAGGTTTGGCTTGGAGCCACTGTTGGCCGGTGAATTGCATAAAGACTGCACTGGTGCTTCAGCTGCATATATTTTATGACAATGTTTCAGTAGTAAAAATAGAGTTAATATGAGTCCAGAAACGCTCAGTTACAATACAGACATTGGAAGCTCCTTATATCAGAACCAAATTGCCACAGTACTCAGCTCGCTTGCAGTTTTTCTTTAAAATGTTTATTTAGAAAATGTACAGTATATCTGTCAAGCTGATGAGCATGGGGAGGATCTCATCAGAAGCTTTGAATACATTGTGATAAATCATACAGTAGCCCTTCTGGCAGAGATAGAGGTTGTGTAATGGCCTCTGAGACAAATCTGTGGTTATATTTTAGAGCTATAAAATTAAATTTTATGTGCATTGACTTCAGGGAAACATTTAAAAAAAGCTTTTTTGTAGTTAGACACTATGCCTATTCATTCTTGACATTTGTATTTACAGTCTTGTCTTCTGTACAGAAGCTGTAAGTTAGATTGAGTATTATATCTCTTTTTATCATCACTTATAACAAAACTTTTCTGCCAATTTATAGGAGATATTGAAAAATAAGCACAGATTTTAAGCCAAAGAAAAGATTTACCACAAATAGCTTGCAGGTTTAGTGCTGGTTTCTTATGCCGCCATTTGTAAATTAGGGGCATTGCTGTGCACAGAACTCTACAATTATTCTTGATAGATGAGTCTTAAAGGGATCAATTCAATTCAACATTTAGGCAAATTTGCCCATTGCCATATTCCCTATAGTCTTAAGAGTAGGTTCAGGTTACCTTTAATTGTCGGTGCAAGCTATTTTTAGATCAGTGGGGCAGAGACAAGAGCTGCTCAGCTAACGCAACGGAGGCTCATTTCCACATTTCCCTCATCAAACTAAATACACAAGCCAACGTGTCGTGTTGTGACCTGCACATTCACCACCCTATGACATAATAACGTATAATAATGTAACATTACGACACATGAAACAAATACTCTGAACTACTTGTGCTTTTGAAGTCACTCTGCCGAGCAGCCGTGTCTGGGATGTACTGTAGTTCCAGTTACATATTTGCCTCGAAAACAACTCCATCTCGTAACGTTCCATTATTATTTCATAGCGTGGTGAATGTGCAGGTCACAATTTGTCCATGAGAGCGTTTTGGAGTTGTTGGATTGTGTATTTGATGAGTTTGATGAGGGAAAGCCTGGAAATACTGCATACCGTGCAGAGCTCCCATCTCTGCCCCGCTGATCTAAAACAGCTTGCACTGACAATTAATGGTATTGAACCTAAGACTATAGGGATTATAGCAACAGGCAAATTTGCCAAAATGTTGAAATATCCCTTTAAATTTGGGACGAACAGTAAAGGGCCTCACAGTATTTGCGTCAACCTGCTCATATTTTGGCTCTGATGGCTCATATGACACAGGGGCGACAGGCAAACATTAACCTGTTAGTACAAGACAGTGCGAGACATGAACCGACTGATTAGAAACAGCGCTCGCACTCACGCAATGGCCAAGAGCATTAAGCAAAACACTGACGTAAACCGAACCTACACTGTCTTAACATCAAAGTCGCACAATGAGAATAAATTGTATTTCACACTTAGACGTACAATTGAATTTTAGGCAGAAAATTCAATAACAATTTAAAACCTTTGACCACAAAATTGAATAACTTATGGACATACTGTAACTCAATACTTTTAAGGGTTTATTATGAGAATACTGAATTCTGTGCTATTTTAATCATCTTAAGACACAGGGAGTAAGTAACCTGGAAAACTTATGGTCTCCTATGGAATGAAAAGAATAAGGGAAAAAATAGGCAGATTTTAGAATTTACATTACCTGTTTAATAGGTGCCATTTTTATTGCATATCAAGAGTGAGATGAAATCAATGCTGTCATTACGGTACATACTTACTGTAGCGGTACTGATATGGCACACACACATAAAGTACGGTGCATCCATCCATCTCTGCCAGGTAACCTGCAGCGTGCAGAAGGCAGATCCTGTGGAGAGAGTAAAGGTCTGGATTAACTAATGGATCTTCTTGTTTCCCACTCTGAACCCTCTGTCTGTTTGCCTTGTGGGGACTCTCCGGCAGGGCGCAGAGAAGTCAGATAGACCTACAGTACATGGGGTCAGCACTTAGTCAACTATTACGAAGAGATGCGCAAAGTAGATGAGCAGAGGATCTTTTCAACCATGACAATCTTTCTTCTTTCTACTCTACAGAAAGACTGATAAATGAGTGTGTGTGCCCAGTGACGTAAGCTGGCACAGAGGCACTCTCACTAGAGGTTCACTCATTAATGCACCACATTAATTCTAGTATTCCCATCTTATCTATGTGATTTCACCTTGAATATGTAGCCCGTGGCAGACGTATAAGAGCTGAGCAAACCTTAAAGGGACAGTATGTAGCTTATTTGGCGTTTTATTTGCAAAAATCAAATATTGCTTTTACCAAAGTCTAATCACAACCACATACAAATGAAAGCTGTTGCGTAGCTTAGAGTAAGTTGTTTACAAATACAAAAGTGGCGGTGCACCCACCGGAGGCTGTCATGTTGCATCACCATCTTTGAATACGGTACGCAAAAACGGACAAGCCTGATCTTCCTTCATGGGGCTGCACTGCGTAACTGGCACATACTCTTAAGTCCTCCCGTGTAACTTTTTGCTGTGAAATATGACTGAAGGCACGAGTGGAAGTCTGCACGTGAAAAATGATTAAAAACCGCAAGTAACTCATCAAAGATATTGTTATCAGTTAGCGGTTAGTTTGCGAACGTGTTTGTCTTCGGTGGCCACTGTCACTTTGCCAACGGGAGGGGTGAGCGAGTGAGCGCTGCAATCCAGAATCTGAATGCTGGATGTCACAGTTTAACCCCAATTCTACATACTGAGGCTTTAACAACATTGTATACAAGACTGTAACACTGATGCAATGCCTTTAAAATGGCATAGGGTGCATTAGTAGAGTTAGATGTTTTGAGAGTACATAATCGTCAGGTTCTTGTTGGAGGATGTAAATATTGTGATAGCCCAAAGACTATATAACACTGCCAGTGTATGTAAATGTCAAATTTTCAGTTGGCAAACACACTGCTAATAAAAGATGCACACAGAAAATGGCCTTAATGAGTGACTGGGAAACTTAGAAGAGAATTTTATAAAACACAACAAAGGCAATGGTAGTGATTGAAAAGCGGAGGGAAGCCAGTGACACAAGCTTCAGCAATCACCATGATATCACTGGTGGGTGCCATAAAACTTTTAACAAGTGAGAAAGAGATGTTGCTGTACTTAGTTCACATTGTTCTCAACACAACATGATGTCGATTCAACAGTGTGTCTGCCCACTGTTACTGTTGTTGCTTTTTTGTTGTTTTAAAAAAGGAAT
Organism: Trachurus trachurus; assembly: GCF_905171665.1. Classification (NCBI taxonomy): domain Eukaryota; kingdom Metazoa; phylum Chordata; class Actinopteri; order Carangiformes; family Carangidae; genus Trachurus; species Trachurus trachurus. The sequence continues at coordinate 22,567,944 of NC_139901.1, read as the reverse complement.
TAAATAATACAAATGACATTGATTTCGACACTAATCTTTGGTATTTATCAGATGAAAAACAGCTTTTCAGAGCTGGGTGCAATATGCACAAAAGCTGAGCAGTAAATATTTCAGGCAAGCGATAAGGATTGAGGATTAGCGCCAAACATGACAACTTGTGCATTTTAATTAAAAGCAAGAAAATACATTTCTTTGAAGAAAAAAAGCAATTACGCTAGATCTCAAGCTCGTAAGCGATGTGTGGTACAAAGAGCTCAGTGCCCTACCCACAGTTCAGTAAGAGTAGAAAACAAGATTCTTACCAATGATGATGAATGTTTCAGATAAAGACGAACAACAGGATTGTCCTGATTCATCACAGCTTAATGATGTTTGTGATAACAATAAAGTTTGTGAGACCCGTAAATACACAAACTGAATTCTTTGTTTTACAGTCTTCTCTTCACCTGTGACAGGTATTTGTTTCTCATTTGCGTTCTATATGTGTATCTTTCTAGAATGAACTGTAATGCGATTCAGGCTCGCTATTTATCAAACACCTGCCTGTTGTTGTTTGTGACACATGCTGATGCGGTGGCTGGTTGGAGAATTGCCCATCAAATTGAAATGTTTTCTCTCTTCTGAGTTGCATTCAATTACCATATTTAAATTGCCATTTTACATGTAAAGACAGGAAATTATTCATACTGTATGTATGATATATGGGCTGCTTCTCAATGAAGCTTAATAACAATGGAGAGTGAAAGCAAATAGGGTGAATAACATAAACACATTAGCAATGAAGAAGCTGCACAGAGGAGAAGGAATGTTTGTTGTCCTTCAGCCTCTGAATGATGTGCTTGAACCCTGCTTTTCTGAAGAATTAAAAAAAAAAAAATAGTAATCTCAAGTGCAAGTTCAAGCTGTTTGTTCTGAGCCACATACCTACAGTCTGTCAAAAAGACGGAGTTATGGGAATATCTGAGGCTTCATTTTACAGCAGGCGGCAGCTTGTCTTGAGGTGAACAGATGGGAGAAAGAGAGGATGAATGAGTGGAGTTGCTTGTGATATTAAAGACAAATGAAGAGCAGCAAGTGAATGTCGAAGTTCAAGCATTGTGCTGTTCAAGAGGCATTTGTCGGATGCAAAAAGGTGAACAGATGGATGGATACAAGACGGAGGGACAGGGCACGAGGGGAATGCAGGAGACCACAGCAACACATGTAATTTGCATGATCTTGAGTAAATGTTTGGATTAAAAGGGGAAATGTTGGCTAAATGGAGAGGAGTGTGTGGAGGGGACATGACAGGAAGATACAGGAGGGAGAGAAAACGCACCCTTCAATCTGGCTGCAAGTCAAAGTCTTGTACAGTAAAATATGATGTCATTCATAACTGTGCTGCAAAATGTATGCTTAGTGGCATGCAATGCATAAAATGTACCTTGGGGCATTTTGTAACTGTCACTTTTTATGTCTTGGGATGCTTCCTCTCATGCCACCTAATGGGTTGGAATGAAACATTTGGATGAGATGTTAGTATAATTCTTATTCATTTTAAACCTAAAATGAAGAAACTTTGCTAACATCCCATGGCCCTAAAGGCAAATACACAGCTTACATCTCTTACATGTTGTAATATCACTCTCATCTCCTTTTATGTCGACAGAGGGGGAGCTGCAGTGACACCCTGCTCATCTCTTCCATTATTTAAGGCCCACTTTGTCTTGTCATTGTCTGCTCGTTTCACCTCCAAGGCAAGGCTTAATTCTTCTGCATTGCTATTCATGAGATTGACAGGCAGGGTATCACTTCGTTTTTTCCTCGGGTGAATTATTGAAGTTGTGTCAATCACAGTGATTGTTAAATGTCCTGGAGAACTGAGGACTGTCATGTCATCTTCCAGGACTCATCCGAGATTTAAAGTGATGTTCGACGAGACATGTTGATACAGTATGTTTCCACCTGGTGCTGCATGTAAAAAAAAACTGTAAAAATCATGCTTTGTTCAGAGTTACTGAATTTCTGCAGAATTGTGAATTGAACTTGTTTTTTCTTGACTATAAGAATCAACAAAAGGAAACTAAACACAAATATACTGTAAATACAAACCGAAAG